>NC_081363.1:59262120-60739620 GCF_030684315.1 Stegostoma tigrinum | reverse complement strand
ATCACCATCTTCTTAAGGGCAACAAGGACAGGCAATAACTGCTCAGCCAGCCGGTAATGCCAACATCCCATGAATGAATAAAAATTTGCAGTCAAAGTTGTAATGATCCTCCAGTTCTATGAGGCTGGCTGCTTCCAAAGGTCTACATCAGAGCCCAGTAGCATTTCTCAAGTAGCTGCCCAATAGTGCATAACTATGTTCACTGACACACTTTTTAGTAGGGTTGTGGAATAAATTACTTTTCTAACAGATGTGGAGTCCAAGACTCATGGCGTAAGGGTTCATCTCCATAGGTGCTTTCCAAAAGTTCAAAGGGTTATGGTTTGCACCACAATGGCATCACCATATCATCATAAAAACCATACAGAAACATGAAAAGAAAATCATTCCATGCAGGCTGTGTGCAACCATGCTAAGGTATTGCTACATGCGCTTGCATGATTTCCTCAGAAACTGCCATAGCAATTTCAGTTTCATAGGATTACACCAGCTGTGAATTTTCAAGCTTAGAGCCCAAATCTACTCAGGGAACAAAGGATCCTCATTTAAGAGGTGTCAGTTTTTGCCTTGGGTCAATTGTGAAAAACAATGTCACATGAATCACTTTCAGACAAGGACAGTCATCAAACAAAATACTAGATCTTAATTTTCCATGCTTTGACTAATCTGGAGGAGCACTCCAGAACTCACCAGTAAAACTGTCAGGGATTGTGTGGCCTGCTGCATGCTACATTACATGGTGGAGGAAAGCAGCATTCCCATTCCAGATCCAGAAGTCAGTGATGGAAACCATTAATCATAGGAAGTGGTGGAAGCAGGAAATGTGAGGACGATCCCTTCAGCTCAGAGGAAGGTGCCAACAAAGAGGAGGGTGACAGTGGGTGAGATATTTATGGCCTGCTCAGTACACAGTATATATATTTGCCAGAGGACACTTAATGCAACAAAAGATAGTCAATTCTAATATGGATGCAGTTCTCCTAGGCTGCTTTGAAAATCTTGTTGTATCTTAAGCATCAGTGTGCTTTGTGGCTAAGTAAGCGTCCAAATGCACTGGTGCCTCATATCTCCCAGGCAATGTCCATTTCCCAACAAAAGAGAAAGTCAGAAAGTTCCCCTGACACTGTTTGGCATTGCAATGGCTGAATTCCACAGTTTCAGAACCTTAGGCTCACTTGTGTTGAGGGACTGGCATTATGATGCCTTATGACAGAGGGTTCACCAAGTGTATCTTAGAGATGATCAAATAACTAAGGGTGAATCTTACTTACTTTTTGGCCAAGTCCAAGTTGCATCAAAGGTTTTGTAGTGATTTCTGTCTTAAGACCTGGATTGTTTACTGACAGCATAAGATCAAATTTGTCACATTACAACCTATCCTACTCCTATGGTATCCCTCACATCTGATTCTGGCCCTATCTTACTGCACACCATTCCTTGAATAACTCATTACTCAGAGGATATCTGTGAAAAAACTGGCACCCCTGCCAGTTTTAAAGGGCTGCTTTGTACGTAGACAAGCACTGGCATTCCGAGGCTGCCCTGCTCACTTGAGGACAGGTATTAACATATTGGAAAAGGAGAAGGTGACAGCATAATTTTCCCAACAGGGACTAGGATGCCCTGATTGTGGGAGTGGTGTAAAGATGTGCCAATGTAAGTACCACACTCTATGCTCCCTCATACTTTATTTCTGATACTTCATCCATCTCCCATCAAGGCTCATACTCTGCCTCTCGCACTCTTGCCTTTAACATTTTACCTCACTTGCTCTCAACCCTTCAACCTCCCACACCTCTCAACATGCATGTCCTCTGTGCTGCCTCTTTGCTATCTAGGAATATCTCACTATCTTTTGCCCACTTGCAATAGCCGTGCAGCCTACTTTCAACTATATCCCTCTCCTCTGAGGAGGCATTGCTGTAATGCTTATTTGCTAAACTGCCATTCTGTTCCAAGATTTTTGCAATACTAAAACACAAAGTTCAAAGTGAAACTAAATGTCTTGCAGTTTTGGACATTTCTCTTAAGCTTGAAAAAGAAACTAAGATTCAAGAACAGTTGAATGAACTTTTGAGGCCAAATTATTTACTATGCTGGGTTGCAAGCAATCTAAAATAAACAATAGTCCATTCATGCTAAAATCCATTCACTCTGCAGCCAGGCTTCAAAATTTGTTTTTAAAGAAATCACATGGTTACAGAAATGTTTAAAAGTTCATTATTAACTTCAAATGTGTGCAAAAACCCTCTGGTTACTAACTCAAAAACCAGACCCAAACTCACCCAAAATATTATTGAGTTATACATTTAAATCTGACAATTTAGACCTCACATATATAGCTTTTGGTCATGATGACACCTTTGGCCCTCCTCATTCAACATCCTTAATCTTTCACAGCCTCTGTGTCCAAACATGTAGCTGTCGATGAATTGTCCAGGAATGTCTCTGGCAGGGAGGTGCGACACACAGATTGGGGAAATGTAACAGGACACCTAGTGAATCTGATGTTTAAAACAAGACTACAGAGACATGGATCCCCTGAATGAGATCATTCTCAGTGATTCCAGATTATGGCCAGTATCCCGGGCTGGGAGGCTGTCCTTGATTTAATGTTCTGAGACACCCTGACTGACCCCATGTCTCTGTAGACTTCAGTAAGGACTACACTCCTAAGATTTAAGCAAGCATGGTTGCTTGGCTCGCTACCTGTGTAGCGTGTTTGCTATGTAAGCTACTGGTCCATGGTGCAGGTGTAAGTTTGATGTAACACACTACTGTACAGCAAGATGCACACCTCGACTGAAGACTGCTGACCAGCAGGGAAAGTTGCCTGGTTGTGTGACCGTGCTAAGTTGCACAGCAAGGAAAGGCGAGGCATAGATGCTGTGAGCAAACACATAGGCATGAGTTGAGTGAGAACAATGAGAGCGAGAAAACAGTCCTTGATGCAGCCTGGACAAATCTGTGAGCTTGGTGTCTCCAAGATTGCAAAGCCTCCCTCATCATCTTCTTTTTCTCCTGAAACCTTTTGTGTACCCTGCAATGCAAGTCTGCGCTTCCAGTGCCCTGCCAGTCTATTGGAGATGTGCCATGAAGGTTGTGAAGGGTGGGAAGATTCTAGATACCAATATTCTTAAAATTCGGGTGTGTACATATAGTGCCTGTGAATCATGTTTTGATCTGCACTTTGATTGAATACAACGTGGAGGTCATTCAGAGCAAGCAATCAGCTGAATCTGACAGGTACCCGTAGGGATTTCCATGTCAGGTTTTCTTGATGTCTAGCTTTTATGGGAAGTGTAGTAAAATAGGAAGTTGAATATAATGGGATGAAATGGGTTATCAAAAAGGCTGGTCACTAGCCTTGATTGGCAACTTGTTGTTCCCTTGTGACAAACCCACTACGCTGCTTGTCTAATGCAGAAAAGATGGAACAAGGTGCTCCTAATGTCAAGATTTGCCGCACCGGATTTCTCATTTGATTCTGCCATAGTCCTCACCACAGCCTACATCACTCAGAAACCTGTAAGATTCACACACAGAGACAATATCATCAAATACCTAACTGAAACCGGATCACCACATCAAGAGTGCACCTGTGCAGTACAAGATAAAACTTGGCATGTTTGTGTCAGTATGCTTCTTGAACCACAGAATTCCATAACTTGGCCTGTGTAGGATAAAGGCTCCTGTGTGATGGTCAAACGTCATTTACTTTGAGTTTAACGACCAGTACCACTGCATTTGTGAGACATTTATGAAGTTCAGTGCAGCAACTTACTAAGGTTCCTTGTTAGCCAGTAGTCTGTAACACTGAGAAGAATAAGGACATAACTTTCATGTCAGCTCCTACAAATGCAATCTTCACTCAAAGACACATATAGCCTAGACCTCTAACACTGGCTCTGTCATTAGGCCGTTTATAAAACAGGAGTTCCGCTTGTTCAATTATTGTTAGCTTTTGCTGTTGCTGAATAAGGGTGAAACATTTTAAAGTTTTCCAGTGTGTAATGGTCTCACACATCTATAAAAAGCTGGGCTACACGAGGCACTGCAGCAAGAGCAGCACCGACTTCAGGTTTGAGGTGGCTAAGGACAGGTAAGATTGTATGACTTGATGATAAAACAGCCATAGACAAACATGCACTTGCATATGCAATAAGGTGTTGGCTATGATACCTATGTGCCCTGAGAAGTATTGTTTTATGGTTATTGGCGTCTGTATTTGAGAGAGAAGGAAAAAAAATTCAAATTCCAGTTGCACGCATATAATAGGTTTTGTTTTGAGTATTTTAAAATTGCTTGATAAGAAAAAATTCTATTCTTCATCTTATATTAATTCTTTTGGAATTGAAGGTTAATGCTATTCACATTGACTTATGAGGCAAAGATACTAACTTTGAGCAAATGAGATATACAGTGAGAGAGAGGCAAGCAATTTTGCTCAATCAAATGTGATTTATTTTAAAGAAGCTGAAATTTGAAAATAAAGTTTGTTTTAGTGGAACAGATAGTACTGATGTCTGGTATCAAGAAGAAGCTCTTCACACAAATACAACAAATCCCGAAAATAACTCGCTGAGCTTGGGTCAATAGATATTTCTGATCTTAAATGTTACTGACAGCACTGAGTAGATGGAGTTAGGATGCAGATCAATCATGATGTAAAGGCTGGCTAATTGAATGTTGAAAGAGGGTTCAAGGTCTTGAAAGGCTAACTCTATCCTTATGTTCCCAGAAAGAAATCCGAGACTCCAATGCAAAGCACTGTTTTGAGAAAAATTCTGTAAGATGAGATCCAAAGCTTGACTGAACTTTAAGTTCTAAACAAGGCAATATTCAGACAAACTTACTTGAGCTTCAGTCCCAGCACTTGAGAAAATTTGAAATAAAGGTTTCCCACCACTTTTTTGGAAAGAAATATAATAGAAATAAAAACAGCTCTGTTAGAAAGAATGAAATGAGATGAGAGGGGAAAAGCTGTTTCTTGTTTTACTTTAAAAAAATTAGTCCATTGTTATGATTCCAGCTGGTGGCAATGCTGAGCAAGTCAAATCCCTGAAAGAAATCTGGTTTGATTGGGAACACAGCAGGCCAAGCAACATCAGACGAGCAGGAAAGCTGACGTTTCGGGTCTGGGCCCTTCTTCAGAAAATGTGTATTTTAATGTGTACTTGTCTAAAGATCAGACCAGAATGGTACTCAGTCTGCTGTGTCTCAACTTCTAACTGTTAATCAGGTGACCTCTTCAGCTAGGTAATTGTGCTGTGAGTAAATAGGCTCTCCATTCAAACTCTTGTCACTATCCTGTTTCCAGCAAATGATCAGTTTCACCTCTGGCAAACATCACAAATGTGTAGTCTACCAGTTTGATCAATTAACTTGTTAGAATGTGTCCTCAGCTTCAGTTTGCTTTTCCTTATGTCATTTAAATAACCATGTTATTTATTCCGTACAATTGCTGATCAATTTAGAATATTTAAAGACATAGAGTGACAGAGTTTCACTACACAGGGAAATCTATGATCCTTGGTTATTGATCCCTTTACTAAGGGGATAGGTCTCTTCCTAGTTAGCCAATCTATGCCCCTCATAGTTCTGTGTGTATCAGTCGGGTCTCCTCCCACTCACAAGTTTCTCTGCTCGAAAGAAAATAACCATAGACATCTAGTCTCGCTTCATGACTGAAATGATATAGCCTGGGACCATTCTGGTGAATCTCCTGTGCACTTTATCTCGTGCAATCACATTCTTTGGTCATGAAATGGGCCTTAAAGAGGGATTTGTTCTGTCCTGGTTCTGTTGAAGAGGGGTGTTGTCAGCTTGTTACCGAGGTGTCTGCACCATGTAAAGCAGAGTAAATAGCTTTGGTTTTTTTAAAGTAATTTAAAATAGCATGATTAATTGATTGATTTTATTGTCACGTACTGAAAGACAGTGAAAAGTGGGACAGGCAGATCACAGCAAGCAAAGGATGTACTAATTAATAAGACTTAGAGGCATACAGGTTACATTGCAGGTTACATTATTTGAGGCTGGAGTCCATTCAACAGTCTAATAATGGCTGGAAACAAGCTGTTCCTGAACCTACTTGCGCATGTGTTCAAGCTTCTGTATCTTTTGCCTGATAGCAGAGGTTGTTACCAGGGTGCGAAATGAAAATAATTGCAGATGCTAGAATCCAAGTAGACAAACAGGAGGTTGGAAGAACATAGCAAGCCAGGTAGCATGCGGAGGAAAGGAACAGTCAACATTTCGAGCATTACCCTTTGTCAGGACTGAAGCTTGCTCTCTGCTGCTATCTCTCTCTCAGCTGTTAGATTTGTTCTGTCGGTTTTACTTTCTCCTGCACTGGAGAAGATAGCAAATGAGCAAATCTGTTTTGCTGAATTTACCTTTGCCAAGGGTGTATTTATAGGATGCTACTAAATTGGAAAGGGTTATATTAGTTAATGAGCAATAGTTGAATAATATATTTTTTTTGATAGTTAACATTATGCTAAGGTTTTTTTCTGTGGTGTAAGAATAAAGTGGTTTTGCTTAAAGCCTAGTAGTTTGATCAATTGACTCACACCTGGAACACAGCATTTTATACTTGCCTTTAAATAATACAAAAGTTAGGGTCTAAGCTGTCTCCTTGATATCTTTTGCAGGGGTTTGCTCTGGTTTATAACACTTCCAACAGTGTTGTGATCAGAACTGCACACAATATTTCATCTGTGCCTTAACAATTGGTCTCACAATGATCTCCACAATAACCTCTCTGCCATTGTATTCAATGCCCTCAACTAATAAGGGGATACCTTCTTAACCACCTTATTTCAGTTGAAAGCCAAAGTACTGAAGATACTGGAGATCTGAGATTAAAAAGAAACATATGTATCTGAATTTTGCCAGAAAGCAGCTAAATGAGTTTTTGGCGAGTTTCATGAAGGGTTCCTCTTCACGAAGCCCAGTATGATTTCTCACACTATTTTCCAAAACTTGCCTCATTGCCTATGCACCACACCCTTATGGTGCCCACTCATCATATCTTTTCTCTTGCCACAGGCAGAAGTTTTCACTTACACCAGGACTTTCCAGAATTCTCATATTCAAACTGCAGTTGTGCACAAGTCCAGTGTTGCCCTGCACAGTTCACGTGAATTGCATCAGACACATCAGACAGAGGAAAATTGGCACCCGACTTGTAAAAGGAACAAAAACAAAGTTGCTGGAAAAGCTCAGCAGGTCTGGCAGCATCTGTGGAGGAGAAAACAGAGTTAATGTTTTGGGGCCAGTGACCCTTCCTCAGAACTGATGGTGGCTGGGAAAACGTCAGTTTATATACCCCATGTGGGTGGGGTAGGGAGTAAGCGATAGGGTAGAGCCCAAAGAGGACCTATAGGTCCTGATAAATGGAATAATGCAGAGGAGAGACTGTCTTCCACCTCCATTACCAACAATAGTGACCACATCACCAGACTGTGCATCCTGGCTCAAGGTCGCCAACTAGGAAAGTGTCATTTCCCTGGTTTTGAGGAATGCCCACAATGAAGGAGGTCTGAGTGTAAGTACCACAATTTTCCTGACCTCACTCCTGTATGACCTCCAAATATGAGTTCCACAAAGCCATCACGGAGGCCAAGAGGCAACATCGGACCAAGTTAGAGAACCAGATCTACAACAGACTCCAGCCATCTATGCCAAGGCCTAGACAATATTACAAAATAAAACAGTGTAAGATAGTGGACAATGATGCATCCCTCCCTGACACAATTAATGCTTTCTATGCTCAGTTTCAGCAGACTACCACTGGAGTGGCGATGCCTGCCCCAACAGCCTCAGACACACCCATTCCCTCCATCACCATTTCAAAAGTCAGATCAGTCTTCCTGGGAGGCAACCCAAGTGAATGGCCCGGACATTGTCACCGGCCAAACATTCAGCTCCTGTGTGGACCAACTGGTGGAGTTATTTACTGATATCTTCAACCTCTCCCTCCTACAAATGGAAGTCCCCACCTGCTTCAAGAAGACCACGATCAACCCTGTACCGAAGAAAACACATGCCGTGTGCCTCAATGACTATCTCCCAATAGCCTCTGACTTCAATAATCATGAAGTGCTTCAAGAGGCTGGTCATGGCCCACATCAGCTCTCGTCTCTTAATCTGCCTCAATCCCCTGCATAAGAGATTCACAGAGACAGTCATATCCCTAGACCTGCACTCATCCCTGGAAGATCTGGGCAACAAAGATATCTATGTCAGACTCCTGCTCATTGACTACAGCTCCGCCTTCATCACCATTATCCCCCACAGGCTGATCTCAAAACTGCAACACATTGTTCTTGGCTCCACCCTCTGCAACATATCCTCAGCTTTCTGACCCACAGGCTGTAATCAATGAGGATAGGTAACTGCATCTCCTCCACAATAACACTCAACACTGGACCCCCCCCAAGGATGCGTCCTTCATCCCCCTACTGTACTCCCTGTACACCTACGACGGTATTGCCAAATTCCAAATGAACGCCATCTACAAGTTTGCTGATGATACCACCAGGCGTGATGGATATCTAACAACAACAAGTCAAAATACAGAGGGGAGATAGAGGGCTTAGTGATATGGTGAAATGAAAGCAAACTTTCTCTCAAAGTTGGCAAAACCAAAGAATTTGTTCATTGACTTCAGAAAGAAAGGAAGAGAACACACCCCCAGCTTCATCAATGAAAGTGATGTTGAGAGAATGAAGAGCAGTTGCAGTAAATTGTGAGTTTTAAATGATAAGTAAGAGACCTTTCATAAGAGATCCAGCCACGCTGTCTGTGCCTGTTGAAAATCAATAGAAGGATTTGGACTTTTCCAGTTTTCATTTGACCATCTATATTTTTCCCACTCTATGTCTCTCTTTCTATACTTAAGGGAGAATTTATTAGGCGATTACAGTGTTAATCAGTAGTGTTACCTGTCAACAGTTTATACCTGCTTGCTAGATTCTAATTACTTGTAATAAATAGTAATTCTTGTTAAGTATAGAAACCTGGTCTATTCTTAAACTAAACTGGATTCAAATACCAGGTAAACTGGAGAGCTTTGAGTACTTTTTAAACTCTTTAAATTTTGTCATGACTTTTGGAGATGTGATTATAGATCTGCGATCATTTTTAGCTATTTTTCTCTATTTAAAACATACATGTTGTCATTCAAAGTTCAGTATGTCTGTGAGTAATCCAGGTTGTGACAATCATCATGTTTCTGGTCGATCTGAAATGTCATTCCTTAGCTTCAGGAAGTTTTCTGCATCATCAGTTTATGATGGTCATTTTTGTCATTTAACTATTAATATTGAAAGATAGGCTCCTCTCTAATCTTATGACATCTCTTTTCCCATCTTTCTTCGGTTGTTAGTTTTCAGTGCGGCGGTGCACCTTTTACAGTGCAATCTAAACACTTGTATTGTGAATCCTAAGATAAAATGTCGAGATACCATAGGATCTGAATGTTTTGATTCTTCCATTTTCTTACATTTGAATAAGATTTTTTTGGTTTCTGCAATTTTAAAATCCATAAAGCAATTTATATAATATTGTATCAAACAACAAGAATGTTTGAAGAGCATACAATAAACAGATAATTTATTTCACTGATGTTGGTTGAAGAGTAAATATTGGAGAGGACACTAGGAGATCTACGATTACACCACTTCACCCCATCCCCACCACAACTCCCAAAACAGAAACATAATAAATTGGAGCAACAGTCAGTTATTTGCCCCAGTTATTTCAAGTCATCCTACAGATATGTGTGATCTGATTATGGCCTTTACTCTTGTCTGCACTCTCACTCATCTTCAAGTATAAAGAAATTTTTACCTCCACTTAGGAGTGCAGTTAGGATCGCTATTATTTGGAAGTCTATATCTTTAACAGTGCAGCACTACATCCTGGTTTGTCTGCTCAAGTATTTAAATGTAAAACTGTGACATCTGGCACAAAGCTATGAATGCTATTTGACATCTCAGCCTGACATAAAATTAACTGGAGCATAAAAATGTTGATTTGTAAAAAAAAACACTATTACACGCTACTACTTTGGAAAGGTGATAATGTAGAATTAAGTATGTGATTTCAGGGAAATTCAAAGTCTAGCAAGTTGTCAACTTTTATTTGCACCAGTTATGTTTAATAACAAATAATACTACGAATTGGTATAAGAAATGTGTTGCTAGGTTTTCTTTTGCATAGAAATGTGACTTTTTTGCACAAATCTCTGTACAACTATTTAGCAGTAGGTTGGAACTACTCAGAAGTGGACCAGATGACTGCAGCATGTCAGGATCACTGTCTTATTTGATACTTCATGAAAAGCCTTTTAATAGTATGTATATCAACTGCACTGACTCACCCATTTTGTGATAGAAGATTCAGCTTTGTTACAAAGTACAGGTCAGGATCCCGACAAAGCAGAGCTTGCACATACACAGAGGGAGAATGTGCAAATTCTATATAATTGGCCTCCAACAGTAGAATCAAACCTGGGTCTCGAGTACTGTTAGGCAACAGTGCTAATCACTGAGCTATTGTTCCAACCAAATACTATGAAAGAATTTCAAAAACCTATAAAAACAAAAGGGCTGGCCAGAGAGGCTGGAGAAAACCAGCAAGAAGCAGCGTAGATGCCACAATATGAGACAGATACTGACAACAGAATATTAAAGGACTGCAGGGATTCAAGAAGGCTTATGTGAATTAAGCCAGAAATGGCTGATGGGCTCATAACCAAGAGAGTCTTAGAAGCCCCAAAAAGGGCAGCAATACCTATCAAGGCTGAAGTAACTCAAAAAGAGGCACTCAACTAAAATTTGGCTGAAGTTCAGCCAACAGTGTCAGAAAGAGTAAAGAAAGAATTAAATGAAGTAAAAGATCTGGAGTTAGGCCAATAGCCATAAAAGAAGGCAAGGAATGGCCAGTGAAAGCAAGAAAAGATGACAGAGCAGAGCCAGAAATCTGTTTAACTGGTACCTTGAGGATGAATTTAGTAGGAGACCAGAGAAGTTCCTCGGTAAGCTGGGGAAAGGAACAGATGAAGCCTCATTTAGTGGAAGAGCCTTAGGAGTGCACAGTAGAAACTAAATTTTCACCTGATGGCAATGGGCTTGTAAGCAGAATATACAACGGAGAACCAAGAAGAATACCAAAAGGAATACCCAAAGTTTTGAGGAGGTGAAAAAGCAAACAAGAATAGCAAAGAGAAATTATGAGAAAAGACTAGAAGATAACATAAAGAGGAATTCTAAAACCTTCTTTAGAATGCAAATCGTGAAATAATGATTAGAGAGGCATTCAGGTCAATTAGGGACCAAAATAATTTACATATTGAGGCAGGGGGCGTGACTAAGATGTTAAATGAAAATTTTACAACTCTTAACAAAATTGGATGCTGCCCAGGCCATAGAGAGAAAAAAAAATTCTCACTAGGAGGATTCAAAATTAACAAGGAGACCTGGATAGGCTGTCAGTACTTAAAAGTTGACAAGATACCAGGACCAGATGAGATGCATCCAAAGATTTTGATGGACGTGAGGTTAACAATTGCAGAAATTCTAGCCATAATTGTTCAGTCTTTCCTGGCCTTGAGGGAGGTGCCAGAAGACTGGAGAATTGCAAAGAGTACACCTCTTTCAAGAAAAGTTGTAACTATTATCCCAGCAATTCTAGGCCAGTCAGTTCAACTTGTGGTGGGAAAGTTTCAGGATAGAATTTGTAATCACATGGAAAAAGGTAGATTGATTAGATAGAGTCAGCAGGGATTTTTAAACAGCAGACCCTGATTAACTAAGTTATAGGACTATCTTTTGAAGTGGTTACAGAAAGACTTGATGAAAGTGATTCTCTTGTGGTATACTTGGATTTCCAGAAGGATCTGACACAGTGCCACATAACAGACTTGACAGGAAAGGGACAGAGCAACATGGATTCAAAATTGAGTCATAGTAAACAAAGACTAGTGGTTAATGGACATTTTTCAGGCTGGAAGAAGGTTTGTAGTGGAATTCCTCAGGAATTGGAATTGGGATCCTTGCTTTTTCTGGTGTGTATTAACGAACTGGATTTTGGTGTTGACAGAATTGACTTGGTAAATGCAGAAAGGATGCTTTGACTGGCAGGGGAGGCGGTATAAAAGCAGGGGACAAGTCTCAGAACAAGAGATAGGCCTTTTAAGACTTAAGTCACTCAGAGGGCGAAGCTTTGAGAATTTGCCCAAGGTCTAAGGAAGCTTGTTGCGTATGTTCACGACTAAGATTTCTACACTTAAAACTCTCAAGGGGCATAGGGAAAGTGCAGAAAAGCAATGCAGTTGTAAATTGGCCATGATCACATTGAATTGCAGAGCAGGGTCAAAGAGCCGAATGACCTACTCTAACTCCTTTTTCTCATGTTCTGTAAAAAAAAAGAAATAATTATTAATATTTTTATTACAAAGTCAAACTACTCAGGTGTGAAGTAACCGTCACATTCCCCCTGTAGTTTACACCTCTATATGTTTCACATGTTGGGAATAAAGGATGTCACCTGCAAGTGTCAAGCTTTGAAACAATGAACTCAGACATTGCAATACACAAACCAGTTTTATTTCAACAAACTGCTTTCTGTGGAGTAGGGTGGATGGATTGGTGGCTGCAGAAAGTTCTTTCACCCTCTGCATCTCAAATGTCAAAGCATATGGTGACAACACAAATTAAGCAGAAACATCCAGACACCAAGAACTTTAAAGAAATCTACTATACTAACTATTACTGGGCACACCAGAAATCAATTGTGGCCTCACTTAAAATTATATGAACTTTAAATTATATGTTCCCTTCGTCTTCCTTTTGTACTGTATACTTTACAATTATACTTTTGTATTTATGCCTAACATTTTATTTTTCTCCATATTCACAGATAATAAAATTGCTCTTTCGCTCAAAGTTTATACTTAGCTCCTTATAGATACAATAGACATTGACAATTAAACTTTCATGGCAGAGAGGTTTAGCCTCATGAAAACAAGAACATAAAATCTTTATTGTGGCCAGCTGACAAGCGTGAAAAAGAGGGAGCCGAATCATCACTCTGAATTGAGCTTGAACAAGACAGGCTTCCAGAAATATTCAATAGGTGACAAGTTAGGCAGCATTGACGTTTTTCTTTGGTATGGGGTGTACACTTTCTATTCTCTTACAGAGAAATTCCACGGTCTACAGATTGCTCAATTTAAAAGCAAGCATTTAACCACATTCCTAGGGCAAAGATTCATTTGCATATGACTAATGACAATTGCAAAGCAAGAGTAAATCCTGAGTCATCTAAACAAGACAGAGTGAAAAACACAGACTGCATTTTACATCATCTTGTCAGCAGATTTACGATATAAGGGTCGCAACATTCAGCTGGTGGCCTTCCAGCCTATCATTGACTCATCTGAAAGTTTATAGGCAACATGAGTCATCAGGTGACCCACCCCAAAGCCTATGGAGTTCTTGAAGTAGCCAATTAATGGCCACTTAAGATTCTCATCCCACAAACAGTGGTGTTTGACCAGTCAGGGGAAAACCTCATGTAATGCACAAACTCCAGCAGCTTCAGTTACTCGAGTGGGTTTTGTGAAAGTGGAGGTAATCTCCTTGCGAGTTCCCAGAGACTAAAGGAGGTAGGCTCCACACAAGCCAAAGCTGATACTTCCCATTTGCCCTATATGGCTTTTTGAATTAGGATTTACATCTTAGTCTACATCTACACTTCATTGGGACTGCCTGTAATCTCAGTAGTAACATGCCTAGGCTGTTCTCTACAGTGATAATAAAGTGTGAAGCTGGATGAACACAGCAGGCCAACCAGCATCTTAGGAACACAAAAGCTGACGTTTCGGGCCTAGACTCTGATGATTATCATTATCACTGTAGAGAACAGCCTAGGCATGTTACTACTGAGATTCACACTTAATTATCTTGAATGCTCCAGCATCTGCAGTTCCCATTCCCTCTGTTCTCTACAGTACATTTCTTCTATGACAGGTTTGTAGGTCTGCTTGACTGCAATTAACACAACTCCAAGCAGTAAACCAATGCAGGGCAAACAACAGGGTTGCAGCCAGGATTACTACTAAGGTTTTGTGAGTGAGCAGCATGGCACCTCGAAAATCAATCTTGAGTTCAAAATCAGTCAAAAAGGTAATGGTGAAAAATCACCAAGGCAATGAGAAATATGGGATTCAAGTTGTAAAGAGATTAGGTGTCATCAAGCTGTGGAGAAATTAAAAGAGTAACTTTAAACATGAAATAAGGCAAGTGTGGTTAGCACTTATGAACAGGGTCCAAGCAAACCAGAAACGGAATTTAACTGCTTTAAAAAAAAGTTTATAACTAACCACTAGCAAGTTTTGGCTTTTAATGTAGATACAACGGGTTGCTGCATGTTTGCTCACAGTAAACCAACATTCCGAAGTAAAATCATAAAGTTAATGGAAACACGCAGCTGGCCAGGCATCATCCATGGTGAGAAGACAGGGTTAATGTTTTACGTCTTGTGACCTTCCGTCATCAATATTCAGCGATGGTTTGTTGAACCCACAATCAGACCTCTATCCCTGCCACGTCGCACTTAAGCCTGGAAGGTGCTGCTATCCTGCTGTACCACGTCCACTTAGCCTCAAGTGCTGGCTTAGGCAGCATGAGACTCAGCCTACAGCTTTTTTTTGCTCCTTCGGATCTCCTCTGACCAAGAGGAGACATTCGCCTGTGCCTAGCACGCACACCAACGGCAAAACTCCGCCATCTCCCGTCAGTGCAAGTAGGTGGAGCAACGGGCATATTACTGCTCGCGCGCCCTCGCTTAGCGTCATCGTGACGCCAACGCACCCAACCCCGGTACGTGTTGGCGTCAGAACGCCGAGCGCGGTCGCCGTTGGAAGGGACGCCGTTGTCGCGGCCCCGGCTCCCGTATCGCGTCGTTGTTTGTGGAGGGGTTCAGGGAACGAGAGAGAGTAGCGGACGGCTAGGCGAGTTTGCTTTAGCAGCAAAAGTTGTGCCTACGGTATCCGCCATTTCAGTTCATTTGGATTTGGATCTGTCCTCCTCAGTTAAGAGGAGAAAGGAGACATTAAGAAAAACTTGGATTCCCGAGCTGAGCTGCCGTAGACTTGTGCGTTTATTATTTTTAATGGAAATCGTTTAAATGGAGAGAGTTGAAAAATTACAATAAATAGGAGAAGCGGCGGCGGTGGGCGCGTGAGAGTGAAGCGCTGCCTTGTTAATCCCGGTTTTCCAGGGTAGAAGAGTGAGCCGTACCGGGCCGAGCCGCTGAGAACCTGGCAGCGACCATGTTGGGTAAGGGGAAATTCCGGATACAATGAAGGGATCGTCAGCCTGGATGTGGGGGGAGGAGGTTTAGAGGAGCACTTGGCAACCAGCCTCCTCCTTCCCAACTCTCCCAATGTCGCAATTGTTTTAAACCATTGATTTTGTCTGTTGCTCTGTAGCTTTCTCTTATTTTGAGGGGTGGTGGTGGGGAGCGGTGGAGAGGGGACTATGATCCTTTCTTCAACTGTACGGATTAAAATGTCTTAAAATAGTTCAAACAATCTTTAAAAATCTAGCAAAATGATGATGTAACTGAACTGGAATTCGCATTTATTTGATTCATAAAAAATGTCTCGTACGGATTCTGGATTTTTGCTTATCGTGAGGGAGCGTATTAGGCCTGCAGGAGATGACATTGGAATGCCCACTACTAAGTAAATTCAGATTTTTGCTTTTGTAGCCTTTAAGTCACATTCTTTAAAATGGTTGAAAAGCGAATCGTGTGAAAAATATGGAGGGTCATTTATACACTGATTTTATTTGATCCCTTATTCTGATAATTGGAGCAAAAACGTCATCGTTAGTCCCGTGAAATGATGCAAGGTTTTTTTGTGAATTATTATACACTAGATTGGATAATGCACCGAGAAGCCGATGGAATTTATATTTTGCGGTGAAATTGCCGCAGCAGTGCGTGTAATTTATAATCTGAGGTTCGTTTAGTTCGTCCGGTACTACAGTTGTTTTGGAAGTTCCATAATTTGAATCTATCGAATGGAGAAAATTTAAGCAATGAATTTACAGTGCAAATAAATTGGATGTGTGCAAATCCAAAGGACAAATTCGCAGCTACCCGAAGGACGGTGAAACCAGAAGCCCGGCTATTTCAAATAATTGACTATAACCATGCTAGATATGCTTTTGCAGTTTCAGTTGTCACAAGTTTGGAACATTCAAATAAAAACTTAAATGAGTTCTTCAGATTTTACTAACAAGTGATAATGTAATTAAGAATTACAACGGGTGATGTTTTTGAGTGGAATGCAAATTCCATTGAAGTGCTTTGTTATACTTGAATGTTTAAAGGTTAATTTGGATTTATGTTGCCTGACTGCTCTGGTTATGTTAGTTGAATAGAAAATTATATTTTCATATGTTGGAAAATTTCATCGGATGTACTTTTTTTATGTGTTGCTTCAATAAGTTGTTCGATGGTAACTGTGCAGCGCTGGTTGCAGATTATCTCATCTTCTTATCACATAAGATATACTTACCTAATTAAAGTTGAATGGATATTTGTATCTAATGACTAGCTTGTTGGTTGAGATTGCCTTTTTACTGAATTGTTTGCAGTTTTCAGCTAATTGTCTTGTTTGTTTTAAACAGAGATTAAATTTTGAGAAGCTACAGATAAAAATAAGGTTGAGGACAAAGTGCATTTTCGATGAGATGGAATTCAAGCTGACTGGTCCTGAACAGATGCACTTTGTGTGGGGTCACTATGGAATAAGAAGCACTTTCCAATGCTGTCTTGAAATGTAATGGGATGAGTGGAGAAATATGATGGCAAAAAACAAAGAACTGCGTCCCCCAACGTACAGTATTAGTGTTGTGGGACTATCTGGAACAGAGAAGGAGAAAGGTACAAGTGGTGTTGGCAAGTCTTGTTTGTGTAATCGATATGTGCACCCAAAAGCTGATGATTATTACCCAGAGCATACCTCAGTACTCAGCACGATTGACTTTGGAGGCCGTGTTGTCAACAATGACCATTTTCTGTTCTGGGGTGATGTAAATCACACAAGTGAAGAAGGAAGTGAATATAAAGTACAAGTAATTGAACAGACTGAATTTATTGATGACCAAACTTTTCTGCCTCATCGAAGCACAAATTTACAACTATATATAAAACGGGCAGCTGCATCAAAATTGCAGTCAGCAGAGAAGTTGATGTATATTTGTACTGATCAATTGGGTTTAGAGCAAGACTTTGAGCAAAAGCAGATGCCAGATGGAAAACTAACCATTGATGGCTTCATCCTCTGTATTGACGTAAGTAAAGGGTGCAATCGGAAATTTGATGATCAGCTTAAGTTTGTAAATAACCTTGTTGCTCAGTTGGCTAAAACAAAAAAACCTGTTGTTATAGCAGCAACAAAATGTGATGAATGTGTTGATCACTACCTGCGGGAGGTACAGGCTTTTGCAACAAACAAGAAAAATATGCCAGTAGTGGAAACTTCAGCCCGTTTTCACGTGAATGTGGATTTGTGTTTTGCTACCTTAATCCAGTTATTGGATAAGACGCGGGGAAAACCGAAGATTATTCCATATCTGGATGCTTATAAGCAGCAGAGACAACTTGTTGCTTCAGCAACAGACAAGTTTGAAAAATTAATTGTTCAGGCAGTGAAAGATTATCATTCAGAGTGGAAAGCTGTGAGCAATAAGTTGAAAAACCATCCTGATTATGAAGAGTACATAACTTTGGAGGGGTCAAAGAAGGCAAAAAATACATTTTCTAAGCACATCGAGCAACTTAAACAGGAACATATTAAAAAGCGACGCGAGGAATATATCACTTTATTACCCAAAGTCCTTAATGCGTTGCTTCCTGACCTTGAAGAAATTGAGCACTTGACCTGGTCGGAAGCTCAAAATGTTTTGGAACAAAGGTCTAACTTTCCACTCTGGTTTGTTGTACTAGAAAAAACACCATGGGATGAAACTGACCACATAGATAATATAAATGATAAAAGACTTCCTTTTGATCTGCTGAATACATCAGAAGGAGAAAAGGTGTACCACAATCATGTGCAACATTTAATTTCTGAGAGGAGAAGGGTTGAAATGAAGGAGAAGTTTAAAAAGCACCTTGAAAAGGTGCAATTAATTACACCTGGTAAGCCCTGGGAGGAGGTTTTATGCTTTGTCATGGACAATGAAGCTTGTAAATTTATAACTGATGCTGACCGCCGAGAGGTTTATAGTAGATATCAGCAAGAAATAGTTGAAAAAGCAAAAGAGGAATTCCAAGAAATGCTTTTTGAACACTCTGAACTTTTTTATGATCTAGATCTTAATGCAACACCCAAAATGAGTGAAATCAATACTGTTCTGAGTGAAGAACCAAGGTACAGAGCTTTACAAAAGCTTGCACCAGATCGTGAATCTCTTTTGTTAAAGCACATAGGATTTGTGTATCATCCAACTAAAGAAACGTGTCTAAGTAGCCAAAATTGCATGGACATTAAGGTAGAACAGTTGCTTTCTACCAATCTGATAGAATTTGATAACAACCGGCCAAACACATATCAGGACAGTGCCAATATTGATAAACTTAACGTTGTTCTCTTGGGTCGGGATGGGCTTGCACAAGAATTAGCCAATGAGATTCGAGCTCAATGTACCGATGATGAGTATACTTTAGATGGTAAAATTTATGAACTGGACCTTCAACCAATTGATTTAAACACTTTTGTGATGTCTGGCTTAACACTGACCAATCAACCTCATGGATATTTCTGTGTCTGTAACTCGACAGAGTCATTTAGTGGTATGGCAGATTGCATAGAACGAATAAGGAGTGAAACGACCCCAAACAGGAAGGGCAGGATTTTAACCAATCTTCCATTTACACTAATATTAGCAAACCAGAGAGACATTGGTTGCAAGAACTTGCCTATTTTAAGACTACAAGGGCAGCAACTTGCCAATAAGTTACAATGTCCTTTTGTAGACGTACCCTCTGGAACTTATACTCGCAAATTTCATGAATTCCAAATAAAACAAGCTCTTCGAGGGCTTCTTGATGCATTGAAACACAATTTAAATGTTGTTAGTCCCTTGCCCAATATTAAAGATCTGTCAGAAGCTGACTTGAGAATTGTCATGTGTGCCATGTGTGGAGATCCATTTAATGTTGACTTAATCCTTTCACCTTTTTTGGAATCACAGTTTTGTAGTGCTACTCAACCTGGTCACAACAACTCACTCCTCCTTGAGAAGATTATTGGTGAAAAACGCAAAAGAATTCAGATCACAATACTTTCATATCACTCGTCCATTTGTGTTAGGAAGGATGAGTTAGTCCATGGATATATCCTAGTTTATTCAGCAAAACGAAAGGCATCCATGGCAATGCTCCGTGCATTTTTGGCAGAAGTTCAAGATGTTATTCCAGTGCAGCTTGTGGCAGTTACTGACAGTCAAGCTGACTTTTTTGAAAGTGAAGCAATAAAGGAGTTGATGACTGAGGGTGAGCATATAGCAACTGAGATATCTGCAAAGTTTACTGCAATATATTCTTTATCGCAGTATCATCGGCAGACAGAAGTCTTCACACCGTTCTTCAGCGAAGTTCTGGAGAAGAAAAATAGCATTGAAAATTCGTATATATGTGATAGAGCTAGAGAATCCACAAATGTTAGCGAAGACCTTTCTTTATCTCCTCGGGCAAGTTCTCCAGCTTACAATTATTACCCAGATTCAGAAGATGACAATGAAGCACCTCCACCTTATAGCCCAATTGGGGATGAGGTACAGTTGCTTCCTTCGTCAAGTGATCGTTCCAAACATCGCCCAGATTTTGAAGGAACTGAATATCCAGCTCATAGCAGCCCAGTTGTTAATCATGATAACCATAAAGTGCCTCCACCTATTAAACCTAAACCTGCTATTTCGAGGCATGATGTGAGAAAACTTGATCCAAATCTTGTAAAAACCATTGAACAGGTCATTGGTAAAAATCCAAAGAGACATAATCGTGGACCTTTTGGCTATCTGGATGAATTAGATCCATCTGACAATTATTCTGTTCCAAAAGATGCTGTATTAAAACCCAAAGTGGACGACGAAATATATTCAACTCCCCAGGACTCAAAGAATACAAAGATTGTAAGAAAACCAAATTTGATTGGGGGAAATAATTCTCAAGGTGAGGAAGAAAATGGATTAATTGATAGATCATCAAAGCCACAGATAATACGGAAGCCTTCAAAATATAAATACAAATCCAAGACACTTTTTAGAAAGGCTAGACTGTACTATAGAAGGAGAGAACGCTTTGATGTCAGTGATGATGAAACTGTGCCTTCTTCCTCACGAAAACCAAAGAAGGGGAAAAATCATCGTGGAAGTGAGGAAGATCCTTTATTGTCCCCGGAAAATTGTGGGAAAGCAGGCATTGATAACCCTGCTATTGCATCTGATCCAGAAGTCGATGATGTAAGGAGGCATAGAAAAGACAAGAAGCCAGCAAAACCAAAGTCACAAAAACCAAACAAAAAGGCAAGTTTTATCATTTAAATTTGTATTTCTTGCATGTAGTTGTGTTTTTCAAATAATGGCCTGGCATGATTGAAAATTGTTCAGATGTCTGAATGTTTGTTCTGAATAAGCCATTGCATTGACCCATCATTATGCATGACTTAACTTGCTTTATAAAGGAAACCTGGAAGGAAGTAATAATCAAAAATTAACTAAATTGCAAAAGAAACCTGGTCTGTAGCTAAAATAAGATCAACATGCTGGAACTCTGGAACAAACACTGAGGACGCTTGAAGCTCAGCAGGTTTCGCAGTATCTGGGGAGGTTTGCAGCCTAGATGTTGCCACGCTTGCTGAGTTTCTCAAGTGTATAATGGAATTCTTAATCAGGAGACTACCTTCAATTTAAGGTACAGCTGGTCCCATTTGCTCTCCTCCCACCCTGCTTCCCACGTGAACGTAGACGTAAGCTCAGAAATTCGCGCGAGCTTTCAAAATATCTCCTTTTTGGTAGTGCTCTATTTGAGTAGCTCTCTTTCTAATTTGAATACCTATCAACATTTGAAGGCAGTATTTTAGAGAAATAATGAAGTTTCAATGATATGTTTTTTGAAATTAAACAAATACTTTGTATTACAAAAAGAAAGTTGATGCCATTTAGACTTGACCGCTATATTTCAGCTTTTAAAATGATCTCTGGATGTGTTGGAAGGGAAATAGCATTTTAATTTGTGGAAATTCAGTCATTATAGGGGATGGGAATGCCCTAAATTGTAAAGAAAGGTAACTTTTGCAGAATGTGCCAATTATGAAAGATACGTTGTTCTAGTTTAGTCGTCTAACTGACTATCAGTTTCTAATCCATGTGAGTACTCTGAAGGAAGGTAATTGAATTAACATTTTAACTTCCTATAATGACTCATCAACAAAATTGTCAATTCAATTTGTTTTATAATTATTACCCTCCAAAGGGACAGAAACCTAACTTGCCACCAAGGAGAAATTGGGACAGCAATTACTTTGGAGTGCCCCTTGAAGATGTGGTTACTCCTGATCACCCTGTACCATCTTTTATTGAAAGATGTGTGGAGTACATTGAATCTACAGGTAGGACCTGTGAAGTGCATTTGAATTTATGTCTAACATCATCGACAAAATATTGTAGATTAATTGCTTGGGTACATGGAGTATATTTTGACTATTAGCTTATTGATACTACTAAACAGAGAGTACAATCGCTCACATTTTGCAATGTAGCTCTTAAACCTTTTCCTTTTTGACCATATATCCAGTCTTCCTTTGAAAGTTACTATTGGATCTGTTATGATCTTGGCTGATGGTAATACTGGGCAAGACTTAGTGAAACATGGCTTGATAGATCATATATTGTATTTTGCAGTTTGGTCATTGTGATTAGTCACTGAATATATTCACAAGGGGCTGCCAATGTTCTTTAACACACCTTATTGCATAAAAGAAAGAAACACTATATGTGGCAGTGTAGATCATTACATAATCACCAAAAATGAAGATTCAACTTTTTTCCTCAGCACTATCCTTAACTTCAAAAATATCTTTGCATGTCTGAGGGCCTGGATCACGTTTTGGTTTTGGTGGCCAGGAGACTGCTATGAGCTCTCCCAACTTGGAAATTCTGTAAACAAACAAACAAACTGCATTCTTGTTGTGAAACTGATTTTCTGCTAGGATGAACTGAACTGAAACTTGACTCTCCTGACTTGAACTCAAGCTACCAGTGGCCCCTGCTGATTTGTTTTTCTGTTTGTCATGAAACAGAACACTTCAAACAGTTCAGCAATTAACTTCAGAGGTAGTTTGCTAATCATTTAACTGAAATCACAAGTTTCTTTGGAAGTTATGTATGTTTAGCTCAGTGTTCCAAAGGACTTTGACTTCTTTCTGAAAAAGAACATACCCTCTCAGAATTGGAATCAAAACCCATATTTAAAATTGAAATAACAAAAACCTTGATCAGTAACTGCTTCTGCTGCCCATCACACAATTCCAGATCATTATAACTAGGTGGGTTTAAAAGAAGACTCATCATCTGTCCTCTAGCCTGTGCCTGGTTATCTTCAATTTGTCTACTTACTCACCCACATACCAGTTTCTTCTTCCTTACACTCTTAATTTTGCATCTCTGTGTTTAATCTCCCCTCTACAGCTACTTGAAGAATGACAATCTCAGTTTCTGAAGCTTCTCCATATAATTGAAACTTGGTACCATTGCAGTAAATCTCTCTATGCTTCTTTCTAGCCTCAAATAACCCAGTGGTGGTGTTCTTTGCTTTCCGTTCCTTTGCCAACTTTGTCTGTACTCCCCTTGTTCTTTTAATCACATCAGCTTCAGTTTTATTAAGACATTTACTTCGTGGATGTCTGACAAGGTATTTAAATGCTACAGAAATAAAGCTTCCAGTGAGAAGGTGTTCTCATGCCATCTGGAAACAGTTTTTATTTGTCTGCTTTTTGATGCGCTCAAAATTGGTTATTTGTATTTTAGTTATGTTGTGATATAGTACAGGAGGAAGATACTGTGGAGCAAATTACCCCTTGTTGGAAAATTTAGTAAAATGAGTGTTATCCAAGACACTTCAGCATACAGTGACAAGCATGGATGGAAGGAAACTGTCTTGTGGTGTTAAGGTTGTGCTGTTGGAGCTCATTATGATATTGCTTATTGTTATGTTGTCAGTTTTGCGAAACTATGATTTTCCACTTAATAATTGTGCTACTGTAATTAGCTCAAGCGTTATGCCAGCACAGTTTTTTCTTACTGTTCAAAATCAAGTTAATTTGATACATGGTTCAACAAGTTTCCATTTGCTTGATTAGTTATTAAATGATTACAACTATTGTGATTGCTTTATGCTGAATGATTGCAGATTTATAAGTATTCTGTCTTCAATTGAATTTTTTCGAGGATTTGTACAAATTAGAGTTCTAACAACACAGAAGCAAGTTGTTTAACCCATTGTGTCTGTGTTGCTGTCCAAATGACTATGTAATTAATGCTGTTTCCTTGTCTTCTCTCCATAGCTATGCATCTCTCTTTTTTTTAGAAAATAATCCAATTTCCTCTTGAGTGCCTTTATAGAACCTGCCTCTGCACCATTCTAGATCTTCACTTGCTGTGGAAAGAGGTTTATCCTTCTGTCTTCTTTGTTTCTTTTGCCAGTGACTTTAAATCTGTCCTCTGTGGTTCTTGCTTCTTCTGCTGGGGAATAGTTTTTCCCCTATCTACTTTGTCTAGAACCCACGATATTCTGAATATGTTCATTAAATCTTTTGCCACCTTTCTCTTCTCTAAGGAGAACAGTGTCAACTTTCCCACATAACTGTAAGTTCCTTATTCCTTATTCCTGGAACTGATCTTGTGAATTTTTTTTTCGCACCATTTCACACCTCAGGAGAGATGTAGAGCTGTTGTGTCCAGCACGAGATGCGATTCTGCCGTTGAAGCCGAAGTAATGTTTTATTCAACTTAAGCATAACCTCCATTCTTCCAATGCATGGAAACACCACAACTGCAAGATTACTGTCCAAGCTGTCCATCATTCTAACTTGGGACCATAGGAGCATAAGAACATGGTTCTCATGGTTTGCAGTGCTTCCTGGTTTTGCAATATCTGCACATATTGACAGTTGGCCTAGTACACAAAATCCTCTTAATATATATCAGGAAAAGCAAGGGACCCAACACAGACCTGTGAGAATCCTAAGAGGAATTGCCATTCAGCATCTTGTGTCTGCGCTGCTATTCAATTAGATCATGTCAAATTATGTATCTCAGTGCTATTCTCAAGTGCTATTTCCATATCTAATGATATCATCAGTATGTCAAAATCCATCAGTTGCTCAATGACTGAGCTTCCACAGCCTTCTGTGGTGGAGAATTGCCAAGATTTGCCACCCTCTGAATGAAGAAATTTCTTTTCGTCTCCAGTAAAGCACAGGCAAATGGGAGGAGTTTAGTTTGCTCAACTTAGGAGCATAGACGAGTTGAACTGAAGGATCTGTTTCTCTGTTGTATGACTGAATCTATAAGCACTAAATTTTGAGGCTATGTCCCCTGTTTCTAGACTCCCGAACTGAAGTAAATATCCTTTCTGCATCCATCCTGACTGTTCCATTAAGGACTTTGTAAGTTTAACTGCGGTCAGCTTTCATTCTTCTTAATTCTTAAACATAGGCCCAATCTTGCTATTTCAAGAATTAGTCTGAGGAACCTTGCTGTACTCCCTTTTATGGCAAGTGAATCTTAGTTTGAGGAATGAGATAAAAACAATACTTAATGTTCCAGGTACAGTCTGACCAAGGTTAGATACAATAGAAGTAAGTTAGCTTTACTCATGTGTTTGAACACTCTTGCATGAAGGCCAATAAAACACTTTCCCTCCTAATCATTTGCTCTACCTGCAACACCTCGACATCAATACTCTGACACTGAAGAATTACACTACATTTCTTTTTCTCGCCAAAGTGGAGAAGTATACTTCTTCCAAGTTATTTTCTATCTACTGTCCTATTAACTTAGCCGGTCTAAATCCCCTTGAAACTCATCATTCTTCCTCACAACCAATAATCCTATCTAGTTTTGTTATATTTGGGCCCTACATTCACATCATGGGTGCCCAAGTACTGATTGCTAGCCCACTAGTCATAGGCTGCCAACCTAAGAGCAAACTTTTTATTTCTACTGTTTTCTGTGCATTAATCAAGCCTCGATACACTTTTTTGTTGGGGTAGCTATCCATCTCTTCCAGCCCTGCAACTTACGTTTTAACCAATACCATCTCCTATTTATTCCTTTCCGAACTTTGTCGAACACA
The DNA here is from genome assembly GCF_030684315.1 of Stegostoma tigrinum. NCBI lineage: Eukaryota > Metazoa > Chordata > Chondrichthyes > Orectolobiformes > Stegostomatidae > Stegostoma > Stegostoma tigrinum. The sequence goes on along the minus strand of NC_081363.1, from coordinate 60,714,174 downwards.
TTATATAGCAATCTGTGCCTCTTGTGCACCAGTCTTATTTACTGCATTACATTCATTCACATATTTGCACCCTAATTTGAACTTTTTTATTTTTGCCATTTCTCATCATGTGCTCTTCCCCAGTCTAATGCAGTCTTTCTCTCCCAATATCTTGTGCACCCTAGTGTTTTCTTCGAGGTTATTACTTTGTAGTTCCCACTTGGCTGAATTAGTTTAAATGCACCCTACCCCTCAAAAATTGCTAGTTACAGTTCAAGGAGCTCAGTCCCAGCCTAAATATTACCATCAGAGCCAATTCCAATGTCTCAGAAGTTTCAACCAATCTCTGAAGCACCAACTTTCCAGCAAGCTTTATTATATCCTTTTTTTTATTCCCAGCCTCGTGCACAATGGGGATAATCTGGAGATGACTACTTTTGAGGTCCAGTTCGTTAATTTCCTACTTAACCTTGGAAACACTGGTTGTAGCATGGTGTTTTTACTTTCTATGCATGTTGGTAGTAACAATATTGTTGGCAATTGCTGGCTACTTCCCCATCTCTGTTCACAGTGGCACTGTTGACTCTGGCAGTAGGGAACAGTGCAGCATTCTGGATTCATGTCTATGGTCACAGAAGTGTCTGTTTACATATCTTCTTTTCAGTGTTGCTCCTGTTAAAAACCTTGTGTCTTCCTGCGCAGCCAACCCCCGTTCAAGAATGAATACTAGTTGGAGATGCAGATGCATTCAAGCAGCTCAGGCACTGTCCACCTGTTTATTCCTGACCTCCTGCGCTTACTCACCCCTTCTTTCTATCTTAATTTGCTGGCTTTGCTAGCTAACATTTATTGACCATCCTTAATTACCCTTGAGAAGGTGGTGGTGAACTGCTTTCTCGAACTGCTAAAATCTGTTTGGTGTGGATACAACCACAGTGTTGTTGGGAAGGGAATTCCAGGGTGTTGACTTTAGCAATAAAGGAACAGTGATATATTTTCAAGCCTGGCTATCAGGTGACTTGGAGAGCAGTTTGCAGGTGATGGTGTTCCCATCTCAGTGGTGCCCATGTCCTTCTAGATGTTAGTATTCGTGGATTTGAAAAGAGTGGGCTAAGGAGCCTTGTTAAATTTCTGAAGAGCATCTTTGTGTTTGGTAGACACTACTGCTACTGTACAACCTAAATGTTTTCCAGTAGAAGACAGTAGTGAGGCTGGGGCCCCTGTGGGACAAGTGTAGCTACAACGGAAATGGAGCACAGCAAAAAGGGAATGAAGGGTTGAAAAGGGTGTAAGATTGGGAGAGAGTTCTGCAGAAGTGGAGAGAGGAGCTGCAAAGGGGTGAAGGTATAAAAGGTGCTGTAAATGGGACCAAGCAGTTTTAAACCTTTTAGCAAAGAAATACTCAATTAACAGCTATGTCGCTGTCATCCTGTCGTTCCCCTGTGCGCGCCCTCTCGTGCTTTCTTATCACTTTTTATCTACTGTGTTCTTAGCTATCCTGCTAATTTCGTGGAGCCTGTCTTTCTTTTATTCTCATTGACCTGTGAACTCGTTTATCCCAGAGGTCTCGCAGAACCTCCGTTTCTCATCATTTCTTTTAAACCACTGTTCTCCTTTATTCCACTGATCTCTTGTGCATGCGCGCTACTTCTATCCACGCTGTATTCTTGCCAGCTTGGCTGGACTGATGGTGATTCATTTAAGATCTGTATCCAGTCCAGCAAAGACTGAAAGGATGAGCTGTTCAAAACTGTAGCTGTATTTAATGTCATGAAAATAAATATTGTTTTTATTTTGATCAAGCTACCATTATAAATTACTGTATTTATGAAAACATGGTCTGCTGTTACAGAAGAGAAGGAAATTTTCTAAGGTGTAGTGCATTTATTCCTGTCGTTTCTGGTAATTTTTAACTGCGCACTGTAATTATGAATTCAAAGGTACACTTATGATGGAAATGTCTTGCTGTCTGAATGCATTTCAAATATATCAATGTGCAGTGTATCTGAACAACTAAGAAACACACTCTCTGCCTTTCCCCTTCACTGGACACACTTTTCTCCGTAACTTGACCTCTGTCCCTATTCCATTTGCTTAGCCCCCCTCAGGAGGGGCACCTTGTTTCTTTACCACCACCTCCCCATCCTCTGTATCTTTCTTGTTTCACTTCATCTGAAAATGTACTGGTGAGGCTTACCTGCACCAGTTGAACAGTGTTCACTCATCATGTTTAGCCTCATTGATGTAAATTGACTCCTAATGTCTCAATGTCCCAAATTTTAAAGAAAATCATCTCGTGTCTAAAGCCCTTTGGATCCCAGTGCCTCCCTATGTTGGTAGCCTCCTCCATCCATGCAAACTTTCTAAACCCCCTCTTCGTGTGATTTTAGCCCTCTGTATATACTTACCTTCTGCCCTTTTTTAACTGTTGATGGTCATGTCTTCAGCCACTTAAGATGCACAGTCAGGAAGGTCTTCCTCTAAAATACTCTTTTAAAAACAATTCACTTGAATATAATTCCTAATATAACCAACTATTTTTGATTACTGCCGTTGAAAGAAAGAAAGAATAAGTGAGGCATTTTGGTCATGAAGTTCAAAGTCGGTATACTGGAAAATTAATCGAAGAAGGTTTTTTAAAATGAAGCTTGGTTACATGTCCTGCTAATATTTCTTACGTACCCCCCTCTACCCTGACCGTTCATTTTAAAACAATCAGAGACTTTCTGTATGGTTATCTAAATTAACTGGTCTTGAGCTTAGCTGCCAGGTGTTCCATTTCCTTTGAGATATTATTAGCATTTCTGAAATTTTGAATATTTGCTTTTATCTTGTAGACACATCCCTGCCTATTCACATTTCCTCCAGGCCATGGAGCATCCATGTGCCATGTATTGTCTTTCACTCTTCATTAGCTTTCATAAGATCTGAGGAAAGTACCAATTCCATTTTTTTTTTCTTTTTCTTTGTGATAAGCTGATGTTTAAAGAAGGTGGCTAAATTTGGGGTTTCACTGGTCAGTGGAATTATGTCTGAATTGTCTATCTCTACAGTGTCTTTTAAGTTCATCTAAGGTCTGAGGAAACTTGCTGCACGTGGGATCAAGCTAGGGGATCAAACCTGCTTCAGTGCAGGAGGACCTGTCAAGAGCAGCACCAGGAACACCTAAACGTAAGGTGTTGACTTGAAGCAGCAAAACAGGACTATTTGCAAACCAAACAGCATACACTGCAGTGATAGACAGAGCTAAGCAATTCCATAACCCAGGGACCAGGTATGATCTCTGCAGCTCTGCCATATCAAGTTGTGAATGGTGATGGAAAGCAAACAACTCATTGGATAAGTGATAATGGGAACTGCAGATGCTGGAGAATCCAAGATAATAAAGTGTGAAGCTGGATGAACACAGCAGGCCAAGCAGCATCTCAGGAGTTGTGCTCCTGAGATGCTGCTTGGCCTGCTGTGTTCATCCAGCTTCACACTTTATTATCTTGAACTCACTGGATGAGGAGGTTTCAAAGGTTTCAATGATCCTCAATAATAGGAGAGCCAAGTATGTCAGTGCAAAAGATCAGGCTGATGCATTCGCAGCAATCTTCAGTGAAAGTGTTGAGTGGGTGATCTATCTTTGTCTCCTCCAGACGTCCTTATCACCACAGATGCCAGTCTTCAGCCAATTCGTTTTACTCCTTGTGATATTTAGAAAGTGTTTGAGGCATTGGATACTGCAAAAGCAGTGGGCCCTAACAACATTCCAGGAATAATATTGAAGACTTGTGCTCCAGAACTTGTTGCACCTGCAGCTATCACCCTGGCTTCTACCCGGCTGTGTGGAAAGCAGGACACATCTGACCTGGCCAAGTACCCCTCCCGCAGTTTACTTACCTTCCATCACTTTATTGATGATTGAATCATCAACAATGGTGTCAGCAGCACCAGCTCACTGATGTGCAGTTTGGATCTCTCCAGGATCATTCAACTCCTGACCTCACGAAAGTCTTAGTTGTAATGTGGACAGAAGAGCTGAATGCCAGAGGTGAAGTGAGAGTGACAGTTCTAACACCAAGGCTGCATTTGACCCAGTGTGGCAACCAGGACCCCTAGCAAGACTGGAATCAGTGGGAATTGGGGAAAACTCTCCACTGGTTGGAGTCATACCTGGCAAATGGGAAGATGGTTGTTGGAAGTCCATCATCTCAGCTCCCGTATATCTTTGCAGATGTTCCACATCTGTGGTGTCCGAGGCCGAGCCACTTTCAGCTGCTTCACCAATAACCTTCCCTTCACCATAAGGTCAGAAGTTTGGATTTTTGCCGATGGTTGGTTGCACAATGTTCAGCACTATTCACTTCATTAACATGCCACAACACCTAGATAATAGCCAGGTTTGGGATGACAAGTGATAAATAGCATTTGAGCTACACAAGTAAGAGGCAATGGCTGTCTTCAGTAACGGACAATCTAAACATCATCCCATGATTATTATACAGTAGACAGTGGGTGCAGGAGTAGGCCGTTTGGCCCTTCGAGCCAGCACCACCATTCATTATGATCATGGCTGATCATCCACCATCACTATTCTGTTCCTGCCTTATCCCCACAACCCTCGATTCCACTATCTTTTAAGAGCTCTATCTATCTATCTCTTGAAAGTATCCAGAGATTTGGCCTCCACTGCCTTCTGGGGCAGAGCATTCCATATATCCACCACTGTCTGGGTAAAGACGTTTTTCCTCAACTCTGTTCTAAAAGGCCTACCCCCTTATTTTTAAACTGTGCCCTCTGGTTCTGGACTCACCCATCAGTGGAAACATGCTTCCTGCCTCCACTCCTCCTGTGTCCAATCCCTTAATAATTTTACACGCCTCAATCAGATCCCTCTCATCCTTCTAAACTCAAGTGTATACAAGCCCAGTCACTCCAATCTTTCAACATATGATAGTCCCGCCATTCTGGGAATTGACGTCGTGAACCTACGCTGCATTCCCTCGATAGCAAGAATGCCCTTCCTCAAATTTGGAGACCAAAACTGCACACAATACTCCAGGTGCGGTCTCACCAGGGCCCTGTATAGCTGCAGAAGGACCTCTTTGCTCCTGCTGTACCTGCATGCTTGCTTTCATTGACTGATGTACAAGAACACCTAGATCTCATACTTTCCCTTTTACCTAACTTGACTCCATTTAGATAGTAATCTGCCTTCCCGTTCTTGCCACCAAAGTGGATAACCACATTAAACTGCATCTGCCATGCATCCGTCCACTCATCTAGCCTGTCCAAGTCACCCTGTATTCTCATAACATGCTCCTCACATTTCACACTGCCACCCGGCTTTGTGTCATCAGCAAATTTGCTAATATTACTTCTGATGCCTTCGTCTATTATCATTAATGTATATTGTAAACTGCTGCGGTCCCAGCACCGTACCTTGTGGTACCCCACTGGTCACTGCCTGCCATTCCGAAAGGGACCCGTTTATCACTACTCTTTGCTTCCTGTCAGCCAGCCAATTTTCAATCCAAGTCAGTATTTTGCCCCCAGTACTATGTGCCCTAATGTTGCTCACCAATCTCCTGTGTGGGACTTTATCAAAGGTTTTCTGAAAGTCTAGGTAGACTACATCCACTGGTTTTCCCTTATCCATCTTCATAGTTACATCCTGAAAAAATTCCAGAAGATTAGTCAAGCACGATTTCCCCTTCATAAATCCATGCTGGCTCTGACCTATTCTGTTACTGCTATCCAAATGAGTCGTAATTTCATCTTTTATAATTGACTCCAGCATCTTTCCCACCACTGATGTCAGGCTAACCAGTCGATAATTCCCTGTTTTCTCTCTCCATCCTTTCGTGAAAAGTGGGACAACATTAGCCACCCTCCAATCTACAGGAACTGATCCTGAATCTGTAGAACTTTGGAAAATGATTACCAATGTGTCCACAATTTCTAGAGCCACCTCCTTAAGTACCCTGGTATGCAGACCATCAGGTCCCGGGGACTTATCAGCCTTCAGACCTAGCAGTTGATCTAACACCGGTTCCTGCCTAACATAAATTCCCTCCAGTTCATCCATTACCCTAGGTCCTTTAGTCGCTATTGCATCTGGGAGATTGCTTGTGTCTTCCCTTGTGAAGACAGATCCAAAGTACCTATTCAACTCTTCTGCCATTTCCTTCCTCCCCATAATAAATTCACCTGTTTCTGCCTTCAAGGGCCCAATTTTAGTCTTAACCATTTTTTTCTTTTCACATACATAAAAAAGCTTTTACTATCCTCCTTTTATATTTTTGGCCAGTTTTCCTTCGTACCCCATTTTTTTCTCTGCGTGTTGCCTTTTTAGTTATCTTCTGTTGCTCTTTGAAAGCTTCCCAGTCCTCCGGCTTCCTGCTCATCTTTGCTATGTTACACATCTTCTCTTTTGTCTTTATGCAGTCCTTAACTTTCCTCGTCAACCACGGCCGCCCCTGCCTCCCCTTAGGATCTTTCTTCCTCTTTTGAATGAACTGATCCTGCACCTTTTATATCCAGAAATACCTGCCATTGTTGTTCCACTGCCATCCCTGCTAGGGCATTGAACCATTGAACTTTGGCCAGCGCCTCCCTCATAGCTCCATGGCTCCCTTTGTTCAACGGCAATACTGACACGTCAGATTCTCTCTTCTCCCTCTCAAATTGCAGATTAAAACTTATCATATTATGGTCACTACTTCCTAATGGCTCCTTTACTTTGAGGTCCCTGATCAAATCCAGTTCGTTGCACAACACCAGATCCAGAACTGCCTCCTCCCTGGTAGGCTCCAGTACAAGCTGTTCTAAGAATCCATCTCGGAGGCACTCTACAAACTCCATTTCTTGGGGTTCAGTACCATCTTGATTCTCTCAGTCTACCCGCATGTTGAAATCTCCCATAACAACTGTCATAATACCTTTGCGACAGGCCAATTTCAACTCGTGATTCAACCTACACCCTACATCCTGGCTACTGTTTGGGGGCCTGTAGATAACTCCCATTAGGGTCTTTCTACCCTTAGAATTCCTCAGCTCTATCCATTCTGACTCTACATCTCCTGATTCTATGTCCCCCCTTGCAAGGGACTGAATATCATTCCTCACCAACAGGCCACCCCAACCCCTCTGCCCATCAGTCTGTCCTTTCGATAGTGTGTATAGCCTTGAATATCCATTTCCCAGGCCCTGTCCACTTGAAGCCACGTCTCAGTTATCCCCACAACATCGTACTTGCCAATTTCCAACTGAGCCTCATTTCTTATTTCTTATGCTTCATGCATTCATATATAATATTTTTAATTTGTTACTCCCCTCGCCCTTACTATCAATCCCTGTTTCACTTGGTCAAACTGTATGATCCCTTCTTGAGTTTTCTGCTCAGTTGATTCTGTTGTCTTTCTTAACTTCTTTTATTCTCACTTTCCCTTTAACTTCATTCTTAAATTTCCAGTTTATCCCCTCTTCCTCCCCCGTCTCTCCCCCCCCCCCCCCCCCCCCCCAACACTACTTAGTTTAAACACACCTGTGTTGCAATGGCAAACCTGCCTGCCAGAATGCTGATCCTCCACCTATTAAGGTGCAACCCGTCCCTGTTGGACAATTTATCCTTACCCCAAAACCCCCGGTGATCCAAGAATTTAAATCCTTGCTTCCGGCAGCAGTCACTCAGCCACGCGTTCAAGTCCATTATCTCTCTGTTCCTGCCCCCTCCAGCCCAAGGAACTGTAAGCAAACCGGAGATAACCACCCTGGAAGTCCTGCTTTTCAACCTTCTTCCGAGTTCTCTGAAGTCCTGCTGTGGAATGCACCTCCTCTCCTTCCCGACATCATTTGTGCTGACATGCACCACCACCGGCTCTTAAGCTCCACCCTTGAGGATTCCCTGCACTCTGTCGGTGACGTCCTGGTTCTTGGCACCAGGAAGGCAACACACCATCCTCAAATCCTGCCTGTTGCCGCAGAAACCCCTTTCAGTCCCTCTCACTATGGAGTCCTTATTGCCACAGCTCTGCATGATGTCTGACTCCTCGGCTCTGCCTGTACACCAGTTTTTGACTTGCAGACCTGTCTGCCTCTTGGACTGGCAGTGTCGTCTGTCTCGACAGTTTCCAAGACAGTCAACCTGGTTACGAGAGTTACTTCCCCTGGGGTGTCTCATATTGAATAGTGTTACCATCCAGGAACTGAACTGGACTAGCCATATAAATACAAAGGCTACAAGAGCAGACCAGTGACTTAGGATATTGCAGTGACTAGCTTGTCTCCTGACTCCCTGAAGTCTGTCCACCATCTACAAAGCACAAGTCAGGAATGTGATGGAACACTTGCAGCTTACGTGGCTAAGTATAGCTCCAACAACACTCGAAGCTTGACATCACTGACGACCAAGGATCCTGCTTGATTGGTAGCACATCAACAAGCACCCACTCCCTGCAGTACTGATACTGAGTAGCAGCAGTATGTACTGTCTGCAGGATGCTCCGCAGAAATTACCCAGAGATACTTTGCCAGCACCTTCCAAACCTGCAACTACCTCGTTATATAAGAACAAGGACTGTAGGTAGAGTGGGAACAGCACCACCTACAAATTCCGTTACGTGCCACTCAGCATTCTGACTTGGGAAATATATTGCAGTTCCTTCACCATTTAAGGGTTTCCCCAAATTCAAGATAGGACTTTGACTCCACAAAGGCTGTCCAGTGGCCATTCCAACCAATTTCGTCATGAAACTGGTAGGTTGGGGAGAATAGGGCCAAGTGGATTTTCTCTTTATTTCTTCCCCATTTGGCGTAGATCCAGACTAGATGACGTTTTAGATATGACCAGCTCAGTCAGTCGTAGTACTACTGAGCTACTCTTTGGACATTGAAATTTCCTATCCAGTGCACATTCTGTGTTCTAGCCATCCTACATGCATCCTTTAATGGAGGAATGTTTATCCAGCAACTGAGATGGAGTGGTAGGTGGCAGCGAGCAGGAGGTTTCCATACCAATGTTTGACTTGACGCGATGAGATTTCATGTGTTCCAGAGTTACTGTTAAGGACTCCCATGATGACTCCTTCCTGTTTCTGTTCTCCTGTCTGCCACTTCTGGTTGATCTTTCCTGATAGCGTGATAGGGCATACCCAAGAATGATGTTGACACCTGGAACATTGTAAGGTAACATTTTACGAGAAAAAGTATCAGGCTGTTAGTTGACTAGTCTGTGTGACAGGATTCCCAAATTTGGCACAAACCTTCAGATGTTATGGACTGGGCAGGATTGGTTGGGTTTTGCCTGTAGTTTCTAGTGCCCAAGTGTTCAGTCTGGTTTTGAGTTTTGAGAATTTGTAGCAGTTTGATCCAACTTGGTGACTTGTGAGGTCTGTTAGAATAGCCCTCAAGGAAATTAGTGAACCAAAGGTGTTTCTATGACCATCAGCAGTTGTTACATGGGTATTATTAAGCTAACTTTACTTTTAAATTCCAGACCTTGTGGAATTCACATTTCACCATCTGCCATTTGGATGCCTGAACCTGTGTCCCCAGAACGTTAGCTTGTGGTTCTAGATTACTAGTACAGTAGGGTTACCACGACACTGCAGCTTCCCCCAGGTTTTATAGTGTTGTGGTTATCGTGTTGTGTAGAAATATTATCTGTTCCGAACATTACATGGTAATATTTTTATCATGTTGCTTCTAACATGCTCTACCCTCAAGATTCATCAGTAGGAATCGACAATTTTTTCTGTTTTGGTTGACTGGTAGGATCCACATTAAATAGAATTGGGAGCTTGAGGATTCAAACTTTGAGATTTTTCATTAAACAAAGGAAGCACTGTACTGCATCAGACATCAAATTGACCAAAGCACAATCAAAAGAAGTACAAGTGATTGTATAGTTACAATCTTGCATTCAAAAGATAAGACATTGGAAAATAGTCATTTTTCTGTTCTCTTAAGTGGATAATACAAACATGTTATATTTGAGAAGACTTTCTCTTGTCTGCCCAGCCTGTTCTCACCATTGTGATACCTTTTAAATCACAATATTCATCTGTCACACACCTAAAACAGCATGATCCTTGAGGAATTTGAGGAAATCAAAACTGGGACACTCCTTTGTAACTCTTCCAGCCAGCCTAAATTCGGCGCGCTGTTCCAGCCAGAAGCTGGTCCATGCATCAAAACCGTTTGTGAAATTGCTGTAATTTATCATTCTGTTCCAGACAAACGTTATTTTCGGTGAAGTAGTTTAAATCTGCCTTATGAAATTTAACAATTGTTATCCCGTGTCCTTCCGAGCATTGGAACAAGCTATCAATTTAGACTCAATCTGTTCCATTCATCATAGAGGAAGAAAATAGGAGCAGGAGCCATTCTAGTCTTCGAGCATGTCTTGCCATTCAAGGTTGATCATCCTTCTCAGTATTCTGTTCCCTCTTTTTAGTCCGAAGAACTATATGCTTATATCGTCTTGAAAATGTGAAATATTTTGGTCTTAATCACTTATTGTGAGTGAATTTCAGAGACTCACCACTCTGAAGAAATTTCTCCTCAGCTCAGTCCTCAATGCCCTATTCCATATCTTTAGACTGTGACCCGTTGTTTTGGACTCTGGGCCATCAGGAACATCTCTCCTGCAGTTACACTATCAGAATTTTATTGTCCTATCAGAATTCTGTGGTCACAGAGAGCACCTCATTCTTCTAAACTTCAATGAATGTCGTTCTAAATGATCCAATCTCTTCATGATTCAGGCCTGTAATCCTGGAAATCAGTCCAGTCGACTTTTATTTCACTGTCTCCATCGCCAGAATATTCTTCCTCAGATAAGGAAGCCAAAATGGCATATGGTATTCCTGGCGTGTTTCACCAAGGCCCTGTACAATTGTGGCAAGACAGCCTTGCTTCTATGCTCAAAATATGCTATGAAGGTCAAAACAATTTGCTGCCGTCACCACCTCCCGCAACTGCACGCTTATTTCCAGCTACTAGTGTACAAGAAACATCAGGTCTCATTGCACTTCCCCTTGCCTGATCTGTTGCAAATCAGGTAATAGTTCCTGTTTTTGCTACCAACCTCTCAGTTACCCATATTATACTTCATCTGCCATGTGTTTGGTCACTCATTTAACTTGTCCAGATCACACTGAAGCATCTCTGCATTCTTCTCACAGTTTATCCTTTGTCATCTGTGGTCTTCGTAATATTACACTTAGTTCCCTTAACTAAACTGTTAATATATTGCCAGTAACTGGGGTTCAAGCATTGATCCATGGGGTACCCCAGAGTCCGTGCTGCCTCTCAGAAAATGACATTGTTATTCTACTCTGTTTCCTGTCAACCAGTTAGTTCTCTATCCATAGAATATGATCGCAGAATCTGTACAGTGCAGGAAGAGGCCATTTCACCCATTGAGTCTGCACTGATCCACCAAAGAGCGTTCCCCCTCATGTGGTATTTACCAACAGATCCCTCATAAGGGACACCTCTGAACAAGCAACAAGGAGCGGATGTTGTCCAAAGCCATTTCAGTACACTACCCCCATTTCCATGTGCACTATTTTATATTGGGTGATAATGAAAGCCTTATGAAAAGTCCAAGTAAACCACACCCACTGACTCCCCTTTATCAAATCTGTTAGCCACATCTCAGAAAGCTTCCAGTACACTTGTCAAGCGTGATTTCCTTTTCATAAATCCATGCTGACTCTGCCCAATCCTGTCACTGGTGCCTAAATGCTCCATTGTTGAATCTTCTTCAATGAATCCTAGCTAACTGGTCTGTAATTTAATGTTTTCTCTCTACCTCTATTTTTAAACAATAGTGTTGAGTTAGCTACCCACTGATCCATTGAAACTGTTCCAAGTATATGGAATCTTGAATGATAACCACCAATGCATGTAATATTTCTTGGACCACTTCCTTAAATACTCTGGGAGACAGACTTTAAGGCTCGTGAGTTTTATCAGCCTTTAATCCCATTAAATTCCTCAACACCATTTCCTTACTAATACTGGTTTCATTTGGTCCTTTCCTCTCACTAAACCCTGTGTTGCCCATCACTTCTTGTCCATGATTTGTCTCCTCCTTTGAGAAGACAGAACCATGATTGCTCTGCCATATCTTTTGTTCCCCATTACAACTTCCCTGTTTCTGATTGTGAGGAATCTATATATGTCTTTACAAATGTTCCCCACAAGCTTAGTCTTGTACTCGATTTCCCCTCCTCGCCAATCCCTCTGTATTTTTATACTGAAATTTAAACTGCTCCCAATCTTTATGTCTGCTTTTTTTTTGACCAATTTGTATGTCTCTTAGGTCTATTTTCCCTTGTTAACCTTGATCAGGCCACATTTCCAATTTTAATCTTGTAAACCTTGATCAAATTGTCTCCAAATTCACACTTCAAAGATTGATATATTTTGATAATTTAAAATCTTTTCATTAATTGTGTGACCACCTTGTGTGCTTTTTCCAACACCGTAATGTCATTCGTCACGCAAGGAGACCAAACTGGACAATGTTTTTGTTACAGCTTGACCAAAGTCGTGTACAAGGGCAGGGTACCAAAATTTAGTCTTGTGATCAATTGTCTCATGAACATACCCCAAAATCTTTCGCGATGTATGCACTTGGAATATCCATATCCTTTTCTCTTCCTGCTTTAGTGTTGTTTTCCTGAAGGGTATATATATGTTCAGAATTCATCCAGCCCACTTGTACAAGACTCTTATCCAAGTTAAGAATAATTTGCCAGTCACAAACATGCCTCAAGATCCTCCTGAAGCGGTTGAACGCCATCTTGGCAGAAAAATCTTTCAAGAGCAAAACACAGATTTTGTTAATCTCACCTATGTTTAGATCATTAATACCTGTGTGATCAAATACATTTACAACTACCTTGTGTATGATTTTTTCAACATGTTCTCAATATCTTCTATTTAAAATAGTAGACTTCATAGTAAACTTAAAGCCCATGGAATTAAAGGGAGTAGCTTGCTAGGGTGTAGTATCAGAGCCCCTTTTTTTTTGATGTATATTTACGATTTGAACTTGGTTATGCAAGGAATAATTTAAAAGTCTGTGGGTGACATGAAACTCTGAAATAGAACAACCAATTAGACAGAATGTGTGGCACAGATCTTGGCCACTCTGTCCTACCATAGGCATTAATAGCCTGCTCAGCTGCTGGAGTATATTGTAAATAAACTTGATGGTGCGCGACCTGACATCCACATGTGTCTTGGCTGGAGTTGTTCATGTTTTGCTCCCCTGCTGAGGTCTGAGAAGCACAAATACTGTTTTCCAGATATAGAATGGTGATTGTCTTGCAGCCTTCCTTTTCCAAAAGGTATTTTGAAACAAAAACATGTTCAGAGATATCTCTGCCATAGAGGCACACAAAGAATAATATTCCCAATTAGGCTATGTGTGGTTATGATGAATATTGTTTGTCTTCGGATAATAATTCAAAATTGAATGAAGGCTTCATTCTAGAACAAGTCTGAGGTGTCCAAACCTACATGTACAAAGTTGGCCAAGACCTAATGTTTTGCCATGGCAAGAACACAACATTTATGTGTTGGGCTTATGAGTTTTTATTCATTGAACCCAGAGTTTTCCTTGTTTAAACGCTCTAAAATGGAACATAACAATTCACAATCAAATGTATTAGTTAGATCAGTTTAGCATTGTTGAATTATTGGTGAAGTCCCTTGTCTCTGATTTATACAATATGGTAATGTATTTTTGAAGCTTTGTCCTTTTGCCTTCAGCTTACGGCCTCCCTCGTACTTCTGGTTTCTAGGCGGGTGTCGTCTTTGTAGGTTTTGTGATGACTGTACTTGTGCTTCCTGCTGTTAGAATTTAAAGAACATGGTGCAATTTTAAGCTTACTGAACAATTCACATGTCTTCTATTCAATGTATTGACTTTTAAGCAGGATAATTTTCTTCAGGCCGATGAGGTTATTGAGCAAAGGAGTTGAGGTTGACAAAATAAAAACCAAAAGAACTGCTGATGCTGTAAAACAGGAACAGAAACAGAAATTGCTGGAAAAGCTCAGCAGGTCAGGCAGCATCTATGAAGAGAAAATCAGAGTTCATGTTTCGGGTCCTGTGGCCCTTCCTCAGAACCAACCAGAAACATTGACTCTGATTTTCTCTTCACAAATGCTGCCAGACCTGCTGAGCTTTTCCAGCAATTTCTGTTTTTGAAACTGAAGTCAACTGTTAGACTTAAAATATTTTGATAGTTTGATAATTGTTGAAACATGTGTGTCACATCACTTATTCAGAAATTCAACTCAATTTTTAAGTATGTTATGAATACTTAATTTTATAGCGGAGCTACAAAATTGAACCAAACCTATTCAACCTAAAAGTGGATATTTTCTTTTCATTTGATTGTAAGATGGCAGTAGGCAATACAAAATGCAAACACGTCTCCAAGAACTGCAACTTTATAAACAAGTCAAAGGGATTTTATGTAAATCCTCTATGCGGCTATATTACTGAAATACTTAACATCTACGAAAGATGGAGATGAGCATTTTTAACACCTGCTGAATGGTAGCTTTGAAAGCCTGTCAGAAGTACATCAGGAAAGGTGAGACTTGTTTGTGCAATCATCAAAATTGTCACGATCATTTCCTTAGTAATGATTTACCAGACCAACAGACACACTCAGACTCTTATGTGCGCGCACATGTTTATATTTATTGAAAGGCAAATGTGGATAACAGCACCCTACATGTGATTCGATTGGTTTCCCACTAGACTGTAACAAACACACTATTCTTAAAACACAACTAAAACACGACAACAGATTGACATAACTTCACCCCTATTGAAATACTTAACAAGATAATGTTTTATTTAATCACTAAGCTTCAACTGTTCCAATTTTAGACAGCATCCCACAAACACAGCCCTTTGGCAAAAATACAATTTCTGTAAAATAATTCTGGTTTTCATGTACTGTCACTTTTCAGTCCAGAAGAGAGAGATAATCTGTCCTTTTTTTTGATTTTTAAGAGGAAATATCACTGTCTAAGACTTTGACAGAATCCCTACAGTGTAAAAACAGACTATTTGGCCCATCAAGCCCACACTGATCTTCTGAAGAGAAGCCCACTTCCCAATCCCCATAACCCTGTATTTTCCACGGTTAATCTATCTAGCCTGCACATCCCTGGACACTAGGCAATTCAGCGCAGCCAATCCACCTAACCTGCACGTTGTTGGACTGTGAGAAGAAGACAGAGCACCTGCAGGAAACTCACGCAGACATGGGGAGAATGTGCAAACTCCACACGGAGGCTGGAATCAAACCTGGGTACCTGGTGCTGTGAGGCAGCAGTGCTAACCACTGAGCCATCATGCATTTGGGAACTGAAGCCTTTAACTCAGCAGTGAGTAGAAGCCTTCGCTAACTAAAAGTAAAATGAAAAGCCTTGCTGGGCCTGTGTGAGCCCTGACTCTGATCATTCATGATTTAAAAAAAAACACCCAGGAGAACTTAAAAGCTGTGTGGCATTGCTGTGGCAACCACCTCTGCAAGAGAAACCGCACAGAACACCTCTTCTAAAGGACACAGTTGTTACATAAGTAATTGAGTCAAGAGATTTCGGTGGCTGTTGATGTGTAAACTCCAGAGTAGTAAATACTATATTGAATTAGTTTAGCACCTATGAAAACTTGAATATGTTATACTCATCACAGTCGTAAAATGGTGCAACATGCTACAATCAAGCCTACCCCAGCTCGGAGCCTCCCTCTTCCAGATCTGCAAAGAACCTCTCCTGTTTTTTATCCTTCATAAGACCCACAATCTGAACTCTCAATTTTACTTGGCTTTATTAGACACTAAAAATCAAAAGTACTTTAAACTCACAGGTGCCTGCCGTCATACCCAGAACCTTCCCCACCACGTGCCCACTGCCCTTGGCCATGTGGCCAACTTCGGAGCACTAACGGTTTCCACAGCTGATGTCACATCCGCTGTCACCTGGTACGCCACTTCCGATAGAACCAACTCCATTGACATCACTGCCGATGCTGCTGCCTCTGTTTCTGAGGCCAACACAGACATCGAGGATGCCGCTGCCACCAACATCCGAGATTTACCGGCCAGTGTCGCTCTGCCCACCGCCTTATGGACTCCATTTTCTCCCCCTTGGTCCAGTAACTCCCTACCTACACTGTGACCCCACCTAGCCATGCCAAGTCTTCACTATCCCCCCAGACCTCCCCCTTACTGAGGATGAACAGTTAATCCTCGATAAAGGACTCACCTTTGTCCCCCTCCACCCACTCATCATCGAATACAACTCTCGTTTAGACATTGAGCAATTTTTCCTCCACCTCCGCACTTATTTCTTTAACCATGAGCCTAACTGACCCCTTCTCCTGGGTCCATCACACCCCCTCCTCCTGGACGCCACCCCAAGGCTCCTACCCTCCTTGACCTCTTCATTTCTAATTGTTGTCAAGACACCAATCGCCTCAAACTCTTTATCCCTCTCACTTACTCCAACCTCTCCCTCACAGAACATGCAGCCCTCTGCTCTAATCCCAACCTCACAGTAAAACCAGCAGACAAGGGAGGCGCAGTTGGAACATGGCGCACTGACCTCTACATTGTCAAGGCCAGATGCCAACTGTCCAACACCACCTCTTATCGCCCCCTTCATGACCCCACCCCTGAGCACCAATCCATCATCTCCCAAACCATCCACAACCTCACCGCGTCAGGTGACCGCCCACCCACCACCTCTAACCTCATCATTCCCCAAACCCGCACCCCCCACTTCTATCTCCTTCCCAAAGCCCACAAACTTGACTGCCCTGGTTGACAGACTGTCTCTGTCTCTGTCCACTCCTGCCCCACCAAACTTATCTCCACCTATCTGGACTCCATTTTCTCCCCCTTGGTCCAGTGACTCCCTACCTATGCCCGTGACACCACCCTGCTCTCTACCTCCTCCAGAACTTCCAATTCCGCAGTCCCCAACACCTCATTTTTATGATGGACACCCGTCCCTATACACCTGCATTCCCCATGCACATGGCCTAAAGGCTCTCCACTTCTTCCTGTCCTGCAGACCTGACCAGCCCCCTTCCGCTGACACCCTCATCCACTTCTCCAAACGCGTCCTCGCCCTCAACAACTTCTCTTTCGATTTCCTCCCACTTCCTACAGACAAAGGGGGTGGCCATGGGAAACCACATGGGCCCAAGCTATGCCTGGCTCTTTGTAGGAGACATGGAACAATCCCTCTTCAAAATCTGCACTGGCCCTAGCCCCCATCTCTTCTTCTGTTTTGCCGCTGCCTTGTGTTCCCACAAGGAAATCGAACAGTTCATCCACTTCACTAACACCTTCCACTGCAACCTTAAGTTCACCTGGATCATTTCTGATACCTCTGTCTCCTTCCTGGACACCTCTGTCTCCAGCTCTGGTGTCCACTTGGAAACTGATATCCATTTTTAGCCTACCAACTCATACAACTACCTAAAATAGTCCTCCTGTCACCCACCTTCCTGCAAAAAGGCCATCCCCTATTCCCAATTCCTTCGCCTCCACTACATCTGCTCCCGAGATGAGGCATTCCACTCCTGAACATCCCGGAAGTACTTTTTGTTTTCGAGGACTACAGCTTCTCCTCCACAGTGATCGAAAATGCCCTCAACCATGTCTCCCACATTTCCCACAACTCATCTCTCCCATCCCCTATCCGCAATAATAACCAAAACAGAATCCCCCTCATCCTGATGTACCACCCTGCCAACCTCCAAATCCAACACATCATCCTCTGACATTTTTGCCATCTGCAATCTGACCCCACTAGCACAGACATTTTTCTCTCCCCACCCTTGTCTGCTTTCCAGAGGGACCACTCTCTCCGTGACTCCCTTGTCCGCTCCACACTCCCCTCTGGCCCCACCAACCCCGGCACTTTTCCCTGCAACTGAAGTAAGTGCTACATCTGCCCCTGTACCTCCTACCCACCTCACTCCCATCCCAGGCCCTAAGAACACCTTCCACATCAAACAGATGTTCACCTGCACGTCTGCTAATGTGATATACTGTATCCACTGTTCCCGTTGTGGTCTCCTCTATATCGGGGGAAACCAGAGGCTTGGGGACTGCTTTGCGGAACACCTACGCTCAGTTCACAACAAACAACTACACCTACCAGTCATGAACCATCTCAACTCATCCCTCCTCCTCCCCCCCCCCCCAACCTGTCTTCCCACCTATCCACTCCTCCAACCTCAAGCCCCACCCCCATCTCCTACCCACTAACCTCATCCCACCTCCTTGACCTGTCCAGCTTTCCTGGACTGACCTATCTCCTCCCTAACTCACCACCTACATTCAGCTTCACTGCCTCCTAACTCCTCCTGTTTCACCTGTCTGTCTCCTCTCCACCTATTTTCTGTTTTATCCATCTTCTATCTTCCTCCCACCTCCATTCATTTTCAGAGTCCCCTTCCCCTCCCCCCATTTCTGAAGAAGGGTCTCAAACCAAAACGTCAGCTTTCCTGTTCCTCTGATGCTGCTTGGCCTGCTGTGTTCATCGAGTTTCGCACTGTGTTATCTCAGATTCTCCAGCATCGGCAGCCCCTACTATCTCTCCCTAACACAGGAGGAGTTGATTTAGCTCATACCCATGTCAGCAGTTTGGTGAAACTATTCAATAAATTGCATGCTTTTGTTATCCTCATTATTTACTTCAGTTGTTCTTCTTGTTATTATAGTTGAAAGTTTTATGTCACTTTCAAACTTTGAAATCACACCCTGCATAACTAGACATGAGTCTTAATATATTCAAAATGAGCAGTTGTGCCTATGTCAACCCCAGGGAATATCGGTGAATACTTAGCTTCAGTTTGAAAAACAACAGCTCATGCGGTTTTACAGATTGTCTGTCTGTGTGCTTTCACTTTCCTTTAGCTTACACGTGTCCATTCTGTGGCAATTTATTAAACACCATTCTAAAGTCGGGCAGAAAGCAGAGAATGGGGATAAAGGGGTCTTTCTCAGGACGGCAGCTGGTGACAAATGGTGTTCCGCAAGCATCAGTGTTAAGACCACAACTTTTCACTTTGTGCATTAATCATCTAGATGAAGGAACTGTGGGCATTCTGGCTAAGTTTTCAGATGATACAAAGATAGGTGGAGGGACAGATAGTACTGAGGAAGTGGGGAGGGTGCAGAAGGATTTGGACAGGTTAGGAGAGTGGGCAAAGAATTGGCTGATGGAGTACAATGTGGGAAAGTATGAGATCATGCGCTTTGGTAAGAAGAATAAAAGCATGGACTGTTTTCTGAATTTTCTCCGCATTTAGAAGTCTGGAGTACGAAGAGACATGGGAGTTCTAGTCCAGGATCATTTCAAGGTAAACTTGCAGGTTGAATCAGTAGTCAGGAAGGCAGTTAGAATGTTGGCATTTATTTTGACAGGATTTGAATATAAAAGCAAGGATTACTACTGAGGCTTTATAAGGCTCTGGTCAGGCCACATTTGGAGTATTGTGTGCAGTTTTGGGCCCCATATCTCAGGAAGGATGTACTGGCCCTGGAGCGGGTTCAGAGGATGGTCGCAGAATGGAAAGCTGAACATGAGGCAAGTTTGAGGACTCGGACTATACTCGTTGGTGTTTAGAAGGATGAGGGGTGTATCTAATTGAAATTTACAGAATACTGAATAGACTGGACAGGGTGAATGTTGAGAAGATGCTTCCACAGGTCAAGGAGGCTGAGTCCAGAGTCCGAGAATGCAGCCTAGGAGTAAAGGGAACACCTTTTAGAATGGAGATAAGGAGAAACTTCTTCAGCCAGGGAGTGGTGAATCCATAGAATTCACTGACACAGAAGGCTGTTGAGGCCAGGTCATTGAGTACATTTAAGACTGAGATAGGTTCTTGGTTATCAAGGGGATCAAGGGTTACGGGGAGAAAGCTGGAGAATGGGGTTGAGAAGCTTATCAGCCATGATTGAATGGTGGAGCAGACTAGATGTGCCGAATGGCCTAATTTCTGCTCCTATGTCTTATGGTCTCACCATTCTAAAATCTGTTTACACATGACCACAATAGTATTGTTAACCCTGTCTGTTCAAAGAACTCAGCTGAGATAGTCAAACAATTTGCATTGATTTCTTCCAAGTTTTCAAGCTTCAACAGGTAGTGAAATGATTTTTTGGATCTTTCTGGTTCAGTTGAGCAGTTTAAACTTGTTTTTCTGAGCAGTCTACACAAACAAGTTATTCTGTTTTGTGAATGCGTTTTTACATGTCACTTCTTTCACTTCATAAGTTTCACATTGATTATAGAGGCAAAGAGCCATTTCTGACAAAGCAAGAGGCTGATCTTTCTAATATGTCTGAGCCACTTCTTTATGGCAATCCAGTCTTTAATCATTCACAGTGGGGTCATTCTAAAACAAACATGTCTACTACAGACTTCCCCAAGAATCTCCTCAAAGGCTTTTTAAAAATAAAAATGTGACATGCCCATCTCACGAAATTCTCTTCCACATGACTGCCAGAATTGAAGAAGCACCAGCAAAGGTTCAGACCATCTTGTGTATATCTTTCCATACACCCAGCATATTTAGTTAATAGCACAGTTTGCAGCTTATTGTTCATCTTGTTTATTTTGCCATCTTTTCATATCATACCTTGGGATGTTCAGGAATTTATATAACTGCAAGTTATCTTCATTTTGTTTCAGTATGCGTTCAGTCCTTTTCACATTTGCAGTTGCAGATAATCGACCAATTCTTTTTCCATCAGCCTCCATTTTTTTTTTGTTGTAAATTGGTACAAGGAAGATGTTGTTCAGAATTGAAGGGGAGAGGGTAGAGTTGAAAATATATAACATTTACAGTGCAGATCATAATTGTACCAGTTCTAAATCCAATCACATGTTCCTTAGTCACAATCCTACAAATCCTTGGTCACAATCCTACAAATGCATCTCCAGCTGTTGTTTTTACAAATCTAACCAGATTTCTGCCTCTACAACCCTTTCAGGCAGTGAATGCAAGCCCCTACAACTGTCTTAACTAGAAAACAAATTGTGCCATTGACAAAAACTGGACTGGCCATATAAATACTGTGACATCTATGTCAAGATAACCTACCTAATTGGCATTCCATCCACTATCTTAAATATTCATTACTCTGCCACTGACGTGAAGTGGCAGGAGTAACTCACTAAACCTCCTTTAATGACACCTTACAAATTGTCACCTCTACCCTTCGAAGTATAAGGGCAGCAGATGCTTGGGAACAAACTACTTGGAGGCTTTCTTCCAAGCCACACGTCATCCTGACTTGCAACTATATTGCCATTCCTCTGTGGGTGCTGTGTCAAAGCCCTGGAACTTCTTTCCAGTTACACAGAACAGGGGTTCAAAATAGTGACTCTCAAACACCTCCTTGAAAACAATTAGGGTTGGGTAGTAAATGCTGACTAGCCCAGCGATTCTTCTGTCCTATGGAAAATAGTCTTATGGGTTTTCTTTTGTTCATCAGAGTGCAGTGATGGTTTCATCTTCATTTAAACTTTGTATATAATTTGTATGAAAATCTTAAAATTCAGATCCCTTTTGCAGAATTTACATTTTACAAAAAAGCTGTTTGGGAGTCATGTCAGGGAAAATCAAAATTCCAAATTGCAGACGACAAAGGTGAAGTAGTTTGAACAGAAAAATAAATGTTGCCTGGGATTTCGTCTCTTTTTAAGTAGGTTCATTTGATGTATCGTGCTTTATGTAAAATGGCTTGTTCAAAGTCACCAATGTGCTCCAATTACAAAATGCACCGAATTCCATGGAACAAGTAAATAGGATTGTGAAACTTGCTGCCAAAGCACTGAAAATTCTGTAATTTCTCCTGGACTTTTAATTTGTTCAGTTACCACCAAGGATTTGTCCACTAATCACACCTTGAAAGTTATTATTTTAAAATGTTATCTCTGAAGGTCCTTTTTGTTAGATTTACAAACTAACTTTGAGCTAAAGAATTGTATTATCCTAATGATTTAAAGAAGCTGCATCTTGCATGGAACAAAATCAAATGCTTTATAAATATAAAATGCTTATTAATTTGATATATTTTATATTTATTAGTTCAGGTTTTTCCTTTGTGTCAAACAGGAGCTTTTGCTTTACTCAACAAAAACCTGAACAAATCATAAGTGCTTTGTAGATATTAAGCTGCTTTACAGTTTCCCAATTGTAACCCAGCAAATGTGTGAATATAGTCATCCTTGCCTATTGCCTGCCAGCACATTGCAAGCTCTGTTGCCAATGCTACCAGCTGCAAGTTCAATTATAATCCATCACCTCCCCTAATGCTCACTTTTTCCCTTTCTGCTCTGTGATGGACTCATTTATGTCTCACTTGTTATCTGCTATGCCTTTTAGCAGTTCTCCTCATTTCTTTGTCGATTCCTACCCTTTGTCAGCTGTTGAGGTATACTTTCCACCAATGTCCTGCACTTAATCTTACCGGTGATGTTAAGGAAGACGCATTAGTTTTTACTCATTGTTCATTTAAAATTCTGTCTTTCTCAAATGTGGTGTTTACTAGCAAGTGCTCTGAAATTTCAAGAGAACATTTTTATAAGTAGGGTTGCCTTTCAGAAGACTATTTGCTTGTGATTTTGCTTTTAAGTCATATTTACTACAAATTAGCTGTAAAAGAAAAGGTGTTTTGCTTTGAATTTTGCTTCTGCTCCATAAAGAAACTTGATTGTTTTAATTCAGTAGTTTTTCATTTTAATTGTGAGATTGTCAAGCTGCAGAACTGGTGAATTGCATAAGTTGTAGTATCTTGATGGAAATGCTGTTAGGACTGGAAAGTGTCCATTATGCAAGTTCTTACACACCTACCTCCTTAGTTTCACACCTTACACATAGCACAATAGTAAAAAGCATGCACCGACGGCTAGGTGGCATTTTGCCAATGCAGTCTTGTATTGTGAATGCAATTGATCTGAGTGATAACCTGCTTGTGGCCCCTTGGTTTGTTCGTTGGCAAGCAAATGCTGAATAGTTGAGGGTCAGTTTTTATGCAGAGGTACTTAAATTCTTTCGCAGGATGTGTAGCTAACTAGGTCAGCATTTATTACCCATTTCTAATTGCCCTTGAGAAGGTGGTAGTGAGTACTGTGAAGAATTATTTTTCTAGGCTTTAACTGAATGGAAGAAGAGTGATAAGAGTTACAAGCCGGGATGAGTGGCTTGGAGAGGAATCTGAAGATGGTGGTATAATCTACTGTTGCTCTTCTAGGCGGTAGTGGTTGGTTTAGAAGGTATGATGAGAGCCTTGGTCGCTTACTGCAGTACATCTTGTATGTGGTACATATTGCTTTTGAGTGAGAGGGAATGCATGTTGAAGATGGTGGATTGGGTAATAATTGGAAAAAGCTGCTTTATCTTGTTTTGTGTCAAGCATTTCTGAATGTTGTTGGAGATGAATTCGTCCAGGCGAGTAGGGACTGTTACTTCGCCCTGACTTTTGCTTTGTAAACACTTGGATTGGGTTTATGGGGTCAAGGGGTGAGTTACAAGTTGCAGAATTCTGAGCCTTTGAGCTGCTGTTGTAGCCGCAGCATTTATGTGGCTGGTCCAGTTCGGATTCCGGCCAGTGATACTCCCCAGAATGGATTTGGTAGTGAATAAGTGATGGTATCGCCATTGAATCTCAAGGGGACATGGTTAAAATCTCGCTTGTTGAAGAAGGTTACTGTTTAGCCCCTACGTTACTTGCCTCATATCCGCCCATGTCTGAATATTGTCCGAAGTCTCACTGCATGTGGATATGAACTGTTTCAATATCTGACTGGTAAATGATGGTAAACATTATGGGTGGCATAATGTTGGTGTGGTGTGTGGTATTGCCACTAAACTAGTAATCTGATGGCCTGGGGACCAGTGTTCAAACCCCACCATGGCATGTTTCAAGGCAGAAGAAGAAGCCTAATGATCATGAAACCAATTGTACATTATTGTAAAAGCCCATTTGGTTCACTGATGTATTTTAGGGAAGGAAATACGTTGTCCTCACCTGGTCTGGTCTACTTGTGAATCCAGATCCACAGCCATGTTTTTGACTCTTAGCCATCCTGAAATGGCCTATCAAGCTTAATTAGTATATTAAATGTCAAAAAGTCTCAAAAAAGACTGGACAGACCACTGGGCATCAATTTAGGCACTAGAAAGTATGATGGCAAATTAATTCCTGTAAAGTCCTCCTTCATGACATCCGGGGGGCAAATGCCAAAATTGAGAGTGCAGTCTTGAAGACTAGTCAAGCCACAGTCTGACATTCGTACTTGCTTACCCTACCAACTGTGTCCCAGACAACGCCGTCAGTATCCCTATGACAGCACAGTGTTTTGCAGTTGGGAGAGAGCTTTGCCCTCCTATAAAGTCAGATGGCATCAGTCAAACATGGATAAGGAAGCCTTCTGATGCTGTTGTTCCCCTCCCCGCTGAGCTTAATAAAACAGTACCTCTCCATGTTGAATGCCACTGGAAGGAAGTACCGAGTGTGGCAAGGGTACAGAATGTAGTCTGGATGGAAGACATCAGTGTCCATCACCAAGAGTGACTTGGCAGCCCCACCATTGACTGAATTGTTCAAGTCCTGTCAGACATAAGACTATAGCACGTAAAGACGAAACCACAAGAGGGGAAAAGCATACTTAAACTCATCTTCACCCAATTTGTCTTGGTAGAAGGGTGATTGCACAGCCGTTGTGGTGATGAAGCCCTGTGTTTGCATTGGAGATCCCTGCACTTTGTAATGTGGCTCTGCCACTGCTAAGGTGAGAAAGATTTTGAACCAAACTAGCACCTCAAGTGTAGACATCCATGAGATGCTGTGGACCATCAACAGCATTAGAATTGTACACTACAATCTGCATGGTCCAGCATATCCCCCATTCCATCATTACCATCAAATCAGAGGATCAACCCTGGTACATTATCAGGACCCCAGCACCAGATGTACCTAAAAATGAACTGTCAACCTGGTGAACCTGGCCTGCTTGTGTACCAAACACCATCAGTGGCAAGTCTTGGACAGGACAAAGTGATTCAACAAGCAGCAGATCCTATTTAAGGTGTGCAGTCCTGTCACACATTAATTGTGACAGCAGATCCACAAATATCTACCCTTTAGGATGGGAGAGCCCAGCAAAAGATCAGGCTGAAACATTTGCAGTATTCTTCATCCAGAGATGTTGATAGGATGTTCAATTTCAGCCTCCTCCAGAGATTCACTTTATCACATGCCAGTCTTCATTCAACTCAGTTCACTCCAAGTGATTTAAGAATCATCTGAAGATACTGGATATTGAAAAGGCTATGGATGCTGATAAAATCCTGGCAATGGTACTGAAGATTTTATGTCAGAACCTGCCACACCCAAGCCAATACAACTATAATATTGGCATATTAGTTCAGAATTTATTATGCCAGTTTCTATCTTTCACCATTACCTGGCCTATGTATACTCCTTTCTTTCTTCTTTTAACTTCATTGCTTTTATTTCTGAGGATAGGCTGTCTACCAAATCCATTACAAACCCATCAACTTCCACAGTTATGCCCACTGCACTTCTCTCATCCTGCTCCTTTGTAAGGTGTCCATTCTGTCCTCCCAGTTTCTCCATCTCTGCCACATCCATTCGAAGATGCTACTTTTCACTAGATTGCCTCCAATATGTCGACCTCCTTCCCCAACTGAGAATTCCCCCATTCTGGTTGACAGGGCCCTCAATCATGTTCGACTAGACTTGTGCATTTCTGTCGTCCATCCAAGAACAATGATAGGGCTTCACGTCTTGACCCTCTATCTGGCCAGCCTTCACGTTTGTAGTTTGATATTTCCACCACCTATAGCAAGATACCACCAATAAACACATCCTGTTCCTCTCCACTGTTGGCATTCTCTAGGGGCCATTCCCTCTGTGACTCTTCTATCACTCCTAACACGACCTCACTCCTTGAAAGCACCTTACCATATAATTGCAAAAAGTGTAACCCTTGCCCATTCACCTCCCATCTGCCCTTGCAAGGCCTGAAACACATCTTCCAGATGAGGCAACATTTTACTTGTACTTTCAATTTAGTCAACTGCTTTTGCTATTGATAGTGCGCTTGCCTTTTATACTTGTGAGACCAAATGCCAACTGTGACCATTTTGTGAAACATCTCTACTCTGTCCATTGGGATGATCTCAGCTTTCCAATTGCTTGCCATTTCAACAAATACCCTTGCTCCCATGCTAACATTTCTTCTGTTCAAGGCCTGTTACAGTGTTCTAACAAAGCTGAATGCAATCTGGAGGAACTCAAAATTGAGTTCAGAGTATGGTGTCTGTACTCCAATTTTGTTAAAACCACCTACCCTCCTTCAGCCTCATCTTGTTCACTTTGCTGTCAGCAGCCCTTGTCCTCGTTTTTGCATTTTTTTTTCCACAATCATTTTATAACTCTCATTCATTTGCTAGCATTATCATTTCCTTTTGTCTTTTGCTCTATTACACTCAGTCTGTTCCACCTTGCCCTCAATCCCATCCTGTTCAGTCCAATAAATATCAGATTTGTGCAGTGCCAACAAGTACTTTACCTTCAGTTTTCCAAGTTATCTCTAAAATGTTATTTTAGAATATTTAATTTTTCAGTGAATACTTGGATGTGAAATGTAACACACAAATTTGAAGTGAAAGAAATAGTTGAAAAATATTATGACTGAACTAAAGCATTTTCTAAACACCTTTGCTGATTATTATGGTACATACAGTCATATTATCTTGATTGTAATCTTCAGGGCTGAATCACCCAACATAGTGTACATTTGGAGATAACTCCAAAGGCTGTACTTTGTTGTTTGTCCCTTTACGTTAGCAAAAATATATTAAATAGTATTTACCATGTGAACAAATTGAAGAAAAGAAATATTTGTGATAGCATTTAGATACTGAAGTATATTAAGCCCAGTATGTCTGGAGATGGTAAAATAGGTATGGGAAATACCTATTTAACTTGTTTAAAAATGTGCTTTCAGAAAAAGTAATTGTGCTATTTAAGTTTTTGCGTGATAATATACAGATTATCCAGCTATCCAGAACAGTTTACTTTGTTCATTGCAACTTCTGTATACCATAAAATATACATGACAGGAGGAGGCAATTTAGAGAGAATAGTCTGAACAACTACATGTACTGAATAAGTAAATCTTCTGTTAAATTGTAATATTATGAGCACACTGTGTTTCAAGGTTTAAGTGGCCCGCAATAGAACTGAAGCTTATTCTGAAGTTTGCAATGGATCATCGTTTGGGCCTCACAAGAAGAGTTGGTGAGTTTGAAGGACACAGTTCGATGAAGGGAAGAGATGACTACTCTATTTTTAGGACTGTGGTAGTTTAGCTGTACTCCTGGCAAGGCAGTTGGATGGCACTGCTGTTGAAACAAATCCAGGAAGATGTTCAAGGAAATACCAGGTAGTGTTGGAGTCAGGACTCAGAATTATTTCTGGAGAGCTGAGAAAGTGGGAAGATTGCTGGCTGTGCATTCTGGGAATTTCTGAGCAGTTTGGAAGAAACCTGCGAATATTAATACTTCAATGCAGCTGACAGAGTGGAGGTTGAAAGCAACAGTAGCACAGGCAGTATTTACGTGTTTTTTTTCCATTCATATGTGGGATGTGGGCTGCCCTTCTACTTCTAGTTGGAAGTGGTCATGGGTTTGGAAAGTGGCATCGAAGGATCTTTGAATTTCTGCAGTACACACTGCTGCTACTGAGTGATGGTGGTGGAGGGAGGGAGTGCTTGTGGATGTCGTGCAATCTAGTGGGCTGCTTTGTCCTGGATGGTGTCAAGCTTCTTGAGTGTTGTTGGGGCCACACTTGTCCAGGCAATTGGGAAGTATTCCAGAACACTCCTGACATGTGCCTTGTGGATGGTGGACAGGCTTTGAGTCAGGTGGTGAGTTACTTGCCCAGTATTCCTAGCTTCTGATCTACTCTTGTAGCCACTGTTTATGTAGTGAGTCCAGTTGAGTTTCTAGTCCATGATAATGCCAGGACGTTGATAGCAGGGGATTCAGTGATGGGAACTCCATTGAATGTCTCTTATTGATGATGGTCATGGCCTGGCATTTGTGTTGCTTGCCACTTGTCAGCCCAAGCCTGGATATTGTGCAGATCTTGTTTCATTGAACATGGACTGCTTTATTATTTGCGGAGTCACAAATGTGCTGAACATAATGCAATCATCAGCGAACATCCCCACTTTTGACCTTATGATGGTCATTGATGCAGCTGAAGATGGTTAGGCCGAAGATGCTACCCTGCGGAACTGCTGCAGTGGTGGCCTGGAGCTGAGATGAATGACCTCCAACAATCACGACCATCTTCCTATATCAGGTACGACTCCAACCATCGGAGAGTTTGCCCCAGATACCCCTTGATTCCAGTTTTGCTCGGGCTGCTTGATGCCATACTCTGTCAAATGCGGCCTTGATGTCAAGGGTTGTTACTCTCTCCTCACTCTCGGGAATTCAGTTCTTTTGTTCATGTTTGAACCAAGGTTATAATGAGATCAGGAGCTGAGTGGCCCTGGCGGGACCCAAAGTGGCCATCGCTGAGCAGGTGCGGCTTGACAGTAGTGTCGTTGACACCTTCCATCGCTGAATTAAGATTGGAGCTTGGATGAGGAGAGGGTTTGTGAATTTTCTGAACAGGTTGAGTCTAGCTGGCAGTGAAGAACTTGTGTTACGCTGGAGAGTAAGTACTGGAGTGCAGTTTTTGGAGTCCTGGGAGCGTGGACCCAAGGCTTGAAAGTGATTTGACGAGAACAGAGGTGAGGCAGTCTGCACTGGAGTTACTTTTGAGAGGGAATTTCAAAGTCAATTCAGCAGAAGTGAAGAGTTGTAATTCCTTGTGCAACTTATTGAGATTTGATAACAAAGTGTCACAAATGTTTTGGGGGAGGGAGTTGCTTAGAAATTCATGGGCTCTGAGTTCATTTTAGTCACTGTATGATTTGCATCGTAGTTTGTTTGACCACTGTTACCTGTATTGCAGATTGTATTACTGTTCTATCTTGACAAATAAAACATTGTCTTTGGTCTAACACTCTGGAACTTTGTGGCTTTTTCCTCAGTAAGTCACCTGGTTCTCACATTTTGCTTTATTTTATAGATGAAGATTACTGGTCCCTCAGGCTTTAACATAATTTGGTGATCTTATCTGAGTTCAGAAGATAAAGTTGGTGATCAGGTCTAGGATCATAACATGATCCAGTTTTTTTTTCAAAGAGATCCAGTTTGTGTGCCTCAACCACTTGTTGCAATCTTGACACTCTGACCAGTCTGAATTAATCAATTTCTCTTTATTACCTGATTAGATTTATTTGTAGCTATTTATTATACTCCTGGTTCCTAAATTTAGATCTCCCACAACTGGCAACATTTTCTCCATATTTGCTCTGTCAAACCTATCAATATTTTAAAGATTTAAATTGAGCTAAATATTCCATCTTCTAAACAAATGCAAAATCAATTCAATCTTTGACAGCTGAAATCTTATCAATTGCGGTGCCATCCTTTTTTGCTGTTTTTCTGTCGTGTGTACACTGTATATATAGCATAGGTGCAATACCCTTAAGTGCATTCTGACCATATTCCTATTCAAATAGAGTAAATTTGCTACTTTTGAATTCTGCCCCTTAGAAATAATTCCCAATATTTTTAATTGCTTTGTTGACCTGTGAAGATGCTTTTAAAGATTTAATCATACGTAAATATCAAAATCTTTGCCCCTTTACACATTCAGTTCGTTCTCAGGTGTAGGTGAAATTCATATTTTCCCGTCAAAATGTGTTATCTCACTTGTTAAAAATTATTTATCATGGTTTTATATTACTGCTTGTATAATGTTGATTTCCTCCTCATTGTTCACTATGTAACCATTGATTTTACTACAGTTGATATTGAGTTACTTGTTTCCAATGCAAATCAGCAACATAGTGACCAGTAACCAAATGCTTCTTCAAAGAGCTGGTTTTGGTTTTAAGATACCTCTTCAGAGAGAAGAAGCAGAACTTGAAATTCCAGGTTGTGAGGGGCTAAGCATTCTCCACTCAAGGAAGGGGTAACTGCCTTATTCTTAACTTTATACTGGCTGCCATCAGCTGACTTGGCACACACTGGGAATACACACAGGGCCTTCATAGTCACTGTGGTTCAGCTGCTACTTGGCTAAATTTATTTGCAGGAAGTAGAGCTGATGAACATTTATTATCCAAAGTAGAGTGGCCAAGATTTAGTTCTGCATGCTGCAAGTGGAGGAGTGTGCTTCAGTAGTGACTGTCTCTTCTCCCCCGCCTGTTGTCTCCCCTCTGTCAAAGGTGAGAAATATTTCTGGATTAAGCCCCGTTTAGCCACTTAGTTGCCTGGTGAGCTTCTCGGCAAATTCATCATAGGCCACAGCTTCTGGGTCTTAGACATTGTGTCTGGCAGCCAAGTTTTTAGGGACTTAAACAGTGAGAAGGTAAGTCTCTTTTTTTTGTCTAGTCTTGCAGGATTGGAATTATTTGTGAAGGGGGTGGGGTGGACAGGAGAATCAGTAGAATTCCACCAGCCTTACCCCACATCTTTTCCCTAGATTGATGCAAATGGAGCTGCCAATTATCTCCCCATTCCCAAACAAGGATTTATGTTATTCAGAACCAGCCTATTATTTTTGCTGACAAGAAAGGCAGGTAGCCAGATGAGTGGCATCTGAGGCCCTTAATTTGTTGTTAATTGACCATTTAAGAGCCCTAAGGAGGAGAGGAGGTCACTTGGGCTATCTTCTCCAGAGCTTAATTGTGCAAGTGGCAAAAAAGGGGCAAGAATTTCTGGAGTCAACTTACCCAATTATTTGTCCGTCTGGACATCTCGAGGGAAGTGATAATTATGCCCATTTGTCTTAGACACTTTCAATATACCTGTTCAAACTTGCCATGATGCACCTGTGAAGGTCGTTGGACTTAAACATGGGTCTTCTGGCCCAGAGGTAGGGCCATTGCCAATGTGTCACAAGAGTCCTTTCCTTTATTGCCTTATTTTTTAAGTCTTCACCTGATTGTGTGCTTATAGCTGTTAGTCATATTTGGCTACATGACTACCATTTGCGATAATGTTTATTTTGTAGGACCAGGATTGATAGATCTGGATATATTCCTGGAGATTTAATCTCATGACATATCTTGCTACCATTACATCATCCAGTTGAAATAGTTTCTCCCTGCCTCCCCTTCTGTTCTGAATAGGCTTTTAATTCAGTATGAAATATTTGACAATATTTTCATTTTTTTCAACCCATTATTTATATAATTTGGTAATCAGCGCTTTTCTTTTTAGGTTTAAACACAGAAGGACTGTATCGTGTAAGTGGAAATAGGACTGATCAAGATAACATTCAAAGGCAGTTTGATCAAGGTAACATAGTACCACAGTTTCTAAATAACAAAATGAAGCCTTTTTCCTCACTGTATCATGCTATTGACATTTGTTTTGTAACTACGTACAGGGTTTTAAAAAAAAAATCAACAGGCTCGATTGTTTTGATGTTCAAATCAGGATCAGTCATGGGAAAGATATGGCTATGGAGAAGCCAAATTTATTTTCATTCAGATAAAAACATTTCCATTGTTCTGTCAATGTGGACCTTTAGCAGTTGTTTTTGGAGTATTGTGATGCATTGATTTTACGCCAGTTTTAACTTTTTATAAATAAAGTATTTCTCAATCAGGCTTATCAAAATATGACAGTCTCTCTGACTCCAGAGCGACAATCCGTTGAGAGTCAATAGTATGTAGTTTGTAATGTTGCTGTCTATGTCTGGTTCCACCTTGGGCTACAGTTTTGAGGAGTTTTTGTTTCTGTTATTTTGGCCCCATTCCATGTCCAACCCTTTCTCTTTTCTTTACCTCCTTGACCTGACACAACCTGTCAATCTTCTTTCTCACCTATCTTCCCCACCCTCCCCATTGACTAATCTCCCAAGCCCTTACCTGCATCCACCTTTCACCATCCCACCTACCTTCCCCAGCCCCACCCCACTTCAATTAATTTCTGAGCTCCATTCCCCTTCTGGCTCTGACGGAGGTTCCCAACTGAAACGTTGACTCTCCTGCTCCTCTGCTGCCTGACCTGTGTTCCTCCAGCACCACAGTCTATCGACTCTGACTTCCAGCATTGGCAGCTCTTGCTGTCTCCTAGAGTTTATGTATGGGTCTCTTCAAAATGCAGGTCTTGTGGGAAAATCAGGTTGGCAATGTATCCCAAGAAAAATAATTTGTGAATTGCCTGCAAGAATTTTTTTGGAGCAGCTTGCAATAAACCTACTAGGGGAGACGCATTTATGGATTTCCTGATGTGTGAGAAGATACACTTAATTAGGGAACTTAAGATGAAGAAACCCCTTGAGGGCTGTGACTGTAATATGAGAGAATTCACCCTGCAGTTTGAGGGGCAGAAGTTGTAGTCAGATGTAACGGTCTTACAGTCGAGTAAGTGTAAGTTCAAAGACTTGAGGGAGGAGCTGGCCAGGTTGGTTGGAAGGGGAACCCAGCAGGAAAGACAGTGGAGCAGCAGTGGCAGGAGATTTTGAAGGTAGCTTTGGAGGTGCAGCAGGAATTCTTCCTACGTAAGAAGAGGCAAACTAAAGGGTGGGTGATGCAGCCATGGCTGGCGAGGGAAATTGGGGACAGCAGGAAAGAAAATGTATACAATATGGTGATGTGCAGGTTCAGTGGGAAGCCTTTAAAAAGTAGCAGTGACGACTAAAAAAGCAATGAGGGGAGAAGATGAAATGTGAGGGTAAGCTAGCCAAAACTAATAAAAAAAAGCCAATCTACCATCCCCTGAGAAAAAGAACAGGAAATGACATCACCATCCCAAGGAAACCTAACCAGATAAATAGAAAGTGGGACATAACACCAGCGCTTCGTCGGAGGCTCACTGATGATGTTACCTAGAATGGTGACGAAACGTCTGAAAACTAACCTTCCAGCTCAGCGAGCAAACTCACATCCAGAACCTCAACCTGAGCTACAAATCTTCTCAAAACTCGCTAATAAAAAACAATAGCAAGCATTTTGTTTAGATTTACAAAAGTTAATGGAGAGGCAGGAGTGGACATTGAATGCTGGAAAAATGAAGCTCGAGAAGTCGTGATGGGGAGCAAAAAATTGGCGGGGGAACATAAATATGTACTTCGCATCAGTCTTCAGGATGAGAATATCAGTAGCATTCCAGAATGTTGAGAGATTCAGGAGGCAGAGGTGAATATAGTGGCCATAACCAAGGTAGTGGTAGGAAAGCTAAAAGTCTGAAGATGAATAAATTGCCCAGACAGTTAGACTACAGAAGGAGATGACTGAGGAGATTGTGGAGGCAGTGGTGATGATCTTTTAGAAGTCATTGGAGTCAGAGAGTTCCAAAAAACAGGAAGATGGCAAATGTACTACCCCTTTTTAAAGAGCGAGGGAGGCAGAAGGCATAAAATTATAGGATAGTTAGCCTGACCTAGGTCATTAGTAAGATTTTGAAGTCCATTTGCAGAGTACTTGGAAGTGCATGGTAAAATAGGGTTAGGTCAGAATGGCTTCATAAAGGGAAGGCCGTGCCTGACAAATCTGTTAGAATTCTTTGAGGGAGTAGCCAGTGAGTTAGACTAAGGAGAGCCAGTGGAAGTGATCTATTTGGATTCCCAGAAAGGCTTTGACAAGGTGCCCTGCCAAAGACTGCTAAGCAAGAGCCAGACCTGTTAAAAGCAAAGTACTGGCGTGGATAGAGGATTGGCAGCCTGGCAGAAGGCAGAGAGGGGAGATAAAGGGGTGTTTTTCAGGATAACAGTTGGCGACTGTTGCAGTTTCACAGGGGTCCGTGTTGGGACCATAACTACTCATGTTATATGTTAACAATCTGGATGAAGAAAGTGAGGCTGTTGTTGCTAAGTTTACAGATGACACTGAGACTGGTGGAGGGTAGTGTTCAGGAGGCAGGGAGGCTGTGGTAGAGTTTGGACAGGCTTGGAGAGTGGGCAAAGAAGTGGCAGATGGAATACAGTTTGGGGAAAGTGTGAGCGTGTGCACTTGTGTTGGAAAAATAGAGGAGGAGACGACTTTCTAATTGAGAAAGGCTTTGGAAATCTAAAACATAAAGGGACTTGGGAGCAGAATCCTAGTGCAGGATTCTCTTAATCTTAATATGCAGGTTCAGTTCGCCCTTTGGAAGGCAAAAGCAATGTTTGCATTCATTTCCAGAGGGCTAGAATACAAGAACAGAGATGCACTGCTGACGCTATGGTCAAACCAAAATCAAATATTGTGAAGGATTTTGGGCCCCCATATCTAGGGAAGGGTGTGCGTGCTGCCTATAGAGGGGCTCAAGAGATGATTGAGAAGAATGATCCTGAGAATGGAGAACATGTCATGAGAGGAATGATTGAAGACCCTGTCTGTATTTGATGAAGTTTCGAAAATGAAGGAAGGAGATCTGAGAACCTGAGTAGAGTGGAGATTGATAATATGGTTCCACAAGTAGGAGAAACATGACCTGAGGGCATAGCCTCAGGGTGAAAGGTGACGTTTGATGAGAATGAATTTCTTCTCACAGATGGTGGATTCTCTGTGCTACTCATTGCCGCAGAGGGCTATGCATAACAAGTCATTGAGTTTCTTTAAGACAGAGAAGGATAGGTTCCTGATTCGTAAGGGACTCAAGGCTTATGGGCTGAGGGCAGGAGAGATTGGAGCAGAGAAACATACCAGCCATGATCAATGATGGAGCAGACTCAGTGGACTGAATGGCCTAATTTCTCTGAGGTGTGCCTCCCTCTCCCCCATCCCTCCTCTGTGTTCTCCCATATCCTCACCCCCTCTCTTTTTTTTTTTCTTTCTTTCTCACGCTCCCTCTGGCGCTTTTTCTCTCTTTTGCTTCCTACTGTTCGAAACCCTGGTGAATTTAAATACTTCTGTGTGAAAACATATGGAAATTTCTTGTGCATTTTTTTCTTTAATGCTTTCATGTCTTTCCCCGAATTGGGTGCAGTATTCCAGTTGAGACTGAACCAGTGTTATGTATGTGTTTAAGGTGACCTGCCTGCTTTTGTACTTGATATGCTTATTAATAAACCGCAGGTTGCAGTATGACTTTTTAAAATTTTAACCTATTTTTCTAGTCAATCTGTTCAGAGACGTTATTACAGACCTCTGGAGCAAGTGGAACTTGAACCTGGGCCTCCTGGTCCAAAGTAGGACCACTGCAACTGTGCCACAAGAGGCTCTTCCCCTGTAGTATGTTTTATTAAATGTTCTCTGCACCCTTCCTCCCACTTAGTGATTTATGAAAACACATCCCAAGGCCTCTCTGCTTCTGCTCTCAGAATTATACCTTTTATGTTATATTGTAATCTGTTGTTCCTACCAAAATGAATCACTTCATACGACAGTAAAATTTTGTCTGCTACGTCTCTGCTCATTGTACCACACTATCTAGGACTTTCAAAGTTCTGTACTACACTGCACTGGTGGAAATATGTTTAAGCTTTGTGTAGCTCTGTTTTAAATCTTAAAAATAGATTTTTAAGTTGTGTCCCATACACCACTTTCGTATATATAATCAGGAAGAGCAAAGGTCCTCATACCAACCCTGTGTATTCCCCTATAGATCACTCCTCAGTCTGAAAAACATCCCTTAACCACCGCTTTATTTTTACTCTGACAATGTTATGTCATATTGCCACTGTTTCACGTATTTCATGAGTTATAGTTCTGTTGTGCAGCACTTTATCACCTGTTTTTTGCCAATCAGTGTACAATCACATCAATTGACTTGCTCTTTTCTACCTTCTTAGTTATCTCTTCAAAAATACCAGGTTAGTATAACAGTATTTATCTTTAGCAAACCCGTTGACCTGTGTTTGCCTAATTGGCCGTTAGTTTTGTCTCGCATTACTATTTCATGAAGGACCCTACCACTGAGGTTAAGCCAAGCTGAATTTATCTTTGCATCCTTTTTGAACAAGAATGTAACATTGGAAGTCTCCAATACTCTGGTGCCAGCCCGAGTCTCAAGAAGAGTGGAAAATTATGGTCCTTGCCTCTGCAATTTCTACACTAACTTCCTTCGGTATCTTTGGATGTGTCTCATCCAGCCCTGGTCCCTTATCACATCCCCTGGTCTCCTCATCAGTTATTATCAAATGTTCAGTGTCTGAATTGCTTCCTCTTCCATGATTACTTGCACAGCATCATCCTGCTTGATAAAGACGGATGCAAGATACTTGTTTAATACCTCACGACAGTGCTTCTTGTTTCAACAACTTCACAAATTAGTCACAACTTCAAGCTTGTCAGCAAGAGAGCTAGGGGTGATATGAGGAGAAACTTCTTCATTCTGAGAATTGTTAGGATTTGGAATGCACAGCCTGGAAGAGTGGAAGAGGCACATTCCATAGGATTCCATAGATTTTCAGATTGGTTGGCTCGCCGAGCTGGTATGTTGTTCTGCAGACATTTCGTTACTTGTTCACGTCCTCAGTGCAACCTCAAATGAAACAGCGGTGTGTTTTCCTGCCTGGTTTTTAAACTCTGGGGTCTGTTGCCATGGATAGGACCATGTCATCTACAAGATCCCCTGCAGAGCCTGCGAGAAACACTAGATTGGACAAACAGGAAGGAAACTAGCAACAAGAATACATGAACACCAACTGGCGACAAAAAGACATGACCAATACTCACTCATCTCAATCCACATGGATAAGGAGAACCATAACTTCGACTGGGACAAGACCTAGATCCTGGGACAGGCTAGACAGAGACAAGCATGAGAATTCCTGGAAGCATGGCATTCCATGAAGCAGGTTATTAATAAACACATTGAGCTCGACCCCATATACATTCCACTAAGGAGGAAACTTGGAAGTGAGGCATCGCAATGGACCCCAGAGTTTAAAAACCGGGTGCGAAAACACACCGTCACTTCATTTGAGGCTGCACTGAGGATGTTACCAAGCACGGTAACGAAACGTCTGCGGAACAACAAACTCGCTCAGCGAGCCAACCAACCTCAACACCCACAACTCGAGCTGCAGATCTACTCCAAAACCTAAGATTCCTGGATACTTTTTTGAAAGGGATGAAGTTAGAGGGCTACAGAGAGACATTTGAAGAGGGTAGCTTTTTTGGGAGCCAGTACAGACATGATGGGTGGAATGGCTACCTATACCGGAAAGATTTGTGATTCATTTTTTTAGCCTCTTCCTTACACTGCCCTTTTACTGATTGTGTAGTTTAGTTTAGCTGGTAGTCTTTTCTCATACTGTCTAGGCTTCTCTTGTTCACTTTTCACTCCTACTCTGAATCTTCAGCCAAGGTTTTTGTTATATTATCCACGTGGCATTGCCAGAAGCATACTTTGCTTGTCTTAATCACCTATCTCTTCCTTCATCCAGGGCACTCCTGGATTTGTTTTCTGTACATCTTTACCTCTGTGGGAATAAGCCATAACTTCTCTTCAAGGGCAGCCCATTGTTCAGTTATCTAAATAAATACCAACATTTGATCCTGTTTATCTGACCTATATTGATTCTTCTTCCAGTGAATTAATCTTACTCTGGATTGTTCCTTGTCCTTTTCTGTATCCAGGTGAAGCCTCACGATAGTAGGATTGCTGCTCTCTAAATGTTCCCTTACTGACACTTGGCCTGGCTCGTTCACAAGAATTAGGTATAGGTTGACATTAGCATGGAAAAATGCTACTATAGGAAGTTCTCCTGATCATACTTTAAGAATTCTTGCCTTTCTCTATCTCTGCACTACTTCGCTCCAAGTCTGTATTCATATAATAAAGATCCTGTGGTCTAAATGTTTCCACAGTGTTGGTATTTTATTATTCCCACTACTTGGTACTGTTCAGCCTACACTCTGACATAATGGCACCTTTTTTGTTACTTAGTTGTAGCCATGCAATTTCTGTCTTTGACTCCTTTGGGATAGCTTGTCTGTTTCATACTGCAATGTTATCATTAATCAGTACTGCCATCCCAATGCCTTTCCTATTTTTCATGTACATTTTCTATCCAGGAATAAAATATTTAATACTATCACATGCCCTTCTTTGTCCTAGGTCTCCATGGTTGCTACATCATCAGAGATGAGCAATGAATATTGATAAGTATTTCTGAAACTATGGTGTCTTCTTTTAAAACAGTTTTTGAGCCATGGGTTTGATGTGAATGGTTTTCTGTGCTCCACTAATGGGCGTCTGTTTGTTTTGTGACTCAGCAATATAAACAGTGAGGCTTTGATATTTGTTGGAATCTTTTGGAACTTTTAATTGGAAGAAAAACACTCTTAGTTTTGGAACAAAAACAAGTTGCTGGAAAAGCTCAACAGGTCTGGCAGCATCTGTGAAGAAAAAAATCAGAGTTAACATTTCAGGTCCAGTGACCCTTCCTCAAACTGTTTTCTTTAGCAGGATGGGGTAAAGAGTAAACATTTGGATAAAAGGTAGAGCCCAAAGAGAGAGAAGAGCAGGTGAACAGATGAAGGAGTTGATCATGATCTGGCTAGGAGGGTGAATAGCTATTAACAGGGACTGTTAATCACTAGCAATAGGTTGTGTATAATGGTAGGCTATGTGATAGCAAGGCCTGGTGTGTGGGTTAGGGTGCTAGGACATGGGAAAGTTGAGCCCTAAAATTATTGAACTCAATATTGAGCCCAGAGAGCTGCAGGGTCCCCACATGGAAAATGAGGTGGTGTTCCTCCAGCTTGTCTGAGGAAGGGTCATTGGACCTGAAATCTTAACTCTGATTTTGTCCTTCACAGATGCTGCCAGACCTGCTGAACTTTTCCAGGAACTTCTGTTTTTGAACCTGATTTTGAGCTTTTGCATCTGTAAGACTGCTCTTAGTTTTGGGCTGTCTTGTGAAGTCTCTGGAATAGGATAGCTGCACCTAACAGGTATTTCTGAAACGGATAGGATGTATTATGATGTGAGAATGGGAACTGCAGGTGCTGGAGAATCCAAGATAACAAAGTGTGAAGCTGGATGAACACAGAAGGCCAAGCAGCATCTCAGGAGCATAAAAGTTGACGTTTCGGGCCTAGACCCTTCATCTGAGAGGGGGATGGGGAGAGGTTCTGGAATAAATAGGGAGAGAGGGGGAGGCAGACCGAAGATGGAGAGAAAAGAAGATAGGTGGAGAGCAGCGTATAGGTGGGGAGGTAGGGAGGGGATAGGTCAGTCCAGGGAAGGCGAACAGGTCAAGGAGGTGGGATGAGGTAGTAAGTAGGAGGTGCGGCTTGAGGTGGGAGGAAGGGATGGGTGAGAGGAAGAACAGGTTAGGGAAGTGGAGACAGGCTGGGCTGGTTTTGGGATGCAGTGGGGTAAGCGGAGATTTTGAAGCTTGTGAAGTCCACATTGATACCATTGGGCTGCGGGGTTCCCAAGCGGAATATGTGTTGCTGTTCTTGCAACCTTCAGGTGGCATCATTGTGGCACTGCAGGAGGCCCATGATGGACATGTCGTCTGAGGAATGCAAGGGGGAGTTAAAATGGTTCGCGACTGGGAGGTGCAGTTATTTATTGCGAACTGAGCGGAGGTGTTCTGCAAAGCGGTCCCCAAGCCACCGCTTGGTTTCCCCAATATAGTGGAACCCGCACCGGGTACAATGGATACAGTATACCACATTGGCAGATGTGCAGATGAACATCTGCTTACCTTGGACTGAAGAGTTAATGTTGGTCCCAGACCAAAAGTTTTGGGATAAAATCATGAAGGGGTTACTTAAAGTTTAATACTTTGAAGCTCAAGTCATGACTGCATATGTATCAATAAATGTTCTAATTCTGTATATAGTGCTGAAATTAGTCAGAAATGTTGAAGATTGTGCAGTTATTTTCATTTACTTCACGTTTTGTTTGACGTTCATTGAAAGTTGTGCATCCATCCTACTGTAATGTATGCTTTTGTGTAAAATTAATGATGATACTGTTTAAGGGACCATCTAGTTCAACTCCCTTGTCTGCTAAGAGGAAGGCCACTAACTTAGAGATTAAGCTTAAGGTATTTAGTTGTCTTGAGCAAGGTAATCCCGTGTTTGTTACTGGGAAGTTCTTGAACTTGACTGAATCTACTGAGAATACGATTAGGAAATATTAAATTAAGATGAATATCAACAATCGCACCTGTGTCCATATCTGCAGTCCTGTTATGGTGAAATGAGAGCACTGATTGAGTATTTGAACTGATGATCAGAGCTGATGGTGAATTTCATTAATTATAGTTTTGAATGAGGGAAAGGTGGGAATCTTTTGAGTTGTCGCAATTTAAGAGGGTGAAGCAACTTCTTCAAATGGAACTTTTAAAACAACTTGAAGTTGAGGAGGGAGTAAATGCTGACTAGATGCATACCTTGCAACTTAAAGGTAATTGTTGATGAAAGAGTTTTTTATTTCCCTGAACGAATTTTCAGCAATGGCAAGGCAAAATGCAGAACATGGGGTCACAGTTTAAAAATAAGGGGGCACCCATTTAAAACTTTGTGCAACACCTGCTTTCTGTCCACAGGAATTGCCCGTGACCTTCCAGTTGCTTGCTATTTCACCTTGCTGCAATGCTGGCACTTCTGTCAGGCCTGGTACTATGTCCAACAAAGCTGAATACAAGCTGGAGAAACAACACCTCACTCTTCATTTAGGCACTTCATAGCCTTCAGGACTCAAAGTTGAGTTACCTCTGTCTTCAATTTTTCTTACAACCCTGACTTTTCCCTAGCCATATCTTGTTTGTTTCCTGTTACAGACATATGAATAAGGAGGAGGAGTAGTTCCCTTGATGCTGCTCAGCTATTCTATAAGATCATAGCTGATCTGATTTTGACATCAACTCTATATTCCTGCATATGATCTTTCATCCTGTTGGTAGTGAGGAATCTATCTACCTCTGCTTTAAAAAAAATTGAAGATTCTGTATTCACTACTTTTGAGGAAGGGAATCCCAAAGATTTACAACCCTCAAGGGGAAAAAAAATTACTGTATTTTAAATGGATGCCCCTTTGCTATTAAACTATATGACCCCTTTTTCTAAATTCTACCACAAGAGGAAACATCCTTCTAATATTCACCTGGTCAAGTTCCCTCAAGATTTGATATGTAGAAGTTAGCTTTCTGGAAATTTTCATAACAAGTGTGAACAAGATCTTCTGAAGTGTTGCGATGGAAACAAACCCTACACACTTTGTATATGAGAACACCCTGATAAGGGTCCCTATGAGCAAGGTGATCTTACTGCTTAAAGACAGGGAAAGGACTGGTTTAGAGTATGAGGAATGAATGGTTCTGAACATAATACAGTCATAAACAAACATTCCAACTTCTGAGCTTAAGATGGAGGAGAGGTTGTAGATAAAGCAGCTGAATCTGGTTGCTTCTTGGACACTACCCTGGTGAGCTCTTGCAGAGACTTCCTGGAACTTGGATCATTGATCTCCAATATTGAGGAGGCGGTATTGACTGTCTTGAAAATCATGAAGTTAGATAAATATCCCAAGATACTGAAGGACACAAGGGAGGACATTACTGGGGCCTTGACAGAGGTCTTTACATTCAGTTCAGCCAGTTCAGGTCACTGGTGAATAGCCAATGTTTTCCTTTTATTTAAGAAGGGCAACAAGGAAAATCCAGAAAATTATAGATTTGTAAATGTTATATAAGTGTCACGGAAATTATTGGAGAAGATTCTTAGAGATAAGATTTGCTTGTAACATGTAAATAACTGACTTATTGTGTTTTGTCAGCATGGCTTTATGCAGGGGAGGTTTTTCTCTCAAACTTGACAGAGGTTTTTTGAGGAAGTAATGAAGATGATTGTTGAAGGTAAAGCAGTGGATGTTTGTCTGCTTCGACTTTACTGAGTCATTTGACAAGGTCCCTCATGGTAAGCTGGTACAGAAGATTAAGTTCACATGAGATCTGTGGTGAGTTGGCAAGTTGGACACAAACTTGGCATGATTGTAGAAGACACAAAGTAGCTGCGGAGGGGTATTTTTCTGACTGGAGGTCTGTGACCAGCAGTACTCGGCAAGGATCAGTGCTGAGATCTCTGTTATTTGTAATTTATGTAAATAATTTGGATGAAAATGTAGGTGGTCTGTTTAATAAAATTGGCAGAGTTGTGAATAGAGACAGAATTTGTCAAATGATACGCCATGATATAGATTTTAGAAATTTGGGCTGCAAGTCCATAGGTCCCTGAAATTGGTAGTACAAATGGATAAGGCACATGCCTTCAGTAGTTAGGGAAATGAGTATAAAAGTTGGCAGATCATGTTGCAACTGTAGAAGACTTTAGGCCACATTTAGTGCTGATCTGGCTGCCATATCAGAGGAAGGATGTGAAGGCTTTGGAGAGGATGCAGAACAACTTCACAAAGATGTCTGGATTGTAGTGTATTACCTGTGAGGAGAAATTGGACAAACTTGGATTGTTTTCACTAAAACATCAGAGGTGAGGGACAACCTGACAGAAGTGCATAAAATTACGAGAGGCTTGGATACGGTGGATTGTTGGAATTTTTTTAAAAATTGAAGTGTCAAATACTGGGAGACATACATTTCAGGTGATCTGGGAGAACTTTAAAAGGAGACTGGTGAGGGAGGGTTTTTACAGGGTGGTAGGTGCCTGGAATGCACTGTTATGGGGAGGTGGTGTGGTAGCAACTTAAAAAAAACAGACTGGGCATAAAAGGATACAGGCTATGTGCAGGCAGATAGATATGGCATCATGGTCAGCACAGGCACTGTAGGTCCAAGGATCTGTTCCTGTGCTATACTGTTCTGTGTTCTGTTCCAATTGAGTAGTTTCTGACTTGTCTAAACTGCAGAAGATACAGGCCTAGCCCAGCTAGACTTTCCACGTAAAACAGTTCATTCATTCCAGATATTAGTCTAGTAAATATTTTTTGAACTGCTACCAATGTTGTAACATCGTTCTGTAAGTGGCAAATACTCGACACAACACTGATGATGTGGCCTCACCGATGCACTGTATAACTGAAGCATAACCTCCTCAGTCTTGCATTCAATCCCCCTTGCAGTAAGCCATAACTTTCTAATAGCTTTCCTGATTACAGTCAGTTCTTCTATAATGTGCTAGTTGCAGTGCTGCGCAACATTGCTTTATTGAAAATTGCACTACAGAAATAGTAGGGCTGAAGGGAAAACGGGTTAGGAGCAGACCACCAAAAAGACTCATTCAAAATCATTCAGAAGGATAGCACAAATTGAATAAATATTTAATTCATATCTTATAATGTAATAAATGTAAATTTAACACCTTATTATGAAACAAATGCCAAGATGACTTGATGGGGAGGAGGGTTTGAGGATGCTGTGTTATTAATGCAGGTGCTAAGGATCACCACCATGATCATCTTCAGGTGCAGTTGTGATTGCTGGGTTAGGGTGAAAAATAGTTAATCCAGAAGTGGATGGCTTTGGTTCATTGTTTTCTGTCTGTTCTTAGAAATTGGCTTAAAGACATCTAGTTTTTGCCACTTTGCCCATTTTTCTAATGTAGAAGCTGTTTGTAGGGTGCCACATACGATCTTATCCATGACCTGTAAACCTTCTGCATTTCGTATTATAATCGTTCTCTAAGAGCTTCTCAAATTCCCTTGGGATAGAAGACAAGACAGATGTGGCAAGCTCCCAAAAAAAAGTGACAAATTGTTGTTGTTCAGCTGTAGAGAGGTCTTCACAGTGGACCTTGAGCAGCTCTTCAACAACCTAAGTGTCCACTTCTTCAAATCCAACTTAAATTGCAAGACCAACAGAATGTTCTTTGATTCTTTGGGGCTCCTCAGATGGATCAAAGCCTTTCAAACCTTTAAAAAAACATCTGGGAGAAGCTTCTGCCAAACTGCATGTGTACAGTCCTTATTGACATCACCCCAGGCCTCCGTGATAATGTCAATTGCATTCTTGATGTTAAAGCTCTTCCAAAATTGAAGAACACTCTTTATCACCCTCAGTGGCTGCAATCAGCCTGTTAAATGTGTGCCTTAAATAATAAGCTTTAAAAACTGTTATTGCACCCTTGTCCATGAGTTGACGCAGAGCAGTTGTTTGGGGGTAGAAATAGCACTTCGATGTTTTCAGAAACCTCAGTAATGGTGGGAGGATGGCTTGGCGCATTATCTAGGATGAGGAAAATCTTGAAATCAATTTTTTTCTTGCAATATTTTCTAAAAACATTTTCCAAAATATCAACAATAAGGACAGAAAAAGTTTGCCCCATCATTCAGTTTCTCTTGCTTGACCTAGTGTAGATGCCTAGAACAGATTCATGGATTGGCAGAGTGGTACATCACCACAATCTTAAGCTTTGAGTCTCCACTGACATTGGCACCCAAAAGCATAGTCATATGATCCTTTGCCACCTTAAAGCCTGGAGCATGTGTTTCATTCAGAGAAATGTAGCATTTTGATGACATTCATAAACCAGTAAAAACCTGTCTTGTCCAAATTGAAAATTTGATCTAGGTTGTGGCCTTTGTCAATTAATGTTTTTTTTTTACTGTGGATGGAAATACCATTGCATGCTCTTTGTCTGCACTGGCAGCTTCGCCACACAATTTAAAGTTATGAAAAGTGTAGTCGTTCTTAAAACCAGCAAACCAGCCACAGCTACCACTGAAGGCAGGCACATCT
The DNA here is from genome assembly GCF_030684315.1 of Stegostoma tigrinum. Classification (NCBI taxonomy): domain Eukaryota; kingdom Metazoa; phylum Chordata; class Chondrichthyes; order Orectolobiformes; family Stegostomatidae; genus Stegostoma; species Stegostoma tigrinum. The sequence goes on along the minus strand of NC_081363.1, from coordinate 60,669,398 downwards.
GCAGGATTTTCAGCTTTTTTTGTTAGATCTTCATAAATTGATAAGGCTTTCTCTTTTATGGTGAGAAAGGCAGGCCAAGATCACTTTTCATTTGATCTTCTATCCACACACTTCGAAGCTGCTCCACTTCAAGTTCCTTTTGTCTGTGACCTCTCAGATTTGCTAGCATTCAGACTTGTTCCAGCAATACAGCTTACTTTAAACTCTTCTGCCTTGTCTCTAATGGTGCATAGACCCCTTTATTCTTGTACATGAACCATATCGCATATTCTCTCATTATGCTCAAAACACTTCATAACATCTAGCTTTTGTTCCGGCGCTATAGCCTTTCATTTACATTCACCACTCGTAATTTTATCATCAGGATGCTTCTTGCTAACATTCTTGTCACTTCGTCCGCGCATTTTTGTGGATAACACAGCAGAATTTGCAAACACAAAACACGAAAATCATGGAGTACTGTATCTCTCTCAAAAAATGCTTCACGACAAAGTCTGCGAAATTATCATGTGAGGCTGGTACATTTTTCGGTGATAACATTGTACATATTCAGGACAAAGCCCGGAAAATGATCGCGCGAAACCGGCGTGTCCTACTATGCACACCGATGGAATCACATTATAGTCAACATAATTTTATGTTTTAGAAATAGTGTTCCACTATTCGTCAGTTACATTATAACAATTTCACGTTTCCAAAACAATGGTTACGGCAGAACTGACTGCACTTGCATGCTGACCTTCTGTGAACTGTGCACTAGGAGACCCAGATCTCCCTGCATCTCAAAACTCTGTAACTTCTCACAATTTAGCTAACTTGCTTTTTTTAATTCCTTCTGCCAAAATGGAAAGTTTCACAGTTTTCCATATTTGCCAGATCTTTGCCCATTCACTTAACCTACCTATGTGCCTTAAAGGCTGCTTATATTATCTTCTCAACTCACTTTCCTACCTATCTTTGTGTCATCAGAAAATTTAGCTATCATACCTTCAATCCCTTCTTCAAAATCATTTATATAAATTGTAAAAGAGTTGACACCTCAACACTGAGCCCTATGACATCCACGTACCATATGTAACATCCTTCCAGCCTGAAAAGATCCAATTATTCCTCCTGTTTTCTCTTAGCAAGCTAATCTTCCAACTATACCATGATATTACCCCAGTATCATGAGGTTTTTTCTACAATAATCTTTGTGGTGCTTTTATCTCGTGCCTTCTGGAAATATAATGCATCCATTGTTTTCCGTTTATTTATGGCATCCTTTGCTTCTTCAGAGAACTCCAGTAATTGGTTAAACTTGATTTCCTTTTGATAAAACCATGTTGGCGCTGCCACATTACGTTGAACATATATGTAACTGCCCTGTTATAAAGACCTTCATGTCAGAATAAAAATAGTAATTTGTTGCCACTTATATTTTTACAATGAGAGAAAAATTTTCAAGTTGTCAAACCATAGCACCTATATTAATGACAGAAGGCATAGATAAGAGAAACGTTTTTTTTAAATTTAAGACAGAGTTCATCTTAGTTCAATTCACAGCTTGGTGAAAATGTGGCTTTGATTCAACTATAAGTCAAGATGTGATCCCTTCATTTGAGGCATATTTTCTGAAGACCATTAGCCCAACTGATTTGAACTGAAAGAGAGCTAGTCAGCAGTTGTACTTTGGTTCACTTGCAACATCATATGGAATCTTGACTTGACGTCCAACTGTCAGCATTAAATGCAGTCTGGCACAAAATTTGGTCAAAATGTGTTTGAGAGTTTTGTGGGTTTATCCTCCGTGAAGGTGCAGCTGATAATTGAGATTATTGACATTAGATATAGTCTGGACTTTGGGTTTTGATGAAGTTAATGCAGGTGATAGTCTGACGGAGTTGGAGAAGATGAATACAAGTCTAGGGGAGATGAGTGTCAATGAACAAACAGCATTAACTCGTCAAATTAGAACAGGGAAATTAAGGAAGCTATTTAATTTCTTATGAAATGTAATCTATTATTCAAACATGGATCCCATGATAAATCGCCGTTCAAGTGATTTGTATAAATCCATTCAATGTTGCAGCAATCTCCAACGAAACGCAGAAGTTTGCCAACTAGACTAGGAGACCAGGATGGACCTAGTTTTCAAAAACAAAAAATCAGCCATCAAAATTCAGGCACCATAGATATTTTGTCAGCTCCCCCTCCATCGGCTCTTCCTGTTAACCACAATCAAGTCAGAAAGTGATGATTTTTCTGTAGACTGTTTCAACACATTTTCACTCTCCACTATACTGTAAAGTGTTTTAAATGCCAACAAAAATATTATTTCCAACATTTAGAAATTTAGAAACATTGGCATAGAGTTGGTGATTCTAGATGATGGCTTAATGTTTACCTCAATTGTTTTTTTCTTCACTTTACCCCTATTGCTCAATGTCATTCAAATTTAGAAATATATTAACCTCAATCCGGAATGTACTCAATGGCCATTCTAATCTCAATCTGGAATAGTTTGCTGCTTTTCCTGAGACCCATTCTGTGTTTATCTATTTTGTTACTTTAATCATATGTTTGTGTTTAACTAATATGTAAATTATATTAAATACTTTGAACTAATCAAGAAAAATAGATTATTATTTTGAAGATTGGTGGTCTGGAATTCTTTACTACATCCTTTATTCCATCACTTTGTCACTTGGCATGCCATTTTTCTGAAACCTGTTGAATTCTAATTGAAGGATAGATGAATAATGATAATTAGAGATTGCAGGTTACCATGCAAAGGTTACCATTACATATTAATTGTAAGTGTTTCACTTGGTTGCACACTTTAATGTGGTACATTGGGGGGAAAAAAACAGAAGTTTTAACCTGATGGGCAGACTCTGGCTTCAACAAAAAAAATCAAGATTATCCAGTATTGTGTTGCTGAAATCTTACAGTAGATCATGAAGAGCAGGAGAACTCCTGGCCTTTTGTTGACATATCCAAAGTTAATTAACTGACCACTAATTAAATTGCTCTTTGTGATCCTTTGTGTCAAAGAGCTGCTCTGCTTCAGAAAATGTTTCTTTGTTCGCACCCTGATTGTTTCTCAGGTAGTGTGGTTTAATGTTTTCTTTGAGATTTCTTGATGATTGTGATCAAATTTGAGCAATTTCAAAATCAGTAATTTTAAAATGAAAATAAAATCATAGGCCAAATGGCCACCTTCTGTTCTGTACATGTCTATCATGTTTATGAAGAACAACTATCTGGCTTCATCCCACTTTTTGATTCTTAGCCTTATCACAAATTCAAGTGTATAACCAAACATTATCTCAAGGGAATTACAGTTTCTGTTTGTACTATCTTCCATGCGTTGAATCCAATATCCTAAGCACTGCTTTAAAACTGGAAAATATTTCTCCTCAATTTACTCTAATTCTCATACCAATTACTTCAAATCTACCATCCCTGTCGATAGTCCATCTGCAAAAGAGCATTTATTCTTTGTAATGTGGACCCAATGTAATTATGTACACCTCAATCTCCTACTAGTCTGTTCTTCTAAATATAATAATCCCAGGCTGTCCATTCATTCCTCAGAGCAAACATTCCAAGAGTACAGTTTAATTTATATATCTACTTTCATAATCCCTGTTACAAAGTTCTGAACCAATTAACTGTATTTTTAAAAGAAGCGTAATCACTGTCATGTAACAAGTGTAGTAACTAATTTGCACACAGAATGGTCCCACAAATAGCAATGTGATAATGATTGGAGTTTTTCTGTTTATGCTACTTGGTTGAATGATTGATGCTAGTTAAGAGCAAGGGAAACTATTGCCAGGTGCTCTTCAAGGAATATCTTGCGATCCATTACATCATCCTAAGAGTACAGATGGAGCTTTGTAATGTTTCATCTCAAAGTTGGACATTTTTTGTCTGTTAACTTATGATACACTAACTATATTTGTTCAAAAACCAATGTAAGAACCTTACAACATCCTTATTTACCTTTGCTGCCTTCATTAAAGTTTCTTCTCATTTTTTATACTTTCTAAAAAAAACATGATAATAGTTTTGCTTTCATCTTACTTCAATGGTAACTTCTCAGGAAAATAATCAGGATAGTGATTTTGAGATAACACTGTGTGAAGCTGGATGAACACAACAGGCCAAGCAGCATCAGAGGAGCAGGAAAGCCTGACGTTTCGGGTCGGGACCCTTCTTCAGAAAAAAATATATTCAGGAAAAAAAATAGCGATTTTAGTGTCTTTGAGATTTTAATGGTATGACATAACTGAAAGGAGTGTGATTAATTGTTGCAGCAAGGAGAAAGTTGGCACAATGTTTGCATTTATTTCATTGTGAAGCTCTTCATTGTAGTGAAAGTAATTTATATATGTATTTATGTATATTTATATGAATTAATTCTGTATTTTTAGATCACAACATTGATCTTGTGGCAATGGATGTGACTGTTAATGCAGTGGCAGGAGCTCTTAAGGCTTTCTTATATGATCTACCCGACCCACTTATTCCCTACAACCTACATTCAGAACTATTGGACGCAGCTAGTAAGTAGCATGAGTTTTAATTGTTTTTATAAGTAAACACTATTGACATTAAGGAAATTTATGGGAATGTTCCACAATGGTCGATTACATTTAATATTTCAAACATTGATTTTAGAAGGTCACTGTAACATTAAATAAAATCTAAAGGGAGCTTATTCTGTGTGTTATTCTGGTAATACTGAATATGGCGCTGAGTATGGCGTGGGAGGGGTTAGAAATTGTGTTAATTTCATTTCTGCACCCCAACTGCCTGATGCCCACTCGTGAGTGGCTTGCTGTTTAGTAAGCATAAATCTAGTATGGCTCATACTCCACTTTATTAAGTCACTGAAGAGATGTGAGTGTTGCCTTCTTTTAAGCCACCCTATTCCTGTGAGGGAAGATTTGAGATTGTGTTGATTGTTCCCTTCTTAATAGCTCAGAATATTTTACAGAAAAAGATCTCAATCTGTCAAAGCTGGCTACGAATATGGTAAAATATATTTGCCAGAAGTAAACTTCATTTCACAGGTTGAGAAGAAACAAAAGAAAGCAAAATACAGCAGATGCTGGAAATCTGAAATAAGAACAGAAATTGGTGCAGAAACTCAGTTGGCCTAGCAGCAGCAGTGAAGAGAGAAGCATGAATTAAGCCAAAATGGGGACAGTGTTTATGCTGTAAAGATGTTGAACAGTCCCAAAGACTGTTAAGTCTCTGAGTAGAAAACGAGGTCCTTCTCCAGCTTGTATGAAGGATATAGAATGGAAATATTAGCATGAGAGCAAGATGGTTTGCTGATGACAAGGAACTGGAAGATCAGGATCATTCATACGAGCAGAGTAAAGGTGTTTATCAAGGTGTTACTTAGTCTTTGTGTTATCTTGCCACGTTGTGTGCTGAAAATACAAAAGACTCAGTGGAAAGAAGTAAACCAATGTCTCATCCAGAAGGTACATTTTGAACCATTGTCAGTAAGGAGGCAAGGGTAGAAGTGCAAGTGTTACATCTTGTATAACTGCATGGGAGCATACCATGGAGCGGTAAATTACCAGAAGAATCAGAATTTGAAATTTTTTTGAGCTTTTACATCGGCTCCACAATTTCCAGTTTTGTGGCCACAGCTGTTGCCATCTCACCATGCATTTTCAGTCTTTCTACAAGTTCATCTTACATCAGCATGGTCTGAGACTCTTCGTTGAATGCAAACATGAGCAATCCCTAACCACCAGCTCTGTTATTTGCCTGTCAGAACAACTTCTTCTCTTCTAAGTCAACTCACTTTCTCCAGATTAAAGTACGACTGCGGGTACTTGCACAGTTCCCAGTTATGCCTGTCTGTCTGTGGGCTTTGGGAAAAGTTTCTTGTTCCAGCTCTGCTTGGACTCCTTCCACAACACAGTTACCTTGGCTACATTTCCTCACACCCTGCCTTCTGTAAGGATTGCATTCCCATTACCGCAGCTTCTCCATTTCTGCCGCGTCTGTTCCAATAATGCTATGATCCACAGGGTTATCTCTGGCAAATTATACATTTTCCTCAACTGAGTGATTTCTGCCATCTAGTTGATACAGCTCTCAGCCACGTGCAATCCATTTCGTGTACTTCTGCCCCACCCTTTTCCCCTTGTTCTCAGAACAAGTGGAGTGTTCTCCTTATTCTCAGTTTCTTCCTTACTAATACCTGCATTCAAAGGATCATCCTTAACCATTTTCAGAAGAATGTCACACCAAACATCCTCCAAAATCAGTGTTTTTCAGGGACCATTCCCTCTGTGATCCCTTAGTCCACTCATTCTATCACTGTAATACTCTGTCATTCCCCACCATGTCACTTTCCCCATGCAATTTCAGAATGTACACTACTTGCCCTTTTGTCTTCTCCCTCCTCCCGTATCTGCTGTCCCAGAACACTTTCTAGGCATAACAGCCGTTTACTTGTATTTCTTTCTATTAAATCTACTGTATTGGCTGCTTACAAAGTGGTCTCCTCTACATTGGTGAGTTGAAAAGTAGGTCAAGTGACAGCTTTGTGGAACACCCTACTCTGTATCTGAGAATGACACTGATGTCCAGTTACTTGTCATTCAATAAATTGTCTTGCTCTAATGGTAATATTTCCGTCGCGGTACTGTCAGTGTTCCAATGAATTCCCTGACAGTTGGAAGAACAACACCTCATTTTCCGCTTAGGCACTTCCAGCCTTCAGGACTGAACGTTGAATTCCACAATTTCAGAGCATTACCAGTGACCTCTATTTGGATTGCCCCCTCAGTTTTGGCTTTGGACTTGGCTGAGTTGATCTATTTTCTGTTCACCCAACCTACCATTCATACCTATTTTATATCTTTCCCTCATCATCATTAACCATCCCTTTTGTCTTTTGTTCCTGGCACCCTCACCACCATTCTACTCACTCCTCCCCTTTCCTCTACTCCATAAATTTTATCGGTTTGCAGCCCCCTTCAGTTCTGAAGAAGAGCCTGGATATGTAGCATTATCTCTGGTAGGAAAGTAGGTGTTGGGGGACAAATTGAAAACAGGAAATAAAATTAGGAAATTCTGTGTTCTTTTATTTTAATTCTCTCAAAGACTTAAACTTACTATTTTGCATTATCATCTTTGCTTGTATTTCATAACAGGTTTGATTTTCAAAATACTTAAAATGAATTAGAATTGTTGTTACACTAAAGAAGCCCTTTGCAGCTCATCATGCCTTTGGGTGCACTTCTTGTTCACGGTGTGAATAATGGGTCTCAAAATCACCCACATTCCTGAGTATTTCTACATATTCAGATAATAATCCAATTAAAAGCTTCGATTATGCAGTAATGATCTTGACGAAGGTACTGAGGGTATTGCAGCTAATCTTGTTGATTACACAAAGATGTAGAATCACAGAATTCATAGAATCCCTACAGTGTGGAAACAGGCCCTTCGGCCCAACAAGTCCACACTGAACCTCGGTGCGTCCCACCCAGACCCATTCCCCCTATAACCCAACTAAGCTATACATCCTGAACGCTACGGGTAACTTAGCATGGCCAATCCACCTAACCTGCACATGTTTGGACTGTGGGAGGAAACCGGAGCACCCAGAGGAAACCCACGCAGACATGGGGAGAATGTACAAACTCCATACAGACAGACACCCAAGGCCGGGATCGAACCTGGGTCCCTGGTGCTGTGAGGCAGCAGTACTAACCACTGTGCCACTGTGCCACCCTATGTTGAAGGACAGGTAGATTTGAAGAAGCGGAAGGGCTGCAGAGTGACTTGGGCAGACTAGCAGAGTAGGCAGATTGACACAACATGGAAGTTGAAGTTATACACTTTGGGAAGAAGAATAGTGGCATACACTATTTTCCAAGTGGGGAAAAGCTTTGGAAATTTGAAACACAAAAGGGATTTGGGTGTCCGACGTTAAAAATTTTTTTTAATGTTAACGTGCAGGTTCAGTTGGCAGTTAGGAAGGCAAATACAATGTTCGCATTCATTTCGGAGGGATAGAACATAAAAGCAGAAAGGTTGTGTTGAGGCTGTCTCAGGTCCTGGTCAGATCACAGTTGCAATGTTGTGAGCAGTTTTGCACCCCCTTTCGAAGGAAGGATGTGCTGCCTTGGTGGGGAGTCCCGAGGAGGTTTAGAAAAATGATCCTGGGGATGAAGGGCATATCAAAAGAGGAGCAGTTGAGGACCCTTGGCCCATACTCAATGGAGTTTAGAAGGATGATGGAGGGTCTGATTTGAAACTTAGAGTGAATGTAGAGAAGATGTTTCCACGAGTAGGAGAGACTAGCTTCAGAGTGAAGGGATGACCCTTTGAAACTGGATGAAGAGGAATTTCCTCAGCCAGAGGGTGGTGAATTTGTGGGTCTCATTGAAGCAGAAGGCTGCGGAGGTCAGATCAAAGTGTACTTAAGATAAATAGTTTCTTGACTATGAGGAGGATCAAGGGTTATGGGGTCAGGATAGGAGAAAGGGGTGAGAAATGTATCAGCAATGATTGAATGGTAGAACAGACTTGATTGACTAAATGGCCTGATTTGGTTCCTATATCTTATGGTCTTGTGATTGAATGTGCTTCTCTGAATAAAAACCGAAAGAACTGTGGATGCTGTAAATCAGGAACAAAAACAAAGTTGCTGAAAAAGCTCAGCAGCTCGGCTAGCATCTGCGAAGGAATAAACCGAGTTAACGTTTTGGGTCCGGTGACCTTTCCTCAGTTCCTCAGACCCAAAACGTTAACTGTTTTCCCCTTCACAGGTGCCCCAGACCTGCTGAGTCATAGATGTTAATCAGATTGTTTTGTAGTTCATCTGTATTCTGCTGAAGTTATGTTAGTAATAACAAATTGCTAAATTTTTATGTTATAAACTTAGTGTAGTTATTTGTAAAGTCTGGTAAGGAACAAGTAAACAATTTCAAGAGTCACTAAATTTTTTCATTTCATGTGTTGTGAACCCAGTGGCCATGAAATCGATTTGGTCTGGCTTGCTATCCGGGTATCATAACACTAATAATAACAACAATAAAGTGGTCAAGATCTGGAATGCATTTTCAGAGAAGTATGAACAAAAACGAAGTTGCTGACAAAGCTCAGCAGCTCTGCTAGCATCTGTGAAGGAATAAACCGAGTTAACGTTTTAGGTCCGGTGACCTTTCCTCAGACCCAAAACGTTAACTGTTTTCTCCTTCACAGGCGCCCCGGACATGCTGAGCTTTTCTAGCAATTTTGTTTTTGTTCATGCTTCTCTGAAAATGCATTCCAGATCTTGACCACTTTATTGTTGTTATTATTAGTGTTATGATACTGGGATAGCAAGCCAGACCAAATCGATTTCATGGTCACTGGGTTCACAACACATGAAATGAAAAAATTTAGTGACTCTTGAAATTGCTTGTTCTTTACCAGACTTTACAAATAACTACACTAAGTTTATAACATAAAAATTTAGCAATTTGTTATTACTAACATAACTTCAGCAGAATACGGATGAACTATAAAACAATCTGATTAATATCTGTGACCTAAGCCCAGTCATCTTTCATCACAAACCCCACTCACGCCAACGGAAAGACAAGCCCAGTTAAGGGATAAATTTTATGAAAATCATAAGTTGTCAGTTTAATGACAGTTTCATCAACAGTTTCTTCGGTTTCTCTTTTTCAACATTCTGTATGGCTGTTTGGCCAGTACCCGACTTTCCCGATTGACTAATGTCCAACCTGCTGCCAGTCTCCGAGCGTAATGATGTCTCTGTGCCAATTCATCTGGGGTGTTCTGAGAGTACTAAATCATTTGCTTTATCTTTCTTGGCCAATTCCTAAAAGTTGTCACAGTATTTTGTTCTGTTTTTGTTTGAAACAAGCTGCTGTTCAGTTCTCAACTGCAATCCAGTGCCAAACCAAAAATGAGAAAAATAAAAGACTAATGATGGTCTCAACATTAATGTTATATGATGCTACCACGGTGCCAAATGGTACAAACTTTAAACAGACCTAGCAGTTGAAAACTGTCCTTGGGGAATTGAAGCCTGTCAGTAGCAGTGGAATTGTATTTAACTACAGCCTGTAACCTTTGTAATCTCTGCAGTCCGAAACATCTAGTCACGAATTGTGGTAGGAATTAAACAACTAACTGAGTATTGTTCCATATATATCCTCATTGTCAATGATTAGTTGGTCGAACACATCTGTGCAAGAACTATCACTGAAACATTTGCCAACATTTGGCCTCCTTGTTTGAAGAAGATGTAATTTTGTTGGAAGCAATTCGGAGAACATTTAGTCGATTCATGCCCATGATGAAGGGCTCATATGCAAAGAAAAGCACAATCTGTTCATCCTTTACCCACTGGAACTTCAGAAAAATGAGAGGTGGTTTTTTTTTAAAACATAAAAGATCGTGAGGATATGTATTGGATTCTGAGAGATCCCCCCCCCCCCGCTTCCTCCATTAATCTGTGGAATTCTGTCTTCCTCAGAAAACAGTGGAGGCTGAGTCATTGAATTTGTTCAAGTCAGATTTGTTAGATAAGAAAGACAAACAAATGGAGTTGTGACCGCAGCAAGACTAGCCACGATCTTGATAGTCTTTGAGAGCTGAACTGCTAACCATGCTGTGAAATCCTGTTCCAAAATTTACTCAAGTGCAGAATGGGTGATACATCTTTGCCTTCTGCTGATGTCCCCAGTATTACAGATGGCAGACATTAACTAGTACAGTGTCATCAGCAATATCAAGAAACGATGCAAAGTGTTGGATAATGCAAAGGCTATAGGCTTCTGACAGCATTGCAATAATAGTGCTAAGGATGTCCACTTTGCAATTAGATGTGCCCTAGCCAAGCTGTTCCATTACTTTGCAATACTGGCCAGTACTTGGCAGCGAGGTAAATTGCCCAGGGATGCCCTGTCAAGAAAAAATAAAACCAAACCATTCCAGACAATGCAGCCCACTTGATTGGCACCCCATCCCTCATTTTCACAATTCATTCCCTCCACGACAGAGATGGCATGTTTGTACCATCTATATCTAGCTCGCATTGCTCTCTTGCGACCTTTGGAATTATCCCCTTTTATATTGTCTGTGTTCTTCCTGCCAAAATGAATCCATTAATATTTATCTATAGGTTACTATGAGGGATTTTCCTTGCCAACCTCTCCCCTTGCCTAAACCATAGTAACCCTCAGGCCAAACCACCACTAGTCTTCTCTCCAATGTGAGAGCAGCCGAGAGGTTTGGTAAGACTTCTGGCAGTTTTATTATTTTTATTGAATTTCATCTGCTCTTTTCCTGCCCATTTCACCAACCTGCCTTTCTTTTAATCCTTGCTGTCCTTGCAGCTCACAATACTTCCATCTTTTGTTTACATAAGAACTAGGAGCAGGAGTAGGCCATCTGGCCCCCCGAGCCTGCCCTGTCCTTTAATAAGATCATGGCTGAGCTATTTGAGACTCAGCTCCACTTGTCCGCCCATTCACCATAACCCTTGATTCCTTTACTGTTCAAAAATCTAATCTTGCCTTAAAAACATGCAGTGAGGTAGCTTCAAACGCTTCACTGAGCAGGGCATTCCACAGATTCACAACCCTTTGGGTGAAGAAGTTACTCCTGACCTTTGTCCTACATCTGCTTCCCTTTGTTTTGAGGCGATGCCCTCTAGTCCTAGTTTTACCTGCTAGTGGAAACAACCTCCCTGCCTCCACCTTATCTATTCCCTTCATAATCTTATATGTTCTGTGAGATCTCCCTTCATTCTTTTGAATTCCAATCAGTACAATCCCAGTCTACTTAGTCTGTCCTCATAATCCAACCCCCTCAACTCTGGAATCAACCAAATGAATCTCCTCTGCGCACTACCATCACCACCACCAACCACCCCCCCCACCCCAAACTGCACATAATACTGCAGATGTGGCCCCTCCAGGACCCTATACAGCTGCAGCATAGCCTCAGAGATAGTAGAAACTGCAGATGCTGAAGAATCTGAGATAACAACATGTAGAGATGGATGGACACAGCAGGCGAGCAGGAAGGCGGATGTTTCGGGCTTAGACTTTTCAGAAAATTTTGTGAAGAAGGGTCTAGGCCTTCGTCAGCCTTCCTGCACCACGGTTGCTGCTTGGCCTGCTGTGTTCATCCAGCTCTACACCTTTGTTATCTGTAGTATAGCCTCCTGTTTTTAAACTCCATCCCTCTAGCAATGGCAGACAAAATTCCATTTGCCTTTTTAATTATCTTCTGCACCTGCTATCCTACTTTTAACAATTCATGCACAAGGATGCCCAAGTCCCTCTGCACAGCAGCGTGCTGCAATTTTTTGCCATTTAAAACGTAGTCCATTTTGCTGTTATTCCTACTAAAATGGATGACTTCACACTTATCAACATTGCACTCCATCTGCCAGACCAGTGCCCACTCACTTAGACGATCTCTATCCCTCTGCAGACTTTCAGTGTCTTCTGCGCACTTTGCTCTACCACTCATCTGGGACCTCTGCAAATTTTGACACACTACGCTTAGTCCCCAACTCCAAATCATCTATGTAAATTGTAAACAATTGTTGTCCCAACACTGATCCCTGAGGCACACCACTAACCACTGACCAGAAACCAAATTTTCTTCATCAGCTTTTGTAAGGATAGTTTGTGTATCAACATTTGAATTTGACATTGGTATTAAAAATAGTCATAATAGCTGTATACAGCTTTTATAATATATTCTGGACTCAAACTTTGTGGTAAATGGTGCAAACATGTCCTTTGCATTCATCATAATTCCTTTGTTAATCCTTTTGAACATCTGAACTTCTTTGATTTGAAGTTTGTTGTGGGGGAAATAAACCTTTCTTTAAGGCCTTAATTTCACCGAAGAAATCGTTAAAATCGTATTTTACTAAATACCAAGATTAGCTGTTATTGATGCCCTTGATTTGATTTGATTTGATTTTTCGTCTGTTCTTATGCAATTTAAACTAGACACTTTGAATGCATCCAAATAGAGACACACTCAATTACAATGGTAATAAACAAAAGACAAACATTTTATGCAGGTACTAGGGATGGAAAAAGAATGTAGACAATGTAAACAAAATTCTGAAGAAATAAAGATTACAAGATGGAAATAGTATCAGAGATAATGGGAACTGCAGATGCTGGAGATTCCAAGATAATAAAATGTGAGGCTGGATGAACACAGCAGGCCAAGCAGCATCTCAGGAGCTTTTGTGCTCCTGAGATGCTGCTTGGCCTGCTGTGTTCATCCAGCCTCACATTTTATTATCTTACAAGATGGAAAATTATTTTTCTCAGTCCTTTAGATTTAGCAACAATGACATTGCTGTTTTTTGAGAGATGATAGTTGTTCTTCAGTTTGATAGTTAATCAGGTGGACCTAGGCCTTTCATTGTTTTAGAACTCATTTAAACTTCTTTTTATCCTTCTATATTTACTTTCCCCCGCCCCTTTGTTCGAATAACAAAAACACCAGACAAGGCAGGGAACTGCAGAGCTAACTGGTTATGTGTTTATTTCACCTTTACAGCCATGTGTTTATTTGCTCAGGCCTTACCTTGGAATTATTAGTTAAAGCTTTTGCTAAAATAAATTGATATTCGAGGAGAAAGCAGTAATTTTTTTTTTGCCTTGCAGGACTGATGGATAGGACAGAAAAGCTGAATGCTCTCAAGGAATTATTGAAGAAGTTTCCTGCAGTAAACTATGAAGTTTTCAAATACATTATTACCCATTTAAACAGGTAGGTCCAAAGCATATCTGGTCACTGAATAAATGTGATCATAGAGACAAGTATGTAGAATACAGACAAAAGATGCTTGACTTGGATGAATATATCACAGTAATTGGGTATCCCAAGTAGTCCCACTATTGTTAATGATGTTTTAAGAGATTTCAGTCTGGAGGAATTTGTCCTCTTAAGAATAATGAATGTGTGGTTTTTCAGATTGGGCTGAAACTTGTGAATTTGATTGCCTTATCTAAATGGAGTACACGGCCAGTCTTTGCTGTCAACAAGGAAGTGATGATGTTTGCATAACGTAAATAGTTAGAGCTGATTGAGTTCATTGAAGTGACACTAGAGTAAAATAGAGATGTGAAAAAAGGGAAATCCGCTGTTGTCAATGGACAACACCTTGTCCTGATCTCTTTAAACAAGGTAACACATTGGATGTTGCAATACAAATTGGCATCTTCAAAATGCAAATTACTTTTCAAGCAGAAGATCATCAGAGCATTCTTCATTAATCAATTGTGAAAGGAACTATTAAGCACTTAACTCTCCAGAGAACATCTTTCAAATCCCCATGTTATTTTAAATACACACACGGTCCATGTTTTCCTTACAAGAACTTTTTCAAAACGATCAATCGAATTATCTGTATAATAGGCCACTCAGAATGCCCCCTTAGTTTGAATGAATATGATATTTGTACAGCAGAAATTAGTCAGTCAGCCCCTGCAAAGTGTTTAAAACTCCCTCAAAGTAAATGTATTGACAACATGTTCATTGTAATGTTATGTCAAAAACGTCACGAAGTGGAGGTCAACCCCCTCCAACCCTCTGCCAACTAAAACTGAAACGGAGAAACTCGCTTAGCCTCATAATCTGCTAAACGAAGTGTGAAAAATGGTATAACCTGCCTCTCATGCCCCCCCCAATCTGTTATAAAGGGGTGGTTAAATGAAAGCAATCCTTGATATTCACTTCATAATCAACAAGTTACAATTTAATTATCTAACAGTAAGTAAATTAACAGAACTACGAACAAACCAAACAAATCCCCCTTAACTACTATCTATTCCCAAATAAACAAAATTCTAATGGTATGCTGTTCCAATAAATACAAGTCCCTCTTGTATAAATAAAAGTGATAAAAATAAATTAAAACTTTACCCTGGCTGTGGTCTTGAGAGATTAAGTCTTCCAGAATGTTGTTTGCCTTCTCTGCTGTCCTCCATTCAGGAATGATTTCCTGCATTGAATTCCTGTGTCAGGAATATTAGCTAAGAGTGGCATTGTACCTTTAGCTTAGATGATGGTTTTCTGGGAGCTTAGAGAACTCAGAGTCAGTGATTCTTCCTTTTATAGCTGAGAGCTGATCTCTTGACGTGATGGTTGACTCTCTCAGATTTTAAAAAGCCCTTTTATACCCTTGATGACCGATTAGTTTCTTACAATAGGATTGGTCCTATGTTGTCAAAACCATCAGATTTAAATTTAATTGGGTTTTGGTATCTAGGTCCTGGTTTAAATTGGCTAAATTCAAAAACCTGTTGTCTTGGTAAAGATGCTGCTTTGCCTGCTAACAGAATGGCCTTTTGATACACTGTTTCAATTTCACAAATTCTACATCTGATTTTTGTTTTAATCCCCAAGGCCAAAAAACACACCATTTTTTAAAGGAGCCATGCACCCTTCCCCCTATCATTTTAGAAACATCAAATACTCTCCCCAACTTCGCAACACTCTTCCCCCAAAGGGAAAAAATGAACCATCATGATGAAAAGATGGCTTTTTCTTCTCCTCTGAGCCTTAACACAACTAGATCTGCAGGTCATTAATCTGGAGTTCCACATTTCATACTAATTTTATATACATTGAGCACTACCATTTTTATCTTATACACATTCTTCTTTTAAACTCGCGATAACTCATCCGCAATAACATCTTCATGACCCATAACATGTACAATCTGTAAATTAAATGCTTGTAACATTAAACTCCAATGCAAGTCTGGTGCTGTTGTTTTTAAATCTTTCCAAAAATATCAACGGGTTGTGATCAGTGTACACATCATCTCTGACACATTGTTTTCAACATAAACATTAAAATGTTGTAGGGCCAGTACCAAATGCAATAGCTCTTCCAATGGTTGAATATTTTCTCTCGTGACGATTGAGTATCTTTGAAAAATAACCGATTGGCCTTTTAATTCCATAATCATCCTCCTGTGACAACACAGCCCCAATCCTTATATCGCTAGTACAATGCCGACCTTAAAGGGTTTCAAGAAATTTGGCTAAGTTAAAAGTAGTGCGGTGATTAACACTGCTTTTAAATTGTCCAGTGCCTCCTGACATTGTTCTGTCCACTGAAATTTTGTGATTCTTCAACAAATCCGTCAGCAGTGCTACCACGCTATTAAAGTTTGGTATAAATGCCTGGTAGCATCCGGTCAATCTCAAATCACAGTACCTCTTTCTTCAAGGAAGGTCTTAGAAATTCCTCGTTGGCTTTTGGCTTTTGTCTTCACTTTCCTCCAAGTCATATATCCATGTCCGATGAAATCCTATGAGCGTCACTTCCGCCTTTGCGAATTCTGTTTTTCCCAAATTTCTGACCAACTTCACCTTCCATAGTCTCTCCAAAAGCTCTGCCAAATGCGCCATGTGATCTTTCCATGAGTTGCTAACGATCACTAAGTCAGCTGTGTAAATAGCAAAGTCGGTCAATCCTGCCGCAACTCTGTTCACAGGCCTTTGAAATATGGCTGATGCCTTCTTTATTCCGAAGGGCATTAATTGAAATTGATGCAGCTCATTTGGGGTTAAAAAAGCAGACATTTAACTTTGCACCGTCCGACAAATGTACTTGCCAGTACCATGAAGTAAATCTAACATTTTTCATACCTTGGAATTGGGTATGAGTTTTCTAAAAATCTGCACAGAATTGTTGAGTACCATCGGGTTTGGTAACTAACATGTCAAACTCCACTTGCTTTGGCCATCTTCGTGATGTCTTCTTGGAGCATTGCTTCAGTTCCTTCTGTAGTTGTGTTGCTTTGAGAGGATTAAGCCTGTAGGGGTGTTGTTTTATTGGAACTTCATGTACTATAGTATTTGTCCTCCCCACTGTATTTCAATGTATGCCCATGTAGTGCTGCAACAAGTCTTTCAATGCAGATCTGTGTACCTGAGACAGATACCTTATACCCTATCCCATTCTTTCAGGACTTCCTCATTATTCAGTTTATTCTGAGGCACATCAAAATCCAAGTCACCTGAATTTGATTCCTCACTGAGAGACTGCAACTAATGTGTTTTTCTAGCTCTCTTTCCCTATCATAGGAAGGTTTTAGCCATTTCACGTGATGTACCTGATAATTTATTTTCCTGTCTGGCATCGTTACCAGATAATTCACCTGACTTAACTTCTTCTCCATCTGATAAGGACCACTATATCTTGCTGAGAAGGGATCTCCTATCACTATTAACAGCACCAGTACTTTATCCCTATGGGCAAATGTATGAATTTTAGATTTCTTATCTGCTTCTTGCTTGATTAGATGCTGTGCCACCGTCAAATATAGCCTAGCTAATTCCCCTACTCTGTTTAATCTTACTCTCACCTCAGATACATTATCTATCAGTGAGATCTCTGACTTCAGATCTATTAACTTTTCCTTAAATTAATTTTAAAGGCACTCTTACTTCACGTCCAATTATCAATTTAACTGGAGTAAAATGAGTTGATTCATTTGGGTCATTTCGAATAGCACACAATATAAATGGGATGCCTTTATCCCAACCATTTGGGTAAGCCTGGCAATAAACCCTCAGCACAGTCTTTGGCATGTGATGCCAGCTTTCCAATGCTGTCTTTGATTCAGGATAGTATGCACTTGATTTAAAGTGTTGGGTCCTAAACTATCCATGACCACCTTAAATAATTTGGCAGTAAAATTGGACCTTTGGTCTTATTAAATGTCCCTGGGTAGTCCATAATGGGTAAAGAAAGCAGGTAACTCCTCCACTACCACTTTTTGCCTTGACATTCTGTGATGGAATTGCCTCTAGAAATCTGGTAGATACATCCATTATGGTTAGCAAATACTGGTTCCCACTTTTGGTTTTAAGGAGGAGACCTAAACAATCAATCATAACCCACATGAGAGGTTCTTCAAATACAGGAATTGGCATTAAAGGAGCTGGTTTTATTACTGCCTGTGGTTTTCCTTCTGTCTGACAGGCATGGCAGGTACAGCAAAATTCAACCTTGTCTTTATGTAATCCAGGCCCATAGAAATGCTTCTGTATCTTCCTCACTCGTGGATGACCTCTTACAGGTAATTTGTGTGCTACCCATAATATTTTCTGTCTGTCTGCTACCGGCAACACAATCTCTGGTGAACTACCGCCCATTTCTCCTCTGCACTGACCTGCCAAGATTTCCACTTTCCCCTTAGGATTTTGTCCTTAATGTAAAAACAATCTGGAGTACATGCTGATTCCTTTTCCATGTAGACTTTATTCTAGAAATATTTTATTGTCTGATCTTTTTGTTGTAACTCCATTAATCTTTCAGAATGAAACCCCTCTGCTGATCCTTTACTTGCTTAGGTTTGGCTTTACCATTTTGTCAAACAGGGTGTCAGCTAACTGGACCTCCAGTCCGTCTTTCTCTGGCTTTTCCTTCTTGCGTTAACTTATAACTGTGGAATCTGGTTACCACACAGTCCAGAAAAATTCCAGAGCATTTTTCCTTTAACTCTTTAGTTTCCTGGATTGTTTTTGGCTTCTCCATTGCAATAGGCATCACTCCCACCCTGGATCCGGTTAGGTTGTTTCCAAGAACAAACTGTATTCCTGGAATAGACATTATTTCAATACTTTCTCCATCACTTGATTGGACTTTCCAGCCTCATCTTACATAGGGAAATGCCACATCTCTGTCCATTTATTCCACAGATTTATCACACTCTCACGTAACATTTCAGAAGTAGTGCAAATACTTTGATCTTTTACTATTAGATACTGACCAGCTCCCACATCTCTCAATATTTAACTACTTTACTTTCTCCCCGTGTTCTTCCTAAGTAAACCTTACCCACAGAAGTGAAACCTTTGAAGAGATTGGGCACTAGCTTACTATCCAGCCGATGATTGGACTGTGCTTTCGCCAGAAGCCCCTCGACTTTTCTTGGGATTTCTTTCACTACCTCAACTAATCCCATTGTTCTAGCTTCTTTTGCGACATTTTTTTCCCCATGGCCTGCATTAAATCACCATCAGTGTGATTTTGTGTCTCCTTCTAAGACAATGGAAACACATGATGCTTTTCTTTTTTTTTAAACTCTCTTTCTTTGGTTTCTTTTTTAACATATGGTAAACTGTTCCCAGTGTGATCTACATTTTGATTTCGTTGAAGAATCTCCCGTTTTCCCAATTTTTATCCCTCATGGAATGAAATTGCTGTTGGAAACGAGATTTTGATTTATAGGCTAATGCACATTTATCTACTATCTCTTCAGTTCTTCTTGATTTTCTACTTTGTGTTCCTCAGCAGGAGTTCTTATCATTTCTGGAAGTGAGTTTTTGAACTCCTCCATCAAAATAATCTGTCTAAGATCCTCATATGTCATTTCTATCTTTAATGCTCTCACCCATCTATCAAAGTTGCTATGTTTAATTCTTTTAAACTCAGCATAAGTCTGACCTGGTTCCTTTTTTGGATTTCTGAAACATTGTCTATGTATTTCTGGTATCAATTCATAGGCACTCAAAATAGCCTGCTTTACCACTTCATAGTCTCTTGACACCACCTCTGACAGTGCTGCAAACACTTCACTGGCCCTACCTACCAACTTGGTCTGAATGAACATTACCCATACAATCTCTGGCCAGTTTATCTAGGTAGTCAGTTTCCCAAAGGAAATGAAAAAGGCACCTGCATCTTTTTCATTGAATTTTGGTAATGTTCTGAGATATTTGTATATATCCCTACCAGGTCTTTGGCTATGATGGGTTTGCCCATTATCACACTTCTCACGAAGTCTGTCTTCAACTTTTATTTCCAGACTTTTAAATTGATTTTCTTGTTTAATTTGCAACTTCCAAATTTTAAACTCTTGTATTCCCTTGCTTTTTCTCTTTTTTCCTCCTTTTTCTCTCTTTTACCCTTCTCTCTCTTTCCCTTTCTTCTGTCTGTTTTTTCCCCTTTCTTCTCATGCTTTTTTCCTTTTTTCCTCTTTGTGTTTGTCTTTGCTGTGCTAATGTCTATAATTCAAACCATTTTAGTTGCCTTTCTTCTCCCTTTTTTCTTTCTAAGTCCAATTGCCTAATTTTCAATTTAATTTTTTCTAAATTCACTGCACTTGCCTGTCTCTCTTTTATACCTAAATGGTTGACCAACTCTGTTATAGTTTCAGCTTTCCTCTAATCCTTAGTTAAACCCAAATCTAGCCTGTTTGCAAAGTCTAAAAGTATATCCTTCGGTCTTGCTGAATTTTCTTGGCAAATTTGGGAAGCATCCTCGAACACCAGAACTCCTCCAGCAATGTTAACAGCTATTCCCCTCACTTTTTTGATTTATCAACCACAAGGAACTGAAATTAAACAGATTTTCCACTTCTCACCTAAGTTTTATTTTTAAGATCTAGAACCCTAATCCCAAAATCTGTTTGTCTGCTGGGACCTTTTGTGCAGCAAATCTGTCCAAATCCTTTCAGTTCCTGTACACGAACTGGCCAGATCCTGGACTTGAGCTCCCAATTTGTTATGAAGGGAGAGGTCAACCCACCCACCTCTGATAACTAAAGCTGAAACATGCAGAGAAGCTCGCCTCACCTCGTAATCTGTAAAAGGAACTGTGAAAAATGGTATAACCTATCTCTCACTCCAATTATAAAGGACCGGTTAAATGAAATAAATCCTTGATACTCACTCTTTATAATCAACAAGTAACAATTTGTTTATATAACTGTAACAGTAAACAAATTAACAGAACTACCTACAAACCAAACAATTCCCCCTTAACTACTAACTATTCCTAAATAAATAAAATTCAGATGGTATGCTGTTGCAATCAATACAAGTCCTTCTTATATAAACCAAAGTAAATAGAAAAATAAATTAAAACCTAGTCTCTCAAGATCATAGCCAGGATAAGTCTTCTGGAATGTGTTTGCCTTCTCCACTGTCTTGCAGTCAGGAATGATTTCCTCCATTGAATTCTTGAGTCAGGAATATTATCTAAGAGTGCCACTGTACCTTTACTTCGAATGATGGTTTTCTAGGACCTTGGAGAATTCTGAGAGCGCCATTGATTCTTTATTTTACAGCTGAGAGCTTTTCTCTTGACAGATGACACACCAATTTTCAAATGCCCTGTTCTTTTATACCCTATTAGATGAAATATTAATTTCTTAGACTAGTATTGGCACTAGGTTGTCATAAATTTAAATTGGGTTTTGATACCTAGGGCCTGGTTTAAATTAATTGGCTAAATTCAAAAATCTGTTGTCTTGGTGAAGCATGTTCACTGTGTTATCTCGGATTCTCCAGCATCGGCAGTTCCTCCTGACTTGGTGAAGTGCTGCTTTGCCTGCCTTTTGATAGAATGTTTTGGTTTCAAGAACTCTCTGTGCATCTGCTGTTGCCAAGCCCAAAAAAACAGAACCTCTTAAAGGGACTCTGAACTCTTCCTCCCTATCATTTTGCGAACATCAAATACTCCACTCAACTTTGCGACAAAGAGGCACTAGATTCTTCTAAATACACAGCATTGGGTTCACAGACCATTAAATGCACATTTCATCTTTTTTAATTCTGGCGCTGCAAGCAAGGCAAGTTTTATAGCCAATGCCTAGTTGCCTTTGAGCAGGTGACAATGAGCCACTTTCATGAACCACTGCAGTCCCTTTGAGAGTGGTCCTTTTACTCCTATTAGATAGGGAGTTCCCAGATTTTGATCTAATTGGGATGAAGGATCAGCAGTATGTTTCTAAGTCATGGAAGGGAAATTGACAGTCCTGGTAATTTCATGTGTCTCCTGTCCTTGCCTATGTGGTATCTGTCACTGCATTGCAAGAAGCTGCTGTGCGTTGTGTCGATGCTGGTGAGAGGACCAACTATTTCAGATCGTTGAGCGGGTTCTTGTCAATTATGATAACTTATTGTCATCAAAGTTGCCATCGTACTTTGAACTTTTTTATTTATTCATGGGATGTCGGCATCCTTGGATCGGATAGCATTTATAACCTGTCCCGAATTGAGGGCAGTTAACAGTCAGCGTATTATGTCACACATAGGCTAGACTGGGTAAGGGATGCTTATTTCTTTCCCTAAAGTTGGTGAATTAGGTTAGGGCTTGGACTTTGACGCACGTCCCTAGAGCATTGCCTGGTTTTCTTGGTTTCTAGGCCTAGTCACATCCCTATGCCTCCCCTAAATTGTTGTTGCTGCGGCGCTTCTCCATTACACTCCTCACTTGTGCCTTGTTTTTAAAAAAAGTCTTTTGACAAGTCTGGAGGTGAGTCATTTGCTGTGGAATATATAGTCGCCGTGATAGCATTTAAATGTCTAATTTAGTTAAGTTTCTGGCCAATAGTAATCTCCAGGTTACTGTTAGTGAGGGATTTGATGATGCCACTGCTATGGACATCGCAGAAATGTGACACTCTGTTGAAATGGACATTGTTTAGCAGTGATGAGCTTGTCATTATCATGATTGAATGTTCTTAATATTGCATAAATTGTTTCATATTGGAGGAGTTCTGAGTGAAGATGAATACTGCAAAACTTTGACCGCACAGTCCTACTTCAGATAGAGGGAAGTTACAGTGGCGTCGATTAAATCATATCTTGATGTATTTTTGGGAAAGGGAGTTGGTGTTGATAGGTCAATAATTTGTTTTCTCCAGGCATTTGAATTGTATGTTACCTTTCCATCTCGAGAGGAGCTGGCCTTTAACCCTGACTATAAATGGAAGACATTGAGCTTTGACTTTTATCTTTGACAAGTTACTGTTCTGCAACCCAAAAATAAACTTTGGAGAATGTTTTGGGTAGTCTTGCTGGTGTGTTTTACATTGCCCAATGCTGATTTTGCTATTTTCATAATTTTATCAGCTTGTCTTTCTTGATACTACAATGTTTTTGTGATTCACTACAGTTCTATCTCCGCTTGGGTTTTTCATAAAAATATAGATAATTACAGTGCAGAAGGAGACCATTTGCTCATCTTATCTGAGGCACCCTTTCCTAAGAACTCATTCCATTTCCCTGCTCTTTTACCATAGTTGTACAATTTCTTTGTTTTTGGCTATCAATATAGTTCTCTTTGGACTTACAATTGAATTTGCCTCAACACATTCTCAGGTAATGCATTCCAAATTCTAACCTTTAGTTGCAAAAAAAAAGTTCTTCATGTCAACTTGCTTTTGCTGTTCACTTTAAGTGGGGTCCTGGTGCTTGACTCTCTCAACATTGAATCTGGTTTCTGTGTTAAATCCACATCTCCTCTAAAGGTTTTATTTTAAGAAGACTGAACCACCCTGATTCCTGAAATCATTCATGTAAATTTTTTTATTCTGCTTAACCAGACGTTCCTCCTAAAGTGAGAATTGGTTACGGTATTCCACTTGTGTCGAAGCTAGTATTTTATGAAGGATTATTATAATTAACTTATTTGTGTACTTGTGACAATTTTCGGATCCTGAATACCTTGTTGACTTCATTTTCAGTCTCCCCTGCCAATTTCACTGATATGTACACTTTTACCACCAAATACCGCTTGTTAGCTTCATCTTTAAAATTGTACTGTCCATCTTGCTTAAAATGCATCATTTTGCACTTCACTACATTAAATTTCACATGCTGGTGTCCACTAATTCCACCAGCTTGTCTGTATCCTGTTGTCATTAACAGGCGCCCTCAGTCTACTTTTTCTCCCAAGTTTTGTGTCATCTGCAAATTTTGAAGTTGTGCCTTATATACCCCAGCTGAGATCATTTATATGTTATCAAGACATTTATATGTTATTAATGACTTGGATGAGGGGATTGAAGGATGGGTCAGCAGGTTTGCAGATGACACGAAGGTTGGAGGTGTTGTTGACAGTATAGAGGCTTTTGTAGGCTGCAGCGGGACATTGACAGGATGCAGAGATGGACTGAGAGGTGGCAGATGGAGTTCAACCTGGATAAATGCGAGGTGATGCATTTTGGAAGGTCGAATTTGAAAGCTGAGTACACGATTAAGGATAGGATTCTTGGCAGTGTGGAGGAACAGAGGGATCTTGGTGTGCAGATACATAGATCCCTTAAAATGGCCATCCAAGTGGACAGGGTTGTTAAGAAAGCATATGGTGTTTTGGATTTCATTAGCAGGGGGATTGAGTTTAAGAGTCGTGAGATCTTGTTGCAGCTCTATAAAACTTTGGTTAGACCGCACTTGGAATACTGCGTCCAGTTCTGGTCACCCTATTATAGGAAAGATGTGGATGGTTTGGAGAGGGTTCAGAAGAGGTTTACCAGGATGCTGCCTGGACTGGAGGACTTATCTTATGAAGAGAGGTTGACTGAGCTCGGACTTTTTTCATTGGAGAAATGGAGGAGGAGAGGGGACCTAATTGAGATATACAAGATAATGAGAGAAATAGATAGAGTTGATAGCCAGAGACTATTTCCCAGGGCAGAAATGGCTAACACGAGGGGTCATAGTTTTAAGCTGGTTGGAGGAAAGTATAGACAGGATGTCAGAGGCGGGTTCTTTACGCAGAGAGTTGTGAGAGCATGGAATGCGTTGCCAGCAGCAGTTGTGGAAGCAAGGTCATTGGGGTCATTTAAGAGACTGCTGGACATGCATATGGTCACAGAAATTTGAGGGTGCATACATGAGGATCAATGGTCAGCACAACATTGTGGGCTGAAGGGCCTGTTCTGTGCTGTACTGTTCTATGTTCTATGTTCTATGTTCTGTGTTCTAAGAAAAACAGTGCTCCTCGTAGTGAAACTTTCAGAGCCTTGTTGTGTACCCAGTCTGAAAACAAGTGTTTACCACCGTTATTTCATCCCATGGGCTCCAGTTTTGTTGGCAGTTCTATTATATGGCACTACTTAAAATGTTTGCCTAAAATTTTTTAACAGAAAAATATTGAAGGAACAAATAATTGACAAACTTGTACACCTAGTACGGTACATGTATCCAAATATACACCAAAGAAGCTGTGAACATTAGTGAATAATACTTTATCCTTGGTTGAGCTACACTTTTAACCAGGTTGTTGCTTCCAAACGTTAAGGTGAATGGTATTAACTGATTGTCTTGAGCGTACGCTTAAAAATTTGAGAATTTCAAATGATATTTTCTGTGTAAATAGATATGAAATCTATAATTTACTTACCAACAATATTTAATTCTGTGCTGGAAGCTTGTGAACATTTGACTTAATGTTTACTGTTTTTTTTCAACATGGTGACCATTAAAAACTATTTAGTCGTCTGAGCCAGAAACAAGCCAGAACAGGAGATCCAAACCGCACTTCTTTGATCAACTCTTTTTTAGGTGATACAGTTGTTTTAAAACTAGACCTGATATTTTTCTTGTGTTTTGTGCAGGGTTAGCCAACAGAGTAAAACAAATCGTATGATAGCAGATAATCTTGCCATTTGTTTTTGGCCTACCTTCCTGAGACCAGATGGCCTTACCAATGCTACAGTGAATCAGTCTGCAATTGAGACGTTTATTCAGCAGTATCAGTTCCTCTTTTACGATGGAGAAATTGTAGAAACAGCCACTCCTCCTGAGGAGCCTTGCACAGGTCAGTTGGTAGAACCATTGTTACCATTACCATCGTTGCCACCACCGCCAACATCTCAGCAGTTCCAATCGCAGATCCAGACAGATCAACTTGATATCATATGAGCAAAATAGCGAGACATGTCATTATAAACTGAGTATCTGACAGTCCAGTTGCTAAAGTTTGGAAGACCTCAAGCTGTTACTCATTTGCAAACTGTAGTAGCAACATTGCTTTAAGATCAATCTAGCATTCCTTTCTTCACTTACCAAAGGAGACAGTTGTAAGTGTAGATATTAATGGAATTTCTAAAATGATTGTGTATAAAACAAACTGGCTGCAATAAATACATTCCACTTGCTGCATGAAAGAAAAACATTCTTGACAGTTTCTGTGGATTTTTTTTGTGGTTGTTTTCTTCACAAAACTTTTGACAGTTGTGAATAACAGAGTTTATGTATACACTAAATTGTACAAAATGAAGTCAAATATATTTCTCAGCCAACAATATAATATAAAAATATTCCAACTGGATTTGACCTTTTATTTGTGCTGTTTGGGGAGTCCTTGTGTTTGTGTCTTACATATTTGTGTGGGTGGGTAGATGGAAATGCTGTCATTAGCAGCCTCCCAACATTTGCACTGCTTCTGAAAATGTAGTTTTAAGAAAAAATGCTAGGTGTACTGTAAAGGACTTGATGTCTACTGCACCTTCTGTTTACTGGTAATAGAACTGTGGTGATTCTTTTTGTTATCAGAAGAATCACTTATTTTAATGACTAACAGCACAATAAGGATCAGTTCAAGAGAGAAAACTGAGCTTAAAAATTACCATCATTTTATCCTGTATGTCTTATTGCATTTGTTTCGTTTAAAGGATAAAATGTAGACTTTTATAGTATCCTTAATTGTTGGAAAATAATGCATGTGTTAAATTCATGGTTGGCCTTGTACCTTCTCCTAATGCATTTTTAGAAATAATTTTCCTCTTTTGGAATGAAAGGGGAAAATATTGGGTGTATAGAAAAGTCATTTTTCATATGAGATTGTAAATCTTTCCATAATCCTTCAATTATTATGGCTTTCACATGTTGTGTTTGCAATAAAGAATGGTGTATTAAATAGCTACAAGTACTGCTTGTTTCTGTTAACTCATTTTAATGTGACCCTTACAAGTAACCTGTTATGACTTATATATTGCTAACATAGCAATAAATATTTTGGGTATTGGGAATTACACACAGTTCATGTATAATTTTGTAAAGCTTGTATTCCTGTTACTTCCTGTGGTATTTTGTACTAAAATTTATTTAGAATATTATTTTAGCTTACATTGTTCCAATTACATGTATGTAACAACTTGTTTAAAAAATACACTTTTCTCAAATTGGTACCCATTTTGCTGTAAAATGATTCCGCTTTAAGTAGAAGATTTGTTAATTTGAATAAGTGCTGTACGTTTTCCTGAAAGTTAATGTAAAATAAATTGGTGAGCTGGATGGAATGTAATCAGTATTTGGTGGGGAAACTGGCTGTGTGAATAGCATTGATTCTACTCTAGTTCTGAAACAGTCAATTAATGTTTGCAACTATTTGCAGATATTATCAGAACATTATTATTTTCAGAAAGTTGTTAATCATTTGAAACACATTCTGCTGCTAGTATATGTTTTGTGTAGGTTTGGGTGCTAGTTAACTATGAAAACAACTCAATTTGCTCAGTGTTGTTATTCACCTCAGTGGAACTGACATGAAACTCTTAAGATTTTGACATCAGCTACAATGTATTATAGTAAATAAATCATTTGAGAAGCAAATCTTAAGAGTTTGTACTCCACTTTCCTTAATAAAATCCTTTTTCTATGAACTGTGGCCCTGCTGATATTGACATTTTTTTTACACACTGCACATTCTTAATAAAACATCTAAATAACACCAAAAAGCATATATGTTGCAGGGAACATTTAACATTCTGAACCAAAAATAGACTTTATTTCTTGATAGATTTTCCAAGTAATAGATCTACCTATTGTAGAACTCCCTATGCTGGTTAAAACTTGCTGGTCTTGAAGAGTTTGAATGAAAACAGAAGGGCCACTGGACCCGAAACGTTAACTCTGTTTTCTCCTTCACAGATGCTGCCAGACCTGCTGAGCTTTTCCATCAACTTTGTTTTTGTTCCTGATTTACAGCATCTGCAGTTCTTATGGTTTTTTGAAGAGTTTGAATCCTGTATTGAGCTAGGTACTGACTATAACTGTAACAACCTACATGCAATTCTTAAAACAAGAGGCATCTACAATTCACTTTTGAAAAACAGAAATTTAGACTTTTAAATGTTTATTTTAGGACTTTAAAAATACGATATCAAATAGCACAGGCATCTTTGTATCCTGAGTAGGAATAGAAAATGTGGTCCTTAAAAAGTGAATTAATTGTGAAATTAGTGCCATGGTACTTCTGGAATTGACCATTCCAATGCACGCCTGGCCAGCCCCCCTCATTATACCATTTGTCAACTTGCAGTCACGGAAAACATGATGCTGTGTAGGGTACAGGCAGAAAATCATTAGGCATCACTCCAGTTTCCCCGCACTCCACCCCACCATTATGTAATCGAGTAATGCCTTGATTTTAAAGTTCCAATCCACGTTTTCAAATCCCTCCAATGTCTCACCCTTCCATGAGGTCAGAACTTAGATAGCATTACGATATATTCCTACAGGTTTATTTGAAATCACAAGCTTTCGGAGCATAACCCCTTCATCAGGTGAAGTGAGAGAGAAGCACACAGGTGCAGAATTTATAGGCAGGGAGATCAATGGGGAGAGAAATCAAAAGGCTGTACAAAGTAGAGTGTTGACAGGCTGAAAAAGAGGTCTTGATCGAGTGTCAGACGGTGTGAGTAAAGTGTCAACAGCTAAATAACAAGCAAGGGAGGACCTATAATCTGATCAAATGAGGCAGAGGTAATTACAAAAAATTAAAAACAGTGGCACTGGAGACAAACCAAAGGACAGGAATAATATGATAGCTATAAAGTCGCATGCTCAGGCTCTAACCAGAGTAATAAGTAATCCTAAACTACGAATTTACTTAAGGTTGAGAGATCATAATTTTATCAAGGTGATCCAACAGATTTTAGATAAAGGTGTGGTGAATCAAGATGTGGTGGGCCTGAAAGAAAGAACCAAGGCATCGTCTTTGTTAGACTAAAGGCAGAAGAGATTAACTATGAAGAAGACTGGTAATGCAAGGCAGGGGCTTGTGGTACAATAATAGTGTCCCTAACTTTCGGATCAGTCCACGTGAGCTCTGGAGTGAGTCGTGACTGAACAAGTTGCTTTAAAAAAAGGTCATGATGGATATTATATGTAGGTTGCTGTTTTGTTTGGAATCTATATTTGGCAGCTTAAAACGTGAAACATAGGTAAAAGAACAGATGTTGCATCTCCAGTGGGAAAGTGTCATGGACACAGAAGGGGTTTTGGAGGTGATTGAAGAGCAGACCATAGAGTCCTGTCAGAATGCCAAAATAATGTGACAGAATCCTATGAGATAGCTGTACTAATCCTGTTTTGGCTGTTTCAACGCTCCAATTTGAATAGCTCCATTATTGATGGAGCTCTGAAATTCAAAATTCTGGTCTTTGCTTCTTGTTTAAGTTGTTTGTTCAAACTTGTGTCTTTGACTATGCCTTCGGACATGTTTCCTAAAATGGTATTATTTGGCTGAGAGGCATTTTTTTCTTTTTGATAACTCTCCAGTGAAGATCCTTGGCGTTTTCTTGCCATGTTGAAGATTTCCTATTTCAATACTGATTAAGTGGACAGCAGTGGTGTGTAATGTAACCACAGCTCTGTCCTATAAAGTGGTAGTACCATTTGTGAAATTGATAAATTTTGATGTGAAAGTTAATTTACAAGTATTCTGTGAACAGAAGAATCTTTAAAGTTGGACAATATTTATTAAGTTGAAACAATTATTTTCTGAACTAAGTGTAACTTCATATTCCTTAGTTTTTTCACAGTCCATAAGGAAAAACTGCATTCAGAAAAAAAATGGAGCTGAAATATTTTAGCATGGTCATACATTACAACAATGAATTTGCTGCAAAACATTAAAAATTGTGAGGTTAATACTATTACTTGCGTCCCAATAGCCACCCACTACTAAGTGCTGTGTTCTGGCCATGGTGACAATGCCTCGGAGTTGCAGCCAAAGCAAAAACCCACAGCACCATGGGACACTCAGCTATAATGATTGGGGAGATAAAGGCAGTTAGGGATTGTGAAGACTCAATTTTTAGGTGAACAGAGGCGTTCCTGCAGTGTTCTAGTGACAACAAGATGGTGTGATGTCTCCCTGGTCCTGCAGGTCACTGAGTGGCTGCAGGACATTTTGGGGAGGGAAGGTGAACTAGCCAGCGGTTGTGGTACACGTTAGTGCTGGTGACACAAGTAAGAGGAGAGAAGAGGTCTTGAAGGCTGAATTTAGGGAGGTAGGAGCCAGATTAACAGCCAGGACCTCACTGTACCACACGCTGGTGAGGCTAGTAATTGCCAGATTAGGCAGTTGAATATGTGGCCGGGGGATTGGTGAAAGAGGGAAGGCTTCAGATTTCTAAATAACTGGGACCATTTCTGGGAGCGTGGAACCTGTTCAAGAGGGATTGTCGTCACTCAAGCAGCCACAGGACCAATATTCTTGCGGGTGGTTATGCTAGCACTGTTGGGTGGACTTTAAAGTATTTTGGCAGGGGGATGGAAACGTAAGGGGAGTCTCTGAATTAGCTAGAGCGGGTGAGGGCTTAAGGAAAAAGAGAATCAAGATAGTAAATTAAAAGCAAGAAGCAGATGAGTTGTGTGGCACTCGGATGAGTCAAAACCAGTTAGTGACAGAAAAAGAGACTTTAAAAACAGATGTTCTTCTGGTGTACTGTTAAGATTCAAAAAGAAGGTATAAAAAAGGAGGAGTTCATAGAATATATCTTTGATAGGTTTCGTTTAATACTATTCAAGGAAACTATAAGGGAGCAAGCTGTGTAATGAGACAGGAATGATTAATATCCTCTTAGTGATGGATCCTCTCAGAAAGAGTGATCACTGTATGGTTGAATTTAAAATACAGGTGGAGGCTGAGCAGGTAAAATCCAATACCAGAGTCTTGTGCTTAAACAAAGGAAACTACAATGGGATGAGAGAGGAGTTGGCTAAGGTAGACCGGGAGCACAGACCATATGGTGGGACAATTCATAATGGTCAGCAAAAGTATATACCAATGAAAAGAAAGGGCTGTAGGAAAAAGGATAATTAGCCTTGGATAACTATGGAAATAAAGGAGGATATCAAACTGAAAGCTAATGCACACAATGTGGTGAAGACTAGCGGAAAACTAACAGATTGGGAAATCTTTAAAGGTCAACAGAAAGCCGTGAAGAAAGTTATACTGAAAGGTGAGATAGATCATGAGGAAACTAATTCAGAATATAAAAACAGATAGCAAATGTTTCTACAAATATATAAAAGGAAAAAGAGTGGCTAAGGTAAACATTAGTCGTTTAATGGATGACAAGAGGGACTTAATAATAGTAAATGAGGAAATAGCTCAGGCATTGAACAGGTATTTTGTGTCAGTCTTTACAGAGGAAGGCACAAATAACATGCCAGTAATTGATGATAAGGAGGCTATGGCAGGTGAGGACCTAGAAATGATCATTATCACTGAAGAGGTAGTGTTGGGGAAGCCAATTCAGCTAAAGGTAGACAAGGCTCCTGGGCCTGATGGAATGCATCCCAGGGTACTAAAAGAGATGGCGTGCGAAACAGAAAATGCACTGGTGGTAATTTATCAAAATTCATTGGACTTTGGGACAGCCCCATAAGATTCGAAAACAGCAAATGCGACATCACTATTTAAAAAAGGCAGTAGGCAAAAGGCAGGTCTCCATGGGCCTGCTGGTTTAACTTTTATAGTAGGGAAAATGGTTGAATCTACCATTAAGGAAGAAATAGATACTTGGATGAAAATTATCCTATTGGGCAGACACAACAAGAGTTCATAAAAGGCAGGTCATATCTGACTAATTTACTGGAATTCTTTGAGGACATTACAAGCACGGTGGACAACAGGGAATGGTGGATGTGGTGTATTTGGATTTCCAGAAGGAGTTCGACAAGGTGCTGCGCAAAAGGTTGCCGCTTAAGATAAAAGTGCAGTGTTACGGTTAAAGTGTTAGCATGGATAGAGGATTGGTTAATTAACAGAAAGCAAAGAGCGGAGATAAATGGGTGTTTTTTTGGTTGGTGGTCAGTGGCTAGTGGAGTGCTTCAGGGATCAGTGTTGGGACAGCAATTGTTTACAATTTACATAGATGGCCTGGAGTTAGGGACTAAGTGTGGTGTGTCAAAGTTTGCAGAGGACACTGAGATGAACTGTAGAGCAAAGTGTGCAGAGGACACAAAGTCTGCAGAGGGATATAAATAGGTTAGTGAGTGGGCAAGGGTCTGGCAGATGGAGTACAATGTTGGTAAATGTGAGGTAAATTTTGGTAGGAATAACAGCAAAACAGACTACTATGTAAATGGTGAAAAATTGCAGCATGCTACGGTGCAAAGAGACCTGGGTGTCCTTGTGCATGAATCGCAAAAAGTTGGTTTGGAAGCAATTAATTAGGCAAATGGGATATTATCCTTCATTGCTCAAGGGATAGAATTTACAAACAGGGAGGGTTCTGCTACAGCTGCATAGGGTGCTGGTGTGGCCACACCTGGAGCACTATGTACAGTTTTAATCTCCTTACTTGAGAAAGATGTACTGGCACTTGAGTGGGTGCAGAGGAGCTAAGCTAGGTTGGCTGCAGAGTTGTTTCAGAGATAGGAACTGCAGATGCTAGAGAATCTGAGATAACAAGGTGTAGAGCTGGATGAACACAGCAGGTCAAGCAGCATCAGAGGAGGAGGAAGGCTGACTTTTCAAGGCTGGAAGAAGGGTCTAGGTCCAAAGCATCAACCTTCCTGCTCCCCTGATGCTGCTTGGCCTGCTGTGATTCCAGAATTGAGCAGGTTAGCTAATGAGGACAGATTGAGTAGACCCAGACTAGACTCATTGGAATTTAGAAGAATGATGGAGGAATCTTGTAGAAACATAAAATTATGAACAAGTAGATAAGATAGAAGGAGGGGGCTTGTTTCCACTGGTGAGTGAAACTAGAACTAGGAGAAGTAGCCTCAAAATTAGGGGGTGCAGATTCAGGACTGAATTGAGGAGGAGCTTCTTTTCCCAAAGGGTTGTGAGTCTGTGGAATTCCCTACCCGGTAAAGCAGTTTAGGGTACCTTGTTGCATGTTTTTAAGGCAAAGATAGGTTTTTGAACAGTAAAGAAATTAAGAGTTATGATGAGTGGGTGGATAAGTGGAGCTGACTCCATGAAAAGGTCAGCCACAATTATTGAATTGTGGGGCAGGGTCAAGGGGCCAGATGGCCTACTCTTGTTTCTATCTACCATG
Source organism: Stegostoma tigrinum (assembly GCF_030684315.1). Classification (NCBI taxonomy): domain Eukaryota; kingdom Metazoa; phylum Chordata; class Chondrichthyes; order Orectolobiformes; family Stegostomatidae; genus Stegostoma; species Stegostoma tigrinum. The sequence goes on along the minus strand of NC_081363.1, from coordinate 60,636,319 downwards.
TTCTTAGGTTAGTAATACTTTGGTCTATTCCTCAGTGACCTCAATCCCTTCACATGTCATCTTTCAATGCATGTACAAGAGGTATGACAGCTGGCCTTTTACCACCTTCCTTCTCACTGTTCAATCTTCCAAATACTCCTTCCAGTGAAACAGTGATTTATGTGCACTGAATTGGCTGTACAGTGCCGCAGTGTGCTATATTTGGGAAATACCAAATGCAGATGCGGTGGCTGGTTTGCAGAACTCTTTGGTTTACAAGTATGACCCCAGGCTTTTGTTAACCTGTCATTTTAATTATCCACCTTGCTCCCCTGCTGATCTCTCTGTCTTTGACCTTCTGCATGTTCCAAGGCAGCTCAATGAAAACACAAGCTACAAAGCCTCATCTTTCATTTAAGCACTTAGCAGTTTTCCAGACTTAGTGTTGAGTACACAATTTCAGATCATAACTTCCATCCCAATGTATTTTTATTGCTTCCTTTAGTTTTACTTTTTTCTCCTTTTGCTTTTAGATGTGTTCACCATTATGCCATTCCCACCTCTTCTAGATCATCATCTGATTCATTACATGACCAAATGGCAGGAGAATGCAAACACCAAAAAAAAATGCTGATCAGAGATAATGGGAACTGCAGATGCTGGAGAATCCAAGATGACGGGTCCAGGCCCAAAACGTCAGCTTTTGTGCTCCTGAGATGCTGCTTGGCCTGCTGTGTTCATCCAGCTTCACACTTTGTTACCAAAAAAAAGCTCTCTCTTTGTAGACCCTACAGCTCACCCACATGACTTTGATCTCACACAGTGACAGTAGGCCCATTTAACTTGCTTCTAAACAGGCCAAAACCTCTTGTGCAGCCATCTGTGTTACAGTTGGAACAATACCAGAATGTGTGGTGACTAAACTTGAGGGCTGGCTTAAAGGCCTCCATTGAGTCACTGATGAGGCTTTTTCCTGGTTCTGTGACTATGCAGTTCAGACAGATACATAAATAAATAAGTACAATTTCCTTTGGATTTGCACAATTATCCCTATTGGTATCTCTCCCGACTTCCACCTTCCATCTTCCATTTTTTTTAACCACATTCCTCTTTCCTGCCAACATCTGTCTTTGCTTTTACTTTCTAACTTCTTCCTGTTCTCCTTAATGATCTTCATGTTAAGTCTGTTTCTCTCCTCACAGACATGGCTTGACATGGTGGCGGTTACTCGACAGTTCCTGTTTTATTTCAGATTTCCAGCATCTAACTTTGTCGAAATGTTCTTCATTTGGTGTAAAGTGAAAAGGGAAGTCCTGAAGTTATTTAAAGTGTGCTATAAATACTTTTTTGTTTTGCTTAGATTTATTTGAAATCAGTCAATATATGTTAACAGATCCACTGGAAAAATGTTGATTTGTATAAGGAATATTTTGACTGAGTAGTTGGAAAAGAGAACACAGATGAATCATCATCGCCAGTTAGAATACCACATTGTTAGAGAATATTTACTTCTGTCTAAGTACAAGCCGGGTTACCTGGGAAATAATAAAATGCAAGAGTCCCCCTTTGGGAATATGCACTGAATGAGATGGGCATTAAAGTTGAAATGCACAAAAAACTTAAGTGCAATAATTTATTTGAACCATTTCTTGTATCCAATAGATTTCATCGAACAATCTACTGATTTACATGCTTTGGCACAATTATTTCAATTAATAATTTTAATACTATTAAATGTAAATGTCCCAAATGTAGAAGATGAATTTCTGAATTTTCTCTAAGTTGTACTCAAAATTTACACATGAAAAATTTCTTTTCACTCTGAATTTATTTTCATTTGCTTTATTTGGCTTGACTCTTTAGCTTAATATGATTTGCAATTTTTACTATGATTTAATTCTCTATCTTTAATGTCACACTTATTTTCAGGACCAAATCTACATCTGCACTTATTTCTTCAATGTTTGTTAACATTCTGATCATTTCATCATCCATGTCAAGGCAACATCAGCAGTATCATCAATCTGTACATCTTTAGAATTATTACCTGCATTTTAATTGTTAGTTGAAACATTACATAGTTCACTACAGTCCACATTATACATTTGTCCTTCTTGAGCCAACAGAGAATTATTTTGTTGATTTTTCTCAGCTGTTGTATTTTCCGATCTCTTTAAAAATGTTTTGATTTTGTTGTTCCTATATGAAGGCCACATAGCCCATTCAAAGGTGGCAATCATGTATTTTGCTTTATGCAAATCATTATCGATATTTTATACTACATACAGCATGATGTGCTGCTAATATCATGTTTTGGGATGGAGTGGCAATTATGCTGCAGAGCATAGATGATAGTTTCCTTAAAGCGTATTTGTTTCTCAAGTGCAGCACCAGCTTTTCTTGCATTCAGTCGTTCACTAACCAGTTTTTACTTTAGCCCCTTCATTTTTCCTTTTCCTAATTCCTGCCAATAATTTCTGTTCACTCTTTCTCTTGTTTCTTCATCTATCTGGCTCGGCGTGCTCTTTATAACTTTCCTTTACTAATTATTTATGCGTAGTCTCTCACAGCATAACTCGTGAAACAAAATGAGAAAAAACAAATTAAAAATGAAAAATGTTGATTTAAGGTGTAAATTTTTCTCCTCATTTGTTAGAATGCATAGCTAAAGTTTGTTAAAACATGTTTGGGTTATAGTATCAGTGTGTGACATGGTGCAACAAAGCTGTGGTAGGGGGCCAAAGCCTCTTAAAACCTGAAAACAACAAATGTTGGAGACCACAGCAGGTCAGACAGCATCCGCGGAGAGAGAGCCAGCTAATGTTTTGAGTTTAAATGACACTTCAGCAGAGTTCTGATAGCTTGGTGTGTCCCTATGGATGCTGTCTGACCCACTGCGATCTCCAGCATTTGTTCTTTTTGGTACAGATGCCAGCATCTGCGGTAATTTGTTCCTACATTTTGTTCTCTCAACACATCCCCAGCAGGTGTGGATAGATGTCAATTTCCCAACAGTGTTATTGGGTCAAAATCTGTCCCTAACAACTCTGCGGGTGTACCCAAACCAAATTTTCAAAAAAGCCCATCCCAATTTGGTTTGACAATCTTGCTTATTAAATGGATAGAAGAATGCCTAACAAAGAGGCGTAAAATGGAGAGGAACTAAATATCTTAAGTATTACAAGAAAAAAGATAATAGAGAGACTAATGGAGCCAAAGACTGATAAATCCTTTATGTCAGATGAATTTCACTTTGAGAAACTGAAGAATGTAGCTCCAGTGATAATGGATGCACTGGTCTTAATCTGAAGAATCCTAGAAAAGTTTTAGATGATTCACAAACTGCCAATGTGACACCTTTATTCAAAAAGAAAAAAATAGAAATACAGGCCTGTTAACATCTGTTGACTGGGAAAATGTTTTGATTTATGAGAAAGAACGTAATAACAAAACATTTGGAAATTCATTGTACAATCATGCAGAGTCAGCATGGCTTCATAAAGAAGAAATCATATCTAACAAATTTATTAGAATTCTTTGAGGGTGTATCATGCAGATTATGTAAAGGGGAACCGATAGATGCAATACATTTGGATTTCCATAAAGGGTTTGATAAGGTACCTTACATAAGCCCATGGTGTGGGAATTGTACATTAGCATAGACGACAAGAGAGTTGGGATAGATGGGGCACACAAGAGATCAGTGCTGGTCAAAATTATTTACAATATATCTTAATTACTTGATTGAGGGAAGTGAATGTAATATTGCCAAGTCTGCAGATGACACAAAGTAAGAGTTAATGTTATCACTTTGGGGTAGATAATGTTGCATGTCAGGTATTACCCATCTCAGCATGACTTGGTTATATGGTAAGGATGGCACAAAGAGTCAATAGAGGGATGTAGACAGATTAAGTGAGTGAGAAAAATCTTGGCAGATGGAATTTAATGTGGTAAGATGTAAGATAATGTACTTTGGCAGGAAGCATAACAGAGGTGAATATTACTTAAATGGAGAAAGTCTGTAGAAAGCTGCAGCCCAGTGGGATTTGGGAGGCCTTGTGCATGAATCACAAAAAGCTAGTATCGAAGTTCAATGGGCAATATGGAAGTCAGATGGACTATTGGTCTTTTAATGATGTTGAGCTGTTCTTTGTACTTGGATGAGGCTGTGGAAGGTGGGTAGAAAGACAAAAGAGAGAGAGAATAATATCTGAATTTGCTGATGACACAAAGCTGGGTGGAAACTAATGCTACAGGGAGGAGAATGCAAACTGGCAAACACAGGTAAAGTGTGGCGACAGATGATGTGAGATTTAGAGAACTGCAGGGTTCTTTCCTTTGGTTGTTCAAATCCAAGCACAGAATATGTTTGTAAAGATATGAAACTTGTTCAGAGGGACTTGGTACACACACACAAGAAACTCCAAAATCTGGCATTAAGATAAAGCAAGCAATTAGGAAGACAAATGCCATGGTGGAGAACGAACAAAGAAGTCTTGCTACAATTACATAGGACTTGGGTGAGACTACAATCAGAATACTGAGTGCAGTATTTGTCTCTATTTCAGGGAAAGACTATACTGATCCTTGAGAGGAGAGTGTTGTCTTATAATGGGGAACTGAACAAACTGAGTCGACATTCTCTAAAATTTAGAAAATAGTGATCTAATTGGGGTATGTAAAATTTGGAGATGGGGTTTTGGTGCACAGTCTCAGGCGAAGGGGCATCATTTAACAGTAACGTAAAGAGAAATATCTTCATTATAAATGGTGGGAACTTTCGAATTCTCAACCTCAGAAAGTTGTGGAATTGCTGCCTTTGAATATAGTTAAGGCTATGACAAACAGATTTTTGATCTCTCAGGGAATACGGGGATACAGGGAGCAAGCAGGAAGGTGGAGTTGAAGTTAAAGATCACCAGGGTTACATTGATTAGTGAAGCAGACTCAATGTATCTCTGAAACAATTTTAACCCCGCTGCGAAGCCTCTTCTAAGGATGCCTAACGTGAAGAAGTTACCCTCCTCGCTCTGGAAAAACCTCAGTGGATTATCTTCTCCTCTATCCATCTTCTATCGGCCTCCCCCTCGCTCCCTATTTATTTCAGAATCTCTTTCGCCTCCCCCATTTCTGATGAAGGGTCCAGGCCCGAAACGTCAGCTTTCCTGCTCCTTTCCTACTCCTTTCCTGCTGCTTGGCCTGCTGTGTTCATCCAGCTGTACAACTTGGAGATCTTAGATTTTCCAGCATCTGCAGTTCCTACTATCTCTGGGCCATATAGCCTACACCTTTCCTTGTATTTTATGTTCACCGTTCCTATGACATTTGGAGGCAGTGTCTTTTAGCAAATTAAAAGCTGCAAAACTATCGTGATGAGTTATAAGCCAGTGATTAATTAGTTGAGCATTCAAAAGTGCGGTAATGAGAGGCTTGAGGGAGAGGTTCTTTTAGGAGTAAACACAGAAGGCAATGGATTTGCGAAGAGCAAAGAGATTATAGGCAAAAAGAGAATAACAAATGATCAGAGATGGCCTGATCAGCAAGGCCACTTGTGATCATTGGAAGGAGAGGGTGGCTGTGCATAGGTGAGCTTAAATGGTTTTATATTTAATGGAGAAAAGGAGAGCCATAAACTCGCAAAGCTAAGAACAAAAAAAGCTCATGAGAAAATTAAAATCACTAAGGAGGGAAGTCATTTGTTGCAGAAGTAGAGGAAAAAGCACAGGTGATATCTTGGTGGAAATTTAATGTGATACATGATGGATGGTAAGAGAGATTTCATGCCTTTCCATCTCATGTTTGGGGAGTGCTCTCAAAGAAGCACGCTTAAGTGTGATTTAAGAGTGCTCATGATGCATGCATGAGGGAAAAGAAATAGATGGGTATGGTGTCAGGATGTGAAGAGGTAATTAGAATGTGGATGCTTGTGTGGGTATCAAAACTGGCATAGACCAATTGGGCGAGATGCCCATTTCTGTGTTGCAAAGCCAAATCCCCTTTGAAGACGGACTGGTAATCCAAATATTAGGCTTTGTTTTCTTTCAATTATTTTTGTCAAAATTGAGCATTGAATATTTTTGGCATGTCCCATCCCATAAGTGTTTTTATTTGTAAACGAATTTGAAATTATACTAATTTATATTGAGATTTTGTGATGTGTTGCTGCTGCCACCCAGAGGTTAAAGATGACAAGAGCAGCAAATGTTTTTGTTACTAATCTAAATTATCCAGTAATTAATATACTCCTGCAGAAACAATGCTAATTTTTTAAATCTTGCTTTCATATTCCTTGAAAAAAGTGACATTATTGTTATGATGAAAAAAATTAAAAATAATATTGAAATACAGTTTGCAATTTTAAGAACAACCTTAGAATGAGCTGAAGCAAACTTCATCTCTCAAAATGTTTATATGCAATTAGTTTATCTAATTAATAGAAGTCACTCCCTTTCAGACATTTTGTTAGTAGTTATGTTAAATAAAATTTATTCTGTTAACATAATTTCTGTACTCAAGCTGGCCAGCATTTAATTATTCTGCTTATTGATTTAGACCAATCAAAATAGCAGAGAAACCAGTCCTTGATAGAATTGTGATTAAGCAATAATTACAAGTACCCATGCAATCATTTCCCTTTCAATTAGAAAGTTACTATCATATTGGGATGGATTTATTTACACAAGTGAATCCTTTTATTTGCTGATGTAAGGGTATGAAGGAAATCACCTCAGCCAAGGGTGAATAATGCCTTAACCAGATTAATAATTACAAACAGGAAAACATTCACAGAAATATGACAACCAACGACTCACACAATTAGTGAAATGTTAGTGAAATGTTAGGATTTAGATCTCATTAAAAATTAGAGGAGAAGGTGAAGTAAAAGCTTAGGTTTAGCCATGGCAGTCATCTCCACAATTCACATTTCTTGAAATGTGCTTAGGTGGCATTCTGCTGGGTGAGTAAGTAAACACATATGTCCAAATCCATTTTGATTTAACCCCCCTATTTCTCTCTCACCTGTGGTGGCCTGCATTTCCCTTAGTAGATTTTGCATGTTCATTATTCAGTTGGAAAACATAGGTGATTGACTGGTGGTAGTTAAGAGGTGAAAAAATTCCCTGGGTGATTTGGTGATGGAAAGAAACCCACTTGTTTGTTGTGATATCACTTCCGGATATTTAAAAAAAGAAAAAAATATAATGGACATGAAGGTATATCTTTCAAAACATGCCTCATGTCACTTTGTTAAATTGCTTTCAGCTGGTTATTACTCATGTGGTGAGGATATTCTCAGATGGAATGTTTCAGCAGTTTGTTGGAAAAGTTTACTATCTAACAAATAGAATAATGACAGGACTGCTCCAATCTCTAGATTTCACATACTTTGAACTCAAGCACCCATCACGTGAATGTTGTTAAATGTGGGAGGTTGAAGAAAAAATTTACAATGATATTGCCAGGACTGAAGGGTTTGAGCCAAAGGGAGAGGCTGAATAGGTGAGGGCTTTTTCACTGGAGCGTTGGAGACGGAGGGATTACCTCATAAAATCATGAAGGGTATGGATAGGGTAAATAGTCAAGATCATTTTCCCAGGGTACAGGAGTCCAAAACTAGAGGGCATAGGTTTAAAGTGAGAAGGCAAAGATTTAAAAAGGACCAGAGAGATAACCTTTTCACGCAGAGGGTGGTGCATGTACGGAATGAGCTGCTAGAGGAAGTGGTGGAGACTGGTGAAATTACAACATTTAAAAGGCATCTGGGCGGGTATATGAATAGAAAGGGTTTAGAGGGATATGGGCCAAATGCTGGCATATGGGACTAGGTCAGATTGGGATGTCTAGTCAGGGTGGATAAGTTGGATGGAAGGGTCTGTTTCTGTGCTGTTTGACTCTACGATTGACTGGATAACCAGTTGTTCAGAGAGTGTCAGTTGCAGCAATTTGAGCTCTGGGTTTCAGACCTTGAACAGCATCTGGCCTTAATCCAGCTGAAGGATATGCCGGGAATGAGGAAGAAGTGACCACCAGACAGCTGAGTAGACACAGGCATACAGCATGTAAATTAGGGGCATAGAAACAGGAGTAGGCCATTCAGCCCATTGAGTCTGCCCAACTATGAGTTGCCTGTGTGCAGTCACGTCTATGGCACCACTGCTCCTCTGATGCTGCCGGGCCTGCTGTGCTCCTCCAGCTCCACACTGTGTTATCCATGGCACCACGGATGTGTTTGGGGAGTGTAATGAAGAACAAGAGTGATCGGGGGTTTGACAGTTACTGGAATAGCAGACATTTCTCAGCTATAGGAGAGAATCCAGGCTGATGTGTTGTCTTCCTGGTGCAAGAGTGAATACTGCCTCTGAATGGCTGCAGAACATCCTGAGGGTGAAGGCTGAGCAGCCTTCAGTTAAGCTCCATATCAGTACCAATGACTGAGGCAACAAGAGGAATTTTGTTCTGTAAACAGAATTTAGGAAGTTAGGTTGGAATCAGCAAACTGCCCCTCAAACTGCCTCTAGTCATTTCCGGATTACTCCAACTTACATGTGCAAGTGAGGACAGAAAGAGAAGGATACACAAGATGAAAGCCTGGCTGGAAAGTTGGTGTAACAGGGAGCGGTTTAGATTCCTGGGACTTTGAGACAAGAACACAGGGAACCAGGATCTGCAAATGGTGGACAGTTTGCACACAATCTGAGGCAGGACTGACTTTTCTTTTGCTGGTGGTATTAGGAGAAATTAAGTTAAACTGGTAGGGATTTAGCAACTAGAAGACAATATCAGAGATGAAGACAAAGTGTAGAGATACTGAGAGAGATAGAAAACACTCGAACAGGGAAGAGTCAGCTATTAGGTTGATTCAGTTAGGGAGAAAGAAATAAACTGTAAATCGGAGTTATTCTACATGCATGTGAATGTACACAAAATGGTAAATAAGACTGGTGAGGTCCAGGTACAGATTATTTTATGCAGATACAATCTTGTGGCTATAATAGAGAACTGTTCCATGAGGAGCTGGACTACATTTTAAATAATCCTGGATACAATGTGTTCAAGTAATATAGGAAAGGAAGGAAATGGAAAGAAGTGGCGGTAATGATCAATTAGTGCTGCAGAGAAGGGGTATTTCTAAAGGAGACAAGCACAGGAGGAAGGTTCTGATGAAGGGTCACCGGACTCGAAATGTTAACTCGATTTTCTCCTCCACAGATGCTGCCTGACCTGCTGAGCTTTTCCAGCAACTTTGTTTTTTGTTGTTGTTGTTGAAACAAGCACAGAAACTATTTGTCTGGAGTTAATGAACAAAACAGATGAATTATGTGTAGCCAATATATTAGTGAGAAAGGCATAGGGGAGAAAATGTGCAAGGCAATTGCAGAGAGGGCGGGTGTTTTTCAGGCTGGAAAAATATTTGTGGTGAAGTTCTTCAGGCGTTGGTGTAGACACCCTTAGTTTTCATTCTGTACACTAATGACCTACAGCCTGGTGTGCAGGGAACAAAACTTGCAGACGATACAAAACCTGGAAGCAGTGTGAACTGTGAGGAGAGTGGTGCAGAATCCGAAAAAAATATAGAAAACTGGGGGGAGTAGTGGTGTTGGTAGTTGTCAGAACTTTGTGTCAGTGTTTGGGAAAACCAGGAACATAGTTACCAGTGGTTAGAATAGACTTTAATCCTCTAATTTTTCCAGGATAACTCCTACATTGTTTTTGTTCCCCTCTTATTGTTTCCCTCATCACCTGCTGCAGGTCTAATCCAGCAGATGTGTTCTTCAGTCAGTCGGCCGTGGTGTTGCCGAGGCACTTTTGGATGATGGGTGAAAACAGTTTATGTACTGTTACTTTCAGTGCTACTTCCGAGTGTGTGTATGAAAATGTCCTATTTACACCCTCCCTTCCAATCATAAACCCAAAACATTCCTTCCAGTTAACATAATGATTGACTTGTATTTCTACCATTTAATATACTGTGGTTACTGCTCATAATGTAGCCTCCTGTACACTGTGGAGACAAAACACAGACCTAAAAGTTACTTTTGTTGAACGTCTTCATTCAGCTAGTAACCATGACCTTGAGCTTTTGGTTGCCCGTCAGTTTAATTCTCCATCCCATTCCCACTCTGACTTCTCTGTCTGCCCCCAGACTATTTTGTTGAAGTTCAATCTAGATCAAGCAGCAGAAACCCATCTTCTGGTTTGACATTTTACAGCCTATCAGACTCAACAATGAGTACAAAATTTATGGCCATCATCACTTTGTCCATTTTTGGACAGCAATTGGTAAAGATTCTGATGTTCATTTAAGAACTATTGTTATGATTACACATATTTTGTTCTTTCTTCACTACCCTTCCTCATTTTTCCTACTTGTGTGCATGCTTAAGCTCTGTAACCTTTATGTATTCTGATGCCAGGTCACCAGCTGAAAACATTAATTCTGTTTTCCTAGCTTTTGATGCTGTTGCTGGATGTTCCCATCATTTTCTGTTTATATGCTAAGAAACACCAGTCTTTCACCATATACCAATACCTCTACACAGTCTCTGCACTCTATAAATATAGAACAAAAGGAGAAGGAGCAATAGCAGACTACTAATCCATCTCTGGGTACCTACCTGTCATAAGCAATTCAGAGTAGCTCAACAATTAGTCGACAAGTCCATCTGCAAATTTGCTTGCACTAGGGATGGGGAAACAGTATATGTGTTGTATGCAGAATTTGGCAAGATACCTCACAAAAGTTTAAATCCTAAGATAAGAGCCCAAAGCAAGTGGGAATAAGGGTTTTTTTTCAAGTTGGTGACCTGTGACCAGTGAGGTTCCACAGAGATCACTGCTGGGGCCACAACTGTTTACAATACATATTAATAACTTGGGGGAAGGACGTGAATGTCCTGTAGCCAGATTTGCAGACAATACAAAAATTGATGGAAAAGCTAGTTACAAGAGGAATAGAAACAGTTTACTGAGAGAGATATTGATAAGTAAGTGGGCAGAAAGTTGGCAAATGGAGCATACTGTGGGAAAATGATACGTTGTTCTTTTTGAAATTGAAACAAAAGAAGCATAGACAGAAAATGCAGAAAGCTGCAACACAAAGTGCTTGAGCACGAAACACTGAAAGCTAGCATACAGGTGAAGCAGGTAACTAGGAAGGGAGGTAGAATATTGACCTTTATTTCAAAGTGCTTGGAGTATAAGAACAGGGAATTCTTACTACAACTGCACAAGATGCTAGTGCAACTACATCTGGAGTACTGTGAGCAGTTTTGGTCCCCTTATTTATAATGGAGTATTTATCATTGGAGGGTGTTAAAAGAAGGCTTACTAAGATGATCCCCAGCAGGGAGAGATTGTCTCAAGAGCAAGGGTTAAACAGACTGCGACTCCACTCACTGGAGTAGAGAAGAACGAAAGGTGATCTCATTGAAACATGTAGGATTCTTAAGGGGCTTGACAGGGTAAATATTGAGAGGATGTTTCCCCTCATGAGCGAGTCTAGGAGCATAGACTTGGTCTCAGAATATAGGGACACCAACTTAAGGCTGAGATGAGGAGGAATTTCTTCTCTGAGAGGTTGAGTGTTTTTGGAACTCTTTTTTGACACAGAGACCTGTAGTGGTGAAGTCCTCATGTCATTTAAGGCTGAGTTCGCTTGATTGATCAATTGGTTGCAGGGAAAGGCAGGAAAGTGGATGAAAGGAATGTCAGTTCAACCATGATGTTATTGAATAGTAGAGTAGGCTCAAGGGGTAAAACCCTCTACTTCTGTTTCTATTTCTCAAGGTCTTATTTTATGTTATTATTCCAATCAAATCCTTCCATGACATAGCTCCATAATGTCTTTCAACCTTCTAGAGATCTGTGTTTCTCCAAATCTGACCTCTTGTGCAACTCCCATATCCTATCTTTGACCCAAGTATTGATAGCTGTGCCTTCATATTTTTAGAAGATTTTGTATTCTGTGCATTATTTGTGTACTTGGAAAGAAAGAGTGTTTTCATTCAAAAAAACGTAGAATTCTTTTGCAATCCACAGAAAATCAAAACTTGAAATGCAAATCAAAAGTGACCACTTACTTGCTGAAGGTGAGAAACTTCACACATTGCAGCTGGGTAAATCCTTCAAAAAGCAGTTAGAGATTATTCTTATGGCTAAAACAATGAAAGAGTATGGTCAAAGAGTGGAAACAGGGTCCTGAGTTGGATGACCATCTCTAACAAAATTGAATGGTGGAGCAGGGTTGAAAAGCTGAATGGCTTATTTCTGCTCCTATTTTTTTTATTTCTGTGACTCCCTGAAAACTATGATATGGCCTTCTATCCTCCCCCTCTTTTCACAAACCCTGCTTTCTCCATAGCCTCTGCTGCTCAATTTGTCTGTCATGTTGGAGACCAGAGGTGCTGGAAGTCTTGTAGATCTGGTGTGGAAAAATGATCAAATCATTTGCCGTCCCATTATGCATGTTCCAACTGAGGCCAAAGCCTCTAAAATCAAACCATAGTATTTTCACAACACTGTAATAGCAGATCTCATATAAAAATACCTCACCTAAAAGTTTGCTAGCTGAATGTTTACATACCATGAGTGAAGGTTGTCCCAGTTGTGGAACAAATTTGGTCAGGAGTGACCAGGACAGGCAGCTGTGGACCTGGCCAGTCCAACTTTCCAGAACAGGAGTTAAGTGAGTTAGCACGGCTGATTTACATCGTGATTTGACCATTCCTGATGTTTCCTGTGAGAGTACGTCATACAGCATGCATAAGTCATGCAGTCCCACTGGAAATGTATGTATGTCATTCCTGGTCTTCAAGGTCCGCATGCCACAGCATTAACATAATTTGAAAGACTGCTCTTCAACTCCACAGTCTTATTCTTTGACTAAGTGGGCTAAATGGTTGGCTCATTCAGAATCTGCTCTTGGGCATGGACAAGGTGGCCAACAGGCACTTGAGGGAGTTGTTAGGCTTTTTAAACAGACAATGTAGCTAAGATTCATAGACCAAAAATTTTCATATTTAGTTATGCAAGCTGTGAAAATACAGAAAATAGTTAGAAGCACAGAGTCTGCCTTATCTGTGGATAACCAAAAAATTCCTGAAGAGATATCAAAAGTTCCTGAAACTTATCTGTATTCGAGAGCAAATCGTAGGATTTATTACTCAGAATTAATGTCTTATGGTAAAAAAAAATAGGAATGATAGAACAGTTCATCAGTCAATGGCATAACAAGGGCAATGAACGCAACTTTTCAGAGGCCAAAATATTGGAGCGGATATTGGTTTTGTGACTGCCTTTTGTGAAAGCTGGCAGCACACACTTAGAAAGAAGATTTCTGTGGGAGTTAATGCGATGTTTTTTTCTGAATTCTGAAGCAAATCTGCCTGAATTTTTGGAATTAAATGGCATAACTGATAGCTGCCACATTGACTGCATACGACAGGTCATCTACCCCTTGCATTAATACATTAACTATGCTATGCAGTCCTGACAGTTTGGCATGGAGACCACTAATATTTTACCAGGTACACATGGTGGACCAGCAGTGGCAGTACTACCGTTGTGATTGAGCCTTAATACTATCAGTACACATAAGGCCACCGCAGTACCCATGGAAACAGGATAGACCAATAATACTCTTACTGAGGCAGTCCAGGATGTAGAACAACTCTAATTCAGAGAGCTTTGATGTTATATGAAGTTTCAAAGGCAATGTTGTATTACATCTTAGAGAAAATTCAATTTTGTCAATTGACACTCCCAGAAATTGTAGCACTCACATACAAAGAAAGCTTACGAACGAGCTGAATGGCATTGAATGTAATGGCACCATTTATGATGTGCATCACCTTACAGGATGGTGTCATTAAATAATGTGTATAAGACATGGGATGCCACAATCAGAGTATGTCCAGATCCAAGATGTTGAAGCTCTGTCTAAAGCGATGACAATACAAGATTCCAACATCAGAAGAACTGAATTCCAAATTCACAGGAATTCTTTTTCACACTAGATGCCCAACATGGCCTTTGGTCCATACACTTAGTCAATGAATCTCATGAAATCACCACCTTCTGGAGCATCATTTGTAAGATGTTGGTTCCAGAGACTAACTTTTGATTCATCTGCCAATCAAGATCTGCTCCAGTAGCATGTGGGCAGAATGACAGAAAATCAATTCATATGCATTACCAGCAGTGTCTGTGAAGAAAATATCAGAGTTAGCATTTTGGGTCCAGTGGCCATCTGAGGAAGGGTCACCGGACCTGAAACATTAACTCTGATTTTCTCTTCACAAATGCTGCCAGGCCTGTTGAGCTTTTCTAGCAACTTCTGTTTTTGTTCCTGTTTTACAGCATCCGCAGTTTTTTTCGGTTTTCATATACATTGCCGTTGATTTTGTGGTAATGGGCAAAACCAAAGATTGAGATTGGAAACTTCACTGTCTGATGGGAATAGCTCACTGTGAAAGCTTTGTGTTCAATTCAAGATATCAGGTTAATGTATGTTGGATCAAGCATTTTTTGGTTCTATGTATTGAGATTGAGGAATCTAGCCTTACCTAAGCAAAACCAAATATGGCAGAAATTAACATCAAGTTGACGGTGAGGAAGATGGGCTAAGCCTGGAGCACATCGCTCCCATCACCTTTCTATCTTGTTTTTTTCTTGTTTTTTCCTTTCACTCTTTTTCTTTTCAGTTTCTTTTTTCATGTTTTCTTCTCTTTTAAGTCTGGAGAGTTGCAGGTGAAGATGGAGGCCTCCAGTGGTGGCAGGAGCGGCAGCAACAGTAAGTCAAACCAGACACAGCTCTCCCCCAGCCCAGGGTCGTCCAGCGAGCAAGGAACAGGTCCTCGGCTGACTCTCCCAGCCCGGACTTGCAGGCTAGGCCAAGATTCCAGATCTGCAGGTAGGCCCAGGTGCCTGAGGTGGTTAAGTAGAGGTTTTGTTCCAGCATGTCAGTCCTGTCGCGGCATGGATGTCTCTTTCCTGTGTGGAGGTCTTTGTTTTCGGTTTCCAGGTGTTTCAGCAGCCTGGTAGGCAGTCACGTCCAGGCGTGGTGATCCTAGTCTGGCATGCTGGTCTTCTTCAGTGCAGCCTTCTGGCCCAGTATTGCAGCTCAGCATGGAGGCTTTGTTCTGGTTGCATCTTCAGGATATTCTGTTGTTCGTTAATTGGTGCTCCCCGAGATCAGGAGCCATTAACTGAACTGTGATGAAGTTTATCTTAATTTTACTTTTTATATTATTATTCTTATGTAAGACTTCTGTCATTGATGTATGTGCCATGATGGGGTGACTTACAAAACTTTTCACTGTGTTTTGTATGTAAAAGTACAGAGGACAATAAATTTCTATTCTACTTCTATTCAAAATGCCTGCATCACAAGGCAAAGACCAGCATTTTAACATTTTAGCACCATGCATTCCAAACTAGAATTTTTGATAATGCATCATCATTGGGAGCGTTAATTTAAACATTACCTTATGTATGGCAGGAGGGCCATCCATGTATATATCATTCTCTAAAATGAACATTGTCAGCCTAAATCTGCAGCCTGTAATTCTATGATCCAAGGCAGAAGGTATTCCTGGATGTTGATGCTTTCTGTATGGGCTGGGAGCATCCATCATTCAAGATGGTTAACTGATTGCATTTGAATACAAAAGGCTATCTCAAACACGATCCAATTACTTCAATATAAAGCGTGAAACATTTGCTTTGGTATTTGGGATCACAAGACTCCAGAACTACCTACTGCAGAAACTGGCCACGAGCCATGGAAATAATCCAAACCATTGCTATGTCCACCACCCTCATTACAGTGACTCCTAATAAAAGTACGAGGGTACCACTTTGATGCCTGCTCCAAACCAAAATAGTCCCCTTGGATATGCTGAGAAGGTTCCCAATCCCAGCTAGGATGTGGACTTTCCACTGAAACTATAAGTAGACAGCATAAGGTGGAAGACGTGCTTCATCTGGATCTGTTGCAATTTTGCCAACATATATGTGACCAACCTCAACCGGAATCTGCTAATGATTCTGCTAACCACGTGCTGTGCCAAAATTGGCCTGACATGATGAAAGAGGTGCAAGACACTCAGATGCTCTTTACTGCACAGAGATGTGTTCAGTGTCTGGAGAGGCATAACTTTTAAAGAAAACAAGTAATTGTGCCTGAAGGTTTTCACCAGGGTGCATTTCTAATATTTAACTAAGGGCATATAGGCACAGAGCAGATGTAGAGGAAACCAAATGGAGGCTTGGGGACTGCTTTGTTCGCAACAAACAACTGCACCTCTCATTTCAACCATTTCAACTCCCCCTTCCACTCCTTAAACAACATATCCACCCTGGGCCTCCTGCATTGCCACAATGATGCCACCCGAAGGTTGTAGGAACAGCATCTCGTATTTCGCTTGGGAACCCTGCAGCCCAATGATATCAATGTGGGCTCCATGAGCTTCAAAATCTCCCCTCCCCCAACTGCATCCCAAAACCAGCCCAGCTTGTACCCATCTCCCTAACCTGTCCTCCCACCTATTCACTCCTCCCACCTCAAGCCCAACCCCCATCTCCTACCTACTCGCCTCATTCCACCTCCTTGATTTGTCCATCCTCCCTGGGCAAACCTATCCTCTCCCTAGCTCACCTTTACTGGCTCCAACCCTGCCTCTTTGACCTATCCGTCTCTTCTCCACCTATCTGCCTCCTTTATCCATCTTCTATCCGCCTCCCCCTTTCTCCCTATTTATTTCAAAATTCCCTTCCCCTCCCCCATTTCTGAAGAAGGGTCTAGACCCAAAGCATCAGCTTTCCTGCTCCTCTGATGCTGCTTGGCCTGCTGTGTTCATCCAGCTCTGGACCTTGTTGTCTCAGATCCTCCAGCAGCGGCAGCTCCTACTATCTCTGTAACAATTGAATGATAACAGTGTGAGAGAAAATGGGAACAATAATTGAAACACTGACAAATTGACTGCAGGACAAGACTAGCCAAGGACAGATGCCAGGAACAGGTCCAGACAGTTCCACCATTACAAGATCTGGAAGAGTTGTCAAAACACCAAAATGAGAGATGGACTCTTTGACTTCTGAGCTCATAAAATTTATAATCATTATTTCTGTACTTGTAAATGTTTACAATCCCTAACTTTGTGTAACCAATTTTACTATTGCCTAATGTTCATGTGATTTCACTTGTTACCATATGGGAGTTGTCATTGGAAAAAAAGCGGAAGTTGTGCTATTGCTTTAGACTGATGCACTTTTACAAAACCTGACATGCTACGTGCCTATAACTGGACGTTACCATGTATCCAGAGAACACAGTCTTTCTGCCTTGTGGCACCTTGGGTGCAGGCTGTGCCCAAAGATCATTCTGTAATGTCTGTACCAGATTAGCTATAAGAAAACTCAAATAAGTTCAAGTAAATGGAATTCATGTACCTCATCTATGTTACATTTAGAAATCACAAGAATATTACTACAGTCATCATTGGCTTTCACTTGATGTAGAGATGACATCTCCTCAGAATCAACAATCTCTCTAAGCTGTGTGGCCGCCATCCCCAAGTTTCACACTGATTGCAGCATTGACCTCCACCTCTACAAGTCTCTGTCATACATGCACCTTGTTTGCCTGCACAGTTGTAAGGATAATTCGAGGTAATGCTGCTCAGGGTTGTAAGTTTCTGGCTTGGGTCTTCATGAGACTTAGCCAATTCTCAACCCACAGATTGGGCAGAATGTTCCAAAACAAAATAGAGGTTACTTTCTTTTCTTTCCTTCTCCTCTTCCATTCTGCCTTATTGCTACAATGTTCTGAATCAAAGCACGATCTATCTTGATTGACAAGTTATTATCACGCGCATGATTAATAGTTCCAGTCTTCAATGTCATTGCTGCTGCTCTTTATGGAAGATCTTCAAAACATCTTTGAAACATTTTCTTCACTCTTCTTTTGAATGTTGCCACTGGGCACTGAGAGAGCCTGATCTGGCAGGAAAGATGTGTTCCTGCATTTGGACATTGTTCTCACTCCATCCGAATTTATTTTGCAGGAGGTCTGACTGAATGTTTATGGAGCTGGCATTTACTTGACATTTCTCTCATTGGATCTAGTACAGGATTGCTATATGAATTTCTCTGGTGCTGTAATGTAACACAGACACACAGTGCAAGTTCCATTGCAGTATAGCAGTGATGACAATGGGCCTATACACTAGGACATTTGATTTATGGAGACTTTTATTGTCAACCAATTGCAGCTGTAATTCGTGGAACGTTGAGGTGCAGCAGCAGTTGGATCTCCTCGTGAATGGTGGCTTTTAGAGAGCGGACAACACTAAGGTATGGTAAATGCTCAACATAGTCCAGTTTCTCCTTCAATATATGTGGAAGGTATTTGAATGACCAGGTATGCATTCATATGTGAATTTTGTTTTGGAAGCATTCAAAGACAGGTGGATTTCTTTATGCAGAAATAAAGAGGTTGAGAGCAGTTGCAAAACAGGTGCTATCAGGGCAATGATGATGCAATCATCCATAAACTGTAGACATGAGCAAACTAATTAGAAGCAGGAGTAAACCACCTGGGCCCTTGAGTTTGCTGTGCCATTGAACAAAATCATTGCTTATCTGATTATGACTTCAATAATGCTTTCCTGATGTGCTCTTTCCCTTTGACACCTTTATCAGCCTTTTACTTTTACTTTTATACTCCTTTTTCAAAGATTCTCCATTTTTTAAGTGCATCAGGACATGGGGACTAGACAGCTTTTACTTCTAATATTTTTTGCAGTGTCTTTCCCCGGTAATTGTAAGTATTTTAAGCTTATCCTTCCTGTTCAACTTTTCAATTACAATTATTTTTGGTGTGTTATTTGTACTGTATTCTTTGCAATGAAGAATAATGCAAAATATATTTTCAATTAATCTGCCATTTCCTTACTTTCCATTATTAATTCCCCAAACTGTCTCTATAAAGGGTCAGAGAGTGATTGTGTATGTCAATTGTGGTCGGTTAGGTTTTAGCACTAAAGGGACGACTAAAGTTGATCAGTTTTTTGTCTAGGTGATATTTAACACAGGCACCAGATGCAAGGTGATCATTGATAAGCTGAATAGCTACAGTCAGGTAGATTGCAAATAGTAAGGATGATATCACACAACCTTACTTAAACCCAATTTGCATATTGAAAGCATCCAGTTCAGATCTCCACCTCAGAATGTTGTAAGCATACCATTGTGGAGCAATTGCAGGATTGTAACAATATTTCTTGGCTATTCAAATCTTTGGAGCACAATCAACAGAGCCCTGTGATTTATTGATTTTCTACAGATACAAGGAACACTTCATAAATCCAGAAGATAAAGACTTTTTTGGTATAGTAAGTGCACAAACAAAATACAATAATAAGGAAAATGATGATACGTAACATAATGACACCATTGTTGTGTTATGTTTTGTAGTCAATATGCCAACACACCTTTGAGAGATACAGCATGCCAGTACCTTTTTAAGAGATATGTTCATGGTCACATTGTTGCATCATAGCATGTGACCTAAGGGTATAATGATTTCATATTTTATGCTCCCCCATGGATCACCAGGAGCACGAAATACTATTGAAAGCATACTGCTGCCTTGGAAGTTAACAGCTGTGCCTCTGAATCTAATATTTGTGTACAATGGTCAGCTGTAATAAACATCTGTTGGATTCTTCAAAATTACAATATCCATATCCAGTTTTTCACATTATGACATTAAGATAATCATTACCACAGTTGGTAAAATACCCTGCTGGGGCAAATCACACATCAACCTTCAGGATCTGATGGCTACCATCCTAGTGTAAAAGGGACAGTGGGGGGAATTGCAAATGTACTAATCATAAATTTCTTAGTGTCTCTACATTTGGGAATGCATTTATTTTGAAAACTGCAAAAGGGGTTTCATTAGTGAAAATGTTTTGAAGGGTAGACCAGGAATTTATGGACTTGGCAGATTAATGTTCACTGTGAAGAAGTTACTGGAATCTACAATCAGGAACAGCCACTGAGTGTTTGGCTAACTATCAGCTTATCAGCATGAGTCAGCATGGATTTGTGAGGAATAAAGTCTGACTGTATGTTTTGAGAATGATGGACAGAGAAGAGTACATGGATATTGTTTATTTGGATTTCCAGAAAGCATTTGATTAGGCTTACATAAGAGATTAACAAATACTATGGCAGGTGGAATTCTATGCAGGGAAATGTGAGGTTATCCACTTGCAATTCCAGAAAGAAAGATTAAATATTATTTAATAACTAGAAACTAGAAACCTGAGATTATCAAAAGTTTTAAGTGGAAAGACAAAATACATCAAATATTCAAAATCTGAAACAAAAGCAGAAAATGTTGGGAATATAAATCAGTCAGCAGCATCTGTGGAGGGAATCAAATTTAAAGCGATTGATTTTCCAAGGAATGGCATTCAAGGGAACTCAGTCTTGGGAGAAGACGTTGATGTTCTCAGATATGAACAGTAGTTGAGACATCTCTAAATCAGAGAGGCTTTGGGGATATTTTAGAACATCAAAGTGAAGGATTGGAAAGAGAGAGTGTTAATGAGATTTGATGAACCACTGTGCCACTAATGTCTTGACCACATCAACCATTTAAAGTTCAGCCAGTTTGGTGTTCACCCATGGTTTGTTAACTCCTATTTACCTCACAATAATCCTGAATGTTAGAATATTGTAGACTGTTTTAATTTTCCAGCTCTGGACAGCAAAGTATTTTTGTTCAAATATGTGGAATTTCATGGCTTATTTAGACCTGAAGCTTCATCTACAATGAACAAAAACGTGACTGGTCCCAATCAGATCGTAACATAAATTTGGCAGCTCCTTCTGAGATTATTGCAAACTCTCCTGAAGGAAGGATATGATCATAGGAGAAGCAGCTCAGAGAATGTTCACTTGACTGATTTCTTGGATGAAGGCAAGGTTGAGCCTATATCCATTGAAGTTTAGAGGAACGAGAGGTAATTTTTTTGTTCATTACATAACATGAGTGTCACTGGCAATGCCAGAATCTGTGCCCATCCTAAATTGGCTTTAAATTTTTATTGGGCTATTTTGTCTTTGACAAGTGTTGATGGTGGCTACATGGTTGCCATTGTACCAATAGGTTTTTAGCCCCATATTTATTAATTGAATTCATATTTCATCATCTGTCATTTGGGAGTCCAACCCAAATTTACCAAAGATCCTGAGGCAGCACCTTCCAATCTCATGACCACTGCCATCCAGAAAGGCAACGTCAGCAGATACATGGGAACACCACCTCTTGCTAGTTCCCCTCCAGGCTACTGACCATCCTGATTTGGAAATGTACTGACATTCCTTCAGTGTTGCTGGGTCAAAATCCTGGAATTCCTTCTCCAACAGCATTGTGGGTCTACCCAAAACACATGGACTGCAGAGGTTCAAGAAGGCAGCATACCACTGCCGAGGCGGGTAGTAAAGCTGACCCAGCTAGCAATGCCAACGCCTCATGAATGACTTTTCAGAAAAGATTGCTCCAAAGAATTAACCTGGGTCTCTGACGTATGAGTCCAGTGACAATACCACCTATGCCATCACCTCCCTATTTTGAGCTTACAAGATTTTGAGCGGAATTGATCAGAGGATATTTCCCCTCATGAGAGAAGATTGAAGCAGGAAACAGTGTTTAGAAACAAGGGTTGTCCCATTTAAGTTGGCCATGACAATTACAACTAGTCCTTACCTGACTACTGTGATAGATGTCTCCTTCCAAAGCTAGCAACACATTTTCACCAATTACAATGCCCCACATGTGACAGGTTCTAATTTATACTGTGCCCAAGAATGTGTAGCTCATCAAGGATCCTGATGTATATATTGCAACTGCTCCTGGGCTTGGCGGAATGATTCTGTCACACTGTACTTGGCTCTTGCTGCCAGAGCAACATTCCAGCAATACAGGCGCCAGAGAATTTCTCCAATTTGCACACTTACCTTGGGATCAAAAATCCATATTCTGGTTTCCTGCTATTCCCTGTGCTACTAAGCAGGCACACGGTCAATCGATAGCACAATTGGCACCAGTTGTGTTCATTGTATGAAAGTCTTAGGAACATCTCATGTGGTCTTTGTGTACATGTGGATAGGTGTGTGCAGTATATTCCACACCTTGTTTGCTCACATTTTCAGACATGATTGAATTTTATATGGGTATGTGAAATTTAAAACTTTGCAATAATAAACTATAGAGACTGGATATTATTTTAAAATTTGAAATGACAATCTGTACAAGTAAAATGTTCAGGTCAAAAAAAAACCTATAATGTTAAGGCACACTAGGTCAAATCTTATGCCATAAAATAATGACAAATAACAATCAACACTGCTTACACACAAATTAAACAACACATGTGAAAATCTGAAGGCTGTTTTCTGACTTCTTCCTTTGTAATTTCTCTTTCTGTCTTTCTTTTTGTTACTTTCTTTCACTTGCGCTTTTACTTTCTACACTTGATTTGACATGGAGTTCACTATTCTGGCTTTTGATTGCTTCAGACTCTGCATTGCTTATCAGTAATTCATCAGTTTGGTTTGTTAAGGAGTTACAACTACTTTCTTTAATACAGAAATCCCAGACTTCCTGTAAATGGGTCTCCTCATCTTGAATACCTGCTAACAACAAGCTGCTGTGCAAAATCCGATACAAAATCTATAAGTCTAATGAACAGCCAGTATCACTCAGGTTATTACGTTTCTAGAAACTACAGTACTGTGGAGATTAGACATCGTGTATGACACCCAAGAGTTGGAAGTTGCTGGGGTCAGGAGGATAACTTAATTGTACGAGCAGTCATAAATCAACTGAAGGGAAAGTCTAGTGTACAAAAAGCATCTGTTTAGAATGATTCTGGGGAGAGCAAAGGTCATAATCGGAAGGTCCTGAGATTTGATGGCAATTGTCAGAACCTCAAGGATAGTACAGGAAGTGCAGGAGATGATAAGTGGTCAGTCAAGGATTCAGGGATGAGGAGGTCTTCTACACACCAGAGTGGAACCTCAAGCATACCGGTTTGCTGGGCATAGGCAGTATGTCTCTGATGCCAAGGCAATGGCCTCTGGAGTGCATCTTCAGTGTACCCATTACATGAGGGAAGCTCACGATTGAGGGATGGTGGAAGATTGTATAAACATGTTTTCCATCTTCATGTCAATGCTCTAGTCTCCATAGACATGCTGTAAGAATGGGAATGGATGTCTGTGGTTCCCCACGATGGATGTCACCAAGATGGGGAGGCCAGGGTTTGACTGAATATATAGGGCTTCTAGTTACCACGCACCATTCTGACTTGGAAATACATCTATGTTTCTTAATTATCACTAGGTCAAAATCTTGGAACTCCTTTCCAAACAGCCCCGACAACACAAGGACATCAGGAACAAAAATAAAGTTGCTGGAAAAGCTCAGCAGGTCTGGCAGCATCTGTGGAGGAGAATACAGAGTTAATGTTTCAGGTCCGGTGATCCTTCCTCAGATCATAAGTATATCACCTCACCATCAGCTTCTCCAGGACAAATAAGATGGGCCATAAATGTCGTCCCAGCCAGTGATGTCCATATGCCATGAACAAAAACAAAAATGTTTAGGATTGCCGGGAATATGTTATCAGATCAATCCTTGCAATCAGGTGTACATGATGCTGGGTCAAGTTAGCCTGACAGTTCTACCAGCTGGATGCAGTTAAGGAGGAACCAGCGCAGCATGGCCGAAGGCCATACACTGTAACAACCACAGCAGAAAGGGCTGGAAGAGGGTCAAGCCATGCTGGATGTTGGAAACTGGAGGCCAATATTAAAGCAAGCATTGCTGAATCTATCACAGGCAATGTGCCACCTGCAGATGACTGATGTTTGATGCTTAGGATTTTAAGGAATACTGTCAGGCACAGTAGGACCTTCATTGGTAAGATCACTGCAGCATTGAGAGTCTTCTCTAGTGACTCTTTCCAAGGCTCCACTGGGGCATGCATACCGTATCATATTCTGCCACACTCTGGTACATCAGGGACATGACAAATGCTCGATTCTGAAGCCAGACTACAAGAACAATGGGGCTTGTTGCCATTGCACATTTTCTAGCAGTACAAGGGACAATTGACTGCATGCATCGTGGGGCATTTTCCTGGGGTGTAACCAGCAGCATTCATTAGCTGGAAGGAGTTTCACTCTCTGAAAATATGCAGCTGGTCTGTGATCACAGGAACAAAGGCCTGGCTTTTGACACCAGTGTGGAACTTATTGAACGCAGCAGGAGTGAGTTACAATGCCACTTGAAAATCAACAAGGACAACAATAGACCAGACTAGTGGATCTTCAATGACCTTGAAAATCATTGTGGTCTGTGTGCTGTGCAGGCCATTGCTCCACAAAGGAAGGAGGAATTTTCCAAAGGCGAGGTAGGGGTGTCAGATGTTCCCTTTCTTGAGGAGGAAAGGGAAGGTGATGCAAATGGTAAGGGAAGGAATGGTGCAGCTGCAGCAGCAAATTCCAGGGGAATGGTGTGATGTGGCAGAAAGGCCCAAGGTAGATTCAATACCACCCAATTCAAGGCTGTGTGAATCATCACAACTCTGATATACCAACGCATGTTATTATCCTCTGTTGGCTGAGAGCCCAGGATTTCCCTGTGGGTGTTTTGTTTCCTTATCTTTACACTGTTGATATTGCAATCCTGTGAATGGATCAATCTGAGATAATGCACATCCCACTCGCCCTAAATGTGCTGCACAGGCAATATTACATTGTCTGTGCCAGCAGGACCAACACACAATTGGCAGAACATTTCTGTGAACTGGAAGGAAAACTGCTTCAATCCTTTTACAGAAGAAGCCCAGTGTGGATACTACTTTGGATGTCACATGCACTTATATTGGGCATTGATACAGTCAAGTCTCAGCCACATTCTCCAAATGGGAGTTATGCCTTACAACAATCCCTTGCCATGCAGAGGCCACTAAGACATGCAATCACTCAAGCTAGAGACTCTGTTGAGACTGCATCCTCAGACAGGATGAACATTAATTGGATGAACATTAATTGGATGAACACTGTCTATGTCTGTGCAATTAAAGCCTCTAACTGCACAAATGCTCCCCAAAGTTAAAGTGTGCTTGTCAGGATAATCAGATATACCTTCTACTGTAAATGGGACACCATAAATATCAAATCAAGTCAAACATACCATTCAGTGCAGTTTGGGATGCCATTAAATACACACCATCACAACAGCTAGTAACACAAGAAAAGACAACAAAAATGCTTAAGGTGGAATTAATCACCTATTTATAAGCGTGTTTCTTGTGTACAGTGATTAAAAACTTTGTGTTTAGAGTATCTGAGTCTTTCTTCTCCTAGTGCCATTGTTAGTTCTCGTTCAAGTATCCACAACTGAGTTGGAGGCTGCCTCCTGACCGCTATACCCTGCTGATTTCGATGACTTTCACATTCATCATCTGACAGGCTCAGCTTAGAGGGGTCTAGGTTGCTGAGATTTCCTGATCAGATGCAGATATGTCCCCCTTTGGCTAACCTGATTGAGGAGGATGGCTTGCTGGAGCTTGTCGTCCTTGTCAGTGTGCAACAAAACATCCCCGGCTTCTTGAAAAGGAAGCAATACTAAAAGACATAGTCCTCTGGCCTTGCCATCTTCTTACACTTATATAAAAAGCAAGAGGGTAGCCAGTGAAAGGGTTGACCCACTCAAGGACAAAGGAGAGGATCTATGTGTGGAACCAGAAGAGGTAGGTGAGGTCCAAAACGAATACTTTGTGTTGTTCACTAAAGAGATGTAATCAGTGGAAGATGATGTCAGGGAAGGGAGTGTTGAATTTCTATGCCAAGTTGCCAGTAAAAAGGAAGAGGTATTGTGCATCTCAAAAAGTATTAGAATAGATAAGTTCCTGGGTCCTGTTGGGATCTATCCCAGAATATTGAAGGAGGAAAGAGAACAAATTGCTGGCGCAAAGACAGATATCTTTATATCCTCTTTGGCCTCAGGTGAGGTCCTACAGGACTGGAGAATAGCCAATACTGTCCTATTGTTTAAGAAGGTGTAGCAGGGATAATCAAAGAAATTACAAGCCTGTGAGTCTCATGTAAGTGATCAAGAAATTATTGGAAAAGATTCTCGGGGACAAGATTTAGAAGCAAGTGAACTTATTAGCAATAGACAGCTTGGTTTTTCATGGGGAGGTCGTGTCTCACTAGCTTGATCAAGTATTTTGGAAAGGTGAGAAAGATGATTGATGAGGGGAAAGCAACTGATATTGTCTACATGGACTTCAGTAAAGCCTTTGACAAGGTCCCTCATGGCAGGCTGGTACAAAAGGTAAAATCACATGGTATCGCAAGATGGATACAGAACTGGCTTGCTCACCACACTACCAGCAGGATATGGATGCTTTGGAGAGGATGCAGAAAAGGTTTACCAGGATGTTGCCTGGTATGGCAGATTTTATCTATGAAGATAGGTTAGATAGACTAGGTTTGTTTTCACTGAAACACAGGAGGTTGAGGGGCAACCTGACAGAGGTTTATAAGACTGTGAATGTCATGGATAGAGTGGATATAATGAGTCTTTTTTCCAGGGTGGAGGGCTACTAGGGGATGCAGATTCAAGGTGTAGTGTAGGAAATTTAAAAGAGATGCACAACACAAGTTTTTCACACAAAGGGTGGTGAGTGCTTGGTCCGCTCTGTCAGAGGATGTGGTGGAAGCAGACACAATAGCGACGTTCAAGAAGAACCTGGACGAATACATGGATAAGAAGGTAATAGAAGTACATGGATTCTGTTAGCAAAGGCAGACCTAGTATAGAAGGACAAAGTGCGTTGGCACAGACTTTGAGGGCTGAAGGGCATGTCACTGTGCTGTATTGTTCTTTGTTCTTTATCTCTGAATTATACTCATGCATAGAGCAATAGAGTGGAATTTCTAGCACATATCTGACATCTACTGCATAATCTGCTGTACCTGGATTTCTATGGTGGCCTCTACTTTTTCCACAGAGGCAGTCAAGTGCTCAAATGCAGGAGCCATGACCGTAGACAGAACTGGGATGGATTCCTCCATCTTTCTTTTCAGTCTGTGCATTGTCTCTGGCACTTGCACCAGATACTCCCTTGTGTGTCTCTGCATCTTTCTCCAGTCTTGTAAGGTGGCGCTTGAGGTGGAGATGGAGATTGAGCTGGCAATAGACCTCCTCCTCTTTCTGGTTTTGCTGTGAGGAGCTGCAATGCATAACAAAAAGAATTAGCTGTTGATTATGCACCCTCCCTTCTCTCAACAATATTTCAGGGATTATTTCTGTACATCTACTAATGAACAGTACACCAGGATCATACTCACTTGATTTCTCCATTGGTGAAGGCTTGGACCTAGTCTAATCCGGCAAGTACAATGGCCTCCTCTTCAAAGAGGGCGAGGGCTATTATACAAGGTGACTTGCAAGCCATATTGCACTCCATCCCATTGTGAGCTATTTCTTCTACATTGAAGATAGAAGGAATTAGTGCCATCCCAATGGGTGGATGACTGAGTTATGAACAGGAATGGCAATGACAGCTTCTTAAACATTCCCAGGAAGAGTTTAACAACCACATTACTTTTCAATTTCCTCACATTCATTCTACTGGTTTCATCTGCTGCTTCGGCCTGCGTACAATCCTCTTCCCTTGCATTGTTACACTGCCCAATAACCTTATGAGTGGCACTTACAGTGACTAGATGGTATCAATTACTCTAATGGAATGCAGCAGAACATTCATTATCTTTCTGAACAGGACCCAGGTTCTTGTATGGGCCTCACAACACTTGCCTACAATGTGGCCTCTGTCCAGCTTGCCCTGGCCTGACAGAAGGGTGTCTTGTAACTTCCTGTGACTATCCTTAGGAAATGGGAACTTCTGCCTTTTTTGGACAGCCTGGAGTAAAATCTGCTGTTAGGCAACACTGAACTATGGGACACTTGATTTCTCTGAGCCATCTTGAATATTAAGACAGGGAAGATGGGGAAGGGAGAAAAGATTTGGCCATGAAGCAGAATGATGCTCCTTGCTTGTCGGGAATGAATTTCTGTGAATGTGCCCTTTAAATGTGGTGGTCAGACTTTTGTCCTGGGATAATGGCAGTTGCTATAACTTCTTGCACTCACTGGTCATATGATTCATGGAAACGCATCCCCATGCAAACTTAATTGTCTGGCCATCATGTGGCCATGTGGCCAGCTATTCCACTCGTGAATGAAAGTGTTGCTCACTTCCAGTTCCACCACTGACCACCAGGCTGATTGCCAAAGATTCAACACTTTTGCTGAACTGTGGCATTTGTCTGCGATGTTGACGAAGCACTTGTTTACTGGTTTTGGACACATACCCGTGAGCAGATATATTTACAATATGTATAATAATACATTGGAAACTCATCGCATCATTCTGTTCACATTTCAGAGGAATACTACACAAAGACTTCAAATTAAACCCTGAATAGTAACTATTTGAGAATATTGGTTGGTGTATTGTAGCGTGGTACTGTCAGGAATTCATTTTATAGTTTTGGACAATTTATGGAAGGTGAAAAACTTGAAGATATTATACTGTTTTGATTGTGTTAGAGTTATGGTTAGGGTAAGGGTTAAGAAGCATTTTCACAATGGTTTTGAAAGGAACCCATGTAAGTGAGGAAATTAGGTCAACTGTATAATGTGGGCTGTGTTAAAGAAAGTCAAATGACTGAGAAATGACCAAACAATGCCTTTGGGAAGGTAGAAGATATGTTTTCCATGCATTAAAAGTGAAGAAAAAACATCAGGCTCATATGCATATGTTTGCTTAAATCTGGACTTGGCTCCTGTTTCAAAAAACTGAGGAGTGAAAAGGAAGAAATCTTGCAAAGTTCAATAAGATTGCAAATCTTTGTCTGTTTCTTGTTTGAAGCACCTTGGAATCTGATAAAGTTTCCACATTTCAGCATTTTTGACTACCTTGTAAACACTGTGAAGCTGAACTGTAACCATTATCCAAAAATTTAGATTCAGCTCGATTTCTATTCAGCTTGAAGCTTTGTTTGGAAGATCTTCTATTGGCCTATAGCTATCAGCAATTCTATTTCTTCAACAAGGAATACAGTGGTCTGTGGAAATTCATTAGACTCGATGTTTACTTTCAGACATTGGTCAGGAAAGGTGATTTTCTTTTGCACTTCTTAAAATATCATCTTGACGGAGTAAACAGACACAACACAATGTGGAGCTGGCGAAACACAGCAGGCCAGACAGCATCAGAGGAACAGAAAAGTTAACAATTCGGGTCGGGATCCTTCTTCAGAAATGACCCTTTCTGAAGAAGGGCTCTGAACCAAACCATCAGCTTTCCTGCTTCTCTGATGCTGCTTGGCCTGGTGTGTTCCTCCAGCTTCATGCTGTGTTGTCTCTGATTCCAGGATCTGCAGTTTTTGCTATTTCCACCGTGACAGAGTAAGTCCTTTGTGGTCTGAATGTGCCTGTTTTCAGATTAAAAGTGGACATTGTTCTAGTTTCAGATAATAGCTTAGACGTTTATTAGTTTGGTCACTTGTTTTGAAAGTGACAAATTTATGGGGCTACAGAGATAGGGCTGGAGAGTTGGCCAAGCTGGGTAGCTCTTTAGAGAACTGGGACA
Organism: Stegostoma tigrinum; assembly: GCF_030684315.1. Taxonomy (NCBI): domain Eukaryota; kingdom Metazoa; phylum Chordata; class Chondrichthyes; order Orectolobiformes; family Stegostomatidae; genus Stegostoma; species Stegostoma tigrinum. The sequence goes on along the minus strand of NC_081363.1, from coordinate 60,606,587 downwards.
GACATGATGGGTCTAATGACCTCCTTCCGTGCAGTGAATTTCTATGATTCTATGAGTTTTCCTTTTTTTTAATATCCAGCAGTGCCGTTACACACAGCTAATTATATTTCCATCAACAAATCACCCATGTAGTTGAGTAAACCATGCAGGCAGCATCCAAATTGCATGTCCTAGAAACCACATCCCCTTCTTACAGCAGTAACTGCTAATTTACAGTAAGTAACCACAGGTGATCAGTCTGAAAGACTCTTTGTCAACTCATCATCTGCAATCACTCATTTATGAGTATGGCTGTCCACTGTGGAAATTCCATATCCCAGGTCCTGGATTCTCTGTGTCCTTGTGTGACTGATGAACCTGCTCCTAGAGCTGCATCTCTGATCACACATTTGGTAGATATTTCTGGAGATGGGTTGGTCCTTCACCTTGATATCTTCGACATTGCTTCCTCAGATTCTTTTTCTGTACTTCCTCTTGCCAACAGGTGTTCTCAAAGAATTGTGCCTCATAGTGGAGTTTCCTCCAAGTCAGTTTCTTCTGAACAAGGGTCTCCCATGTGTTGACCTTGATGCTATATTTCTTCAGAGAAGCCTTTTGAGAGTCTTTGAAACTCTTCCTTGGCCCTCCTGTCATTTAAGTGTCTTCCTTGAGTTGGGCAAAAACGAGTTGCTTTGTCCTCGGAATTCAGGCATCCTGTCACTTCGAGTTCATGACCCCTAGTAATTGAGTCCCCCACTCTGGGTAAAAGCTTCTTGCTATCCACCTTGTCTATATCCCTCATGATTTTGTAGACCTCAATCAGGTTCACCCACAACCTCCATCTTTCTAATGAAAATAATCCTACTCAACCTCTCTTCATAGCTAGCACCCTCCATACCAGGCAACATCCTGGTGAACCTCCTCTGCACCCTCTCCAAAGCATCCACATACTTTTGGTAATGTGGTGACCAGAATTGTACGCGGTACTCTAAATGTGGCCGAACCAAAGTCTTATACAACTGTAACATGACCTGCCAACTCTGTACTCAATACCCTGTCTGATGAAGGAAAGCATACTATATGCCTTCTTGACCACTCTATTGACCTGTGTTGCTATCTTCAGGGAACAATGGACCTGAACATCCAGATCTCTCTGTACATCAATTTTCCCCAGGAATTTTCCATTTACTGTAAAGTTTGCTCTTGAATTAGATCTTCCAAAATGCATCACCTCGCATTTGCCCGAATTGAACTCCATCTGCCATTTATCTGCCCAACTCTCCAATCTATCTATATTTTGCTGTAATCTCTGACAGTCCCCTTCACTATCTGCTACTCCACCAATCTTCATGCCATTTGCAAATTTGCTAATCAGACCACCTATACCTTCCTCCAAATCATTTACGTATATCACAAACAACAGTGGTCCCAGCACAGATCCTTGTGGAATACCACTGGTCACAGATCTCCAATTTGAGAAACTCCCTTCTACTACTACTCTCTGTCTCCTGTTGCCTAGCTAGTTTTTTTATCCATCTAGCTACCACATCCTGGACCCCATGCGACTTCACTTTCTCCATCAGCCTGCCATGGGGAACCTTATCAAACGCCTTACTGAAGTCTATGTATATTTACAGCCTTTCCCTCATCTACCAACTTTGTCATGTCCTCAAAGAATTCTATTAAGTTGGTAAGACATGACCTTCCCTGCACAAAACCATGTTGTCTATCACTGATAAGCCCATTTTCTTCCAAATGGGAATAGATTCTATCCCTCAGTATCTTTTCTAGCAGCTTCCCTACCACTGATGTTAGGCTCACCGGTCGATAATTACCAGAATTATCCCTGCAACCCTTCTTAAACAAGGGGACAACATTAGCAATACTCCAGTCCTCTGGAACCTCACCCGTGTTTGAGGATGCTGCAAAAATATCAGTTAAGGCCCCGGCTATTTCCTCTCTCACTTCCCTCAATAACCTGGGATAGATCCTATCCGGACCTGGGGACTTGGCCATCTCAACGCCTTTTAGGATACCCAACACTTCCTCCCTCCTTATGCCGACTTGACCTAGGGTAATCAAACATCTATCCCTAACCTCAACATCCGCCATGTCCCTCTCCTTGGTGAAAATCGATGCAAAGTACTCATTAAGAATGTCACCCATTTTCTCTGACTCAACGCATAACTTTCCTTCTTTGCCCTTAAGTGGGCTAATCCTTTCTCTAGTTATCCTCTTGCTCTTTATATATGAATAAAAGGCTTTGGGATTTTCCTTAACCATGTTTGCTAAAGATATCTCACGTCCCCTTTTAGCCCTTTTAATTCCTCATTTCAGATTCGCCCTACATTCCCGATATTCTTCCAAAGCTTCATCTCTCTTCAGTTGCCTAGGCCTTATGTATGCTTCCTTTTTCCTCTTAGCTAGTCTCACAATTTTAGCTGTCATCCATAGTTCCCTAATCTTGCCATTTCTATCCCTCATTTTCACAGGAACATGTCTCCCCTGCACACTAATCAACCTCTCTTTAAAAGCCTCCCACATATCAAATGTGGATTTACCTTCAAACAGTTTCTCCCAATCTACATTCCTCAGAACCTGCTGAATTTTGGTATAGTTGGCCTTTGCCCAGTTTAGAACTCTTCCTTTAGGACCACACTCATCTTTGTCCAAGCGTATTGCAAAACTTACGGAATTGTGGTCACTATTTCCAAAGTAGTCCCCTACTGTAATTTCAACCACCTGGTTGGGTTCATTCCCCAACCCAGGTCCAGTATGGGTCCTTCCCGAGTTGGACTACATACATACTGCTCTAGAAAACCCTCCTGGATGCTCCTTACGAATTCTGCTCCATCTTGACCCCTAACACTAAGTGAATCCCAGTCAATGTTGGGAAAATTAAAATCTTCCATCACCACCACCCTGTTGCTTCTACACCTTCCCATCATCCGTTTACATATTTGTACCTTTATCTCACTCTCGCTGTTGGGAGGCCTGTAGTTCAGCCCCAACATTGTTACTGCACCCTTCCTATTTCTGAGTTCTGTCTTCTACATGGATTCATGCAGAAGAGTTAGAAGGATCACACAAGGGTCTTGGTTTCAGCACAGATGTCTTTGATAACTATTAAGAAAAGGCAAGTGTTTGAAAGGTAAATGAGAAAGAGAGACAGTAGTGTGTCGTCGGTAAATAGGGAAGGAGATGGTGTGGAATGTGGATAAAAGGCTGGGGATGCAGGACGACAGATGTATGAGGGGTTCGGGTGGCAGGTAAATAGATAAGAGAATTTGGGTCTCTTGGAAGGCGTGAGGTATAAGGGGTGGAAGTCACTTGGTAGTGTTTGTGTGTTTGTGTGTGTGTGTGTGTGTGTGTGTGTGTTGTGTGGTGAGAGAGAGTGTGCGTGTGCACGTGCGCAGGTATCTGGGGGTCTGGTGATTCAATGTCAGTCATTGATGGGTCTAAGTGTGTGATAGATATGTCAGTGTGAGTAATTGGTGTCCTCTGGTGAGTTGAGAGGAAATCAGTTTTATTGTTAGCCAGGGATGAGAATAGGTTTCAATCCTTGAACTTTTCCTGACTAGCCATTCGTATAAGAAGGTACAAACCTTCTGAAGCCCATGACCCTAAGTCAGAATTGGGAATGTTTTTGAGGCTTCCAGCTCCCAAATGCTGAGAGATTGCAAAATGGAATGTTAAATTTCCTGAATAACTTCCTCCATAACGTTTGCATTAGGACTTTTAGGGGATTCCACCAGCCTTGATTATCTGGAAACATGAAGATCTGGGCCAAAATTTCTTTTCAAATCAACTGGACCCACTGTTGAACTACCTTATCACAACTTGAAGATATCTAAAATATATCAAAGAAAGTGGCACCACATTCGAAACATGATAACTATATAAAACAGGCAAAATAGACAGTGGCACAGAAAAAAACTGAGCATAATGATAAAGTAGAAACTCCAAATAATACAAAATATGCACATAACAATTTTGTCGAAGTACTCTAACATCCTCCATCAGACAGAATGTATCGGTATAACTGATGTGGGGTATCACAAATCAAGCTCTAGAATATCTTCGTATAGCAGTAAAGTCACTGAATGTTTCAACAGTCTCAGCCAAGATGTGCCACACTTCCTTCCTGGTCAGGTGTCCTGTTTTGTAGTGGAGGATCCCACTGTTGGAGTCTTCTGGCAGTATTCTAGTGAAACTGAAGGGGCACTTCTGCTCCTTTTGATTCAAAACAATCATATTAAACTTTCCATTTTAAGCGTCTGCTCATGCACCATTGGGAAAATCTGGGTCCAACAATTTATCAATGGAAATTGTGATTTGAGGCCACTTATCTGTTACACAGCTTTGATATGCACATTAAAGGGATGACTGCTTAAAGTGAGCCATTGAGTAGATAACCTCTCCCAGGATATCAGTGGTCAGAATACTGAAGGAAATCATTGAATGAGAGAACCATAAAGTAATAGAGCATAGAAGGAGGTGACTTGGCAAGTCAAGTTTGCACCACCTGATTTCTGGACTAATCCAGTTAGTTCTACTCATTCTCTCTTTCCTTACATCAGTACAAGTGTTTTGTTGAAGTATTTATAGAAATCCCTCAAGTCATGGAAATTAATTTAGATTGCATTAATTAATCAAATACTTCTTTTACTATGTTAAAATTTTTCTCTTTCTTTCACGTTTCCAAGGAAGCACATTTCCCATTGTCATTGCAATATTGCTTTGTTGCAGTAATTATTCCATGTTACAAGTGAAATGTTCTGACTTTCAGAAAGAGTTGCACTGTAAGGCAGTTCTCTTTCACTTTCCCCTATTATTGAAAACTGTTGTCTCTAGCCAAAGTCTTATAGAACAAGGTGGTCCCTTAATGTGCTAAGTGCCAATGGGCTTGCAGTAAAAATTCACATCACATCTCAGTTTCTATAGCAACAGTAGTCTTTCCCATAATGAACTGTATCATCTGACTGATGTCATAGCAGCATGCAGCAGGTCAAACGAGACACCTCCTAGCGCATCCTTACAGCTACGAACAAACCTAAGGAAAAATGGTATAACAGGAAATGGTAAGTTCTTTACCATTATGATTACTTTTAAAAAATAACAATTGGTGATTGTCTCAGACTTCAGAATTGAACTCCAATGTGCTGTGGCAGAAACGCCTCCAGAAATTTTTTTCTTTGTGTTTGGTATTATTCAAATCTTGTGAGGGAGGTTGTCGCATCAATAGACTGTATTCTGCAGATGGGAATAAGATGAAGGCCTAGATTCCTAATGTACGGACTCGAGCCTTTGTAACTTGTTTTTTTTAACTTTTTTCTGATATTATTAGAAAATCTATCTTAACTAGTTCAACAAAACGTGTAAAAATAAGGCTAAGAATGTTGCACAATCCAAAAATGTTTCATTAATGCCACAAATAATTGTGTGTTTTCATACTCTTATGCTATCGTATATTGTTAATTCTAGGGAGCAATGATGTAGGCATAAGCTTTCCATGCACTAAAGAGCTGAGTGTGATATTGTAAGTGCTGTTGATTGTTGTAAATTTATCCTGTAGCCAGCAGCTGAATTCTTGTTTGGCTTTAGCATTAGGCTAGCCTTTCGTTGCATTAATGTTTACAATTTTTGTTTACGGATTAAGTTAACGTAAATTAGAATACATTCAGGTAGTTAAAAATCTATGTGATAATGGTAATTCTGTGGTGGTTAAATATTCATTTTATTATTATTTTCTGAATTGTTTATATTAAAATGTATGTTAGAAATATTTACATTTTATCTTGCAAGATGTGTGTGTGCAAAGTCTTTATTGTGAAAAGAAAGCATGTTTTAATCGTAAGTGACATTTTGTGAAATATAAGACATTCAATTTTTTATGGTATGCTTGCAAAGACAGGCAGTAAATGTGTATTGTACAGGCCTTTAGGTCTCATTTGACTGGGGCAGGAGTGGAAGCTTGAGTGCTTTAACCATTTTTTCATTCATTAGTACCTTCAGTGTTATGCCGAAATTCTGATTCAGAATTTGGGTCTCACATTTATATGCCACTACTAAACACAAACTTCAGACAATTGGACGTGTATGTCCATAAAAATATAGAAATGGGGAAGATGATTTTTGACTTTAAGAGCTTTTTGAAGTGTATTGTGTTTGCCAATATGTGGTGCGTATTTGCAATTCTGTTTGGTTGCAAATAATGTAATAATGGTAAATTAAGGGGAGCTGGCCACAGCCATAGAATGTGGTTGTCATGCATTTGCTGCTGGGAAGAGAGAAATGTCTGAGAAGACAGCTGAGGCTCTGTGCTGCAAATGCAGCCTCTAAGTTAACCACTAGGGATCTATGCATGGATTTGGACTGCCTCATTTGTCAAGCTGTTTGCCGAGCTAGCTAGGGCTGGGTTGGGTCACATCTGAAACCTGCACAGTTTCACTAAAATGAAACAACTTGTGTAAGGAATTACTGATTAGAATAAAATTACTCAACAGTTTTAAACATATATCGATAAAGCATCACAAACAAATAAAAATATCTGCTCAATAGAATAATTATTTCCTTAAATATCGTTAAATGCAGCATCTATATCTTATTAATGATGAGGATTATTAGCTTAATCAAGCATGCATCCGGTAGGATCATGAGCAGAGGCAGATTACTGACACCGAATTGTGAAATATAGGGGGTGGGGCTACAATGGAAATACGTTACAAAATGTGTATATAAATTTGTTGAGAATTATTTTGAAGGACACAAAATGACTTATGGAAAATAAAAGCAGTAGATGGTCATGTCAAGTTGTGAAATTACAATTTAAAGTCCAATTAATATACTGTCAAGCTCACAATATTTTGCCATATTTGGAAAATTATCTAAATGGTCATCTAATCTATACCTGATCTGAAAAATCTACCAGAAAATGAGCCCAATTATATCATGCAGATTCATTATTTTGTGTCAGAAGTGCTTTAGACAAAGCACGTGTTGCAGCAGATGAGGAGTATTTTATGTTAGGTGAGGTGCAATGATATGCTTTGTAAGATGATGTGCATTAGATAAGAGGTTTGTTCGGAGCTTGAGTTTAAATGTCTTAGGTGTGGTCTTTGGGAAAGGGATGTGTTGTGTCAGCTGAGCAACATGTCATTTGAGATACATCTATTTAAATATTTAGGAGGAAGCTGAGGGATTTGGGAATAAGAAGAAACTATTTGGTCAAAAAAGCCTGACCACTACAGTATCTTCCAATGATCTCACAAGATCCATCTATTCCCTTTCTCTGTAGAATTTGCATCATTTGTTTTCTTGAAGGGAAATGATGATTCATTATACATCAAATCACGGTAATGAGGCCCCGTGACCTATCAGTCCATAGACTGTTGATAAATGATTGCTCCCGGTTGAACATGCCATATGTCTTAACATTTTCCATTAATATGTAATTCTTTCGCATTGATTATTTGACATATTTCAGGCAGAATTTGCTGTGCATATAGAACCAAAAGCAGTAGAGGGACAGTTATACAGCACAGAAATAGACCGTTCCTGAAAACTCATCCGCTCTGCCCAGACATCCCAATCTGACCGAGACCCATTTGCCAGCATTTAGCCCATATCCTACTAAGCCTTTCCTGTTCATGTGCCCGTCCGGATGCCTTTTAAATGATTTCATTGTACCCGCCTCCACTGCCTCCTCTGGCGGTTTTTTTCATACACGCACCACATTTTGCGTGAAGGGTTGGTCCTCGGGTCCCTTTTAAATCTTGCTCCTCTTGCCTTGAATCTATGCCCTCCAGTTTTGAACTCACCAACCTGGCTGTTCACCCTATCCATGCCCTTCATGATTTTATGAACCTTTGTAATGTAACCTCTCAGCCTCTGACGTTCCAGGGAAACCAGCTCCAACCTACTCACCCTCTGCTGTATATCTCAGATTTTCCAATCCCAGCAACATGCTTGTCAATCTTTTCTGGACACTTCTACGTTTAGCAACATCCTTCCCATAGCAAAGAGATCAGGATGAAACACAGTATTCTAAAAGTTGCCCCACCAATGTCCCGCACAGCTGCAACATGAGGTCCCAACTCCTATCTCAGTGCACTGACCAATGAAGACAAGCATGGCAAACACCTTCTTCACCACCCTGTGTACCTGCAACTAAACTTTCAAGGAACTCTGCACCTACACCCCTACGCCTCCTTGTTCAGCAACACTCCTCAGCACCCTACAATTAACTGTATAAGTCCTGCCCTGGTTTGCCTTACCAGATTGCAACACCTCACATTTAATTAACTTAACCTCCTTCTGCCACTCCTTGATCCATTGGCCCATCTGTTCAAGTTCCCACCATATTCTGAGATAACTTTCTTCACTCTCCACTACACTACCAATTTTGGTGTCACCTGTAAACTTGCTCACCAAACCTCCTGTGTTCACATCCAAATCATCTATGTAAATGACAAAAAGCAGTGGACCCAGCACCGATCCTTGCAGAACACCACACCAGGCCTCCAGTCCAAAACAGAACCCCTCTACCATCACCCCCCATCTCCTACCTTTAAGGCAATTTTGTACCCAATTGGCTAGCTTCCCCTGGATTCCATGTGATCTATCCTTGCTAACCAGTCTACCATGTGGAATCTTGTCAAAAGCCCGGCTGAACTCCTTTTTGGACAATGTCTTTTTTTCCCTTTGTTCATTCATGGGATGAGGGCGTCACTGATCAGGCCAGCATTTATTGCCTATCCCTAGGAGTCTGGAGTCACATGTAGGCCAGACCAGGTAAGGACAGCAGTTTCCTTTCCCAAAGGAAATTAGTGAACCAGGTGGGTTTTCCCGACAATCGACAATGGATTCATGGTCATCATTAGACTCTTAATTCTAGATATTTATTGAATTCAATTTCCACCATCAGCCGTGGCAGGATTCAAACCAGAACATTACGTGGGTTTCTGGATTAGTAGTCTAGCGATGATACTACAAGGCCATTGCCTCCCCTTTGCCTTCAGCATTGACTTCCCTCATTGCATAAAGTAGCCACATGCTATATAGATACTAGCAACTGAAAAGAATACTTAGAAAAATGAATGGAAAATAAACAAGGTGGTTGAGAAATACAAGTTGACCTGTGTCTGGAAGAAAGGTGAATGGGAGAAGATTATGAAATTAGGGACAGATCGCTTCAAAGTACCAAGGAGAAGAAAATGTATGGATGTTGCCAATTTGAAATTAAACAGAAGATGTGATGATTCCATTTGAAGTTGGACTGTGCTTTGTGAAAGAATAGATAACACTCTCAGTTTGTCTCATTGTCAGGTGGGTAAAGGTTCTTCCTTGAGCTGGTTGAAACAAAGAAGAAAGAACAGCAGGTTCCAGAGTTTAATATGGTGATTATTAGTTTCAACATGGTATTGGAAAAGGATAAACATTCCATAAATGTAAAGGTTTTCAAATGACATGAGACAAGAACTTTCAAAAATTGATTGGAGTAGATTGTTTGCAGGTAAAAGGATGTATGACAAGTGGGAGGCATTCAAGATTGTGATGACGAGAGTTCAGAGGTATTTTGTTCCTGTTACAGTAAAGGGTAAGGCTGGTAAGATAAAGGAACAATGGATGAATTGAGATATTGATTGTCTAGCCAAGAACAAAAAAAATCTTTTTTTAGATGCAGGCAACTTGGTTCAATTGAATCTCAATCAAATAAAGAGCGTAGGGGCATTCTTAAGAGAGAAATCAGGAAGGCAAAGCATGGATATGAGGTAGCATTGGCAGATATGGTTAAAGATAATCCAAAGAGATTCTACAAATACATTAAGAGTAAGAGGGTAACGAGACAGGGGGAAGGGCCTCTTAAAGATCAACGAGGTCATCTTTGTGTTGAACCCCAGGAGAAGGGATAATACTGAATGAATATATTGACTCAACTTTTACAATGGAGGAAGAAATGGAGTGTAGAGAATGCAGAGAAATAAACTTGGGTGTTTCAAAAACAGTTCACATTAAAGAAGAGGAAGCTCAGGAGGGCTTAGAGAATATAAAGGTGGATAAATCTCAGGGACCCGATCTAATGTATCCCAGAATATTGTGGGAAGTGAGGGAGGAAATTACGAGACCTCTTGCAGAAATATTTGCGTCATCTATGACAACAGGTGAGGTGCGTGATGACTGGAGGGTGGCTAATGTTGTACTTTTGTTTAAGAAAGGTTGTAAGGAGAAATCGGGGAACTATAGACCTGTGAGCCTGACTTTAGTTATGGGTAAGTTTTTGGAGGTGATTATAAAAGATAGGAGTTATGGACATTTAGAGAGGCAAAAATTGATTAAGGATAGTCAGCATGGTTTTGTGAGAAGAAAATCATGTTTCACAAACTTGGTGGAGCTTTTTGAGGAAGTTACCAAAAAAGATTAATGATTTTGGAGTAGTAGGCGTCATTTATTTGGATTTTAGTAAAGCCTTTGACAAGGTTCTGCATGGTAGACTAATTAGTAAAGTTAGTTCACATGGGATTCGGGGTGAGCTTCCCAATTGGATGCATAATTGGCGTAATGGCAGGAGACAAAGAGTAATGATGGAAGAGAGATAATGGGAACTGCAGATGCTGGAGAATCCAAGATAACAAAGTGTGAAGCTGGATGAACACAGCAGGCCAAGCAGCATCTCAGGAGCACAAAAGCTGACGCTTTGGGCCTAGACCTCTGATGAAGTGTCTAGGCCCGAAACGTTAGCTTTTGTGCTCCTGAGATGCTGCTTGGCCTGCTGTGTTCATCCAGCTTCACACTTTGTTATCTTAGTAATGATGGAAGGTTGCTTTACAGACTGGAGACCTGTGACCCATGGTGTTCAACATGGACTGGTTCTGGTTCCTCTTTTGTTTGTCACTCACATAAATGACTTGGATACGAATATAGAAGGTATGGTTAGTAAGTTTGGGGATGACACCAAAATCGCTGGCAGTAGACAGTGAAGTGGGTTTTCAAAGATTCAAAGAGATCTTGATCAAATGGATCACTGGGCTGAAAAATGGCAGATGCAGTTCAATCTGGATAAATGTGAGATATTGCATTTTGGCACAACAAACAAGGGAGGGTTTATACAATTAATGGTAGGGCCTTGGGTAGAGTTGTAGAGGGACTGGGAGTGAAGGTATATAATTCTTTAAAGATGGCATCACATATTGGGAGGATGGTTAAAAAGGCATTTGGCATACTTGTCTTCATTGCTCAGCCCTTTCTGTCTTAGAGTTGGGAATTATGTTGAGATTATGCAGGATAGTGGTGAAGCCTCTTCTTGAATACTACATGTAGTTCTGGTCACCCAGTTATAGGAAGGACATTGTCAAGCTGGAGAAGGTTCAGAAAAGATTTACCAGGATGTTGCTGGGTTTGGAAGATTTGATTTAAAAGGAAAGACTGGATAGGCTGGGACTCATTTCACTGGAGCATAGGAGGTTGAGAGGTGACCTGTTAGAAGTTTCTAAAATAATGAGAGATAGATAGATAGATAGATGGCAGTTGTCTTTTCCCTAATATGGGGCATTTCAAGACAAGGGAGTACATTTTTAAGTTGAGAGGAGAGAAATTTAAAGAAAAACATAACAAGCAATTTTTTTACACAATGGGTAGCTTGTGCATGGAATGAACTTACTGAGGAAATGGTGGATGCGTGCACAAGACATTTGGATGGATACATGAATAAGAAATGTTTGGAGGGATATGGGCCAGGAGCAGGCAGGTAGGGCTAGTTTAGTTTGGGATTATGTTTGGCATAGACCGGTTGGACCAAAGGGTTTGTTTCTGTGCTGTATGACTCTATGACTCTGACTATTTTCATAGAAAGACAAATTTGCAAGTTTAATAGTTTACTGATGTATCTTAAAATGGTGTTAATTATAAAGGAAGTAAAAATTAAATGCATGAGTAGACCATTTACTAAGATCATCTTTAATCTGATCATGGCTTTGAATCCATTTTCCTGCCTTACCCTCCTAATCCTTGATTTCTTTGTCGGTCAAAATCTGTCGTACACAGCTTTGAATATCTTCAATGATACGATCTCTACTGTTCTCCAGGATGATGAATTGCAAAAATTAACTACCCCCAAAGAAAAGATATTCATCCACATCACTATCTAGAATGTACAATTGCAATAAGGTTTCCCACCTATATACTTGATCCCCTTGCAAAAAAGGCTCACATAACATTTACATTCTTAATTTCTTGTTGCTACCCTTTAACCTTTTGTAATTGATTTGCAGAGACCCAGATTCCCTTTGTACCACAGAATTCTGTAGTTTTAAATAATATTCTACTTTTCTATTATTTCTGCCAAGCAGACAACCTCACAATCTCCCACATTGTAATTCACTGCCAATAACTTGCCCACTCACTTAATCTGTGCAGATCTTTTCTAGCCTCCTCACAATGTTCTCATTTGTCTGTATCAGCAAATTTGGCAAAAATATGCTGAGTCCCTTAATTTAAATCATTTAACTAATTTGTAAATAGTTGCAGCCTCTCACTAATCCTGTTGGCACTCCACGAGTTAGTTTGGCAACCTGAAAATGACCGAATTAGCCAACTCTGTATTTCTTGTTTGTTAGCCAATCCCTATTCAACAAGGTTTAACTTGTTCAACGGTTTTTCAGTGAGACTAATAGCATAATAATGGAAATTCTCATCAATCCAATTAATTTTCATTGATAGCAGTCTAGGGATGCCTCAACAGTGCATCTTTGCAAAGTTGCCATTAGTTTCAGTGGAGTAATAATGGTGAATGTTGACAGTGTTGTTGCTATTACTGGTCCAAAATCTGGGTCTTTCACTTTACTGTACAAATTGCAAGGTGTAAAGCATGCTCCTTTATTTGAAGGCTACAGACACATTTATAGAGGTTGAGTCTAGCTCACATCAGAGAAAATATTCTCAGTGAGTAATGCAGCTTTACAGTTTACAGCACTCTTTTTAGAAGCTGTGGTTTCCTTTGTAAATGTTTTGCTAACTAGGTTTACTCATCTTATCCACACTGAAATTTCTAGTTACTATCTTAACGAGTGGCTTATAACTCCCAACCAGGTGGTGTGTAGACCCAGAAATTCTCATGCTCTGCATATTTTCTGCTCTTTTGTAGTCCTGTGCTCCCATTATTTGTCATTTGCATGCTGAAAATGTTGCAACCAATTTACATCTTCTAGGAATAATTGCAGATTGCCAGCTATATCTAATAAATTCATCCAGGCTTCATGGCCTGTAACAGCAGAAGTTACATGCTTTGAACGACTAACAGTTACATTATGGGAAATGTGGGGGAGGGATGTCATGACCTGGATGGCCTGTGTTACTTTTTGTTGTGGATAGTTCTTCAAACTGTTATCTGTGAATGTAAAATTTATTCTTGCAAGTGCAACAATTGATTGAGTCAACCACTGGATTCTGCATTTTTTGCAATGTAACTACAAAACTTTGCTATCATTATCAAATGTTCCATTACAACAACAACAATTTTCACCTATATAATACCTTTTAATACGACAAAGCTCCAAAAGTGCCTTAAAGGTGTGGAGGGTAGAAGAAGTCATTTAAATTAAATAGCTATAAAAGAAATTGTATCGAATTTATATTAATAAAGTTTGGGTGACAGTTGGAAATTTGCGTTATTCAAGGAAATTATTGTTTGCCTTCCCGTCAGCATTCCTGTCTCCCTGCATATGTGAAAAGAGCAAATCGTTGATCCAGACTATCAGTCATGGTGCAACATTCAAACTCAAATCACTAAACCCATTAACATGACATCTTGGGAGAGGTATTAGAACAAAGAGAGAAACAAGTCAATTTAGGAAAAATGTCCTGGAAAATACCTTTCCAACTCTAAGAGATTGAATATCAATCCTCATTCTAACCTATCTACTTTCTATAAATCAAGATGCCTTGTATTTGCAGGGATTCACTCCAAATCCCTTCTGATGGCCATAGTGAGTCCATACTGTTTACATGTGCTGGCTACTGTAGAACTGGAGAGCCCTCTTCAAAAAGATCTACTTTTTTTTCTTGGTTTTGTACTGAAGGTCCTAAAACTTGTTGTTTCATCAAACTCTCATAAACTATTCGCACAACAAAATTATTCATCTGGTCATCTGCAGAGATCTTAATCATGTAAAAGACCATGCTCCCCTGTAGGTGACGAAAAATGATCTAAACCAACCCTGATAACTAAGGGATTAATATTCAGAAAGAAGAACAGAAATGGCTGGAAAATCTCAGCAGGCCCTATCATTTAACTTGGGTTTCTCTCCACAGGTGCTCTAACGAATTTTCCAGCAATTTCTGTTTTTGTTTCGGATTTCCAGCATCTGCAGCTCTTTTGGGCCTTTTTTTGTTAAAGATTCAGTAATATTCTGGAAAGCTTTCTTCAAGGGTTCAATATTCTCCACAATGGAACAGAGCAAAGTTGGATCTATTAAAGATATAACAATAGTTTGGCCTTGTACAAGGCAGACATTGTATTTCTAGTTTCAGATATAACTGCAGCTAATACGTTCTAACCCCAAATGGTTATTTATGTTTGGCCTTCTGGCATTGGTTAATGTCCTTTTAAGGATCCTTTTTGATTTGATTTATTGTTGTCACATGTACCTAAGTACAGTGAAAAGTTTTGTTTTGCGTATACAGGCAGGTCATAATATAACAAGGACACACAGATCATAAGGTATTTATACAGAATGAGGCATACAAGGTTACAGCTGCACAGGAGATGCACAAAAGCAAGATCAACATTAAATGTGAGATTGAACAGGCCCATTCATGAGTCTAATAACATCAGGGAAGAAGCTTCTCTTGAACCTGTTTGTATGTGTGTTTAAGCTTCTGTATCTTCTGCACGATGAAAAAGGTTGAAAGAGAGAATTACCAGGGTGGAAAGGGTCTTTGATGATGCTGATAGCCCTGTACTAATAGTTCATTCTGGGTCATGCCTAGTTTATCTCAAAGCTCAGTTGAATTCCTATAACGTTGGAAGTTTGAAGTACTTTTGTGAGCAAAAACCAACAGTACAAGGCCCACGAGATAGTTCAGAATTGCATTTGGAACTCATATATGCACAGTTCAAAGTAGCATTTTTTAAATTTAATTGAAGGGACATTCAGTGATGAAAATTCTATCTTTGGGAAACTGTGCAAGTGGCTGCAAGCAATCTGCTGGTGGTAGTCAGGAGACCAATGCTTCAGGCAGCCTTCCCTTCCTGCTTGGTTGGATCTGCAATTTCAGGCTATTGTGAGGCCTGCGCACCCTCTTCCAAATTGGAGTTCAACACTTACTGGCCTTTTTTTTAAGGTTTTAAAATGTTGGGGAGAGCTCACTTCCATCGTGGGACACCCTCTCTCTCACTTACCTGAAAGGATAACTTGTGCCTTTTTCCTAGTTGTAAAGCTTCCTATTGGCCCTCCAGCATCAAGAATACACCCACCTCTTCACTTAATGGTGAACCTGCCCTCTGGCCACTGACTTACATATTGCAGAAAAATCACAGCAAGGCAACTGCCTTCCACACATAACCCAGGTTTATGAATCCACTTAGTGTGAATGCTGGAGTCATGAAGCTTGCAGGGAAAGTCCCATCTCTTGTCTCCATGTTATCCACAAATTCACAGATTGTGAAAGTACAGAAAAAGAGCATTCGGCCCATAATGTGTGAGCCAGCTCACTGGAAGCAATTTACTTGGTATTACTAGCTGATGTTCTCTCCATAGCCCTGCATCTTTTTCTTTTTCAGATAATAATCCCAGTTGAATACTTCAATTAAACCTGCCTCCACTACACTCTCAGGCAGCAAATTGATCCTAATCATTCTCTGCATGAAATGTCCTTATTGCATTGCCATTGTCTTAAATCTATGCCCTATTCTTAATGCTTGGCTATCATGATTTTGAATATCTCCATCAAATTTCCTGTCAGCCTTCTCTTCTCCATGGAAAATAGTCCCAACTTCTTTCATCTATCGATATAGCTGAAGATGCAAATCCTTTAATGAATTCTTGTGCACTTTTTCTGCACTCTCTAATATTGAATAAAGAGTCATATCGCGTTCAAAATGTAAATACTGTTTCTCTCCACAGATTCTGCCAGAACTACTGAGTATTCCCAACACTTCCTTTTTGTGTACCCCATGAGTGCTTGTTCTGCCTGCTTTTTAGTGATCTATATGGAACATTCCCTTATTCAAATCCTACTTAGGTCCCCTCCAACTATTCTTTTTCTGGTCTTCAATGATAGCATGAGTGCTGCCATCTGCTTTTGCCTTCAACTGTGTCCAACCCTTCTCTGGCGTTTGTCCCGTCTTTCCTATTTCTTGCTGCCAGAACCATAATTGTCCACCAACATTAATGTTGTATCCAGAAAGATGCCATCATTAAATATATCATGCCCTCCCCTTCCTGTCATCATTCTGAATTGACTGTTCCCCTCACAAACCCTGGTTCACACCCCCCAACATCGCACCCTTTCCCATGACACCTTCCCATGCAATAGCAAGATGTATAACACAGTCCCTTTTACCTCCTTTCTTTTCACTAGCAAGGGTCCTAAACACTCCTTCCAACTGAGCAAAGATTTTGTAGTACTTCTTTCAATTTAGTCTACTGTTTTCACCATTCACAATGGGGTCTCCTCAGACTGTGCAATCATTTTATGGAACGCCTCCACTCAGTTCCCAAATGTGACAGCAACCATTTGGCTACTTGTCATTTTAACTTCACACACCTTACTTCCGTGTTGACATTTCTGTTCTCAGACCACTGTAATGTGACATTGAAGTCTAACATGGGCTTGAGAAACAACACTTCATCTTCTGATTAGGAACTTTACAGCCTTCTGGACTCAAGCACTGGTTCAAAAACTTCAGACCATGAACTCTGTCCTTCCTTTGGATTTCTTTTACCTTCAAGTGCCACTCTGCATATTATTAGAGTGGCTTAGCTTTTGAGAGAACTGGCCTTTATTCGGCAACTAACACCTACTTCCAGACAAATGCTTTGTTTCTTTACTACCACCAATGCCACTCTGATTGTTGGTTGTTCTATGACATCTTTGGTATTTGCCCTCCCCCACACACTTTCCTTTTGTTTCACTTGCTCCTTCAACCTTCATCAACAGCATAGAACCCATTATATTTCTACCTCTCTTCAGCTCCAAATAAAAGTCACACTGGACTCAAGATATTAAATCTGTTTCGCCATTCACGAGTGGTGCCCGACCTGCCGGCTTTTTCAGCATTTTTCATTTTTATTTCAGACCTCCAGATGTGCAACATTTTTGTTTTTATCGTCAGGCCTCCTTTGCTTTGTACTCTATGTGCCTGTTAATAAATCCTGGGAAACTGTGTAGCATTTTTAAATACACTCTCTACCCTGTCCTGGCTCCTTCAATACACATGTACATCAGGTCCCTCTGCTCTTGCACGCTCTTCAGTATTATACCCTTTTTGTTTTATATTGTCTCTTCCTACCAAATGACGTCTTAATGCTAATATGTTATACAAATGGCATAGAGGCACAAAAGAAGATGTAAAATAGATCCACAAATTGATACTGAACTGAAAACGTATAACTCCTCGGGGAAATTTGAACTAGCTCTCAAGCCCGTGTCTCTTTATTCATGAAAAGTGCAAGTAAATGATGACCTGTTTGAGGTCTTTGATGTTATGATGGAGTTTGATATTGTGGATGGAGAGAACATATTTTCAATTCTGAAAGAGATTAAAACTTGTGACAATGAACATAAAATTGTCATCTAATTCCCTCCTAGGTTAATCAGAAAACGTATTCATTTATATAATGCTAAGAACATGAAACTCACAACTGCAAGAAGTGGTTGACACAAATAGTGTTGGTGAAGTAAAGGTGAAGCTAATTAAGCAGATGAGTGAAAAAGGCATGGCATGGGGAAGTTGTGGTGCAGTGGCTGTGTTCAAACCTCTGGGTCAGGAGGCTCCATGGTTATACCATAGCATCATGAAGAGGTTGGTATGAAATATTTAAAAAGAAGGCATAGCAGAGGTTCTAGTGGTGCAGTGACTCCACCTCAGAGCCAGGAGACCCAAATTCAAGTCTAATCTGCACCAGAGGTGTGTCATAGCATCTCTGAATCGGTGATTTGAAAATATCTAGAAACAGCAGGCAATTTTGAAGAAGATCCCAGGAGACTCCTGAGTAGCATTAACAGAAGCAGAGACAGGAGGCCTTATTTCAGTACTACCCAGTGTATAATTTTATAACAGGAAAACAAATTCCGAACCAAAGCAGGAAAATTCCAGCAGACATATTACTGCTGTTGGAATCGTCCTGGAGTCTTTTGGAATTTAGACTATAGCTTGTGCACAAAGCTTATAACAGAGCTTGTCCTCAATATTGAGGACTCACATGGCAACTGTGCCCAGATTTTATACCACTGTGCACCACTCTTTGGTATGGTATTCTCTTAGGAGTACAAGGAAAATGGTTGTGGTGTCTGAGACATTGTCTTAAGATGTGATTCCGTGGGAATAATTGTTTTAGGGTATTGTTTGAGTAGGCTGTGGAACAGCTCTGCGAGTTGTGTTGTGTGTCCCCAGATGTTAGTAAGGAGGATTTCAGAGGGTCAGCTGATTTTGCCACTGTTACTTCCAATCGTTGCTCATCCAGTTCATTTCTTTTATGAGACGTTGTTAAATACACGAGTGGGTTGCTAGGCCATTTGAACAGGCATTTAAGAGTCAGCAACATTGTTGCAAATCTGGAGTTAAAGGTAGGCCAGGTGAGGATAGCAGATTTTCCATCCTTAAAGGACATCAGGAATCAAATGAGTTTTTTTTGACAATCAGCAATTGTTTCATGGTTGCTGTTAGAATATGCTTTAATTCATAATTTATTAATTAAGTTCAAATTTCACCATCTGTTATAGTGAGAGACAAACCCACATCCCCAGAGCATCACTGGTTTAGTCTCGATACCACAATGTCATTGCCTCCCCATTTTAAAGTGCATCTGTCTCATCAGAGAGTTTAAATCTTTCAATATCCTGCAGAGAAATAGACAGGGACCAGCTGTGGCTGCATTTTAAGTCATATTGCAAGTACTGATCATCACAGATGCAATAAATCACGTGAACATTCAATGAAGAATACACATAAATGCAGTGCTTTTCATTCAAAAATAATGTCTAAGTCCTCATCTCTTCTGTAATCACTAATTTGTGAAAAACATCAGGTGTGCCATGAGCATTACATTTGCTGCTGTGACAGGTCCTACCACTTCTCATCATGTATGCGTGATTATATAAATGACATTGCCTGTACACATTGTCATGTGGTATAAATGGAAAAATCACCCACTCTCATAGTTTTTGTGCCCATTCTTTGTGCTCACACATTTTCATTTTCCTCTTTCTTCCATTATGTGTCTAGGTGCTTTCTTGACATCAGCAACTGAAGTGAGGCAGTCTGCCAGCTTTGATGTCCTGATGTCTTGGATGCCAATAGTACCTGTCCTCTGGTCACATGGGGCTTTGATGTCACCAGGCTGCTGGGGCTCTCCTGCACTCGTGCAGTGGCATCCCCTTCAGTCTTGCCTGCTAGAGGTGTTGGGGTCACTGGTGGAGGGTTTTAGGAAATGCCATTAATCCTGGATGCCCTGAGAGGAAAACCCCTGGGGCAGCTGGCACAGCTCTCATCCTCCATCTGGATTTGCAAAGATACCTCCCTGTCTCTCTGAGGGGGAAGGACTTCTGGAGTGAGATTCATTGGCCTTGTTGTGCTCTCATCCACCCATGGCCATGATTACGCTGGATGTATAGTGATGGAATGAAGGTCAGAACACGTATGTATCAAAAGCTTAACTTGTCTCTCCGTGTGGTCACATGGGTGAAACCATGCACTCAAATGCCTGAGACACGTGTAACTCATTTTTAACACAGACTGCTCCATATCTCATGCCCTCTCATCAAGAGATTAAAAACTTGTCATGGTCATCAACAGGCCTTAGTCAAACAACTAAATTCAGCTAGGGCACCTTGCCAATGCCCCCTCAAAGTGTACAACCGCTTAGTGTTGCAATTGACGTTAGCATGCCAATCATGGCCTTGACTTTCAGCCCCAGCAGTCACAGTCTGCACTGGCCACGGACACCCATGCAGCTGGAAAGAAAATTGAAGGGAATGCTGGTCCTAACATGGTAAGTCAAGAACAGCCTCTGATACCATTCCAGGGGCTTGGACACGGTTAATCGGTCATTTGGGATTGTGAGAGTCAGGACGTTCTCCCATAAGCGGTGAAGTGCTGAATGTAGGGCAGCCCATCTGTTCTGTGTCTTCCTTCCCTGTTGAGGGCTGCTTTCCTCCTGGAATGCGAGAGAGGCAGGTATTAAAAGAGATGAAAGTGGGTGGCACAGCTGTTACTTTTGGTTATAGGTGTGGAGAGGTCTTGGCTGCATGAAGAAACAGTGCAGAGGGCAATGTAGGGTTAGAGATGTCAGGGGTTGGGCAGATAACAGCAAGTGAAAGAAGATGTTGCTGGCAATGAATAGCAAAAGTGATAGTGTATGAGCCTTGGTACTAACTGAGGTAGGGTGTGTGAGAGGTACTGGGTGGAAGATGATAGCATTTACAGAGCTGGTGGAGCTGATTATTGGCTTTCTTTATACACTATGGACATTCCTCCAAATAGCTGAGGCCAGTTTAATTGGGTGGTAACCCCTGGATCAGGCCGGTACGGTCTGTGTCAAGGCCACCACTGCTGGTTTTGGGGAAGAGGGAATCCTACGTCTGCACCATCCCATCCAGCAGGCACCTGCCAACAAAACAGGGTGCCAGCTTTCCCCATGTCTTGTGCAAATGTCAGGAATTGGCTCCAGACTGACACTGCTTGTCTGGGTGAACAATGGGTTTCTAAAATTGCATAGGCACAGGGGATGCTGGTTAATTCCAGCATATCCTGCAGTGATGAGTTGTTCCAGGAATGGCATGTGGTAAGGTGCAGCCACAGTCATGCATTAGGGACTCCCTAGGGGTATGGTAGCTTGTTACCGAGGTAAATTAAGTAAAATACAATGAGAAATCTCATGAGGCTGTGAGGTGAAAAACTTGATAGAACTTGCATTTAACTTTAAAAAAGGCATGATTCAGCCCCAAATTCAAATATGTTGAATGGTGTAAAGGTGTATTCTTTATAAAACAAATGCATACTTGTCAGAAAAAGTTACAGCCAGATCACAGTGGTGTAAATCTTTCTGTAAACATGGTGGTGAGTCTTAATTACTGCTAAACAGACATTGCACTGTTCATTAATCCTTCTTCATTCTGTCTGAGGAGATACAAAGTCAGGGCAAAGTTGCTTGTCTTTTCAAATGGGTTCCAGATCCTCTGTACATGGCGTTGGGCATTTTTCTAACTCTGGTTGACAGAATCTGCTGTTTACAAGCCCTTACAAAGTTTCCGTACATGTCTAAATCAATTTGTCCCAAAGTCATTTACGCTGGGTAGAGTTGCATTTACTCGAATAGATGGCACAGATATGCAGTGCTGGGGAACAGCAGTGATTCAAAAAACTGAAAGAACTGCAGATGCTGGAAATCAGAAACAAGGACAAAAACTGAAATTGTTGTGACAGCTCAGCAGGTCTGGCAGCATAGTGAATAAAAGTCAGAGTTAGTCTTTTTAACCCAATGACTCTATTCAGGATAGTGATTCATCCTTGTCCAAGATGCTCTTGCCTGTCACACTAAATGATTACTTTTTATGCCTAGTCTATTTAGTCTGCAATGGATAAACTATTGCACCACGGGAAACACAACAGCTATATCTGATCTAAGATAATAA
Source organism: Stegostoma tigrinum (assembly GCF_030684315.1). Taxonomy (NCBI): domain Eukaryota; kingdom Metazoa; phylum Chordata; class Chondrichthyes; order Orectolobiformes; family Stegostomatidae; genus Stegostoma; species Stegostoma tigrinum. The sequence goes on along the minus strand of NC_081363.1, from coordinate 60,584,756 downwards.
AATGTGAGGCTGGATGAACACAGCAGGCCAAGCAGCATCTCAGGAGCACAAAAGCTGACGTTTCGGGCCTAGACCCTTCATCAGAGAGGGGGATGGGGGGAGGGAACTGGAATAAATAGGGAGAGAGGGGGAGGCGGACCGAAGATGGAGAGTAAAGAAGATAGGTGGAGAAGGTGTGGGTGGGGAGGTAGGGAGGGGATAGGTCAGTCCAGGGAAGACGGACAAGTCAAGCAGGTGGGATGAGGTTAGTAGGTAGCTGGGGGTGCGGCTTGGGGTGGGAGGAAGGGATGGGTGAGAGGAAGAACCGGTTAGGGAGGCAGAGACAGGTTGGACTGGTTTTGGGATGCAGTGGGTGGGGGGGAAGAGCTGGGCTGGTTGTGTGGTGCAGTGGGGGGAGGGGATGAACTGGGCTGGTTTAGGGATGCAGTGGGGGAAGGGGAGATTTTGAAACTGGTGAAGTCCACATTGATACCATATGGCTGCAGGGTTCCCAGGCGGAATATGAGTTGCTGTTCCTGCAACCTTCGGGTGGCATCATTGTGGCAGTGCAGGAGGCCCATGATGGACATGTCATCAAGAGAATGGGAGGGGGAGTGGAAATGGTTTGCGACTGGGAGGTGCAGTTGTTTGTTGCGAACTGAGCGGAGGTGTTCTGCAAAGCGGTCCCCAAGCCTCCGCTTGGTTTCCCCAATGTAGAGAAAGCCGCACCGGGTACAGTGGATGCAGTATACCACATTGGCAGATGTGCAGGTGAACCTCTGCTTAATGTGGAATGTCATCTTGGGGCCTGGGATGGGGGTGAGGGAGGAGGTGTGGGGACAAGTGTAGCATTTCCTGCGGTTGCAGGGGAAGGTGCCGGGTGTGGTGGGGTTGGAGGGCAGTGTGGAGCGAACAAGGGAGTCACGGAGAGAGTGGTCTCTCCGGAAAGCAGACAGGGGTGGGGATGGAAAAATGTCTTGGGTGGTGGGGTCGGATTGTAAATGGCGGAAGTGTCGGAGGATAATGCGTTGTATCCGGAGGTTGGTAGGGTGGTGTGTGAGAACGAGGGGGATCCTCTTGGGGCGGTTGTGGCGGGGGCGGGGTGTGAGGGATGTGTCGCGGGAGATGCGGGAGACGCGGTCAAGGGCGTTCTCAATCACCGTGGGGGGGAAGTTGCGGTCCTTAAAGAACTTGGACATCTGGGATGTGCGGGAGTGGAATGTCTTATCGTGGGAGCAGATGCGGCGGAGGCGGAGGAATTGGGAATAGGGGATGGAATTTTTGCAGGAGGGTGGGTGGGAGGAGGTGTATTCTAGGTAGCTGTGGGAGTCGGTGGGCTTGAAATGGACATCAGTTACAAGCTGGTTGCCTGAGATGGAGACTGAGAGGTCCAGGAAGGTGAGGGATGTGCTGGAGATGGCCCAGGTGAACTGAAGGTTGGGGTGGAAGGTGTTGGTGAAGTGGATGAACTGTTCGAGCTCCTCTGGGGAGCAAGAGGCGGCGCCGATACAGTCATCAATGTACCGGAGGAAGAGGTGGGGTTTGGGGCCTGTGTAGGTGCGGAAGATGGACTGTTCCACGTAACCTACAAAGAGGCAGGCATAGCTGGGGCCCATGCGGGTGCCCATGGCCACCCCCTTAGTCTGTAGGAAGTGGGAGGAGTCAAAAGAGAAGTTGTTGAGTGTGAGGACGAGTTCCGCTAGGCGGATGAGAGTGTCGGTGGAGGGGGTCTGGTCGGGCCTGCGGGACAGGAAGAAGCGGAGGGCCTTGAGGCCATCTCCATGCGGAATGCAGGTGTACAGGGACTGGACGTCCATGGTGAATATGAGGTGTCGGGGGCCAGGGAATTGGAAGTCCTGGAGGAGGTGGAGGGCGTGGGTGGTGTCACGGACATAGGTGGGGAGTTCCTGGACCAAAGGGGAGAAAATGGAGTCCAGATAGGTGGAGATGAGTTCGGTGGGGCAGGAGCAGGCTGAGACGATGGGTCGACCAGGGCAGGCAGGTTTGTGGATTTTGGGAAGGAGATAGAAACGGGCCGTGCGGGGTTGGGGAACAATGAGGTTGGAGGCTGTGGGTGGGAGGTCCCCTGAGGTGATGAGGTCATGAATGGTGTTGGAGATGATGGTTTGGTGCTCGGGTGTGGGGTCATGATCGAGGAGGCGGTAGGAGGTGGTGTCGGAGAGTTGGCGTCTGGCCTCGGCGATGTAGAGGTCAGTACGCCATACTACCACTGCGCCACCCTTGTCTGCGGGTTCAGCTATATCTGATCATTTTCTCTGGATGTTCACTGCATACTTCAAATGAGGATCATTGTTTGGTAACCAGCAGTAGGAGGTAATTTTTTTCAGCTGTGGTACTCTTACAAGATTAGTGTGAAAGAATGGTACATGGTTGACTCTAACTATGGAAAATTCAATGGCCCTGATTTGAAGACATTGTTGTTAACTATTGTGTGTTGAGTTGCCTACCTATGCCCTATGATTCCATTTGTTACAGATTTTGACAAAAGTGTGATACATCCTTGAAAAGTAATTTAGTAAAAACACCCCCAGAATATACTGACTGTGCAATTCAGTTTTTTGTAACAAGAGGAATGCCTGACACACCCTGTTCATAAATTGCCATGAAGTTGGTCAGTATGGTTATGCCAACATGACCTTAAAAAAATCATTTTTACTGTTGTTTGGTGTCTTTCTCCCAGGCCACAATTCAGTGCTGCGAACTGTATCTGTGACCAAACATCTGCTTCTTCGGACAGATAGTTTTATTATGACTGTTTGGGAACTCCAGCACTCCCTAACAGATTAGATTGGGCTTGGTCAATTTTTACAGATTGTGGCAGAGTGTTTGCTTTGATTGATTGATAACTTTTTGTGAGGTAATGAGAAGGTTTTTTTGGCTCATTTATTTCAATGTCTGTATATACATATTTGGACAAGGTTAAGAAATGTGAAGGGAGATAAAGTTTCTGTCATTTAGTCTACAATTGCTCTGTCTGATTCCCATTTTAAGTTTTAAGAGCAGCAGCTTCTCAAAGATGTTTTTTGAATGCGTGTTTTTGAAGTTCATTTCAAGATTTATCATTCTTATCTGATTTATTGCTTCCACAGTACATACTTAAAGTTGCAGGGGCCAATGGAAGAGTCTTAGAGGGAGTATGGGATGTCTTGAGGTGGCAAGATGTCAAGGAGTGTCATGGGGAGTGGATGGAGTGAGCAAAATTTCGTGAGGGAAAGAGGGTTCAAGGGGCTTTCTTTGGTTAAAATGGGAGTCAGATGTGTCTTTGAAGTTACCTTACTCAAATTTCCATTTTAATAAGGAGTTAACAAGATTTCTTGGTGGCAGTATGTGTTTGAAATTCGATCACCATTGTTATATAGTCACAGCAGTCAATTTGTTCACAGGAAGGCCCTGTGTCTCCCGCATTTTCCACAACTCATCCCTCACACTCCGTCTCGCAATAACCACCAAAAGACAATCCCCTTACTCCTCACGTACCACCCCACCAACCTCCGGATACAACGCATCATCCTCCGACGCTGCCACCATCTACAATCCGACCCCACCACTAAAGACATTTTTCCAACCCTGCCCTTGTCTGCCTTCCGGAGAGACCACTCTTTCTGTGACTCCCTTGTCCTCTCCACTGTCCCCTCCAACCCCACCACACTCGGCACTTTCCCCTGCAACCGCAGGAAGTGCTATACTTGTCCCCATACCTTCTCCCTCACCCCCATCTCAGGCCCCAAGATGACTTTCCACATCAAACAGATGTTCACCTGCACATCCGCCAATTTGGCAAACTGCATCCATTGTACCCAGTGTGGCTTCCTCTACATTGGAGAAACCAAGCGGAGGCTTGGGGACCGCTTTGCAGAACACCTACGCTCGGTTCGCAATAAACAACTGCATTTCCCAGTCCCATTTTAACTCCCCTTCCCATTCCTTAGATGACATGTCCATCATGGGCCTCCTGCAGTGTCACAATGATGCCACCTGTAGGTTGCAGGAACAGCAACTCATATTCCGCTTGGGAACCATGCAGCCCAATGGTATCAATGTGGATTTCACCAGCTTCAAATCTCCCCTCCCCCACTGCATCCAAAACCAGCCCAGCTCATGCCCGCCTCCCTAACCTGTTCTTCCTCTCACCTATCCCTTCCTCCCACCTCAAGCCGCACCTCAATTTCCTCCATACTAACCTCATCCTGACCCCTTGACCTGTCCGTCCTCCCTGGCCTGACCTCTCCCCTCCCTACCTCCCCACCCACACTCTCCTCTCCACCTATCTTCTCCTCTATCCATCTTCGGTCCGCCTCCCCCTCTCTCCCTATTTATTTCAGAACCCTCTCCTCACCCCCCTTTTCTGATGAAGGGTCAAGGCCTGAAACGTCAGCTTTTGTGCTCCTAAGATGCTGCTTGGCCTGCTGTGTTCATCCAGTTTCGCACTTTCTTATCAGTGGTTGGACAAATGTTGGCTAGATCACCTGAAGAAATTGCCTCACGGAAAGAAGGAGAAGAACCCAGTTTTCAGCATTATTTCCAAGAACCTGCATCTCCAACGATACAGCAATATCACAAATACAGCAGGGGATCCCCAAGATTATGGGGGCATAGTTTGATTTGTGCCTAAATTTGTGTTAAGTATTAGGGTGAATCAATCATTGCATGCACCTGTTATTATTACCCAAAATCTGAAGTACATTTATTAATGATTTAATTTAAATAGGACCAACATCCGGGAGGACAAAAATCAGCCGGCCCGATGCTGAGCCAGCCATGGGTCTCAGGTCCTGCCTCATGTGGGCTGACAGGGGACTGGAGATCTTATGGGCACAAGTGGTGAATTCCTACTTCTTACCGGTTGACTAAAATACAAACTTCTTGTTGTTTTGAACAGCTTTCAGGGTCGTTTTAGTATTGATGGGAAGAAACATCAATACCTAGTAAAATTTGAAGGCAAGTTTTGCAATCAATGTCCTACAACTGCCTGAGGACCCTATCTACCATTATCAAATAGTCTCTATTGAGAAATGTGGTCCACTTGCCTGTTTAGAGATTTGCCTGAATGATAGTAGACAAGTTTTGGACACCATTGAAGTGGCTGGTTTTCAACTGCTAGCTGCCTTTTATCCAGAGGCAAAATGAATGACCATGAGCTGTATTTCTCTGGCTGTGTTTTATAGTTGTAAGGGTTCTATACCAAGAGAGAGAAGAACAGGATTAAAGCCATTTGGCCCAGTGAGCCGCCCCATCATTCAATAAAATCAAATGGATGATTTCTAATCTCAACCCCACTTTTCTGACATACCTCCTGTCCATTAATTCATTCAGGCTCTTGAACCTATAACTTCTGAGTGGGGAAATTACTAACAAGTCTGAGGAAGGGTCTAGGCCTGAAATGTCAGCCTTCCTGCTCCTCTAAGGCTGCTTGGCCTGCTGTGTTCATCCAGCTCTACACCTTGTTGTCTCAGATTCTCCAGCATCTACAGTTCCTACTATGACTATAGAAAAGATTTTACTTTTAGAGGCTAAGCAGGAACTTTAGGATTTCAATCGATCCTGAGCAATTTACATAATTGACATTGGGATTGAAGGTGGTCAGACTGCTATATACCCATGCCTGGCAGGGTCTATCACCTGTAGAAAGAAATCATGCTAGTAGCAACACAAGGTAGATGTAAAAATGAGATGCTAACCCAATCAAGACACAACACAAACTGCATGTATTCTAACCAGAGGAAGTAGTACGTTATAAATAAAAGTTAATGATTCCAAAACTAAGAAACCTCTGCATTTCTAGTACATTCAGTCATGAATGTTGGACAATCAAGCAACTAATTAGAGGAGGGGCTGCACAAAAGCCCATATTCTGATTAATGGTGCAGTCCAGCGTATGAATACAAAAGTTGAAACTGATGACCTTACATCTACTTTTAATCAGCAAATCTAATTGAATGGTCTCGATCAGCATTTCCTCAGCCCAGCCTCACAGATGCCAGATTGTGGTCTGTCGGCCCCAAAATCATTCTGCCTGTAATACTGGACATGTTTGCTCAAGAATCAGCCAAACTGCCAAACAAGCTGTTTATTACAGCCACAACCCTTGAATTTCTGGAAATTGTGGAAAATCACCCAGGCATACCTAGTCCATAAAATGCAAGATAAATACAAGGCAAGCAGTTACTGCTCCACCAATTTGTTCTCAATTGTCAGTCTCCCTGGTGCCAGGATCTGGGATGGCACTGCAGGGCTTTCTGAAATAATGGAGACGAGATAAAGGGAGACGAGTTGGGGGCTGCAGTGTGGAGCAGGGAACAGAGCGAGTGTGGGTTGAAACTCAAACCGGGAGCACAGCAAGCATAGGTCACAGCCTAGAATGGGAGCAGACTGAGCATGGGCCGAGGCCCAGAGGAGAGAGCAGAGTGAGTGTGGGTCGAGTCCCAGTGCATGAAGCAGAGTGAGCATGGGCCAAGTCCTGGAGTGGGAAGCAGAGTGGGTGTGCCGAGTCCTGGAACAGAGAGCAGAATGAGTGTGGGCTGAGGCCTGGAAGTGAGTTGTGGGCAGGAGCCCAAGTGGGGACCAGAGTTGGCCGGGAGGGGTGAGTCCTAGAGCTGAGTCCAGGGCAGAAGGGAGGCCTCATGTTCTGAAGCCTGGTGGACACAAACTCAGTAGAAAAGGACTGTAATGTGAGTACTTTAAAGATACTTTTTGTTCTCACTCTGGGCTTTTAAACTCGGTATTCCCAAATTAGTCTTTTATTTTCTATTTCAAGTCTGTGACAATACTTGAAGTACCTGTACTAGGTACCCTGTATCTAAAATGGCGCTGAGAGGTGGCATTACAATCTTTTCACTGTACTCATTCGAGTGCATGTGACAATAAAGGCTATTCCATTCTATTCTATACCATTCTAGAACATGGGGGAAGGTGGTCAGACAGAGGTTGTAGTACACATTGAAACCAGTGATATAGGTAGAATGTAGGATGAGATCTTGCATCAAGAGTGCAGGGAGCTAGACAGTAGACTGAAGAGCAGGATTTCAAATGTTATAATCCATGGATTACTCCTGGTGCCTCATGCTAGCTAGTATAGAAATAGGAGAATAGAGCAGATGAATGTTTTGGCTTAAGAGTTGGTGCAGGAGGCAGAGTTTTAGATTCCTAGAATGCTGGGGCTGTTTCTGGGGAAGGTGGGACCTCCATAAGTAGGATGGTCTGCACCCAAAACAAAATGCAACTAACATCCATGTGGGAGGCTTTGTTAGTGCCAAACTTAGTCAGCAGGAGGAGGGGACACAGAGTGTTAGTAAAGTAGCGACACAACATACTTTAGTGAAGGAAACAAGGCAGAGGCAGTTCAGCCATGTTGAGTCTCAAGGAAGTAAAAGAGGCTGGAAGGCCTCTACTTAAATGTCAAGAGTATGACAGGTAAGACAGATGAGTTAAGGACATACATTGACATGTGGAATTGCAATGTTGTTGCCATCCCAGAGACATGGTTGACATGTCAATTCAACATTTCGTGGTTTAGGATCTTCAGCAAGCCAGGGGAGGGTGTATAAAAGCAGGTGGTGGTGTCAAATTGTTAATTAGGGAGTCAGTTACTAGAGTAAGGAGGGATGATATTCTGAAAGGGTCTTCAAATGAGGCTTTGTGGGTAGAATTTAGGAATTAAAAGGGGGAGTATACACTGCTGGGAGGGTATCATTGACCTCTAGTCAGTGGTCAGCAGAGGAGTAAATATATAGATAATTCACTGAGGTATGTGAAACCAGTAATGGATTACTTTTGTTATGGGATTTCAATGTCCCCTGCATTAATTGGGATAGTCACAGTGTAAAGGGTTCAGAGGGGGCAGATTTCTTGAAATGTATCAGGGAGAGCTTTTTATGGCAACATGTAGAAAGTCAAATAAGGGACGATGCAGTGTTAGACCTAATTCTGAGGAACGAAGCTGAACAGATGCTCAAGGTAACACTGGAGAGTAATTTAGTGATAGCAACCACAACATCACACATTTTAAGTTTGTTATAGAAAAGGAAATTGATGACCAGCAAAAAAATAAAGGGTTTTGGTTTGGGGGAAGGCAGATTTAATTAAAATGAGGCAGGGTCTAGCCTATACCCTAGACTTGAAACAGCTACTTGAGGGTAAATCTACAGCATCCCTGCTTGCTGTGGAAGATGAGGGAGGAAATTACAGAGACTCTGACCCAATTTTCTTATTCCTCTCTGGCCACAGAGGAAGTCAGCTAATGTGGCTCCACTTCACAAGAACGGTGATAGAAGAAGTCCAGGCAATTACAGAGCAGTGAGCAGGAAAGTGGGAATGGTGTAGAAGTGGAATAGCCTTTACTTGGTGCAGATTCGATGGTTCGAAGGGTCTCATCTGAACTGTATGATGGATGACTCAAAGTATTGGAAGGCATTTTTTGACAATACCGTGAAGTGGCATTTACTTAACAATAACCTAGCATTAGTTGGCATTAAAGAACTTTAATAAATATAAGGTCAATGGAAATCCATTGGCTGAAGTCATATCTAGCAGAAAGGGAGATGGACTTGGTTTTTACAGTCCAATCAGCTAAGGTGCAGTGCTGCAGTTTTTTCGGGTAGTATCTGAGACCTAAACATCATCAGCTGCTTCGAGTTCCTGATAATGATCATCGCTAAGGAGTGGGAATCGAATCATGTCCACTGACATTCGATGACATTACCGTCATTGAATTAGCCACCATCAACTTGGTTGGGTGTTACTGTTGATTGAAAACTTAGATTAGGCAGCCATGTAGAAACTGTAGCTTTGAGCAGGTCAGAGATTGGAAATTCTGCTGTGAATATTTCACCTTATGATTTCTCTCAGCCTTTCACCTTTTATACAAGGCATAAGTCTGGAATGTAATGAAATTCCACTTTTCTGGATAGGTGCAGCTGCAACACAAATAAACTCAACACAAACAAATGCTGGTCTTTCCAGAGGCAGCACTTCCTGTGAATGATTAAAAGCCAACAGAGATTCTCAATCCGAATATATCCTGAGAAAATGATGTTGATGTACAGTTTTTATTTTTGGCCTCAATATTTCCTTCAATGAAACTATTTGCACTTTCTTGCACACAATGCTTAGCCTTTTCAAAAGAGAAAAATAAAACCACACTAAATTTACTCAAAACTCTCTAATTCATAGAGTCATAGAATCCCTACCGTGTGGAAACAGGCCATTCGGCCCAACAAGTCCACTCCGCCCCTCCGAAGAGCATCCCACCCAGAACCATTCCCCTACCTCTGGAATTCCCATGGCTAACCTGCCTAACCTAAACATCCTGGGTGCTATGGGCAATTTAGCATGGCCAATCTACCTACCCTGCACCTGCACATCCTTGGACTATGGGAGGAAACCAAAGCACCTGGAGGAAACCCATGCAGACCGGGAGAGAGCGTACAAACTCCACACAGATAGTCACCCAAGGGTGGAATTGAACCTGGGTCCCTGGTGCTGTGAGGCAGCAGTGCTAACCCCTGAAATTGTTTGGCTTTTAAAAAAACTTTACTATTCCATTTCATTCTGAGCCTCCCTTTTTCTGAGATGTGGCCTTTCAAAACCCAATGTGAATTAAAGTCATGTTTTTCTAGCTGAAGCTGTAAGTGAATGAAAGATGCTAGAGAAGGGTTTATTCTTTTGTTCTTGTGAACTGCAGCCTTATCGAGGTTTGAAAACAAACCGAGCCAGTGTTGATGGTCGGTTCTCTGCAAGTTGCCACAGCCAGTTGTGGAGAATATTTGTTCCTTCGAATCAGAAAGATTCAAGGCTGATCAGTAAACATTAACATGAGTTAATGAAGAAAGCTAGGACACTGAGATTTACAGACTAATGGATCCATGTTTCACCCCATTACTTTGTTTTAATCTGCCTGAATAAAGAGGTCAGTTGTTGTTGTTGTTGTTAAAGAGGTCATTTGTTGGCTAAGAAAGCTTCTTTTTTGGTTTCGATTGGTTTTACTGACTGGATAGTATTGAAGAGTAATTGTAACATATGAAGACATAGAACATTACAGCACAGTACAGGCCCTTCGGCCCTTGATGTTGTGCCGACCTGTCATACCGATCTCAAGCCCATCTAACCTACACTATTCCATGTATGTCCATATGCTTATCCAATGACGACTTAAATGTACCTAAAGTTGGCGAATCTACTACCGTTGCAGGCAAAGCGTTCCATTCCCTTATTACTCTCTGAGTAAAGAAACTACCTCTGACATCCATCCTATATCTTTCACCCCCCAATTTAAAGCTATGCCCCCTCGTGCTCGCCGTCACCATCCTAGGAAAAAGGGTCTCCCGATCCACCCTATCTAACCCTCTGATTATTTTATATGTTTCAATTAATTCACCTCTCAACCTTCTTCTCTCTAATGAAAACAGCCTCAAGTCCCTAGCCTTTCCTCGTAAGACCTTCCCTCCATACCAGGCAACATCCTAGTAAATCTCCTCTGCACCCTTTCCAAAGCTTCCACATCTTTCTTATAATGCGGTGACCAGAACTGTACGCAATACTCCAAGTGCGGCTGCACCAGAGTTTTGTACAGCTGCAGCATAACCTCTTGGTTCCGGAACTCGATCCCCCAATTAATAAAAGCTAAAACACTGTTTGCCTTCTTAACAGCCCCGTTAACCTGGGTGGCAACTTTCAAGGATCTGTGTACATGGACACCGAGATCTCTCTGCTCATCTACACTACCAAGAATCTTACCATTAGCCTGGTACTTTGTCTTCCGGTTACTCCTACCAAAGTGCATCACCTCACACTTGTCTGCATTAAACTCCATTTGCCACCTCTCAGCCCAGCTCTGCAGCTTATCTATGGCTCTCTGCAATCTACAGCATCTTTCGTCACTGTCCACAACTCCACCAACCTTAGAGTTGTCTGCAAATTTACTAACCCATCCTTCTACACCCACATCCAGGTCATTTATAAAAATGACAAACAGCAGTGGACCTAACACCGACCCTTGCGGTACACCACTAGTAACTGGTCTCCAGGATGAACATTTCCCATCAACTACCACCCTCTGTCTTCTTTCAGCAAGCCAATTTCTGATCCAAACTGCTATATCTCCCACAATTCCATTCCTCCGTATTTTGTACAATAGCCCACTGTGGGGAACCTTATCGAACGCCTTGCTGAAATCCATATACACCACATCAACCGGTTCACTCTCATCTATCTGTTTGGTCACCTTCTCAAAGAACTCAATAAGGTTTGTGAGGCACGACCTTCCCTTCACAAAACCATGCTGACTATCCCTACTCAATGTATTCTTTTCTAGATGATTATAAATCCTATCCCTTATAACCTTTTCCAACACTTTACCAACAACTGAGGTAAGGCTCACTGGTCTATAATTACCAAGGTTGTCTCTACTCCCCTTCTTGAACAGGGAACCACATTTGCTATCCTCCAGTTGTCTGGCACTATTCCTGTAGACAATGACGAGTTAAAGATCAATGCCAAAGGCTCGGCAGTCTCCTCCCTGGCTTCCCAGAGGATCTGAGGATAAATCCCATCCGGCCCAGGGGACTTATCTATCTTCACACTCTGTAGGATTTCTAATACCTCTTCCTTGTGAACCTCAATCCCACCTAGTCTAGTAGCCTGTATCTCAGTATTCTCCTCGACAACATTGTCGTTTTCTAGAGTGAATACTGTTGAAAAATATTCACTTAGTGTGTCCCCTATCTCCTCTGACTCCACACACAACTTCCCACTACTATCCTTGATTGGCCCTAATCCTACTTTCGTCATTTTTTTATTCCTTAAATACCTATAGAAAGCCTTAGGGTTTACCCTGATCCTATCCGCCAACAACATCTCATGTCTCCTCCTGGCTCTTCTGAGCTTAATCTTTAGGTCTTTCCTGGCTACCTCGTAGGCCTCAAGTACCCTAACTGAGCCTTCACATCTCATCCTAACATAAGCCTTCTTCTTCCTCTTGACCAGAGATTCCACCTCCTTCGTAAACCACAGCTCCCGCGCTCTATAGCTTCCTCCCTGCCTGACAGGTATATACTTATCTAGGACACACAGGAGCTTTTCCTTGAATAAGCTCCACATTTCTAATGTGCCCATCCCCAGCAGTTTCCTTCCCCATCCTATGCTCCCTAAATCTTGCTTAATCTCATTGTAATTTCCTTTCCCCCAGCTATAACTCTTGCCCAGTGTTATACACCTATCCCTTTCCATCACTAAAGTAAACATAACAGAATTGTGATCGCTATCACCAAAGTGCTCACCTACTTCCAAATCTAACACCTGGCCGGGCTCATTCTCCAGTACCAAATCAAATGTGGCTTCACCCCTTGTTGGCCTATCTACATACTGTGTCAGGAAGCCCTCCTGCACACACTGGACAAAAAACTGCCCCATCTATAATACTCGAATTATAGTGTTCCCAGTCAATATTTGGAAAGTTGAAGTCCCCCATGACAACTACCCTGTCTCTCTCACTCCTATCGAGAGTCATCTTTGCTATCCTTTCCTCTACATCTCTGGAACTATTCGGAGACCTATAGAAAACTCCCAAGAGGGCGAACTCTCCTTTCCTGTTTCTAATCTCAGCCCATACTACCTCAGTTGACGAGTCCTCAAACACCCTTTCTGCAACTGTAATACTGTCCTTGACCAACAATGCCACACCTCTCCCTCTTTTACCATCTTCTCTGTTCTTACTGAAACATCTAAATCCCGGAACCTGCAACAACCATTCCTGTCCCTGCACTATCCATGTCTCCGAAATGGCCACAACATCGAAGTCCCAGGTACTAACCCATGCTGCAAGTTCACCCACCTTATTCCGGATGCTCCTGGCATTGAAGTAGACACACTTCAATCCAACTTCTTGCTTGCTGGTGCCATCTTGCGTCCCTGAAAGTTCATTTCGGACCACCCTACTCGCAACTTTTTCTATACTCGAACTACAATTTTGGTGCCCATCGCCCTGCTGAATTAGTTTAAACCCACCCGAACAGCCTTAGCGAATTTGCCCCCCAGGATATCGGTACCCCTCTGGTTCAGGTGAAGACCATCTTGCTTGTAGAGGTCCCGCCTTCCCCAGAAAGAGCCACAATTATCCAAGAATCCAAAACCCTCCCTCCTACACCATCCCTGTACCCACGTGTTTAACTCCTCTCTCCCTATTCCTCGCCTCACTAGCACATGGCACGGGCAACAAACCAGAGACAACAACTCTGTTCGTCCTAGCTCTCAGCTTCCATCCTAGCTCCCTGAATTTCTGCCTTAAATCCCCATCTCTCTTCCTACCTATGTCGTTGGTGACAATGTGGACCATGACTAGGGGCTGCTCCCCCTCCCCCTTAAGGATCCCAAAAACCCGATCAGAGACATCACGCACCCTGGCACCTGGGAGTGCGTTATTGCGTCAGAACATTAAAAAGAAATTTATTTTCTTAAAACAGGCAGTCTGTTCTGAATTCGCATTTTCATACCTTCAAGTTAATATTTTCTTTGGAAGCAGGCAATTGTGTTCCATTTTAAACATGCATGAATGAGCTTACTGCTTGCTGTTTATTTTCTTGCAATTCTATGATTGTATGACGGAATACATTCATCCAGTTTATGTGCACAGATAAGCTATGTATCTAACAAACCTACAAGATCAAAATGGGGAAATTAGAGAGATAGAAAGAAAGGATTGAAAGGAAAGTCTAATTGACTAGCTTCAATCCCTCGCAAAGACTGCATATCATCTAAAAGAAATGAGGAAGACGGAAAAAAGAACTAACCGCTCCATTACTGTTATTTTTTGTTTCATTAATTTTTTTCCTGAAATAACTGAGCATTAAGGGGTTCCAGTGTTGAAGTAAAATTATAATCAATGCAACTGTGTGCTATGATGGATTGGGGAATAACATCAATAATGATCGAAATGGTCATCAATTATGTTCATTTCATCTTCCTTAATTAGAGCTGTATGTACTTTGATTTACCTTGCACAATATAATATTTGATTAAAGTATGTGAATTTATCTGACCTCTGCATGTTGATTCATGCTTTTGCTGCAACCTGTGCATGTTACTGTACAAACATGCAGCATTCTAAAGCATGCAGCCAATAGAAGGGAGCTTTTTCTATTTCCATTGCTAGAATGGATCCGCAGTTTACAGGATCTAGAGGCATGACACAAATCAGCATGTTAAAAAGGTCAAGACAATGCATGTCTCAAATGGCATTCAACCATACCGTTTCTGCTGGGATATGACCGTTGTTGGCACAATATCAGTTAATGTGCTGCTGCTGTGCTAATTTGATTTTTTATATCTATTGGTTCAGAAAAATGATTGTGAAGAGGGAAGCTGTACATCTGTTTCTTGGACGTCAGAATACTGCACCTAGGTTGATGCTGATCTGTGAAGCAAAGCAAATGTTTATGCGGAATTTGTTTACTAATGTGTGTTCTTAATTGGGAAAGAAAAACTAAATGATGAGAGCTCCTGTTGTTCTTTCATTTCGGCCTGATTAAAATAAATCTTTGTCTGATTAAACAGAGCAAAGTTTAGGCTGGCTATGCCTTGCTTGATATCTCAGGTTTAAATTCAAACAAAGCAGATTTCAAAAAACTCGCATTGTGGAAATGTGCTCAGTATGTTTGTCAGGGCACTTTTCCTCTAATTATACCAATGCCAGGACAAATGCTAATCTATAAGGTGATTAAATTGATTCACTGCAAAGTAAATGTCTTTATTGTTCTGTTCATCACATATTCAAAATGTTAACACATGACAAACTGAAATGGAGTTCAGAATTTAGATTGTCAATATTTTTATGAGAGTTGTGTCATGGACTGATGGATGAATATTATTTTGTGATTTTACATCTACAGGAGTACATATTTGTATGGCAATTTTCATTCAGTCTCCATGGTAGGTTTGATTACTGAAAAGCTGTGAAGCTGCTTTCTTGATAATACTATGAGCTTTTGGCTTATTTGTGTAATGGTTGCTGGATTGCAGCCAGCTCCTGTTTTATTTCATTTGCTTGCTTTGCAGGCAATGTTTAGAATGCCTTTGCATCTCTATATTTAGCTCTGTCAGCTGACGTGAC
The DNA here is from genome assembly GCF_030684315.1 of Stegostoma tigrinum. Classification (NCBI taxonomy): domain Eukaryota; kingdom Metazoa; phylum Chordata; class Chondrichthyes; order Orectolobiformes; family Stegostomatidae; genus Stegostoma; species Stegostoma tigrinum. The sequence goes on along the minus strand of NC_081363.1, from coordinate 60,569,656 downwards.
CAAAGCTGTGTGCTTCCTGTGCAAAACCTAGTGTATAATTCAAATGAAACAGATTTATCTTGCATCTAGCATAGTATTGGATTAAAGCACAGCAATAAATTGAACACTTTGAATTTTTAAAAAGTCAGCATGTCTGGTTCTGAAAAGATTTTTCATTAATCTTGCTACCTTTCCTTGTGACTAATTTCCAATAACTGTCTAATATTAACAACACCCTTGTTTGGATTTAATGGGGTTGTACATCCCTCTTGCCAACACGTCCGAAATGTCAGTAAGTGATGGTCCACCCAAACGTCAGGTGCCTCACAGCCATTCCTTGGCACAAACAGCATTAGTTCTTTAAGGTTGAGAGTTATGACCCAATCTTGGGACAACATCCCCGCCTTTTGGGCTGGCAACTAATCCGATTTGCATGACAGGTCTGCAGTTCCAGCAGCAGCAGGTGGTGGACACTGCTGGGACAATAGGGAGTTTGACAAGAAAGGTGGTATGGGGCCCAGACTGAAGAGTACGCCCGAAATATTGAAGGGCATGGAGGTTAAGCACAGTGGCGACTGAGTTCGTGAGGCAAATTGGGGAGGGTTAAATGGGAGTATGACTTTGTTGGTGCTGCCTCTAATGGGCACCGAGACCCGAGAAAAGAAGGCTCCCGCACTTGTGTCCCAACAATAGCCCACAGAGTGAAATCACCTGGACTGATTTGTGGCCTAGGTTTTCCCCTAGTGCAGGTAAAATAATGGTGTGTGCCTGAGTCCATATGTGTGTGTTTGTACCCGTGTGTGTCTCTGTGTGTGTCTCTGCGTGTGTGTGTGTGTGTCTGTGTGTGTGTGTGTGTGTGTGTGTGTGTGTGTGTCTGTGTGTGTGTGGGCTGGTGGAAGGGATAATGAGACACTTAAAAGGCTTTTTTAAAAAAGCTGAAAGAACTGAAGATGCTGTAAATCAGAAACAAAAGCAAGAATTGCTGGAAAATTTCAGCGGGTCTGGTAGAATCCCTGAACAGAAATCAGAGTTAACATTTCAGGTCCGGAGACCCTTTTCAGAACTGATGGCAGCTAGGAAAAGTCCGTTTTTATGCAAAAAATAGGGTGAGGGAGGGGTTAAGGAGTAGATGATAGATGGTGATACAGCCTAAAGAGAGAGAACGGTAGGACAGACAAAAGAATGGACAATGATCTGGCTAGGAGGGTGGGTAGCTGTTAATAGAGACTGTTAGTGACTAACAATGGGTTGTGTATCATGAGAGACTATGTGATCAAAGGCCTGGTGGGTCGGGGGAGGGTCATAGGGCATAGGAGATTTCAAGTCCTAAAGTTATTGAACTTGATATTGAGTCCGGAAGGCTGCAGGGTCCTCAAGCTGAAAATGAGGTGTTGTTCTTCCAGGTTACGCTGAGGCTTCGCTGCAGTGAGCCTGAGACAGAGATATTGGCCAGGAAACAGGCTGGTGTGTTGAAGTGACATTAAGTGGCTTTAATTGACTACTTCAGAATCTTAAGAGCCCCTACTCTGGTCAGGCTGCCTGAAGCCTTTCCTGCCCCCTGTTAAATGAAAGATAGGTGAAGAATTGATGGGAGGGTCGTGCATTGTATTTTACTGGCAGCCCCCAATCTTTGCCTTCAAACATATCAGTGGGGAGGCCATTAAATCAGCCCTATATATTTTGTAGTCAGAACTGATGGTAGTTCTGAGGAAGGGTCACCAGACCTGAAATGTTAACTGTTTTCTCCTTTGCAGATGCTAGCAGACCTACTGGGCTTTTCCAGTAACTTTGTTGTTGTTCTTGATTTAAAGCATCTACAGTTCTTTTGGTTTTTACTATGTTTTTTGCACTGGTTATTTATACATGCTTAAACATTCTCTATCCAGAAAAGGCTTAGGGACCGTCAAATATGTACATTTTAGAGTGCATGCTGGAGCTGAAAAAACTTAACCTTTGACAACTGATTACAGCAGATCACTGGTAAGTTTTCCAGCCAGGTCCTGCAGCCAGTTGGGGAAAAACAAAATCACCCCTCCATTCATTCACCTTGAGGGAGATCCCTTGTTTTGAAAATGTGTCATCTTGTCCAAGATTTCCCCATGAGAGGAAACATCTTCTCAACGATCAGCCTGTCAAGCTTGCTCAGAATCTTTTAACTTTCAATGCAATCACCTCTCATTGTTTAAAATTCTGAAGAGTGTCAGTAAAATCCACTTAAATTTTCATCTTAAAATGATGACTATATCATAGGAATCAGACTTATGTACCTCCTCTAATCTTCTTCTAATGCTTCATTCAGCATGAAGACCAAAACTACACCATCCTCCAGATGCATTATCAATGCCCTGTAAAGTTGTGGCAAACAATTTCTACATTATATGCCAATTCCTTTGCAATAAAGGTCAATATTTGTCTTCCTAATGACTTGCTGCACCTGTGTACTAAGTTTTTTGTGACTAATGTAGAAAAACACCCAGATCCCTCTGCATTGCGGCATTCTTGTCTCTTCTCATTTAAATACTGTTTTGCCTTTCTATTCATCCTACCATTTTGATTTTCCAGTTTCCCACATTATGTGCCATCTGTCAAACTTTTTCTACTCATATGAATTGTTTATATCCCTTTTGCAGGTTCCTTCTATCCTCTTCAGATTTTGCTTTACTATTTATCTTTGGATCATGTGCAAATCTACTTTCAATACAATTAGTCCCTTCCTCCAAATCATTAATACAGGTTGTAAAACATTGAAGAAGAGAGCACTGAACTCATTCTCACTTTAGTGTTTTCAATCATTACCTATTATCCTTTCAGTTTCAGATAGAAAAGCATCAAGATCAACTTGACAATCTTCATACAGAAAAAATACTGTTCAGAAATAAGCAGCAGGCTGCGGTCAATGCTGAACGACAGTCTTGGTGAAAACTACAGGTGAGTTAATGAGCTATGTTAAAAACAAGTGCCTTGGATTGATAAGGCAAGTTATAAAAGATTTTGAAAAAAAAGCTAAATTCAGTTTAAAAAAGTCAACAGATGAATATTTTACATGCAGTATGAATGGATAGGTAAAGGAAGTTAAAGAGGTTAATGTTGTGCCATAATCTATCTCACCATAAGTGTAAATAAATGATCTCTTAAGAAAAATTGCAAAACCATAGGGAAACTATGATGACAAAAAGTATTTGATCATGACACTCTTGAATCTAGAATGGGGTGAGGAAGGTTCAAAGGACCATGTCGAACAACAAGCACAATGACTTACATATGTGCTGCAATAAAATATTATAGGAACATAAAACAAAACATGACATCAAACCACACAAGGAGATATTAAGCCAAATGACCAAACATTTGGTCAAAGAAGCAGATTTTAAGGAATGGCCAAAAGGAGAAAAAGGTAGAGGTGTGGAGAGGTATAGAAAGGGAATTGCAGCTGAAAGCAAGGCCACCAGTGGTGGGGATCCTAAAATTGGAGATGTTCAAGAGGCTAGAATTAAAAATACAGATGTCTTGGAGAGTTAGATAATTATGAGCTCTATAATAAATGTCTCTTTACATGAGAGGTCCCTGCTTATAATGATAAATTCCCTAAGATATCATGCAATCATTGACAAATATATAGATAATTTCCCAAATTGATGACATATTTCAATGTACCCTCTAAAATTATTGACACATTCCTGTGAATAAAATAACTAAACTTGCAAAAGATGATATTAACCATCTAGTGCATCAATAGGCACAGACAAACACAGAAATTTGATGACAAGCAAGAAGAAATTTGGAAACTTTAGGGATCCCATCACTTTTCCTTACCGAATCCTTTTATCTCAGAGGTCACAGTCTGACGACTAATACTGTATTACAATGATGTCCAAACTGTGAAACATGGGTCTTTTATTGCCTCCAAGCCCAGGTTATTTGATCTTCAAGGCCCACGTAATCTTAAGATGTTACAGCACAGAAACAGATGATTTGGTCCATCCTGTCTATAATGTGATTTTCACTAGACTAATTAAATTTACTTTCTATTTAGTCTATGTGGCCTAGATTGTTCTTTGCTTAGAAGCAACTAATTCCCTTTTAAAAAGAATCAAATTTCAGCAAGTGTTTGTGGATGGAGAATGTCACATTCTCATCATTCCCAGTAAACAAATTAGTTTTAAACTGTTCGCCAATTTATTTTGTAACTTGTTCATTTATGTAGCTTGCTATGAAGCTTTTTACAAAAAATTCTTTCACCGGGTGCGAGCATTTCTGGCAAGGCCAGTATTAATTCTACAGCCGTAACTGCGCTTGAACTGAATGGCTTACGAGAACATCTCAAAGGTCAGTTAAATGTTGAGCACATTACTGTGGGTTTGTACTGACATATAGACCACACGAGGGAAGAATGGCAATTGTTTTTCTCTAATGAACAAGAATAAAGTAGATGGATTTTTGCAGTGATCAATGATAAATTCACGACCTCTATTACAGAGACTAGAGTTCCAGATTAAGTTGAGTTTGAATTCCACTATGACAGGATTCTAACCCATGTCCCAGGAGCATTCACATGGGTTTGCCGGATTATTAATTCAGTGACTTTACCTCAATGCTACCATCTCTCCAGTGAGAATAATGTATCACTATTTATCCTCTTCGAATATTTTGTTATCTTGAAATGTCTTCAGCCACCCTCAGCTTCCTCTACTCCATGAAAATTGCCTTAATTTTTCAAGTCTCTTTTCAGAACTGTTATCTTTCATACCTGATAACAGCCGAGTAAATCCATGTTGCAGGTTTCTCACTGCTTTTATTGGGGTCTTTTAATTTCAAACCTAAAATGGTGCTTGGTTTTCAAACTGGAGCCAAACAATATGCTCAACATTATCTTTTGCTTTTTTTAAATTTCAAACCTTTAAGCACAAAACCAAGGATTCCATTTGCCTTTTTTATTTTTTGAAGAACTTTTCTCCCACCTTTAATGAAACTACCTTTCTGCACAAACAATTCAATGTAAGTTTAGTGTTAAATCTTTGTTCATATGTGGCAGTTGGATCTGAGGGTTGGAAAGGGCTGTTTTATTGCTGATTAATCGATAATTCAGAACCCTCAGATTTCAGCAACCTGAGACTTTTGCGAATTATTGGGAATTTGGGAAATAACTGTACGTGTGGTTCTTGAAGTTCCACGGTGTATTTATGTGAAACAAAGTCAAAGGGTTTGACAGTTGTTGTATTTGATAATACCTCTCAACTAACAGTGAAAAACTCTTAAATCACAAACAGTTAAACTTTTTTTGCTGTTTATGTCAAAATGAAAAATTAGGAAGAATGAATGTCAAAAAATGAACATGGTCTTTATACTTGTCTAAAGAATTGTTTTCTAACTGGCATTATAGACATAAAAGGGAATAGTGTTAACTGTTCCTTCCTTCTCAGGGCAAATACTCAATTCACTATCTTGCATCATCGCCATAATGACTACTATAATTCAAGGAAGAGTTCCACAACCATTTTCTCAGGTCAACTAAAGTTTGGCAATGAATATCCTTGTCAGCAGTGTCTCTGCCTTAGGAACAAGAAATTTTTCAAAAAGAAATGACAGAACTGTGAGAATTACCTTAGCTACACTTCCCACACCCTTTTTTTGGCAGGAATTCAGTTCTAACAGTTTTTCCATCTTTGTTCTGATGTTCCACCTTCCACTCTGACATGACATTGTTTTTCCTTAACTGAGGATTACCCTCATAGTGGTTGACAGGGCCTTCAGCTGTCTCTAACCCATGTCTTGCAAATCTGCCCTCATTCCCCCCTCTCCTTCCTAGAAGAACAATGGTGTTCCCCTTGCCCTCACTTCTCACCCCACTCATCTCTTCATCCAAAGGATCATTCTCTGCCTTTCTGGTACCTCCCCTAGGATGCCGCCACCAAACACATATTCCACTCCACTCCCTTGTCAGCAGACCATAAGGGCATTTCCTCTGTGACACCCATGTCCACTCCTTCAGTACTCCTAATAGTTCCTCAATCCCCCATGGCACCTTCCACACAATTACCGAATGTGTAACACTTGCCTATTCTTCTTTTCCCTCCTCATTGTCCAAGGCACCAAACATACCGTTCATGTGAAGCATCATTTTATTTGTACTTTGTTGAATCTAGGCTATTGCAGTCACTACTTACAATGTGTTCTCCTTTATATTGGCATATCTAAGTGCTGTCTGGGAGACTGCTTTGCAGAACACCTCCTCTGTTCATTGGAATGACCCCAAACTTCCAGTTGCTTGCCATGTCAATAAACCATTTTGATTGCATGCTCACATTTTTGGCCTGGGCCTGCTGCAATGTTCCAAAAAAGTTCGGTGGAATCTCAAGGAATAACATTTCATTTTCCACTTCGACACTTTACACGTCTCAATTCAATAACGTCAGAAACTGACCGCATTATGTCTATGCTCCATTTTTCTTACATTCTCTCTCCACTTCCTTTGTCCAGCTTTGTCTTGTTTATGACCTCTCCACTTTGTTCTTCATAGAGAGAACTCATTCTCTCCTTTTCGCACCCTAATTTATACCCATCTTACATTTCTTTTTCTTTTTCACCACCACGAACAATCTTTTGCGCTGGGTCTCTGTGCTGTTTTGGCCTCTTGCTCCTCATTTACCTTTGTCAAAAGTATATTTAAAAAAATACTTTCCAACAGCTTTCAGCTCTGAAGAAGAGTCATACCAGCCTCTGAATATTAATTCTACTTCTCTCTCCAAAGACTTTGTTAGACTTGCTGAGTTTGTCTAGCCTTCTGTGTTTGTTTCACATTTCCAGCATTCACAGTATTTTGCTTTTACATAAAGCATAATAACCATCTTGGGTCTTAATGTTTCTTTGAAATAATTAGAGCAGAGGTGTAAGCGTACGCACAGAGGTTAAATCCATTGAACCCGCATGTTATTCATAAGCACATATATGAGCATGAATGACTTGAATGGAAGCTTTTCACTAAAATAGCTATTCATTTTTCCACGAAAGGGAGTGGTTTGCTGTAAGTAGTCTCACAAAACAGATTTGCTGTATCTCCTCTGAATCTGTTCCTGTATGAATATATACAAAAGCACAATACAGCGGATGCTGGGAATCTGAAAAAAAAGAAACAAAACATCTGGGAAAACTCAGCAGGTCTGACACTACCTGTGGAGAAAGAAGCAGAGTTAACTTTTTGAGTCCAATATGACTCATTTTCAGACTGAAAGATGCTGAAAAATTGTGTTTTTTATGATATTCTAAGATGGGAGAAGAAGCAAGATGAATGGATGGTGAGGGGGCCCAGAGCTAAAGACAACAGGAGTGCTAATGGTATTGAAGCAGTTTTGAAGAAAGGTCATGGTGGACTCAAAATGTTAATTGATTCTGATCCATCTTGGCACTCTGTGTCATTAAATATTACTCCTAAAAACATTAAAAGCGAACTCAAAGCTGAAAGAAATTGAACTAAATGGATCCAGTAAGCTTGCATTCAAATGACATAGAAGTAGATTGGATTCAGCTTTATTAGCAGACCGCTTTAATTTTTTTTGGTGTTGTGTGTCTCTCTTTAGCTGAACACAAGAGCATTCCAGATTTAAGCACAACAGGCATGAGCATCGTACTATCTCCAGTGTGCAGCCAAGAGCTGGATGCCGTAGCATCAGATGCATCTCCTATGATCACAAATATGACCCCTCTTGAAGAGGCAGAGGATGAGGGAAGGATGAAGGAACTTGACACTATGCTGCGCTATGAGAAACCGCCACCACTACACACTGGAGCAGACTGGAAAGTTGTCCTTCACTTGCCGGAAATAGAAACATGGCTTCGTATGACGTCAGAGCGGGTTCGAGATCTCACCTACTCTGTACAGCAGGACACAGAGAATAGACATGTAGACGTTCACCTGGTACAACTAAAGGTAAGAATAAGGGAAGGACATTTTATTCACAAACATGAATTTTGATTTGAAGTAATACATTAAGTGAAATTCTATTGGTATTGTATCAATAAATGTAAATCCAGAAACAACATTAAAATAGTTGGAACAAAAACAGACATTGCTGGAAAAGCTCAGCAGGTCTGGCAGCATCTGTCAAGAAATAAATCAGTGTTAAAGTTTCTGGTCTGGTGACCCTTCCTCAGAGTTTCTTTTGGATTTTATTAAAATAATTGGAATGAGTACATTTTAGATGAATATAATTTCTCTAATGGAATACAGTTTAATACAATTGAGATGACATATCTGTGGTCTTGGACAACTGAAAGAAGATGGACAGATAGTGGGAACTGCCGATGCTGGAGAATTTGAGATAACAAGGTATAGAGCTGGATGAACACAGCAGGCCAAGCAACATCAGAGGAACAGGAAAGCTGACGTTTTGGGTCTGGACCCTTCATTTTCTGAAGGGTCAGCTTTCCTGCTCCTCAGATGCTGCTTGGTCAGCTCTACACCTTGTTATCTGTGAAAGAAGATGGACTTGTTCACTTGGTGAATCACTAGTGTTGTTGCTCTGATTTTCGAATGCAGCATTTGATATGCACTTTTATATTGTATTATTATAATAGCCAAAGAACTGTAATGAGTAGTGATTTGAATTATATGTATTTTAAATTCTATTATTTTAATTTAAGTGCAGCAAGCATCATCGAAAAATACAATATAAAAGAAGGTCATTTGCACTTTGCAACAGGGCATGTCCTTTGTTTTTTTCTGCCGAAATGCAAGAACAATTCTGAAGAGATATTCTAAAAGTTCAAAGTAGCTGGGGAGAAATTCCCTCCGTACCCAAACTTTGCTGAAATTGTTAAAAATATAGGGCAGACGTGTAATTCCATCACATCCAGAATGTAGGAAATGGTTCTTTGATCTGAGTTTTTGGACCAGTTGGGCAGTTGGAACAATTCTTTGTTCCAAGACTAAGCCTGGGCAAGCAAGTCTTTCAAAATGTTTTTCAATAACAATGAACTTGAAAGTTTGAATGAGTTTATGTGCTTTTCCCACACAGTTACATCAATTTTTTAATAAAAGGCATGATACCTCTCCCACAGGGTAACTAACCTCTAAGTTGTCCTGGAACCAATCTAGAATAGTACCTTACCTCTCCTAAAGGGTACCCCACATCTCAAAAGGACATCACATAGTTTAGACTGCTCTTACCAGGTCTGATAGTGTTAAAGGTGGAGAAGAGGAAAGTTTCTTCGATTGTGTTTGTAAGAATTTCGAACAGCAGTGTGTATCTGGTATAACAAGAAAGGATACAGTGTTAGTTCTTGTTCCTGGGAATAAGCTGAACCTAGTACATTAACGGTCAGTTGGGAGGAATATTTAGGGGACAATGTTCATTGTATCATACGGTTCAAGATGACAGTGGAAAATGATATTTGACAATCCAGGATAATATTAATCAATTAGTAGAGAATGAACTTCAATGGGGCAAAAACAGAACTGGCCCAGATTGACTGGAGTCAAAGGTTGGTGAGGAAAGCTGTAGCTGAACAATGGCCTACATTCAAAGGAGAAATAGTTTGGGTGCAGTCAAGTCACATTCCCTCAAAATGGAAAGGTAGGACAAATAAATCTAGAGCTTCCTGGATGACAATGGAGATAGACAGCAATGTAAGAAGAAAATATGTGTGCATGAACATCATCAGGTGGTAAACACAATTGAGCACAATGCTGAATACAGAAGGGAGCTGAGAAACTAGTAGGAGAAGTGAAGGTGGATTATGAGATAAGACTGACAGCTAACATAAAGGAAAATCCCAAAGTCTTTGATAAACACATGAACAGTAAAAGCAGTGGTAAAGTGAGGAATAAGGTCAATTAGGGATTAAAGAAGGGATTTACAACTGGACATAAGTGGCATTGCTGACATTTTAATTGATTACTTTGCATCTGCCTTCATCTGCTACAAAACTGCTAGCAGCAATTATTCAGGACAAAATTAACAGTCAAGTGGAAAATGTGGGTTACTTCAGAAGGCCCAGCATGGATTTGTTAAGGAATGGTCACGTCTGACTAACTTGTTGGTGTTTTTGAAGAGATCAGTACTGCTGGTGTTGTCAAGTGGTATCATTTTGTTTTTTGCATTTTTAATTAAAGTCAGAAATGTAGAAAAGGACTGTTTTTAAAACCGTGGACTGTGGAAAGGAATTACTCCGCTGTTAGCGACAAGCTACTGAAACTCATTGTGTGTGCTGTTTTCTTTGCTGTTTTGTTCAAGCTGTGGAGGAGTGTACTTTTTGGCTGGCAACAAGTAGTTGATTGGTTTATGCAATTATGAGCAGTCGTGGATGTCAGAGGTAATCAGCCTGATGACGATTCTTGAATTGGTTCTGGGGCAGCTGATTAGCTTGCGATTCTGAACAAATCAGTGACAAACCTTTGTACCTTTTGATATGGCAGAATACATATGTGTCTCTCTCTGCAGTTAATCACTTGAAGCCTGATTAAGGCCAAATATTTTCTTCCGTCAGTTGCTATAAATTTTACCCTTAAAGAGTTACTAAGAGATTCTGCAATTAGCATACCAAATGTCTTGTGCCTCCAGTTGAAAAGTGAAGGAATCTGAAAAAAATTCAAAGAACAGAAAGTTCTGGCAAACTAAAATGATTATTTCAGTGAATATTATAGAACAAAAACAAAGTGCTGGAGAAGCTCAGCGGGTCTAGCAGCATCTGTGAAGGAGAAAATAGAGTTAACGTTTCGGGTCCGGTGACCCTCCCTCAGAGCTTTTTGGTTTTTATTCAATATTATGGTACAGTCTTCTTAAATTATGATATCTAGATTTCCTTTCCTTCTATCCTTCAAACCGATGCTTTTTGCTTTTCTGTACCTGTCTGCTTGTGTGCTTAGTGGTTTACAAGGGTTAACAGTTCCAATTTGGAGAGCCATATGTTGACTTATGATTAGAATTTACTTAATTGGAATGAACTGTAGTTCATGTTAAGCACTGGATGCTGATCAGTGCTTCCTGTTTACTTGATTCAAACAGGCAGGTAAATCAGGGACTTTGCATACTTCAATTAAATCATTAATGTTTGTGTCAACCTGGGAGTAGAGAACTTGAAAATCTGTGCACCTTTCTAAGTGTTCAGTAGCCATATGGTGTACATAGATTTCTAAAAGGCATTCTATACAATGCCATATATCAGACTTGTGAGATAAGTTATAACTGACAGAGTAATAGAGTCAGTAGCCACATGATTGCAGAATTGAGGAATAGGAAACAGAGACGGATGATAAACTATTACTTTTGAAGCAGAAGGACGGTTTATAGTTGTGTTCCCTGGGGTTCAGTATTGGGACGCTTCCTTTTCCTGATATGTAAATGATCTAGATCTTAGTTTGTAGGCAGCAATTTCAAAGATTGTAGTAGACACAAATCTGGAAGTGTTGTAAATCGTGAGGAAGACAGTATAGAGCTCCAAAGGGACATAAACAAGTTGGTGGAATGGACAGACGGGTAGCAGATAAAGTTCAATGCAAAGAAGTGTAAGGGGATTCAACTTGGTACAAAGAACATCAAAAGGCTACAGGTAGTAAAAGCAATGCTGGAGCCTGGAGACCTGGTTGCCCATGTACAAAAATCAATAAAGGTGGCAGGATTGGTAGAGAAAACTGTTAGCAAAGTATGCACTGTGCTAGGTTTCACTCACAGGGTACAATCTCGAGTGCATAGGCTATGTGCTCTCTGATGAAGGGTCTAGGCGCAAAATGTCAGCTTTTGTGCTCCTGAGATGCTGCTTGGCCTGCTGTGATCATCCAGCTCCACACTTTGTTATCTTGGATTCTACAGCATCTGCAGTTCCCATTATCACTGCGTAGGCTATGTACAAGGCATAGAGTACATGAGGAAAGAGGGTATGCTGAATATAGGACACCAATTAGCGGTCAGCTGGACTATTGTGTACAGTGCTCTGTGCCAACTTTAGAAAGGATGGAAACACATTGAAAAGAGTGCAAAAGGGGTTTACAAGAATGATTCCAGGGATGAAAAACTTCAATTATGATGGTGAATTAGAGAAATTGGGACTGCTGAGAAGGTTAAGTGGAGATTTGATAAAGGTTTTTAAAATCATGGTGGGTCTCGACAGAGAAGATGTGAAGGAAGTGTTGTCACTTGTAAATGGATTGCGAATCGCAAGACACAGGCATAAAGTGTTTTTCAAAAGAAACAAATATCAGTTGTGAAAATACCGGTTCATACAACAAGTAATTTAGAAAATGTGGTGGATGCAGTTTCAATTGAGGCATTCAAGGGGGCATCAGATGATTATTTAAATAGAAACAGTGTGCAAAGTTATGGGGAAAAGACGGCAGATTGTTAATAATTCAAAATGGTCGGAAAGATAGTAAAGACATGATGGGCTGAGTGGCTCCTTCTGCACCACAATAATTCTGTGACTTTGTGGTTCTAACTTGCACAGATCGTGTTCCCTACTCCTGACAAATAACAATCAGGAATGACTGCAGGCAACTGATGTTTGATATAGCATGCTGCCTCCGTAAACCACGATGTGAAATTTGGAACGTGCCTCTGTTTTACTGCAAAAATGCTTGTGTTTGGGGGCAGAACATCTGGCTTTTAGCTTTGTGTACCATTTTTGAACATAGGAGTGGTTTGTCATTTTTACAAAAATGTATGCCATGGTTTGGTATGATAAATGTATATGTGTGTATATATTATATATGGACATATAACTTCTGTGGTAAAATTGCCTATTGGTTAAGCATTTGGTTATCCATGACCTGTTGATGCCTATGAAACTTTTTTCTGTCAACATTAACCTCTAAAGGCAGACATCAGATATCAGGTGCTAGCAACCACATCATTCTTTACATGTGAGACTCGATTAATTGACATTTGCTGTTACTTTATCATTTATGTGCACTACACTTGAGTCTGTTTCCTTGTCCCATATTTTTTCCATGAAGGCATGCATTTTACAAAACATATTATTTACTCATGCGATGTGAACATGACTGGCTAGGGCAGCATTTGTTGCTCATCTACAGTTCTTGAGAAGGAGGTGGTGAGCTGCCTTCCTGAACAGCTGCAATCCACGTGCTGTGGGTAGACCCACAATTCTGTCAGGAAGGGAATGTCAGGATTTTGACCCAGAGACACTGAAGAAATTGCAAATATGTTCCTAAGTCAGGACGGTGAGTGGTGTGGTATTCTCATGTAGTTGCTGCCCTTATCCTTCCAGATGTTCGTAGTTGTGGGCTCATAAGGTGCCGTCTCAGGATCTTTGGTGAATTTCTGCAGTGTATTTTGTGGATGGTCTACATTTCTGCAACTCAGCATCAGTGGTAGAGGGAGAGGACATTTGTGGATGTGATGCCAATCAAGTGGGCTGCTTTGCCGAGTCTCTTGAATGTTGTTGGAGCTGTTGTCATCCATGCGAAGGTATTCTATTACACTCCGGACTTTTGCCTTGTAGATGGTGGACAGGCTTTCGGAAGTCAGGAATGGAGTTACTCACTGCAGGGTTCTTGACCTCTTTACTAGGGAGGATAGCAAGGGAGAAAGGAGGATCACTCAAAGATTCAAGTGAGTTTTTTTTAAGGAAGTGACAAAGGTGATCGATGAGGGTAGGACCATGGATGTTGTCCACATGGACTTCAGTAAGACCTTGACAAGGCCCCTCATGGCACACTGATACAGAAGGTAAATTGCATAGAGTGAGAGGTGAGCTAGCAAGATGGATTAAAAACAACTGGCTTGGTCATAGAAAATAGAGTGTTGTAGTGGAAGAGATAGCACGGTGTAGAGCTGGAAGAACACAGCAAGCCAAGCAGCATCAGAGGAGCAGGAAGGCTGATGTTTCGGGCCTAGGCCCTTCTTCAGAAATGAGTTCCTACTATCTCGGTAGCAGTGGAAGGGTGTGTTTCTGAATGGACAGCTGTGACTAGTGATGTTCCTCAGGGATCAGTGTTAGGACCTTTGCTATGTGTAATACATATAAATGATTTGGAGGATAATGTAACTGGTTTGATTCGTAAGTTTGCGGATGAAGTAAAGATTGGTGGAACTGCTGATAATGAGAAGGACCGTCAGAGGATACAGCAGGATAGAGATTGGCTGGTGACTTGGGCAGACAGATGACAGATGTAGTTTAATCAGGAAAAATGTGAGGGAAAGCATTTCAGAAGGCCTAATCCAGATGGAAAATATACAGTAAATGGCAGATCCCTTAGGAATACTGGTAGGTGGGGGGATCTAGGTGTACAGGTACACAGGCCACTGTAAGTAACAACTAGGTGGAGAAGGTTATCAACAATGCTCGCCTTCATTGGACGTGGCATTGAGGTTAAAAGTTGGCAGGCAATGTTGTAGCTTTATTGAACCTTAGTTAGGCTGCATTTGCAATATTGTGTTCAATTTTTGTCACCACACTATCAGAAGGATGTGGTAGCTTTGGAGTGGGTACAGAAAAGATTTCCCAAGATGTTGCCTAGCATGGAGGACATTCTCTATGAGGAGAGGTTAGTGAAACTTGGGTTGTTCTCACTGAAATGACGGATTTTGAGGGGTGACTTGATGGAGGCCTATAAGCTTATGAAGGGCATAGACAGAATGGACAGCTGGAAGTTTTTCCCAGGGTGGAGGAGTCACTTACATAGAACATAGAACATAGAACATTACAGCACAGTACAGGCCCTCGATGTTGCGCCGATCTGTCATTCTGATCTCAAGCCCATCTAACCTACACTATTCCATGTACATCAATATGCTTGTCCAATGACGACTTAAATGTACCTAAAGTTGGCGAATCTACTACCGTTGCAGGCAAAGCATTCCATTCCCTTACTACTCCCTGAGTAAAGAAACTACCTCTGACATCTGTCCTATATCTTTCACCCCTCAATTTAAAGCTATGCCCCCTCATGCTCGCCGTCACCATCCTAGGAAAAAAGCTCTCCCTATCCACCCTATCTAACCCTCTGATTATTTTATATGTTTCAATTAAGTCACCTCTCAACCTTCTTCTCTCTAACGAAAACAGCCTCAAGTCCCTCAGCCTTTCCTCGTAAGACCTTCCCTCCATACCAGGCAACATCCTAGTAAATCTCCTCTGCACCCTTTCCAAAGCTTCTATATCCTTCTTATAATGCGGTGACCAGAACTGTACGCAATGCTCCAAGTGCGGCCGCACCAGAGTTTTGTACAGCTGCAGCATAACCTCATGGTTCCGGAACTCGATCCCTCTATTAATAAAAGCTAAAACACTGTATGCCTTCTTAACAGCCCTGCCAACCTGGGTGGCAACTTTCAAGGATCTGTGTACATGGACACCGAGATCTCTCTGCTCATCTACACTACCAAGGATCTTACCATTAGCCCAGTACTTTGCATTGCGGTTACTCCTACCAAAGTGCATCACCTCACACTTGTCCGCATTAAACTCCATTTGCCACCTCTCAGCCCAGCTCTGCAGCTTATCTATGTCTCTCTGTAACCTACAACATCCTTTTTCACTATCCACAACTCCACAGACCTTGATGTCGTCTGCAAATTTACTAACCCATCCTTCTATGCCGTCATCCAGGTCATTTATAAAAATGACACAGCAGTGGACCCAACACCGATGCTTGCGGTACACCACTAGTAACTGGTCTCCAAGATGAACATTTCCCATCAACTACCACCCTCTGTCTTCTTTCAGCAAGCCAATTTCTGATCCAAACTGCCTTATCTCCTACAATCTCACTCCTCCGCATTTTGTACAATAGTCTGCTGTGGGGAACCTTTTCGAACGCCTTGCTGAAATCCATGTACACAACATCAACTGGTTAACTCTCATCTACAAGTGGGATTACTAACTGCTCATCAGACAAACTGGCATAGTGTCAATAAAGTTGAGTTAAATGACTAAAGATTGTAGTGGGTGGAAGGTGTTTCAGTTCATAGGACACCAACAATGGGATAAACAGGTCATCTTCTGATGAAGGGTCTAGGCCCAAAATGTCAGCCTTCCTGCTCCGCTGATGCTGCTTGGCTGGCTTTGTTCATCCAGCTCTACACCTTGTTATCTCATCTTCTGATGGAATGGACTCCACTTGAAGCTTGTAATTCCATGAATCTGACTATGGCAGGCTGTTGCTTGACTAGTCTGTGAGACTGCTCTCCTAGTCTTGGCATGAGCCTTAGAGGCAGGGTTGACCAGGCTGCGTTTGCTTGGGGCATTTCTGGTGCCTACGTTGATTTTTATTTCTCTTTTAAGACTTTCTAATATTTGTTACACCGAATAGCTTGCCAGGCTATTTCAGAGGGCAGGTAAGTGTCAGCCACATTGCTGTTGGTCTAAAGTCACGAGTAGACCATGCCTGATAAGGACAGCAGCTTCCTTCTCCAAAGGACATCTGTGAACCTGAAAGACTTTTCCTGACAATTGGCATGGTTTAACGATCATCATTAAGGTCATTTTACTGCATTCAAATTCCACTACCTGCCATGGAGGGGTTTGAATCTTGGCCCCTCGAACATAACCTGGGTCTCTGGATTAATAGTCTGGAATATTACCACTCAGCCATTGCCTCAAGGCTAGATGAGGAATCCAGGGAAATTTATGGTGTTTATCATTACCCTTAGCAACAAAATAACCAGGAATAAACAGTCCCAAGTCAGTAGACCTGGGCCAATAGGTTTTGCTAATTAGACGCCACTTAACAGAATCTTAGAAATTGAAATTCACTTGTACTAGAATTTTAATTGAAAATTCATTCCACAGCACAATGTTTGCAACCACTTTGCAATAGGTGCTTTGAGGACTGAAAACAACAAATGCCAGGCAGCATCCATGGAGATTGAGCAAGCGAAGATTTTGAGTCTAGATGACTCTTCATCAGAGCAGACACAAAGTGTGGAAGGGGTAGCATTTACGCCATAGTTGCAGGAGGTGTGGAATGTAGAGTGCTGGGAGAGAAAGGATGTTGATAGCTCAGATTAAGTGATCAGAATTTGAGAATGGCAAAACCATAATGTGTCTGACTGCCAGGGTGGAAAGAATAGACAGTCTCACTGTGGTAGGGTGGGTGGAGGGGAGAGCGGACATGGCGACAGAGAATGTAACAAGTAAAGTCAAAAGAAAGGGAAGGGATGGGAGTTCGTTCACAATTTGAAGTTGTTGATTTCAATATTTGTAAGTCCAGAAGACTGCAATGTGCCTGGTTTGAAGATAAGACATTGCTTCTCTACTGTAAACTTGGCTTCTATAGATATTGTCCCTCTGGCTTTTGTGTGAGTTCTGATCTTAATAGAGATTTTAGAAGGATGAGAGGGGATCTGATTGAGACGTATAAGATTATTAAGGGATTGAACACTCTGGAGACAGGAAGCATATTTCCGCTGATGGGTGAGTCCAGAACCAGAGGACACAGTTTAAAAATAAGGGGTAGGCCATTGAGAACAGAGTTGAGGAAAACCTTCTTCACCCAGAGATTGGTGGATATATGGAATTCTCTGCCCCAGAAGGCAGTGGAGGCCAACTGTCTGGATACTTTCAAGAAAGAGATGGATAGAGCTCTTAAAAGATAGTGGAATCAAGGGTTATGGGGATAAGGCAGGAACAGGATACTGATTGTGGATGATCAGCCATGATCATCATGAATGGTGGTGCTGGCTCGAAGGGCTGAATGGCCTACTCCAGCACCTATTGTCAATTGGAGCTGTTCCCTGATATATTATGCACTCTTTCTTTCTGAGTTATGTCACATGACATCCAGAATGTATCCCTCCTCAACCTTTAGAGTTGACATAATGGCCATGGTGATGTGTAATGGTGTTGAAAGTGATGGACAGTGCGTCAGGACAGGGGGCTGCCTTATCTTGGTTGGTGTCAAACTTCTTCAGTGCTGTTGAAGCTGCCCCAGTCAAGGCAAGTGGGGAGTATTCCATTATACTCTTTGGCTTGTACTTTGTAGATGGTGGACAGGAGGTGATTTAGCTTCTGACCTGCTCTCTCCATCGCTGGAATGGGTAAGTTATGGTCAGGGATTGAAAATGCCCTCAACCACATCTCTTGCATTTCCTGCGCTTCTGCCCTCACACCTGCTCCCCCTAACAAGAATAAAGACATAATTCCCCTTGTCCTCACACATAACCCCACCAATCTCCACATCCAGCATATCATTCTCCACCACTTCTGTCACCTACAATCCAACCCCACAACCAAAGAGATGTTTGCTTCCCCATTTCTATGTGCCTTTCGTAGGTTCTGATCTCTCTGCAACTCCCTTGTCTGCTCCACACTCCCCACTAACCCCACCACCCCAGCACCTTTTCCTGCAACTGCAGGAAGTGCTACACCTGCCCCTGCACTTGCCCCCACCCAACCTCTGTTCAAGGCACAAAACAAACCTTTCATATTAGACAGGGGTTCACCTGCACATCTGTCAACTTGGTCTATTGCTTCCACTGCTCTCAATGTAGCCTTCTCAACATCGGTGAGACCAAGTGAGGACAAGGAGACTGTTTCATGGAGCATCTGCGTTCTGTATGAGACAAACGACAATACCCTCCAGTTGCGAACCATTTCAACTTCCTGTCCTACTCCCAGGGCGACATGTTCATCCTGGGCCTCCTCCAGTGTCACAATGGCACTGCAGTTCCACACTGTGTTATCTCTGACTCATCAATGTTCACTGCTGCTCACTGTTTTTTAGCCCTCCCCAACCTGAATCTACTTCTTGATTTTACTGAGCAAAAATCTTTCTTCTGTACAGTTTTATTATCAGGGATACCACCTCTTCTTTCCTATTTTATCTGTCTCTTCAAAAGGTTAATTTTCCTGGAATGCTTAGTTTCCAACTCTGGTCACTTTGCAACAACTATTCTGTACTGTTCTGAACTCCCAGCTGCTACGGTAATGGCACAACATATGTGTTGCGATGTCTGCCTAATGTTGTCAAGTAATGTTTTGTTTAGTTAAGTAATTATTTGTGTTTTAGACTGATTTATTTTAGTTTTGTTTATTAGTTGGTCTATCTAACTTGTTACTAAATAAAGATACAGCTTTTTAATTAGAGATAGAAGAAAGACACGAAGGAGATGTTACAAGTAGAACTGAAAGTCACACATCTTCCATCTCTGCACCAAATTCTGACTTACACAAAATTCACAACGTTAGAAATCTGTTATTGACACATTTGTTAATCATCTTTTTGTGTTTCACACTCTCAGACACATCAACATAACAAATTGTCAAAGTAAGTTGTCTTTTCTTTTTAATAAATGGGCACAACTTTCAAAAATATAACCCCATTCAAAATCAAATAATTCCTTTATGTAACTGAAATGAGGAGTTCATGCATTTCCACAAGTACTATAGTCACCAGTGTTAAAAATGTCAATGCTACTGAGAATTGGATTTGCTGCAGATTATTTTTGTTTTCTGTTGATTAAGTTCCCAGATTCTGGTTTGTCATTTCTACTTATGAAGCCATTGTATTCTTCATGAGGTTTGTCAGTGTAATCTTGTCAGTAGTTTCTTCAAGATATACTTGATGATGAGCCTCCCATTTTTTTGCTAAGTTAATATTTTTGATACTTGTTCTGAAATACTTTGCAGGCATAGATGAATGCTAATGATGTCCAATCTTTAAACTGAACTTAGAAGGAACATTAAATGAGGCTGCTGTACAAATCTGGAGGTGGTGGCAATTAAGTTTTCTAATAGGAAAGGAAATATTTGTAATGAACGCCACATTCTGTTCTTGGATCATGACGAATCAAAGCCAGTGTTGAGGTTGGTTCCAATTATCCCAGGACACTGTGAGAGAACTGCACCAGATCCTGGAGTGAGACTTGAGGGCTGCAGCAGTTGGAGGCCATTTCCCCCCCACTGCCCCCAGTGGCTGTGAAGGTGGCAGTCATATTGAACTGCTAAGCAAATGGCTCCTTCCAGGGAGTGAAGGCTCTTTGAATAGTACAGCACAGTACAGGCCCTTTGGCCCACAATGTTGTGCTGGCCTATAATCCTACCCTGCACACCCAACATTTTACTAACCTCCATGTGCCTATCCAAGAATTGCTTAAAAGTCTCCCACGTATCGGAACCCACTACCACTGCTGGCAGTGCATTCCACACACCCACTACTCTCTGTGTGAAGAACCTACCTTTGACATCTCCCCTCTACCTCCCTTCAATCACTTTAAAATTATGCCCCCTCATAGTCATTTCTGCCCTGGGAAAAAAGTCTCTGCCTATCAAGACAATAAGTCAAGCCTTCCAGTCTTGGTAACATCCTTGTAAATTGTTTTTGCATGTTTTCCAGCTTAATAACATCCTTCCTGTAGCAGGGCAACTAGAATGGTAAATGTTGCCTTACCAATGTCTTGTACAGCTGTAGCATGATGTCCCAACTCCTATGTTCAATGCTCTGACCGATGAAAACAAGGGTGCCAAACATGTCCTTCACCATCCTGACTATCTGTGGTGCTACTTTCAATGAGCTATGCACCTGCACCCCTAGCTCTCCCAGTTTGACAACACTCTCCATAACCCCATTATTAACTGTGTAAGTCCTGCCCTGGCTTGTCTTACCAAAATGCAACACTTTGCATTTATCTGAATTAAACTTGATCAACCATTCCTCAGCCCACTCGCCTAGTTGATCAAGTCCTGTTATACTCTGAGATAATCTTCTTCATTGTCCACAATACTACCAATTCATCCACAAACTTGCTAACCATGCTTCCAATATTCTCATCCAAATCATTTATATAAATGAGGAATAACAGTGGACCCAGCAGCGATCCTTGTGGCACACTGCTGGTCACAGGCCTCCAGTCTGAACAACAACACTATATCACCATCCTCTGTCTCCTACCATCAAGCAAATTTTGTATCCAGTTGGCTAGCTGCCCCTGGATCCCATACAATCTAACCCTACTAACTACAAGGAACCTTGTCAAGGGCCTTACTAAAGTCCATGTAGAAAACGACTACTGCACTGCCTTTATCTTTCTTCTTCATCACCTATTCAAAAAAGTCACTCAGATTTGTGAGACATCATTTCCCATGCACAAAGTCATGCTGACTATCCCTAATCTGTCCTTTTCTTTTGAAATGCATGTAGATCCTGTTGCTCAGAATCCCTTCTAACAACTTGCCGACCATTGAATTTAGACTCACCAAGCTGTAGTTGACCTGTAGTAGCAGGTAAGAATAGAACTAAATAAACACAGTTCCAACTAGCCAGATGACAGTGGAGAGGCACTGGTAGAGGTTGGTGAGAAGTGAATCATATAAAATGTTGCAACTAAGTTGAGAATGCCGATGAGCTCAATATTTGCCTCTGTCACAGTCACATAGGATGTCATTTGAGACTTTGATAAGAACCCTTTTGGTACTCTGACAGATGCAGAAACCTGATTGAAGGGATTAAAACATCAAGTTCCAGAATAGATGAGAATGCGCTTGGGAGGTAACAACATATTCAATGACCTTGGAGAAAAAAGGGAGATTGGTAGTTTGCAAGTAATTCTTTAGTTTTTAGGAATTGACTAGATAACAACATAAACTAAAAGTAACAGGTAATTGAAATGTTCTCTTCATTTCAAAATGTGGGGCAAATCTTCTGCTCTTGATGGTGATTTTGGAGGCTGGAAAGGTAGCCAATTAGATGAAGAATTAAGTGAAGGAAGGCCCACAGTCAACCTGGTCAACCAACTGAGACCCTTAAATTGTCAAGTAATGGCCAATAAATGGGTCTTAGCCCAGTGCGGCAGATTAACCCAGTTGAAAACTGGCATGTTAGTATGCGACATGCACTATAGCTGTTCCCTTGCAGACAACTTGTTGTCTTAGAGAAGGATGGACAAGGATCACTCATTCCAAGACAATCAGCATCTGGTCAAGGGATTAGACATCTAGCAGGTAGGTGCTTGCTTGGAGTTACGCAGAGCCCAATGAATAAACCCATTCCCCCTCTACCGTTTTGCTTCCCTTTCTCCTAGTTCACTCTGCGATCTTTGGACTCTGCGTGGGTGTACTTCAAGCGGCAGCCATGGCTTCCTTCATGGTATGCCAACGTAAAAGCTACTGGCCTCTGATTAGTCAGCAGCTCCCTCCAAGTGGGACCTCCATCCCTATGCGTCTGATTCCAGGGGACATCCACAGATGGCTTGCTACAGCTGAATTAGTTTGTGATTTGGTGGGCTTTCCCTGGAAGAGGCAGCATTAGTCTCTGAGATAATAGGAACTGCAGATGCTGGAGAATCCGAGACAACAAAGTGTGGAGCTGGATGAACACAGCAGGCCAAGCAGCATCTTAGGAGCAGCAAAGTTGATGTTTTGGGCCGACACCAGTTCTACTGTAGCAGCTACTAAAATCCTTGATGCTTTAAGAAGTTTCTGACTACATTATGGGAGGAAGCAAAACTTAAAAATGAGGAAGGAAAGAAGATTTCCAAAATGACTAAAACCCTTGAATAATAACTTTGCAAATCGTGTACAAAATAATTATAAATTATTAATTGTTAACACAGTATTTAGTTAGAACACATTCAGATATAAATTTCAACACAACCAAACTGCAATTTTATAGTAATGGCATAAAATGGCATTAAAAACAGATACAAAACATGAGCTTGACTTAAAATAAATTTGACTTTTTTTAACCAGTTGGAAAAGGGCAGGTTGATTCAGAACAAAGGAATCTTGCACCTTGAGTGTAGTATATTACAGTTTGTCATTGCAATCACTATTCCTTCCATCTTATAGTATTTCAGCAGCTCATTCTCATGGGGAAACTGGCAGAGATTAAGTGAGTAATTTGGTAGAGGAGGTAAGTGTAATAGCTTTAGTCCAATATTAACCTAGTCAGTTCTGGCAAGGGAACCACACTTACTTCAGATTTAAGGGCTGAAGTATTCTGGTTCATTCATTTATTCTCTAAAATTTGGTGAGGAAGATATGGATGGCTTTTTCAACCCTTTTGAGTGGTTAGCGCAGCAGTTAAAGTGACCAGGCCCACAGTGGGTCCTAACTTGCTTTGGGAGTGGCGGCTGGACTTATTAGCTGGCCTGTGTTACTGGTCCAAGTTTCAACCTTTCATTGCCCAGTTCAATAATCCATGTACCAGATCAGGCATTTTTACAAATTTAATTTCTAGGAGGATATTCAGAGGTAATCTAATACCAGCTTCCTGCAGAGCATCTGGACTTGCATCCTGCACCTCAGCTGGTCAAAACAACCTTGAGTGGAGTGGGTTGGTCAATGAAAAGAATTTACAGATGTGTTTGACCTTCACTATTTTGCGAAATGACTGGTCAATAACAGTGATTTCTACACAAAATGAATGTTAGCCTGCTAAGAAATGTTCACCTGTTGTGAATCACTGGATGTTGCATAAAATATGAAAATATGATTTCAAGATGTCACTGTCTTATTTATTACCTTCATCCAGAAATAGGATTTGAAATGTATTCATATCAGTCATTATTTTCATCATTGATTAATTTAAAATTCTATTTGAAAGATATTTGGAATGTGGAATCTTCTACAAGGTGAGTAATGCAACTAATAATGGTTCATTTATATAGATGCTGCTAGTACTAGAAGCTTACTCTAAAGGGCGTTTACTGTGAGCAGCTCTACAACCACTGTGCGTGTGCAGGAACATAGCATTGCAAGGTGACATCATTACCCAGCAGCAGCAGCAACTGCCTGTCACAAAGATGGCACTGCCCATATAATCACATTGGTTACACAAGCAGCTTCTGATTCTACAAACTTAAGAAAAATCTTGGCTAATCAAGACTAATCTGAGCAGGTGCTTCCTCCCTTGACCCTGCCCTGTGCTGAATTGGCACAAGAAACTGGAAAGGAACGTAAGGTATGGTGAAGGGAGTGTGGGGAATTTGTTGTCACTTTAAAAAACTAATTAACATGAAATAAAGGCACTCCAATCTGCACCTGAGCTGGTGCTGACATCACTACAAATAGCACATGGAGACATTATCAAAGCACTTGCAGAGCTTGTTTTTGCCAGCTGACAGCATGAGCCCTGTCTGGAAGGAACACTACAACTACACCAAATGAGTCCTCATATTTCATTTTTAGATAGTTTTTAAACAACGTGTTTCGTTATTATTCAGCTCCAGAGTGAAATCTTAAAAGACAAGATAAAAGTAGAGATACAGAGATGCTTAGAGAGGGAATTTGAGGGTTCACACTGTGCCCCAAATTCTGAAAATCAACTTGAGAGTTTGCTCGGGTTGTGCGGCTGGGTGGTTTCAGTAAATAACAGCTTTCCATCTGCCTCTATGGGTCAATATTTCTTCTTATTTCCAAACTTCAAGAAGGGGCCCTGAAGATGGTTTACTGGAGATGCAGGGGTTTCAGGAATCCAACTTAATGTTTCTTTACTCAGGAACTTTTCAAAGTGGCCAATTCTGCAGTTGTCAACTCTGGCGATTTCTGAAGTACTGCATCTTTGGGGGAGGCTGATCATGAACTTAGCAATGGAAAATCAGAAGTAGGTCAGACGTTTGGATAGTGAACTGGTAATAGCGACCTCATTTTCAGTTATTTTAGGAATCCTATGTTTCAGGGGAAAAATGAACAGCAGTCATGAAAATATATCAAGACTGGAATTTTATTTCCATTTTTGATTTAGTGTTAAAATATTGCTGCTGAACCACCGAGGTACAGTGCCCACAAAGGAATAGGCATTCACAGTAAATGCCCTGGCTTTTCCAAACTAAAGTGACGTAACAGGTTTCTTTAAAGCAGTGAACAACATGTGTGTAACTGATTCTCAGGTCAAAGTGAAAGCATCCCTACCTCTGAACCAAGCTTCCCAGGATCACGTCCCACCCACTTCAGAGGTGTTTGGTAACATCTTTGAACAGGTTGATTAGAAAATAGCTAAAACCAAAATTCGGTAATTAAAATTGACAATTGATTTCATCCCATTTAGTGTAAGTTATCCTTAGCTCAGTCCATTTCTAACCTTAATCTCTCAGGCAGAAATGCAACGAAAGCATCCTGGGCCAAATTAGTACAATTCTCAAGAAATGTCCTCTCCACCAGCCAATGGAAATTGATGAAATGTCAGTCACTGACACTTTGCAAGTGAGATTTCCCACTTGTAAATTTTATTTTTGTTTTAGTTTTTCTGTTAGAGTTTGTAATGCACTCTTTTGTAGAGTATCAAAACCAATATATTATTCAGTTCAAATAGGGCTGAGAATGTTTTGGGAATAACTAAACCCCAAGAGGGGCTGACTAGGTTGACATAGTGAAGTAAATACGAGATGATGTATGGGGAAAGGGAGGGAGAGGGTCAGCAGAATGTTTGGACATTATGTGGTGGAAGTGGACTTGTTTCTAAGGGCCTCTCTTAATGCACAGTGGAGGACTGAAGATAACTTCTCTATACATAGAGAGCAGGATGTTACAGTAGGTCACCACTGATATGACCTCCCACTTATGAGTGAGTGAGTAAGTTAATGGTGAGATAGCAGTATTCTGTTCAATGAAGGTACTGCAGGGATAGTGGAGGTTTGGGAAAGTAGGTGTTTTTGGTCAGTCACATGGGCCTGGATCAGTTAATTGCCATGCTGAACAGGAAGTGAGAGAAGCTGAAATTTTCCATCTTGTTGGAGGAGTGGTCTTTTCTGTAATTCTGATCTGTTGTCATGATTGGGATAAGGGCTGATATGTTGCTCAGCAGGATGGGACTGGTGAGGGTAGAGGAAAGGATTTGGTCATTAAGATATTGCTGGATACAAAGTTAATTATTTCTAGTGGAGGTTGAAATTGAAAAGGAAACAATGGACAAATAGTTCCTCAGTAGAATGAGGGAGGAAGTAGAATTGCTGTGCACTAGGCACCCTGCAGACCGAGGCTTTGGACTAAGGTGAGCAGTACAAGGGAAGTTCAATGGTTTAAGGAAAGACTTGTGGCTGCAGGGCTTTGCAGCCAGTAAACTGAGAGAAGAGTGTTCAAATGAGGGAATATGCCAACAGGTAATGATGAAACATTTTGTAGCCAAAGGCAAAAAGTGCTAATGGGGTGAGGGAATTTGAAATGTTGTTGGTTCAATTTGACAAAAGAGACCTGGAGCAGCTTGGACAAAGCAATTATCAATAAACAGGCACTAATTACATGGATTTTCCGGACGATCTGACAGGACAAGAAACAAAACACGGTTTGAATTGCAATTCCAGAGTTTGAAACTGATCTGGGCATTTTTTAACATCTTGGTCAACATGGCTGCTGTTATAACTTTAGACTGTTGCACAGTGACACTCAGTGGGCAAAGCTGAAAGCTGCATGTATGTTGAAGTAATTTTTTTCATGCATTCACTTCCAGACTATTGAACAGTAAATTGCTTTAGCATCTTCACATGACATTGAACATTAGCATTGAAAGCCCTGTCACAGAGTCACCTACAGATGTAACTGCGACCACATTTAAATGGTGATGCATTTAGATCTGACTTTACTGTAGCTAACAAAGTCTGGAGCTGGATGAACACAGCAGGCCAAGCAGCATCTCAGGAGCACAAAGGCTGACGTTTCGGGCCGAGACCCTTCATCAGAAAAGGGGGATGGGGAGAGGGTTCTGGAATAAATAGGGAGAGAGGGGGAGGCGGACCGAAGATGGATAGAGGAGAAGATAGGTAGAGAGGAGAGTATAGGTGGGGTGGTAGGGAGGGCATAGGTCAGTCCGGGGAGGACGGACAGGTCAAGGGGGTGGGATGAGGTTAGTTGGTAGGAAATGGAGGTGTGGCTTGAGGTGGGAGGAGGAGATAGATAGGTGAGAGGAAGAACAGGTTAGGGAGGCGGGGACGAGCTGGTCTGGTTTTGGGATGCAGTGGGGGGGAAGGGAGATTTTGAAGCTTATGAAATTGCCACTGCCGACGCCAGCGGCACTCTGCCCTCTGTCGACAGAAACCAGCCCACATCTGACATAACCCCGCCCACAGCCACACCGACATCGCTCCGCCCACAGTCTCCACAGCCAGCAATCCCAGAGAAGACAGCCACACTGAGCCTTGCCGAATTTTTACCATCCCCCCAGACCTCCCCCTGACGGAGGACGAATGGTCAGTCCTCAGCAAGGGGCTCACCTTTGTCCCCCTTCACCCACACATCACGAATACCAGTCACGTCTGGACATGGAGCAATTTTTCTGCAGCCTCCGCCTCCACACTTACTTCTCTAACCGTGAGCCTAACCTTCCCTCAACTGACCCCTTCACCCACCTCCAACACAAGTCCTCCTCCTGGACACCACCCCCAGGCCTCCTACCCTCCCACAACCTCTTCATCTCCAACTGCCGTCGAGACATTAACCGCCTCAACCTCTCCACCCCTCTCACCCACTCCAACCTCTCCCCCACAGAACGGGCAGCCCTCTGCTCCCTCCGCTCCAACGCCAACCTCACCATCAAACCCGCAGACAAGGGAGGCGCAGTTGTAGTATGGCGCACTGACCTCTACGTTGCTGAGGCCAGATGCCAACTCTCCGACACCTCCTCCTACCGCCCCCTGGATCATGACCCGAACCCCGAGCATCAAACCATCATCTCCCAAACCATTCACAACCTCATCACCTCTTTTGACCTCCCACCCACAGCCTCCAACCTCATTGTTCCCCAATCCCGCACCACCCACTTCTATCTCCTTCCCAAAATCCACAAACCTGGCTGCCCTGGTCGACCCATTGTCTCTGGCTGCTCCTGCCCCACCGAACTCATCTCCACCTATCTGAACTCCATTTTCTCCCCTTTTCGTCCAGGAACTCCCTATCTACATCCGTGACACCACCCACGCCCTCCACCTCCTCCAGAACTTCCAATTCCCCGTCACCATGGACGTCTAGTTCCTATACACCTACATTCCCCATGCAGATGGCTTAAAGACACTCTGCTTCTTCCTGTCCCGCAGACCCGACAAGTCCCCCTCCACCGAGACCCTCATCAGCTTAGCCGAACTCAGCCTCACCGTCAACAACTTCTCTTTTGATTCCTCCCACTTCCTGCAGACAAAGGGGGTGGCCATGGGTACCCGCATGGGCCCAAGCTATGCCTGCCTCTGTGTAGGTTACGTAGAACAATCTCTCTTCTGCACCTACACTGGCCCTAAACCCCACTTCTTCCTCCGTTACATGGATGACTGCATTGGCGCCGCCTCGTGCTCCCAAGAAGAGCTTGAACAGTTCATCCACTTCCACCCGAACCTCAAGTTCACCTGGACCATCTCCAACACATCCCTCTCCTTCCTGGACATCTCTGTCTCCATCTCAGGCAACCACCGAGAATCCGATGTCCATTTCAAGCCCACCGACTCCCACTACTACCTAGAATACTCCTCCTCCCACCCACCTTCCTGCAAAAATTCCATCCCCATTCGCAATTCCTTTGCCTGCGCCGCATCTGCTCCCAGGATGAGGCATTCCTCTCCCATACATCCCGCATTCTTTGCAACTCACCGGTCACACCCCACCCCTTCAATAACCGCCAAAAGACAATTCCACCCTAGTCCTCACAAACCACCCCATCAACCTCCGGATACAATGCATCCAACACTTCTGCCATCTACAATCCGACCCCACCACCCAAAACATTTTTCCATCCCCACCCTTGTCTGCCTTCTGGAGAGACCAATCTCTCCATGACTCCCTTGTCTGCTCCATGCTCCCCACCAACTCCACCCCTCCCGGCACTTTTCCCTGCAACCACAGGAAGTGCTGCACCTGCCCCCACATCTTCTCCCTCACTCCTATCCCAGGCCCCAAGACGACTTTCCACGTCAAGCAGATCAGCCAATGTGGTATACTGCATCCTCTATACCAGTTGTGTCTTCCTCTACATTGGGGAAACTAAGCGGAGGCTTGGGGACCGCTTTGCAGAACACCTCCACTCAGTTCGCCATAAACAACTGCACCTCCCAGTCGTGAATCATTTTAACTGCCCCTTCTATTCCTTAGACGACATGTCCATCCTGGGCCTCCTGCAGTGCCATAATGATGCCACCTGTAGGTTGCAGGAACAGCAACTCATATTTCGCTTGGGAACCCTGATGACACAGGAGAAGGGTTCCGAACCAAAATGTCAACTTTCCTTCTCCTCTGATACGTCTGACCCGCTGCATTCCTCCAGCTCCACACTGTGTTATCACAGGAGTTTTCAATGTCTGTCATTTGAAAAACTATCATGCCCCTCACACATTGATTTGACTATATTTTTGATAGATCTTATGGATGCTCTAGAAATTCAGAGACTTCTTACTTACTGGAATTTTTAACCTTTAATTTTATTTCATTACATGTTTAATAAGTTGTCTTAAGGCAGTTAATGCCAGTATGAAGTTGGATGTAACAGTTGTATTATAACTGCAAACCATGGCCTTTTGAGGCACAGATTTGTGAAAAAATGACATACAGAAGCAATCACCTTTGTATTACATCAACACATGGAGTAGCATTTTCTGATTGCATACAGAAATTATCACATGCAGTGACTAAGTATTCAGTCGTGTAAGATGTACTTAAATGTAATTTAGATCTGATTTAATCATCGAATTTAGTATCAGGTACATCACAGAAATAGCATAAGGCCAAATTTGGATATAATTGTTCTGATAGGATGCTAATTGCATTTGGTTGAAACTTAAGGGTTGACTTTTCAAAAATACTGTCTGAGAGGTGTAGGTGTTGCTGGCAAGGCTGCATTAAAGACAAACATCTTTTGTTAGCTAGAGATGGTGATAAAACTTTTATCATTGAATGTTTTAAATTTGGAATTCTGCTCCCAAAAATTTAGAAGAAAATTTATATTGGTTCTCAATGGGAGATTGCTAGACCATTGAGGTGCTGTCTTGAGAGGGAATGTTAAACTGCAGGCCAATTGCTTCACTCAGGTGAACATTCAAG
Organism: Stegostoma tigrinum; assembly: GCF_030684315.1. Taxonomy (NCBI): domain Eukaryota; kingdom Metazoa; phylum Chordata; class Chondrichthyes; order Orectolobiformes; family Stegostomatidae; genus Stegostoma; species Stegostoma tigrinum. The sequence continues at coordinate 60,539,776 of NC_081363.1, read as the reverse complement.
AACTTATTGCATTGTAGGAAGAGGTGAACGGTACAAGGGAGCCATCATTGGAGTCCTGGCCAATATTTATCCTTCAGCTAAGGTGACTGAATCAGATAATCCAATTATTTACCACATTGCTGCCATGAGATCTTGCTGTCCAGAAATTGCCTGTCATTTTCCAACATTTCAATATAAACCGCACTATAGAAGGATTTCATTGGCTGTATAGTGCAATATAATTTCTGAGATTGTGAAAGGTGTATTTTTTTTCAAAATTCTTTCCTGGGATGTGGGTGTCCTCCGTTTGTTGCCAATCACAATTGTGATGAATGATCTGAATGTCAGGATTTTGCTTTTCCACTTACTCACAAATCCTTTCACTTTCACCATCAAGGAGACTGCTCTGTCAGTGCAAGTGCTCTGAATTATAGCCCAGACAAGTGTGTTCTCCCTCAAGGAGGTATCTGTTACCCGGAGATAGTAGGAACTGCAGATGCTGGAGAATCTGAGATAACAAGGTGTAGAGCTGGAAGAACACAGCAGGCCAAGCAGCATCCTGCTCCTATGATGCTGCTTGGTATACTGTGTTCATCCAGCTCTACGTCTTGTCATCTGTTACGCAAATGTTTCTTCACCAGTGACATGATTCTGTAGCTCTTTACAAAAGAAATAAATCTGTAGGATGGAGTTCCCATTTACATAGCAAACGTTGGCCAGTAGCTGGCAGTGTGTGGTTATATTGGTGGACTTATCAGTCCACAGAGTATACTTCCCATTCGTAGCTAAACTCTGTTGTAGCACATCCTTAATATCAACTGAAATGCTGTCAATTCATGATGTAACTTTATTATCAGAGAGTGGAATTTTGTCGGTCTGTTTTGCAGCATCAGTACCTAAAATCACACCTGTGTTTTTTTACAAGCTGGCATAATTAAGTTTACAGCAAAGGTTTGGGGCATCTTTGATTTTACTACAAGCTCAGTCACTAAGTAACTAGTGACAGAGCTTTATCCAATTCCTGCACTCGCTCCATCAGACATTGGGTCTGATGTGTTTTCTCAAGCTGTTGAAATACTGAATGTGTGTGTTTGCAAGAAATAGATATTTTGCCTATAAATAGCATCTTAACTTACTTGGTGTTATGCATTGGGTACGGATCATAAACTGTGTGCAAATGGCAGTTTTGTTGTCCAGAGGACACTGAAAATAGTTTGGAATTGCGGAGGTAAGATTGAAGGAAGTAGTTGCGAGGGGAGTTGGGCTACGATCGATAACAGGGAAGAATGGTATGCACCTGTCGTGGTCACACAAATACCATCAATGGCTGCAGAGATAGACACTGGCTCTGTCAACCTACTCAAATGATTTCAGTCGGAAAAGCATGGCAATGCACATTCTTAGTCATGGTTACTGCTAACAGAAAATAAGGATGTTCCCGACTGGAACCTGAAAAATACTTTTCCCAGGAAGACAAGGCACGGGGGTCAGCAAGCCCAGCGTGGAATGTTACTCGGAATGATCCAGTCTTGAGCCTAGTGGTCGATTTAACCCTGGGAGGAAGGACTTGTCATAGGTAATGCCCAGAATTACACCCTTACCTGTCCAGGTGGTCAGAGTTGTCTGTATCAAATGGGTGTTTAACGTGGATATTGAGAGTTGTTATCCCTCCCGTGTTCAAAGAAAGGTTGTTAGAACAAGTGCACCAAGGGCATCCTGATGTGGTGCAAGTGAAAAAAGTTAGCCAGGAGCTACATCTGGTGACGAATGTGGGCTCCCAGATAGAGGAAATGACAGGATCACGCCAATCCTATGCGTTAGAAAAGAAGGAGCAACCATTGCCACCCCTTCACAGATTCACATTGGTTTTGTGGGACAAGTAGAGGGATGAATGTTACTAGTGGTCATGGGTGCCCACTCCAAAGTGGCCCATGATGTCAGTATCGGCAAAGTCGGTAATGGCAGAAACAACAGTAGATCGACTGGATAAAATATCCAGGTCAGGAATCCCAGAAAAAGTCCTGAGTGGCAATGTTCCACTCGAAATTCATGGAGTCAGACATATGAAATCAGCTCCATACCACCCTGTGACAAATGGCCAGATGGTGAGATTTGTACAAATCTTGAAACAGGCCTTAAAGGCCTCACAAGAACGGTGACTCAACAAGTTCCTCAGCACCTATAGGGACATGCCACATGTGTTGACCCATTTCTCTCCAGCGTCCATAATGTTCAAATGCCAGCTGAGAGTCATGTTTGACCTCCTGCAACCGGTAGAGAACAGAGAAGTGGTCGAGCAAAATCAAGAAAGACAAATGGCCAGATGAGCAGAAGTTTTGTGGTCAAGGGTATTCCAAAGAAGAGAGACTGTGTGGCCTGGAATCACACATCTGGGAAAAAATGGATCCGAGTAGTGGTGGTGGCTCAAACAGGACCATTGTCAAAAAACAGCGTAGACCAGAGATGAACTAGTCTGGAGGAGACATATCGGTCAGCTGGTCACCACACCTCACCAATAGAGAAGGTCCCTCAGAATACTGAGCCCATCCAAATGGGACCAGTGATGTTGACCAACTCATGTCTCTCTGAGCCAGGGTTGGCCATACCCAGGGAGGAGATAACGGCAGCATTACAAGAAAAAAACAACCAAAGACTGATTTATCTGCAGAAGAAAGGGAGCTTCCGAAAGCCTGGGAGACTATATGAGAAAAGGTTCATGAGAGGAGGAGACAGTCTCATAGAAATTGCCATCCCACAAGAGACTGATCATGTCAAGTGTCAAGAGATAGCAGGGACTGCCGATGCTGATTTTCTGAGGAAAGGTCTCAACCTGAAACGTCAAGCTTTCCTGCTCCTCTGCTGCTTGGCCTGCTGTGTTCATCCAGCCTCACACCGTGTTATGTCAAGAGTCAGTTTCTTTTTCCATGTATTTATGTAAAAACTCCTGATGATATATATGTTAGCTACAATATTTGTATAATAGTTATAATTATTGTCTTCTAAAGGGGGAGCATGGAAAGAAAGTGGGAGTGGTATTATGTATGTGGTTGAGTCTGTGTTACCCCTTTAAGAGAGTAGGGTCAGGTGAACTGGAAGCAGGGATTAGAGGGGTAGTGTAGGACCAACTGTGGAGCTGAGAGGACCCACAATAAAGAATTCCCTGTTTATGTTTACCCTCTGTCCATCTCTTCTTGTATTTCTGGTTCTACTGAACCCAAAAAAAACTTGGTACCATCACAGAATTAGTCAACTTTTCTCTGCAGCTAAGTTATTCAGGTAAGGGACAGATGGCATCGCCTGTGCATGAAAGCACAAAGGTCAGATAGCTCTCATTACACTGTCTCTGAACAGTTCTTGCTTTCTATCCTTTGGGTTCAGATGTTTCATCGACTGAATTAGCAGAGGAATCACCTCTTTAGACAGGAAACCAATTCACCTTTTCATAGAATCTAAGAGTTAGATAAATAGTATAACTAAAATAAAATCCAAAAATATTCATGTTAAAATCCGTGCTCACTTAGAAACGAGTCCAGGCAGGCAGGCTAATTCAACAGCTGTTTTAATTGTGTGCCCCTTTACTGCTCACGTGTGGTTTCTTCTCAAACCAATGTTTTTTCCTGCACACGTGCAATGCTGAATCACAACACATACACAGTACTGGAAGCTACTGTTGTACACCGGTTGAAAACCTCTGGTTTACACATTATCAGGTGTGGGAGTCAGGCTATTTGCTTTGCCACTATTCTTGCAAATACCAGTTTTTTAAAAAATAGCTCTTTCATGTTTCAGACTCCAGTTTCTATGAACACAGAATGGCCCATACAATGCTTGCAAGTCTTTTAGTGGACATCCACTGAGAGGTGAGGTGTTCTGAAAATGGCACCTGGTAATATGGGGCTAGAATTGGGCATGAGCGATGCCAAGGGGTGGGGTAGATAGTTAATGAGAAATGCTTGGTAAGATAAGAGAAATCTCACTGGAACTTGTGGCAAGAATCCCTCCAGAAAATTTAATTTACATTTAGCCAAGAAAAATGTAACATTCAGACCCACATTACTGTTCTTTTTCAAAAAGCTAGCAATGCAGAAACGAAACTGAGAAAACTTCATGAAGGCTGGCATCCAATCACCAACTCACCCGGTATTTACACGTGCACAGTACTTGACACTGGTGGTCTAGCTAGCACAGAGCCGGCTTCTAGAGTGAGCAGAACCCCAACACTCCTGTTTACATCTGTCCGCCAGGACTCCTTGATTAGGCCAGGATAACGGGCCCAGTCAGGAAACTCCCAAAAGATGCTTGCAACTTTTCAGTGGTCATCCCAGTGTTTGATGAGTGAACTCTTTGCATACCTGACCACTTTGAATGGGCAGCTACAATAACTAAGCATAGAGCCCATGAAAGGACCGACATGTGATGGGTCAACCCCTGATTTGGTTACATAGCCTTTCCCATGAATGTGGGGGAGCTGCTGGCAGTACATTTTATCTTTTTTGGCATTCTGGGCAACGGCCCAACAATGCAGCTATGTCAGCATCTAATCCTGGCCACGAGACATAACATCTTGATAACATCTTCATTTTGAAAACCGCTAGATGACCCTGGTGCACTTCAGCCAGTATCTGGCGGTGACCTTTGCTCAGGATAATCACTCTTGTTTCCCCATAATAATACGCCACCCTCTACGGTGTCCACAGTCTGATACTGCCAGTGGTGACAGAAACGATGTTGAGAAAGTTTAAAACCAGATCAGAGTCTTTCGGTGGCTGTGCTGGCGGAGGTGTATCCACCAGTGGGAGGCAGCTCAAGGGATTTACATTTGCCATTTGGTCTCTTGGATGGTGTTCCAACTTGTAATCGTATGCTCTCAGAATAAGACCCCACCGCTGAATTTGACCTAAAGCTAAGAGAGGCATAGTCCTGACCTCTTTGAGGGGTTTGTGGTCCCATTACAGTTACAAATTTATGCCAGTAAAAGTATTTGAGGAACTTTCTCACACCAAAGATGACTGCCAAACCCACCTCCTCTATCTGGGCGTATTTGCGTTTGGCATCAGGTAAAGTCTGGTAAGCAAGCACAATCGGGCATTCATCCCCGTTGGGCTACTGGTGAGCCAACACTACCCCGATACTGAATCGGAGGCATTGCATGTCACCACTACATCTCACTTGGAATTGTAATGTGCCAACTCCTCAGACAATGTTAGCTCCTGCTTCACTTCACTAAGGGCTGTATCTTGGCAGCAAAACTATTTCCAAGGCTGATTCTTTTCCCATAGTAGATATAAGGGTGACACGATGGAGGCCAGGTTACATTTGTCACAATCAATGGTAACTGAACAAGTTGCTTCTCATAAGAGATCAGAACTGAAGTTGTGCCCTTAATCTGTGAATGTTCCCTTGTATAGATTCTCAGCTTAGCTGAAGTCTTACACAAGCTTAAGAGTTGGAGTCCAAAGTGAATGTTAGTAAAGACTGGCTCTGGATTCACAGCTGTACTGGTATCGGTCTTCATTAGAACTTGATGGTCATTTAATCAGACCTTTATTTTGGCTCTGATTTGGATGTTTCTAAGCAATTTGACCGTTCCAAACCAGCTGTAGGTGGATTTTCCAGAGCGTGCAGTCTCCGATACCAGCCTATGAGTTCTCTCACTCAAATCAGGCCTGATGGAACTCTTCTGCTGTCTCATGCCCGCTTACTAGCAGCAACTACACTAGCCTCCCAAACCGCATCCTGAAGAAAATTTTAACCATATGGCTAAGACTTGGCTCTGTTTTGAGGATTAGGGCTAGGAACTCTTGCAGAGATGTCCTAGAGCTGAGATAACTGACCTCCAACAACCTGGAAGAGGGGCATCTTGTAATTCAATATTTTGTACACAACCTGAACATTTTTTTCTTTGAGCTATTTTGAAATATTGTTTTGCATATTTAAAGATAAAGAAGGGATTTTGTTAAATGATTCAATAAATGTTAAGTACGCTGTTCAAAGTATTAATTGCTTCTATACTTGAGCGCATACAAAGGGATACTTGGTCCTTTAAGGAGTTGTTAATTTAATTTAATCAGTTTTCAAAAGAGTATAAAGATAGTTAGCCAGAACTGGAGGTGGTTTTTGGGGTACAAAGGTAGCGGCTATAGGCTTGTGATGTTTCACCATGGATAAATCTAAAATTCTGTCAAAATTCGCTTCTGGTCTTCTCCATTACAATCCGCTATCAAGCATTTAATATTGGTGAGAGAGTTAGTGTACTGTGGCCAGCTATGTTCTCCCTATTTAAGGAGTGCTAAACTTGTATTGAAGGAAGTTCAGAGAATGTGCATTACATCAATTCATAGAATAAAGGCATTGTTTTATGATGAAGCATTCAGCAAGATGGGTTTATGCTCAATGGAGTAACACAGAATGAGAGGTGATCTCACTGAAACATATTGAGTTCTGAGGGGGCTTGACAAGGTAGATACTGAGAGGATGATTCCTTTTGAGGTGAAATCCAGAACTGAGCGGCACATTTTCAAAACAAGGGATCTTTCTTGAGAAGAATGTCTTCTCTCAGATGGTGATCTTTCTTTGGAATTGGCTATCCTTGGAAGTAATGATCTTTGAATATGCTCAAGATTGAGATTTTTAATCAACATGGGAGTCAAGCGTTATGGCAGTAAAGTGCACATAGGGACATAATCAGCTCAGCGATGATCTTATTGAATAGTAAAGAGGGCTGGAGTGGCCAAATGGTCTGTTTCCGGATCTATTTATGATTTTCTTATGTTCTGCCTCCCCTTTATATTCCAACTCTCTAGGTGTATGTGTTAACATTTTGAGAGCTTTTTTGATTACTTTCTTGCAGTAGATTTTTGTGGTCGGTGTATACTAAAATCTCTTTGGATCTCCACAGTTCTGAGATTTTCACTCCTGAAATAAAACTCTTTCTTTTGGTGTAAGCTCTACAACCTCAAATTTACTTGTATTGAAATTCTATTGCCGTATTTCCATCCAGGGGAGTTCAAAACTCGAGGGGTGACATGGTGGCTCAGTGGTTAGCACTGTTGCCTCACAGTGCCAGGGACCTGAGTTCAATTTCAGTTTGGGGTACTGTCTGTGTGGCGTTTGCACATTCTCAAAGTATCTGCATGGGTTTCCTCTGGTTTCCTTCTCCAGTCCAAAGGTGTGCAGTTTAGGTGGATTGGCCATGCTAAATTGCCCATACCATCCAGGGAAGTGTGGGCTACATAGATTAGCCTTGGGAAAATGCAGAGTTACAGGGATAGGGTGGGGTTGTGGGTGGGATGCTCTTCAGAGGGTCAGTGTGCACTTGCTGGGCCAAATGGCCTACTTCTACACTGTTGGGATTCTGTGATTCTGGAAAGCATATTTTTAAGGTGAGAGGAGAAAGATTTAAAAGGGATCTGAGGGGCAACATTTTCACACAAAGGTTGTTTCATATGTGGAATGAACTGCCAGAGGAAGTGATAGATGTAGGTACAGTTTCAATATTTAAAAGTCATTTAGACTGGTAAATGAAGGTTTTGAGGGATATCGGCCAAATGCTGGAAAATAGTACTAGTTTAGTTTGTGAAACTTGGTAGAGGTGGCGAATTAGATCAAAAAATTGTTTCTTGGCTGTATGACTCTTAACGCCCGCTTGTAATTTTATGGTGCTGAGTACATTGCCTACTGCACCACCACTTTTGTCACTGCAATGTGGCTCTAAACATTTCAGAGTTTTCAATAAACAAAGTCCTCATGTAATCCAATCATTTGTTAAATGTTGACAGAAGACCAATTGATACTTAAAGATAACTACCAATTATCTGGTTAAAGGGTAATGCACTGCAAGCAGAATAATAAAGGCCTGCCACTTCTATGCATGGCACCCTTTAATATGAACTGAGAGTCATTGTACTTTGCTATATAATCAGTAATGTTGTTGAAAAGCAAAATAACCAAGAACTCTACAGTTTTGAGTTCTACTGTAGTGATTGGACCCATGTGGATCTCATTGACTCTGGGATCCTGATTGGGTTGTTAACCTAGGCCCATCCGGAAGCCCTGGCTGACCAAAATAAACGGGATTTAGAATCTCCTCAGTCCAGGGAACTGACTCAGAGCTGGCTGGCCACAGCCAGTGTGCTGTGCACAAGTAAATAAAGAGTGGCTTGGTGACTGGATACAGGCCTCTGTGCAGTTATTTCAGTGGCGATGAGAGTGAGATTAATAATGTGATCATGCAGAAATGCCTTTAGCTGAAGCCCAACTTGACTTCAAACAGCTATGTCATTAGAAAATGTGGCAAATGGAGCTGCAGGACTTCCCAATGAAAGTGGACGCCCTCAACTTTCTGACTGAGGTTGGGGAACACCAATTGAGTGTAGACTTTGCACAGGGTATATTCAGAACAGAGGGACCCTAGGCCAGCCAGCAGCAGAACCTGACGACAAAGCCAAGCCTTGGCCAAATAGCTAAACAGTTCTTTAGGATCTGGACTGGCAAGTCATTGTAGTTGCTGCTGGTGTGCGGACTTGAGACAGAAAAAAGTCCTACAAGGCCTGCCTTGAGTTAAAAAAAATTGTAGGCTGGTATCCAGGAGAGTGCGCGCCTTGGAATGTTGACCGACATGTGGTTGGAACAATTAAATTGCTCAGTGACATTCAAATCAGAGCCAATTGAAATTAATTTTTGGTTAAATGGCCATCCAGTTCTAATGAAAGTCGGTATCTGCACAGCTGTATCTGTGGTTACAGAACCTGCCTTTCACAAGATTTGCTGGGGACTCAAATCCTTAAATTGATACAAGACCTCAGCCAGACTGGGAACAAACAGTGGCGAACTGTTGCAGAATAAAGGTATGTCTTTGGTTCCAATCTCCTATAAGGAGCAGTTGGTGCCGTTACCACTGATGGTAGTAAGAGGCTCTGGCCCAAGCCTACTGGGACGGAATTAGTTGAGAAAAATTCACTTTGATTGGCGCAACATTTTTTGATTAGGAAACAACTACCTCAGAGAAGTCCTAGTGATATACCCAGGAGTTTTTCAAAAAGGGCTTGGAACTATCAAAGCGGCCAAAGCCACTCCAAGCTGGCTGGCCACAACCAAAGTACTGTGCACAAGGAAATGGAATTGGTGATGGGATACTTGCCTTTTGTGCAGTCATTTCATCTGCTCAATCAGATTTTCTCCTCCCCTTTAACCATATCCCCTTTAATCATTACACTGGCTTATGGTGACCTTCCAACTAGTAAGCAATGATTCACTTTCTTATTTTATATGCTTTGGTTAGTTCTGAAAAAAAATGCTCCTGTAGTTTTACTCCATTTAATCCAGGCATGTTATAACTGCTAGCTTGGCATCTGTAAAGGAACAGCTGAGGAGCTTAATAATAATCCATAAAAAGACCAGAAACCTAAGACATAAAATAACAACTGTTTTTGTCAAAAATAATTTATGATGATGTAAACATGATGTTGAAGATTTTCTAGTATTTGTTTCTGTTTTCTTTTTGAACAAGAAGTAACAAGAATCTGTTTAACTAGTTTGAGCATAGTTTGATGTTTCAGTCTTCCACTTTATACAATCCCTACAATGTGAAAGCAGGCCATTTAGCCCATTAAGCCCACTCTGTCCCACTGAAGAGCATACCACCCAGATCCACTGCCCCACCCTAACCTTATAACCCTGCATTTCCCATGACATATCCACCTACCCTGCATATCCCTAAGCTCTGTGGCAATTTAGCGTTGCCAATCCAAGTAACGTGCACATTTTTGACAGTGGGAGGAAACCAGAGTACCTGAAAGAAACCCACACAGACACGAGGAGAATGTGCAAACTCCACACAGAGATGTGCCTGAGTTCCTGGTGCTGTGAGTCAGCAGTGCTAACGCTGTACCATCCCTTATTTAAGTCTTTGACTGCTGCAACGTAGGTTGACATACTGAGTTACTGTAAAGTGATGATGCTTCAGCGTTAGTTGAATCTTAGGCCAAGAGTGCAAAGATTTGTGGGAAATGAAGCTTTTAAAAAAGCAACTGTGTTGCCACTTTGAATAGACTGGAGTGAACTGAATGGGAACTAGAACTGAACATGATTTCACAAGCCAATTGTAGCTCTCTATGCACCGTAAGCTCCCAAATAACTTGCATAGATTAGTACAAACAATTATCAGTCACCATTCATAGTCTGAACAAGATATACAAATATCTGGTTGCTTTCATTGATAAAGAATAATCTAATTTTGGAGTGTTCAGTGCAGAGATAATTCTAATATGTTATTGGATTGGATGAAGTAGTAGTGTAAGATTGATAGGAAAATAATCTCTGCATTGTTAAAAAGAACATTGAGATAGATATATTATTTTCAAAGGCAGGCACCCTGCTGACACTCCAAAAGTTATACAACATCAACAAACATAAAAACTTTATGTTGACTTCATGTGTTCCTAATTTTAATGTATGCAAATGACAAATTGCTCTTTACATTATATTGTACTATCCAACTTCATATTTCCTTAATTGTTGTCACTTTAAATTTCTGCCGGCTGTCATTATAGCTGTGACTATCATTTGCCATTTCAAAGTTCAACTAACATTGTGATGGTACTTAAGTCAATGCTGAAAATAGCTCTGCTAATTACAGTCAGCAGGCTGCTAATGGAATTTTAGTCAGGACAGTGGAATGCTAACCCTGCAGAGTGGAATTCAGGCCAGTGTACCCAGAGCACATTCGTATAAATCCAGAATGTTTCTGCCACAGCACCACAGATCATAATATATGAATATACTGTAAGTCTACTTTCTTTCAATGTTTCTGGAGCTCACTGCAATTTGCCATTTAATTGCAGCATTATTCAGCAAGGATTGGATTTCATTGCATATACTTTTTTTCTTCCAGTATGCTGCAAAATAGCTGTTAATTCAATCAGTTAATTCTATTTAAGTAAAAGGGGTCAGTTAGTTTGGATAGCTGGTTTGTAATGCGGAGTAATGCTAACAGTATGGGTTCAATCCCCGTGTCGACTGAGGTTACGATGAAGGACTCTCTTTCTCAACCTCTTTCCTTGCCTCAGGTGTGGTGATCCTCAGATTAAACTGCCATCATTATCTCTTACTGATCACATAGCAGCCCTATGGTTTGAAACGACTACGGTGGCCTTATTTTTAAACATGGAAACGTCAAAAATAGGTGCAGGAGTAGGCCTTTCAGCCCTTTGAACCAGCACCACCGTTCAATACAATCATGGCTGATCATGTCATCTCGGTGTCCTACTTCTGCTTAATCACTATACCTCTTGATCCCTTTAGCTGCAAAGGCCACGTCCAGCTCCCTCTTAAGCATACCAAATGAAATAGCCCCAACAACTCTCTGTGGGAGAGAATTCCACAGGTTCACAACTTTGAGTGAAGAACTTCTTCCTCATCTCTATTCTGAATGGGTTACCCCTTATTGAAAGACTGCGATCTCTGGTTCTGGACTTCCCCAACATCAGAAATATTCTTTCTGCATCTAGCCTGTCCAATCCCATCAGGATTTTATGTGTTTCAATGAGATTCCCCCTCATTCTTCTAAATTCCAGCAAGTACAAGCCCAGTCTGTCCAGTCTTCATTCATATGTCAGTCTTGCTATTCTGGGAATCAGTCTGGCGAAACTTCGCTGGACTCCCTCAATAGAAAGAATGTCCTTCCTCAGACTAGGAGACCAAAACGGTACACAATATTCAAGGAGTAGTCTCGTCAAGGCCTGTACAACTGTAACAAGGTATCCCTACTCCTATGCTTAAATACTCCCGCTATGAAGGCCAGCATGGCGTTAGCTTTCCTTACCGTCTGCTGCAATTGCATTCCAACCTTCAGCAACTGTTCACCAGAACATCAAGATCTCATTGTACCTCCCCCTTTCCTAAACTGCCACCATTCAGACAATAACCTGCCTTCCTGCTTTTGCCACAAAAGGGGATAGTCTCACATTTATCCACATTATATTGCATTTGCCAATTATTTACCCACTCAGCCAGTCTTTCTAAGTCACGCTGCAGCCTCTTAGCATCCTGCTCACACCACTCACTGTCACCCAGCTTAGTGCGTGTCATCTGCAAATGTGGAAATATGGCATTCAATTCATTCACCAAAATCATTAATGTTTATTGTGTACGTCTGGGTTCCCAGCAACAGAGCTTACTATACTCCACTCGCCACTGCCTGAAAAGGACACTTCTATTCCAGCTCTATTAACTCTTACTTAAATAAGTATTTTCCACAGAATTCATGTCAATAGGAGAGAAAACTGTTCACAGTTCATTGTGTTGAACCTTTCAAGAATAGAATATATAAAAACATCCACATATGCAAGATTATTTCTTAAGGAACATTTCTTGTTAGTTTGTTCTGAAAGTGTTGATTTCATGATTCTTTTTGTGTAAGTAATCGAACTGAGAAGTTACCTTAACAAAATGATAGAAAACATAATGAAAGACTTCTGAAGATAAGAAAGTACATACAAAAATGACAGATTTACCTGAATTCTTGAATGAGGCAAAATCTTGAAAATTCAAAGGAGAAATGCATAAAATAAAACATTTTAATTCCCTGTTCTGTCCAATGAAAATGTATTACAATGTCATATAGTCTTGGCTCATGTGGCATTTTAATGAAACTTATTCTTTTTGCAGTGCTTTGGTTTTACGTATTAGATTTCCAGCCACTTCTAATATTAGTCAATCCTGTAATTTTTCATTGTCCATCCTCATTGAACACTTGTCTTTCCTCTGCTCCTTGAAATGACCAGATCTTTCCTAAATATAATATTTCACATCCATACATAATTCAGTTAAAACCTAGATGTGAATAGAAATCCAAGTTCCTCGTTTTCCTAATCTTTTTATTTACATCTCAATGATTATTTTACAAACTTTCACAGAGGAAAACAAATTTAATGGGAATCTTTTACTGAGATAGACAGGTTCTTGATTATCAAGGGGATCAAAGGTTACAGGGAGAAAGTGGGAGAATGGGGTTGAGGAACTTATTAGCCATGATTGAATGGCAGAGCAGACTCGGTGGGCCAAATGGCCTAATTTCTGCTCCTATATCTTATAGTCTTATAGCATGCATTAATAATAATGGATACCATAAGGCAGTTGAAGAATTTCATCTTGGAAAGAAATTCAAATCACATTTTAAGTATGTGTGACATTGGAGTCATTTATTTGTGTTTAATTGGTCCAAATTTGATGCTTCAAATTTTATCCTCAAAACTGTCTTTGCCAATTTGATTCACTCAATTTATATGAAGAATAAAACTACCAATTGCAATATCTTTCTCGCAAGCCCTTTATTTATTGATGATTACTTTGTCACGACAGTAACATCTGTTAGGGCGACAATAAATTATTTCTACAAGTGACTTCTTTCCATTATTATTTATTATCACTAACCAAACTGATTCTTTGTCCTGAATCTTACCAGAAATTGGCTGTGTCATTTTTCGTGGGTTTCACGGTGGTTTCTTCTGTGAGTTTCCTAATGGATTTTCATGCACAATCTTCTCAAACCCACCTCATTGCCTATGCACAACGTCCTTCTGGAACCCCACTCATTGTGTTCTCCTCTCACCATAGGCAAAAGTGCTATCCAATGCCAGGACACCCCAGAAATCCTGGCACCGGCTCCATCTTCAAAGTTCAGGTGTGCAACTAGTCAAGTGTTAACAGTCTGGAGCTCGTCTGCACAATTCCTATCAATTGTCCCAGACATGTCAGGCTGAGGGAAATAGGCCAGCAGGGACCTGGTGGTCTTGGTGAATGGAAGTGCATGTGGTTGCCAAAACAGCAAGCAATGAGCTGGTATCTCAGCATGTTGAGAATGTCTAATTTCTTCTGGTGTATAAGAGAATGGGGAAACTGTATTTTAATGAGGTGATATAATAATAATAATGACATAGTAATGAGGATGTTAGTCCATGTGAGTAGGTCTCTTGCTGTTCACTCGTGAGAAACCTGTCTTGTTGTTCAGCAGTTGATTGGAAAATGGGGCTTTTGGTTTCAACATCAGGTGATTGCAATTCACTGTCAACTTCACAATTGTCCTAACTTTCTCATCAGCGCCTACATCATTCAAGTGTTAGGAAGGTATACCTTCCACTTTGTTCAAGATTGTTTCTCACTATTGTACTAATTTAGTGTTTTATAAACCGTCCTACCCCACCTCCTCTTCCATTCTTCCTATCTTCTTAATGTCAAATACCCTTGATTATTCATTTCCCAAACTTGGCCACTTTGCGACAATTTATTTGTTATTGTTTTCCTTTATTCAATCTTGAAATGATTGCTGCATGCATTCAAGCAAACAGCCTTTAATGCTGCCTTTTTACAATATTTTGCTCTGACCCATTAACGCCACAATGTTGTGTCTGCATAATCCCTTCTAATCACTCTCCATTGTTATATTATTATATCCTGTATGTTGCATTACTGCTTTGTCCTTTCTCCGATCCTGGTTTTGGTGGTCTACCCCAATAACCCTTTCCGCAGTGACCAGTGACCTATGAATTGGATCCAACTCTCTCATCTAATGCACCAACTTTCTAACCTTCATTATTTATGACTGACTTGCTGTGTTTCAGGTAGCGGTTCAGACATTATTAAGTTTATGACAACACAGTGTGGAGCTGGGGAAATACAGCAGGCCAGGCAGCATCAGTGCAGCAGGAGAGTTGACATGTTGGGTCAGGACCCTTCTTCAGAAATGAAACATCAACTCTCCTGCTCCTCTGATACTGCCTGGCCTGCTGTGTTCCTCCAGCTTCACACTATGTTATCTCTGACTCCAGCATCAGCAGTTGTCACTACCTCATATTAAGTTTGCAGCCTGCTTTTTAGCTTAGCTCCTAGATTTTCATAATCCCTCAGCAGAACCTCTTTCTTACCCCTACTAATCCCATTAACATGATCAGCACCACAACAACTGGATGCTTGTGCACTCGCTCTAAATTCTTTTGCAGTCCCAAGAAGATGTCTTTAACTGTGGCATTAGATGGTCAACATAGTCTTAGGGACTCACAATTTCAAGAAGCACTATCCATACACCTAACTACAATAAACACCTACACCACTGCATGCAATATTTTTCTCCTTCCACTTCAATGGTCCATTGTACCATTTCCTCCCATCCATACTCACATCCACGTCAACTGAAAGAACATCAAACATCTTGGACAAGTACAAGAACTGAGATTCCTTCAGTGCTCATCTTTGGATCCCAAATCACTCAGTAGTACCTTCCTGTCTCCTAATACATACCAAATCTGAAGTACCTAACCAAAGGGTATGACTGCCATTTGGAAACACAGAAGTGTTATAGTACAGAAAGAGATATTCAGTTTATCGTATCCACATGGCTCTCCAAATGAGCATTATGATGTGGTGCCATTCTCCTGTTTTATTTCCATACATTTTGTTATCTTATACTGGACTAGTCAAATCCCAGACTGAAATGTGGCCTGATATTTTGTTTGTTTGGATACCGTGAGGTAATCTCTCATTGAAGCCTGAACACAGTGTTGCAGATTTGTATTTAACAAAAAAACAGAAGTTTATTAAAGAAAAATAAAGATAGAATAGACCAAAGTATAATGTATAACACAGTTTTAAAGATTTTGAATTACACAGTAGATGTATAATCTAATTAACCCCGCCAAAAATATCCTTTACATATCACAGAACACCCCTTTCCAACACCCAAAGCACTTCTTCTCCTCTAGAACCCCAAAATAGTATTCATACCAGAGAAAAATTTGTTTCTCTACCATTTTAATTTAACAGTGATTTAAGCCCCCGAGGCTTTTAATACTCATGAGTTTAAAAATTCTCAGCTTCAACTAATTTCTTCAGGGTTTTAGCAAAACACTCGTGGCCTAAAGCTATTACTAAACTTTTTACTCTCAGGTAATCTACTTTTACCATGTTCTCCATTTCTTGGGAGCACTGCATCACAGATCCATCTTCATTCAAGAATTTATGCAGAACTGTTGAAACTGAAACCTATTTTTTTAAAATCCTGAAATAATGGGTCTGTGTCTGAGCTTAAAACAAAACAAATCTAGAAGCTGCTAACTGAAACCTTGTTAACGTACTACTCTGTATACTTTACTCTTTATAAACTCTCTTAATGTAAACAAAGCATATTTGTCCTGGAGAGGCACTCTCACTCAAACTGTTTCAAAAGAAATCATCATAGATAGACAAATGCTTACAAGTTAACCACTAAACTCTTCAGACAGACATAGAAACCTATATGTCACAAATCCAAAAGTAAAAAATTCAAAGTTAAAAATAATTGATTTTAAAATAGTTATAAATTACACACCTTGAATTGGACCTTGCACATAGTTTCTTTTCAAGTAATCATCTGATCCTCTCTTGAGTACTTCAATTTAATCTGCCTCCAGCACACTTCCAGGTAGTGCATTTTAGCCAGATCACCTATTGCGTGAAAATGATTTTATTCATATCACCCTTGCAATTTTTGCATATCTCTTTAAATATGTGTCCTCCAGTTTTCATTATTTTATGCTTGGGAACAGTCTCACCCATTCAACTGTATCCAGCCCACTTATAACTTTGAAACCTTCTATCAGATCTCCATTTAACCTTCTTCTCTCCAAAGAAAACAATGGCAACCTCTCTTCATAACCGAAATTTTTCATGCCTGGAACCTTGTCAATCTCTTCTGTACTCTCAACAACACATTCACAGCTTTCATGTGGGTGGCACAGTACAGCTGATGTCAAAGTAGCTTATACAAGTTCAACATTCATCTTCTTGCTGTTGTACTCTGTGGTTGTATTATTATAACCCAGACTGGCTCTTCCTAAGCAACCCACATTTTTCTACGTGACTATGAATTCAATCTCAAGCAATCATTTCTGGAAGTTTCCCTGCCACTGAAAGCAAACTGATGTCTGAAATTGCTGAACATACCTTTGTAATGTTTCTTGAACAAGGGTATGTTTGCAATTGCCTGACCTTCCTGCACCTCTCCTGAGTCCAAGAAGTCGGAATGACTATGGCCAGAGCCCATGCAATTTTCACTTTCACTTTCTTCATTATTCTTGGTTGCATCTTATCAAGTCCTAGTGCCTCCTCAACTCTAAGTAGCAATAGTCTATTTGATACTTCTTTCTTATCTATTTTAGATCCTTCCAATAACAGTTTCATTGCCTGCCTTCATGGCCTTCGCAGCACCTCTTTCTTTATTAAAGATAGATACAAAGGATATCTCAGCCATTATCCCTGCCTCCATGTGTAAGTCTCTTTCTTGGTCTCTAATCAACCCTAATTTTCTATCCATTTTGTCATCCAGTCCTGGATTTGATCTGGTTTTGTTTGCCCAAGTTCTCCATTTGAAGGACGTGTGTACTTTAACTGACCCTGAATTGACTCCTCTTTGAAGGAAGCCTATTGCTTAGTTACAGTTTTTCCAGTCAGCCTTTTGTTCCTGCCTATCCTGTCTAACTCTGTTTTAACCCCATTGAAGAAATTCTCCTGAACACAATCAGGGAACATTTGCCTCTTGCTGCCCTTTTAATTAACAGTACTTCAGTCTTTATTTGGGCAATTAAAGTCCCTCATTATAATTACTCTATTATCTTGATCTGTCCATAATTTCCCTGCAGATTTGTTCTTCTACAACTTCTGACTAGTTGTATAATAGACTATTATAATATCAATAGACTACACCAAGTATGTAAATACACACTTTTTGTTCCTTAGCTTGAGCCAAATTGATTTCGTACTTTGAATTCTCTGAGACAGTCTCTTTCTCCAATGCCTTCCTTAACCAATACCACCACCCGTTCTCATTTCCTTCCTTTTCTAACTTATATGAACACCTTGTACCCAGAATATTTAACACTCGTCTTGCCTTTACTTGAATATTATCACGTGAATATCTCATTTCCCATGTCAATCAGCATCTTAAGTCTCCAATCTTAAGATACCTCATGTATTAAAACAGTAACTCTGCTTTGACTTCATTACTTTCTCCCTTACTTACTCTGACTTCACCTATTAGCTTACTATTCTCAATAAAAACCGAAAGATCTGTGGATTCTGTAAATCAGAGACAAAAACAGAAAATGCTGGAAAAGCTCAACAGGCCTGGCACAATCTGTGGAGAGAAATCAGAGTTAATGTTTCTGGTCGAGTGAGCCTGGCTCAGAATTTACTATTCTCTATGTTAGTGTTATCTGTCCCTCCAAGCATTTTGTGAACCCTGATATTCTTCTCCTCCAACGTTCTCTCTCAGTTCCTACACCTCTGTTCATCATCAAAAAGATAACGTATGAAACAAATAATAAGGATCAGCCTTTGAATTGTTCATTTGGAGCAGATAATTGAATGTTGCAGTTGTGAAGGGTACCAGTAGTTTTGATGTTGGAATTTGAACAGTTAGCTTCACAATCATTAGCTCTGCAGGTTGGTTAAGATTCCCTTCAACCATTGCTGATTTCCAGCTTTCAGGGTGAGAAGGAGCCCTTTTTGTTGTTTTATTTTCTTGTTCAATTCATTTGCAGAGAAGTGAGAGAAGTTCTTCACCTGCAACCCACAGGTAGTTCTTTGATCTTCACAGTATGCTTAGGCTTGAACCCTGGCTGGTATACACAATAGCATGCAGTCTCACAAGCTTAAGTATTGTTGATACAGGCTTTTTAACCTCTATCTTATGTGTATTCTTGAAAAGGAAAATTGTAAAATGTGCCTGGACATTGGTAAACTTGGATGATGGCTGGCTGTTGAGCAGGAGCTCATCAGCTCCTCGTTACCTCTGTATGGTAACATTAAATTATTGGAGCGAAAATAAAGTTGCTGGAAAAGCCCAGCAACTTTGTTTTTGTTCCTGATTTACAGCATTCACAGTTCTTTTGGCTTTTATTAAATTATAGAATTGACGCAGTGAAATTTTTGGCATAAACAGAACAATTAACTTAAGTTCAAAAGAGAGCACAGGCCAATCTGTTTTGACTTACTCTTCCCTCTTTTGAAGAGCTCTTTGAAGTTCCCTTTACATTTGTAGGTGTGATATCTGTGACTCCTGCCCTCTCTTCAGGCAGCCTCTTAAGTTAGAGATAATAGGAACATCCAGCCCCACACTTTGTTATCTTAGCCTCTTAACTTACATCTGCAGCCACTTTTGGCTTTATCAGTCCACTTTTAAAAAAACATGGTTCAGAATTAAACGTTAAAAATGTCCACAGTACTTTGGAGTTCTGACCTGAGATCACAACAGGTTCTATAAAACACATTTGTAACACGAACCATCCACAGGTATATTAAAAAAACCCAGCAATTATCCAAGGTCAGTTACTTAATTTTTCAAGAGAAATTAAGTCGCTTTCATGAAGTTTTAAGAGTGAGTCCAGAGAGCCGTATGTTGCAGGTTTTGTATTAAGGTCCATGTAATCACAATTGACAATTACATTATCAAGGGCTGAATATTACTGAAAATATACTGAAAACGGTTGTCCAATTGATATTTAAAACAAACATCATCACCTCACAATATAATTCAAATTAACCAGAAAAGAGTGGACATTTTATGATTGCAACAGCAAGTTATATTTCACCTGTTTAAATGGAGATAGAATTTGAGAGGAAAGTTAGTAAATCATGTATGATAACTTCTTAAATTCTGGAATTTTTACACTGGAATTTTAGGCATAAATAAAATGATTAACTTAAAATCAAAATACATAACCATATTTGTAGACTCATGGGTAAATTTGCCTTCCCAGTGATTCCTGTTATGTATCCAGATCTTTACCCTCCAGCTGCCATGTATACCAACGTTCACAGCCCAACCTGTGTTGGATTGATGGTCAGCATCATGGAACATCAAAATCTCACATCAGTCGAGTGCAACTCTCTGCCCTCTCTGCAACTTGCCTCTCTTCAAGCTTATCACAGGGAGAGGAGGACATCAGTTGTGGCAGGAAAAAAAAATTATTTCATAATAACTTATAACAGATGATGCAAAATTGCCCCATCCCTCTCAGTCTTTAGAGCCTTGAAAGCTGCCTACTTCCAGGGGCGGCATTAATTTTAGCATTCTGGTTTTCTAAGTGTCTGTAATCATGTACCCAATAATAGTGTTAAAGATATTAATTAAATTGTTACAAAAAGAAAGTTTCAACATGTAGGAAAGAGCAAAGTCAGAGGCCATTAACATAAGATAATAACTAAGAAACCAAATTCAAATGGGAGAATCTTCTTTATCCAGAGAGTGGTGAGCATGTGAAAATCACTATGATGCAAAATAATTAGGGCAAGTAGTGCAGATGTATTTATGGAGAAGCGGCTAAACATGTCAGCCAAAAGAGATTTGAGGCTATGCTGAGATGGTGGAATGTACCCAGCCCCGAGATGGTGGAGCAGAGGTTGGAGGAGTGGAAAAATAGCAGGGAGTCTTGTCAGAGATAATGGGAACTGCAGATGCTGGAGAATTCCAAGATAATAAAATGTGAGGCTGGATGAACACAGCAGGCCAAGCAGCATCTCAGGAGCACAAAAGCTGACGTTTCGGGCCTAGACCCTTCATCAGAGAGGGGGATGGGGAGAGGGAGCTGGAATAAATAGGGAGAGAGGGGGAGGCGGACCGAAGATGGAGAGTAAAGAAGATAGGTGGAGAGAGTGTAGGTGGGGAGGTAGGGAGGGGATAGGTCAGTCCAGGGAAGACGGACAGGTCAAGGAGGTGGGATGAGGTTAGTCGGTAGCTGGGGGTGCGGCTTGGGGTGGGAGGAAGGGATGGGTGAGAGGAAGAACCGGTTAGGGAGGCAGAGACAGGTTGGACTGGTTTTGGGATGCAGTGGGTGGGGGGGAAGAGCTGGGCTGGTTGTGTGGTGCAGTGGGGGGAGGGGACGAACTGGGCTGGTTTAGGGATGCAGTAGGGGAAGGGGAGATTTTGAAACTGGTGAAGTCCACATTGATACCATATGGCTGCAGGGTTCCCAGGTGGAATATGAGTTGCTGTTCCTGCAACCTTCGGGTGGCATCATTGTGGCACTGCAGGAGGCCCATGATGGACATGTCATCTAGAGAATGGGAGGGGGAGTGGAAATGGTTTGCGACTGGGAGGTGCAGTTGTTTGTTGTGAACTGAGCGGAGGTGTTCTGCAAAGCGGTCCCCAAGCCTCCGCTTGGTTTCCCCAATGTAGAGGAAGCCGCACCGGGTACAGTGGATGCAGTATACCACATTGGCAGATGTGCAGGTGAACCTCTGCTTAATGTGGAATGTCATCTTGGGGCCTGGGATGGGGGTGAGGGAGGAGGTGTGGGGACAGGTTTAGCATTTCCTGCGGTTGCAGGGGAAGGTTCCGGGTGTGGTGGGGTTGGAGGGCAGTGTGGTAGACTGGTCCCACATCCCATCTATGCAGATCCTTCTTCCTTCACATGGCTGTGTTTTAATCATATCCAAGTAGATTCATACAGTAGGTACAGTAATACTGGTGTAAGTTACTTGTGGAACAACAAACCAGCTTGGCGAGCCAACCAACCTCAATGTCTTACATGTGCTATTGACTGGCTGCATCATATCTGCCAATCCTGTGCACATAGTCCTGACACTCCAGATTGCCAGTCAAAGAGTGAGTATCATTCTCCTTCTCCTTGATAATTTAATTCATTTGTGTGTTGCAATGGTTTCTGTCCCCTTGTTGAGCAAGTACCATTTCCAAACACCCATTGAAGCAGCTGGATTTGAGGCAGATCAGCTCTTTACTGGTTGAGGGCTACCCAATCTGAGAGGGGTTGTAGATGAACAGTGGAATACTATGCATCCTTTCACTGCTGAAGACAGTCCATAGCAGTCATTCTCTATGTCAAAAGGAGTTGGTCTTATTACTGATAATTTCAAATCTCCCATGTAATATTAATGCTCGATCGAGGACCTGAAGTGTCGTCTCCAGTATGGACACCTGGGCAAATCTATGGAAACCTGAAGCTGCCCAAACATCAGAGAACCTGTCTTGACCTCTGTGGTTGAATCGAAAGCAATGAACTATGCCATATTTAACATAGCTTGATTTCAGGAGATGCTGGAAAGATTACATATTTAGACATCAGTACTTCTTTGGGATCCACTCTAGAGCGTTTTATTTTATCAGGTTTAACTTCCTGAGCCTTACACCTCTTTGGGACATCTATTCATAAGGTGGTGGAACTAGTTGTCCCTAACTGGGAATTTGGTTCACTTGTGCTGGTGGATCTCTATACGGCAGGTACGCAGGCATCAAGCCTTTTCCATATTCCACTGCCACTTTAGTCAGGGCCTGTGTGTCACCCTAAGTCACTGTGAGGTGGCAGAGCAGAGGATTTGTCAATGGAGAGGTTGTGAATTTACAGGGAGAGTGTTGCCTAATTAGCTGCCTTTTTCACATTGCTGTTAGTAGGCAGTGTGAACTATAACAAGAAACAAACAGCAGACAGGAGTCAAAAGAGTCCTGTTTTCACCCACACACTGAGCGCATCACTTCGACCTGTTGGAAACACTCATTGAAGTCAGCATGCTTTAATCACATTTGATTACTTTTGAAGGAAAATAATGACTATTGTTACAATTATTCATTCAGTCCATCACTTCAGTGCAATTCGTATTGCTAGACAGATGGAACAGAACAGTGCAGAATGGACGCAGAGAGTTTCAGTCTAACCAGATGTAAATGGCAGGGGCCTGAAAGATTTTGAACAATGCTTTAAAAAGCAAAATTAAGGTTGAATTTTTCTAGCCACCAAATAACACGAACATTGGCAAGAATGGTGATAGATCATGTCAGGAGATTCCTCAGATTGAGAACAAAATGACCCATTTTCCAACCAAGTGTGAAACAGTGAGATGAGATTTTCTTTATGGAGAGGCAAGATGCATGTAGTAACATCTCATTATTAGCTAATCTCACCTCATTGATCGCTTCCAGATGGGAACTAGGCAGCGACAATTCCCAATACGAAAGTCTGAGTGGTTATGCAATCAAGCTAGCTCACTGTTTGTTCCTCTAATCCTCCGCTTTGAAATCCTGTGCATAGTTCTGGTCTGCCTGTTATAGGAAGGACGTTGTGAAACTTGCAAGGGTTTAGAAAAGATTTACAAGGGTGTTGCCAGGGTTGGAAGGTTTGATCTATAGGAAGAGACTAAATAGGATCTGGCCAATTTCCCTGGAGCATCAGAGGCTGAGGGGTGACCTTATAGAGGTTTATAAAATCATAGAGTAAACAGGCAAAGTCTATAGAAGTTTATCAAATCAGTTGGGACATGGATAGGGTGAATAGCCAAGGTCTTTTTCCTGGGGTGGAGGAGTCCAAAAGTAGAGGGCATAGATTTAAGGTGAGAGGGGAAAGAGTTAAAAGGGACCTAAGAGGCAACTTCTTCATGCAGAGTGTGGTGCTTGTATAGAATGAGCTATCAGAGGAAGTGGTGGAGGCTGGCACAATTACAACATTAAAAAGGCATCTGGATGGGCATAAGAATAGAAAAGGTTTAGAGGGATATGGGCCAAATTCTGGCAAATGGGACTAGATTAATTTAGGATATCTGATCAGCATGGGCAAAAACAAAGTTGCTGGAAAAGCTCAGCAGGTCTGGCAGCAGCTGTGAAGAAGAAAACACACTTAATGTTTTGGGTCCAGTGGCCCTACCTCAGAAGCATGCCTATGGCATGCTTGCCCTCACCGGAAGGGGCATCGAGTACAAGGATAGGCAAGCTATGCTGAAGCTTTATGGAACTTGAGTGAGGCCACGCTTTGAATATTGCATACAGTTCTGTTCACCAAATGACCAGAAGGATGTGGATGCTTTGGAGAGGGTGCAGAAAAGGTTTATCAGGATGATGCCTGGTACGGGAGATTTTATATATGAAGATAGGTTGGATAGACTGGGTCCGTTTATTCTGAAAGACAGGAGGTTGAGGGACAACCTGATAGAAGTTTACTAGATTGTGAATAGCATAGATAGAATGGAAGTATTTTTCCCAAGTTGAATGTGTCAATGACCAGGCGACACAGGTTCACAGTGCGGTGGGTGGGGGGTGTTTAAAACAGATGTGCGAGGCTAGTTTTTCACACAAAAGGTGGTGAGTGCCTGGAACACACTGCCAGAGGAGGTCATGGAAGTATTTAGAGTAACAGCGTTCAAGAAACACCTGGATGAATACATGAATAGGAAGGGAATAGAGGAACATGGATCCTGTAAGTGAAGACAATTTTAGTATAGAAGGGCAAAATGTGTCAGTGCAGGCTTGAAGGGCTGAGGGGCATGTTCTTGTGCTGTATTGTTCTTTGTTCTTTGTTCTTTGTACTTCCATGGAAATGTTTCAGCATCTTCCCTTTATGCAGTGGGAACTGGATAGAGGATGACCTTACTTTTCCAGATGCTTAGTAAAAGGCTCATTTTCTCATAACCATTGGAGAGAAAGTTAACAATGACCCAACAGTCAATTTCTGATTGAACACACATACAAACATATTCAGTTTTCCAACTGCTTGTTCTCTTAGATAGTTTGCTGGAAGAGATGTGTCAATATTGTAATGAGGAAAATAGAGAAAAGGGTTGATCCATGACTTTGTTGAAGCCCAGTCTTCATTGAGATAGGGTCAGTACTGGTTTTGATGGTAAGGAGTGAGGCTTGCATGACATTGTGAAGTAGGCAAAACATACAAAGGGAGTCAAAATTGAGGGAGCTACTTCATAAGCCTTTACAGCTGATAGATTGAAAGGCTTTCTTGAGGTCAGAAAAGGCCACTTACAGCAGATGATGCTGTCCTTTGCATTTTCCTGAAATGTCCATGATACAAGAGAAAACTATTTTTATGGTCGAATTAACCTAGTAAAAAAACTCGAGGCGCTTCATAGGAATATTATCAAATAGAAGTGGCTTTCAAAGCACATTTGGAATTATTGGCGGTAAACTTGAAGCCCCTCAAAAAAATATGTGGGGATAGCAATGCAGTATAAACCTGTACCCATTCCTTAGCATGCTGACAGCTGACAAATCTGTACTTTCTGCCATTTTGCATGACTGCTGCTTGTAAACAGTATTAGATGCACAGTTGAATGACAGCACACCTCCCAAGCTTGTGCAAGACAACCACTCCTTAAAGTGAACCTGGACTACTTCAAATGAAGCTGCACCTCTGAAAGGTTCTGAGTTCTGGCTGGAGCAAGTGGAAGAAGAACGAATTGTGGTGCAGTGGGGCAGGCGTAACAGCACTGGTGCTCACACATCTCTCATGCTCACTTTCAAAAATTAATATTGTATGAATAAATTGCTTTTATAATTTCAGGTCAATTTTACATTAAAAAGGAGAATATTATGATCTACTTTTCTGTTTATGAGAGAAAATGCACATTAAAATGCACAAAATGTCTCACATGATGGAATACTGTATGGTTCTGAAAGCAGGGCAGGGGGAGAAATTTCCACTTCTTTACCTTTTCGTTGGTGAAACCCTCTGTCGGTTGACCGTGCTACTTCTATGGGCAGCTGAATCATGAGTTTACTCATCAAACAAGGAGGGTCTGCATCATGGCTACAACTTTCCAAGCCAACTACATTGTCTGAAATAGACACTTTAAGAGCACAAAGGTGACATGGGTGTTTTTCAAAATTAAATTTCTCTCATAAATATTTCGCATTGTATTGGTCCATCATTTTTAACATATGAATTATTGATATTTCTAGGGCAAGCCTAGTCAGAGATCTCAGTGAACTGGTGTGTCTTATGAATGGCATGCATTAATTGTTAGAGTGAAGTTAGGGATACTTCCCTTTTTTTGTAAAAGAAACAAGGCTGTGTTTTTAGTTCACTATATTGTGAATGTCCATTTTAGTGTCTAGAGATGTACTCATGATTTTTACTGACGCAGCTAAACTTGCAGGCAAGCTGGCCCTCCCTTCCAAACAATTTAAAGGACATTATGTAGAAGCAGTTCTAGGGGGTTATTGAAGTATTGTAGATGACTGCAAAGCCTTGCACGGATTCTGCCAGTCAATACCCTGAGGTAGACACACATTTGGACAGCACTGACACTGTGCTTTAGGATCCTTCCTTTCTTCCCTTGACTAAATGTCTCCACTGCTTCATCTAAAACAGCACCCAGGACATCAAACATTGACCACTTCACACCTCCATACCCCACACTTATTGACAAACCTCCTTCTCCCTTGGAGGGTGGTTTGGTACACAGCCAAAGGCACTAGCACCTATCAAGCAGGCACAGGCTCTGCTGCATACGTTCACCAATAGAAGACATGGTACTTACCATTATTGGAGAGATCAACATTGAGATTGGTGTAAGGTTGAAAGTATCAATGATAACCGTATGTTCATATCTAATTCTCTTGATCCCATTCTGCTTTGCTTTTATTCTACTCTCCTTCTTGTTTAGGAGTTGTGGATGGTGAAAGCTTTCCTCCATTCCCCTCCCCACAACCTTACTCTCATGACTTTCTCCTTTCAGGTACCCAAAAATTGTAACCTGACCAGACAGCGGTGGAAGAGCAGGAGATCAGTGAAATGAAGAAACATATGGTGGCTTGTGAACAATTCCAGTCATGCACTATAAATCCCAACTATGATGCAGCAGGAGGTGGCTGATATCATGGCTTCTATTGCAGCTGAAGCTAAATCCAACAATATTTGCAAGCTGCAGTGGTACCTATGAGTTGGCAATTGGAACTGACATGGCAATCTGTTTTTCTTGAATTATTGCCTGTACTAAGGGGAATCCTGTAATCCTTGCAAAGCCATGTGCAAGTCTCTGCCTTCTACTTTCTAGAAAAAAGAAAATGAATGGTTATTAGTTGTCACTGAATATAGAGACTCAGCAACCTCCCTGACATGACAATAGATGGATAACTACAAGATGTTGCTTTCTAACCTGCAGGAGACTTGTACATGTACATGACATTTCATGGCCAAGGTCACCTTCACACTGCTGTGTGGTTGCAATTGTGAGTGCAGCAAGTAGCATATTTCAGTGAGGTATTCTTTGCTGAAGTACAGACGACTAACACAGTTGTTCCTCACTAGTGTTCAGAAAAGGAATTAACCCCCCAACATTCTGGGCAGATATGCATCACTTACTGAGAGCTCCTCAAACCAGTTTTCCTTCTCCCTCTTCCAACAGCTTTAACCTCCACCACACAGAACATGGCTGAAGATAATATTTTTGTCTCCATTAGTCTTTCTGTAAACAATATACGTCAAACTAATGGGCGAATTTCAATGAAACTTGGTTCACAGATACAGTATGGCCCAAGAAAAAAAGACTGATTTGTTTTTTACAAAGATGCAGATCCTGAGTCTGGAGTTTATTGAAGGGTCTTTTAACTTTGAGAGGTAGGGTGAGTCAATGTTTTTTCTTTGAATGTTGTAGCTTGTTTAATTTTGAATGCTGCTGATTACTTTAGAATGTTATGGATTTTATCAGCTATTGTAGTGCAATTTGTCAGGCCTGTCAAAACGTGAGTAGAATCTTTAGAACAGGTTGGAGCATTTGGATTAGATTGAAGTCTCCTCACTAAAATGGAAGGTCTTCTGAAAAATGTTTCTGTTTTCAACTTTGTAGTAACAGAACTTTAAACAAGCAGTCAAAAGTTTCAAGATAAAGTTGTGCAATTGCAATAATAGAATTAACGCAGCCTAGTGGATGAATGCACTTTGCTGAGTAAACCACACCCCTCTTCACTTGTTTTGTTGTTTTTCATCTTGGCTCATTTAATTAACAGATCCACCCTTTCACATTTTCCTATTTTCTGGCTATTCCTAACTGTCCTATAACATTCAAGGTTCAGATCCCAATCCATGTTATTCCACTCTAATTTCTCTCTAATGGCTACCAGATCATAATTATTAATTTCTGTTTGCTCTCTCAGTTGTATGTTTTGATTTAAATGCTACTAGCATTCAGATTCAGGGCCTTCAGTTTTGTCTTTTTACTTTTTTTGTAAGTTCTAGTCTTATTTGTTTGTTTATTCTTAGATTTAGACTCTTTTACCTTTCCTGTCATGGTCTGGTTATCATGTCCAATACTTTTACCTTTCTCTTTGGCCTCAACTTTGGCTAATGAATTTACAAAAAGAAGAATGCAATATGTGCAAATAGCTTAAGACTATGAGAGCCCCAAAGGTTATGGTTTGTAATATTTAATAGCAATGAATAGATATTTTTGTTCATATCTGTTGAACTGAATTTAAACCAGTTTTGATATTTGTGATGTTATCTGTGATCATGGAATGCAAGTACAGACACTTGACTGCCTACGTTTAACTTGCCTAATAAAACTGTGAGCTGCCAAGGTCAAAGAGCTAAAGGCGTTGCTGATGTGATATTTGCAGAACAAACAATCAATTGGTTGCTATTTTTCTTCCAGATTTTAAGTTATTTAAATTGTATATTCTTCCCTTAATTGTATCGCATGTGCCTTTACCACATCAGGATTGAGCAAGTATTTAGCAAACTTTCATGCGTACTGTGTCAAACTATGCTGATCCACTTCAGCTATTTTGGGTATGTATGGTTACATGCATATAGTCCGTTTGATACTCTGCAACAGCTGTGTTCATGAATTCAACTGCCATTATTACCCGAATGAAGCAGTTGTACAGAGCAGGACATTCTGGTATACTGTAGCTGGTGAATATGAATCCATAGATCATTGGTGAACTTTTTTGTAACAGCAATGAAAGGCAGAAACTCTAATGAAATTAATTCAAGAGCTACGAATTCAACAGTAAAATTGAGCTATTTTTTTACTGTGCAGGAAAGGTACTTACAAATGTTTAATTGAAAATTATTATTATTAGACCAATAACAACTATTATTTAATTTTCAACTACAAAATGTTTTCATGTGGAGAAATGTTTTTGCTGGAAAAACTAGTGTCAGCATTCAACCTTGAAAGAGCTATATAGTTCTTGCTAATCAACTTAAGTCAGTAGATTGCAGTAAATAATATCTGAGTATAAAAGGTGCTGCAAAAGTATTACTAGTCACTGTCAACACTTAATATTACAATTTTCAGAGCTAATTGTGCTACTTTAGTGCTCAAGGACTTGTATGCTGGACAGTGACGTGATATATACCAACTGAATTCTTTATTGCAAGAAGTTTACTGATGGAAAGAGTGAATGATAGCACACTTGACAGGATAAATTAGGCTTTGTGGCAAAAAATAAAGTTGTGTAGATACGTTTCCTGTGTTTGAGTATCATTTTGAATGGAATATTTCTATAATGCATCATTTCCAATTTAACATACATTGAGATCTTCTTGTGCTATATTTTATGAGCTTTTTGTTCAACCATGTTTGTAAAAGAAACAGTACTATCATACATTTAACCATTTTCAGACATTAAGTTCATTACCCTTTCTGTTTCTGAATTTTAGTGTTAAACATGGCTCAGAATATTGAGAATTCAGTAGTTTTCTAAATGTAAGACAAAGATGCTGATATTTATCTTAGACTCCCTGATAGTATTGCTTTATTGATTTGTTTCGTATTTTGTTTGATTCTATATGAATATGCATAAGGGAGTCAAATCCCAGGCCTTACTTTCTCTGTGTTGCTGTCAGAGCAATAGCTTGTCGGTGCTGTTTGGAAGATTCACAGAGTCGAGTTTCCATAGTTTTAATCCAATTGGCTACAACTGCGCAGGAATCAAGCTGTAGCCCAGCTTTGAAGGAAACTTAACACTGTCTTTTTAAAAGTGATTTTACAGCTTACAATTTATGTATTAAAAAATATTACAACGTGGTTTAGCTGGATAATCACAGCCGCTAAAGTGATGAATGGGAGTTTTTATGACCTTCGGTAACCTGGGAATTTGTTGCCAGTGCATTATTACTAAGTAAACTCTGAGCATTCTACAGTAGATCAGCGAAGAGTAAAATTTGGGAGGTAAGTGCTAAAACATTTTATAGAAAGCTTTTAGAGAAAATATATATAAATGCTTATGGATATTTTGGCTTCTGTAGATTGAGAATGCTGCATTTGGACTTGTGAATGTATATGTTTTATGACTTTAAACTGAGCAATGTAAACCAGCATGTTAGTTATATTAATAAGCAACGCTTCCTTTTCTATTTCTA
The DNA here is from genome assembly GCF_030684315.1 of Stegostoma tigrinum. NCBI lineage: Eukaryota > Metazoa > Chordata > Chondrichthyes > Orectolobiformes > Stegostomatidae > Stegostoma > Stegostoma tigrinum. The sequence continues at coordinate 60,509,663 of NC_081363.1, read as the reverse complement.
AATTAATTAGCCAGGGTGTGGAGAATGCATTTTTGGAAACGAGGGGCAGAATATTACCAAAATCAGTCAAGTGACAATTTTGGGGAATTTCATGGAGGTTTCACTCCATGAACTTCAGTGAGTTTTCTCTCACAATTCTCTGCTTTTCACTTTGTTGTGTTTGCACAATGCCTTTATGACCGCACCCGCAATTTCTTGTGCTCACCAGCAACAGATGTACTCATGACTGCCAATACTTTATGGAATTGCTGCCACTGGCACCATATTTAAAGCCTAATTGTGCACCAGGTCAATCGCTGCTAGTATTTCATGGTGTAGTTTGTGAACATAAAAAACAGCTTCTGAGGGCATATGGGGCAGCTCATCCTAAGGAGAGCTCACATTTGTAAACATATGATGTCATCACCTTATCCAATCGACTGTCGTTGTAACTGTAGCTAGAAGAATGAACGTCATTGCTGGTTCTGGGATTACAGGCACACTTGTTCCTAACCCGAACCCACCTCAATATCTTTGCACCTTCATTGCACCACAGCCACAGGGATGATGTCCCTGCTGTGGCCGTGTTCTAATGACCCGAAATGGGGTGTACCAGAAGCAGAACAGGCTTTTAGTAATGTGAGCTGTCAGTACTTGCATCACACATAAGTGGAGGTTTAGCATAATCTCCATTACAGTGGGACATGGAGGACACGAACAAGGAGGATTATTGAATACCTGTAATGTTAACACAATGGACCTTATTATGATCAATGCAGCATTGTAATGCAAATACTGCAGTAGATTATAAATGCAGAGGAATTACTAGTAATGTGTACCTGCACATCATCAAAGAAAAGCAGCTTTGCATAAAAGAGTATGTTGATAAACATTTCAAACTGAACGTGGGAGAAAATTAGGTCTATGTCCTTGTGCAGACTATCAGGCTTTGTACTTCTTTGTGAACTGTAGCTTGCAGGTTACATTATTAAGGTCATCTGTCATCACTTCTGCTTCACAGAGATGACAATTATCAAATTCTAATGACCAATGACATAGTGAAGATTGTTTGTTGCCAGAATTTGATTCTTGCGTATCTGAGATACATTTCACATGAAGGATTCTGTGAATACAAGCGTTTTTAACCTGTATTACATAAGTGGCTGATTACACAATTAGCCCTTGAAGAGCCTCACATTGTACAGAAGTAGAACTCACATCTACGGAGAAAATACTGACTCCACCTACTTAGATACGGTGGCAGCCATTTATCATTGCCATTGGTTATTTTTAATTCAAAGTAACACAGGTTGCACTTTGCAGAGAGAGTGTTGGGCCAGCCTTTTAATCTAGGTGACGCTCCAAATCTTCATGTTCCTTTCTTTCTCACAGCAACTGCATCAACCCTGATCTTTCACAATGAATGACCATTTCTGATAATTATGACAAAGTGCTTAGCTTTATGTCTGCTCTGCAAGACAGAAGTACTATAAGCCTGTAAAGTGCAAGACAAGGCAATGCAGGGATGTTGTGAAAATCCAAGTGGTGCAAAATGAATGCAAAGTAAAGCCCTAGGTTGCGCCCTTCTCTGATGCGTGAGATGTGTACCTGTCCCCGCATTTAATGAGGCCTGTCAGTAACACTACAATACACAGTGTTGGACAGCTCCAAAGTGCAGCATTGATGTAGATAAGATTTTTTAAAAATTGTTTCAGAAGTGTCTAGATGATGAGGTGAGGTGGTTGCTTGTCTGATGCTAACCTCTAAGCAATTAACTAAGCTGCCAATCTTGCTCTGGCCTGTATGTTGGGAATTGTTGCCATCTGGTTTCTGCCTAGCGCGTGGGAGAATAGGAAATTGCATATCAGTGAGACAAGAATAGGAAATAATGAGCTGGTAACCCATATAGATTAAAGTCCTATTTCCCTGCTTTGAATATATCATGTTGGCTGATGTTGCATGCAGCATTGAGCAAATGAGGAGATATGCCATTTTTCACCAAGAGCCCATTTGCCCTTTCAGGTAGATGTAAAATATTCTGTGGTAATACTCAAAGAAGATCAGGAGTTCTAGTTTTATGGCTGACAGTTATCCCTCAATGATAATTACTAAACAAAAACGTAATGTTCAAAGTTTTCAGGTGAAGCCAGATGATAGTTGTAGTATGATGAGATACAAATATACTAATGATTTTGTAACTGATGTCGTTACTCTGCCATCAGCAGACCACAGCAGAACAGCATAGAGAAGACAGAAAGAGAGAGAAGCATATAATGGGACTGGAATGAGACACTGCTCCAGAAAACTGTATGCAGTCACATGTGTATATTGTAGTAAATAAAGTGTCCGAGTACTGAAGATAATGAGGGATCTTTACTGCAGAATAAGATTGAAATAGGGATGTTAGAGATGGATGAGCAGTGAGTTAGTAAAACAAGACCAGGTACACAGAGTGTCGATGCAGACTTCCAACGATCAAAGACCGTACAGATTTCATGAAAGGACCCACAGCCCAAGGCAGGCAGCGATAGTGTGCTCACGAAACATACTTAGAACAACAACCTTTAAAAGTAGTAGTCATTGATGAACACAGAAATATTGCCAGGAAAGCAGCAAAGGTTCAAAAATAGATTGAAGAAATCATATGAAGGAAAATAGGGATTTCTGTTGTTGTATTCCTGTAAGACACGATTGACATAGCATTAAAGTTTGACTATGCAGGGACATTGACAAGTCTGTGCTGAGGCAATGAGACTTTAACAGGGAGAATAGTTTTCCAGGGACATACACAGAAGGACACAGCTTACTTTAAAATGTATGAAATTTTTGCTGAGAAAGTAGATCACAGCAATGTGTTTTGCAAAGTAATGGATCTGAAATATGAGGGACATACTTTATTAATCTGTTATTGTTAATAATGACCATATCAATCTATGCCCTCCCATGCACTACCCTTTGTCTTTATTCATAGAACATAGAACATTACAGCACAGTACAGGCCCTTTGGCCCTCAATGTTGTGCCGACCTGTCATACCGATCTCAAGCCCATCCAACCTACACTATTCCATGTACGTCCATATGCTTACCCAATGATGACTTAAATGTACTTAAAGTTGGCAAATCTATTACCATTGCAGGCAAAGTGTTCCATTCCCTTATTATTCTCTAAGTAAAGAAACTACCTCTGACATCTGTCCTATATCTTTCAACCCTCACTTTAAAGCTATGTCCCCTTGTGCTCCCCGTCACCATCCTAGGAAAAAGGCTCTCCCTATCCACTCTATCTAACCCTCTGGTTATTTTATTTGTCTCAATTAAGTCACCTATCAACCTTCTTCTCTCTAATGAAAACAGCCTCAAGTCCCTCAGCCTTTCCTCGTAAGACCTTCCCTCCATACCAGGCAACATCCTAGTAAATCTCCTCTGCACCCTTTCCAAAGCTTCCACATCCTTCTTATAATGCGGTGACCAGAACTGTACACAATACTCCAAGTGTGGCCGCACCAGAGATTTGTACAGCTGCAGTATAACCTCTCGGTTCAGGAACTCGATCCCTCTATTAATAAAAGCTAAAACACTGTACGACTTCTTAACAGCCCTGTCAACCTGGGTGGCAACTTTCAAGGATCTGTGTACATGGACACCGAGATCTCTCTGCTCATTAACACTACCAAAAATCTTACCATTAGCGCAGTACTTTGCCTTCTGGTTACTCCCACCAAAGTGCATCACCTCACACTTGTCTGCATTAAACTCCATTTGCCACCTCTCAGCCCAGCTCTGCAGCTTATCTATGTCTCTCTGCAACCTACAGCATCCTTCGTCACTATCCACAACTCCACCAACCTTAGTATTGTCTGCAAATTTACTAACCCATCCTTCTACGTCCACATCCAGGTCGTTTATAAAAATGACAAACAGCAGTGGACCCAACACCGACCCTTGCGGTACACCACTAGTAACTGGTCTCCAGGATGAACATTTACCATCAACTACCACTTTCTGTCTTCTTTCAGCAAGCCAATTTCCCATCCAAACTGCTATATCTCCCACAATCCCATTCCTCTGCATTTTGTACAATAGCCTACTGTGAGGAACCTTATCGAACGCCTTTCTGAAATCCATATACACTATGTCAACCGGATTTCTCTCATCTACCTGTTTGGTCACCTTCTCAAAGACCTCAATTAGGTTTGTGAGGCACGACCTACCCTTTACAAAACCGTGCTGACTATTCCTAATCAATTTATTCTTTTCTAGATGATTATAAATCCTATCTCTTATAACCGTTTCCAAAACTTTACCAACAACTGAGGTAAGGCTGACTGGTCTATAATTACCAGGGTTGTCTCTACTCCCCGTCTTGAACAGGGGAACCACATTTGCTATCCTCCAGTTGCCTGGCACTATTCCTGTAGACAATGATGAGTTAAAAATCAATGCCAAAGGCTCGGCAATCTCCTCCCTGGCTTCCCAGAGGATCCTAGGATAAATCCCATTCAGCCCAGAGGACTTATCTATCTTCACACTCTGTAGGATTTCTAATACCTCTTCCTTGTGAACCTCAATCCCACTTAGCCTAGTAGCCTGTATCTCAGTATTCTCCTCAACAATGTTGTTGTTTTCTGGAGTGAATACTGTCGAAAAATATTCATTTAGTGCTTCCCCTATCTCCTCTGACTCCACACACAACTTCCCACTACTATCCTTGATTGTCCCTAATCTTACTTTCGTCATTCTTTTATTCCTTAAATACCTATAGAAAGCCTTAGGGTTTACCCTGATCCTATCCGCCAGCAACTTCTCATGTCTCCTCCTGGCACTTCTGAGCTCTCTCTTTAGGTATTTCCTGGCTACCTCGTAGCCCTCAGGCGCCTTAACTGAGCCTTCACATCTCATCCTAACAAACCTTCTTCTTCCTCTTGACCAGAGATTCCACTTCCTTCATAAACCACGGCTCTTGTGCTCAACAGCTTCCTCCCTGCCTGACAGGTACATACTTATCTAGGGCACACAAGAGCTTTACCTTGAATAAGCTCCACATTTCTAATGTGCCCATCCCCTGCAGTTTCCTTCACCATCCTATGCTCCCTAAATCTTGCCTAATCTCATCGTAATTGCCTTTCCCCCAGCTATAACTCTTGCCCAGTGGTATACACCTATCCCTTTCCATCACTAAAGTAAACATAACAGAATTGTGATCGCTATCACCAAAGTGCTCACCTACTTCCAAATCTAACACCTGGCCAGGCTCATTACCCAGTACCAAATCTAATGTGGCTTTGCCCCTTGTTGGCCTATCTACATACTGTGTCAGGAAGCCCTCCTGCACACACTGGACAAAAACTGACCCATCTATAGTACTCGAGCTATAGTGTTCCCAGTCAATATTTGGAAAGTTGAAGTCCCTGTCTCTCTCACTCCTATCGAGAATCATCTTTGCTATCCTTTCCTCTACATATCTGGAACTATTTGGAGACCTATAGAAAACTCCGAACAGGGTGAACTCTCCTTTCCTATTTCTAACCTCAGCCCATACTACCTCAGTTGATGAGTCCCCAAACATCCTTTCTGCAACTGTAATACTGTCCTTGACCAACAATGCCACACCTCCCCCTCTTTTACCATCTTCTCTGTTCTTACTGAAACATCTAAATCCCGGAATCTGCAACAACCATTCCTGTCCCTGCTCTATCCATGTCTCCGAAATGGCCACAACATCGAAGTCCTGGATACTAAACCATGCTGCAAGTTCACCCACCTTATTGCGGATGCTCCTGGCGTTGAAGTAGACACACTTCAAACCAACTTCTTGCTTGCTGGTGCCATCTTGCGTCCCTGAAACTTTATTTTGGACCTCCCTACTCTCAACCTTTTCTGTACTTGAAGTACAATTTGCTTCCCATCCCCCTGCTCAATTAGTTTAAACCCACCCGAATAGCCTTAGTGAATTTCCGCCCCAGGATATCGGTACCCCTCTGGTTCAAGTGAAGACCATCCTGCTTGTAGAGGTCCCATCTACCCCAGAAAGAGCCCCAATTATCCAAAAATCCAAAACCCTCCCTCCTGCACCATCCCTGTAGCCATGTGTTCAACTCCTCTCTCTCCCTATTCCTCACCTCACTAGCACGTGGCAAGGGCAACAAACCAGAGACAACAATTCTGTTCATCCTAGCTCTAAACTTCCATCCTAACTCCCTGAATTTCTGCCTTAAATCCCCATCTCTCTTCCTACCTACGTCGTTGGTGCCAATGTGGACCACGACTTGGGGCTGCTCCCCCTCCCCCTTAAAGATCCCAAAAACACGATCAGAGACATCACGCACCCGGCACCTGGGAGCCAACACACCAACCGTGAGTCACTGTGGTCCCCACAGAACCTCCTATCTGTCCCCCTAACCATGGAGTCCTCAATGACTACTGCTCTGTTCCTCTTCCCCCTTCCCTTCTGAGCAGCAGGGACAGACTCTGTGCCGGAGACCTGTGCCCCACTGCTTTTCCCTGGTAAGTTCCAACCCCCCCCCAACAGCATCCATAACGTTATACTTATTGTTGAGGGGAATGGCCACAGGGGATCCCTGCACTGCCTGCCGGTTCCCTTTTCGTCCCCTGACCATAACCCATCTGCCATTTTCTTGTACCTGAGGAGTGACTACCTCCTTGTAACTCCTCTCAATAACCCCCTCTGCCTCCCTACCATGCCAACTCACCAGCATCCATTATCAGCAGACTTCAGGACCTACTCCGATATTAAATAAAATAATGACTTAAGTACCTACTGTAGACTTTTTTTTCAAAGAATACTCATTTATAAGACTTCATTCATTAGATTTACATTCTTTCAAACGCATAATTCATAATAAAAACAAACAGTTCATTCAAATGGATAATAAAATTCAGAGAATCACTGTAAACAGTTTATGATGACTTTGGTCAGTCAACCAATCTATGAAATGGCAGACACAATACTGTGATAATGAAGGGTTTATAAAATCAGACATGTATGAATTCAGGTTTATGTCAACTGGTGGAATGGATAGAAAGCAAAGTTTTTTTTGCACTTCAAACAGTTTCTTTGTCAAATATTTAAAAGGCAGAAATTTAAAATTCCTTGGCAGTTTTGGAATTGATTTTGACAGTTCCTGTTGAAACTTCTGGCAATTTCTGCTACAATGTTCTAGAAAGGTCGTCTCGGTACTTCTGATAGAACTTTTTGACATTTTTGAACTTTGCTTCTGATTCTATGGAGCTTCACATTTCCAATGAGATAATGCACTTTTTTAATGTACATTCAATTCTACTTTTTAATAATCTCTTGCCTCTCTGAAAAGGCACCTGACCACAACACAAAAGGACCACATACAAAGTGATATCTTGCTTTTCAACAAGGATACCCTGGCTATTCATACAAGTCAACAAAGTTGATATCTGCTCTTTCCAGGTCCAAACATTACATGTTACGTGTCACACACCTGGATACCCAGAAGCAGTCACAAGAACATGAGAACATGAGTAGGCCATCTGGCCCGATGAGCCTGCTTCACCATTCAATAAGCTCATGGATCATCTTCTTTTTGTGGTAAAAGCAATCAGCCCATCAATGTGGGTGAGGACAGAGTAAAGGGAATGACAGGAGGGAGAATTGCCCCTTGACAGGACAGCCTTTGGCTGCTGGGAGTGCTGACCCTATGGCATATGCAGCTGTATGACTGCCTCCAAGCAATGGAACTGCCTGCTACCATCTTTTTCCTTAGTTGCCTTTGTTGAGGCTTGTAATGAGTTGAATTGGTTGTCCTTCATGTGAACTAGGAAGCTCCATAGGGCCCTGAACCTGCCTTCCCTCATATGACCAGTGACAGGATTGGGGTCAGAAAACTGGTTCTCCTGGCACACTGCTATTGCATCCATAGACAGAAAGCCACATCTCTGTTTGCTTTTGAACCATGAAGTACAAGTCTGAGGATAATTTAAATGATTCTGAAGTTTAATTTTTGAAGTCTCAGAGATGTAGGCACAGTAACAAGCACTAACTCTACAAACAAGTACAGGCTGAAACAATGTAACAACCAAGAAAAGGTTAAAATTGCAACTGAAGATTAGGAAATGCATCAAAAATGTTACATTACAATTACAAAACCCATTAATTATATGAGATCTAAACATCAATGAGAAAAGATATTGCAAAAATGTAGAAGTCTCTGGATCCAGTGAAGCTGTAAACTCCCAAAAGTTCAATGTCAGTTTTTATTTCACACGGTAATCGCACAAATCTCCTTGAAGATAAAGGTCCCTTGCGAGGCAATGGCCTAGTGGTATCATCGCTGGACTGTTAATCCAGAGACCTAGGTAACCTTCTGGGGACTTGGGTTTGAATCCTGCCATGGCAGATGGTGGAATTTGAATTCAAAAAAATATCTGGAATTAAGAATCTAATGGTGACCATCAATTCATTGTTGATTGTCAGAAAAAACCCATTTGGTTCACTAATGTCCTTTAGAGAAGGAAACTGGTCTGGCCTATATGTGGCTCCAGACCCACAGCAATGTGGTTGACTCCGAACTGCCCTCTAGGCCATTAGGGATGGGCAATAAATGCTGCCGAGCCAGCGATGCCCTCATCATATTAATGAATAAAGAAGAGGAAAAAAATTGGAAATATAATTCTGTAAGCTATCTTCTTTCTCTCCCTGCAGGATATCTGTGAAGATATTTCAGATCATGTGGAACTGATCCATGCCCTATTAGAGACAGAAATTTCACTGAAGCTTCTCTCCTACTCAGTCAATATCCTTGTGGACATCCACACTGTTCAACTTTTGTGGCACCAGCTGCGTGTGTCAGTTCTTGTGCTTCGTGAAAGAATTCTTCAGGGTCTTCAGGATTCAAACGGAAACTACACAAGACAGACTGATATTCTTCAGGCTTTTGGAGAGGACAGAAAAGAGGTAAGAAATTATGAGCTTTTAGTCCAATCCAGAAGGTGTTTCCCTTCTGCCCACAAGGAGGAGGTTTAAGATGTTTTAATCATCCTTGGAATAAGTTTAACATGTACAGTTTAATTATACATGGTATCAAGTTTTATTTAGGATCAGTGACATGGACATATCTTGTGCATAACTAATTAGAAATAATTTGTCATTAAATAAATAGTAAAAAATGTTATGACTGATATGTAACTTCATTCTCATCATTATAACTCAATGCACCATGTCAGTGTCATCGTACTACTTAATTGTCATGACGTTGGATTGGAAATTAAATTTTTCGACCTAGATGTTCTCCCTAAATTAGGAGTTAATCCATCTTTAAACAATAATTCAGTCCATTTCCCTGTACAAATTGACATATCCATTTTAAAAACAAAAGGCACTAGGTAAGTTTTACCTCCATTTATTTTAATATGCTGACAATCAGGTAGATGTAACATGAGATAGCAGATCTGTTTCATTCGTTAACTTCCCAGGTTAGAAGGTCAAAGTTACCCCAGCATCTTCAGGAAGCAGAAAGTTGTTGCTATCACAAATCATACAAAATTACAAAATAGGTACAGAAGTAGACAATTTGACCCCTCAAGATTGCCATTTCATCCAATATGTGGCTTGTCTTCTTTTGTTTCAAATTCCAACTACAATATCTACCTCTTTCTTGAAAATATTCAATGACACCACCTCCACTACTGTGTAAGGCAGAGAGTTCCAAAGCTATACACCCCTCAGAGATAAAATAAAATCACCTCATCTCTGTCCTGAAAGGGTGATGCATAATAGTGCCCACTGGTTCTGGATTGACCCTTAAGTGGAAACACCTTTTCCATGCCCAACTTGTCAAGACCATTTGAAATCTATGTACTTCAATCTAGTCAGGCCTCATTCTTCTAAACTCTAGTCAAAATAAACCCAGCATCTTTGATGTATCTTCATGAGACAACAAGCTTGTTTCAGGTATCAATCTAATAAACAGACTCTGAACTTAATCCAATATATTAACATCCTTCCTTAAACATAGAGACCAAAACTGCTCATTTCATTCAAGATATGGTCTCACAAAGACTGATTGTAGTCCGAACACTACTCTCCTGCCTGTTGTCATCACTCTTAATTTTCTTGTCAATCAACATCTTTCTAATTTGGCTTTGAATATATTAAACGTCTCAGCCTTTACTGCTTGCTGTGGAGGAGAATTCCAAACACAAGTAAAGAAAAAAAAAACACCTCATTGCTTCCTTAATCAGAAGACTCTTTATTTTAAACTATGTTCCTGAGTTCTACAATTCTTCCACAAGGCGAGATATTCTTTCAGCATTTGCCCCATTAAGACCCCAACAATGGTTCCTGTTTCACTCCATTGGTTACAGTTTACCAAGATGAAAAAATCCATTTATCCCATTTTAACTCTTTCTTCCATTGTTTGCAACAAATATTTTTATTCTTTTGGAGTGCAAAGCTAAAATGTGGTTCACGAGAAAATTAAGAAACCAATGACCAGAGTTGTTTTTTGAGTCAAAAAAGATGAAAATGACCATCTACTAATCCTGAGGAAAATAATTAAGAATGCAAGTCAAATACCGGCAATAAACTTAAAAGAGAAAGTAGTTTGTGTAGATATGGAAAATAAAGATTACACAATAAGATGAGTCCTTAGGGTCTTTGAGATTCTTAATTGAAGGACACAGTTGTTTAATGATTGATATGTATTCTCAGCAGGAGCAAAACCTGTGGATATCTTTGAATTTCCTGTGAATAGCTACTCTCCCCAATTTGCTTTTTGGTTGCTGTATTCTGAGAGGATGAGAGGAAAAAGTAAGGACAGAGACAGTCTTTCAGTTCTTTCTTACAAATCTCCTCTTCCTTTTCTGTATTCTGCTGCTCAAAAACAGCTGGTGAAATATAATTTTGTTTGTATTCCTGAGTCTAGCTCCATTGTCTTTCCAAGTTGGGAAACTGGCAGGTGAACACTTCATTTCCCAATGTGAAATTATCATGCAATTGTGAATTAAACATGGGATGAAAATTTCTTGATGCTGACTTAGATGATTAGTTTCAATGTCTTCAGATAAAAAGTGATCAATTCAATGCAAATGGCCTTATTAATTTACATGGGTCACATGAAACAGGCAGCAGTAGCCATTTTAGGTTCTTGTTTCTTCCTTTCTTAAAAGTCATTTTGATCCCAAAAGCTGCAGGCATAACAATCAGCTGGTGGAATTTAAAATTTGATAGACGAAATTTACCACTGTCACACTATATTTGATATTTGAGTATTCAAGTCCCCAGGCATGTGCACATTATAATCATGTCACTATATGGCTACTATATCATAATAATTTGTTTCTATTCATGCTATCAGTTCATTCATCTTGTTACAAACGCTGAGTAGTCAGACAAAGAGACTTTAATTTTGGCCTTTTACTGTTTTTGTTCACTCTGACCTTTATTTGCTGGTGCTTAGTTTTGTAAACATTGTCCCTTCCTGTTACACTTGATTATCCTCAACCATATCATTACCTTACAGAATTTCCTTGAGCTTTTACTTTAGCTTTCTAAATCTCCCTTCATGTGAACCTTCTCCCCACATCCCTGCCCTGACCATTTAATTTAAAGCCCCCTCTGACAACGATAATGATTGAATTAGTTCCAGTCATTGTGTATTCAAGTAAATCCCTTTCCAAACATACAATCCCACTACCTTCAGTGCTCGTTCATGTACACCAAGAATTAAAACCCATTTCTTACATGTCAATTTTTCAGCCGCACAATCAATTGTGATCTAGCCCCTAGCTTTTCATGTTTCACCAATAGAACTTCTTCTTCAGCTCTACCTGTGCATAGGAATTCTACAGCAACGTGTCAACACAGTCAGTAAGAGAAACCCATTTAAATTAGATACAGAGTATTTTTTAAATGAAGAAGCATTGGTTGTAATTTTGCAAGAATCCTTGGACTCTGGAGAAGTACCGTAGAATTGGAAGATTTGCAGACAACCAAAAACAGGTGGAAAGGCAGCCTACAAAGGAATGCAAACAAATTTTACAGATAAATATTGACAGGTTAAGTAAGTTGGCAAAATGTTGGTAAATGCAGGATAATTTGAGAAAGTGTGAGGTTGTTCATTTTGGAAGGGAGAACAAAAGGATAGAGTATTTTTTAAATGAAGACAAACTGCAGAAACTTGCAACACAAAGGGACTTGTGCACAAAACACAGAAAGCTAGCACACAAGTGCAGCAAGTGGCTGATGTAAGTGGCTGAAATCAATCAGGAACACGAATGGAATGTTGGTCCTAATTTCAAAGGGCTTGGCGTATTAGAGTAGGGAAGTCTGGTTGCAACCGTAGAGGTACTGGTGAGACCAAATCTAGTGTACTGTGAGCAATTTTGGTCCTTTTATTCAGAAAAGATATAATTTCATGAGAGGCGGTTCAGAAAAGTTTCAATAAGAAGATCCCTGGTAAAGAAATATTGTCCAATGAGCAAAGGATGGGCAGGTTGGGACTGTACTCACAGGTGATCAGAAGAATGAGAGGTGATCTCATTGAACCATTTTGGATTTTTAAGCAGCTTGACAGGTAAATGCTGTGAAGATGTCTCCCCTCATGGGAATGTCTAGAACCAGATGTCATCATTTCAGAATAACAGGGCACCAATTTAAGACTGAGATGAGGAAGAATTTCTTGCCTCAGAGGGTTGTGGGTTCAGTGCCCATGTGTGTGTAGAAGGCAGAGACAGATTCCTGATTAGTAGGGGAATTGAGTGTTATGGGGAAAATGCAGGAATATAAATGTGAGGAACGTGAATCAGCCATGATCCTATTGAATGTCAGACCTGGCGAGGCTGAGTGGCCCTACTCCTGTTTCTATCTCTTATCAATTTAACTAATGGTAGTCAGTTCTCATGTCGTTAACTTACTTATCCCTGACTTAGATGAAAGAAACTCAGCTTGAACAGTATATGATAGATAAATGTTTAAAACCACCTAGACTAGATTTTAGATAGAGTCACAGAGTTTTACAGGACAGAAAGCAGCCTGCTGACCCATCTTGCCTGTGCTGGTCATCAATCACCTAAATATCTAAGAGATAATGGGAACTGCAGATGCTGGAGAATCCAAGATAACAAAGTGTGGGGCTGGATGAACACAGCAGGCCAAGCAGCATCTTAGGAGCACAAAAGCTGATGTTTTGGGCCTAGACCCTTCAGTCTAGGCCCGAAACATCAGCTTCTGTGCTCCTAAGATGCTGCTTGGCCTGCTGTGTTCATCCAGCCCCACACTTTGTTAACCTAAATACTCTAATCGCATTTTCGATGTATCCTTCCCCTCCCACTCCAAGTTCCTGTCCTACCCTACAGGGATACCCTTAATCATGGCATTGGGCAGACAAAGCAACCTTGGATCGAGAGAGATGCATCTATCTCCCTAACTCTACTGCACCCTCTGAATATTGCATTCCTTTGAACTCATCCTTTACTTGCATTGTGGCATGGTCAGTCTACTCATCCTTCCTACAGTTCCTGCTCTTATTCCCACAAGCTGCAAGAACCTCAAACCTGTTACAGAATTGCAAGAGCTAAAGCTCCTCCAGTGCCAGCTCTGGATTCCCATACTTCTTCCCACCTGACAAATTTCGAAGACCCTAGCCTCACGAGTGTGACTGTCATCTGGAACGAAGTACCCAGGTAACATTCCCCTTGTCAGATGAATCAAGCCTCAGCAACTCAGCTCCCAAGCTCATATTCTGCGTTGGCTTGAACTAAGCAAGAAACTGCTGTCTTCATGCTTACTCACTTTATGCCTAGTGCCTGTTCATACTGGCTGAAATTGAACAGCGATGAGTCAGCACTGTTGGCAAGACAAACCAAATCTAATTAGATATCCAATAAATGAATTGTAGTTGCCTATTCTGATGGGAGTTTATGGATCAATGACTGAGAATGAAATAAACAATTTTAATAGTAAACCGTAGATAAATGCTAAAATCAAACTAGATTTGATATTAGAGTCACAGAATTTTACAGCATGGAAGGAGGCCCTTCAGCATATTGTGTCTGTGCTGGTCATCAAGCACCTAGCTGTTCCCCATTTTTCAACATTTGTCCTGAACAATTGTGTGCAATGGCATTTCATTCGTTCATCTAAATGATTCTTAAATGTTGTGAAGATTCTCACGTCTACCACCATTTCAGGCATTCCTGTTATATCCCCATCCTCTGGGTGAAAAACCTCAAATTTCTTCTAAATCCCCTGCCCTTTAAATTAAATTTATGCCTCCTGGTTATTAACCCCTCCACCAAGGTGCCGTAGTGAAGGACGTCTTGAGTTGCCTCGAAAGGATAATGGAAAAGGAGGGGAAGGATGCAGTTGTTGTGGTCTGCATTAACATATAACATAGAACATAGAACATAGAACATTACAGCACAGTACAGGCCCTTCGGCCCTCGATGTTGTGCCGACCTGTCAGACCGATCTCAAGCCCATCTAACCTACACTATTCCATGTACGTCCATATGCTTACCCAATGACAACTTAAAAATGTACCTAAAGTTGGCAAATCTACAACCGTTGCAGGCAAAGCGTTCCATTCCCTTACTACTCTCTGAGTTAAGAAACTACCTCTGACATCTGTCCTATATCTTTCACCCCTCAATTTAAAGCTATGCCCCCTCGTGCTTGCGGTCACCATCCTGGGAAAAAAGCTCTCCCTATCCACCCTATCTAACCCTCTGATTATTTTATATGTTTCAATTAAGTCACCTCTCAACCTTCTTCTCTCGAATGAAAACAGCCTCAAGTCCCTCAGCCTTTCCTCGTAAGACCTTCCCTCCATACCAGGCAACATCTTAGTAAATCTCCTCTGCACCCTTTCCAAAGCTTCCACATCCTTCTTATAATGCGGTGACCAGAACTGTATGCAATACTCCAAGTGCGGCCGCACCAGAGTTTTGTACAGCTTCACCATAACCTCTTGTTTCCGGAACTCGATCCCTCTATTAATAAAAGCTAAAACACTGTATGCCCTCTTTACAGCCCTGTCAACCTGGGTGGCAACTGTCAAGGATCTGTGTACATGGATCCCGAGATCTCTCTGCTCATCTACACCAGTAAGAGTCTTCCCATTAGCGCAGTACTTTGCCTTCTGGTTACTCCTACCAAAGTGCATCACCTCACACTTGCCCGCATTGAACTCCATTTGCCACCTCTCAGCCCAGCTCTGCAGCTTATCTATGTCTCTCTGCAACCTACAGCATCCTTCGTCACTATCCACAACTCCACTGACCTTAGTGTTGTCTGCAAATTTACTAATCCATCCTTCTACACCCGCATCCAGGTCGTTTTTAAAAATGACAAACAGCAGTGGACCCAACACCGACCCTTGCAGTACACCACTAGTAACTGGTCTCCAGGATGAACATTTACTATCAACTACCACCTTCTGTCTTCTTTCAGCAAGCCAATTTCCCATCCAAACTGCTATATCTCCCACAATCCCATTCCTCTGCATTTTGTACAATAGCCTATTGTGGGGAACCTTATCGAACGCCTTGCTGAAATCCATATACACTATGTCAACCGGTTTACTCTCACCTACCTGTTTGGTCACCTTCTCAAAGATCTCAATAAGGTTTGTGAGGCACGACCTTCCCTTCACAAAACCGTGCTGACTATCCCTAATCAATGTATTCTTTTCTAGATGATTATAAATCCTATTCCTTATAAACTTTTCCAACACTTTACCAACAACTGAGGTAAGGCTCACTGGTCTATAATTACCAGGGTTGTCTCGACTCCGCTTCTTGAACAGGGGAACCACATTTGCTATCCTCCAGTTGTCTGGCACTATTCCTGCAGACAATGATGAGTTAAAAATCAATGCCAAAGGCTCGGCAATCTCCTCCCTGGCTTCCCAGAGGATCCTAGGATAAATCCCATTCAGCCCAGAGGACTTATCTATCTTCACACTCTGTAGGATTTCTAATACTTCTTCCTTGTGAACCTCAATCCCACTTAGCCTAGTAGCCTGTATCTCAGTATTCTCCTCAACAACATTGTAGTTTTCTGGAGTGAATACTGTCGAAAAATATTCATTTAGTGCTTCCCCTATCTCCTCTGACTCCACACACAACTTCCCACTACTATCCTTGATTGTCCCTAATCTTACTTTCGTCATTCTTTTATTCCTTAAATACCTATAGAAAGCCTTAGGGTTTACCCTGATCCTATCCGCCAGCAACTTCTCATGTCTCCTCCTGGCGCTTCTGAGCTCTCTCTTTAGGTATTTCCTGGCTACCTCGTAGCCCTCAGGCGCCCTAACTGAGCCTTCACATCTCATCCTAATATAAGCCTTCTTCTTCCTCTTAACCAGAGATTCCACCTCCTTCGTAAACCACAACTCTCGTGCTCTACAGCTTCCTCCCTGCCTGACAGGTACACATTTATCTAGGACACACAGGAGCTTTACCTTGAATAAGCTCCACATTTCTAATGTGCCCATCCCCTGCAGTTTCCTTCACCATCCTATGCTCCCTAAATCTTGCCTAATATCATTGTAATTGCCTTTCCCCCAGCTGTAACTCTTGCCCAGTGGTATACACCTATCCCTTTCCATCACTAAAGTAACATAACAGAATTGTGATCGCTATCACCAAAGTGCTCACCTACTTCCAAATCTCACACCTGGCCAGGCTCATTACCCAGTACCAAATCTAATGTGGCTTTGCCCCTTGTTGGCCTATCTACATATTGTGTCAGGAAGCCCTCCTGCACACACTGGACAAAAACGGACTCATCTATAGTACTCGAACTATAGTGTTCCCAGTCAATATTTGGAAAGTTGAAGTCCCCCACGACAACTACCTTGTCTCTCTCACTCCTATCGAGAATCATCTTTGCTATCCTTTCCTCTACATCTCTGGAACTATTTGGAGACCTATAGAAAACTCCGAACAGGGTGAACTCTCCTTTCCTATTTCTAACCTCAGCCCATACTACCTCAGTTGACGAGTCCCCAAACATCTTTTCTGCAACTGTAATATTGTCCATAACCAACAATGCCACACCCCCCCCTCTTTTACCATCTTCTCTGTTCTTACTGAAACATCTAAATCCCAGAACCTGCAACAACCATTCCTGTCCCTGCTCTATCCATGTCTCCGAAATGGCCGTAATATCGAAGTCCCGGATACTAACCCATGCTGCAAGTTCACCCACCTTATTGCGGACGCTCCTGGCATTGAAATAGACACACTTCAAACCAACTTCTTGCTTGCCAGTGCCATCTTGCGTCCCTGAAACTTTATTTTGGACCACCCTACCCTCAACCTTTTCTGTACTTGAAGTACAATGTTGGTTCCCATCCCCCTGCTGAATTAGTTTAAACCCACCTGAATAGTCTTAGCAAATTTCCCCCCCAGGATATCGGTACCCCTCTGGTTCAAGTGAAGACCTTCCTGCTTGTAGAGGTCCCGCCTTCCCCAGAAAGAGCCCCAATTATCCAAGAATCCAAAACCCTCACTCCTGCACCATCTCTGTAGCCACGTGTTCAACTCCTCTCTCTCCCTATTCCTCGCCTCACTAGCACGTGGCACAGGCAACAAACCAGAGACAACAACTCTGCTCGTCCTCTCTCTCAGCTTCCATCCTAACTCCCTGAATTTCTGCCTCAAATCCCCATCTCTCTTCCTACCTATGTCATTGGTGCCAATGTGGACCAGGACTTGGGGCTGCTCCCCCTTTCCCTTAAGGATCCCAAAAACACGATCAGTGACATCACGCACCCGGCACCTGGGAGCCAACACACCAACCTTGAGTATGTGTGGTCCCCACAGAACCTCCTATCTGTCCCCCTATCTATGGAGTCCCCAATGACTACCGCTCTGCTCCTCTTCCCCCTTCCCTTCTGAGCAGCAGGGGCAGACTCTGTGCCAGAGACCTATGCCCCACTGCTTTCCCCTGGTAAGTCCCCCACCGCAACTGTATCCAAAATGGTATACTTATTGTTGAGGGGAATGGCCACAGGGGATCCCTGCACTGCCTGCCGGTTCCCTTTCCGTCCCCTGACCGTAACCCATCTGCCTTTTTCTTTTACCTGAGGAGTGACTACCTCCTTGTAACTCCTCTCAATAACCGCCTCTGCCTCCCGAATGATCCGAAGTTCATCCAGCTCCAGCTCCAGTTCCCTAACGCGGTTTTCAAGGCGCTGGAGTTGGGTGCACTTCCCGCAGTTGTAGTCCGCAGGGACGCCAGCGGTGACCCTTACCTCCCTCAGTCTGCAGGAGGAACATTCAACTGCCCTGACCTCTGTTCCCATTACTCTAAATTCCCAAGACTGTTAAAATATAAAGAATAAAAAATAAACTTGTTACCTTACCAATCAGGCACACAGAACCTTTTTTTTTGGTTAGAGAGGAGGATGGGTGGGAGACACTACCCGGGTAGTGTTTCGGGTAACACAACCACACAAATATATTACCTCACTCACTCACCAGTCCCGTGTTCGCTCCTGCTCAGCGTACCTCCGCCTATTCACGAGGTAAGCTTTTTATAGATTCAAAAACAGTGACTCAACGGCTTCCCGACAGGCTCCTGCTCCAAGCTCCCGCTCGCGCTGCTGCTCAACCAGAACCCCTTCCTCACTGCTTCACTCCTCCCTCCCCTTTCCTCACTGCTTCACTCCTCCCTCCCTCCCTCCCCCGCATTGTTACCAACAACAGGCAAGAGTAGGCAAGAGGTCCTGTTTACAGAATATCAGGAATTAGGGACAACGTTTCTAAAATGGGGCCTCAAAGATTGTCTTCTCTGGATTATTATCTGAGCCACATGCAAATTGGCAAAAAGATGAGAAAGTTAGGGAAGTAAATACACGGCTAAAGGAGTGGTGTGGGAATGTGAGGTTTCATTTCTTGGGGCACTGATATCCGTATTGGGACAGGGGAGAATTATACAATTGGGATGGGCTCCACTTGAACTGATCTGGGACCAGGATTCTCGTGAAAATGATAAGGGTAGTCACAAGCACTTTGCACTGTTTATATGTGCGACAGGCTCATTCGAGAGTATTAAAGTTGCCAGAACAGGTAATAGGACAGAAAGCTTGGACAGGGTCAGGAATCTAACTTAAGGCACAGCAGTAAAGGGGACAACTATGAGAAGGGAGCGTAGTCAATAAAGAACTGAGACTGTGTTTGAAACAAGGTCAATATACTTGTCGCACAGATTGAAATTGATGGGTAGGATGTTGTGGATGGAAGTGGCTGCAAGAGAATCAGGCCTGAGAACTATAAACGTTTAAGGAAATGAGTCTTATCATTAAAAAAGGCAGATGGGCAGGGGCAGTGAGATTGCCTTGTTAGTAAAAACAATGATATTAAACTGATAGCAAGAAACGAAAGAGGGTCAGAAGCCTTAGAATCTGTGCGGATAGAGTTGAGAAACAGGAAAGGATAAAAGACCATGTTAAGCGCAGTCTTTCTGATATTAGTCAGAGTGTGTGGAAGAAAATAAATCAGGAGATAGAAAAGGCATGTCAGAAAAGCTTTGTTACAGTCATCATGGGGGACTTCAATATGCAGGTGGACTTGGAAAATGAGGTTTTTAGTGGGTCCCAAGAAAAGGAATGCATGGAACATCTACAAGTTTTCTGTTTTTCGAGCAGCTTGTGACGAGAGAACAGGCAATTTTGAATTTGGTGGTGAGTACTGAGGGAGATTTGATTCAGGAGCTTAATGTGAAGGAATCCCTTGGGGCAGTGATCATTATATGATTGAATACACCCTGCAGTTTGAGAGGGAGAAGCTAGAATCAGTTGTGATGGCATTACAATTGAATGAAGGTAATGACAAAGAGAAAGAAGCTGGCCAGAGCTGATTGGTAAAAGAAAGCCTAGCAAGGAAAGTGATGGAGCAACAATGGCAAATGTTTCTGGGGATAATTTCAGAGACCCAGCAGAAATTCATCCCAAAGAAGAAGAAAAATACCAAGGGGAGGCAACCATGGCTGATAAGGCAAGTCAGCGACAGCATAAAAGCAAAAGAAAAAGCATAAAATGTGGTAAAGATTAATTGGAAGCCAAACGATTGGGAAGCCATTAAAACTAACAGAGAACATTAAAAGACATAAATGGGGAGAAGTTGTATATAAGAGTAAGCTATTTCATTATATAACAGAAGCTTGCTACAGTTTTTTTAAAGAAATCTAAAAGGTAAGAGTGAGGCAAAAATGGAAATTGGACCCACTGGAAAATAAGGCTG
Organism: Stegostoma tigrinum; assembly: GCF_030684315.1. Lineage (NCBI taxonomy): Eukaryota > Metazoa > Chordata > Chondrichthyes > Orectolobiformes > Stegostomatidae > Stegostoma > Stegostoma tigrinum. The sequence continues at coordinate 60,489,445 of NC_081363.1, read as the reverse complement.
GAGAAGCAGTAATGGGAAACAAAGAAATAGTGGAGGAACTGGATAGGTGCTTTACATCATTCTTCATTGTGGAAGACATCAGCGGCATACCATAACTTCAAGAGAGTCAGGGGTGGGGCAGGGGGTTGTATGCGCAGAGGCAAGTATAATGGCCATGAGTAAGCAGAAGATGCTGGAGAGGCTGAGAGCTCAGAAGGTGGATAAATCACCCAGACCGGTTGTACAGTTCATCAGGATTCTGAAGGACATGGCTGAGGATGTTGTAGAGACATTGGTGATCTTTCAGGAATCACAAGAGTCAGGGAGGGTCTCCCCCACACCACACATCCTAAGGGTCCATGCAGAGGCAATCTCTCCCTGAGCTGGATCCTCCTCATTCATCCCAATGATCGTCTGCTGGCCCTGAGCTTGCTGTCTACTCTGCTCCTCCTATATCTGCCATCACCTTCTAAAGAAGACAACCACAGCAACCAAACTCCCACCAGTGGCAGGGTACAAGACTATCAGTGGAAATGACTTAGGTAGGCAACATGAGGAATGTAAAAGGTTCTTAGGTCTCAGAAGAGTCTGTGGAGGCAAACCCTGCAGCCAAGGGCTGAACAAACTCCTCCAGACAGTGAGATCCATTGCACCCCAGTAACCAGGACCATGTCTCCATCATTCATTCAGCACTGACCTCAGTGTGTGAAGGGGCTGGCTGAGTAATCAACACATTCCAGCAAATGGGAGTGGCTGCTGTGTTCCTCAACCCTTCCCGTTCCAGATCAACATCAACCAGTTTACCTCTCATTGCATTCAGTACAGACCATCATTATGCCTACTGATCAAACCTAACGTTGTTACTGATAACTTCGTCATCATTGAGATGCCAGTGTTCAACTTGCAAGCACCAGTGGTATAGTGCGACTTGCCTTGGACCAGCATCTAACTTCTAGGCACCTTCACTCTGCTGACATCACAAATTGGTGATGAAATGTAGCCGGGGTTTGCAAGCTGCTGCTTCATATATTTGTTCCTTCAATATTCTGATGTCCAGCAGATGTAGATTGTGAACTTTTATTCACCAATCTGACACTGTCTTCGCTCACTCTGGGCATTGACTCAGCCATTTTCTTGTAGCACTTCACATCGAGAGAAGGTGAGTGATGGCAGGGAACACAGCTCACAGTGGACACCATCAGCGTCTGCATTGCCAGGATCTCCCCAGAGCCACCATGTCCCCTTTTACCTTGCACTATCCCAACAGCCCATTCCCCTATGTGGATTTCTGCCATATTGAACTTCTCCAATTGTCCCCCCCACCGGCCTAGGAATCCCATCGATATACTTTAACAAAGCCTGTTCTGTTCCTCTCTGCATCCCTATGGGGGGTGGTGGTCACTGCCACTAACATCCTCTTCCATACGTGACCATGCCCTCCTGTTCTGCATTACTTCCACACTACTGGAGATTCTCCTTCATCACTGCCCTTGACCCCTCTTCTGCAAATGCTTCTGCTTTCCCCTTCCTCCACACCAGCCTGTCCCTCAACTCCTTTTTGCAGTGATCCCTCTGTTGCAGTACAGACCACCCATGCACCCTAATGATCAATCCACAGATAGGTCCCCAGACTAGTATTGACCCCAGGTCTCTGACTGACTTTAAAGAACAGCCTTTTAATGTGATTGATCAGACCCTGACTGCTGTCTTTGCAGAACACTGACTGATGATCCACAATTCCCCAGACTGCTAGCCCAGCAGACTGCTGTCCCATCCCTGCATTGTAGTCAGACTGATTTTTTGGCAGTGAGTTGGACAACTGACCAAGGCCAACCCTCTACATTGAGTGCAACTTGTGCCTGTAACTGACAGTACGGGGACGCCTGGGCAGACAGTGACCATCCCCTTGATTAGACTGTGTATCGTGTTTGCGCTGGCAACTGTTGATGTCAGATTGACACCTCAGGGACCATATGTGAAGAACTCCACCCTGCCTCCCTGGACAGATCTTTACTGGCAAGCATAACAAGTGGCTGGTCTGCATGTCTGCACAACAGAGCCTGTCAACACAGCAGTACTGAAAGTCATTGGCTCTGGCTGAATGCACAAATAGTCAAAGCAAGACAAGGATCCTGCAAGCAAAGGTAGGAACTACGTGTTCAAAGACCAAGAGAGCAAGTGAACAGCCCTGAGATATAATTTGTTCCAATCTGTGAGCTGGGTGCATGGCTGTGTTTGGAAAGTGTCAAATTTTCTCAATGTCTACCTTATTTGGCACGTTTGGTAAGACAGGAAGCTGAATATTAATAAGGCAAATTGGGCCATTAACAAAGTAGTTAACAGGAAAAATTCCCCATAAGTGGCAACTATCCATGGCCTTGTGAGATTGCAGGGCAAAAACATACAAGTTGGAGTGAGATATTCCTGACGTCGAGATTGGCCTCACCAGACTTCTCATGTGATTCTGTCATAAGTCTCACTATAGCCCACTTCGCTCAGACCCCTATATGATTCTGCCCCATGATTTTCAATACTTCACTGTGAATCTGAAGTATGGTCCTCCTCTTTATTTGCTGTTCTTTGCCAAGTTTTGCAGAACAGTAGAAGCAAACATGATTAAAATGCCTGCTGCTCATCACAAGTGTGCACATCAAATACATGATGTGAAATTTAAATGCAGAATTCAGGTAAATAATTGAAAATAATTTCCGTAAAACTTTTAAGGAATCTTGAAACACATGAAATTAAAAGTATCTCCAGATTTAGCTCAACAGAAAATAAGTTCCTGGCCAGTTTGCAAATAGATTCAAGATCATGTATTTGAGCGTGCAGGATGCCAGTAAAAAGTCAGTTCTTGGTTTCTACAAGTATTTTTGTCGCACGCTTATCTGGCATTAATGAGTTAAAAAGTTAAGGTTGCAATTTAACTTGGAGTGGATTTCTGATGGGAACCTGTTCTTAAAAAATCAATTGTTCTTATAGACTCAGAAACTCATATACATTTCCAGCATGGAAAGAGGCCATTAATTCTGTTGAGTCTGCAATGGTCAACAAAGATCTGACTGTACTAACCCACTTTCCAGCCTTTGCTCAATAGCCAAAATCTATGCCTTCTGATTATTGGCACCACCGCTAGTGGAAAATGTGCCTTCCTAACCTCTTATCTATGTTTCTAATAGTCTTATACATCTCTATAAGTCCTCTCAACCTTCAGTGAAGAAAACAACCACAACCTATCCAATATTTTCTCATAGCTCAGACCCTCCATTCCTGCAGCATTCTGGTAAATTTCCTCTGTGCTGTCTCTAGTGCATGTCCTTCCTATAACGTGGTGACCAGGACTGCATGCAAAACTCCAGATGTGGCTCTGCTAGCGTTTTATACTGTTCCAGCACAATCTTCTTGCTCTTGTATTCAATGTCTCGACTAAAAAACACAAGTATCCCATAGTCTCTTTATATCTTAACTGATAACCAAAACTGCTCACAATATTCCTAATGCAATCTGACTAGAGCCTTACTGAAACCATATACAGCTGCAGCAGTACATACCTGGTCCTGTTTTCCTGCTGTCTTGAAATGAATAATAACATTACATTTGTCTTTCTAAGTGCCAACTGAACCTGCATGTTAACCTTAAGAGAATTCTGAACTGGGATTTCCATGTCTTTTTGTGCTTCAGATTTCCAAAACCATTGCCCATTTAGAAAATAATCTATGCCTTTATTCTTTCTATTGAAGTGAATAACTCCACACTTTGCCACATTGTTTTCCATCTGCAACATCTTTTCCCACTCTCCTAGCCTGATCGTGTCTTTCAGCAGCCTCCCCGCTTCCTCAACAACACCTGCCCCTCCACCTATCTTTATGCCATCTGCAAACCTAGCAACAATGGCCTCAGTTCCTACATTCAGATTGTTAATGTATAACATGAATAATTGTGATCCCAACATGGGCACCTGTGGAAGTCTAACCGTCACTGGCTGCCATCCTGAAAAAGACCACTTTATCTCTGTCTCTGCCTTCCTGTCAACTAATCCTCTATCCATGCCAGCATCTTGTGACCTTGTCTTATTTAGCAGGGTCCTGTGTGGCACATCTGGAGATTCAAATGGTTCATGCCCACAGGCTCTCCTTGTTTAACTTGCTCATTACCTCCTCAAAGAATCCTGACAGGTCTGTCAGGCATAACCTCCCCTTGATGAAGCCATGCTGACTCACCCCTATTTTACCAAATACCCTGCAACATCATCTTTAATAATGGACTCTAGAATCTTGCCAACAAGCGAGGTCAGGCTAACCACCCTATAATTTCTTGTCTTCTGCCTTCATCCCTTCTTAAACAGAGTGTTGCATTAGCCAGTGTACAGTCATCTGGGGCCCTCCCCAACTCCAGCACTTCATGAAAGATCACTACCAATGCCTCCATAATCTCTCAGCTATCTCCTTCAGACATTTGGGGAGTTGTCAATCTAGTCTGGGTGATTTACCCACTTTCAGACTTTTCACCTTCTCCTCAGTCATGGCTACTTAACTGGTCTCTGCTTCCGATTCTCTTGAAGTTCTGATATGCTGCACAGTCAATACGTATGCAAAGTACGTATTCAGTTCCTCCGCCATTTCTTTGTTCCCATTACTACTTCTCCAGCCTCTTTTCCAGTTGTCCAATGTCCACTCTTGCCTCTCGCTAACCTTTAATATACCTAAAAAAGGCTCTTGCAATCTTCCTTTATATTACTAGCTGGCTTACGCTCATATTTCTGCGTCTCCCCCCCTTATTACTTCTTTGATTATTCTCTGCTAGTTTTTAAAGACTTCCTAATCCTCTCGTTTCTTACAAATCTTCACCACATTGTATGCTTTTTCTTTTTCTTTTATTCTATATTTGACTTCCCTTGTCAACAATGGTTGCCTTGACGAATTTCTGCTGTGCCTCCCAAACAACCACCAGGAACTCCTGTCATTGCTGCTCCACTGTCTTCCCTGCTAGAGACCCCTTTCAAGCAACTCTGGCCAGCTCCTGCCTCATGCCTTTCTAGTTACCTTTACTCAATTGGAAGATGGTTACATCTGATTGCAGCTTCTCCCTCTCAACGGCATGGTGAATTCTATCATAGTATCGTCACTGACACTGAAGGATTCCTTCACATTAAGCTCCCTGATCAAGTCTGCCTCATTATACAGCTTTCCGAAACCCACTGGAAACAGACTTCCAAGCATAGTAACATATCACTTTGCCTTGGAACACATGGGCTGTTTACCTTCTTGACCAGTCTGCCATGAAGGACCTTGTCAAAAACCTTGCTAAAATCCATGTAGATCACATCTAATGCATTTTCGTTATCAGCACTCCTGGTTCCTTTCTCAAAACATTTGGTGATTTGAATTCCTTCTTACCCTCCAGGGTTAACTGCAGGCAACAGTTATTTTACTTTATAATAAAGTGTGAAGCTGGATGAACACAGCAGGCCAAGCAGCATCTCAGGAGCACAAAAGCTGATGTTTCGGGCCTAGACCCTTCATCATGATTGCTTGGCCTGCTGTGTTCATCCAGCTTCACACTTTATTATCTTGGATTCTCCAGCATCTGCAGTTCCCATTATCTCTAGTTATTTTACTTTTCTGTTTAACCGTTTTCTCTAATGATAACTGGATTATACACTTCATAACTTCATAACTGAAAATTCCAAGTTTTCAAGTAATAACATCTCTCTGAAGAGTTTGTTCGGAAAATATCTAGCATACATGTACAAAATCTGCACTAGTAGTCACTGGTTAGTGAAGAGATTTCTCCCTCCCCTTTTAAGTATAATACCGGTTATCATGTCCCAACTGTTATCCTGGGTCAATTGACTCAGCATGGAGCATGAACTTTATGATAAAAAGATCTGTAGAAATGATGAAGTTTATATAGCATTCAATTCATTCTTAAATAATTCCACGTTTGTATTCTAGAGTGCATTCTATGCAGTAATCACTCATTCCATGAAGAAAATTTTTGGCCCTAAGCATGTTTTACATTCACCTGAACCATTGTTTCTTATCTTAGCCTTGCAACTCAATTGAAACAAATCTTCCGTATCACCGTTTTCTCTAATGATAACTGGATTATACACTTCTTAAGATTATTTCTTAGACATCCACTATCAAAACTGAAAATTCCAAGTTTCCAAGTATTTTTCTGCAGCTTAGCTTGCAGGGGTTAACCTCAGGGCAGTTCTTCGCACTGCCTCCAGTGCTTGAAGGTCTTCCTTGTGCCAATGACCATAACTGAATGTCATGACAGTACGAGACTTGAACAGAACATACTGCTTTCCTTTGACCTTTGTTCCACATTTGTCCATGAATTTTGATATTCTTACTAGCTTTGTTTATTGTGACTTTGACTTGGTTTGACGTCAATCCTGCTGAGATTGTTGGGTCATTTTCAGTTTACCCTTAGCTCATAAACCACTATTCATGTATTTAACATTTCAATCAGTTTTATCTTCCGACATGTATTGCTTTGTGCTTATCTAATTTAAATTTCATTTGCCACTTTCTCATTGTAAACAAAAATGTCAGCGACAGGAGAAAGACAGACTCAATTATTTTGTTTCTCTTTGTCTCCTGCCTGTAAACAGAATGGTTTTAATTTTGAAAAGACTGAGGCACGTTTCCCAGACCCTTGTGCTTATATCGTCAATTTTTCAGTGATTTGCAGCTGACTCTCATTTGGATTTACCAAAAATTATTACTGGTTCTCACATTCAACCTTAGGGTGATCTTATGTGACTTTACAGATGCACACAAGAAAGATACAGTAAAGAAAAAGAGTTGCCTGTCTGCGAATATTAGAATCAAACAACATCTTGATCAAAATACAAACTGAAAGAACTGCAAATCAGGAACGAAAACAAAGTTGCTGGAAACGCTTACCAGGTCTGGCAGCATTTGTGAAGGGAAAAACAGAGTTAATGTTTCGGGTCCAGTGACCTTTCCTCAGAAGAGGCGCTAGCATATTGATAGCATAGTTGTAGAATTCCTTCAAAGTTGAAGATAAGGCAGCAAGGTGAGGCAACAGTTTCTGGCACTGTTTGCAGACAGATATTCAGTTTGTGATTTAAGTGAAGTCAACATGCTTCAGAAATAGTATCAGAGATAATGGGAACTGCAGATGCTGGAGATCCTGAGATGCTGCTTGGCCTGCTGTGTTCATCCAGCCTCACATTTTATTACCATGCTTCAGAAATAGATTTCAAGGCTTTAAGTTTCAGGCAGATGTAGCTGATGACCTGGAGTTTGTCGTTTCCTTAGCTGATGCTATCAGATTGATTTAAAACTTCAGAATATATGCTTAAAATGCTCCAAAATTCTAAAGGAGTTTAAATCACTTGTCACTGATCAACAACAGATTATATGTGGCCATTAGTGAGCTATTCATGTTAGTGAAGGAGGCTCAGGCCCGGTGGTCAGATCCATTGAGCATGTTTTAGGAGATGGACAGTCACTTTCAGCACTTCTACAGGAATAGCGACTTCCAAAATGTCTTTTTCATGACTGAGCCAGGCATGGTGATTGGAATTGGAGGTGGGACTGTCCACACAGTAACAAGTGGGGAATTTCATGCAGGTGACCTGTCTGGCCAGGTAGTTCTGCAATCCACTGTTAGAATCTCCCAAAATGTTGGTCAACTTGAAAGTCATTTCTTTTTCTTCATTCTTTCATGGGATAAGGGTGCTTCTACCACTTGTTGTCCATCCCTAATTGCCCTTAAACAGTATAGCTTCATAGGCCATTTCAGGTGGTAGTTGAGATTCAACCACATTACAATGGGCCTGGAATCACATATACGCCACACCAGATAAGGAGGCAGATTTCTTGCGCTACAGAACCAGATTTACAACAAGATTACCCTACCTTATATTCCAGATACATTTATTACTAAATTATGTATGGTGTTATGACCTAAACTTGCTTAAAAATTATCAGTTAATCATAATAAAGAAACTGAAGTAATTAGCGTAAGTCTTACACATGGAAAAATATATTATTCATCAAATTCTGCCTTGTAATTATTACAATCTCTTTAATGACTGAGATAACAAGTCATTGTTATGACTTGTTATAAAATAAGCACAGCAGGCCAAGCAGCATCTTAGGAGCACAAAAGCTGACTTTTGGGCAAAACCCTTCATGAGAAAAGGGGGATGGGGAGAGGGTTCTGAAATAAATAGGGAGAGACGGGGAGGCGGATTGAAGGTGGAGAGAGGAGAAGACAGGTGGAGAGGAGACAGACAAGTTAAAGGGGCGGGGATGGAGCCTGTAGAGGTGAGTATAGGTGGGGAGGTAGGGAGGGGATAGGTCAGTCCGGGGAGGATGGACAGGTCAAGGGGACGGGATGAGGTTAGGGGGTAGGGAATGGAGGTGCGGCTTGAGGTGGGAGGAGGGCACAGGTGAGAGGAAGAACAGGTTAGGGAGGTGGGGACGAGCTGGGCTGTTTTTGGGATGCGGTAGGGGGAGGGGAGATTTTGAAGATTGTGAAATCCACATTGAAACCATTGGGCTTCAGGATTCCTAAGCGGAATATGAGTTGCTGTTCCTGCAACCTTTGGGTGGCATCATTGTGGCACTGCAGGAGGCCCAGGATGGGCATATCATCTAAGGGATGCGAGGGGGAGTTGAAATGGTTCACGACTGGGAGGTGCAGTTGTTTATTGCAAACCGAGCGTAGGTGTTCTGCAAAGCAGTCCCCAAGCCTCCACTTGGTTTCCCCAATGTAGAGGAAGCCACAATGGGTACAGCGGATGCAATATACCACATTGGCAGATGTGCAGGTGAACATCTGCTTGATGTGGAAAGTCAACTTGGGGCCTGGGATGTGCGTGAGGGAGGAGGTGTGGGGGCAAGCCTAGCACTTCCTGCGGTTGCAGGGGAAAGTGCTGGGTGTAGTGGGGTTGGATGGGAGTGTGGAGCAGACCTATACTCACCTCTACAGGCTCCGTCCCCCGCCCCTTTAACTTGTCTGTCTCCTCGCCACCTATCTTCTCCTCTATCCACCTTCGATCCGCACCGCCCCCTCCCTATTTATTTCAGAACCCTCTCCACATCCCCCTTTTCTGATAAGGGGTCTAGGCCTGAAACGTCAGCTTTTGTGCTCCTAAGATGCTGCTTGGCCTGCTGTGTTCAACCAGCTCTACACTTTGTTATCTCGGATTCTCCAGCATCTGCAGTTCTCATTATCTCTATAATGACTGCCAGCTTTGATAAGGAATTCTAAATTTCAATGCAAGGCTGAAGAAAATAACATAGCAAGACTTTATGTTTTGAAACTGTTACTAAAAAAAATGATTCGAAGGACTATTGACTAAACAGCATTTTATTATGGGCAACTTATATTTAATGTTTTAGATTGGAATGTTCCTCTTTAATAGTCATCTCACACACAGTTTGCAGGACTTACTTTTCTGTAGTGCTTGGAACAAAGGCCAGTTGGATCTTTTTGACGATGAGATCTTTGATTTGGGTTGGTAAAATGGGCCTGTAAGGGAGCCCTGACGGACACATATAAACAGGAGATTCTGAGAGTTACCTCGTTCTAAAGACTGGTTCTATGCTGGCTGGTCAGAGCCAGTGCACATGGAAATAAAGGGTGACTTGGTGATGGGATACCAGATTCTGTGCAGTTATTTCAAGTTCTAATACTAAACCGTCCACAATGACTCATGGCTCCTAATGTATTCCTGTATACCAGTTTGTCCAAGTATTGATTTTGAGTGACCCTTCTCAAGTGCTTTTCTCAGTTTTCCATGTGCTCTTTAATCCACTACCAATAGGTATAGATTTTTTTGATGATTCTTTTGAATCTCCCAGATTCTCTAGTTTGTCGCAGGTTACATCTCTTCGATGAGGGACCATCTTCTTCTCCCATCATGTTATGAATTCTTGTCAACCAAAGTAGCCTCTTCTCTGTGCTAATCACACAAAACTGTGGTCTGTCTTTAATACACATTCCATTGAAAGGAAGCCTGTAACCACATTTTAAAATGGGTTTTGCTGCTATTCTCCCAACGGCAAAATGAACATACTGAAATGCAGATTAACCAATCCTGAGTCCAACTGTCTTCCATCTCAGAAATAAATGGATAGTTTACTGTTCAATAGTTTGCAATCTGATACCTACAAAACCTTTCTGGGGGTCTAGTCGACTCAGGTGTACCCACTGTGAAGGCAGAAACTGAGAAACTGTTTCTATTGTCTTCAAGGAGAGTTGGATTGTACCTTCTTCCCACTAAAATGATCTTGTCCTTTCTTAAGGTTTAACAATCAAACAACCCAAGGTTAATGTCAGGCACATTCACAACAGGGATAACCAGCTGTACAGCTGGATAAACACAGCAGGCCAAGCAGCATCAGAGGAGCAGGAAAGCTGACATTTCAGGCCTAGACCCTTCTTCAGAAGTGAATTCACATTCACAACAGGGTCACACAACACTCTTCATTTTACCCTAAGTTTTAGGATATGGTTTCAAAGCATAATAAATTTGTGGTCTGAGTTTGTTCCTTTAAACATTATCCTTTATTTGCAAAAGTTATGCTTGATGAAATTCAAAATTATTTCTACTGCAAATCCACAATTTCTTTGAAGCATTGTACCAGTTACTTCATGTTTATGTATTTCATTTATTTGCCATTGTGTGATTTCAGCAAATTTTTTAATGTGTAATACATATATTAAATAATTAGACACAATAACATTCAGAACAGAATTTAGAATGTGCATTTAGTTTATAAAGGCTTTTTAACATTTTCTTTCTGCAGACCTGTTTGGACACTCTGACTGAAGTTGATGATGCAGGTCAGTTGACCATTAAATGTTCTCAAGACTACTTTTCTTTGGATTGTGGTATCACTGCCTTTGAACTGTCTGGCTACAGTCCTAGTGAAGACGTGTCCTGTGGCCCAGAGGCCACCATGACCTCCAGTTCAGCTGCCAAGGCTAAACCAAAACCAATTGAACAGTGGAACAGTGCTGACCTGGAAAAAGACTTTCCAGAGTTGGTTGATAGCGTGGGGCTACTTTCTGTAGCAAATAATCATTCCACTTCCAGACCTGAAGAAATTAAGGCAAATGATGAAAGTCATATGACATGCACTGTTCATCAAACCTTGGTACAGGACAACAAAGCCACAGCAAACTCCAAGTTGTCACCCACATCAACAAATCAACCGGCCCTACCACAAAGTCTTCCAATGGAGTGTGCAAGAACCCAAAAAGAAATTAGAAACTCCAAACAGAAGGTATTTTCTGACACTAATGGTGATGTTCTAGAACCTAAAAGATGTGTCCAAGTGCATTCTTGTAATGCAAATAGTAACCACTATGAAAACACAATACCAAAAAGACCAATTAAAGATTGTTTCAATTATAATGCAGAGTCTCCGACAGAGCCGTCCTTACCCAAAAGAGCTTTGTATCTAAATGAAATTTCTAAAGACGATCTGGAAGTTAGCTGCTGCAGAGTTTCACCTTCTATTCTCCTGCACAAGGCAGAAATGAGCAGAAGTACACCATCTCTTTTCGATCATCCTGACAGGTCTAGACTTTGGCTCGACTTAGCTTCATCCTACCCAAGCTCTGCAAATGCTGCTGTCAGTTACTCTTGTGATGAATTAAACAAAACACGTGGTACAGACAATGGATGCCCAAGTTCTTCTTCTCAATGTAATTTAGAAAAGACCACCTTAGATCGAAATAACGCCAATGAACAATTTCAAAGAAAGTCTCCAGCTATTTGGAAATCATGCGACTTTCATGATCTTAGCCAATCTAACAAAGAGTCTACAAGAAGCCCCACATCTCATGATAGAGAACCTTTAGTGCAAAATATCAGTGGCATTTCCTTATTCTCCAGACAGACATCCCCATATCAGAAGCAACTAAATACCACAGATAAACTGAAGAATTTCTATCCGTGTTGTCCTCCACATACAAAAATACCAACTGGTGAGAATAACAATAGTTCTGACTCGTTTACTGTAAAGTGTGAGAACAGTTATGAATCAACAAATATTTCCTCATGGCACCAAGATGAGGACCTTTGTAGTGAGAATAAGAAGCAGCCACCTATTAGTCAGAGCTCCTCTGAATCAATGCCTGCACAATTGCCTTTACTTTTGCCACATAATGAGACCAGGATAGACTCTCCTGGCTTTATCCCTACTCTATCTTTGCTACAACAGCAACCAAGGACACAAAATAATTCAAGCCAAAATAAAACTACTGAAAATGATAAAGCTGACATTTGGTTTGGTTCGAATGAGTATTTGGCTCTTCCATCTCACCTGAAGGAAACTGAAGGGTTAACTTTGAAACTAGAGAATTTGACAAAGCTGTTGTCACATCAATCTACAGACGAAACACTTCAAAACATTGAAGATTGGGAGCTGTCAGAAGCAAATTCTGTGAATGAGATAATTCCATCAATTCACAGTGAAAACAGGAAATGCCACCCTATAACTGGAACTATATCCCCATCTTCCTCAAGTGATGTTGCTTCCTCCATAGATGACAGCATTGAATCTGGTCCACTCAGCAACATCCTGTCAGATGATGAGCCATCAATAGCAGATATAACTACTAAGCACTACACTACAACCCAACTCTCACATCCATGGTTAACACAGATGCCAAAGAAAGCCTTGGATGGGACTGCTCCTAAGTCAACTCTGGTTCAACAGCTTCAGCAGGATATTCAGCAGAAACAGAATAACAATGACGTATGGGAAAAAATTGAGGTAAACTAGTTAGTGACTTTTATCCACAAATTGTTTGAGCACTTAAATTACCTTCTGATTTAAATAGTTTATGTCTTGAATCTTAGTAAAATTCTGTATGTCTGTTGGTAAGTTAAATGTTGACGCTGAGAAATGGAACATTTCCATTTTAATCAGTGTCAAATTCCTCCAGGTCTTTCGAATGGTAAAGTTCCTCCTAGTGGAAAAGAGAGGGACATGGGAAAACTGACATGACTTCCACTTGGGTTTAAATTTCTGAGATACTTTATCCAACAAAGAGACTTCATTATGCTTTCTCAGTCATGTCACATTTTTCCGACTTGAAGTTTTCTGCTTTAACACTTGCAATTGTATGATTTCTCTGAATAAAATCAGTAGGACCCATGTTGATTTGAATCTATCTAAAGATATTTCATAGAGGACTTAGACTCTTGGTCTGCATTTTAGTCATGTTTATGACTCAAGTTTATATGGATGGTTTTTTAAAGGAATCTATATTTGAAATTAAGTTGCATAACTTTACACTGACTAATTATATTGACTGACATGGAAATACTGATCATAACAATTGCTCTCTGGATAATTCCACAGATCTGTATATCTCAAAACTATAGATGTGCCTTGGATTGTCCACAATTGCAAAATTTTTGCAGAGTGGCCTAACACTCCCATTTATTTTAGTTGGGCTACTTCGTTTAATCGTAGCTTCATAAAATGCTGCTCAACTGCACACATTTGGTAAACATGTAACAATAGCTAATTGGTTCCCCTGCACCCTCTATCCAAATGGCCTTCACGCTCATGAAACTCTTTAATTATAAAATTTGGAAAAAATGGTGGACAAACTGATGATAAAATTGAAAAATTTTGCTAAAACAATGAAATATCTGGCAGTTTTTTTTAAAAACTGAGAACACTGTAGCCCATTAAGGTACACCTTTCTTGGCAGAAAGTATTTTCTGGCCTGGGTGCATCAGGTAGAATTTTGATAATCCAAATTATTATCATGGAATGAAAACAAAGTATGTAGAAACATGGAATCAAGGAATTGGAGTGGAGTGAAGACGACAAGGCTGATGTGTGATGAGGAACAAATAGTGACTTGAGCATTTTGTGCAGCTAACAATAGTGGAAGGAGATGCTGTTTTTTATACCTTTTCTTCAGCCTCCAGTAACTGAGAGCTGTTCGTAGGCGTTAGTTAGTGAGCACCGAAATGATTCATTCATGGATTTCGATAGGTTATCTCTTAAACAGTTGCAATTGCGGCAGAGGGGAGGCGATGGCCTAATGGCATTAGTGCTGGGTGGTTAATCCGCAGGCTCAGTCTATGTCCCAGGGATCCAAGTTCAAAACCTGTCATGGCAGGTGGTGGAAATTGAATTCAATAAACACCTGGAATTAAGAATCGCAAGATCAGGTGTCAATCGTCAGGAAAAAAACTGATCTGGTTTACTCATGTCCTTTAGGGAGGGAAACTGCCATCTTTACCTGGTTTGGCCTATATGTGACTCTTAAGTATCCTCTGGGAAATTAGGGATGGGCAACAAATGCTGTCCCAGCCAGCAAAACCCTCATCCTGTGAGCATTTAAACCAGTACTGAAGGATATGAGTATATCATTAAATTTATGGAATAACCAGTTAAACATGGTTACAAAATACAGCTACAGGTAACAAAATAAGTTAAAATAATAAATATGGTACGACAGGTAATGTATTTGTAGCTTCAGCTTGTGGGAGCTGGTGGGTGGCAGTGTGAACCATGGTAACCCGTAGTTAGTTTATGATTTCAAGGGGAAACCATTAACTTATAACACTGTTACAAACTGAAACAAATTAAGGCGCAAGATTTTGTGTTTTCAACAAAAATGTTTACTGTATAAGAAAGCAAAGTGAGTATTACAAAAATAAGACGAAGAGTTTAAACTTTCCCTTGCTGGGGAGAAGGTGAAAGAAGTGGTGAGAAGGTGTTGGCCCTTCCCTCACACTACCTCACCAATTAATTTCTCTGTGAGAAGGCCTATGGGCCTTCTGGACATGCCACCAGTTAAGGTCATTAAGGACCAGCGAATGAGAAAGTTTCCCGAATGAGAAGGCAAGGTGACTTGCTTGTCAGGTTGGTGGGGGCTCCTATTGCTCCAGTCAGAGGTCTGTGATGCCCACCTAATGAGAAGCATAAATAAAGCATATACCTCCTCACTGCTGGAACACCTGATGAGTAGACCCTTCCTGGAATATGTGTGCAAATTTATTCTCTGTATTTAAGGATGCATTTACTTGCATTGGATGGAGCACAGTGAAGGCTCACCAGATTGGGTCTTTGGGTCAGAGGGATGTCCTGTAATAAAAGGCTGAGTAAATTGGATCTATATTCTTCAGAGTTTAGAAAAATAGCAGACTATCTCTGAAACACTCCGGTTCAGGAACAGTCTTGACAATGTAGGTACTTAGGGGTTGTTTCTCCTGTCTAGGAATCTAGAAAAGAAGTAATGATTTCAGGTGAAGGAAATGAGCATTTAGGACTAAGCTGAGGGAAAATTTCTTCTCTTAAGGAGCTGTGTATTGTTGTAATTCTCTCCCCCACATGGCTATGGAAAAGACATATTGAATCTACTTAAGTTTATGCAGGCAGAATTTCGGTCTCTCACAGAATCAAGTTGTTAACATAACCAAAACCAGTTTCTGAGTGATAAAGCAAGACGTTTTTCTTTGTAGAAAGAGTTGATTAGCTTGCCCAGCCTTATATCTGTCAAGCTGTACTCAATATTATAGGTGCTCCCTGCTTTTATTTATTTCAATTTAGTATTTTTCCTCATCAACCTATTCAGAGATGTTATTACACGCCTTTAGAGCAGGTGTGACTTGAACCTGTTGAACCTAGGTCTCTTGGTAGGGACAGTACCGTTGGCCACAAGAGGGCCCTTTGCAGCATGTCATGGTCATTGAGCCATACAGCAAAGAAACAGACCTCTTTGTCCAACTCTTCCATGTCGATCAAATTTCCCAAACTTAATTAGGTCTATTTACCAACATTTTGCCCATATCGTTCTAAACCCTTCCTATTCATGTACCTGTCCAAATGCTTTTTAAGTTTGTAGCTGTACCTGTATCTACCCCTTCCTCTGGCACTGCAATTCACAGGTGAACCACCCTCTGTGTAAAAAAAGTTGCCCGTCAAGTCCCTTTTCAATCATTCTTCTCGCACCTTAAAATTATACCCTCTAGTTTTGAACTCCCCAATCCAGGGAACAGACCTGTCCTATTCACCTTATCTACGTGCCTCATGATTTTATAAACATCAGGTCCCTCAACCTTCTACACTGCAGTGTCGAGAGTTGGCTCAAAGCCATGATGTTTATGCAATAGAATAAAAATTACTAATTAATTTAGTCAAATAGTTGTGCTGCACATATGATTAACCTTTTCTAGAGCAACATTCTGCCTTGATCAACACAGTGAGTTTACTTTAACATTAAAACCTACAAAACAGAAGAGTTCACTTGGCTACCTATGCTTCCAAAAGAGGTTTCTCTCTAGGTCACCAAAATGCAGTACCTGGAGATGCTTAGTTCCTTGTCTCCTTTTCAAAAAAGGTAGGCTGTCGTAGACAAAATACTCAATTAAGTTCACACAGGACAGCGTTCTTTGATTTCATCTTGTGAATTGATGAATACAGTTCCAGGATGCCTTAGAGGAGTTGTTCACTAGAACTCTTCCAGATGCAAAATAACTTATTCCTGCCACCAGACAAAAATCTGTTGGCACAGTGTTAAGTATCATGTTACCTTGTTGATATTTTAGGAAATCTTCAGTTTATAAAATCTTTGAGAATTAAAGGATTTTTTATTATACATAGATATTTCTACCTTAACGTATCTTTCATTATATATGGAGATTTATCCTTTAAAGTATCTTTTATTAGATATGGTGATTTCCATCTTGAAGTATCATTTATTATACATGGAGACTGGTATGTTTTTTGATGATTTACGGATTACTTTGGACTTTTGATTCAGCTACTGGCATTTCATGAGCAATTTAAAAATATAAAAGTAAAAATTATGCTTGCATAGAAAGAAGTACAGTTTAATGTAGGGAAAAATTAATAAGTTTTCCACTATTTTATTTGAACACAGGAACAGGAGTAGGCTGTTCAGCCACTCAAACTTGTTCCACCATTCAGTGAGATCTTGGCTGAACTGTGGCCAAATCCCTTAGTACTTTTGCTTAACGCAAATTTATCCATGTCAGATTAAAATTAACAACTGATCCAGCATTCACTGCCATTTGAGGAATACAGCTCGAAACATCTACCACACTTTGTGTGCAGAAATTATTCCCAACCTGTCTCTTGAGTGGTCTGGCCCTAATTCTCAGACTGTGATACCTAGTTTGAGAAACACCAACCGGTGGAAATAGTTTATCTGGCCTGCCCTTTCCTGTTAATATCTTCAAGAATTTGATGAGATCACCTCTTAGCCTTCCAAGTTCTTGAGAAAAGAAGCCTAATTTATATAAAGTCTCCTCATGACTTAACTCCTTACATCCAGGTATCATTCTTATAAACTAACATTATACTCGTTCCAAGGCCAAAAGATTCTCCCGAGGGTATTTTGCCCAGATCTGCTCACACTTTATCAAGTGGGGAATAACCAGCGTGTTATATAACCGTAGTGTAACTTCTGCATCCTTGTACTCCAATTGTCTAGCTATAAAGGCCAAAATTCCATTCATTTCTTGATTATCTCCTGCACCATTCCAATGCATTTTAAAGATTTTTGCATGGCTCGAAGACAGTTAATCCCCACCCCGTGTCTCTTATGCTTAACGAATACATTAACAAAGTTTAACTTTGTGATTGACTAGATATTGACAAAAAGGGTGTCGAGAGCAGGAGGCAAAGTGGTGTATTCACAGTCATAATGAATGGCAAAGCTGGCTCTTTGGGCCAAATAGTTATCTCTTGCTCACCTTCCTTATGTTAAAGAAGTGAAATATTTGCATACCTCTAGTTCTAGCTGCTTGTGTATCTCTGATTTTTATGACTTTATCATTAGTAGCTGTGCCTGGAGTTGTCAAGGCCGCAAGATCCAGAATATCGTATCTACACCTCTCCAAGTCCCTTCCTCATTTTCCTTCTTTAAAACCCTCCTTAAAACCTACATCTTTGACCGAGCTTTTAATCATCTCCTCTAAATTCTCCATATGTGACTAAGTGTCATAATGGAGTTCTTTTGCTTTGGATTATTTTACTATATCGAAACCACAAGATAAATATAAGTTGTTATTATAATGTAATGAAGCATCAATCCTGTACAATGGCTTTCTAATATATTTAAATGTATTATTGACAGAAAATCATTGAACCAATATAAAAGTAGCTTCCATTGTACGCAACTATTTAGTAAATTTTTTTTTGTTTTATTTGCTTGTGTGGAAATTCTGCCATCTTGAGGTGAGGTTGTATAATACTTTTTCTTCACTGCAGTTTGTTGGAATATGCGTGTTCCACTGCTGCATTGCGGGGAATGCTTGTGTGAAGAAGAGGGTTATTCAGCTCCATCATGTGGCTTCACATGGAAGATACATTGCTTACAAATGCTCCTATTTCTTACAGGTCAATATTTATTCGAGAAGTCTTATGAAATCCAATATCAACATGGCCCCCTGCTCAAATACAAATAACTGAACAGATTTAAATAGCATATCAGGTTTAAGAGGACAAATGCAGGGTAGTTATCAGGAACTATTTCTTTACCGAGAATGTGATGAAATGTAAGAAGCTACATATGAACATACAAATGTATGATTTAGAAACAGGAATAGACCATTCAGCCCCTCAAACCTACTCTGCCATTCAATATAATCATGGCTTAACTGATTATTCCCCAAACTCTTTCACCCCCAGTTTATCAAGTAGCTATCTAACTCTGCCTTAAAATATGCTCAAAGACTGTGCTTACACCAAATTTTGAGAAATAGAGTTTCAAAGGCTCTCGACCCTTTGTTAGAAATAATTTTTACTCATCTCTGTCTTAAATGCCAAATACTTACTTATAAACCATGACCCCTCATTCTGGATTCTTCTAGAAGCTGAGACACCTTCTCCAAGTCAATCCTGACACAATACTAAAGCAGCCTAAGTCCAAATGCATCAAGATCTGAGTAATAACAAGGCCTGGGCTGAAAAATTACAAGAAATCTCATGTCACACAAATGTTGAGCAGTGACCATCTCCAATGAGAGAGTCTGACCATCATCTCTTGACAATGAATGATGTCATCATCACTGAATCCTTCATTATTAACATTCTGAGGATTACCCATTAACCAGAAACTGAATTGGATTAAATACTGTGACTACAAGAGCTGGCCAGAAGCTAGGAATCCTTCAGTGAGTAACTCACCTCCTGACTTCCCAAAGCCAATCCACCATCTACAAAGCTAGAGCAAGGAATTTAATGGGATCCTCCCACTTGCCTGGTTGGGTGCAGCTCCAAAAACACTCAAGAAGCTTGGCACTATCCAAGCGGTTCATGTGACTGGCACCACATTTACATGCATACACTTTCTCAACCACTGATGCTCAACAGCAGCAACGTGTAGCGCGTGCAAGATGCGCACCAAAAATTTATCAAAACTTGTTAAGCAGTACCTTCCACCTACACCTAGATGGAAAAGGATAGCAGATACATGGGAACACCACACCTACAAGATCCTCTCAAAGCCACTCATCACCCTGACTTGCAAATATATCGTCTTTCCTTTGGTGTTGCTGGGTCAAATTTTTGGAACTCACTCTGTCAGTATTGTGAGTCTACTTACAGCACACGTACTGCAGCAGTTCGAGAAGGCAGCTCTCAACAACCTTCACAAGGCCAATGACCATTGCTGTGTCCCATGAATGAATTAAAAAAAAGACCCCTTAGAGTCTGTACATTTCACTTGTCAACTATTACACTTTTAAACACAAGCCAAGTCTATCCACCCTTTCCATGTGTGATAACCCACCTATTCTAGGTAACAATCTTGTGATCCTTCCCTAAATGGCTTCCAGAAAGTTTGCCAAAAATGACATTGAGGTCAGAACGCTGAATCTATTTAAAACTGTTGGATGGCACACTGAGAAATCAGTAATTTTGGCTTTCTGAAAGGAGAGAGGCTGTAAAACCATCATGCATGATTATATTGTCCAAACATTAACCGATAGATAACATTAAATTTAAATTAATAAAGAGGAATGTATTTTGATCCTAGCAGAAAATAGGTTGTTGACAATCTTGATATTTTCAGAAATTGATGTTCAGTTGATTTGATTTGAAGAATTTGATTGGAGACTTTTTGTAACAAATTTATATGAATTCATGAAATGAAAACTTTACATGAATAATTTATGTAGAATAGTTTTGTCAGAGGCTGCTTCATGTTGAT
Source organism: Stegostoma tigrinum (assembly GCF_030684315.1). Taxonomy (NCBI): domain Eukaryota; kingdom Metazoa; phylum Chordata; class Chondrichthyes; order Orectolobiformes; family Stegostomatidae; genus Stegostoma; species Stegostoma tigrinum. The sequence continues at coordinate 60,469,261 of NC_081363.1, read as the reverse complement.
GTAATAAAGAATCTTTATGCTTCTGAGTGTCAGTAAAATATATAGTTTAGACATGGCTTAGTAATCATAGATAAATGGTGGGAGCGGTGATCTTCTGCAAAGAAATAACATTCATTCCAATCTAGAAATTAGAAATTGCTTCTACTAAATAATGTTTCTTTAGTCTCTGTTATAGCATCTAACCATTTATCTATATAAATTATCCCCCAGTATGTTTGCAAGTCCAACAACATAATGCATCGCTACTGTGAAGACAATGGCTAGGCATGTGACCAGTATCCAATAAGCCAATTCTAAAAGTATATTTTTTATCAGTCAGGCAGGAATATTCTTTGTAATATAGGTAGAGCACCTCAACTACCTGAAACAGGAGTTATCTGAAAACTGGGCACTTTTGTATCAAATATAGTTTTAAAAATCTAACAGACTTTGGCAATTCGTCTAGGCCCTGCATTGCTACAGTATGTCTTCAGCTCACTTACCTGCTTTACATGCTATTCCACTCTGCACTCCAACCGACTCTCTTCATCACTTGATCCGGTTTGAATTAACTATCTATCGTCCAAACTGTCTGACTTGAAATTCGGAATTATCTGAAATCCAGCACTGCCTTGGTCCTGAGTGTGGTGGATTTGATGTATTGTATCTGTTTCCTCAAAAGTCTGCAAAAAAAGTGTGACAGCCTCAAGATTTTGCCTGACTGAAGAGGATGTTGAGGGTGAACAGATGTCCTACCACCCTATCTTGTTGAGCAATGGATTTCTAATCATGAAAACCAACTTTATTTCTGCATTTCCAGTTATCTGTATATTGGAAATACATGACAACTGAAGGGTGGCACCCTGCATTTAAACATTTTTAAATGACACTTAATTCTGACTCCACCATAATTTTTGCAGGTTTATTTTGGTATTTTCTTACAGTTCTGTAATAAGATTCAATGGAACACAGCAAGGTATCAATTTTTCTTTAGGATAAGGTGTGAGACAAGACAAGATGTCAGTTCTTTTGTATTCCTCGTACGAAATGGGTGTCATTAGATAGGCCAAAATTTATTGTCCATGCCTAATTGCACTTGAAAATGTGGCGGTGAATCACCTTCTTGAACCACATGATCCATTTGATATATATACATCAATAGTACTTCTAATAGAGAATATGAGGATTTTGACACAGTGACAATAAAGAAACCATTATGGAAAGGCATTAGGACCATGCAGCAACTTTATTATTATGTCATAGAGCTACATATCATTGAGCATAAATAATACTGTGGGTGGAGCTAGACCAGAAATCAATGCTCTTTTCAAGAAAATACAACAGTTCAAATACATTGCACACAAACTCTGGAGAATCTTAAGAATGTATGGAAATTAACACATAAAAAGTAGGATTAGTTTTTACCTAATGTAACTATAAGTGAGAGCCTGGCATATCTACGATTACAATGTACAGCAATTTTTATTGTTAACATAAATAAATCATATTACTTTGAACTTTGAGCTTGAAGACAGTTCTTGAGTTCACCTTTTCCTCAACCAGTCTGTATTGAGCTCAAACACGTAGCGTGGCATCAAACCACATGGTAAAAGATGAATGGTAATATATTTCCAAGTCAGGGTGGTGTGTGGCTTAGAGAGGAATTTGGAAATGGGAGTGTTCTGATACACCCTTGTCCTTTTCAGATGGGAGACATCACTGGTTTAGAAGGTGCTGTGGAAGAAGCCTTCGTGAATGCTTTCCTCAATTCTATACACTACTGAAGATGTACGTGTATCCATTTCTATGTAATATTCCCTTTTGGGGAGGGAAGGGCAATTTGAGTTTTGCTTTCAGATGTGTTTGGAAAATGTATAGACTGAGTACAGAGAATGGTGAGAAGAAAAGATACACTTGTAATTTTCTTCGTATCAGTGCACGAGTTTGTTTTCTGTAGGCAGTAATAGGAAAAGAAGGTGAGTTTATCTATTTACTCACACCTTGTGAGGTATATTGGGGGGGTAGCATATTGAGCATTTTCATCTTCCCTGAGGTGTTAGGAAATTCTGTATGAGCTAGAGGGAACATTATAAGATTTTGTTTTTCAAGTTCAGGAGTAATCAATAATTGAGTCCCATCCGTTTTACAAAGACAAATCCTTGATTCTCGCTGCTACGCAGCATCATTAGTTCTACTGCCGTACTTTATTGATTTGGTTGTCTGCCAAAAAACCTATAAAATTCCCATATGGAGCGATCTGAACTTAAGTATGAATGTACAGCACATGCATACAAAATAAGAATGACAAGCGCTATAAAAACTAGTTCACAATCATCACTTGAATTTTGCACTCAAACAGTGAAGGGATAAATGAAAGAAAATAACACAACTGGCCTTGTTACTCAAATTGTTTTCGTAATACAGTTAGGCTTGTTTCACACTCATAGATGTGGACTCCTTACTTGCTTTTCTGGAACTGCTAGTCAGGGCCACATTAGCCAGACAAAGGCACAAATACTTTGAACTCAGTTTTCTACTCTTCGGGCTTCCGAAGTCCAGAGTGGGAGATTAGGCAGGGACCTTCCAAATCTTCATGTTGTGTCACCAGCAGCCAAGCTCACCTTTCCAAAAAACAAAGAATAAACATTGTGCTCCTGAGATGCTGCTTGGCCTGCTGTGTTCATCCAGCTTCACACTTTGTTATCTTGGATTCTCCAGCATCTGCAGTTCCCATTATTTCTGAAACAAAACAACCAACCTCAATTATGGTTTCACCCTGACAGACCAACCATCTCTATTTGATCGCAACATCTGCCATCTGTTTGAATATGGGGTCTCTTCTGAAACGAGTTTCCATGTGCTGGCCATGTTAGTAGCCAACTTCTGCCATTTGATTAAGACAAAGCTTTTGTCTGTAGGTAAGAAGGTGTGGAGCTGGATGAATACAGCAGGCCAAGCAGCATCAGAGGAGCAGGAAGGCTCACGTTTCGGGTCGAGACCCTTCTTCAGAAATGGGGGAGGGTAAGGGGATTCTGAAATAAATAGGGAGGGGGGAGGTGGATAGAAGATGGATAAAGGAGAAGATAGGTGGAGAGAAGACAGACAGGTGCATCTGTAGGAATCCTTTTGATCAAGACTCAGCCTGCAATTAACATCCAGGCCTCACAAGCTAACAAAAGGGATCTTTATTGTTTTCTTTTTACCGCAAGCTAACTTAAACAGTCCACAAGTTATCTCAAGTTCCAAGCCAAAATGATAAAAGAATAAAATAAACATAATGAAAATTCAATGATGATTCTAACACTTGAGGGCACTGCAGCTAGAATCATCAGCTATTGAATCAAAGAATGACAATCACTCTACACACAATAGCATGTTATCATTGCTCAGATCAAAAGAACTGAGAGCCAAGTTAACCCATCTTTATGATCTGGGCTTTTGATCTTCAGAATGTTGTTTCTCCTGTTTATATTTTTCCATGCATACTATTTATATCTAATAGTCTGTCTTTTGTTTGTCTTACTCATGGTTGAGTATATATGCATTTTGAGTCTTAAAGGGGAATAGTTGGAAAAGCCAGAAGATTCAATCCATTATTACTAAGACTATGAGGCAGACCTCGATGATAGGTCAATCTCTTTTAAGATCCAGAGCTGCCCTCTCATCCAAGTCTGTACGATACAACTACATTGTTGGTGCTCAATGTGCTCCCCAGCATCAGACTTTTAGAGCCTACTATATTATTCTTCTTTACCTAATCATTTTGTCACATTTATATATTTAAGTATATCACTGCAATTACATATTTATCCTTCTCCCCTCACTAAGACTTTGACTTCACAAATTTAGCTTCCCCAGTGATTTCACTACTCTGCCAGAATGCATTCTGTTTGGACTGTGAAGATTGGACAGGTTTTAGCTTGAAAACTTTGACATTGATTCTGTTCTTAACAGCCTGAGGTCTGCAATGTCCCTTTAAAACTGGTGGACATTTTGTTCCTTGACTGTCCTTTGCGGAAGATCTCTACTCTGTTGAAGCTGGCAATCCCTGCAAAACGTCATCTGGAAGTGCTTTAATGTCGAATTTTCTTCACAAAGACTACAGAGCTGTTGATACAGACACTTCCTTCTTAACAGTAACAAAAACAAAGTTGCTGGAAAAGCTCAGCAGGTCTGGCAGCATCGGTGAAGGAGAAAACAGAGATAATGTTTCAGGTCCGATGACCCTTCCTTCCTCCTTCTTAACAGTGTCCTGGACCTCTTAGCCGTGCAACTTATTGTTGATCATGTCCTGGATTTGTGAACTTCGAAGTTCCATGTCAGTGGTGTCTTCAATGGAATAGTAAGCAGCTAATTTTCAGTTGCTGGAGGAATTCCTTATTTTTGAAATGCCAGCATATCTGTGCTGTAGCATGTTCACTCTGTGCTTCAACTGGTTGATTATGGTGGACACTTACATTCACTCCCTATAGCTGCTTTACTGATAATTCCAATATCTTCACTTCCCCAGAAGGAATGAAATACTCTGCATGAACTGAATCATCTTATTCTTTGAAAATTAAATTCAACTCTGCCATAGCAATTTGTTCCTCGAGCTGTGTTGTTAGGCAAATTCGTAAGTTGAAATGGGTTGCACTGTTCGTTAGCTTTCTTCTCATTTTCAGCTCTTCACAACAATTGCTCACTCTTGACATCTGATCTTTCTTCAGTGATGATAAGAGTGGAAAACAATTCTGCCAACTTATTATAATTGCAAGTTTCCATCCTATTGACAATGTGGCATAATTCTTTGACACTAACATAGTTGATCACCGTTTTTTTTGCTCCTCCATGTGTCTTGGAATCCCCATGAAGTTTTCTACTGGTTGACACTTGACCGGTTATTTACCATCTGACATTTCATTTACCTGTGGCTTTATGAATAGTTGCTCTTTGAACAGTTATGACATGACTGACAGTTGCCTGTCTACTTGTCTATTCACTTAACTAGTTTAACTCCTTCTGCCATTCGTAAAAGATTGAGCCAAGTAATGTACCCATGCCCAAGAGCGAGAATTCTTCATCATCAGTGTACTGTATGCGTACATTCTCTACTACCTTTTGAATGAATGAATGGTTTATTTATTGCCACGTATATCGAAGGAGATACAATGAAAAGTGTTCTGTTGCCACAATCCAAAACCATTTTGAAGTACAAGAAGAATAAAAGAGCGTATTAAATAGAGTTCTTCCTCATTGGTTGGGGCCCCAAACACAGCTTCAGGACTTCTGCAAGGTCCCTGCTCTGGGCCTACTGCAGCTAAGAATCCCCGCTCCAAGAACCGACACTGCCACTGTTCGGAACCCACTGCTGCTAAGAGTCCACGTTCCGGGCCTGCTACAGTTAGGAGTGCCCACTTTACCATCACTATGGCTGCAGCCCCGCTGCCATTCTAGGAGTCCACAGATTGGGCCCACGAAGCCAGGAACCCTGACTGACACCACTCTGGCCTCCCCGTGGCTTCAGGAAGATGAAAAAAAGAAGAAGCAAATAAGGTTGGAAAGAAGAGAGAGAAAAGGAATATGGTGGCGTGGACAAGTTTCAGCTGGACACTATCTATTCACTCACTGGAAGACCCTGGACTAGGGTGGAACCATGTCCAGTTCTTCCTTTAGTTGCTGAAGCTGCCCCTGGAAACCTCCTCTTTCATCTGCCACTCTTCAGGCTTGAAAGGTGGAAAATAAAAGAAAAAAGATCAAAAATAGAAAAAAGAAGAAAAGAAAGCAGATGGGAGCACACAAGCCCCGGGCTCAGCCCTAATACACCGAACCATCTTGACACCCCTTTTGTTGCAATGTTATTGGTAAAACATAGTGATATCGCCTGCACCATCTGGTAACACTGTTATAGCCAAAAATCTTCAGCCACCTGACAATATAGTGACATTCACCCTCCCGATTAAGCTTAAAGTAAATCAGATGTCCATTGATGTAACTATCTTTTTGTCAAAATGCTTGGCTAGGATCAAATTTACATTGAGCAACCCCTTTGACTTTTCTTCTATTTGAGCCTGTTCAATGTCTTTAAATCCTTTGTGTGAGTCTATTTTCTGCTGCTCTGTGTCTTAATTCTACCCATCTTCTCAGAGTCACGTATTGTTTTGCAAATGAAGTATTCCCTTTCTAATACTTGGGCATTGCTTAAACTAATGAGGTCTTCTTGCTCAAGGGTTAACACTGAATCTTGGTAGCTGCTGTCTGCCTCACTCTCTGCAGTCGCTTCTCATTAATGTCTGTAAAGTTTTTGTATATTAAGAACAAAATAGATTCTGCAGATCTGTTGTGATAATATTATTCCTCTCCTCTTAGGATTGATCACTGTCTGTTTATGACTTCTGATTCTCTCACCATTTGAAAGTTTTCTTCAAAATCAAATATTCTCTGAACTGTAAAAAATCTAGTAGCACTTACAGCAACATTTTTGCTTGTTATGAATTCTGAGTTCAATGCTCCATGGTCACATTTTTCTACGATTGTGGAAATTATTAATTAACATATCTATGTTAAATTTCGATCCTTCAGAGAATTATAGTTGAACTAATATTAAAGCAGGTTTCAAATGTATTTGCTGCTTCTTTTAGATCTTGAAAACATTAGCTTCAGCAACTATAGTCCAAATTGAATACAAACGTATATTTACTTGTTCAGGTTTTGATTTAGTATCAAGTTTGGAAGTAATTCTATATCTTAAGCAGTATTTGCTTCAAGATGCCCAACACTGTGTTCTGTTTGCCAAGTCTCTGAAATTACATCTTCCAGGCAATATTATTTTTGCTGCTAGGTCTCCCTAATGTAATTATTTATTTTCCTTATTTTAAAGAATTTCGGTGTCACAGTATAACACTGCTGCTTTTACATTTTGTTACGTCAGACGTTTTCTCACACTTACACAACCAAAATGGAAGATCCCTTCCTTCTGCAGGCAAAATGGCATTCTAAGCTATTTCATCATTCTTCTGTATGACTTCTGCTTCTGGAAGCCATGCAGCTAGAAAACAAATTGTGTGTCCTTAACGAACTTTGCAGCTTGTTATGATGTGTTTAAACTTGGTCCAGTTAGGACTATCATTGCCAGATTAAATAAGTGTTACGGTGGCAATGCAAACACTTAATAAGACTTATCATTGGAGCTAATGTGTGAAGCCAATATTTTACAGAACTCGAAGCACCAAAGGCTGTTCAGCCTATCATGTCCATGAGCACTGTTTGCAAGAGCAACTTAGCTGGTTCTTCCCCTCTGCCTGTTTTCTGTAAACCTTCATTTTATTTGCTTTTAACTGGTTAGCTAATGGGTCACAGGCAGAATGTAGAAAACATATGGGAAACACCCCCCCGCCCCACATCCAATATTTGAAGTTGTCAAGCTGACGAGGGGCCCCTGAAACTAATTACAGCCACAGAAGTGACCTCCCATATCTCCACACTTTAAAGTAGCCAGCAGTATTTGGGATGTTCCAGAGACATGGATCCAGAGGACAACGTGTAGCAGAGTCAGATCACAAGCCACAAGGTGAAACAATAATGATGAATAATGAACCTGCACCATCTAAAAAGAAACCAAAAAATGTATAACTTCCATGTGGAATCAAAATACAAACTTTTGTTCACATAAATTTAATGTGATTTAACAGATAAGAACCTTTTCCTTCCATGTCACTAAAGTATATCAACAAGTAAAAAGGGGAATTTTGAACAGCACCTCACAACAATGAAAGTAATTCCAAGATAATTTTTCTCTTGAACAGCATGCTTTTGACAAAGAATGTTGACAAACAAAAGTCTGTTTTGAAAGTGCAGCAGCAAATTTTTTTTCGAAACTATCCATTAAAGGCAAAGCCTGCTTTGAAACGTCATTTTGCATTTTGCAGTCAACAAAGCATAAGTAATTAAAGAAGCAATGGCAGCCGCTGTCAGTCCTATTCAGAGTTTAAGAACAAAGTAACAATAATGACAGCAATCCAGAACATGCCATTTGGTGCATCCACGGTAGTAAGACAAGTGAAATCTTTGTCCAAAGATGCCTTTCAGCAACTACAGCAGGACGAAAAGGTCTGTGAATGCAGTTCAATGGATCCATCAACATGACTGACACAGCCTAACTGATTGATTTTGTGCACATGGTTTTAAGGACATAACAACTAAAGAGCAGCTTCTCGATTTCTTGCTGCTTTGCAAGAGAACGATTGGTGAGAATATCTACAATAAATTCACAGTTACATGATTGAACAACACATTCCAGTCAAGGAGCTGGTTTCCATCGTAGCCGATGGTGCACCAACTGTGCTTGGTGCAAATGCTGATCCTGTTGGTTACAATGATCAGTGCTGTGAACACATTCTAACTGGGTCTGTGCTTAGTTTCCTGCTAACAAATAAAAAAAGCTCCAAGTGTTTATGTGTCTCTCACTTGGTTCTGCTTTCTTTTTCTCTTCGTCTTTATGAGTATTCAGGATTGATTGAGTCACAGAATCGTAGTGTATAGCACGGAATCAGATACTTTGATCCAACTCGTCCACGCCAGCCAGATATCCTAAATTAATCTAGTCCCATTTACTAGCACTTGGCCCATGTTCCTCTAAACCCTTCCTACACACATACTCACCAAGATGCCTTTTAAATGTTGTAATTTTACCAGACACCACCACTTCCCCGACTGCTCATTTCATACACACAACAATCGCTGTGTGAAAAGGTTGCCTCCTAGGTCCCTTCCAAATCTCTCCCTTCTTTCTTTAAACCTATGCCCTCTAGGTTTGGACTCCCCTGTTCCTATCCATGACCCTCATAATTTTATTAACTTCTGTAAGGTCACCCCTCCGCCTCCAATGCTCCAGGGAAAATAGCCCCAGCCTATTCAGTCTTTCCCTATAGCCCAAACCCTCCAATCCTGGCTGAACACAACCTGCTTTGCTCAACACTATGCCTCCAGTTTTGATGTCATCTGCAAACTACTAACCATACCTCCTATGCTCATCCAAAACATTGACATAAATGACAAGAATCAGTGGATCCAGCAGCAATCCTTGTGGCACACCACTGGTCACAGGCCTCCAGTCTGAAAAGCATCCCTCCACCATCACCCTTTGTCTTGTACCTTCGAGCCAGTCTGGATCCAAACGGCCAGTTCTCCCTGTATTCCATGTGATTTAACCTTACTAACCAGGCTATCATGAGGAACCTTGTTGAAGTCCATACAGATCACATCTGCCGTTACTTCTTCAAAAAACACAATCAAGTCAGTGAGACACGATTTCCCATGTACAAAGCCATGTTGACTGCCCCTAATTAGTCCTTACCTTTCCAGAAACATGTAAATCCTGTCCATCAGGATTCTCTCCAACAACTTGCCCAACAATGACTCGCTGATATCAGGTTCACTGGTCTATAGATCCCTCTCCTTTCCTTACCACCTTTCTTAAATAGTGGCACCATATTAGCCAATCTGCACTCTGCCAGCACCTCCCCTGTGACTTTCAATGGTACAAATATCTCAGCAAGAGGCCCAGGAATCACTTCTGTAGCTTCCGACAGAGTTCTAGTGTACACGCGATTAGGTTCCGGGGATTTATCCACCTTTATGCGTTTTATGACATCCAGCACCTCCTGCTCTGTAATATGGACATTTTTCAATATGTCGCTATTTATTTTCCCCACCTTCTCTATCTCCCATATTCTTCTCCATAATGAACACTGATGCACAGTACTCGTTTGGTACCTACCCTTATCATACAGTTCCGCACATAGATGGCCTTGCTAATCCTTAAGGGCCCTTTTCTCTCCCTTATTACTCTTCCGTGCTTAACATATTTGTAGAATCCCTTTGGACTCTCCTTAACCGTATTTGCCAAAGCTATCTCATGCCCCCTTTTTGCCCTCCCAATCGACCCCCAATTAAATTTTGGAATAATTACTTAATACTGTCAAACTTGGCCTTCCTTCAATTTAGAACTTTAACATTTAGACCTGGTCTATCCTTTTCCATCACTATTTTAGAACTAATAGAATTATAGTCATTGGCCCCAAAGTGCTCCCCTACTGACACCTCAGTCACCTGCTCATTCTTTCCCATGACTAGGTTAAGTTTTGTACCTACTCTTGTAGGTATATCCACATACTGAATCAGAAATATAGGACAATAAAATGTGAGGCTGGATGAACACAGCAGGCCCAGCAGCATCTCAGGAGCACAAAAGCTGATGTTTCGGGCCTAGACCCTTCATCAGAGCTACTGAATCAGAAAACTTTCTTGTACATGCTTAACAAATTCCTATCCATCTAAACACTTAACACTATGGCAGTCCCAGTCTATGTTTGGAAAGTCAAAACCCACTGACATGATGACCCTATTATTTTGCAAATAACTGAGATCTCCTTACAGATTTGTTTCTCAATTTCCTGCTGACTATTGGCAGGGTTTGGGGGTCTATAGTACGATCCCACTAAGTCCTATTTCTTAGTTCCACCCAAAAAACTTCCCTGAATGTATTCGCAGGAATAACCTCCCTAAGTACAGCCAAATTATCCCTATTCAAAAACATCTCTCCCTCTACTCTGTTGCACCCCTTTCTATCCTTCCTATATACCTTGGAACATTAAGTTGCCAGCCCTGTCCATCTCCAAGCCATGTCCCTTTAATTGCTTTGATATCCCAGTCCCATGTTCCCAACCATGCCCTAAGTTCATCTGCCTTCCCTGTTTGGTTTCTTGCATTGAAATAAATGTATCTTAATTTATCAGTCCTACCTCATTCTCTGCTTTGTTCCTGCCTGCCCTGACTGTTTGACTTGTTTGTTCTTTTTCGTAACTGTATCGGTTACAAACTGATCTCTTTTCTCACTATCTCCCTGGGTCCAACCACCACCAACACCAGCACCCAACTCATCCCACAACTTTGTAGTTTAAATCCTCCTGAGCAGCTCCAGCAAATCTCCCTGCCAGTCTATTACCATCTGGGGGTTTCAGGCTTATTCAGCATAGTTGTAATTTCTCAGTCTCACCATGGATGTCTCCCAGTCCCCCAAAACAAACGAGAAGAAAGAAAAAGGGTGCAAGTGATAACAATTTCCCTCTGAACCCTCATGTAATTAAAATCAGATCGGGGTATACTAGAAAGGCACTTCATCAGAACTGAAGCATTAACCTGTTTCTCTATCCAGTTACCATTTGTCTTGCTGAGTATTATCAGCATTTTCTGTTTTAGTTTAACATCTGCAATATTTCGCTTTGCTATAAAGACTTACCTTTCCTGTGATGCAATTTCTGTCTCAGTTAAAAACTGATCCAACAAGTGAATAGAAAAATAGACAAATGGTTCCTTGTTAGATAAATGACCATGGCCTTGTGGCAATCTGTTTAAAGTTGATAGTGCTGTAATTCACCCTGGTTGTGAAGGTCCCCTCCAAAATCATGCTCAGATACCCATTAAAAGTGTCATTTAATCTCATTCCTGGATATCTCCTTACCCCTTGGGCAGCTCAATTATCCTCATCTGCCTTTGATTCTTCTGCTGAAAAGGAATGTCCAAAGGCATTTGCTAACGTTTCGTATTTATTCATATCACTGAGCAGTGTGTCTGTTTCAACTGACCTCAGCTTGATGTCAGCTGGTGGAAAATGCTTGTTTCTTAGAGGTCAGTCACTTAGATTCCTTTTCCTCATTGTACTTCCCATTGCTTTTTGTAACAAATTATTCAAATGATGATAATTCTATTCACAGCTTCTTTTCATGAGATATGCTCAAAGCTTGTTACTATATCCAGTATACGATGTTACCTTATTTGGGAATGACATAACCAAGGAAGAGGCACATTGAGAGGGTAATTCCTACATATTAAGGTTCAAATAAATAATAACTAAAAACACAGCTGTTCAGAATCTAGAAAGTAATTGGAAACAGGACTAGGAAAATCTAATAACTTACTCAAAGCACCGTGTAGTTCCTTGAGGTTAAAATAAAACTATATATAAATATAGTGAAATAAGATCAGGGCTCCATCTATATGTCAAATAGCTCTCAAATCATCTTACACCAGAAGTAAATACATTATTGAAACACAATTCCTGCAAAAGATGGATTCTAGATGATGTGCCACATTGTTATTCAGTACCTCTATTGAATAAATTGTCCCTCTGATACTGTTTGTCATCCTCTAAGGAGCTGCTTATAGTCATCATCTGTTTGTGTGGGGGATTAATTAAAACCTTTATTACACAAATAAAACAGTTACATTTTCTCGAGCGTTGTATTCTGCCTGCTTATACACTCGGAGGTAGCTCAATAATACATCAATTGAAGTGCAGGTAGACATAAAGAAAACAGAACTAGTCATTGTCCTACTCCTAAGGAAAGGTTTGTTGATTTTATTTGTTTTTTTAACTGCTGAATGCTGTTGAAACATTGGTCAGTTCATATGAATGTGTTGTTAGAATAGTAATTAAAATGTCAGGTTGCATATTTCATAGAGATAATGATTCTTATTAAATCAAACAAATATTTAACTCAAAGACATGTCCAAGGTGTTACTTGAATGCAGATAGTTACAATTTTAATAATGTGTCACATATAGTACTGACATTATCCATGCAAAAAAAGTTGCGGAATTGAACAGTGCTATAAACTGGAAATTTTGGGGGTCTTGGTTACCCCAGGGCTTCTCCCATTCTCCCATGTTGGTGCCGCTTTCACTCGGATTTCACCAGTGCTAATGGGAGTTCAACAAGGAAAAGCTAAGGGAAATTTACTGAAGTAGCAGGTGTATATCATGCTACCATAAGTATCTTGGAAAAATTAAGTCAGCAAGATGATTAAGCGCAGTGAATTGCATAATGGACCAAGTAAATGTCTTCAACTGATTTTAGCAAGCAATCAAAAATATGATTGTATCAATAATTTGATTTTGTTTATTTTAGGAAAGGAAAAATATGAATATTTTCACATCCTGGTATATCAACACACTTTGCAGGCATTTTCAAATGTAGTTGCTGTTATTACATTGACAATTGATCAACACATAGGTGAGATTCAGGACAGAATTCATTACATTAAATTGTCCCTCTGATACTGTTTGTCATCCTCTAAGGAGCTGCTTATAGTCATCATCTGTTTGTGTGGGGGATTAATTAAAACCTTTATTACACAAATAAAACAGTTACATTTTCTCGAGCGTTGTATTCTGCCTGCTTATACATTACATTACATTATCATGGTGGCTCCCGGAAGTCTTCACTTTTGCATTGCACTTCACAAAATAGCTACATTCTTATTGGGAATTAAAACAGACAGTACAGCATGTCAAGTTACATTTTAAAACATTTCCACAATTTGAAAAATACAGCTTTATTGGTGTAGGTAGAAAAATGCTTTGTTACTATGGACTGAAGCTACACATACTGGGAAATTCCGGAGTTCAAACTTCGGTTTGTGCTGAATTAGTTGATCTTAGCTACTGCAGTAGTAGAAGCATTTCCACTATCTTCAGTATCTCCAGGTTAGGGAGAAGAAAGATCAGTCATGTACACTTCACGGTGGAGAAACTCATTCCCATATCCACGGGTACACTGTGAATCACCTAAACTTTTGACTGCTGAAGTAGTGGCTTTCCACTTAGAGGCCGAGGGCTCTTAAAGCCAATACATGGAACAGCTTCCCCTTTTTCTGCATCTTCTGGAACCTCTTTTGGAACTGCATTTCTGTAGAGATTCACAAAGGAAACTAGAGAAACCAGCCAAGCCCTGACAAGATTCTAATTTTAGCAATCTACCTGAATAAATCAAAATCAGGGAGGAAAGTCTTGTCAAGTCTTATGGCCAGCTAGTCACCTATGAACAACATCAAGTGCAATGGCACCACTCTGTCCACACATTGACCATCTGCTAACACCTCCAGAACACTGAAGAAAAGCACAAAACGAGAGTGTGTTTCATCCAAAAAGTGGCTGATATCAACTGGAGTACCAGATCCAACACAGTGCGCATTCCTTCCCTCGCACTCTTTTCCCCAACAGCAAAATATTGCTGCTCAGCTGGTTTGCGAGCTGTCATATGGTAGCTATCCAACTTCAGGAACTCATGACAATTATTTCAATAGAAGACACAACAAACAATTTGGACCCGGTGAAGTCCGACACTCTGTAACGTGATAATGACTCAGTTTATTTTTAATGTGTTGATTGAGGGATAAACTCCGGCCAAGAACACGCCTCTGATCTTGAAGTAGTGTTGCAACATCTTTTAAGTGAATCTAAGAAGGTAGACAAGCCTTATTTTAACACCTCATCCAAAAGGCCACATCTCTGACAGTGCAATATTCTTTCAGTCAACCCGTGGAGTGTCTGCCTGGGATTTTGTATTTCAGTCCGAGAGAGGACCTTGAACTGGAGACTCAGAGACAAGTGTGTTATCAAATAATGCACAGCTGACTGAAGATAGTATTGAGGTGGGCAATGGAGAGAGCAGCCAGCGATGACCTGCATCTAGGACAAAGGCAAAGACACTGCAGGTATCAGCTCACTTGAGGGTAAGATTGTGCATGGATTTTACTGATCCTGTATTCTTCCTCCTTCTCTTAGTTACTCAGGAGATTGTTGCTTTCAAGAACTGTGACCTTATACCAATAGTTTTCTTTGGCATGCAGTGAAACTTGATTCCCACTCTGCCAACTGCAGAGCTCTAACAGAGTGGCCTTGACAGTTTTAGTATGTTATTGTTCTCTCACATGCAGATTTTTAACTTAATCTCCATGATAGGAAGCTGATGAGATTGATAGCGATGTTGTTCCTTTTGTCAAAGGATTATTGAATTTGAAACAGTAACATTAAAATATTAACATGCTTCTCTCTCTGCAGATGCTGCCAGACCTGCTGAGTTTCTCCAACATTTTCTGCTTTTGTTTCAGATTTCTAGCATTTGCAGCTTTCTGTTTTGGCTATTGTTGCTCCATATATATCTGATTTGTGCTGATTGAGCTTCTTAATGACCGCTGAAAGACAGCCAATGTTGTGGATTTTTCAACAGCTTATATGTTAAATTTGGAATTTGAACAAGTATTTTACGGACGTTATTGGATTAGCTTTCCTTTGTATATTTGTTCCATGAAAATCTGGAATGATATTTTCCAGTATCCTCTATCATCAAAAGTTATTTTTACCTGCATGTATTTTGTTTATTCTGTCTTATTTTCTCTGGGATGAATAAAACCAAAGTTGAATATTGCTGAAAAAAGACACATTTTGCCAAAGCTTTTCAGTTTGGACTCATTAGGATGAATTGCAAAATTCTAATTCAAGGGGAAAGTAATAGTTTCACTGCCCAAGAAGGCAGTGCTGATTGATTGGCAAGTGGACTCTGATTGTTAGAGATGAAGAGTGCAACAATTAATGATAATTTAATGTTATCTGCCAGGCTTATTTCAAACTAGGCAAATTGACTCTCATTAGGTAGTGAGTAGCTGAATCAATAGTTTGAGTGAGACCACTGATACCTGCAGAAATTGAAGAGTATCCAAGACTTGATCCACCCATTAGATTCTTCAAGATAAGTCAGGATTTTGCACGTATTGAGATTTCTGTGTGAATCTGTTGAATTGTGATGAAAGGTGAGATGAGTGAAAGTGCAGACTGGAAATAGAATCTGCAGATGCAGGAACCTGAGGGTCATTATAAGTGTGGAGGGAGTTTTAGAGGGTGAATGGTGAGGGTATTTATATAATTATATGAATGGGGTAGGAAATTTGGATGGATTAGTTACAGATGCATGGAGTTATACAGCACAAAAACGGACCCTTTGTCTGCAATGACTAGATATCTTAAACTGATCTAGTCCCATTTGCCAACATTTGGCCCATATTTCTCTAAGCCCTTCCTGTTCATGTACCCATCCAGATGCTTCTTAAGTGTTGTAATTGTAGAGCTGAGACCAAGATTGAAAATGTAATCATCTCTGCCATAATAAATGGAGGATATAAAGGAGAAAAGAGAATTCATGGCTTATCTCGCGTACCAAATGTGATCAGTGCTGAAAATCACATTAAGTTTGGTTTACAGTATTTCATTGTAGCTTTGGCAAGCTGGTGAGACAGCTATGTGCAAAGAACTGGGAGTGTTTTGGGAACAGACTGATTAGAAATTTGGTGATATTGGGAATTTGCTTCAGAGAAGACATATGGTGCTAAGTAATTGAAGTTAATACATAAAGTAATTAATTAGATTGAAATGTTGTCTTTCATTAAAATGATGGCAGAGTTGAGAGTGTTTGTTTTCAATTCCAGTGCTGTGTGAGAATTCCAGGCTGCTTCATCTGGTTATCAGCCACATGTGCAGGAACTGCCTGCAATCACTCAAATTGCACTCAAGCTTTCTGAAGTGAAGAGAGCTGGACTCATTGAAAGGAGACTGATGAATTCCTGGGGTCATATTCCAGGAATTGTCATCCCCACAAGTACAGAGAGTTGAGGTGGACAAGAAATAGGTGCTGAACAAGCAGGAAGGGAAAGGCAAGCAGGACCCAAATTTTCTGCAGTGTTGCATCCTGAAACAAATTTTGTTGCTCAGTACCAGGGAGGGTGATAACACCTTGGGAGAGTTCAGTCTGGAGATTATCCAAGGCATTATGAAGCAAATGTCTGTAGACCAGGGCACAGCAAAGTGTGGTTAAACTTGTTACAGAGATAGTAGGAACTGCCGATGCTGGACAATCTGAGGTAACACAGTGTGAAGCTGGATGAACACAGCAGGCCAAGCAGCATCAGAGGAGGAGGAAAGTTTGATGTTTCGGGTTGAGACCCTTCTTCAAAATTTCTGATGCTGCTTGGCCTTCTGTGTTCACCCAGCTTCACACCATGTTATCACAGCAACGTGTGGGGTTTTTTTCCCCCTTTATTCATTCACAGGATGGTCACGTTGCTGGCCAGGCAGCATTTATTGCCCATCCCTAATTGCCCAGAAGGCAGATATGAGTAAACTACATTGCTGTGGATCTGGAGTCACATACAGACCAGACTAGATAAGGATGGTAGTTTCCTTCTCTAAAGGATATTAGTGAGCCAGATGAATTTTTCCTGGCAATTGACAATGGATTCACAGCCGTCATTAGGTTCTTAATTCCAGATATTTATTGAATTCAAGTTCCACCATCTGCTGTGGCAGGATTTGAACCCGAGACCCCGGAACATTATCCGGGCCTCTGGATAAACAGTCCAGCGATAATACCACTTGGCCATTGTGAAAGTGGTCATCAGAGAGAATTTTATAATCAGGGTATGTGCCTGCATTTCTTCCACCCTTGCTAACATTACTTCTGTAAGGCATTTGACTCTCTATTGCCACAGTAATGGACATCACTGGTGAATTAATATGTTGTAGGCAGGTTAAATGAGTGGGCAAGGATCTAGACAATGGAGTATCATGTTATAAAATGTAAAATTCTCCATTTTGGCCAGAATTGTACAAAAAGAAAGATAATTTAAATGGCGAGAGATTTCAGAGGTCTGAGTTGCAGTGTGTCCATGTGCATGAATCACAAAAGGTTAGTACTGAGCTAAACTAAGTAATTAGGAAAGCTTACTTATATAATGATGTTTATTGTGAGTGGAATTGAAGTCAAAAAAATTCAGGAAGAAATAACAGGAGGGGATAGAGTAATGACCAAATAAACTAGTTTAGCATTGTTGAGTCAAGACGTATTTGAGGAACGAAAAATCGGGCCTATTAGGTTCCAGTTAAGGAGTATTGGAGGAGCTATGTGCAGTTGTGTTTGAATATAGGCAACCAGTAGGCAGGCAATAGAAAGAGAGACACATTTGCAGGCAAGTTGCAAAAGAATACAACTATAGAACAATGATAATGAAATATTTCGATTTTCTTATTTCAAGTGGGATAGTAACAATGTATAGAGTGAAGACGGGGAGGAATTCCTGAAATTTGTGCAGCAGAGTTTTCTTGGTTAGTATGATTCCAGGCCAATAACGAAAAAACACATTTGACCATATTCCAGAGAATTAAGAAAAGCATGTATCAGAGGATAAACATTTGGGGGGAAAATGGCCATAATTATCAAAGTTTGAACAGTTATGGAAAAGGACAAAGTTCAATCAGGCTAGGTCTTCTTGAGGAGGAAACAAACTTAAGATATCAAATGAGTACTTTGCATCCGCCTTCTCTGGAGATGAGGAAGCTGTCAATGTAACAATAAAGAAGGAAGCAACAGCAATAATGGATATAATAAAAATAATTCTCATGAAAAGAACTTACTTGCAAGATTGCTTTCCTTCAAATTAAAAATGTCACCCAGTCCAGATGGGATGCATCCTTTCTTAAGAGTGGAAACTATAGAGTCATAGAGTCACACAGCGTGGGAACATTGTGAAGTTCTTGCCACAATCTTCCAATTCTCTTTGAATATGTAAGTGAAAATAGGGGATGGGGAGAAATTGAAAAACCTATACTAACAGACCAATTAACCTGATGTCAGTGATGGGGAGATTTTTAAAGGTAATCATATGTGACAGAATTAGTTGCTGTTGAGAAAAGGGAAGGCTAATAACTGAAAAATCACCACATTTTTTTTAATGACGAGTTTTTTGTGAAATACCAGAGAAGGTTGATGAGTATAGTATAGTTAAATTTGGGCATATGAGTGATTAAATGTTGCTTGCCAAAATGCCATATATAAGAGACGAGTTAACAAAATAAAAGTTTGTAGGATTAAGGCAACAGAGATAGAAAACACAGAGTACTGATGAAAGGGTTCAGGGCCACTGCTTCTTTTCGCATGTATTGTTACACTGGACTTGTGTATGCAAAGCATATTTTCAAAGCTTGAAGATGAAATGAATCTCAGAAATGTAGCAAATAAGTTAAACAGTTACAGACAGTCAGAGGAGCACAGAAGCTGATGTTTCAGGCCTAGACCCTTCATCAGAAAAGGGGGATGGGGAAAGGATTCTGAAATAAATAGGGAGAGAGGGGGAGGTGGACCGAAGATGGATAGAGGAGAAGATAGGTGGAGAGGAGAGTATAGGTGAGGAGGTAGGGAGGGGATAGGTCAGTCCGGGTAGGACGGACAGGTCAAGGGGGCGGGATGAGATTAGTAGGTAGGAAATGGAGGTACGGCATGAGGTGGGAGGAGGGGATAGGTGAGAGGAAGAACATGTCAGGCAGGTGACCATCCCAGGCCCCAAGGTGACTTTTCACATCAAGCAAATGTTCACCCGCACATCCGCCAATGTGGTATACTGCATCCGCTGTACCCGGTGTGGCTACCTCTACATTGGGGAAACCAAGCGGAGGCTTGGGGATCGCTTTGCAGAACACCTATGCTTGGTTCGCAATAAACAACTGCACCTCCCAGTCGCGAACCATTTCAACTCCCCCTCGCATTCCTTAGATGACATGTCCATCCTGGGCCTCCTGCAGTGCCATAATGATGCCACCCGTAGGTTGCAGGAACAGCAACTCATATTCTGCTTGGGAACCTACAGCCCAGTGGTATCAATGGATTTTGAAGCTGGGTTTCACCATCTTCAAAATCTCCCCTCCGCCCACTGCATCCCAAAACCAGCCCCGCTCGTCCCCACCTGTCTACCTATCTTCTCCACCTATTGTCTCCTCTAACCATCTTCGGTCTGCCTCCCCCTCTCTCCCTATTTATTTCAGAATCTTCTCTCCATCCCCCTTTTCTGATGAAGGATCTAGGCCTGAAATGTCAGCTTTTGTGCTCCTAAGATGCTGCTTGGCCTGCTGTGTTCATCCAGCTCCACATTTTTTTATCTCGGATTCTCCAGCAGCTGCAGTTCCCATTATCACAGACAGTCAGAGGGTTGGACAGACTGATGAAATAAGCATAGACATAGAGTCACAGAGTCATACAGCACAGAAACAGATCCTTTGGACCAACCAGTCCATGCCAAACATAATCACAATTTAAACTCGTCCCACCTGCCTGCATTTGGCCTAAGGCAGATGAAATTTAATGCAAGAAAAATGAATTTTATATTCAGATGAGAAGAATGAAGAGAGGTAATATGAACTCAATGTTTGAAGAAAAATGAAAGAAAGCAAAGAACTGAGGGTGTATATGTACAATCTTTGAAATTGGCTTGAAAAGTTGAGAAGACCACTAAAGCTGAATTTGAGGCCCTTGGCTTTAATAATAGGTGGATGGAGTACAAAATGTAACATGAATATTTACCAAGTTGAGCAAGATATTTACCTATCAGGAGAATGGCTAGAAGATTCATATAAACTGTAATGATTACCCTAAGAAAAAAGGCCAAAGATGTATCGACTGTATCAAAAGTTATTCTGAGAACTGCAGCAAACAAGAGTGGATGGGAAGGCACAGAAATACATTGGAGATGGCCAGTTTGGATTGCAATGTGAAGGGTGCTGAGAGAAGCAATTGGTATTAAAAGATTAATGAGTAAATGCAGTTCAGGGTTTGAACAAGAATTTTATGTTACTCTGTTAATTTTGAAAAAACATTCAAAACGGTTGACCAAATTAATCTCTTGACAGCGCTGAAAAACATTGGAGTTGAATGGAGAAATGGATGGCTCATGAGAACGTTCTTAACAAATTTGACAAACATTAAGAATGGCATAGCCAATGGGAAGGCAGAACCACGTGTATTTTGAAGTGGAGTTTCACAAGAGTGCTGTTTATTATTGGAAGTCCTTATCGTCTATGCAGAATCAATTATTAAAGAAGTTTTTGAAGACAAAAATAGTCTGGTGTTCAGTTGGTGGGGTGTAGGAGAGTGTGTAGTAAGCAATTCGGTGCAGGAAAATGATAATGTCTATTAGATTTTCAGTTAATAAAACATTCAGATAAAATACAGAAGGATAAAAATAGGTCATGTATAGGCAAGAAACAACAGGTATAAACTTTGGAAGGAAAGAGAACATGGCTAAACTAAAATGATGCATATTTGAAAACCACCAAGAAACACTCATATTCATGGAAAGAAAATACTATGCACAAGAATTTAAGTATATAGAAAGTAACTATCTACAGATGGAAGATGCAATTGTAAGAAGAAACAGTTGCTAACTGGAAATCTAAATAATGCTTTTGAGACCAAGGTTTTACAGAAAAAGGAGAGTTACTTGTGAAATAGTTTTGAAATATTGGTTCAGAAGAGAATGGAAAGATTCAGAAAAACATAACCAATGATGACCTGCTGAAGACAGCAAACAACCAAAGAAATTTGTTGAACATAATTAGGAAAAGGCAGAGGGACATTGTAGGGTGCATCTGAAAAGGAAACAGACTAAGAAGAGATATTATGAATGGAAGAATTCAAGGGGAAAACAAAGGAAACCAAAGATTTTGAATCTGGATGAGTTGAAAATTGTAGGGAGTTATTGAAAAGTGAAAAGAATGTCACAGGACAGAAAAGATATGTTGAAGGCTATAGACTAAGAACCTGCTTTCAGGCCGAGTGCACATGAGGATGGAGAGTACTAAAGCTAGAAGATTGTGATGAGTCTTTATAGAACATCTGTTATGAATATGAATGATTTTATTGTCATGCATATTTTACAATGAGAAAAAGCAGTAAAATACAGTGGAAAGCTTTTCCACTATTATCACAATCCGCCGGCATTTTGAATAGTTTTAAGAATACCAAAAAAAGGAAAGATATATCTTGAAGAGAGTCCATTAGCCCTGAGCCAGCTCATCATCAAAGACATGTGCACTGCCATCCCTCCTCCACTGCTTTACCATGTCTACACCAGACACAAGCAACGTTGAAGCCACCACTCCTTAGGTGCCAGGTTTTTCCACTGGACTCATTCTCCTCCACCATGGCCTTGCTGCCACCTGTGCTGGACTGACTAACGTCAGAATCGCCTCTTTCGCTGCTGGGCCCACATTGTCAATGCTGTTGCGATGCCCTTCTGCTAAACCCAAACAACGACAAAGCCATTGATTGTCATGCGCCATCTTTCATCGCTGGGCCTTGCTCACTGATGTCGCCTCCGCTGATGTAGCAGTCGCCAATTCTGATGCCAGATCCCATGCCTGCCCCGGACAAGTGAGTAGCTGGGCCTACTTGCCGCTGTCATGAGGCTGGGCCCACTCGAGGCTGTGCTGGGTTTCCTTGCCACCGCCAACCCTCCCTGAGCTCAAGGCAAGAGGCAAGTAAAATGAGCAAAAAAATAAAAAAAAGAAAAGCAGTTTGAGTGGATTAACCCTGGCTCAGGAGTCCTACTCTGCTACCACCTTGATGTTAGGCTTCAGCTGGAATAATGTGTTCATTTCTGCAGGATGTCAAGGCATTGAAGAGGATGCATAAGAGATTTCCGAAAATGGTATCAAGGATGTGGGACTTTGCTTATGCGGTGAGACTGAAAAAGCTGGTGTACGCTCCTTAGGGCAGAGAAAGCAAAGCAGAGATTTGACAAATCTGTTAATAATCATGAATTATTTTGGTAGGGTAAATGGAAAAAAAACTTCTCCAAATGGCAAAAGGATCACTAGCCAGAAGTCACGGATTTAAGGTGATTGGAAAAGGAGTGGCACCAGGAAACATTTTACACACCAAATTGTTGAGATCTGGAACACAGTGCCTGAAAGGAGGATAGAAATAGCAACAGTCCAAACAGAAGTGGCTAAGTAATTAAAGGGGAAAAAAATTATAGAGCTGTAGGAAAAGAGCAGGGCATGGGGGTTAATTGGTTGGCTCTTTCGAAGAACTTTCTCAGGCAAGATGGGCCAAATGATCATCTTCTGTGCTGCATTATTCAATGATTGTGCGGAAAAAAAAATTCCTCTGTTCAGAGTTTGAAATGTCAAATCAGATCTTTTCATTGCCTTTAGAGCTCAATAAAATTTAAATATATTTGTTTGTTGCCATTCATTAAACAACAAGAATCAGTGTAGCTTTTTCCATCAAATAGACACAGCACATTCATGAAACTGAAAACAGTGATGGTGCCAAATTTCATTGTATTTATTGTACAATGTTGATGGCCAAAATGATTTGAAAACCACTTTACTTTCTACATGTTGTCTTCATTATTTATAAGATGCCTTTGCCAATTATGTTGACAGTATATTGATTCTTTTTTCTTGCAGTTTGTCTTCTCCCTTCTTCTGCAATTATTCAATTTTAGCAGAAAATATGCCACAGCTTTGGTGAATAATTGTCCTTTCAAGGACAATAAAAGTGTAATTTTTTATTCTGCATTAAAAGCACGAGTCAGTTGTATAACCAACCTCACAATGGTATTGTTTTGTATCTTCCACACACAGATAGGGTTATTATTGAGGGAATCAATCTGCAGTAAGAAGCATTGACTTTTTTTTCAGGGCTTATGATGCACATCAAAAATAGATTGTATCAATTGAAATATAAAACATGAACAACCAAGCTGTTGAGCATTAAATTTCTCTTGTGTTGTGTACCCTATGAGCATTTCTTTCTAACTTAATAAGTGAGGAATAGGTTCTGGAATCCCAGTAAGTCAGTTAATGAACTTGAATTATAATGGAACTGTGCAAAACAATAATGAATCATCACTGTACTTCTACCTGTAATTCTGATTGAGTACGTTACTACTAATGCCTCTGTAATCCATCTTTGAAAAGCAATAAATTGTTAAACTTTAGAGAAAATTATATGTTCTGATACTTAGATGTTGGGAAGCCAATAACTAAATAAGGGTACATATATTTATTAAATACAGCAGCCTAGAAGCTGGCAGAGAATGATCTTGATACTGAAAATGGGTTGACCTGAGTCCCACCTAACCTCGGGCTTGAAATTGCATTTACATGAGTTGCTGCTGGTTGATGGGCATTCTAGGGCAGCTCTCTCAAGAAATGAATGTCAATTTTAAGTCACTGACTTACTGTCAAAGGCCTTCATATTGGGCCTGAAAAAAGTTGTGGGACAGGGACGTGGGGGACATTGGAGAAATCTAGTGCAGGTAGAAACAACCTGGAAGGAAGAGTTGGGTGAGAGGAGACTATTAACAGGAGACACGAGACGAGGCAACTCTAGTTTTTGAGAGTGCGGATGTATCTCGAATGTTGGAGTATTTATCGCTTACCGAATGTTATTTTAGTTATTGCTATCATGCAATAAACTTCCTTCATATCATATCTAAAACTGCACTTTTTCTGTAGATAATTATGGTGGTGTATCCTCTACCACTATCCACTAGGTGTGTCCAAGAGAAGGGACTAGGATAGCACTAGAACAAACAGAAGGGACTAGGATAGCACTAGAACAAACAGAAGGGTCTAGGATAGCACTAGAACAAACATACCTGCATTTCCTAACTCAGTTTTTGAGTAAGTCTTTTTGAAATATTTACTTTTGTTGGTGACTGAAATAAGTATTGTTTCTTTAAGTATAGTTTGTTATGCTGCATTTTGACCCCAATGCCATCTGCTGTCAGGACAACTTGGTGTTTCAAATAGATGTTAGTATGCTGTCTGCATTTGCAAAAGACAATAGCACCTGTTTCAGGTACAGATTATAAGATTCTTCTTTTTCTGCTTTAATCAATATGGTGGGGTGAGTGTGGAATGGAGGGGAATATTCTGGTGAAAGCCCTACAAAATGCTCCAAATTCTTGCAAGATTTATTTCTGTATGGATTGTTCTTTGCAGTACCTCAATATAACAGCAAAGCTGTAATGTGGATTCCTTGATTCATTCCTAGATTTATTAACTTTTCCATGAAGTCTTCTCAAGAGAGAAGTCATTTCTTTCCTCTTGTGTATTTTGTGCATGTAATGTTGTGAAATGGTGGTGTTTGGGAATGAATCCTCCCTTGGAGAAGATTAAATTGAGATTTAAAAGAAGTGTCCAAAATCATGATGGTTCTAGATAAACTGTTCCCATTGGTAGAGGAATTGAGAATCAGAGGACAATAATTTAAAGTGCTCAGCAAAAGAACAGAGATAAAATGAGGGAAAATATTTTCTGCAGTAGGGGTGAGTTTGAAAAGTGCAATGGCTGGAAAAAAAGCAGGGGAGTGGGACTGATTTGCTCTATCAGTGAGCAAGCATGAATAAAATGGGGCAAATGGCCTTCTTTTTTGTAATGTTCTGTGCTTTTATCAGTTAGATGCATTCTAGGCTCACTTCTTAGCCCTTTAGAAGGTAGCCAATGACACTAAGCCTAAGACATTCAACACATTGTTGAATATGGTAATAGTTCTGAGATGGAACATTGGTTCAAATATTTTAGTAATGTAACACACATTTGATGGGAGACACGAGATGAGACAACTCTAGTTTTTGAGAGAGCAGATGTATCTTGAATGTCCTAGTATTTATCATTTACGGAATGTTGTTTTAGTTATTGCTATCGTGTAATAAACTTCCTTCATATCTAAAACAGCATTTCTTCTGTAGATAATTATGATGGTGTACCCTTTACCACTATCCACTAGATATGCCCAAGAGAAAGCAAACGATAAGAGAATGTTGGCAGCAAACTACCTCAAATAACCTTCACCCAGGACCACAAAGTACTTGAAGTGGTGAACAAAGTGGAACGTAACAATTTAACCACAATTTTGGCAGGAAGGTTTATTAAAAGCCGCAGCAGAAATAGTTTACAAGAAAGTGCTTCTTGTTTTAGACTCTGAAAGGCAGAAAAGGTCCACTTTACCTGGCAACAAGTGCAAAACCTCCATCTTGACTACAGAAGGTGAGAAACCATAGAATAAGCAGCAGCCATCATTTTGATGATTAAAAAAAGTCAGGAAATCCTGCAAAAGACAGGAAAACCTTATAAGTGGTATGGAGATGCTATATCACGAATAAAGGAGGTTAAAAAGTCTAGAAATCAGTAAATCATTAGAAAACAACGCACCCGCATGGGCCCCAGCTATGTCTGCCTCTTTGTAGGTTACGTGGAACAGTCCCTCTTCCGCACCTACACAGGCCCCAAACCCCACCTCTTCCTCTGTTACATTGATGACTGTATCGGCGCCGCCTCCTGCTCCCCAGAGGAGCTCGAACAGTTCATCCACTTCACCAACACCTTCCACCCCAACCTCAAGTTCACCAGGGCCATCTCCAGCACATCCCTCACCTTCCTGGACCTCTCAGTCTCCATCTCAGGCAACCAGCTTGTAACTGATGCCCATTTCAAGCCCACCGACTCCCACAGCTACCTAGAATACACCTCCTCCCACCCACCCTCCTGCAAAAATTCCATCCCCTATTCCCAATTCCTCTGCCTCCGCCACATCTGCTCCCAGGATGAGGCATTCCACTCCCGCACATCCCAGATGTCCAAGTTCTTCCAGGACCGCAACTTTCCCCCCACAGTGGTCGAGAACGCCCTTGACCGTGTCTCCCGCATTTCCCGCAACACATCCCTCCCACCCCACCCCGCCACAACTGCCCAAAGAGGATCCCCCTCGTTCTCACACACCACCCCACCAACCTCCAGATACAACGCATCATCCTCTGACACTTCCGCCATCTACAATCCGACCCCACCACCCAAGACATTTTTCCATCTCCACCCTTGTCTGCCTTCCGGAGAGACCACTCTCTCTGTGACTCCCTTGTTCGCTCCACACTGCCCTCCAACCCCACCACACCTGGCACCTTCCCCTGCAACCGCAGGAAGTGCTACACTTGCCCCCACACCTCCTCCCTCACCCCTATCCCAGGCCCCAAGATGACTTTCCATATTAAGCAGAGGTTCACCTGCACATCTGCCAATGTGGTATACTGCATCCATTGCACCCGGTGTGGCTTCCTCTACATTGGGGAAACCAAGCAGAGGCTTGGGGACCGCTTTGCAGAACACCTCCGCTCGGTTCGCAATAAACAACTGCACCTCCCAGTCGTGAACCATTTCAACTCCCCCTCCCATTCTTTAGATGACATGTCCATCATGGGCCTCCTGCAGTGCCACAATGATGCCACCTGAAGGTTGCAGGAACAGTGATTCATATTCCGCTTGGGAACCCTGCAGCCCAATGGTATCAATGTAGACTTCACCAGCTTCAAAATCTCCCCTTCCCCCAACGCATCCCAAAACCAGCCCAGCTCATCCCCTCCCCCCACTGCATCCCAAAACCAGCCCAGCCTGTCTCTGCCTCCCTAACCTGTTCTTCCTCTCACCCATCTCTTCCTCCCACCCCAAGCCACACCTCCATTTCCTACCTACTAACCTCATGCCACCTCTTTGACCTGTCCGTCTTCCCTGGACTGACCTATCCCCTCCCTACCTCCCCACCTATACTCTCCTCTCCACCTATCTTCTTTTCTCTCCATCTTCGGTCTGCCTCCCCCTCTCTCCCTATTTATTCCAGAACCCTCACCCCATCTCCCTCTCTGATGAAGGGTCTAGGCCCAAAACGTCAGCTTTTGCGCTCCTGAGATGCTGCTTGGCCTGCTGTGTTCATCCAGCTTCACACTTTATCTGTGAAATAATTTATAGCTTTATTGAAAAATTCAATACAGTCAAGGAATTATATAGAGTTACAAAAGATTGGTGAATAAAGAAGATGCTGCAAAGATTCTTGAAAGCTCTACAGTAATTCAATTTAAAACAGCATTTGTGAATACAATCTCAAGGAACAGTGGATTACAGACCTTATTGCGATGATGCAAACTCAAAACGCACTTGCAGTCAAGGTTGGGCAGCACATTGTGAAGAAATTGACAAAACGATATAATACTTTGTAGCAAATTCAGGGTCAGAGATGAGCCATACAGAACATAAGATTGGACTTTGAATAGGGCAACATGTCTTCAAATACAGTATTGCCTCAAAATTGAACATTAGGTCCAGAAGTATTACACCATTACAAAGTTATAGGAAAGGAGGAGGTTACACATACAAAGATGTTAATATAGTGCAGCAATATCCTTTGGAAAATATAACTAGCATATTTATAGAGGGAATTGATAATCACAATGGTCTGAGCTTCACAGAAGATGTTTATGTCAGTGTACAGTCCATTAAATTTAGGCTTAATACCTGTGTTGAGATCACTACCATATCAGACCAGTTGCCATGGCTGAAGAAACAGAGCTTAAGCTTACAGAGGCTATGTGGAACCGCTGATATAACTGTTAAGAACAAAGTGCTTAAGTTCTGAGGAAGGGCCACCGGACCCGAAACGCTAACTCTGTCTTTTCCTTCACAGATGCTGCCAGACCACCTGGGCTTTTCCAGAAACTTTGTTTTTGTTCCTGATTTACAGCGTCTGCAGTTCTTTCGGTTTTTATTTAACCGTTAAGAATACGGGAATGCTACAATTTGCACTAAAATGCAAGGAGTATAAAACAGTTGAAAATTTTTATATTGCTCACAATTGAAATCTTCACTTTTGAAAAAGCCTACTTGTTTTGACCTCAACCTACCTTAAGGAGCTGGAAGGGGTCCCATTATGTCCAAGGCAACAACTGGTCCAGTATCAAATTATCATTGACCAACTTGTCAAGCTACAGGCCCAAAGACCTTTTTGTGCTTCTCAGATTTATAGCAGACTCCTAACAGGAGAAAGAAACAAGTGACACCATTTATACTGGCGCAAGAGAATTATTAAACATTATTAACAATAAAGGAAGTCACAGGCTTCACACTACTGATGAAAATATTTATTCCACTGAATCCTAAAGCAGAACAGTCAATGCCAGTGACAGTGACAATGCCAAGTAAGCAGCAAGCTTTCAGAAACTTAACTGACAAGCTGAAAAAAAGTTCACTGCATCAGTCAAGTAACTAAAATGGGCACTGAAAATGTCTAGCCTGACCAACAAGTCCTGGGAGATAATCTGCATATATCTCCATGGGATCCAAATTAATGTTCCCACATCTAGTGCCCAATCAAGAAGAACAAGATGCCCTGTTTACACATCCAGGATACTATAAAAAGACTATTCCTTCTAATTACAGTGTGATTGTCTGATGCCAAAATCTAGAATCTTATAAGGAAAATCGTACTTATTTCAACAGTTAGTCTTCCAGGAAACTAATTCAAGAGGTTATAAGTCCTCCAGATCAGGCAGAGTACCAACAAGAACTCTGACAAATAACAATGTTATCTGTGCTGGATATATGTGAGATTAAAGACCCTCCAGTGGAGAAATGACCCACGGATCAACAAGAGTCCACAGTCCTGAAGCAAGAGATCTACTATTTTCCAAATGTGAGAGGGTGCATCCTGAGAAATGTGTGGAAAATATCCAGGCTGCCTGCATTTGTGAAGTCAGAGATCAAGGGAGCTGTAGTAGTGGTAAATGTATTACAATTCCATCCACAATTGTGTAATAGACTAACTGTGGGAAAAGAACATTGGATAAAGTAAAGGTCCTTAAGGGATTAATGTTCATGTCACATTGGCTCCACTTATTCTACTGATGACAAGGGAGAGAATCTTATAGCAGTCTGAGTGACGTCAGCTATGGCAAGATTTGTGGCAGGATCAGAAAGGAAGTATCACCAGGCTGACCGTGGTATCAGATGTACCTCACTCCAGCATTTATGCTTTTCACAAGTGCTGTAGCAACCTTCTCACTGGGCAGCAACAAGTTGCCAATGAAGAAGTTTGTTACATGCTAGTTGCCTAATTACCAGCCCAACTCACCTCATTAATACACGTCTTCCTAGCTTACTAAGCACACCAAACAATCTAGGCATTAAGAAAACTCAACATGGCAATCTGATCAGGTAACTGATGACCTCAGCTCACTCTTGGCTTTAAAGGTGCTGCATGTTGGACATTGGGCACCAACATCTCAGGGCACGTTTAATGGTCACTTGCCACACGCACACCACGTTTACAGATAACAATGACCATAGACATTGGCATCGATATGTTCCAGCCTCCTCATGGCACATCTCTAATCCACTTCTGCACTTTAATGAGGTGCCTCAGGTTCTGCTGGCAACTGCCATTGTAATGCTGCAGCATGGACACTGTGCCCTCAGAGACATGCACCCAACTTGTGGACTCAATCAGACTCTTTGTTCGCTGTCACAGTGCTCAGTCACTCTGACCCTACCATGGATGCTCGTAGTATCCCTGCCTTGCATTTTCTTGGACAGGTTGAGTGAGTTAGCAAATACATGACAGATGCACTACAATGTGATAAATGTGAGCAAAAATAGGAAGGAAGATTATTACTTGAATGGCTGCAAATTGAGACAGAGCAACATTCAATGAGACCTGGGTATACTCGTACACCAGTCACTGAAAGTCAGTGCACAGGCACGGAAGGCAGTAAAGAAGGCAAACTGTATATTGGCCTTCATAGTAAGAGGATTTGGATACAGGAACAAGGATGACTTGCTGCAATTATAAATGTCATTGGTGAGGCCACACCTGAATATTGTGTACAGTTTTGGTCTCCTTATCTGAGGAAGGATGCTCTTGCTATAGGGCAAGTACAGCGAAGGTTTACCAAATTAATTCCTAGACGGCAGAACTGACGTATGAGGAGAGATTGAGTTGGATAGGATTATAATCACTGAAGTTTAGAAGAGCCTCATAGAAACCTATAAAATTCTAACAGGACTAGACAGGTTAGATGCAGGAAGGTTCTTCCTGATTGTGAGGGAGTTCAGAGCCAGGGTCATGATTTAAGGATTCAGGATAATTCTTTTAGGATTGAGATGATGGGAAAATTCTTCACCCAGAGAGTGGTGAGCCTGTGGAATTCACTACCATAGAAAGTTGTTGAGGTCAAAACATTGCGTTCTCCAGAAGGAAGCAGATATAGCTCTTGTGGCTAAAAGGAATAACGGATTTGGGAGAGGGTGGGATTGGGGTTTTGAGCTCAATGGTCACCCATGATCATATTGAATGTCAGAGCAGGTTTGAGAAGTTAAATGGCCTATTGCTTCTGTCTTATGAACATTTCTGTATTTGCCTTTCCTTTTTGTGCTTTGCCCCTGCAGCCAGAGATATGAAACTCATATTCCTCCTGGTTTGCCTTACCTGTTAGTACAGACACAAAGGTGGGAAAATTGTCATGGTTATTAGCAAAGCTTATTCTAGTCAAATCAAAGGCTGAACCTTCAGTAAGTGGGTCCCAGCACAGTAAGTGAAGGGAAGCCTTTGATACCAGTCCAGGGTCTGGTCCAGCTGTCAGTCAGATACTCGGGACTGTCAAAGGCCAGTATTATGGAGATGTGTGACACAGCTGTTACTTCTGGTGCAAGCGAGGAGGTGTTCCCCAGTGAGTGAGCAGGTCACACAGTGGGCATATAAGGTTAGTGGTTTGGGAGGGAGATAGTAAGTGAGAGAAGATGTTGCAGTCTGTCTAGAGTTATAGCCCCCATTCATAGTCCTGAGGAGAGAGGAAGTCCTGCATCTGCCCCATCCAGCAGGTATTTAACTGTCCACAAAATAGGGCACCAAATTTCCTTGTTTGCCATGTCTGGGACAAATGTCGGGCACCAGACAGTACGGTTCCAAACTAACACTGTTGTTCAGGTAGACAATGGGCTTTTAACAATGTGGCAAATAATGCCGCATATTCCAGGACATCTGTGGAGTGGCGGGTTGTTCTGGGAATAGCACATGGTAAGATGGGGCAGGAATTGGACACGATGGATGCCACAGTGGCAGGGTAGGTAGTTATAAAGTGAATTTGGGAATATGCAGCAAGATGTGGGCAGGTGATATTACATTAACACAGAGACTTGAGTTTAAATCTCACTATGGCAGATAGAAGAATTTGACTTGAATAAAAATCTGGATTAAGAGTTTAGTAATTCCCATAAAACCATTGTAAATTGTTGAGAAAAAGGCGATCTGGTTGATTAATGTCTTTTAGGAGGGAAACTGCCATCCTTACCTGGCCTCGCCTACATGTGACTCCAGACCTACAACAATGTGGTTGACTCTTAACTGCCCTCTGGACAATTAGGAATGGCAAAACATGCTAAACCAGCCAGTGACACCCACATACTGCAAATGAAGAATGAAGAAAGAAAATTCACTTGGCATTGCGACAGAAATGCCTCCAAAAACCTGAACACAGCTCAGACTTAGCCAAAAAAAGTAAGATTCAGGCTGGCTTGTTCTCGTTCAGACGTTTCGTCACCATGCGCGATGACACCATCTGTGGATTCTCCGATGAAGCGGTGATATTCTACTCCACTTAGAATTTATACTGTCTGGTCTGTTATGGCGAGGAGTGTCATTTCTGGTTTTGATTTGAATGGGTTTGTATGTGGGGTCCGTTTCTAAATGTTTGTTGATTGCATTACAGGCAGAGAACCATGCCTCTAGGAATTCTCGTGCATGTCTATGTTTGGTTTGGGCTAATATGGTTACCTTGTCCCAGTGAAACTGATGGCCTTCATTGTCTGAGTGTCCTGATATTAAGGACAGTTCATTGTGCCATTTTGCTGCTAGTTGACGTTCATGTATTCTGATGGCTAGTTTCCTTCCTGTCTGTCCAATGTCACGTTTGCGGCAGTTGTTGCTTGGTACTTTGTAAACTACGTTGGTTCTGCATGTTGTGGGGATGGGTTCTTTAATCCTTGTAAGTGTTTGTTGTAGAGTGGCTGTGGGCTTGTGGGCCACTATGATTCCGAGTGGTCATAGGAGTCTCGTCAATTCTGATATGTTCTTGATGTAGGACAGTGTGGCCGGCGTGCGGGAGCGTACTGTGCCCTCCTGTTGTCTGTTTAGTAGGCATCTGCAGATGAAGTTGTGTGGTTATCCATTTGTAGTGAGGATTTTTGTATCGGTGCTCTTCCCCTTTCTGTGTGATTCTGGGGTGTTGCAGTTTGTCCTGGCCCACTTAAATTGTGTCCTAACACACCTTTGTCTGTGGCCTTTGGGGTGGTTGCTTTGGAAGTTGAAGATTTGATAAGTATTGGTTGCTTTTCTGTATACTGAGGTTTGGAACTTAGTACGATTCAACTCAAGGAGTTCTACTGTAGCTTTTAGAGGAAGCAGATGTATCTGTACCAACTCCCTAAAGTCCTAGTAGCTGGACTTGACTAAATGTAGCTCTACTTATTACTACCATGTGATAAACCTTTTTCAGACTTGAAAACAAGAGGTACTTGATAGTTATGTCTGCTCTATAGCACACAGCCAATTTAATTTTTCCTACCACTGTGCAGATCGTCGAGGTAGTGAGTTACAGAACCAGAAGTCAATGTTTCAATTGACATGTGCATACCCTTGAAGCAGCTACGCAGCTTAGAGGGAACATTCCTTTTATTTCAAAAATATACTTTGTTCATAAAGTATCATCTATATGTGTACACAAAATACGTTCTGTGCAGATTTTGCAAAGAGAAAAATCCCAAACAAAACATTGAAATTTTGATATTTCTCAAAGCTTCTTGACAGTTGCAAGAACAAAGATATTTTCTACTTATGCTGGAAACTATTTATGTTCATTTTGAGGCAATTTGAAGGTCTAAGAACTGAACAGACCCTTGTTTACTTTTGCAGAAAGATCTTAAGCAGTAGTCTTTGCTCTCTGTGCTTTGGTAGCAGCTGCCCAAAATTTTAGCATATCCCTCAGCATGCAGTCATGGATCTTGGAATGTACCAGTTTGCAACACTCATGGAGTCATAGAGTCAAACAGAATGGAAACAGAACCTTCCATCCGACCAGTCCATACCAATCATAATCCCAACTATATCAGTTGAGAACAACACTTTGCCCTGGAAAACCAATAAGTTTCAGGCAGGCCAAAGAGCAGCTTTTACCGAGTTGCTGGTCTCCAGGTGCAGTTGATGTTAGTCTTGGGGCGCATCCTAGGGAACAGACAACAGAACACAAACTCCTGAGTCATGGAGATACTTGGGAAGAATCTTGGCAAAATCCACTGCATCTCTCTGCAGACCTTCTTTGCAAAGGCACATTCCAAAAGGAGATGTGTGACAGTCTGTTTGTCAGTACAACAACTTTGAGGGCAGCATGCATTGGTGCTCAGAGATGGGTGTGCATGAAGGATTTGATGGGCAGTGTCCTTCTTAGCAAGAGCCAATGTATGTCTCGGCACTTGTTGGAAAATTCTGGTGATGAGACAATTTGCCAAACAACTTTGATAGTCAGCTCAGGGAACCACCTGACAGGATCTACCCTCTCCTTTTCCCCACATGTTCTTGAGGACATACTGTGCTGACGACTTCCTGATGGATTTGTGATCACTGGCAAGTTTCTTTTTGCAAGTTTACCCATAAGGGACAGGTGATATGGAATGATACAACTACCAAGCCAGGCCTTTGCAACTAATGTCTTTTAGAGAAGAAAACTGTCACCTTTGCCTGGCCTAGTTTACATGTGCTCTGTGCCCTCAGCAATGTGGTTGATTCTTAAAAGGCTCTGGGCAATTAGGGATGGGCAATAAA
The DNA here is from genome assembly GCF_030684315.1 of Stegostoma tigrinum. Lineage (NCBI taxonomy): Eukaryota > Metazoa > Chordata > Chondrichthyes > Orectolobiformes > Stegostomatidae > Stegostoma > Stegostoma tigrinum. Next base: position 60,434,934 of record NC_081363.1, on the reverse strand, counting down.
TGCTGGCTTTACCAGCGACATTCCCATCTCATATATGAATCAGAAAGACTGGGACAGGTTGAACCCCAGTCAATAGTGACTCTTGGTTTGGGAACCAAGCGTCTAGGCAAAAATTGAAACAAAAGAGGATTGGTGGCAGAGAACTGCCTCAAGCAACCAGAGATAGTAGGAACTGCTGATGCTGGTGTCAGAGATAACACAGTGTGGAGCTGGAAGAACACAGCAGGCCAGGTAGCGTCAGAGGAGCAGGAAAGTTGACGTTTCGGGTTGGGACCCTTCTTCGGAAATGAAGGGTCTGAAGAAGGGTACCAACCCGAAACGTCGACTTTCCTGTTCCTCTGATGCTGCATGGCTTGCTGTGCTTCTCCAGCTCCACACTGTGCTACCTCAAGCAACCGTTGCATGGTATCTCATACAGGTAGAGGTGACAAATATCATTGAGTTTGTGAATGGTCGTCAGAAAAAACACCACTCCTATTGACTCTGCCAGTTCAGTACAAGATTTAAATGCAAGTCAGTATGGAATAGCTTTACCAACTGTCTTCGCCACACATAGGTTGGGGATGTTATTTTCATCATGTTTAACAATGTCATGGATTTCTGAAGATCTCATTTTATTGTTAATTTGCTGTACAAATGAAGACATACTGTTGCAGAAAGTTAGCTACCAAGATATGCGTTAACATATGGTACAGCTATACAGTGCAGCACAAAGTGAAATGTTATGGTACTACAGCTTTGATTGAAGATAAAATTTCAACAAAATTTAACATTCACACTGCTCAATGTAGTAGTTAACTTTTATGCCCTGATGATGGCAGCAAAACTAAATTCAATGGAATGGTATCTGATAAAAGAAAGGTCAATTTCATGTTAATTTGAAAGAACCACTGATGCCACAGCCTTTCCTTTCCGGCAAGGTAAAACAAAATTACACTTACTGAGGAAAGCAAATAAAAAGAAACACCTGAGATATCATTAAATAAATTAGGGGGAGAAGTAACAAGAAGGCCACATCATTTGCAAATCTTTGGTTATAATCATGTTCTTGCATTACAAGTCACAAAAATGCTGCAGACTTACAGTTTTTAGTCTTTGTTAAAATTGACCGCAATAATGAAAATTTATTCATCACTCCTTAAGCTAGATCATTCTTCTATGAAACAAAGTGAAGGAATTTATGGGCTATGCGGGAAATCAACGCACAATTGAAGGGTTACATAATTTAACAGCCTGTTGAAAAGTGGGACAGGGGTATCAGGATAAAGTGGTATAAGAAAAGAAATAGGCAAGTAAAGGGCATGATCGCTGAGAGATCGATCTCTGATGGTAGGTGGGACGCTGACTAACTTAGAACAACAAATGCAATCTGAAGATGGGGAAGGCATCTTGAGATATTTAAGCCTTCAAATCAAGTCATTGGTATGAGAAAAGTGGAGTTTGCTGAGATTAATGTTGATTGTGTTTTTTTAATTATCCAGAGTTGTCGGGCTTTTATAGGGGTTCACTTGATCAGTTAAAAAAAATCCCCAGTCAATAAAGAAACAAAAACATGGTGTGGTTGTGTTGTAATATTGGACCAAATATAGATACGCTTCAGTTTTATCCTACGTCAACTGGTTTTCCTGGAGAAAACAATGGGATTGATCAAATTGTGGAACCTCATGTTAAGACACCAGAAATTCAGAATTAGCTGAAAAATATGCAGGGCTGGGATAGTAAATATCAGAAAAATCAGTCCATAAGGTGTTGATGCAATGGATGACAATTTAAACTGCACAGAGCTGGGGCTATGAGGAGGCAAATCTTCCAAGGGTTAGGAAAAAAGTAATTTTGGTTACTGACCAGATTTGGCATGAATTGTTTCTCTCTATATTAACAGAATGACAGATGTTTCATCAGTGTCTTCAGCCTGAAAGGATAGTCAGGGTGATTAATAGAAACGGAACCAAAGCCTTACAGAACTCACAACAACCAAACAAGAAGAATTCTATAATTCAGATAGAAGTATGAAAATTGCTTTGAAAATGTTCTCGTGCATTCTGTGGTTCATCAAATTAAGTGGCTGTTTGTTTGTCCCGGAGTTCAGAATTCAGTTTAGCTTTGATTGGCTGGATGAAACATTTACCTGATATACATTTCAATCTAACGTGAAATGATTTTAGTCAGTTCGAGTCTAATTTGTTGTAGGGCCACGGCATAAAACTGTCTCTCATTTGACACATGTTTGCAACTTAACAAAATTAACAGTCATCACTTAGGGAAGATACACAGTAGCTCATGTGTGAAATACAAATGCTGTGATGCTTGGGTAAAGATGCTTTCTGAGGTTGGAGCTAAGACATTTGTTGGCGCACAATACAAGGGCCACTGTCTGTAATTCTTGGAAATACTTGCTTCTTGAAGGGTAGAATAGGGAATTGTCCTTTTCCCCAAATGAACATCCTTTACCAGAAGAAGCTTAAATTTATAGGGAGTATGTTATTCAACACGGTCAACACGGCTTTGTGAGGGGTAGGTCATGCCTTACAAACCTTATCGAGTTTTTTGAGGATGTGACTAGAAAGGTTGATGAGGGTCGAGCTGTGGATGTGGTGTATATGGACTTCAGTAAGGCATTTGATAAGGTTCCCCATGGTAGGCTCATTCAGAAGGTCAGGAGGAATGGGATACAGGGGAACTTAGCTGCTTGGATACAGAATTGGCTGGCCAACAGAAGACAGCGAGTGGTAGTAGAAGGAAAATATTCTGCCTGGAAGTCAGTGGTGAGTGGAGTTCCACAGGGCTCTGTCCTTGGGCCTCTACTGTTTGTAATTTTTATTAATGACTTGGACGAGGGAATTGAAGGATGGGTCAGCAAGTTTGCAGACGACACAAAGGTCGGAGGTGTCGTTGACAGTGTAGAGGGCTGTTGTAGGCTGCAGCGGGACATTGACAGGATGCAGAGATGGGCTGAGAGGTGGCAGATGGAGTTCAACCTGGATAAATGCGAGGTGATGCATTTTGGAAGGTCGAATTTGAAAGCTGAGTACAGGATTAAGGATAGGATTCTTGGCAGCGTGGAGGAACAGAGGGATCTTGGTGTGCAGATACATAGATCCCTTAAAATGGCCACCCAAGTGGACAGGGTTGTTAAGAAAGCATATGGTGTTTTGGCTTTCATTAACAGGGGGATTGAGTTTAAGAGTCGTGAGATCTTGTTGCAGCTCTATAAAACTTTGGTTAGACCGCACTTGGAATACTGCGTCCAGTTCTGGGCGCCCTATTATAGGAAAGATGTGGATGCTTTGGAGAGGGTTCAGAGGAGGTTTACCAGGATGCTGCCTGGACTGGAGGGCTTATCTTATGAAGAGAGGTTGACTGAGCTCGGTCTCTTTTCATTGGAGAAAAGGAGGAGGAGAGGGGACCTAATTGAGGTATACAAGATAATGAGAGGCATAGATAGAGTTGATAGCCAGAGACTATTTCCAGGGCAGAAATGGCTAGCACGAGGGGTCATAGTTTTAAGCTGGTTGGTGGAAAGTATCGAGGGGATGTCAGAGGCAGGTTCTTTACGCAGAGAGTTGTGAGAGCATGGAATGCGTTGCCAGCAGCAGTTGTGGAAGCAAGGTCATTGGGGTCATTTAAGAGACTGCTGGACATGTATATGGTCACAGAAATTTGAGGGTGCATACATGAGGATCAATGGTCGGCACAACATTGTGGGCTGAAGGGCCTGTTCTGTGCTGTACTGTTCTATGTTCTATGTTCTCTATGTTCTAAAGGATGTCCATATAGGAAAAAGGACAATTCCCTGTTTCTGACCTTCAAGAAATTGTATTGCTGACATACAAATGACCTGGAATTTCTGGCATATGCATTGGCCCAGATATTCTGATGGCTAGTCAGTCTCGCCACAATGGGGTTGGGTATTGGGACCATGCAGAAATCTTGACATAGATGAATCTGAAGGAATTGCCCAGGAAAATGAGAATTCCAATGGGCAATTCCACTTTACTTAAAACCCTCAGCAAGTCCCTTAAAGTCGGAGAAACCAGTAGGAATATTAGTAACGTTATAAACTTTGACACACCTTTCTAACTATTGAATCACTGCTGTAACTTGCTTTGTTTTCTATTTTATGCATTGTAATCTATTCAGACATTGTGATATATTTTCTAATGTTACAATTAGGTGAGGTGGAGTAGAATGTCTTCAGTTTTTGTTAATGTACATATTTGGTTTCATTCTGTTGAAAGATGCACAGTGATTACTTTTTACACTTAAAAAGAAAAGGGAACAGTATTTGTTGTACTTAACGTGGTCTAATACAATAATTAAAATGTCTTACCACTCTGTATTGTTAGTCTGAAAGTGCCGAAAGCGTTCTTTCTGGATCAATCAGAATGAATACAAGAAGACATTTGCACTTTAATATAAAGCAAAAATTTATTACTTAATCTAATTCAGATATGTGCAAACTAATGAGCTATTTGCTTAAACTACCTTGAAGGTATATTCCACAAGTGAGTCTCACTGCCTTGCCGATCATTGGCTCCCGGGCGATGGCTGACTCTTGGAGATCTATCTCAGTTTCCACAGCATGGTCCATGAACCCCAGTCCAATAGTGAGGAGCCACTGGGCCCAATCTCATGAACCCCAATTTGATGGTGAAAGGTCCCAGTGAGCTACAAAATGTCCACATAATTAATTTCATTCTGAACCTGATATTACAATTTGTATTTCTATTCCTCAGTGCTTTCCCCTTTCCAGGTGTCACTGCAAAATAGCCTGATTCCAAACGAAGGCAAGGTTCTTGTTAAAACAACACATTGTTTTTACACTAAGCCTGTTTTTCATGTATTTTCCTGCAATTGCTTATTGCCGTGTCCAAATAACTTTTCACAATTAACTCTTAATCATTTGGTTTGGAGATATCATTTTTGAGCCTCATGCTAACACGATTCAAAGGGTGGTTTTGTCTTATGACAGAAAGACAAACAAAAGAGGGCTAGTTTGATGTCCGACATTAGCAATAAGCCTTGATCGTTATTCAGTCAGAACCCTTGAAACTAGCATTCTCCGCAATGTCTAAAGATTAGTTCGGTTCAATAACTTTGATTACTTCTTAAATATTTCCTGTTTCTTTAGGGTTTTGTAAATAAGCTTGATGAATTGATTCATTGGTTGTTTGAAGCCATGGAAACAACTGAAAACTGGACACCTCCAAAAGCTGATACATGCAGTCTGAAGCTCTATCTGGAAACCCATTTGGTAAGACGTACACTCCTGAAATCTCATATTGACAGAATGAGTTATATATTAAAACTTTTGGATTTAATAGAATAATATTAAGTATTTTAATACAGCGTGCTTAAGGAACATTTTCTTCATGTAAGTGACTAATCTCTTTTACATCAAGAAAGAAGAACATTGCATTTTTCAGTCATAATAACACCACACTATCCACGAAATGCAATTATGCATTTTGATTGATTTAAACTATAATGCAATGTCTTTATTGTGTAAGGGATCCTTTTTGGAATTTATCTAGTGTGTACTTGAACCATAAGCAGAAATCCTAGGACATACAGATTTAATCCCAGGTGAGCTATAATTGACTGCAGCAATATCAGTTTAAGGAGGATTCTTTTTCTCATCGTCATCCAACACATATTGCAGGGATTACTCTAATCGGTTAGAAAAAGTGAGTAACATATATTGTATGACAAATTAGAGAACGCTTCCTGCAAAATTAAAAGCAAATTGTGCAAATGTTCTTCACTTGGATCCGTTTTGTGTGAACTTGTTGTTTAATTATCAGTGTTAGGGAACATGCTTAGTATCCAGTCGTGGATACAGACAAGATTATTTTTTATGGAGGCTTCAGCCTGTTAATACAGCTATTGTTGTTGAAAATTTTATTTTATAAGTGTGCTGTCCTCTACCAAAAGTATGACATTGAAACAGTGAAAAACATTAGATTTTGTAAAAGCACCATTATTAAGTCAGTGTGTAAGCTTTTTTTTAAATTTCACATTGCACTTGCTTAGGATTGTCTGACCAGATCAAAAATCAAGTTAAAATTAATTGCTTTACTGTTTACTAAATTGGTTATCAGTGCAAGAGTAATATTTTTACAAGTATTTCATTGTAATCATTAATTCATCAGCAAAAATTCTCTCACAAATATGATTTTCCATTTAGTAAATTCCCTGTCACTGGTCATGGGTTCTGTAGAGTCTTGTGCGGCTGATTAATCTGATCCTAGAACTGCAACTCCAACAGTACATTTGAAAGGCATTTCTGGGAGGAGGAATTGATCCTTGCAAGACGAAGTGTGGAAGGGGAACTGGGGGAAAGAATGCTGATGATCTCAGGGCCAAGGACCACTTCCATCTCCTGGAAACACCTGCCAAATGTGTGGTTGGGGTTGTAGTTCTTGGATTGCTTAAAAATCTGAAATAATACCTTCAACAATTTTCAAAATTCAGATCCAGAGAAACAATCTTTGATTTTAATTGAAACAGATACACAAAGTAGAATGGAGATATACACAAACATTTATTTACAAAATAATATACATGTTTATACTGTTCACTTTTAAAGAGTTCTTTTGGACCTCTGTAATCCTTGGTTGAGAGTATTTTGAGATGACCATGCCTCCACCAATGTCCCTTTTCAGCCTGCGTTTAAATATTCAAGGATTGTCTTCTGTAGGCACAGGCTGAAATCGGAAACCTTTTCTTGAGGATTAGGTGACTTGACTAAAATTTCTTTCAGTTATAGCAACTCAAGATAACCAATCACCCGTTGTACACATTCAGTGGCTGAGCTCTCTGACAATGTGTCAATATGTTCTATTTAGATATTAATGAGCATAATTATGAGATTTCAGTTGGGTTTTTTTAAACAGAGCCTTGAATACAGATTGTGGAAAATGGTTGATGTTATTACACCAGTCACGTGAGTTAACATTGAAGATGTGATTGCAAAAAGTGAGTAGAGACTGCGTAAAACCAGGTTCAGGATCAAATATAAACACCCGCATCCAATTGCAGGAGCATTAATGGCTCATATCTTTGGTTCATATTTTCATTATTTTTGGTTCATATTTTTAGTCCATTAGGTTTGGGTTTCATTGGTAAATAATGCGCCTCCTAGTTTGGTACAAGATCATTGAGACCTGTGTTTGAATACATAGTTGTTGCTGAATTAGCAAACTTCAACCAGGTCAATAATGGAGGCATGATAACCATGCTCAGTACAGGCAAAGTGTTGAGGATTCTTGTTTCTGATTGTTATCCCATGCCCAGTGTTACATTCTGGTACTTAAATAGGGGGAAGAATGAGACTTGTCTGAATGGTTTCTATGATAAAATAGCCTACTAAGGCATGGAAGGTAATTATGCATACAAGATACAGGAGGAATCATGGTTTCAAAACTCTGGTATTATTCCCTACCGTCTTGACAGGTTTAAACAACTGAAAAAAAACTACCAATTTTTAAAAAATAAATCAGTTAATTTTAAAGATGCTAATGTTTCACGAGTTAAGATGGCACTTTTTTTTGTTGCAGTGTTTTAAACTCAATGTAGATAGTCACTGTGCGCTAAAAGATGCCGTGCTGGAAGAAGGGCAGCAACTTCTGGAGCTTATTGAATCGCACAAATCAGGTAAGTCCTTGTGGCATATAATAATTTCAGGAAACTGTCACAATGTCCTTTATTTTAGCACAGTCCACTTTGATAGTGGTGCTAATTGGAAAATGAGTAAGTATTCGTTGGACCTGATTTTTCCAGTTGGTTGATGTTCAAAGGGACTTGCTTGTTCTTATACAATGGACACAGATAGTTAACATGAAAGTCATCAATTAGTGAGGCTACAATCGTTTTTGTCTTCAATTGATAGGGAGATTGGTGTACAAGAATAAATTGTTTGGAGTTCTGGTGAGACTGTAGTTTTAGTCTCCATACTTAAGGAGGTGTACACTTGCATGAGAGGCAGCACAACAATGTTTGTTAATTTGGAAACTGGGATGAGAAGACTGTCCTATAATGTCAGGCTGAGCAAATTGAGCTCATACTCTCAGGAGTTAAAAAGAATGAGTGTTGAGTACATTGTAACTTACATGATTCTGAAGGAGCTTGACAAATTAGACTCTGAGAGGCTGTCTTCCCGGAATCTGGGGTACAGGGCCACAATCTCAAGCTAACAGGATGATCATTTAGGACTGAAATGAAGAGAAATTTCTTCACTAAAAGAGTTATGAATCTTTTGAATTCTTTGCTCCAGAATGTTACTGATGCATTACTGTCAAATGTATTAAGTTAAAGTTAAGACAGAATTTTGATCTCTCGTGGAATCAGGAGGTGCTGAGACCAAGTGGGAAAGTAGAATTGAAGCCAAAAATCAGCCATGATTGTCCATATTTTCTAATCAACCTGTTTAGGGAATTTATTACACCATGTTGGAACAGGTAGAATGTTAACCAGGTCTTCAGGCTTAGCGGTTAGGGACATATCCACTGCAACAGAAGAGCTTCTTGGCCATGATCATATTGTTATGGCTGTGACAGGAGGAATGTGTTGATAATCAAATTCCACTACTCTACCACTCACACCATTAGTATAAATATATTGATTCAGTTATCAAAACAGTCAATTCTGCTCTTTTGTACTCCTACCCAGAATGTTGACAAGAGTTTTTTAATGAACTTAAAATAATCCATTTATGATAAACATTTATATTAAAAAAGCAGCAACTACTGATTCACATCAAAGCTACAATTCAGGATTAAACTATACCACCTTAATCCCAAACACAGACACAACTTCACAGTAAGAAAAAGACAAGTCTCTGCAGATTGGTTTGATTTTCCAAAAAAAAGGAAAATGATAAAATAATTTAAACAAACTCCTATTCAGATCCAATTAGAGAACAAATAATTATTTAGTAGAATCTCTTAACTGTCAACCAAAAACAGAAAACAGGCTGCAGCTGTCATTGAAAGTTATAAGAATTCTCTGCTGGACTGCTTAGATTGGAAACTCAGGTGAGGAAAACATGTCGCATCTGGTCATGCCTTTTAAATAGGTTTTTTGTGATATTCACCCAAGATCTCTGATGTCATTATGAGCGTTTAGCTGAGTTTGAAAAGCTATAATTATCTCAGCCAAGGCTCTGAGTTCCCATATTGATTGACAGTTCAGAGAGGCTACTAAAGGGTTATTTTTCTTTTAATTCAGTCTGAATAGGAATTTGTTTGTTTCAATAACAGATGCAGGAGTTTTAAAAAGTTTGGAAAGAACCTTCAAGTCCTGAGGCAGCATGTCTGAAGATGAGACAGAAACTTCATTAGAAGGGGTGGTAACATACCATACACCATTGCTTTACCATCTCTATTCAAACTAATTTCTAGGTGTGAAAGTCGAAGCTTATCTCTCCTATCCCACTGCCAAATGAGGCCGTGAAGTAAACTAGTATTGAGCTTTTCCAATTAGACTCAATTATATCCGCTCCAGATTGGACAATAAAGAGTTTCCAGTGCAGACAGGCTGTTATTGTGTGGAGAATTTCCTCAGCTAGCACTGATCTATGCATCGCCACTGACTGCCAACTGCTGCCCTTCATTCCGACTTTGTGACTTGTATCCCATGGGATGCTCCCCACAACAACCCTCACCTGTTCTCTGCTTGCCGCTCCATCCTGGGAGGCTAGCGCCAGTTCTGTAGCCGACAGGAGATCCTCAAACCCTTAACAAGGTTCTGCCCATGATGTTAAATTAACCTCAAGATATGTTTATGGGAACTGGGGCTACCTTGGTGAATTATCATAGCAGTTAGTAGGAACAACAGTCAAAGAGATAGTCCATAAAATTTTGTTTAACTAAGCATAATATTTTTTTAGATAACAAAGTGTGAAGCTGGATGAACACAGCAGGCCAAGCAGCATCTCAGGAGCACAAAAGCTGACGTTTCGGGCCTAGACCCAAGGTCGAGGCCCGAAACGTCAGCTTTTGTGCTCCTGAGATGCTGCTTGGCCTGCTGTGTTCATCCTGCTTCACACTTTGTTATCTTGGATTCTCCAGCATCTGCAGTTCCCATTATCACTCATAATATTTTCTTGTTGATTTTACCTCAGAAAGGCGTAAATTCCAGTGTTCCACTTCATCTTATGTATTGCCACCTTGTGAGTTTGATTAAAATTAACCCATTATATCCCAGCACTGAAGAAACCCAGTACTTCACTCTTCACTCGAGATTGTAATAGAAGTTACAGAAAATATAATTTTACATTACATTTTGAACTACATTGTAAAATCTGACAATGTATTTTCGCCTACTGTTCTTCAGTTGTCATATTGAGATAAGACACGATTGAAGATACAACTCATTGCAGTCAGTCCCCGCTGAGAACCTGTTTGATTTCAGCATATAACAGGAGATGAAAGTATTTTCTTCCAGCATCTTAGATGATTGTGGAGTCTGTATATTAATGTATGTCTTGCAGCCTCAATCTTCTCAGTCAGCACAATTTATATCAATCTTAAGCATTGTACCTAATTTGAAAGTATGAGACCCTAAAGAGGTTCCAAGATTTTGAAATGCTGTATTGATTAGTCCAGCAGGGAACTGTTCAGAAGTTTGGGTTGTGGCAAATCATTGAAGCATGTCCAATACAATACTGAAATAAGTGGTACTATTCCTCACCTCAAATCATCACTGTAGAGAAGAAGATCTTTCTAATATTTTCCAGCTTTGTGATTCTGCATTTCATAGGATTCAACACATTTCAAGCTTAGCATGTAAATAGCACTTGATGGTGGTAATTGTGAACCAGGTTTAGATGAATTTATATTGGAAGCAGGTTTATAGGTGTCTTTTTCCCTTCAGTTGTTTCAATTCAACTGTGAAGAGGTAAAATGTGGCTTGATTGAAATATTTATGAGGAACTTCAAGCTTCAAGATATCCTGTCTCACCGTAACATTTGTTCATTGATTGTTATTAGTGTTATGCTTCTTCTGTTGGGTGCTGACATCTAGTTGTTTTGCTTTGAAGGATTGAAAGATATGCTGCAGATTATTACAAGTCAATGGCAGGAGCTACAAAAGCAAATCAAACGACAGCACAGTTGGATTCTTCGAGCTCTGGACGTAATCAAAGCTGAGATATTGGCAACTGATGTGCCTGCAGATGGCTTGGAAGGATCTAGAAGCCCCAAAGTAAGTTAGTTAAAGTTTGACTATTACATAAAACATACTGTGGTACACTTCAAATGTGTAACAATTTATTAATTTTTAGCCACCATTTACGAGCAAATATTATTGTATTTTTGAATTGAAGCAATTCTACAATTCTATTTCCTCATATGTGTACAAACAGATACATGGTCAACATCAGTAAATATTATGTAAGTTGCAAACCTGAAAACTGCAGTGATGCTGCATGGAGGCTTGGAATGAGGTATATTAAAGAAGCAAGGTAACATGACTACATTGACCAAATTTTGAGCTTGCTTTAAAAGAGTTACCATCTCTTTGTCCTTGAAGGTGGCATTGCAGGTAGACAGGGTTGTGAAGAAAGCATTAGGTCTGAGAATAGAGTGCAGGAGTTATAGAGCTATAGAGTAATACAGCATGGAAACAGGCCCTTCGGCCCAAACTGGTCCATGCTGACCCTAGTGCCCACTTAGCTAGTTCCAATTGCCCGCATTTGGTCCGTATCCCTTTAAACCCTTCCCATCCATGTACCTATGTGTTTTAAATGTTGCTATTGTACCTGCCTCAACCACTTTATCTGGTAGCACGTTCCATCTATGCATCACTCTCTACATGGAGAAGTTGCCCCTCACGTCCTTCTTAAACAAAATGAAATTAAATTAATTTAAAACCTCTCACTTTAAACCTATGCCACTCTAATTTTCAATTCCCCATCCCCCTGGGAAAAAGACCATGTGCATTCTTCCTATCTTTGCCCCTCATGATTTTATACTCCTCAATAAGGTCACCCTTCATTCTACTACGTTCCAGGGAATAAAATCCTATCCAGACCAACGTCTCCCTATACCTCAGGCTTACTAGTTCTGGCAACATCCTCGTAAATCTTGTTTGCATACTTTCCAGTTTAACTATGTCTTTCCTGTAACAGGGTAACCAAAACTGCACACAATATTTCAAGTGCAGCATCGCCAACAAATTAAACATATACAAAATAATGTTCCAACTCCGGTAGTGAATGCCTTAATTGATGAAGGCCAGTGTGCTAAATAACGTCTTCACAGCCCTGTCTATCTGTGACACCAATTTCAATGAACTATTTTACTTGTACTCCTAGGTCCCTGTGTTCCACAACATTCCTCAGGAGCTTACGATTTCCTGTATAAGCCCTACTTTGGATTGACTTTCCAAAGTGCAACACCTCACACTTATCTGTATTGAATTGCATTTGCCAATCCTCAGCCCACATCCGCATCTGATCAAGATCCCTCTGTAATTTTTGATAACTGTCCTCGCTATCAGCAATACCTCCTAATTTTGTATCATCCACAAACTTACTAATCAAGCCTTGTATATCCAGATCATTTTTGTAAGTAACAAATAACAAAGGTGCCAGCACTGACCCCTTTGGTACTAATCATGGCCTCCAGTCCGAAAAACAATCTTCAACCATCACCCTCTGCTTCCTACTAATGGGCCAATTTTGAATCCAATTAGCCTGCTCTGCCTGGATCCCATGCAACCTAATCTTCATGACTAGCCTGCCATGTGGGACCTTGTCAAAGGCCTTACTAAAGTCCACATAGACAACATCCACTGCTCTACCCCTCACTTATCCTCTTGGTTACCTCTTCAAAAAACTCTCAAAGTTGGGATGTCACTATTCAACTGTACAGGACCTTGGTTAGGCCAGCTTTGGAATACAGCATTCAGTTTTGGTCTCCCTGCTATGGGAAGGATGTTTGAGCTAGATGGAGAGGCTGAATTGTCTGGGCTATTTTCACTTGAGCAAGAAAGGCTGAGCGGTGACCTTACAAAGATTTATAAAATCATGAAGGGCTGGATAGGCTGAACACCAAGGTCTTTTTCTCTGAGTAGGGGAGTCCAAAACTAGAGGGCATAGGTTTACGGTGAGAGGGAAAAGATTTAAAAGGGACTTAAGGGGCAACTTTTTTGCATAGAGAGTGGTATGTAAGGAGATGGTGGAGGCAGGTACAATTACAACACTTAAAAAGGTATATGGATGGGTATACGAATTGGAAAGGTTTTGAGGGATATAGGCCAAATGCTGGCAAATGGGACTAGGTTAATTTGGGATATCTCATTGGCATAGACAAGGTGGACTGAAGGGTCTGTTTCCATCCTGTACAATGCTGTGACACTATGACTCTAATTATTCAAAGAATAACTGTTGTGAATTTATACTAAATATATTATGCATATTTGGAGTATATGTTCCTCTGTTTGTTATTGTGAGCAAAAAAAACTTATATTAATATAAAATGAGGATTTTATACTCTTACTCAAAGCAACTGGCCAACTTCTAATGTATCATACTCCAATTTTTTTGTTATTTCAGCCTTAGATTTCCAATATCCTTTCTCCTTTGTGCTCAAATCCGGTCAGTTAGCAGCATCAGCAAGTCTGTAGATATTTTGTTGAGATTTGAGCAAGGCCAGCACGTGTTAATGCTATTTGATCACATGTTTATCAGTAAATTCATTTTATATGGGCAAGCAAGCTATGTCAGTTTTCTTTTCAAGGAATGTTTTCTTTCATTCCCAGAAAGCATCTGTCATTTTGCTGTGAAAGAGAGTTGGATCTTTTCGCTGTAGCAATGTCTAGATGTTGAGAGATTTGATTGAGTCCTTTAAAATAATGAAAACCTTGGCTGTGATGTGTGCGCGTGATAGACGTAACATGAGAACAGATCTTTGTATTTGCTGGAATGTTGCTTTGAAGATGAACTGTCCATATGACACCTGTCAGTGAGTTTTACACACTTTGTTCACTTAAGTTCATGATAAACAGAAGAAACATGTATCTCTGAGCACTTGGACGTTATTTTTTGGAAGGAAGAGCTGTACTTACCCTTTTCATTTGGGTGTTTGGGTGTATGACCAAAAAGAGTAGTTCAGTTTTTGTAACGTAGTGACCAGTTTCTCATGATTTTGTTTATTTCACTGGTGTTAAAAATAGTTGGGGCAGCTGAAGTACCTCAAACTGTTACAATGCAAATAAGACCCCACCCACATCTCAATTTGGTCATTATTTTCTGTTTGGAAGCCTTCCACTAATTTCTATGGTTGCCTCTTCTGGTTATTCTTTGAACAGTTGTTAGCAATTTAAGCCCTTTTATCTTGGCCACAGAAACAATTCAAACTCTTGTTTAAAGATGCAAATTTCTCAATTTTTACAGCGCATGTTATTAATTTGGGCTTCCTTTCTGTTGCTGATCCCGTTTTTGCTTATGTTGACAATTAAACCGTTCACATCATGTTATACTTCTTCTTACTTCCAGAGCCAATATTACTGTCGTCTGTTAGCTGAGATACCTGCTATTGTATTTCATTATCTTATATATTGTCCATATTTCTTCATAGCTATGCGTGCATTCCCTGATGAAAGAGCAGAACTTAAAACTGTTCTTTATAACAGTCAATTAAATGATTTCTCCTTGTGGCTCAATAGCTGACAATAGACATGTACGTTTTTTGTTTAGTTCTAATTGACTTTCATTTCAAACTTTATGAGCACTTTTTTTTCCCCCAAAAGGATCGCCTACATAACATTTGCTAATGCTTTTAGCTTTTCTTAAAAACTTCATTATGTCAACCCTTAGGTCTTCTTAAATTTGGCATATATGCATCTGCTACCTATTTCTGTTTCATTAGTTCATTCAATTTGTCTTTTGAATTCTGTTGCCTCTGTACTGTCTCTGTTGTACATTAGGCATAGTGACATGTTGTCTCTGTTGCTTATATTTATTTCTGAGTCTAATTTTCCTCAGGGTTGCCCTCCCACACTCTTCTAGCTGTTCTAGTCAGACAAAGGCCACTTCGGTCTACTCTTTGTTACTCTTTGCTGATATTGTATGCTGCTCTTTGTCTTTCTTGTCAGTGTCGTATTACCAATTCTGTTTTCTCAATTCAACTACAAATAGTAATTACATACTTAAAAAGCCGTGACATTCAGACAGTGCTGGCCAGTTATCAATTTCACTGAATGCTGCTTGGTTCTTATCTCCTCAAGTCTTAGCATCTCCATTTTGCTATGTCCAATAAAATTTCATACATCTGAAACTAAACATTGGGATGAAAATTTCATGTTACAGTTTATATTTTAAAATTGTGTCATAAAGTGAGTGGCATAATTAATATTTTACATCAGTTATCTCTCAAAATTGAAATGCAAAATTGACTCCTCACAGAACAGTTGTAAAGTGACACTTGATCGATACATAGAATGATTTTACACATTTAAAGTACAAGTACAACATTATCTTTAAGTTTGAGATCAATATTTCATTAGCAATAATCTCAATAACCTTTGTAGGGTAGGTTTGTATAAAATCTTTCTTTTATAACAGATGCTAACCCAATCAAAGTAAACTGTGATAATTGACACATTTAAATGCAAATATGTAAACTGTTTCTATGCTATTAATGTCATGTGATGTCAGCGCCTATGTAAATATGACATTGATTTATTTAGAATTCATTTATGAATTGATACATTATTTGCTTTGCCATTTGAGAGAAAGTAATGTGCGATTTCCCCCCAAAATTTTAGATTGTGTTAAACATGATAGTAATTTCCCACCTTGTCTTCGATAAACTTTTCCTTCTATTCTCAGTAGTTTATCCAACAGTGGGTAGTAGAAATGATGAATTTTACCTGCCAAGGAGAGGTGGGCTTCAATCCTGTAAATGGTGCTGGGACCTTTACCATGTCCATCCTCTTCCTGGTTTTACAGGGAACCCACTCTTCACTTCTCCCATCACATCCTCTTCCACTGTGCACCTGTTGGGAAAGTCATTGTAATATTCAAACTGCTAACTCACTTTGAACATAGCCCTGGATTCTAGCTGTAACAAGCAGCACATGCATTTCCCGAGCTCTTTGCATTGCATTAGGGTCAGTAAAACAAGAGCAAGGCAGGGAATGCTTCTTCAGTGAAACTGATGATTGGAAAGCCTTCAAACAGTTAAACCATGAAAACCCTACTTGAGAGTGTGCTCTTACAGCTTGATAAGTGATCTCCAAATTCATGGTTGTTACATGACCGGAATTGCTCTTTGCTGACCTCACTTCTCTCGAGCATGGACACAGATTATGAAACTCTACCTGCTGCCTCTGATAAGGAGCAACAAGAGTAACAAGAGAGCATTAAGAGCACGATAAGCAAAACCATCAGCAACAGCTGCTTCCTGCTTAGCCTTCTGCTGCTCCACAGGATGGAGAGGTGGATACAGATTCAAGGAGACAAGTCACATAACACAGATACTACAAGCAGAGTATCAGCTTTCTTGACATGTCTGTGTACCAATGGTTCGGGAGGCTTAGGCTTTCAAGGCAGTTTGTTACTGGGTCCAGGATCAAAACCACTTCCCCCAGTGATTGCAAATGGCTGTCGAGCTGACTTTCACTGCAGGGCCACTCTCTGAGCTCTCAGCCTCTCCCTAGAGTTCTGCATTCTCCTGTCTTGCAAGTAGAGAAAGCAGAGAGTTGTGAGCTGTGATTATGTGGAGCGGAGTTGAGAACTTGTATTCGAGGATTACTGCAAGGAATAGGTGTAAGGTGGTACGAAGATGGGGGAAAATGTTTGTGTTGACTGCTCAGATGAAAATACGTGGAGATGAGTCAAAGAAAAAGAACGAATAGCAACCAAAAAGTGAATGCTGCTCTGAAGTGTTGTGGCTAGCAAAAACGGTCTTGTTACTACTAGATAGTCTGAAGGAACCCTGGTGCATCCAACAGAACATGTATCATGCCCTGTGGTTGTCTGCATGCTACATAACGTTGCCATCCTGAGTTGATGAGTCAAGCATCTTGGATTGTTTGGCAGCTCGTAGTGGCCAGGATTTCTTTGGTCCCAGCTCTAAAACAAATTGAAAACCTGCTGGCCACAGATCGGGTATCAGTGAGCTTCCATTATCCTGACAGGTCATGGTCTCTCTCCTCCAATCTCTCCTGCCTTTGGGTTTGTTGGAAAATAGAAAGATACCAAATATTTTGGCTTGGGAAGATAAGACTTCAGGAAAGCTGAAGTTGTTAAAACTACCCTGGCTGCTGAAACATAAGTTCTTGTATCGGAGGAGTCCATTTGTCAACTTTTTAGCTGATATTTTGTCCAATGAGCTCACTGAAAATTGTAATTCTTTTGAAGTTAATCGTTCAATCAAGGATAATAAATCTATTCATTTTGTAAGTAAGGTAAGAATGACCTTGGCGCTTGACAGAAAAGAAATTTCTGAATGGAATACACGAGAGCCATCAGCTGTAGGAATTTGTTTTCCAAAAAGAAATACATGTGCGAAGAAAGGAGATCTCAATGCGGATCGTATCATAATCCAATTCTTTGTACTGCTATTGGATTCTTTATTCTTCTGTTGAGCTATTTTGGTTGAATATATAAAATCGAATTTAGAAGATAGCACAGAGGCGTGATCGTCCTGCGCTGAGACATTGGGCACAATGGAAGAAAATTTGCCTACTGCTAATTCAACACACCCGGGGTGGACTGTTGGGGGAGGGGCGGTGTAGAGAATGGGTACCAAAGGAGAGGAGCTTCCTGGGCGTTGTAAGCAAGGGTAGGGGTAACTTGTGGTGGCCAGCCATGTTCTGTACCCAGTTCAGCAATTGTATATGGATTGGTACTGATCAACAGCCCTCTCCCTTTTTAACTGACAGCCTGCCAACAGTAATTTACCAGTCAACTAGGCTGACTCTTTCCCATCTCATCTGGAGCAGGAATAATCGCAGACCAGGTAGAAATAGGCCTTAACCAAATTTACTACTCAGGGCCTCAATTGGCAGCAGAGCAGGAAGGTGGAGCTTGGGTCGTACTACACAGGACACAATGTGGATGATGGCAGGAAGGTGATATACCACTGCCCTACTTAATTAATTTTCCTTTCTGTATCTACACGCAGAAGATTCCTCATATATTTTCCTTTCTCATCCATAAGAAAAGCTATGAAACCAGTAACAATATCCGTCAGGGAGATTTGTCAATGAAGCATTGCTGAATATTGCTAACCTTTTGTTCTTTGAGCCCCTAAACCTGAGAACTTGACTGCCCATAGTCTCTTTAAGAATAAAAATCGAAAGAACTATGAATGCTGTAAAGTTCTCAGGTAGGGTCACTGGACCTGAAATGTCAACTCTGATTTTTCTTCAGGGATAAAAACTGAAAGAACTGCAGATGCTGTAAATCAGGAACAAAAACAAAGTTGCTGGAAAAGCTCAGCAGGTCTGGCAGCATCTGTGGAGGAGAAAACAGAGTTAACGTTTCCGGTCCAGTGACCCTTCCTCAGAACAAAATCAAAGTTGCTGGAAACCTGCAGCATCTGTGAAGGGAAAAGCAGAGTTTTGAAGAAGGTCCACTGGACCCAAAACGTTAATTTTGTTTTTTCCTTCACACATGCTGCCAGACCTGCTGAGCTTTTCCAGCAACTTAGTTTTTGTTCTGTTCAGGAATGTTGGGTTTCGGATTGGTCTTGCAGTTGCAGGTTTCTGCCTTTAGGTGGCATTCACGCCAAATAGGAATGATGGTGTCATGCAGGCGTTTGTTTATTTTTGGCACCAATTTGAAGAAAAAGAGTGCAACCAACTGAGGGCCGGACAGAGGTAAGCCACCTCGGTGAAGAAAATCTTTTTTTTAGTTTTTTTCAAGCTGCATTTTATTTTCAGATCTGTGCTTTTATGACTATTGAATTGACTATTTTGAAATTAGAACAGGAGGCTGTCTGGCTTTTTCTTTGTTTTGTGAAAGAGAAGGGCCTCACCATGAGTGTTATTTGTATTTATATTTGTATCTTCAGTGAAGCGATGTTAGAAGTTTCTCATAACTTGCAAGAATTTGGATTTTCATCAGAGAGAAATTGGATGTCTTCTGGCTGATCAAGGAGCTATCTGCAGCTATGGTTTTGTGTGGTCACAGAAGCTGATTCTGCTGATTGCATGTCACTCTATGACATGCAGTGCTATTAATCAGTTGGTCTTCCCTTAGTTTTGCAATTATCTGTCATTGAGATCTTCGAATCATTCCTTTATAAATGGCTACCACTGCTAAGCCTGAAGTGGGTTTTGCCTCGACCAGGATATTTTACCTGATAAGGTTTATGTTATCTGTTGTAGCATAAGCTAGAATTAAATAAATCATTTTCAAAGATCCAACAGATATTTATCACAGCTGGCTATTTAAATATTACATTCTTGGACTTAGGTGTTTAGGCTTATAATAAGCTATTTGGTTACAACAAAATAACATGTTTCTCATAGTGTGTCGTGCTTTAAGGGATCTGAGGTAAGATCAAGTTGAAGAACTTTATACAATTCTCACATGCCATGACACCATGAGCATATCTCTTAAAAGGTATACCGATATGTTATGTCTCTTAAAGGTATAGTGATGTACAAACCTTGAGACATAGCACAACAGCAACTACCTCATTGAAGTCATGTGCCAGTACAATGTGTCTGAAATGGTATATATTGTGACTTCTAACAAATTTTATAATTCTCTCTAATCTTTTCTGTGATCATCAAATTCATTTCTTCATCCACATCTGTAAGTTTTAACAGAAGGTTTCCCATTGATGAGCAAAGTAGTCAAAATTTCTATGTACCTAGATATTTGCAGCATCATTTTGTTTGCTAATCAGATAAGAACACCGAGCAAGATGTGCAGGTAGAGATAACACAGTGTGGAACTGGAGGAGCACAGTAGGCCAGGCAGCGTCAGAGGAGCAAGGAAGGTAACATTTCAGATTGGGACCCTTCTTCAGTCCCGTCCCGAAATGTCAACTTTCCTGCTCCTCTGATGCTGCCTGGCCTGCTGTGCTTCTCCAGCTCCACACCGTGTTATCTCTGACTCCAGCATCAGCAGTTCTTACTCAGGGCAGGCAGTGACCTGTGGTGTTGCCTGCTGCCAGGAAATCGAGAGAAGTAAGTATACTGCCACTAAAAATGGGATGAATTTTGATTGATTTCTTCTCTTCATTTTTTTCTGTTGACCTTAACACCTGATACCATTAATATTTGCAAACCAGTCGAGTGAGAAATATCAGGTCATTAACGGGATACAGTAGTGGGTAAATTGCAAATAAATCAATTTTCTAAAATTAATTGATCTTTGAGTTCTGTGACAGGTTTCAGTTGTACATTTTCACAGAAGGTTTACTGAAGAGCATAAGTTTCTCACTAGTGACAACATCTGTACTTCAGCTGTTATAAATGAAATCACTATGTCTTCAATGACCTCAGGGAATTGCCATTGTCAAATCTGCTTGCGTGCAATGTTGCAAAAGAATGCATCTCACATTTAGGATGTGCCATTCGTGTTTGGTGTTCTTTTCCCCAGCAAGCAGTAAAGATTGGGTCATTTAATACATTTAAGGCTAATTAGATTTTTCATTGACAAGAGAGCCATGGTTTCAGGAGGCAGGCAGAAAGGTGAAACCAAGGCCACAATCAGATCAGCCATGATCTTATTGAATGGCAGAACAGGCTCAAAGGCCCGAATAACTCTTATTCCTATTTCATAAGTTCTTGAGTAGTACTTTTATCAAATTTCAGCACCTAAGTTTTTTTTAACCTCGCATCAACCATCATGCTTAGTGAATGAAGATAATGTTTTAACCAATCTACATGTAATACAGTGGAAGTATTTCCTGCGCAATTAAGGATGAATGTTATTAATAATTTCATTACAGAATTAGAAATGCCTGTGACTAGTATAATCAGTTCAGTTTTATCATTACCATCATCTTCTTTTCAGAAATATTTTCTTTGTGTCATTTCAAACACTTGGCCTCTTTGCTCTGGGCATTTTACTGCATAATACTACTTAGAATCATATCTAAACCATCCATTAACTTATTCTTGGGTAATTCTGGAATTGATTCATTCATTATTATTGCTCTGATTTTGTTTTTGGGTGATAAAATTGGATTTACTACACATGCTTTCAGTTCCATTTTGTCTGTCTTTAATCCATCTGTTCTGTTGATGCAGGCATCCAATATTTGGAATATTCTGAAACTTGATAACCATTGAATTTATAGTTCCTTATATCATGGGGTGGTGATGGCTTAGTGGTATTATCAATAGTTGTTAACGCAGGGACCCAGGTAATGTTCTAGGAACCAGAGCTCAAATGGCAGATGGTGGAATTGAAAACCAATAAAAATCTGGAATTAGGAATAAACGATGGTTGTCAGGAAAATCCCATTTGGTTCACTAATGTCCTTTAGGGAATGAAACAGTCATCCTTACCCGGTCTGGCCTACATGTGACTGCAGACACGCAGAAATGCTCTCTAGGCAATTATACTGGCCTATCCAGTGATGCCCTTATCTGTTTAATTAATTTTTAAAAACATGTACCATAAAGCCTGAAAACAAACTGCTTTCCCAATAGATGTCTGATCTAACGAGTCTTCTTCTTGTGGAACTTTACGTGTCTTTTTAAATAACCTGACACAATCCAATTGTGTGTTCTTGAGATGCTTAAACTGGATTTTGTTAACCTTTTGCACAATATGTTAAAGTCCATGAAATGACTCCTCATCTTTGGAAATCTGTTAAACTCTTTCCAGGCTTCTTTAGACGTTCGACAAATTTCATCTAGGAATACTCTTAGAAAGTCGAACCTTCATTACTATCTAACTGATTGGCATCCATGTCATTTTTTTTTCTGATTTTACTTTGTGTAGGAAATGACAATGCCAAGGTCGTACATTGCTTTCATGCTGGCAATGTAAAAATATAGGTCGATATATCAATTGTAATTCTTCCATTGAAGAATGAGGTTTTCAGGGGCTACTTTTCCATTTTCACCAACTCCTTTACTAAATGAAGCATTCATATAGTAACATTCCCTCTGTATTTGTGTTGAAGTATTTAGACTGTCTGTCAAGCAGTATTTGAACAATTCATTAATATACTCAATAATTATCAACCCCATTCAACTTAACGCTATAAAGGACAGTTGCCATACTTGTCTGCATTGCAATCAGCATGCAAGGGTTAATTATGCATCATAACATTTGTACCTGTTTTGGGCCTATTGAGTTTAGCCTCCAAAGTCTCATCAGAAGGTCACACTTTACAGGAACAGGAAATAAGGTGATAAATTCCTCATGAATCTTCCTCCAGTGTATAATGTTATTTGTATGAGGGTAACATTGACAAAATTCATCCCATTAGCCTATAAATATTGCTCTGTGTTGCATTTTGTCCTCAATCTTTTGCAAATATGGAAATGTTGGAATAAGATAAAGCAGATAACATGGAATTCTAAGTTATTTGGCTTTTGGGAGATTTGATCATGATTGCTCTGCTACAAGGTGAAACTGAAAACAGTCCATAACAAAATGAGTAGGATTGTATGACAGACTAAACCTCAAAACTGCAGCTTTATGTCTTGCTGGTTATTTTGTGTTGGGAGCCATATTTGGTTGTGCTGTGAAGATGTTTCCATAGGTCAGAAGATGTGGAAAACCATGGGCTGTATCATCAAAGAAAGAACAAAAATAAGTTGCATTTCAGTCTTTCATGTCCTAACAATGTGCCAAATATTTTGCAGCAGTAAGGTTTTCTTTGAGGTACAGTCAACGTTTCAACGTTTGTTTCAGGTATAGTCACTTCATTTTTGTGGACAAATGCAATCAGCCACAGAATCATCCCACAAACATTCTTTGCTGCTGTTGCTTGCTGACTAGCACACTGGGAGAGCACCTCTGCTCTCCTTTGAGCTGTACAACGGCGTCATTTACTTCTACCTGTGTTCAATGTCTCATCAAAAAAGAAATTTCTGAAATGTGACACATAGTAATCCCAGGTTGCATGCTCAAATCAGGAAATGTGGTTTCACCAACCTTTTGACTCAACCAAGAGCACTTCTGTGGACTTAATTGTGCAAGTCTGCCTATTGAAAAGGGAAAAAACAGCTTATTGCTAAATCATATTTGATAACTTTGGTCAATATTTTTTTAAGATCTGGAATATAATTTATGGGGTTTATGGTTATTTCAGTATAGTTATTGAATATTGTTCATAACTGAAGTACATAAGGGACTTGTCTCAGCTAGAGACTACTTAAAGGCCCCATAATCTGTTTTAATAAATGGCAATCTGATCAGTTCTCGCACCGGCTATTCCACATTAACAATCTTCAACTGTTTATTCTGTATAAGGAAACGCTAGTCATTAACTGATAGAGTTGAGAATGGAGATGAGGATCATCGAGGGCAGGATAGACATGATGATATTAATGGAAGATGGAAATATAGGAATAGACAGAAAGGAATCACTTGGTCAGTCATCTCAGTATCAGAAGGAAAGAGGAAGAATGAGGAGAGAAGTAAGGAGATAGAAGGAGGGAAGAAGGTAGCAAAACAGAGGGTAAGGGGGCTGAGCTGTCATGAAGAGGGGAGGAAAGGGAGAATTCCATTATGGGCTAGATTTGTGTGGAGCTGTGGAGACGCCTTGGCACTTTAAAAATGACAGATGACGCATGGATCTGGAAGTCCTACCGTTGTCACTGGCAGATCCAGTTTTTGGTGATAGAGAAAAAGGTGCAGGTGTGAAACACATGGGAATAAATCATGAAATCAGATGGACCATTTACAAGCAAATCATATGATAAATGGACATGATTCTTTCCACTCAATGAATGACCTCAATCTGCAATGAGTGTTCTATGACTTTATGGCAGAAACCAAAATGCTCCTTAAGCAGAAACAAGATATATAGAACTGTAAACCTGTCAAGTTATTTAAATTGTTTGACCTTCAAAAATTGAAAACTACTGCCTGCCTGTGACAGTGAGACTAACTTAGCATATTATTACTGTTGAACTGCCCTTCACAACCTGACATTATCACAGTGGAGTGTGATATGTTCAAAATTTGATTGTCATCTCAAAGAGATCATTAAAATATTGTCTGTCTATGATATGGTGTTATAAATACAAATGTTTGTTTTTAGAACAGATTGAGCACCAGTAGAGATTTAACTCTTGAGTGGGCTTTCAAGATAGGAATTTGTTATGTAGTGAAATCTGTAATAGATAATTAGAACTTTACTTTATCTCAGCATGGCTCCTGATATCACCCTATGATGGATGCTAAGTAAATTGGGATAGAAGGAGAAAATGCAAACAGTAGTGAATGGGAGGTATGGTTGTCATGAATTGGCAAAGCTAGTAGGGGAGATCATGCATTGACGTCAGCTGGAACTAAGCACAGCCAGTTAGTAGCAGTTGGGAGTTGGTGGAGGGATAGCTTTGGAGGGTCATTGAGCACAAGTGTAAATGAAGTGCTTTGAGAGGTAAGGATTAGAGGGCCTAATATTTAATGAAACAGTTGGAACCATGTCCTGAGGCAGCCTTTTAATCAACGCATGTAGCCACTCCACAGTTCCTGTGGCCAGCTGTTATCTGTGTCCAGGGGACTGTAGTTCAGATGGCATCATGTATTTTTTTTCTCTGCCTTGAAGTGAGATTCATCATTTTTGCAACCCTTTTTCCTGAGGCAGGTGTGGCTAGGTTGTATATGTTCTAAGCTGTGCTGCCAGCCCAACATTTATCCTTTGAGAAGAATTGTTTGTATTATCAGATTTTAGCGATCATTAGAAAAGTATTAGAACTAATTTCAAATGTAACAAATTGGTAAAAATCGTTGTCAAAACATTTATTTATATTCTAAATCATTTTGGAATTATAACTGTTAAACATCTGCATCAGGACTTACTCTTATACAACAAACAATTGAACTTTTCGAGAGTTCAGTTTGGTTATAAAGATCTGAAAAAACGTTTAAAAACAAAGAAGTAACTTGAAATTAATGATGGGAAAAATGTTGTAACCAGTGTGTGACAGTAAGTGAGCCGGAAAACCCACGGTATTTTCAGATTTCTTACATTGCTTTTGTCCAAGAAATTGAACTAATGGAATTGGCCAGGCTACTTTGGTCATTGAATGCAACACCATGCAAAGAAACTATGAACAGCTCATATCAGTGCAACACAGCCTGTTGTTACAATAGAGCACACCAAATAATGTAACTCTAATGTAATTTTAACATGTAATTATATCCTGAAGTGTGCTACTGACAGCAATACATGACCTTTTATAGTTAAACAAATACAAAAAAAAACCAGTGTGACCTGTTCCCACACTGTGTTTGGGATTATCATACTGCACCTGACATTATTTGTAGGTTCTTTCTGCATCTAAAAAGTGATCATATTCTGCATGGAACTTGTAAATTCTGTTAATATTTTGAGAAGTTGACTGCAAAGGTCAAGGGTAGTTTCAGATATACTCAGGATGCTGTTAGGTTTGTTCACTTATCATCCACTTATCTGTTTCAAATAAAAAAAGTGCACTACTTCTTGGGCAACATCATTAGCTTGAACAGCTGTCAAATACTGTTAAATCAATAGTGAATCAAACTTATTCCACTGACGATAAAACAAAGAACTGTTGATGTTAGAGATGAGAAACACACAAAAACAGAAATTGCTGGAGAAACTCAGCACATCTGGTAGCTTCTGCGGAGAGAACAGAGTTAATATTTTGAGTCCAGCAATCTTTCTTCAGAGACGAAGCTTTTGTGTGTTTGTATCATTCCATTTGTAGGTCACAATGACCTGCCTTGGGTAACTATGAGAATCTTTATTGTAGATTGTACAAAACAAAGCTTTAACTCTCTCTCTGTCTTCTAATCCTCCAATGCCCATGAAACACCTCTTTCTTTAAAAAATCTTAATTTGTTACCTTCAACGATATGCTTTACATGATTGGCTGTTTTCAGGACCTTCAAAGAACATTTTATTGGGCCAAAACATCTTAGCTGCAAACTCCAAATATGCTTCATCAAAAAAGATGTCATGATTCTTGTATTCTCAGAGTTTGCAAGAGGGGAGGTAGCAGTGTGGTGGGAATGTCACTGGCCTAGCAATCCATAAACCCAAGCTGAAGTTCTTGGGAAATGGGTTCAAATCCCACCATGGCAATTTAAATTCAATATATTAAAGACGTATTAAAGATATAAAGAAGTGGCCGAACAGCAACCTTGTCATTACTATTAAATGTCATAAAAACTCATCTGGTTCATCAAAATGTGTCCTTCTTACCTGGACTGTATCTTGACCTACATTAGCTCTAGACCCACAGCAATATGGTTAACTCTTAACTGCCCTTTTGACAATTAGGGATGGGTAACTCGGATAAATGCTGGTCTAGCCTGCATGAACACATTTTAAAAGTTTAAACATGCAGTCCGTATCAGGTTTATTGAAAATTTTATTGAATCCCCTTCTTTTCACTTTTGTTGCCAAATACTGGGAATATACAACAATAACTCATGATCAGTCTGTTCCAAGTCACTTATTTACTCGCACAAATATTCCTCTGTTTTCCAGTTTCTCTCAGAAAACCTACTTCTCCATGATCAATTATGGTTATATAAGCTACCTAGCTTATACATATGCCTTTATATTTTGCTGTACAGCATTGTGTCACATAAACTGCATTCGATAAGTTACTGTTCAAGACAAATTAATGGTAACCGTTGAAAAGAATTTGTATTGTGATGAAATCCATGCCAGCAGCAAGCATCCAAATCTTCCGTCGAGCCTCGATCCCTGGCAGTGCGAAGGAGCTGCAACGTTGCCAGTTTGGTATTGTGCATGTAGGATGGATCACTTGGGACTTTGGACTTGACCTGCACTTGTAAAGCTTAGGCGTATGGCCCTGCTGGAGGCCAAAAAGGCCAAGCTCTTTGAGGATCACTGCACCTGAACAGCTAAGAAAAATGGGTGTGGAAATGGGCCTTGGTGACCTGGGTGGACCATATCAAAGCGGGAAGAATTTGTGTCACAATTTAGAAGAAGACCACAAAGGCTGGATCGAGGAGTGATAGAGAGAATAACTGTTTCAGCAGGACTAATTGACCAGTGCACAGGGTTGTCTCTGGCATTGGTTAGAGACAATGTTGGTAGATGTTGAGCGGCATGGTGGCTTAGTGGTTAGTACTGCTGCCTCACAGTGCCAGGGACCCGGGTTCAATTCCAGCCTCGGGTAACTGTCTGTGTGGAGTTTGCACATTCTCCCT
Organism: Stegostoma tigrinum; assembly: GCF_030684315.1. Lineage (NCBI taxonomy): Eukaryota > Metazoa > Chordata > Chondrichthyes > Orectolobiformes > Stegostomatidae > Stegostoma > Stegostoma tigrinum. The sequence continues at coordinate 60,407,609 of NC_081363.1, read as the reverse complement.
GTGTCTGCGTGGGTTTCCTCCGGGTGTTCCAGGTTCCTGCCACAGTCCAAAGATGTGCAGGCTAGGTGGATTGGCCATGCTAAATTGCCCGCAGTGTTTTGGGGTGAGTGGGTTATAGGGGGATGGGTCTGAGTGGGATTCGTCAAGGGGCGGTGTGGACTTGTTGGGCCGAAGGGCCTGTTTCCACACTGTAGGGAATCTAATCTCTAATCTAGATCTGTGCTATCAAGACCATTGTGAGGACAGATGAAGAGTTTCTAAAGAAGTGTACCCTTTTGTTGAAGTTTGAAACCATGGAATTCTGGTTTAGTGGGTACTGCATCAACTAAGAATCTGTAGCTAAATCTTGTTAAATGTCAGAGTAATCACAATGTTAAATGACTTTGTCGATGCTAATCCATAAGGACTGTTTTTGTTGCATCTCCTATTTAGTGTGAATTAAAAATTACATAGGCTACTGTTTGCCTAGTAAATTGTGTTGATTTTGTTTCTATTGTAAATTGTATGTCATAAAAATAAAATCTTTTTCATTGTTAATCTTATTAGTGTTGTTTGGAAAGTTTGGTTCTTTTGGTTTGTTGATCTCCATGCGAATCATTGTGATATCTGCAAAATATAACTATCATCTTTAATAGAACATGTTGGATATGGGATTATAACAAAAAAAAGTTGGTGAGAGAAAAGCCCACCATTGAAGAAATAATTTTAGGCATTTTCTATCTTTAATAACCAAATGAAAGTTACCAGAATGAAAAATTAACTTTCTCAAAGCTGTTGAATTGTTACTGAATCAGTTTTGCCTCACTTCAAGTAAAATAACACCAAAAAAATAAAGTAAATCATACTGAAAACAAAAATAAACTGGCAATCTCAGCAGATCAGGCTGCATTCAAGGAGAGAAAACAAGCTAACATTTTGTGTCCAGCTGACTCAGAGCTGATGAAGAGTTATCTAGGCTTGAAACATTAGCTTGCTTTCTCTGCATGGATGCTGCCTGACCCACTGTGATCTACAGCATTTTTTTGTTTTCAGTTCAGATTCCAGCATCTGCAGTAATTTGCTCCTACAAAGTAAATCATATTGTTGGGTGGATTTTCAGACCAACAATCATACAAGCACAGGCTATGAATAGCTCTTCATTGAGGGAGCACCATGCGATAGTGAGTCACTATATTTAGTTGGGGAGATAACAAAGTGTGGAGCTGGATGAACACAGCAGGCCAAGCAGCATCTTAGGACCACATCCTCTCCACCTATCTTCTCCTGTATCCACCTTCGATCCGCCTCCCCCTCTCTCCCTATTTATTTCAGAGCCCTCTCTCCCTCCCCCTTTTCAGATGAAAGTTCTAGGCCCGAAACGTCCTCAAGCTTTTGTGCTCCTAAGATGCTGCTTGGTTTGTTGTGTTCATCCAGCTCCACACTTTGTTATCTCAGATTCTCCAGCATCTGAAGTTCACATTATCTCTGATACATATTTAGTTTTAGATCTACTTATTTGCTATCCAGATAGTAATAAGGTTCCCCACAATAAACTATTGTACAAAATGTGGAGGAATGGGATTGTGGGAGATATAGCAGTTTGGATCAGAAATTGGCTTGCTGAAGGAAGACAGAGGGTGGTAGTTGATGGGAAATGTTCATCCTGGAGACCAGTTACTAGTGGTGTACCGCAAGGGTCGGTGTTAGGTCCACTGCTGTTTGTCATTTTTATAAATGACCTGGATGCGGGCGTAGAAGGATGGGCTAGTAAATTTGCAGACAACACTAAGATCGGTGGAGTTGTGGATAGTGACGAAGGATGTTGTAGGTTACAGAGAGACATAGATAAGCTGCAGAGCTGGGCTGAGAGGTGGCAAATGGAGTTTAATGCAGACAAGTGTGAGGTGATGCACTTTGGTAGGAGTAACCAGAAGGCAAAGTACAGAGCTAATGGTAAGATTCTTAGTAGTGTAAATGAGCAGAGAGATGTCGGTGTCCATGTACACAGATCCTTGAAAGTTGCCACCCAGGTTGACAGGGCTGTTAAGAAGGCATACAGTGTTTTAGCTTTTATTAATAGAGGGATCGAGTTCCGGAACCAAGAGGTTATGGTGAAGCTGTACAAAACTCTGGTGCGGCCACACTTGGAGTATTGTGTACAATTCTGGTCACAGCATAATAAGAAGGATGTGGAAGCTTTGGAAAGGGTGCAGAGGAGATTTACTAGGATGTTGCCTGGTATGGAGGGAAGGACTTACGAGGAAAGGCTGAGGGACCTAAGGCTGTTTTCATTAGAGAGAAGAAGGTTGAGAGGTGACTTAATTGAAACATATAAAATAATCAGAGGGTTAGATAGGGTGGATAGGGAGAGCTTTTTTCCTAGGATGGTGACGGCGAGCACGAGGGGGCATAGCTTTAAATTGAGGGGTGAAAGATATCGGACAGATGTCAGAGGTAGTTTCTTTACTCAGAGAGTAGTAAGGGAATGGAACGCTTTGCGTGCAACGGTAGTAGGTTCGCCAACTTTAGGTACATTTAAGTCGTCATTGGATAAGCATATGGACGTACATGGAATAGTGTACGTTAGATGGGCTTGAGATCGGTCTGACAGGTCGGCACAACATCGAGGGCCGAAGGGCCTGTACTGTGCTGTAATGTTCTATGTCTATGCCTAATGCTGATGTGAAAGAAACCAATTGTTCAAAATAATGCTGTGTACCCACAAATTTCCAAATTCTCTTAGCATTAAACATTTTGGGATATCCTGGAGTTTCTATAGGACAGATCAAGTACAGGAGCAAAGTTATTCATTAACACTTGCCCAATGGTTTATCAGCCAAATCAGCTAGCTCACTTAGAAGGTATGTGGAGGTGTGCGTGATGGGGTCCTGATATTTTAAGCAGTGGAGAGACAACTGAAAGAATCCCTGAAGAAGTTGCAGCATTGGGACCAATAGTAGCAGGTTCCAGATGTTGTGAATGTTTTATTGATGAATCAAGAGCTAGAAGGAGATGCCCTCCTAACGACTGGAGAAAGACATTCCACAAGAGGAACACCTGGGCATGGATTAAACAATCAAATGCGAACTTGCCATCGAAGGACTGCCAATATGATTCGAGAAGAAGTTCAGTTGACAAGATTGGGCAATGTCAAACAAGACACTGCTACCAGTTACCTATGTATCAATGACAATAAATTAATTCAATTGTTTTTCATTCACAATTTTTTTTGTTTCATCCATGTCAGGAAAACTGATCATTGTGAAAGAGGTGCATTTGAAATCATGGAGGCCTATTTTTATTGAATTAGTTATTGAACTTGATTTAATTCCCTATTTTGAAGGATAGTTATTTTTTAAAAAAATGCATATCCAATTTTCACTGTCATAGGATGCATACGCCCATGAGGGGAAGAAGTGTCAATTACCAGTCAGATTCATTTAACATGGTGTTTTGTCGAGATAAAGTCAAATGTTGCGCAAATCTCAAGACTTCACATATGTTTTCATGTTGTTAGGCATCAAGCAATAGATCTGAAAATGAGAAAAAAAGAGAGTACCAATCTACCAGGAAACGTGTAGGAATAGCCTTTCTTGGCAGACGTAAAACTCAAGCCAACAAGTCAACCAATGTTTTGGGAATATTTACCTCATGCAGGATGGAGAAGTGGTTGTCATGCACATGCTTTGGACAATGGAGACGTCCTTTACACTTCGATTCAACATGATTGTAAATGCTTCTCATGACCTTCAGAAAACCCTGGAGACAGTGAAAATCGAAGAGATTTCTGTGAGAATAATGTTGCAGAAAGGGCTTCTATCAATGATAACCTTCAGGATAGCAGATACCACTGTTTCAGTTGATGCTTTGAGGATCAACCTGAAATTGAACTTTCACAACTTGTTATGAACTTGATTCTGAATAATCGGTCTCTAATTACAGCAATCATGGATGCTTCAGGGCATATGTCCTTCGTAGTTTGAAGCCAAAGAATGGCCTCTGTTTTGCAATCTGCAGAGACTGATAACGTTTGAAAGAATATTTGAATTCCAGTAACTTATTAAAAAGATGGGATGACAAGATTTCACACTTTATTATCTTTTATTCTAACAAACCAACAAAATACAAACTTTTTTAAAAAGTCATTGTGGGAAACCTAACTTTAAATTTTAGAAAAAATCACCCATGTGACTCTTAATATGATTGATTAGCTCGGGGGCATGATTATATTTTACTTTGCCCCTTAATTTGACATTTTTGAGTTCTTCTGAAACCAATCTAAAGCTATTTACTGTTCCTGATGGCCTACTTCCTTCCTCCAGCACATTTCCTCGAAGGTAATCTCTTTATTGATTTGCATTGTCAGGATGACCCATGATTCCTCCTTCTGGACAAAAATAGGTAAGTCTGCCAGCCATGGTTAATCCTCATCAACTTGGTCTCTTTGTCTGAGCACAAGCCCTCAACTACCTTCTACATGGTAAAAAATAGTAAAGACAGTATTTTGGATAATAAAATGTGAGGCTGGATGAACACAGCAGGCCAAGCAGCATCTCAGGAGCACAATCATATCAATCATATTAAGAGTCACATGGGTGATTTTTTCTAAAATTTAAAGTTAGATTTCCCACAATGACTTTTTTAAAAAGTTTGTGTTTTGTTGGTTTGTTAGAATAAAAGATAATAAAATGTGAAATCTTGTCATCCCATCTTTTTAATAAGTTACTGGAATTCAAATATTCTTTCAAATGTTATCAGTCTCTGCAGATTGCAAAACAGAGGCCATTCTTTGGCTTCAAACTACGAAGGACATATGCCCTGAAGCTTTTGTGCTCCTGAGATGCTGCTTGGCCTGCTGTGTTCATCCAGCCTCACATTGTATCATCTTGGAATTCTCCAGCATCTGCAGTTCCCACTATCTCAAAGATAGTATTTTCCCTGCTTTTAGTGCAGGACCCCTCTATCCTTCTGTTTTTCCCTCAGAAGTTTGTGGTTACACAGCTTTATTTTGAACAATTGGTTTCTTTCACATCAGCATTACTATCTGAATAGTAAATAAGTAGATCTAGAACTGAATATGTATCAGAGATAACGGGAACTTCAGATGCTGGAGAATCCGAGATAACAAAGTGTGGAGCTGGATGAACACAACAGGCCAAGCAGCATCTCAGGAGCACAAAAGCTTGACCTCTTACTGTTAGATTCACTGTTAATGTTAGAAATTCTTGTGGACCAGTATTACAGTACTGGGGTGGCACAGTGGCTCAATGGTTGGCACTGCTGCCTCACAGTGCAGGGGTCTGGGTTTGATTCCACTCTCAGGCAACAGTCTGTTTGGAGTTTGCATGTTCTCCCTGTGTATGCATGGATTTCCTTAGGGTGCTCTGGTTTCCTCCCACAGGTCAACGATATGCAGGCTAGGTTATTGGCCATGCTAAATTGCCCAGGGATGTGCAAGCAATGTGAGTTAGCCAATGCAGGGATCAGGTAGTGGGATGGGTCTGGGTGGGATGCACTTCAGAGGCTTGGTCAGTATGGGCCATTGGGCTGAATGGCCTGTTTCCACACTGTAGGGGTTTTATGCTTCTATGGTACAGTACTTCCCATGGACACTTCCTATCTTCATGGCAAGGTGAACCATATAGATTTGGTAGCTAGGCAGAAATTGGTCCTATAGAAACAGTTACTGTATTCTATACTACAAGTAGATCGGTTTTCTAAAAGGGGCTGTATTTTAAACTGTAATTTTTCTAACATTTGAAACAAAATATAACAACTTGTAACATCTTGTACATTTTAACAGATAATACAAGTACAAGTAATATTCTCTCCCTGTTGGCATATTTCACTATTAAACAATCCACATCAACACCCACACACAGATTAACTCATTACCACCAATAGAACCAACCTTGTATAAGTCTTTCGCATTCTTTCTCATAAATGAGAAATTGCCTCGTTGCTGGTAGCTTTGCCTTCTGATATGCTTTGCAGAACATCATCTTTCTCACTTTGCACAGCTTGTACAGTTTTCCTCCTCCAAAAATGAAAAAGTGGGTTCATTCTGAGTCACTTTATCAAGGGCCACACTGTTGCTTACTGACAATCCCTGTCATTTTTGAATTTCATTAAATGTAAACTGTAAATTGAGATTAAATTGTCTGTCACAAATCTTCTTCTCATGTAGCTTCAAATGCTTTTTTGTTTTTCTTCAGAATTAGATGTTATATTGCCAACAAAGTGTTGACATTTAAATGTTGTCTATGAACCATTTTGTTCAAGTTTAAACTCACACCTCCATTCTCTTTCCTGCCTGTCGGATTTTATTGTCCAGGTTGTGCTATGATCCCCAAGGGACACCAACCAAATTAATCAAATTTACTATTCCAAAACCCCCATGAAGAAATTACAATTTGATTTCACTTTTTGTAATTTTCATCTTAACATAAAACAAAATTAACAGAAAGCAGATGTGAATTAACAGCAAAATTAAAATCAGCACGAATTATATATTACGCATGGAATCACTAATAAAACAAAGACTAATTTATGAGTTTGCAAGCATTCTCATCATTCCATGCACAAATGTAACAACATGTGCAATCTGGTACATTTGATCTCTCGCTTTTCTTACCTTGTGGGTTTGGTCCTTGTGTCTCGGACAGTAGTAGTTCCACGCATTCTCAGTTCCACAGAGACAGTTTTCACTCAAATGGCACACATCTGCAGAAATTTCTTACCCAGTTTCAAGATTGTCTTTATGTGATAAATTCCCCAATGGACTTCTTTAATCAAATTCATTAAACAGTCTATTTTGGGTATGGAAAACTGAAGCATGGCTACAGGATATCTAAACCGTTATCTCTGTTCCAAACCTTTTTTCAGTTTTCAGTACTGTTTAATAGTGTTACACATTCCTCTCAAATGTGGCTTATCTGCTCTTCCCTTTTCTGCCATTTTGTTCTGTTTTTAACAGAGGTAGCTTCTTTGCCTGTGGTTATTTTATTTAAATCTTAATTTCCTTCTTGTTTGTTCTACTTGCGAGTCAAAGATCATCAAATCACAAGGAACAGTATTTCTTAATTCTGAAACCATGATAATTAAAATTTACCACTTGCAACTCGTAAGTTGTTGTCAAACATTCTTGAAAAGAGTTACAGATTCTCTGACGTTGGAATGAAGTTAAGTTTCTTCCTTACTATTTGCTTTCAAGTCCAAGGTAATCTCAGGCCCTGTTTGTTCAGGTTTTAATTTCAGACTTTCATTCTCTTTCTTGACTGTCGGTGTTTTATTATCTCAGTTGGTAAAGAAAGTCTCAGGTTCTCAAATAACTGATTTGTTGTCCTTCCATTTAAATAAATGCTTATAGGTCTCCTTCGTTAGTTGCTTTAAGAATCTCAACAAAATCATGCAAATGATTTGGCAAACTATCTTGATACGTTTTTCTAGCAAGATCATGAATGAAAGCTTATGCAACTCTTCTCTCACAAGCAACAACTTCACCATTTTGAAGTTTAACTTCTGTTCCATAGCCTGAATTCTTCCTCACACATCAGCATTAATCACAATCAAGTAATCTGGTCTGAAAGCACTGTCTTCCTTTATTCTTCCATCAGCTTTGAAAACTGCTGTTATTTGCTTGGCCCTGCGGTTAGGGTCTGCATGCAGACTTGCTTCAAAAATCCTCAAGTCATTTTGAGTTATTTTTAACTCTTGGTTGCTGGTTTGAGGCTTAGTTTTGTTTTTAACTTCATCAATCTGGCTTCTGATTCTTTGGCCACTTCTTGAATCAAGTTATTATTCCTTTCAACAGATTCAGAAACAGGCATATGTTTTTCAAACCATTTGATCTTGCCACTCCATTTCTTTATGTAATAATTTCAAAAAATTTTGTGGACATATCTGGAGGCAGTGTATTATCTCCAGCTAGATATTTTCCTAAGAGATGGTCAACATGATTAGGAAGTAATTTTGACACCACTCGGTTACAGAATTATTGACTAATCAAGAATAGCAATACTGGAAAAAACTCAGCAAGTCTGGTAGTATCTGTGGGTAGAAAGCAGAATTAACAATGACGCTGCATCAGAACATCATCTGCCTTGCTGAAGAGTCACTGGACTCAAAACGTTAACTCTGTTTTTTTGTTACAGCTGCTGCCAGATCTATTGAGTTTCTCCAGCAATTTGATTTTGTTTCAGATTTTCAGCATCCATAGGTCTTCGTTTTATTGACTGAATTCACTATGCTCATTGCAAAAGGTGAAAATTCCCATCAATGCCCTTTTTCAATGCACTTTCATTTAACAAGCTTTCTAGACAGAAAAGCCATATCAATTTCAAAGATTAACAATTGAGTTGACCCCATATCTCAACAAGTAAAGAGATATGTGGTGTCTCTGATTTTAAAAAATTGTATCACTGCACCCTTGAACAGAAGTCTCCCTTAATCCTTGATGATCCAAATTACATCCATTATAAATTGTGATCAGAGATAATGGGAACCGCAGATGCTGGAGAATCCAAGATAACAAAGTGTGAAGCTGGATGAACACAGCAGGCCAAGCAGCGTCTTAGGAGCACAAAAGCTGACGTTTCAGGCCTAGACCCTTCATCAGAGAGGGGTATGGGGAGAGGGTTCTGAAATAAATAGGGAGAGAGGGGGAGGCAGACCGAAGATGGATAGAGGAGAAGATAGGTGAAGAGGAGAGTATAGGTGGGGAGGTAGGGAGGGGATAGGTCAGTCTGGGGAGGATGGACAGGTCAAGGGGGCGGGATGAGGTTAGTAGGTAGGAAATGGAGGTGCAGCTTGAGGTGGGAGAAGGGAATAGGTGAGAGGAAGAACAGGTTAGGGAGGCAGGGACAAGCTGGGCTGGTTTTGGGATGCAGTGGGGGGAGGGGACGAGCTGGGCTGGTTTTGGGATGCAGTTGGGGGATGGGAGATTTTGAAGCTTGTGAAGTCCACATTCATACCATTGGGCTGCAGGGTTCTCTGGCAGAATATGAGTTGCTGTTCCTGCAACCTTCGGGTGGCATCATTATGGCACTGCAGGAGGATTGGTTGAAATTGGTTTGTCGCAAGCTTCACTCACCAGGAGTGTATTTTTTTGGGAACAAAACACTAAAAATACCTACAAATGCCACCATTTAGTTTCAAATTTCCACTGACAGTCTACATTTACATGTTACTTCCAATTTCAAGAATAACATGTTGATTTCTTTCAATCATACTTGACTCTAACATTGTAATTTGTTCTACTCCGAGTAGCATTCACTTCTGATTTCTGCGATGCTTTCTCATCAGTATAACTAATACAACATTCATCATCTTTTGTCTTTGAAGCCTGACACCCCAATGTTGTTTTTAAGTTCTCCTACTAACAACTACACCAAGTCCTTGTTATCTGCAGGGGATGGGGCATGGACCTCCTATGGATAAATCAAGAACACAGATGGCACTATAATAGAAATCCCTTAGCTAGTCGAAGGACCATGTGATTTGTCAGGACCTATCAATTAGGAAAAGAAAATTGGGTCTAGGACCAACCTCATAAGTACATCAATCCTTGGATAGTGAGTTTACAAGAAGCACTACAAATATTTACCAAGACTCCTTAGGCAGGACCTTCCAAACTCATGAACACAATCTTGAAGGACAAAGGCTACAGATATATGGGAATACCATCACCTACAAGTTCCTCACCAGGATACTCATCAGCCAGACTTGGATATATACCACCATTCACAGAATCATAGAATCTTAGATCCCTCAGTATCGCTGGCTTAAAATCCTGGAGCTCACTCTGTAATGATATTGTAGATGCACGAACACAAAATGGGCTATGGCTGTTTAAGAAGGCAGCTCACCGCCACCTTCTCGAGAATGACCAGTGTTGGGAATAAATGCCGGTCCAGCCTGCAATGTCCACATCATGAGCAAATTTTTAAAAAACTCTCCAAAGTTTTCAAAACCTTTCTCAAACTTAATACATTCTCCAAGGTTTTCAAAACGTTTCTCAGACTGAATAGGTCTGTACCATTGATCAAATACCCTTCAATTTCTTTAGTACATTCTACCAAACTCTGATTCTGTCTTTTCCTCAGATTTCAAAAGTTTTGTCTGCTGTCTTCTGAAACTAATTTGTACATTTAGGTACAGCAGTCTTAACTTAATCATAATGTAGAAATTGCTCAGCTGAAAGCATTGAATAAATCACCCATAATTTCCTGACCAAAACAATTTGAAACAGAGTTATTTGGACAATTTTATTACCTTGTAACTTAGTAGCAATTTTCTCACATTAGGCAAAATAAATTGCAACTCCTTCACTGAATTCAGGCACCAGGCAAATATTCTTTGCCAAATTAAAATCATGAGTTAAAGCTGATTTGTCATTAAATCTGCCTGCTGGTCCCCGTTCACAATCAGGAAGCTTTTCTGTATCCAGTTCATTTTTTTTAACTTCCCACTTTCTTTGCAATTTAAGATTTTCTTTTACTTTTTCTTTCTCAAACGCAATTTTTCCGCCTTTATCTATTTCTGTTTCAATTTACTTCATTTGCAAAAGAAAACTAGACCATTCATCTGGAGTGCTATCTGGATTGTCTTATCTTCTTCAAGGTTCAGATGTTGAGCCAATATTTCAATAATTTCCACCTTTGTAGAGCATACTTTCAAATCTATTTCTAATATCTTTGGAGAGTCACTGATATGCCAGACAATCTAACAAAACCAACTCTGTATGTGTTACACAAATGGAAATTGCTGGGAAATCTCAGCTGGTCTGGCAGCATCTGTGGAGAAAAATCAGAGATAATGTTTCAGATCGAGAGTTCTGAGGAACGGCCACTAAACCTGAAATGTCAACTCTGTCCACAGAGGCTGGAGACCTGCTGAGCTTTACCAGCAATTTCTGTTTTTCTTTCTGATTTACAGCATTTACATGGTTTTTATTCTGTATGGGTGTTATTCCTTTTCTGAAAGCCTTTCTCGAACAAGGCACAACTGCTTTTTTTTTATTTGGACTTTAGCCGAACTTTGTGTTCCACCTATGGCATCAATTCTGATTCAGTTTCCTTGTTGTGCTGGTGGTATGGTGCTCAAGTTTCTCGCTGTTGGTATTGTCTACGAGGGTGCTTACATTCCAGGTCCTAAACTTGATTTTTAACATAGGGTGTTTGTCGCAAACTGATGACACATGGGCTTGGCAGAATGGAATCTTGGTCCAAATACAGGAGTGTTTCAAGATAAATGGAAGCTGTACTTTTCTGTAAGAGGTTAGCATGTTCTGCATCTGATCATACAAAGGTGAACAAAGAACAAGCTGAAAAATACAGTTGAATTAGTAGTCAGGCCTATGTTAAGTCGGAGATTGAAGTATCATAATTATTAAAGTGGAGAAGGAATATCAATAATAGAGATAATGGGAACTGCAGATGCTGGAGAATCCAAGATAACAAAGTGTGGACAACAAAATGTGAGGCTGGATGAACACAGCAGGCCAAGCAGCATCTCAGGAGCACAAAAGCTGACGTTTCGGGCCTAGACCCTTCATCAGAGAGGGGGATGGGGTGAGGGTTCTGGAATAAATAGGGAGAGAGGGGGAGGCGGACCGAAGATGGACAGAAAAGAAGATAGGTGGAGAGAGTATAGGTGGGGAGGTAGGGAGGGGATAGGTCAGTCCAGGGAAGACGGACAGGTCAAGGAGGTGGGATGAGGTTAGTGTGGAGCTGGCTGAACACAGCAGGCCAAGTGTGCTCCTGAGATGCTGCTTGGCCTGCTGTGTTCATCCAGCTTCACACTTTGTTATCAAGGAATATCAATAGATTGACCTGGTAGATGCTAAATGTCGCAGGAGATCTGCAGGAGAGAAACAGCAAACTAACAACCATCTAAATGTAACACCATCATAGGGTTACTATAGCACTGTTCACACAGCCATTGATACAATAGTGATTTTACCTTCAGTCAGAATTTGGAGTGACAGTTGCGGTGAATGAACAAGAAAATTGGCCATGCCTTATTTGAGTGCAACATAGGAGGCTTTGAAAAGGAATTTTGAGGGAATTGTGTTTTACTCTGAAGGGAATACTGGTTTTCATTTGGCCATATTGTTTAATTTGACTTTTATAGTGCTCTCAAACTGTCTAAAAGTGAGTTTCAATTTAAATGAAAAACAAATTCAAAAGTAGATGGATTATTCAGCTTCAAATAGCATCATAGCTGCACCTAACTGTCTTCTTAACTAACATCCACAACTTGATCTATCTTAATTGATGGCTGAGGTAGAATGTCAGACTATTTCCTTTCCCCTCCCATCTCATGTTTTCCCCTCTTTGCCCAAACCTCCTATTTCTCCTCCTCCTCTCCCTCTCCCCTTCCTTTCACCGTCTCTTGCTCTCCTCTTCTTCATTAATCCCCTCTTTTCCTTTCCCCTGCCACCGTCTCCTATCTCTGCATTTCTACTCCACTCTTCTCACCCGTCCTCTCCGTCCCCTCCTTGTATATGTAACCTGCAGTCATTCTAAAGCAAATTACATTACAGATTAAATGTAGATATGTCATTTTGTACAATGCTCAATGTCTTTCTATTAATCAGCACAAAACAAATTCTGCACAAATTTGTGCCTTTCAAAACAAAACTTTCATTCAATACATTTTAAAGCAAACCAAAAGACACAGATATGCAACTATTTTGACAACGTGTCTTAGTAAAATACAATGACTGTTTCCCTGAATGCAATTTGGACGTGAATTAGTTTGACTGTCGCTCTCTTGATAGCGATTGCTTTTTGATAATAACGCATTAAGCATATGTCTATGCTGCTTCCGGAATTGTCCTACCTGGTGTTGTTAAGTTTTTATGACCGACACTGTTGGAATTTTGTTGGGTAATATCAGAACAATTTACATTCCGTGCAAGAATTTTGTAACCAGAAAGCAGCAAACTGATTTTTATTTAGAAATTGTCATTGTGGATTTAATTTGTATGAAATGATTGAACGGTTCTGAATTAATTTAAAATATCCAAACAGTTATACTTGGTCACGTTTCAATAAGCAGTTCAGCTATGTTTGTATTCTTTAATTCAACTGAGGGTTTAATAACAGTTAACTGAAGAGCGCACCAGCTGTTTCAAGTATATGCTTTGCACTCACAGTGCACTATGGCAGATAAATTACCTTGTTTTCTTTTTGTTTCATATTATACTCAGGGTTTTAAAGTACAGTTAGAGTTTAGACTTCTGGCCACTTTCACAATTAGGCTGTGTTCTCAATCAATTTGTTTTAAAATTCAAACCAGAAAGATCCCCCATAAGCTTTTTCATTGATGAAAACAAATAAATTATTGTCAATTTAGGTGGTACCAACAGTCCTAACTTGGATTTTCTGTCAGCTTTTTAATTCTCTCTGTTTAAACTCTAAAACCACAAGAATACGTGTGCATTGAATTGCCATTATTAAGTTTAGCACATAAGACCATTGTCTGATTATATTTCTACATTACAAGAGTGACTCCTCTTCCACTACCCCATTGTGTGTGAAATGTTTTGAATAATTGTACCAGAAAAAAAAGATAGTCTGGAGCAATTTGAGTGCCTTGAAAAATGGTAGTGGTTATATCGTCAATGAAAATAAGGAAATGGCAGACATGTTGAATAATTACTTTTCATCAGAACTTATAGTGGAAGAAGATGTCAGCATATTGTACATCACAAGGAAACTAATACTAAATTAGGGACAATGAGTCATCAAAATGAGCAGTGGCAAAATAATAGTAATGAAAATAAAATATGACAAATTCTTTAGCACCAGTTGATTTCTATCCCTAGGTTTTAAATAAGTTAGATCTGAACGTTGCAGATGCACCTAACTATAATATTCCAATGTTCTTTTGATTCAGGAACTTTAGATTGGAAAATTATGTGTGTCACTTCGTTGTGGATTAAAGATAGATCTGGAAACTGAGAAACTGTGAACCCATGACCTAATAATTGTTGCCATAAACTGTTAGAGACAACATAAAAATGCTAGGAATTGAGGAAATAGGAACTGAACACCTCAGAAAACTTGGAAAGGGCAAGATATGCTTGGCAAATCAGTGGAATTTTTTTGATGCAGAGACTGAAGTGGACATTCTATGATTTTTATTTCTATGGACTTCACGAGGGCATTTGATAAAGTCCTTCATAAAAGATTGTCAGTTAACATTAACTTGCCTTCAATTCTATAAGGTTTATTTCCCTGACTAGGAAATTAGCGGAGGGACTGGAGTCAGAGAATAGGGATAGATTTGGAAAGTATCCCAAATTTTAGGATATGACAAATGGAGTCTCACAATGATCAGATCTCAACTATATACTATATTTATTAACAAACTGGCTGATGGGACAGACAAATCCACATTTAAGTTTATTGATGCAACAAAGACAGTGTAGGTGGAAGTGTACAAATCCAGAAGTTAAGTGAATGGAAAGACACAGCAATTGTGGTTTCATTTGTGTTGAGCTGAAAAAGGCTACAGCAGAGTACATTTCAAAAAATGAGAAGCTGAAAATGGTGGAGATGTTCTGAAGAATATGTTGGCCTCAGACGATGCACAGTATCGGTCAATTGAATAATGTCTTGACTCTAAGTGCTTAGTATTGAGAGATTACACAAACCAGGCTATTATTCCTAGAGTATAGAAGGTTAAGGAGTAATCTGATCAAAGTTAATAAGCTATTAAAGATCACATCGGGAAGTGAGAGAGGAACTATTGCTATTTGGAAAGTGTAGAAATTGGGAACATGGGTTTAACTCTAATTCATAGACTGTCAAGAGTGATTGTTGGAAATATTTTTACATACAAGGCAATGACAGTTTGGAATTTTGGGCAGATCCCAGAGCTGCCATGTTTCTGTTCAACTGAAGGTAAGTAAGGAAAATTGCACTCTTCCAGCAGGGAGTCCTGTTATGTTACTTTGGCAGTTTAGATCAGAAGCCACACAACACCTGGTTACACTCCAGCGAGTTCATTTGAAATCACAAGCTTTTTTAGCACTGCCCCTTCATCAGGTGAAGTGAAGAAAAACATAAGGTGTCAGAATTTATGGGCTGAGGGATGAATGAGTGGAGAGATCAAAAGATTGTATCAACGTTGTGAGTGGAGTGTTGAATTATACAATGCAGCAGGTGATCATAAGTGTCAGATGGTTTGAATAAAGTGCCGACAGCTAAATAGTAAGTGAGGGGGATGACCTGTAATATATTTAATTGAGGCAGAGGAATAATTACAAAAAAATTAAAAATAAGAGAGAACCAGCCATGGATGTCTAAGGAAATAAAGGAAAGTATCAGATTGAAAAAAAAATCCAAAAAAGCAAAGAGTAGTGGGAAATTAGTCGACTGGGAAATCTTTAAAAGCCAACTGAAAGCTACAAAAAAAGAAAAGTAAGATAGATTATGAGAGTAAACTAGCTTAGAATATAAAAACAAAAGTTTCTATAAATATGTAAATTGTAAAATAGTGGCAAAGGTAAACATCGGTCCTTTAGAGGATGAGAAGGCCAATTTAATAACTTGGAATGAAGAAATATCTGAGATATTAAACAGTTATTTCATGTCAGTCTTCACAGTGGAAGACACAAATAACATGCTGAAAACTAAGGGTAAAAAGGTTAAAGCAGGTGAGGACCTAGAAACTATCATTATCACTAAGGAGCAGTGCTGGGCAAGCTAATGGGGCTAAAGGTAGACAAGTCTCCTGGCCCTGATGAAATGAAACCCAGGGTACTAAAAGAGGTGATGGGGGAAATAGCAAATGCACTAGTAATTATTTACCAAAATTCACTGGACTCTGGGGTGGTTCCCGCAGATTGGAAAACAGCCAATATGACACCACTGTTTAAAAATGGAAGTAGACAAAAAGCTAGTAACTATAGGCCACTTAGCTTAACTTCGGTTGTGGGGAAAATGCTTGAATCTATCATTAAGGAAGAAATAGCAAGATATCTGTGTATAAATTTTCTATTTGGGAACACCCAGCATGGATTCATGAAGGGTAGGTCATGTTTAACTAATTTGGTGGAATTCTTTGAGGACGTCACTTGCATGGTGGACAATGGGGAACCTGTGGATGTGGTGTATCTGGATTTCTAGAAGACATTTGACAAGGTGTCACACCAAAGGCTGCTACATGAGATAAAATTGCATGGTATTACAGGTAATGTATTGGCATGGATAGAGGATTTGTTGACCAGTAGAAAGCAAAGTGTAGGGGTAAATGGGTGTTTTTCTGGTTGGCAGCAATGGCTAGTGGTGTGCCTCAGGAATCAATGTTGGGACTGCAATTGTTTACAATGTACATAGATGAATTGGAGCTGGGGACTAAGTGTGGTGTGTCAAAATTTCTAGATGCCATCCAGCAACTCATCTGCTTCACCCTTGACCACACGTATTCACCTTTGACAACCAGACATATGGAGCAGCCATGGGGACTAAATTTGTACCCCAATACACCAACATTTTCTTGCACAAGTCTGAGAAATACTTCTTTGCTGCACAGGGCCTCCAATCAACACTATATACCAGATATATCAACATTTTCTTCCTTTTGACTCATAGTGAGAAATCACTGAAACAACTATATAACGATATTGACAAGTTTTATCCTGCCATCAGACTTACCATGGTGTCCTTTAGAATCAGTCTTATTCTTGGAAACACACACCTCCATGAGGATGGACACCCCAGTACCTCAGTCTACCGCAAGCCCATGGATAACCTCACGATACTTCACTTCTCTAGCGCCCAACTTAAACATGTTAAAGAAGCCATCGCCAATGGCCAAGCTCTGCATATACACAGGGCCTGCTCAGGCAAGGGGGAATGTGACTGACACCTAAAGATGCAGAAAGATGCCCTCATAAGAATGGGATACATTGCTCACATCATGAATCGCCTAAACTGACATGCCACTGTGAAAACTCCAAAGACCTAATCAGAAGACATACACAACACATGACATTTAGAGTACCCTTCAACATCTAGTACTTCCCCAGAGCAGAGAAACTACGCCATGTTCTTTGCAGCCTTCAACAAGACATTGACGATGACAAACATCTCACCAAGATCATCCCTAAGTCCCCATTTCTCGCCTTCAAACAACTGCCGAACCTCAAACAGACCATCATTCACAGCAGAGATAATAGGAACTGCAGATGCTGGAGAATCCAAGATAACAAGGTGTAGAACTGGATGAACACCACAGACCAAGCAGCATCTTAGGAGCAGGAAAGCTGATGTTTCAGGCCCTTGGCCCGAAACATCAGCTTTCCTGCTCCTAATATGCCGCTTAGCCTACTGTGTTCATCCAGCTCTACACCTTGTCATCGTTCACAGCAAACTACTCAGGCTTCAAGACGACATTGACCACAACACCACACAGCTCTACCATGGTATCCTCTGCAAGACGTGTCAGACCATTGCCATGGATACTACCATCACACATGGGAACACCACCCATCATGTACATGGCAGATACTCATGTGATTCAGCCAACATTATCTATCTCGTACGCTGCAGGCAAGGGTTCTCTGAGGCATGGTACATTGGTGAGACTATGCAGACACTATGACAAAGGATTAACGGACACTGCACAACAATCACCAGACAGGAATGTTCCCTCCTGGGGAACACTTCAGCAGACAAGGATTTTCAGCATCCAATCCAGTGTCCTCCAAAGCAGCCTTCAAGATACACAACAATGCAGAATCTCCGAGCAGAAACTGATAACCAAGAAGACTTCCTTACTATCCAGTTTTAATACCATCACCTTGATAAATTGTTATGATCTCTCTCTACCTTAATTAGTTTGTACAGTTTTGGATAACTTTTCACTTTGGTGAGACCCAAGGCATGCGACCCTTACACGTATCATATTATTCCAGCCATTTGGTTTGTCTCCAGGACCACCTGATTTTTAATTTTCTGTAATTATCTCTCCGCCCCAATTAATTTATTTAAAACTATGATGTGTAGGTGCCGGTGTTGGATTAGAGTGGACAAAGTCAGAAGTCACACAAAACCAGGTTATAGGCCAGCAGGTTTATTTGAAAACACCCAAGATTTTGGCGTGCAGCCCCATTGACAGGTGCACTGCACTTTACCTGTGAAGGAGTAGCATTTTGAATGCTTGTGATTTCAAATAAACCTGTTGGATTATAACTTGGTGCCATGTGACTTTTCCACCCAACTCCAACACTGGCACCTCCACATAATTGGTAGTTTAGAAGATTGTTAAAAGGAAAATACCAGGAAATTTATCTAAGGAACTGTCTTACTCCTCTTGGTGATGAAACCTGCTGAGCCTGAGGCATAGTTAGTATTCTGAACCAGAACCAGCAAAGGATAATGGCAAACAAACACAGAAAATGCTGGATAAACTCTGCCGATCTGATAGCATACGTGGAGCAAGAAAAAAAGTTGCTGTTTTGGGTTCTTCCTCAGTTCTGAGGAAGAATCAAATACCTAAAAATCCATGCTTTTGTTGTTCCATGATATGCGCAGATAGCCAGCAAAGCTCTGTAACCAGTAGAGAAGACTTGAAACATTATTACAGTGCATCCTACTTGTACTGCGTATGGTAGCCACAGAACACAGACATTGGAAAGAATGGATGTAAAGGTTAGAGATTGAAGTATCAATCTGGCAGCTTAACTTACCTGAGATGATGTTAAGCTTATTGAGTGGTTCTGGAGCTATATGCATCCAGAAACATTGGAACGGGTTATGTACCAATGTGGGTGTTGGCTCTACAGATTCAGGAGGCAAGTTGGATCTATTTATAGTGATCATCAGTGACTTTTATGTTATTTCCTGAATGCTTTCTACTGGCACTTGCTGCGATTATTGAAATATTTGGTGCTTTCAAAAATTCTGCAAGATGCAGAAATCTGAAGGGAGTAGTGTGTTCGGTGTTGAACATCTGTTTCCTATCTTCAAAGATTCTGCAAAAACTAGTTGCTCACTGTCACAGATGAAGTAGTTCATATCACACTTTAGACCACAACATGAGAAAAAGAACAAATAGAGGCAACACGGAGCAGGAAAGGTTGTGAATTAGGAACAGAAGGAGGGGAAATTGGATCTCAATGGAAAGTTATGTACACAGACTGAAGGAATAATTGTCCTACATAAATGGCTACAAAGAATGGTGTGCCAAACATTTTCATTTCAACAAAGAGGTTCCTGCTCAAATCTATATTTGACACATTTACAATAATTATCTCAAAGTTGAGTGAGGACAGGATTTACGAGGCACAAATCATGAGTGTGATAGAATACTCAATAATTATCTGGTAGGATTAGCAGCACTCAAACCTTCTTGATTGGCACACCATACACCACTTTCAATATTCTGTCCCCTCATTTCTGATGCACAGTGGCAGAAGTGTGTGCCATCTGCAAAGATTCACTGCACTAACTCACCAAGGCTCCATTGACAACACCTCCAAACCTGTGATCTCTTTCACCTGATGTATGGATACATAGGAACCACATGACCTGCAAGTTTCCTTCCAAGTTATAAACTACCATGATCTGAAGCTAAATTGCTGTTCCTCAGTATCACTGAGTCAAAAACTAGAATGCCAATACATCTGTATTCCTAAGACTGCAGCAGTTCAAGAAGGCAGCTCATCACCATTTTCTCCAGGGCAATTAGAGATGGCAAGCAAATGCTGATCTGGCCCCCATCCCTTGAGAAGAAATGAGGGATACTGCTCCATGCAGTAAAGATACAACCAGTCTTTCTGCTCCGAACTGTCCCCCGCATAATCAGTAGTACATATTTCCCTGCTTGGCAACTGGACATGTCTCACAAGGAATATTGACTGAATAATCATACGAGAGAAGACAGGTAGCATATTAGAGTTCATATTGTTGGAAACGATGTTTATTGAAACAAACACAAAAGATTTGATACTTAATGAGGCAGTGCATTTAGTCAATTCACAATGGAATACTGGCTCTCTACTTTCAGCTGACTGACATTTTGTGTGTTCATACATTTGGTTGACTGCAGTTCTCCTGTTTCCTGTCTTCTTTCTGCACACTGTACCACTAAGAACCATGCCTTTATTAACCCTTACTGCCACTAATCCATGCATGATAAGAAACATCGTAAACTCTAATTGGCTTGCTAGTGTATGAATAACGAATTGTTAATGATCTATCTCAGTTTAGCTAAATTAACAAATACCAAATTATTGATTGTTTTCTTCAACAGTAATAGTCATTTTAGTGACTTGTCTTCCTATTGTCTCCTGATTGGTCTTCTAAGACATCAATTATTTATGAGACCATCCTCCTCTTCATCATTTGCGTCTGTAATCTATGATTTCTCACTTCAACATTAGAAAGTTTTACAATATCTTCTTTTCTCATTTGTTCAGGATAGAGGGATGTATCCGGTCATGTCCACATAACTGGTGCTGTGAGCTCATCATTTTCAGATTTATGAATTGATGCAAGTTCCAACTTAAGTCCAAAACCTAACCAGTGACTATTCATATTTAGAGGCCATTTGCTGGGGAATGTGTTTTTACTATTGGGTCTTGGTACTTGGCAGAATTACATTTTTTTTATATTAAACAAGAGATAAAGTTGCATGCAACCTTAAAATTATTCAACATAAAAATAATGTGGAGCATTACAAAACAAGCAGTATTTAAAAACTATGCAGTTTATATAAAATATAAGTGCATGATAGCAATCCATTTGTACATTCACTTTAAGAGTCCTGAGTAATAAAAGTTTTAAAAATGATCCAAATCATCACAAAACAAATCAGCTTAATTAAAGCTTCATTTGAATTCAAATAATACATTAATCAAAATGTATTGCTTCGCATTGTCTCTCAGACAATATGAATTGAAATTAGCCCAAACGAGAACACAGTAGTTACTTTCCCTAACCCTCTTCACGCAAGCAGTCTTTTCAACTTTCTTCTGATAGTAACATCAGGTACATAATGAGGATTTAATGATGCGAAAGGATATAAGTTTCCTCATTCAACTTTGCAAAGAGTGTGTTGGGAAAGTAAGTGTAGCATATATCCCACCTGGCAAATATGTGTGAGTTACAGTAGGAATAGGCTGATAAAGCAGATGATTGTATGGCTGAGAGTTGGTGCTGGAGACAAGGCTTTAGATTCCTGGATCTCAGGATCTATTGCTGTGCAGAGTGGGACCTGTTTAAGTTTAATAAATTGCACTTGAACGAAAATGGGATCAATACTGTTACAGTGTTGGGTGAGTGGAAACAGTGCTAGTGGCCATGCTGTTAGTTGAACTTTAAGCTAATTAGGCAAGGAATTAGGTACAGAATAGAGGTACAGTAAGGGGTGATCTGACAATAGGTATAGAATAAAAAAACAAATTGGTCTGGGAGGCAGAATGTATGTACTAAAATCAAAACACAAGGGAACGTGGCAAGGCTGGGATGACATTTATTGTAACACAAGGAGTCCTGTGTGTGAGGCAGATTATGAGTATATGAGAGGCAAGAGGATAATCAAGGGAAGAGTAGCACCTTACAGGGAGCAACATGGTAATGTGAGTGTGGAGCTGGGAGAGGTAGATGAGATTTTAAAAGATTACTTTGTCGTTCTCTGTATTGAATAGAAATACAATGTACTATAGAATCAAGGAAGCTGTCTGGGATAGAGATGAACAAATTAGCATTGCAGGAGATATTAGGAGTTAATAATGATGGCTTAAAAGTTGATAAATTCCCAGGCCCTATGGGCTGTATTCCAGGCTGCTGTGGGAGACAAGATAGGAGATTGCAGGGACTCTGACATTCATTTCAAATCCTCTCTGCCCACAAGAGACATGCCAGAGGACAGGATGATAACTAGTGTGATTTCATCATTCAAGAAGAGAAGTGAGGATAGAGCAGGAACTATAGGCTAGTGAGTCTGATATCACTGGTCATGAAACTGTTGGAGAAAAAAAGGAGAAAATTAATATCTCTTTGGAAAGTCAAGATTAATCAATGCTGCTCAGTATGGCTTTGTCATGTGGAGATTATGTCAAATAAATTTTGATTGAATTTTTTCAAGACAATGACTCAGTGTGCAGATGAGGGTATTGCAGTTGATGTAATCCATGTGAGTCGGGCGTTTTTACAAGCCTTGCACAGAAGATGGTCAAGAAGGTAAGAGGCCATGAGATCTAGGGGAAAATTGTAAATTGGATCAAAATTGGTTTAGTTGCAGGAGGCAGAGGATGATGGTTGATGGTTAACAGTTGTTTTTGTGACTAGAAGATTGTTAGGTGGCATTTGCTGCTGGGTCCCTTGCTATTTATACCTTCTACACTCACTTCCCAAGTTGTTAATGTACATAACAAAAACCAAGGGTCCCAGCACTGATCCCTGTGGGACACTGGTTTTCAATCACAAAAACAACCCTCTACCACCACCCTTTGCTCCTATCTGAAAGCCAGTTTTGGATCTAATTTGCCAATTTGCCTTGGATCCCATGGATTCTTACCTTTTTGGACCAGCCTTTCAGGCAGGTCCTTGTCAAAGTCCTTACTGAAGCCTATGTAAACCACATCAACTGCTGCACCCTCATCAACATATCTAGTCAGCCTTTCAAAATTACTCAGATAAATTAGTCAGGATCTTCCTCTAACAAATCCATGCTGACTACCCACTGATCATTCAGTGCCTTTCCAAGTGTTGATTAATCCTCTCCTTCAGAACTTATTTGAATAATTTCCCTACTGCTGACATCAAACTAACTGGTCTGTAACTACCTGGCCTATCCCTGCTGCCCCTCTTGAACAAAGGAACCACATTAAATATCTCCCAGTCATCTGACACGTCACCTGTGACCAGCAAAGTATTCCAACTGAAATCTTCAGCTAGAATTGCTTTCTCCTTTGTGAATATGGCTGAGAAATATTCAATATTCTCTCTCCTCGCTCTGATTGACCCTTTGGTATGTAGTAGGGCCCACTCTTTCCCTGGTAATTGTCTTGCACTTAATATACCTATAAAATGTCTTGGAGGATCCATGAGACCTGGATTCAAGTTCCACATGCTCCAGACAAGTGTAACCCATTCCCTGAACAGGTTGATTAGGAAAATATCTACATAGAAGAGTCTAGCAATGTATGCAGTATTCAAGAAAACAAATATCTATTAGATCTGGACTGGATATCACAGATCCCTACCGTGTTGAAACAGGCTGTTCAGCCCAGCATGTCCACACTGCCCCTCTGAAGAGCATCCTGCACCCCCCCACTCCTGATTTTCCCCATGTTTAACCTAAAAATCCCTTCTAGCAATTACCTAAACACCATGGGCAATTTATCATGGCCAATCCACCTATCCTGCACATCTTTGGACTGTGGAAGGAAACCGGAGCACCCGAAGGAAATCCATGCAGAGACAGGGAGAATGTGCAAACTCCACACAGACAGTTGCCCGGGGGTGGAACTGAGCCCAGGCCTCTGGCGCTGTGACGCAGCAGTGCTAACCACTGAGTCAGCGTGCTGTCCATGTCCCCTGGATATCATTGGGTCCAATATTCATAAGGCTCACCATTCCTTATTTTGTCATCCAAAATATTTCCAGCCTCCAGCCTATCTCAACCTGCATGACTAGATACCCAAAGATCAAACGGATATACAATTTAAGCACCCACGACATGAAGATTTTGAAGCAGGATTTTTTTATTCCACTGTCAATAAATCTTTACAAGTATGAATGGGAAAGAGTACCTTCGGGGAATGAACAGTTTACAAAGAACATTTGCCCAATGTTCCAGATTCACCAGATGATCTCTCATCAGCTAGGAATAGGGTTCACTTGGTGGAGCTCCAAATGCTAATTGCCTGTGATCACATAAAGCAGATTATCTTGGTTCCCAGACACAAAGAGGACAGTACCCTCCTCATACCCTCTCGAACTCGAGTTTTGTCCAAATTATACAGCTGGTCTCCAGCAACTGTTCACCTATTTGACTACCATTTCCCAGCTGTCTGGGCACTATCGGTGACTTTGGTCTGTGCTGTTCTTCTCGTTGCTGTGACCCACCAGTCTAAAATCTCAGCTTCAGCTCCATGCTGCTGTCCTTCTCTCTACCTCACTTCAGGATGCATCTCAGAATTAATAGTGTTACCATTCAGTCTAAATGTGTAACCAGGAGTCCCATTCCTGCTCCAATTTCCCTTCGTGGTTCTCTAGTCACCATCAGAGGCTTCTAGATGCCATATTAACAAATCCTGATCTTCAGCTTCTTGCTAACTTATTTTTCTGCTCTCTGAAGGAAGGGGCCTACTGGATAATCAACTCTCCTACTTGGTGCTCTCCATCACCATCACTACCTGTTATTGATAGACCCACTACAGGACATTGAAGGGCAATTTGTGAATGGAGAGAATGCTTTTTCACAAATATAATGAATATTTGAACCAATAAAGAAAGTGTAGTTTAACAGAAAGAATGACAAACAATACCGATGGATACAGGGAACAGTAAAGTTCAGAAATCGAGAAGATTAAGTAATTTGAACTGTTTCAGAGAACAGACGAATTTCAGGAATGCAGTTATGAAGACAGGCAAGAAAGAAGAATAGACATGCTTTGCAATGAGAGGGAGGGAGGAAGGACAGATGGCACAATCGTAATTAAATGGACAAAGAAATCCAGTCGCAGTTCTGATAAAAGCAGATGGCCTGAAACGTTGGCTCAGATTTCCACAAAGTTATGGATGTTCCTGGAGCTTTAAAAAATGGCAGATGGGACCTGGATATGAAAGTTATACACCTATTCCTGATTCATCCTATTTGTCCTGGGAAGGGGAGATGGAAAGGCATGATCAACATAAAAGGGAAACCAGTACTCAGCAGGGTCTATGAATATATCAGTGCTCAGTCCAAGTAGACACCGTTTCGGCAGGAAGAAGACTCATAACCCAAAGGGTAGAGTTAGAAATGGCTAGAAAAGCTGTAAATGCTTTTGAAGTATTGCTGAGGTCTACAGGAATCTGAAGCTGTGAAGCTATTTAAATACACAGTTCTTAAAAAATTAAGAGGAACAGGTTGCCCATTGTCAGTGAGAGTTGGAAAAACATAATTTTGGAAATAACAATGGTTTTTTATTGACATTGTCCAGGAGTTATCATCATGTCACTGTTAATATTTAGCTCCTTTCTACAACCTATTATGATCTCAGAAAGGGATGGGGAGTCCTAAATTTATAGTTTTATTTCAAGTTTAGGACTGCTTTATAGGTTTAACTGTCTTTGATGTGTGATTATGTTTTTTTTAATAAGTGATTAAGTACTTGAGTGAATTTAACTGTTTTAAGTGGACTCTCAGGAATGGGATATTTTTAAATGGGGTAAAGACATTTCAAACAAGTTAGAGCTCCTTTCATGTCAACATGATGTTCGAGCTACGATAGATACTAGGCAATTTTGAATGGAGCTACTGTAAGGAGGCCTTTGTTGGATACAGAGTGCTTGAACAGAAGGCATTCAGCCCTATGCCTAGAAACAAGGCTTATTGGTTTTACCTGGTAGCCTCGACACTTGGCCATAGTATCTACAAGGTTAAATGGTAGAGGGAGGAACCTTTCTCATGGCCATTAACTCACCATTTTAAGACCGCACATGGCACAGATAGTAACTAACTGCCCAATATCTTTCCTGCCATGGGGTAGAATCCCAGCAAGAGAGGGTAGACCACAGTACAGTGCCGTTGCCATGACTTCAATCTTACATGCTGTCAATTCACCCTTGGGTTAGAGGACTTAAAATTTCAACCGATTAGTAACTGGGGTCAATATAATTAGGTTCTTCCTAAAATGAAACAAAGCAATATTAGTTGGTCAATACATTCTAACAGAAACTGAAACTTAGCTCACAAAATGACCGATCAGATGTCCCGAGTAATTTGGTTTCTTGCATTGCATACTGATTTGTCCATTTCCTTTAGTATATCAGCATTTTCACTAGTAGTAGTTAATTGGTACAGAATATCAGTGACAATACTCCTTGAACTGTGTAGATATGTAGTGAAAGTGTGTTACCTCCAAAGACAAGGGTGTGACATTGATCTGATCTGCCTTCTAAGGGTTTATGAGAAAATGAACAAGAAATTTAAAAATATTGTGGAAGCCTACAGTTGTGGAGTATGAACATTATCTGAAACATAAAAGTAACACAGACAATAAGTGCCTCTGAAAGAGGCTATTGCAGCCAAATTTCCCTACATCCCAGTTATTAACTTTATTTTCTCTGTGGCTTATTGTGTGTCTGGTTGCCAGAACTGCTGATGGTTAATGAATCCTCTGAACAAACAAAATTACAAACATCTGATGGAAATAACTGAAATATCACAATGACCATGATCTGCTCTTTTACTTGCAATACAGTTTGCATAAAGTGTACCTATCTGAGGCTATTGGCAATAAATTGTATTTGCTGTAAAGAAAACTGTGATTAACATCATGCTTGCTGTACTCAGGCTTAATGAATTTTGAGAAATTAAACTTGAAATATTGCAATGAGAAAAAAATTGTTACAAAGTTACCTTATCTCTCCTGAGATAGCTTCAAATTATTAGAAGTGCAATGGTGTTTAAATTGCACTGGCTTAAATAAAGCTGAATTCATTCTCGTTTCTCCAGAGCATCTTTCAATTTTTAAATTTTTATTTTCTTACTTTATTTATTTTAATTAAGGATTTTTATGGTTGCCAAACTTGTGCCGAAAATGTGCAGAAAGTTTAGCATGTCTTATGTCTGCACTGTGTACTCATACAGTGTAGATATACAAGTAGTAATCGGGACCGCACAGTCATGGAATAGATGCAACCTCCACTCTGTTGACTATTCTCATTTTTTTTTGGTTACAGTGAAGTTATGAACAGTGTTCTAGCGAAGCTGTAAGGCTATATAGCTCTTTTGAGAGCTGATATTAACATGATGGGTCCAATATCCTCCTTCTGTACTATAAAATTCAATGATTCAGTGGTTCTATGTTGTTTTGCTCTACTCAACGTTCAACAGAAAAAAAAAATGAATGCACACTGAAAAACTTGGCTAAGCCAAACACCTAATTGTTAAAGGATAGTTTAGTGACTAAACTATTTATTTATGTCCTTTGCTATCTTGTTTTAAAAGTACTTCTGCAAATACTTTATTTTTCCACCTGTCTTGTGCAACCTTGGAAGGCCAATCGGTTAAATTTTTACCATGGAGACAGGAATCTCAACTTGAAAAAAAATGACCAACTTGGCAAACTTGTCTCCATGAAAACTGACCCTGCATTTGGGTCTAGGCCCAGAACGGCAGCTTTCCTGCTCCTCTGATGCTGCTTGGCCTGCTGTGTTCATCCAGCTCTACACCTTGTTGTCTCAGGTTCCCCAGCATCTGCTGTTCCTACTATCTCTGCATTTAGGACTTCTGCTTTGGAGATAAAGGAGTTTGGTAATTGAGTCAGGTCCATCACCTTCATGGCTGCTCAAACATGACATGGACGAGGAGAGTGAAGCGAGGAGTGATGCTTAGAAGGCCTACCTTGTTCTCTGGATCTTTAGTCCAGTTTTATAAAAAGTGATTAAACCGTCTAACTCTTAGCTCTTATCTCACTATGCTACTTCCATGTCTCCAATTCTCTTATGCAGCATCCATGCCACCTCATAATTGCACTTTTCCTCTACAGCACTCAATATTTCTACAATAAGCAAACTCCAGGTGCCACACAACACAAAAAATAAATTAGGCTTTTGCAATGAAAGTGTGGTTATAGCAAATATTTATGTAAAGAAAGCAAAGCTGTCTTTAAAATGGACTCTAGTCATGTTACAAATGCCTCCCAGAAGTGACACTAGCTTTAGCTAGTTTTGGGGCAAGACTAGACTTATCTAAAAAAGAAATCACAAGAGACCTTTTGAAATTCAATGAATGTTTCCAAGAGTATCGACAATGGCCCCTCTGCAGATGTGAATATCTTTTCTTATCTCAGCAAAATCCTGATAGAATGAGAGTTATCCAAGTTAATGGATGAAACAATTATAAAGTTAATTATCTCAGTGAAAAGAACATGGATGAGTCTGGGCCCCCAGACCTGGGTTAACCCGACACGTACTTATATGGAAACATGATTTAACACTTTTGGCACAACAGCTCTCTCAAGTTTTAAACTGTGTAAAAGAGTGGCCATGAGCAATCATTTTGTGCAGAGACCAGGACAGAAATATTTTTAAACCATTGCTGCTTCTCGACAAGGAGACAGAAGAACTACTACGAACCACAATTTGCAGTGCTATAAAAATAAAGCAAAAGAGCCTTCTCTTGTTTGTAGGACCTAGTCTGCACAGTCTGCCAGTGAGCGAAAGCTACAACTATTTAACTACAGAAATCACCACAACTGTTGACTTTAAGTTTTTAATCTTTTCCCTTCAGAAAGAGATTCCTCAAGCAAGCCAGGCCTACAATGATAGCGGAAAGCTCATATTGATTCCACATTAACCTTTACATTAAATTTTTGTATCTGTATTTTAGCTTATAACTTTATTGCATTTCAATTTAGAAACTTTCAGTGATAGTTAGGAATAAACTAAACTTTTATCTTATTTAAAGCACAAACCTATGCGGCTTATTATTTTTAAAACACTCAGAAACTAAAAAAACCTGTTTTGTATAAACTCTTAGTTCGTGAACCACTCGGGGTCACCAATATGTGGTTGTCATACTTCCAACAACCTAAGAAAACTCTCATTCATACAGACTTGCAGTGTAATCCCATTGAAAATCAGAGAAACAAATGTCCCGAAATTCTACATTATTTACAGCAATAACAAAGTGCTTTCTGTAGCAACAACTTGGGGAAGAAGCTGTTTCAAAAGGTTTTCTAATCAATACTGATCCTCCAGAATAGCTTTGTTTGAGATGGCCCTTTGCTGGCTGTAGTGCTAGCATCCGAGCATTGTGCAATCATTGGTGAGGATCTCAAATTCTGACCTTACGGTGGAGGTAGGCCAATGATGAATCAACTGAAGATGATTGGGCCTTGGACCTCACCCTGAAGCATTCCTGCAGTGATATAGCATGGTTGGCCTCTAGCAACCACAACCATCAATCTTTGTGACAATGTAGAAATTGCAGGAGAGACTCAGCAGGTCTGACAGCATCTGTGGAGAGACAATCAGATAAGGTTTCAAGTTCAATATTACTCTTCTTCAGATGATGAAGAGTCATATCAGATTTGAAGTGTTAACTCTGTTTCTCTCTCATCACATGCTGTCAGACCTGCTAAGTTTCTCCACCACTTTGTTTTTGTTTTAGATTTCAAACATCCACAGCATTTTGCTTTTATTCATTGTGTCCCAAGTCACTAGTCCAGTCACATTACATCTACACATTGTGTAGGACAATTTAGAAATATCAGAGTTGGGGTTTGGCATACAAAAATGGTTTGCCAGTCCATGGAGCAGGCAGGAGGCTTGGAGCAGAGCAGGACAGTTGTTGGACTGACTGACATGGTGGTCAGACCATGTGCTGAGCTGCAGCTATGTGAAATTCTTTACCAGGCTGTAATATCAATCCTTTAACTATGTTGTAACTCACTTATTTCTAACTCTTAGACACTGTGAGCAATGCTACTGCTTTTCCTTTTATTCCTCTTTTACATCCAAGATTTCTACCGAGGTACTTGTACCTAACATGGCACCATTAGATGTAGCCATTGTGAAAACTTTTCACTGTACTTTTGTAATGGAATACGTGTGACAATAAGGGATTTTCTATTCTATTCAATTCTATTTCCCTGCACTCCTGAGACCTTTTAACTTCTTGAGGTACTGTAACCAGATTCAAGGGAGACATACACTGCTTTTGCTCACTTTCCTAGCTGCCTTCTTTCTTGCCTGCTTGGTTTAAAAGGCTGGCCTCCCTTTTATCCACAGGAAGCAGTACCTTTAAATCTGATCCCACAGTAGAACAACCAAAAATATCAGAGGTTGAAGGTGTTGGGAGTGTGTGTTGTCTATAGTAATGGGCCGGCCATGGCCAGCCTTCCCACATCCCCTGTGTACTTTATGCTTGGCTGGGAAAGTTGACATGGGACAAATATCAAGCATGCTTTGCTCAATTCACAAATGCTGTGCATAGCTGCAAAAGTTGTACTTACACTATCTTTTAAACAGCAGGTGTTAAAATTATAAAGATGCCTTTGCATTTTGCGCATCACTGTGACATTTCTTTGCAAACATTTGGCAGTAAGGAGATGCAAACTTAGTAACAGAAGCTTGTATTCAATCCAAAATTCGCATTCGAGCTATGTATAGTTTCAATGAGAGTGCCATTACCTTCTGTTACCTATCTCCACAACAGGGTGTCAAAATGGGAAAATATTTTCCCTTGTCCTTGACAGGCTTCCGTGAAGCTTTTCTGGAAGAGTACAGAACAATATCCTGTAAGTGAATGTGACCATAACTTAAACATCAATGTTGGCTTCTCAAACACAGAATGTAGGGGCAGCAAAAATGTAAGACTGAGAATAGGATTTTGGCCTATAATCTATTGCAATCAATTGAGGATCAAGATCATTATTGAAAGGATGGAGAATATATGGCAAGTGGAAAGGAGGGAAAGAATCATGGGCAAAGAAAGGGACATGACAAATTAAGCAGCGGATGGGAAGAATATGTGAAGCTATTCTGAGAACAAATTAGGAAATAAAAGGCACTGATATTCATTCGCTAACCTTTAACTTTACAGAGAATAAAATAAATGATGAGGATATACACGTGCAATTAAGATTAAGGATTCATAGGATCATAGAATCCCTACAGTGTGGAAGCAGGCCATTTGGCCCATCGATTCCACACCGACCCTCTGAAGATCCACTCCCAGACCACCTCCCCTACCCTATGCCTGTAACCCTGCATTTCTCATGACCAATTCACCTAACCTGCACATCTTTGTACTGCGGGAGGAAACCAGAGCACTTGGAGGAAAGCTATGCAGATATAAGGAGAATGCGCAAACTCCACACAGATAGTCATCCATGGATGGAACTGAACCTCGGTCTCTGGCCGCTGTGGGGCGGCAGTGCTAACCATTGAGCCACTGTGCGTTGAAAATAATGTCATTTAAAAATGTACAATTTTTATAATCGAGAAATTTGCTATTTCATGGATTAAACATTTGTTTTTCATGTCAGTGAGGTTTATAAACAGTGAGCGAGATGAAAACTGAAAAGAAGATAAAGAAGAGAGGCATTGGTTGACAAGAAAGGATTTTGTGGATGCTTTTGAAAATGGGGATGAAGGAAGGAAGGTGCAGTTATCTTAGGAAAAGGTTCCAGAGAATAAGGATAGAGCAATTTAAAAATTAGCCTCTAACGATGGAAGTAGACAGCAAAAAACAAAGGTGAACTCATTTTCAGAAAGGTTTTAGATGATGCTGTTAAGGATAACACAGCTGAAGGAGACTAGATAGGGTAAAAGAAAAGCCTTGATGCGATTTGAAAGCTGGGGATGACAACCTCTGAAATGTGGAAAGGCAGTGGAGTTTAGAAAAATATGACAAAGAGTATTTTGACAACTGAAGACACATATAAGAGGAAACTGGCAGAAAAAGCTGGAGAGATTGCATTTAATGAACAAGAAATTTGGACTGAAGTTTCAACACCAATGTAAGAAATTAATAGCAGAGATGGGCAACATTATGGGACAACAAGGAATTTGAACAGATCTCAGGAATAGATCATATGAATCTCAGCTCATGAAAATATAGTACTGGGGTTCTTCATACCCAGACTGAAATGTTGAACTTTATAATGGTAAAGAAAAAAATTGTAATTGTAATGGAGAAGAAAAAAATTGAGTGCAAATGCTACTAGCATGTGTTGTGGCTGTGGTTGGTTTCCTTGTGGCCTGATGTCATATCCAAAGTGAGCATTCAATGAAACAGCAATTACAACTTCATTAGCAAACCCAACAAGAACAGCAAGATCTAGCAGCAGCTTCACACCCTCACACACATAGGGAGAAGCAGCAGGTGAAGGTCTACCAAGGAGATGAAGGAGAATGATGACCCTGTGGATCTACAGGCCTTGCTGTCATTTCCCTCAACTCTCAGAAAGAGTTTCCATAACGAGGACAGCCAAAAAGCCCAAGCAGTGCAATTCTCCTCTGCCACTGGTATCTTCCAGGTGCAAGATGTTATCACCTGTACCCATTTTTTTGAGAGGATACGATTACCGACATGCAGAGTTTGTCAATAACAACAAATGCTTCCATTCCTTCGATATGTAAATTGTCTGTGACCATCAATGCAAGTTTTCAAGCTGTGTGCCAGACATTCTGGGAGCTGCTATTACTCATAGATACTAAAGAACTCTCAAGTTCCTGCCTTCATGAATAGTCTTCAGATCATCTCAGAAATTTCTACTGGAGGCCGGAGCTACCACTCAAAATATGACTGATGGCATGTTTGCAAAACCCTCAGCCTGATGCGGAATAAAGATGCAATGCTCACACTTCTGCAAGAGCCATAGTAGAACAGGCCACAGAGCTCCTTGGGATAAAATTTCAATGCCTGGACTTTTGTGACTGTACAGCCAAGGCAGGTTTTCCCACATCATTGTCACATGATGTTACCATCACAACCGGAACCGACAATGGAGGGGTGTCCTGGGTTTAGAGAAAGTGTGGATCGACAGTGATCTTCTGAAGATGAAAATGAGGTTGAGGATATTGATTACGAAGGTCGTCTAAGAAAACTTAACAGAACATCATCAAGTGCATGAAGCTAGAGATAACTTAATTTAATTTAAATTCCCTTCCAGCTGGGATGAAGAGAGGGAGAAGATTCTCTCTATCTTCCTTGCTATCGATGTAGTCCTGGACATTTTTTGTTTGCAAATAAGTGTTTTAATATCCATTTGATTGTAGATGTGACATCTTCATGTAATCCCACTTTTAAACATCTGTGCATTACATATATTACTGACTGTTAGGGGAAAATCAGCAATGAGATGGTAAACTAACATTACATGATGCAAAGATTAGGTAGGTCTTAAGTCTTCAGTCAATATATCAGATCCAAATGTTGTACAGCAAAATCTCTCAGGGAAATTGCAAGCTTCAGAAATTTTGAGAAATTATCTGTGGACCCTCAATGTTTCAGAGTGTTTACAGAGTGAAAAGTTGCCTGAATTACATGAATCTCCTTTTGGGGTGCAATGAACCACGGGAGGCTTACCTTTGCGCAACCTTTCTTGGCAGATCACTGTCCTATGGAGGGAAGGTGGCCTGGACGTCTTGGGTACCTGACTCCAGGGACTTAAGGCCTAAGAGTCTCACACCTGCCCAGATGGAGGCTTGTGCTCCTCAACTTCGACTTCTGCTCGCTTTGCAATCACAGACAAGGATGAGGTGAAGAGACCAAGCACCTCTGGAGTATCCTCAGGAGAAGCTTCTTGAGATCCTGTGTGTGACCTCTCCTTCCTATCTCCCTGAAGGGAAGGGCACCTGGAGTGAGGTTGATCCCTCATGCTTCTCAGATTGCCATTGATACTGAGCTCCTGACCTAAAAGATGGAGTGCAGGTCTGTTTGCATGTCCGGCAGGCACTGAGCATGCTAGACCTAGGGTTTCTTTAAGATGCTGTCTCTCTTTGGAAGCAGCTGGGTCAACACATGCTAGAGCTAGCATTGTACTGATACAGTTTATGGACTAGCTTGCTGACTTTCCCAGAGACACCTGCCTACTCTCTCTGCATCTGTCTGTGCATTTTAATGAAGTAATCAATGGTAAGACGATGGACTGTCTTCTGCTTGGGCCTGAGCAAGTGCATAGTCTCCAGCACACGTCCATGTGCCAGAGACCTTGGTGTTTCTTCCATGACCAGCCTGGGAGAGATGTCAGTAATGTGTTTACTAGCTTGTCCTCGCGAGTATAAACTAGATAGAGTATCAATGTGAAAGTGTCTGAGTTGATAGAGGGTGCAAGTGAAAACCTTTCTAGTGCATCCTGAGGTTTCAGTGATTTCATCCTCAGAGTTCAAGGTGGAGTTGAGAGGCCCCTCATCCGGCCTCTATGTGGTGGAGGTTTCCTGAGTGCTGGTAGTGCTCGCTGATGAAGAGAGGGAGAAGATTATTGAATAAGAAGGATAACAGCTTATTTTGTAGATTAGGAATGAGCAAGGCTAGTGTCAGTAGGGGAAAAAGAGCACAATGAAGCTGAGTAGGTTGCTTGACCATTGTGGTCATGCCGTTCTCTGGTGAAATAAGAATTTTTTTTTTCCTTGTACTGTGAGGGGCCTGGTGCTGCCTTTACTATACTTTATCTTACACACCCAGTTGTAAATCAATATTTTATATGATAGACCTCAAGACTATAAGTTATAAGAGCAGAATTGGGTCATTTGGCCCATTAAGTCTGCATCATGACCATGGCTGATACGTGTCAAAACCTCATTCTCTTGTCTTCTCCCTGTAACCATTGATCCCAATCAAGCTCTTGTCTATCTCTGTCTTAAATGCACTCAGTTACTTGGCCTCCAGGTCGCTCTGAGGTCATGAATTCTACAGATTCATCATCAAGAAACTCTTTCATACCCTAGCTTGAAAATGTTGCCCGTTTACTCTGATGCTATGCCTTCAGGTCTTAGTCTCTTCTACTTGTGCAAATATCTTCTCTACATCCACTCAATCCAGGCCTCTAAGAAATCTGTAAGTTTCAATCAGATCATCCCTCATCCTTCTGAACTCCATCTTTAATAGCTCCTAATATGACAAGCCCTTCATCCCCTGGAATCTCCTCTGGATGATTTTCGATACCAGCACATCCTTCCTTGGATTTAGGGCTCAAAAATGCTCTCAGTGTTCCAAATACAGTCTGACCAGAGCCTTGTACAACAGTATATCCTCTGCTGTCACATTCTAGCCCTCTTGAAATGGATGCTCACGTTGCATTTGCCTTTCTAATTGCCAACCTGGACGAGGGCTTCCAAATCTCTGTCCTTTACTTTTCTGAAGCCTTTCCCATTCAGAAAATAGTCTTCGCCTCTATTCTTCCTCACACTTTCCAACTTTGTATTCCACCCGCCACTTCTTTGCCCACTCTCCTGTCCAAGGGTTTTTATATCCCTGCCCCTCCACCTATCTTTGCGTCATCTGCAAACTTAGCAACAATGCTGTCAGTTCTTACATCCAGATCACTAATTTATGACATGAATAGCTGTGATCCCAATATGGACCAACAGAACTCCACTCGTCACTGGCTGCCAACCTGAAAAAGACCCATTTATCCCTTTAGAGATAGTAGGAATGCCAATGCTGAAGAATCTAAGGTAACAAGGTGTAGAGCTGGATGAACGCAGCAGACCAAGCAGCATCAGAGGAGCAGAAAGCTGATATTTTGGCCCAAAATGTCAGCTTTCCTGCTCCTCTGATGCTGCTTGGCCTGCTGTGTTCTTCCAGCTCTACACCTTGTTATCCCTTTATTCCTTTTCTTTCTTTTGCCAATACATGCTAGCACCTTGTCCTTAACACCATGAGCTCTCACCTTGTTTCGTAGAATCCTGTACAACATCTTGTCAAAGACTTCTGCAAATCCCAACAGATCACGTCCACAGGGTTTCCTTTGTCTAACTTGCTTGTTACCTCTCCAAAGAATTCTAACAGATTTGTCAGGTATGACCGACCATTGATGAGGCTGTGTTGACTCAGCTTGATTTCACCATGCACTTCTAAGTACTCCACAATCTCTTTCCTAATAGTGGATTCTATAGTCTTAGCAGTACTAATGATGTGGAGGTGCTGGTGTTGGACCAGGGTGGACAAGGTCAGAAGTCACATGAGACCAGGTTATAGTCCAACAGGTTTATTTGAAATCACAAGCTTTCTGAGCCCTGCTTCTTTGTCAAGTGGCAAAGTGCTCTGAAAGCTTTGTAATTTCAAATAAACCAGTTGGACTATAACCTGGCATCGTGTGACTTCTGACCATTACCAATGTTAAGATCAAGCTAATTGGCCTATAGTTTCCTATCTACTGCCTGTCTCCCTTCTTAAACAGGGGTGTTAGAGTACCCATTTTCCAGTCCTCTGGGACTCTTTGTGATTCAATTGATTCCTGAAAGATCACTACCAATGCCTTCACAATCTCCTCTGCTGTCTCCTTCAGAACTCTCGGGTGTAGTGCATCAGATCTGAGTGATTTATTCACCTACGGACCTCTCAGCTACCTCAGCACCTTCTCCTTCATCATGACCACTACACTTACCTCTGCTCTCTGACTCTCTTGAAGTTCTGGTGTACCACTGGTATCTTCCACTGTGAAAACTGATGCAAAGCACTTTTTCAGTTCCTCCATCATTTTTTGTTCCCCATTACTACTTCTTCAGCCTAATTTTCCAGTGGTCCAATGTCCGTTATTGCCTTCCCCTTACCTTATATATGTCTAAAAATACCCTTGCAATAAAAGCAACGTTGCTGGAAAAGCTCAGCAGATCTGGCAACAACTGTGAAGAAAAAATCAGAGTTAGTGCATCGGGTCCCGTGACCCTTCCTCAGAACTTAGAACACTATTTTAATGTTTTATATTACTAGCTATCTTACTTTCACACTTCATCTTCTATCCGCTTATCCTCTGCTGGTTTTTAATGGCTTCCCAATAGTCTTCACCACATTTTATGTTTTTTCTTTTGCTTTTATGCTGTCCTGACTCCCTCTGCCAGCCATGGTTGCCTCATTCTCCCCCGGTATGTTTCTGCTTCCTTGTGATGAGCTTCTGCTGTGCCTTCCAAATTATCTTCAGAAACTCCTGCCTTTGCTGTTCCACTGTCTTCCCTGCTAAGGTCCCCTTTCAAACAATTCTGGCTAGCTCCTCTTTCAAGTCTTTACTCAATTATAATACCATTATATCTGATTCCATCTTCTATCTCTCAAAATGCAGAGCGAATTCTACATTTTATTGTGGTCATTGCCCTGTGGGGTTTCTTTAACGTTGAACTCTCTAATCAAGTCTGCTTTACTACACATCACCAAATCCAGAACTGCTGCTACCACAAGCTCTGCCAAAAGAAGCATCTCATAGACATTTCACAAATTCCTCTTCCTGAGATCTGCTGCCAACCTGATTTTCCCAGTCCACCTGCATATTGAAGTCACCCCACAATTATTGTAGTAATACTTTTCTTAGATGCCTTTTTATAATCTCCTAATGTATTTTCTTCCTCACATTCTAATTACTACTAGGAGGCCTGTGCACAACTCCCACTAGATCCTCACCTCTAACCATGCAGATTCTACATCTTCCAGCTCTATATCACTTCCTGCTATGAATTTAATTTCATTTCTTACTACAAGACAACCCTGCCCTCCTTTGCCCATCTACCTGTTCCTTTCAATAGGATGTGTATCCTTGGATATTTAGCTGTCCATGCAGCTATGTCTCTGTGATACCCACAACATCGTACCCGCCAATTTCAATCTGCACTACAAGCGCTTTACCTTATCTCAAAAATGTATGCATTTAAGTACAACACCCTCAGTGCTATAGTTGTCCCTTACCTGCTGTGCCCAAAGTTTCATTTACAACCACTTCCAAGCTGTTTATCATATTACTTTGTCTGGAAACTTTAATAACCTCTCCTGAGCTCTCCCTGCTTTATATTTTTCCATAATTTTTAGTACAACTGAACTCCAACATCACCCCCACCCTCCAATTATTAAATTTTAAGAACTATCTACAGCCCTAGTTATGCAATTCACCAGGACTTTGGTCCCAGCATGATTCAGGTAGTTCCTGTCCCATCGGAAAAGCTCCCTCCTTCCGTAGTATTGATGCCAATGCCCCATGTATTCACATCCATTTCTCCCACATCAATCTTTGATCCACACATTTGCCTCTTTAATCTTGTTGACTCAGTGCCAGTTTGCTCATGGTTCAGGAAGTAATCCAGAGATTATTACCTTTTTTTGGTTCTGCATTTTAATTTAGCCCGTAGCTGCTCATATTTCCTTAGCAGAACCTCATTCCTCTTTGTGACTTTTGGTTTCTCTGCAGTTCAGATGAAATATCCTGAACTGGTGAGACAAAGGGAGGGATTGAGTATGATGGACCTGGATGGAAGAGCAGTTAATGGTTATAGAGGAGCAAGAGAAATGGTGAAGTGCTGCGGGCTAAAAAAGTAATCAGTTCTTGCTATTTCGTTTTGCTTTGTAAGTCTGAAGGTTATTTAGACAGGTATTGTGTTAAATGTCTGATTTCATAACCTATTGTTACCATTGTGGTCTACAAAAGCACAGTTGCACTTATAGCACCAAGCTTTCAAAGGATTTAGAGTAGGGTGCCAAAATATGAATACCGATTTTATTTTCCTGAGGGATTAACTAAATTGAACAAAGTTAGATATAGTCAATGGGTCTCTATCAATAAGAATTTTTTTAAATGATAAATTACTCAGTAATGAGTTACGAACTTTATTTCACTTCTCAGCTTTGGTCCTGAGGAATACCCTTATTAGTTACTAGGTTTGATTTGGCATGAAATGTCTTAGTGGCCATGAAGATGGGTAGAGGGGAAAGGTTGGCAAGAAGCCAATGAGTCAATGTGGCGGGGAGGGGACATGAAGGGACTCTTTCATTTTCCTTTGCTGATTTTCCATCTGGGACAAAGAGCCTGAGTACGTTGGATAATGTTTTTCCATTGTCCACCTCAGCACCCAGCTGCTCCTGTGGCTGCTTCCAAATTCTCGCCAGGGTTGGCAGACATGGCTCCTATTACACTGTACACTCTCAGAATGAAAATCAGAACATCCGGGATATTTTATCCCAGTTTGGGCTTATGGAGCTGGAAATTTTCCTCATTCTGTGCCCCTGACTCTTGAACAAAAATTCAGGCCTCGATTCTACCTGGGCATTTTAATCTCTGAAAAAAATGTAATTGTGTCAGGTGGGAGTTAAAGTGTTCAAAATTTGAATCCCAACTAACTTGCCTCTAACTCACTGGTTTTATTGGTTGAATGATGGAGGGTGGGCAACCAACCCACTCCCAGGAGACAGAATGGCAATTTATATCTTATTTATATGGCTGACAGCCTCATATTGATCCACAATTTTCAATTTGAATCTGACCGGACTTCGGGAAATTCAGCAGCCTAATAGTTGGAT
This sequence comes from Stegostoma tigrinum, assembly GCF_030684315.1. NCBI lineage: Eukaryota > Metazoa > Chordata > Chondrichthyes > Orectolobiformes > Stegostomatidae > Stegostoma > Stegostoma tigrinum. The sequence continues at coordinate 60,368,447 of NC_081363.1, read as the reverse complement.
CCAGCATTCTTGCCTCACTATACCTCCATGATTGGAGCACTGTCTACCCATTCTCCCCTCACAAGGGCCTGTGATTTCTCACTCATCTTCTGAACGTGCCCCACAGTCTCCAGTTAACCTTCAGCCTCTATCATTTACAACTCCAATCTCCGATTGAGCCCCATCCCATCCCTAACCTGCCTTCTTCTCTGATTCAGGAGAGAAAGATAGAGAAAAACAATCATTTTAAAAAGAACAAAAGATTGATTTCCAGAATGCAGATATAGCATCTGTCTCAGTTTTGGAAGAGTAATTCCTTGATCTTATCTTTCACTCTGTAAATTTAGAAATCTGGAGAGTTCACAGTCAAATCTGAAAACTCCTTCTAACCAGCCTCAAAACATTGTGAATTAGGCAACTAAATTTCAGAAAGTGAATCTTTTCATCATAATTGTAGCTGAAAAGAGACTAATCCTTACCAGGCAAAATAAACTAAACTGCCTACGGTTATCACATTAAATGCTGCAAGTGAAGCTTCTAGGGTTAAGAGTCAATTATGTTTTTCATGAAAGTTACAAAGCTTTGAGTCTGATTCCTCAGGCAGACATCCAATAAAGCTGTTAAATCAACTTCCATCCCCTAAAAGGAAAAAAAAGATCTGGTTGTCACAAAATGCATTCTTTAAAACAGCCCAGCACTACCCAGATGGAACGTACCCTGTAGGTTGAAGAAATTTAAAAAAAGATGTGTTAACCCTCCTGAAGGGACCTTATAGGAATGACATGATAGCTCCATTCATCTTTGTTACCCTGCATCAACCAATCTAAAAATTTTAATGTGTACCCTCTAGTTACATTCTCCTTATAACACAGCACGACTATTGTGCAGAAGATGCTGCAGTGGTGCGTGAAGTAATAATGAGCAAAGGTGGAAGCAATACGTGCTTATGTGAAAAGCTTATCCTTGTTACCATATTACTCATGAATTTGTCAGAGACTATGTAAAGAAGTCGTAAGAATGCAGCATTGAAAAGTGGACCAGTTTATGATCATATTAATGGGCTATTTGTTCTAAATCTGGACACTAGACAGCAAAAAGCATCTCAGTTGATATACTCCTTTGTTTGACTCTAATGGCTCTATTGCTGAAGGATCAGACTGACAGATTCATACCTGAACATCAAGGTGCTTGCTTTGTTTCCATGACATCTCATTTACTTTTATTTAAAACATCTCCTCTGTGATATTAAGATAAACAGTAATCATTGTTAAAAGAAATTAAGTGTTACAACAAAGAAGCAAAATCTCATTTTCTGCTTGAAGTACGGGAAAGCATTATGTTTCTTTGGGTCTCCCAGCGATTCAATCTAATTTAATTCTCTGTCGTTTCTAAATAAACACTCTTAAAACCTTTCTCATCCTTGGGAATAAGGATGATAGGAGTAATCAATATTTCTAGCATTTTAATTAAAGCCGTTAGTGGAATAAATCCATTTAATTATCCGTTAATGAAATACAAGGTCATTTACCTGACAGGAACTTTGAAGGTTGATTATTAGATAGAAAAAAAAGCAAATAAACTCTATGTCAGAATCATTTAGTTCTTGGATATGAGGTTAACAGCAAGTTTAGACTTTTTATTTTTTAGAGGGATTTTTAACTTTTGCCTCATGGCACTGTGAAGTTTGTTGCAGGCAGTTGTGAAAACAAAGATATGACCTTAATTAAAGCTTTCTGTTATGAATGTTACTTTTTAATCCTAAGAACTGAATTGAAAACCACTGATTTTTAAGCTGTTAATTTCTTAGGAATGGCTTTAAAAATAATAAGGAATTTTAGATTAATGGGTATTTAATTGTAGGGTCCTGATATAATCTGAGATGCATCTTACGGCATATCCATTACCAATGTGACACTGCCTTCTTTTAGAATTTTAACCAAAACAGTATCATGTTATGATGGAATTTCTCAACAGAAGTAAAATTATTTTAGCCAAATTAGAAATCTATAAGTCTATGTGCAAAAAGCCAGTGTACAATACACTGGTTCAAAAGGTTGTGGTTTTGTGTTGTCTGCACTGTAATGTTGGTTGGAAATTTTAAGGACACTTTCTATAGCTTTGTTCTTGCTTAACTTAATTACTCTGTCTTCCTGGTCAGTGAAGTGTATCTCTTTATCCCAGTTTTCAGTGATCTTTCACAAGTGTTCTTTTGTCTTTCATTATCAGATATTAAAATCAATTTCCCCCTATTACTATTCCTGCTAACATTCTGCAGGCTTTTAAAATCAATGACTTTTACTATCTCTGTTAAAATACCCTTCCCCCATAGACATTAATTTATTCTGCAATATCCTGCTAACTATAGTTTATCATATTGGGAAAGAGGTTTTCAATAACTTTGGTAGATTTGCAGAATGTGTCAGTATTGGTCTATAAAACAGTGAAAATGATGTTTCTTGTAATATTTAAATAGCACAACATCTTTCAATGTTGAGATTACCTTGAGTCATGATAATGTTTAATTGAGGTTTTAGAGTATTAATAGATCCAAAGTACTAAAATGATAAATACTCAGATTTTATTAAATTCTACATATAAATTATGCTTTATCAATTTTATTGTATTTTGCAGTAATACCATTAACTAATAATGAGTGACATCAGAATATCCACCCTGGTGTTTGCATTGTAAATTCCTGTTAAATATTCCAAAAGTGCTGTTCACTTCCCAGTAGCGATAACAAATCTCTTTGCCAATTTGAGATATAATTTGAGAAAGAGAATTTATTTTTATTCTCAGTATACTCTCAGCTAGAGAATTTTAGCGATGACATTAAGATCAGCTTTTTACATGTCATCTAATGCATTGCTAATTAAGGTTTGCATGTTCATTAAAGCTTAGGCCAATGTTAATTACATATATTAATGGAATCTTGTGTAACACCTGCCTAAAGCAATGGCCTTTAATCTTCCAAATATCTCAATTGAAGCTGCTGTGGTTACGGGTTTTTCATAATTTGAATTCAACATACAACCATATAGCTTTTTGAGCATCTTTTGCATTTTTCCAATGCATATATTAAAAGCATGCCTGTAATTTTAAAATCCTGAAGAGTTTATTAATGCTTGTCACTAGAGGCACTGAAAATTTTTTTTATCTCTGTAAAATGTATGTTACATTTGCCATCTGTTTCTCATACAGTTCTTTCCTGTTTGCTTCACTCCTGTGGAGCATTTTAAAATGCTGCTCTCTCAGCTTTAAAATACCTTGAAGTCTTTCTTTTCATTGCTTCTAACTGTATAAAGCAGCAAAAATAGAATTTTATTACGGGTTAATTCAAACAAATAAGTAGGAAAATCTTTCAACGGTATCGAAGAAAGGAGTTGGTGTTGTTATTTCCAAACCGCAAAAGGTTTTTAACATACATTTTCCTCTACTGATTTTAAGGATTTCTGTTTCTTCTCAAAAATTGTAGTTTTTCTTTGGTTCTTTTCCATCAACAGCAAGCAATGTTTAATATCAGGCAGAATATTTGTAATTATTGACAGGCCTTGTAAAAGTATATTTAACCATACAATTGACAGGACACTGTAATCTTCAATGATGTATGAATGATTGATGTTTACATATGCTATCACCAGAGTACATGTTAGAGCTTACAGCAATCAGAAAATTCATTGTGAGCATACAGAGCAGGGTATGAATAGTAAATGATAATACTTCCTACTGGCAATGCTTTACATACTCCTTCTGATTGACAGAATATCCAACAGAGAATCCACCAGGGACTTCCAGTTCAAGAACTTTCTTGCAGATAGTAAATTGGTGTTGGCATACACACAAAATAAATTACATGATTCAGCAGATTTCAAATCTGAACCTAAAACTCCAGAGACAGAAGTAAATATTCATCAAACAGTTGAACTTTAGATTGATTTTATTTTGCATTGACAAGACTGTGTTAGTTTTAAGCCAACCTCAGAAATCAGCCCTTGCAAATTTAAACCTTGCGCGCAGGTTTTTATAAGTCAGGAAACCCAGTAGACTGCATATGGAATTGAAACATCTATAAACACTTTCTATTTTGTCTTGAATTATTAAAGCTACAAGACTGTCATTAAGAGATGCCAAACTTCCAGCTCAATCTCTCACTTACCTTGTTAGCAGATTGTCACATACGTGATCATTGAGCACATGATATGTGAGCTATTAATGCCCACAATGTTTCATTTCACGTTTGTTGATAATAGCAAAGAAATATTTTTAAGAAATATGTATTTATGTTCATAAAGGAAAGAAAGTGCAGGATTAAATAGGAGGCATAAACATTTCAGATATAAAAGATATGTTGCAGGTCCAAATATTTAATTATGTTCTGAGCTGGAGGCCCAATAGACTTACTGAATATCATAGTAAGCTGGTTTGATTTTGCAATAGTCAATTGCATGCAGTGTGAAACTCCAGCAGTGCAGGACTGGTTCCTCCAGGGGTCAGACTTTACTCTTTTGTGGACTCTGACCAGCACCCAAAGACAGGCCCATACTTCAACTTTAGTCTTGCTAAACTTCAACAGAAGCCACCTTACAATACACATCCTAAATCATTGGTTACCTCACAGAATGAACAGAAAATGAGGAATCATGTCATGTAATTCGCAATTCTGTTGATTTCCACTACATGCCAGAAGTCCTATATGACAGTTAAACGTAGATAACAAAGTGTGGAGCTGGATGAACACAGCAGGCCAAGCAGCATCTTAGGGAGCACAAAAGCTGTCGTTTTGGGCCCCGAAACGTCAGCTTTTGTGCTCCTAAGATGCTGCTTGGTTTGCTGTGTTCATCCAGCTCCACACTTTGTTATCTCGGATTCTCCAGCATCTGCAGTTCCCATTATCTCTGATCACAGAGTTAAATGTATGTGGTTTTACTGAAAATAGCTTGTATGTTGTATTAGTTACAACTCCTTGACTTTTGTCCAATTATTTTACTTGTAACTGAATCTATTTAGACTGACCATAATTTTCTAACACTTGCCACATTTTGAATTTAACCCGAGAATGTGCAGAAATGTTTACTTATGTCTGGCGTATGAGACCATAATTAAGGGATAATGGTATGTTCCATAGAGCACTGTCCTGCTCACTAGATAGTGTCAAACTCACTGTGAACATAATAGTGTAACATGTCTCATTGTGATTTCAAGGCAAAAGTGTTGTGTCAATGTCTAGGCAGTATGTTGTGATCAATTTTTATCGAGGTCTGTTCAGTTAAGTGTGTAATTCCACAGGAACCTTTTTTTTAAAAAATGGATACTTTAACAGCTCTGTAGAATCTAAACATGCCCCCCACCAGTTCCTCACATTACTAATGGTAATGTACTAATTGGCCAATTATCTTTTGGAAACAAGCTGAAAAAGATAACAAACTGAAAAACTCTTTAAATATTCCTGCATGAATTATGATAAATAAGTGCTTTCTACATATTTTGATTTTGTGGTTGGTGTAAAGAAAATATTTAGATTTTCCTGAAGTAACGAAAATAAATATTCAATTTGAACTCTGTCTCAGGTTTGCTGCGGTGCTCCAATGAAGCTCAGCATAGGCTGAAAGAACAGCACCTTATTTTCCACTTGGGAACTCTATAGCCTTCTGGACTCTATATCAAGTTCATAAAATGTGAGGCTGGATGAACACAGCAGGCCAAGCAGCATCTCAGGAGCACAAAAGCTGACGTTTCGGGCCTAGACCCTTCATCCTGAGATGCTGCTTGGCCTGCTGTGTTCATCCAGCCTCACATTTTATTATCCTGGAATTCTCCAGCATCTGCAGTTCCCATTATCTCTATATCAAGTTCAACAGTTTTAGGGCTTGAGGCACCATCTCCCATGTCCTTACCCTAAACCCGACAACAGACCTTGTTATCACATGGTCTGCTATTACACACAACCCACAATTAGCCACTAATAGTTCCCATTAACAGCTATTCAGCCTTCTAGCCTGATCATATCCAGTCCTTTGTCTGTCCAACTGTTCTATCTCTCTGGGCTCCCTCTCCACTTATCATTTACTTCTTACCCCTTCCTCCCAACCCATCTTCTGCATAAAAACCGACTTTTTCCTCACGACCATCAGCTCTGAGGAAGGGTCACTGGATTTGAAACATTTGCTCTGATTTCTGTCCACAGATGCTGCCAGACCTGCTGAACTTTTCCATCTATTTCTATTTTTGTTTATGATTTATAGCGTCTACAGTTCTTTTAGTTTTTATTTATCCAATTTGAACAGCCGAATCCTACAATCAGTCGATACATTTGGGGAAATCACATGCATGTCAGGCAGGAGTAGCTTCATAAAATAGAATGTTTAAAGCACATCGTATGGTAATAGTGAATACGTGCCAAATTTCACTACTTAATGTCATTCAGCACCCTTTGTGTTTTCAAAATGTATTTTTGAACTACGTATTTTGAAAAACGTATTTTTGAAGTGTAGGCAAGTAAGTAGCCAATTTGTGCTTGGCAAAGTCCTACAATTAGCAAACAGGTAATCATTTCATTTGAAGAGGTTGGTGAGGATTCCAAGATCCTTTACATTCTCCTACACAGGCAGAATGGGCCTTTGTCATTTTAGCAATTGTGATAATGCAAGAATGCTTCTGTACTGCACTCAACTGTCAGCCTGGTTTATGTGTGCATCTTGGAATGACCCTAAAACCCAAAAATTTCTAACCTGGAGTTGAAGTGGAACCATTCAGCCAAGGAGACAAGGAACATGGTTGAATGATACAATTTGCAATTGTACCTACACATTGCAAATTGGAATGCTAAATTGTAATTCATCATAATGTAACCCATGTTTGGAATACATACCCAAATCATTGACAGAAGGTGCTTCCTAGAGAATGGTGGGTGAATTAAAGAGAGAACCAGTGTTTGGTACAGTCCCAACATTTCTGTGCTCTTTTAAGCTGTGGAGAACTATTAACTGAGAGAGGATTAGAGATAGGTCTATCTGTCCACTGCTTCTGTTATGTTAACAATATTCAGCATAAGAAGGGAATCAACAAAAAAATTCAATCACAAACATGATACAAGAAACTGAGATTGAAAGCAAGCAACATTATTGGAGAAATTCTAACAGCAGCATTTTCATAGCGCAAATAGAACACAACTGAGATTCTTTAAAAGGTTGCAAATAGGATTTTTTTATTCTGGTTTGTTTTGCATTCATGTTGAAACTGTGCTGGCAATATCTTGGGATAGAGGTATTGAATTACTCCAGGATACAGGTAAATTAGTTGTGTCATCAACAGATTCATTGGAACATAGTTTGCCTGAAATGAGAATGCTAATGAATGCTACTGGGGAAAGATTGTAGTCTAAAGCCAGATTTTAAAAGTGCAGAATTGAAATAGAATGGAAAGCATTGCAAGTAAAATATTAATGATTGTGGAAGTGGTGTGGGATTATCTGAAAAAAATCTATCCTAGGCTACAAGGCAATGCTTGTAAATTGCTTCTGCCAATAATTTGTGACAATCAGGACTATGCAATATAACAGTGCTACTAGAATTTGGTGATCTAAGCCCTTGAAACTCTGGTGACAAAGTTGAACGAATACTATTGTAATATCAGCCAATTGAACTAAATTCTGACGTTGTAAAATCACTCCCACTCTTTGCCCTGACTTGCCTTGGAGACCAGAAATTGTAAGCAACCTTAATTGTTAACCCACTGAGTACTACATTTTATTTGAATCTCACTAAATGTGAGCTTGGCGTCTGTAAAATTATACAGTTGAATAGCACACAAGGGAGTGAGAATACATTACTCATTTTGTCTAAAGCCTAAGTATGCCATTTTATTGATGCAATGCCCATATACTTTCAAAGGATTCTCAAAGGATAATATCTGAAATCTTAGCATTGGAGTTTAGGATTCAGAGATTATTCTGAGCTGTTGATGAATACTGAGCTATTTATGTTTATTAGTTACATGCACCTCTGCTTCCAGGGAGAAATACAGCTTATCAACTTAGAGACCAGGAGAGATGCTGTGGAACAGATGTCACTGAAGCTTTATAGCGAGCAGTACACGAGTCACAACAATAGAAAACAAGAATTTGCTGCAATGTCAAAAGTCAATCGGGTAGATACTTACAGGTATGGGATTTATTTGATCATTAGTTTTTATTTAATCTTTAATTGCCAGGGTTAATTGTTTCATGAACTACATCATATGACTGTTGTTAAGTACATAATAATATGTATTCATTTTTATAAATTAAATATACTGTGCAGTTCCACAGCAAGCCCATATCAGGCCTTGGTAAATTAAATTGGCCTATTCAAGATGTTAAAATAAATGATAAAATTTGAAGCTAGGCCTTAAGTACCATTTTATGTCAGAAACCCCTGCCACCCCAACCTTTGACAGACAAAGGAGTTTGTTGAGTTTAATATTGCAATCTTCATTTCTTCAGGCATTCTATTTACTTACTTTCAGCAAAATATTCCATCATTGCACATGTTTTGGAAACTCTGTAATAACTGCCGTTTTGCTTTAAAGATTTGGATTTTTTCCATTTTGATGTCTTATACGTCAAGAGTGTTTCAACAAGGGGAGAGAGAATAATAAGAGCACAGTATTATTGAAAGTACATAAGCATGTATAGGCCAAACGCACACAGGTATTTCCAAGGGACCTGTCTTGTATCTTGATATGTTCTATTCGTGATTTGAAACATAAAGAACTCCTATGCATTCCATAAAATGCATGCTTCCTAATGGGGAAAGAATTTTACTGGTCTCTACACATTGCAAGCATCATCAGTCCATTCAGGAAGGGCATGATCATGATTAGACTATACGTAACAATCAAAGTAATTTTGTTTGTCTCCACATTTTTCTATTTTGTTGTTTTTCACATTTTATACTGATTTTGATTTATGACAAGAATCCCCAAATTCTAGTATATTGGGAGCAAAAGCGCTGCAAGAAAGGAAGATTTACACTCATGTAGTGCCTTGCGTTATTTCAGGATATCCTAGTGCTTTACAATTCAATATTATTGTAATCATTGTTGAAATGTCGAAACGCAGAAACAAATTTTATGTATACTAAGTTCCCACCAACAGCAATGTAATCATGACCAGAAAATCTGCTTCAGTTGTGTTAGTTGAAGAATATGTATTGGTTAATTCAACTCCATGCTCATCTTCAAAGAATACCATTGGATCTTTTCTACTTATCCAAAGGACGAACAAAACAATGGCTTATCATTTCACCTCAGTGCTCCATTGGAGCATCAGTCGAGATTTTGTATACATGTCTTTGAAATGAGTTGTAAATTAGCCATCTTTTACCTCAGAGGCTAGAGAACTACCAGCGACCAACTGACCCTTAAGATAATGTAATTTCGTGTAGGGGCCACTTGACTGATTGTGAATCAGATATGCCAGTTTTGTCCAATCTACAAAGTGGACCAAATCCAGTGAGACACGGGTCTGGCAAAAAAATGTGTTTACCCACTAATTGGTGCACATTTAGAGTAATGAAGGCAAAAGCTGCTGTCACTGAGTTCACAACATTTGTTACTAGTATTACACCTGACTTGGTAAGTCTAAAAGAACTGGCAGGTAAGTCAATCGCATACATAACACATTCAAGCAAGGAAAGGGATAATGGGAACTGCAGATGCTGGAGATTCCAAGATAATAAAATGTGAGGCTGGACGAACACAGCAGGCCAAGCAGAATCTTCTTCAACTTTTTATGAAGTATCAGATCTGACTGAAGCAATTAAGGAGATTTCTTTTTGGCTATTCTGATAAGAAATTATTCTGCCAGTTTCATGCAGAAATTTTTTTTCTTCCCACTCACAAAGAAGTTATGGATTCAAGCCCATTCAAGAAATTTTGAGCTCATAATCTGAGGTGACAATTTAGTGGAGTACTGTTCATACTTTGCCTCTTCTGTTCCCCTACATATCAAGAATAGCTCCACTTGAAACATACTTTTCCAGTTACAATGGACTTTGGGGCTGAAACCATGAAAGGCACTATGTAAATGCAAGTTATTTATTTCTATTTTGAAGTCCTTACCATGGGAGTTTTCAGTGGACATTTCCATCTGTATCCCCCTTGTATCAGTGGCTGAAAAGGGAATTGGAAATTAGAAGAGGAAAACATGCAGGATAAGGCTGCATAAGTAGAAAAGCAACTAAGAGATAGCTTTCCAACAGATTTCAAAGAATATGATTTCCATTGAAGGCATTCTAGAAGAATTCTTCATAAGATGGCAGTGGATCAGTGAGGAAGCAGAAAAGGACCATTTACCCATTGCAAACTAGCCTTCAAAACACATTGACTAGAACAATAGACTTCATATCAAAAGGTGGTTTTACAGTCTTTACACATCTATGTTTACCATGAGTATTTCTTTTTTCAACTGCCCCTGTGTTACTCTGCCTATTGTACCATTCCACAGGGCTATCTGAGCTTGAGGAATAGCTACAAAAGACCATCAAAAGGCACATGAGCGAAACCTTGAATTAGGCATCAGCATCCCCAACCTGAAGCCATTATATGGCTGCAGTACACAACAAGCCAATGAAAGAGCAAATATGGACAGTCTGAAACACAACACCAGGTTCAAGCCTCTACCTTAAAGAATAAAGCACTGTTACAGGTGGCCTGGCATTAGTTGACTGATGATGATAAGTTGTGTAAGCATTGCATACCAATAAAGATAGGTTAATTTGATCCTTATTTAGTCTTTGATGCTCAGCTGGGGAATAATTCAATGAGCTTCCAAGCATCTGATTGTATCACTTATTATCTAATCACTAGAATGTACAAAAGGATTGGTCACAATAACTAAGATGTTCTTTTTGCCATTGTGAAGGAGTATCCTTAACTTGACAGTTAACTTGATGGTTAAATTGGGAACTTTCAATGAGAGGGATTGAATTCACCCTTCAGTACCTTGCCCCTCTTCATGTTTCTGCCTGGTAAGTTATTCTGCTGTGGAATTCAGACAGTGAAGCCTGATGTTGGGACTATTGTTCAAAAGAGGGAACCCTGGTAATGTTCTTTTTGCTATCCAAGTGGCATCAGAACTAGTGGTCCCTTGTAAATCAACCCAGTCAACTCAGTTGAATTGGAGATGAAACTTAGTCTGTGAATCTCATTCTTTTCCTGCCTTTATCAGCCACGTCAAAAAGTGAAGAAGGTAAAGCTTGTACTGAACTTTGAAAGTGCTGTTCCAGCTTAGGAAAGATACATCATGTAGGCCTGGAGATAATTCATGATGTAGCAAAATTGATTTGGCACTGACATATTTTTGAAATAAAATTATATGATACTTCTTGCAACTTGGTGTCATCCATTTTATTTCAGTACCATTAATATTTTCTTTGAAAAATCATTTCACTCAATTTTTAAATATAAATCATTTGCAAATTGTCAGATTATAAATTAGAGATACATAAAATAAATTGAATTTGAAATCCAAAGCTGTGTAATATGAAAACTGTAATGAGCACATGCAATTTATTTTGATACATGCGCAGTTAAGCTGCATGCATGGGAGACTCTTTCAAGGAGAACCTGGTAAGAACATACTTGAAGAGTTCAACATTACATTGAGGGGCTTTAGAAGAAATTGTACTCTACATTTGAAACATATTCCAAATGCCTCCAGAGAGCCAATGTGCTGCTTTTGTTTACTCAAGTTGAATCAAAAGTGAAAATTGTGTGAAATTCATGATTTGAATTACCTAGGATTTTTATTTGCATATGAAATCCCAGAGAATTCATTCTGTTGCCCATTGAACAGATCATTATACATGTAACAGAAATAATTCTTAAGGGTTACCGAATAGAACATATATATTTGCTGTGACATTTAAGTCTATGTTCATTGAATCAAATTTTGAATACTTTTCATATATGACAGAATTTTTTTCTGAAGAAGACTAGTTCTCTTTCTATTAACTGGCATTGAACAACATATTCCTCATTTAGAAGAACTTAATGGTTAATTTTTGTGAAGGATTGGTCAACATACAGTCTTGTTGAGCATATTAGTGTCACATTTAAGTAATTCTTGAGAACTGCACATTGCTTTGTTGATATGTGCATTTTTCACAATTACCACTGCTTACTGCATCAGAGTGTGAAAGCTGAGTTGTAAGCCAGAGAGTTCACATAACTCAGGCGATGTGCTTTGAACTGAACAGGGCTTTAATCTTTTTAAGCCCCTCAATCTAATGATTTATTTAATGCAAACCTTACAATCATCTTTTGAATTTTAACGATTACTGTCTTTTTGAGAATTCCTCATTTTGACTTTATGGCCTCACCTTTGCATCAAACATGTCTATGGGGAGCACCTGTCTAGTGCTCCATCCAGCCCTTGTGAGTGGTTTGGCATACTCACTCATGCCCAACTAAAAAGTGTGTCTGATATACTTTCAACTTCTTATAAAACCTTTGGCTGTAGGCTTGCCTCCTGTGCTATTGGCTGTCGTGTTTACTTAATATACATCTATCCAGTTGAGATTCTGATGAAAAGGTTGTATTAAAATGGGGATTTATAATCTGGTTTAAAACAATACTGAGGCAATGAATCAAATTTGTTGATCATTTCCATAATATGGCCTATCATATGTCTTTGCTACCCATGAATAAAGTAGCAAAATCATGGTCATGAGTTTATCATTGTTAAAATCTAATTATATGAATGCTTCTTTTTGTCTCTCTGGTACATTATTACTTTACTTTATTTATCATGCTGTGCTATCTACTTACATTAGATTTTAATGAAGTCTTGCTGGCTAGTTTCAAGTTTTAATTTTCTCTATAACAAGCAATTAAAATTTCCAGTCAACATTCATTCAGGAATATATATTTTATTTATGTCATACATAATGCATTTTTAATTCTTCTTTCCAGCCTTCTGGACTTTGAATCGGAGTACCAGGAGCTCTGGGATTGGCTGATTGACATGGAATCCATAGTGATGGACAGCCATGACCTGATGATGTCAGAAGAGCAGCAGCAGCATCTTTACAAGGTTAGAGCCTATGTTACTGTCTTTACATAGATATGGAAAATCTGATTAGCCTGTCAAGTCTTTCTCTCAGTGGACATCTTGGCGTTCATTGTATATATCATGGTGCCTATTAGAATTCCCTTCCCTGTCCCCAACTTCATTTCCATCTCCTGCATGCCTACAAAGAGTGCCGACATCATAATTGCCAAACTGTTCCCTTTATCACATTCTATTAGGTTTAATTTTATAAGGGAATGAAGAATTATTCCCATAAATGAAGAGAAATAAAGGAGACAGGGTTAATAAATAGACTGATACAAAATGAATAGTCGGTGAAAATAGGGACTGTACTTTCCAGTATATGCTTCAATTTGAGGTTTCACATGATTAGTCTGTCCTTCAGAAACTCTACGAACAGAATTTTCCAGGACTCTGTTTTATCACTACACTGACGCTAGTTAGTTTTCAATGAATTTTTATTAATCATAGAAAAACAGCCTTTACTGCTTTAAGTTGTTATTTTTCACAAATCTAAAGTGATATTTTAGACTCTGATACTGCTTTGAATTCCCCCAAATAATAAATGGAAAATATATATATTAGTATGTCCTGTTACTTAGCCTATTAAGTACTCTATTTTGTAAGATATTACTTTGTCCTTTTATTGACAAAAATCTCAAAACTTATACTGTCGACATGACAGCATTTTAAACCAGAACAGAGCAATGTCTTAGAGCATTTCAGGGGTTATTTTCAGCAGAAACTCCAAAGCAGTAAATCTGCCTCGTTTAGGCTATTTTTTATTGTTGTAATTCTGACAGTTGTCATCCCTGAATTGCTTTGAACATATGGCACATTTCGAAGAGCAGATTGTGAATCGTAAAGAAAAAAAAATTAATAACCGCCATCAGAGTTGACAACAGGATAATGACAAGAAACAACCACCCTCTGGCTCTATTAGTAATTTTTCATTTTTACACAAGGAATGGAAATTCAAGGTCAAACAGTAGCTGATCTCTTATCTTAGTGGCTTCAACACAAGTTACTATCATCTTTAAGAGTGGCATCGGGACAAATATCTTAAAGTCGAGGCCTGTGCATTATCAGTTCCAGTAAGGGAAGCATCTGAGGCTTTGTCTTTCTCACACCCAGCAGGAGGTGAATGCCATTAATGTGTGGTTGTTGTACGGTGGGATACAGATAAAGACCAATCACATTTTGTATTTTCGAGAAACCATGAGGAAAGAAAACAGACTATTTGCAGAAACGGTACTTAGATAGAACCAAAGGTAGCTGTGAGAGAAAATTGCACATACATTCTCCGGAGGTATAACTATATACATGAAAAGAGAATTTTTAAGCAGACTAGCGTGCACAAAGGAGGTTTGTGTATTCTTTGATTTTCATTTCAATGCACCACATTTGGGGTCTTTGCTTTACCTGGATGAAACTGGTTTGCTGCTAATTGGCAGTGGGCAGTGAGACACATATAGACTATTGAAAGAAATAATTTCTTTGGACTTCAAAGTATCTTTTAGCATAGGATGGCTTGCCCAGAAGGGAATCAAGTACCCTGCTTCGTTTCCTGTTATCTGCTCACAGGCTTATTCCTCACCTTCACCGAAACTTATCCTTTCAGTCCCTCTTGTTTAGTCCTCATTTATGTTAACTACAGTTATAAAAGAATATATTCCCTCCTGTCTTTCTTCTAAAGAATGTAGAGAAATTCATTCCACCAGTGCTGTACCCTCTGGATGATAGTTTTGGTAAAGGAAATTAAAGTTTTTGACATACTACAGTGAAGTTTATTTAGAAATTCTCTTCGTGGACTACAGGCAAAGTAAGAAAGACTGGAATTAGTTTTAAGTTTAATTTTATGAGTACAAACTTTTGAATCTACTTTCTTTTGTACATGATGAATGTCTGGTCAACAAAGTTGCATTTCATCAAGAGCGAGTTGACCAACAACTACCTCGCTCACCCTTGAATCGCATTGTGCGATAGACATCATGATTGTTTATTCATTTATGGGATGAAGGCATTGCTGGCTAGACAGCATTTATTGCCTATCCCTAATTGCTCAGAAGGCAGTTAAAAGTCAACCTCATTGCTGTGGATCTGGAATCACATGTAGCCCAGACCAGGTAAGGATGGCCGTTTCTTTCCCTAAAGGACATTAGTGAACCACATGGGTTGCAAGTGCAATTCATTGGAACACCTGCACTTGACTCGGCCACAATGTCTTTATCTTGAGTTATCTACTGAACTCAGTAAACTTGGAACTTAATAGATTATCATAGAATTTAAATCGTGATATCACTTTGTATCAGGAGTGCTCTCCAGACTTTTTGCCAGGCTCAAAAGCTAAAAACTCCTGTCATCTTTCTCATAATTACATTTCTATCTCTGTACAAACCCATCAAGGTCAACATTTTTACTTAGAATATGTCATGGGATGATGCTATTGGAGGATGAGTAGGAGATTCCTCTAACAAAGATCCAACCTCTATTTAGCCTCCCTTAAGGATATGTTATTTTGATGCCACCTCATATCTATGTATGCAGTGTTTATTTGTTCATCAAAATAATATAATATGATTGATTGGTAAGAGGTGTTATTGTTTAATAGCTTGCTATCTTCTGAGGCTGTCACTCAAATTTCAGCTATAGTAACATCCACATTCATAATAAAATGATGCATTAACCCTCTATGAATGGATTTATTTGAAGAAAACAAAAGTTCTTTTTATAGAAAAAGACCCTGAAGCTATTCAGTTACAAGCAAAACTTTCAAGGGTAGGCAGTGGCCTAGTAGTATTATCACTAGACTATTAATCCAGAGACACAGCTAATGTTCTGGGGACCTGAGTTTGAATCCTGCAGATGGGAGAATTTGAATTCAATAATTAAACAAAAATGTTTGGCATTAAGAATCTACTGATCACCATGAAATCATTGTCAATTTTCAGAAAAAGCCATCTGGTTCACTGATGTCCTTTAGGGAAGGGAATCTGCCACCCTCACCTCGTCTGACCTACACGTGATGACAGACCCACAGCAATGTCATTGACTTTCAATTGCCCTCTTAAATGGCCTAGCAAGCCATGCAGTTGTACCAATTACAACAAAGTCTCAAAGAAATGAAACCAGATGGCGACCTAGGCACCAGAGAAGACAAGGGCAGAAATTGCCCTGTTGACCCTGCCAAATCCTCCTCACTAATATCTGGGGTTTAGTGTCAAAATTGGGAGAGTTGTCTGGTAGACTAGCTAAGCAACAGCATGATATAGTCACATTCACAGCATCATACCTTACAGACAATGTCCCAGCCACCACCATCACCATCCCTGGGTATGTCCTGTCCAACTGGCAGGACAGACCAAACAAAGATGGTGGCCCAGTGGGATACAGTCAGGAGCGAGTTGCTTGAGAAGACTTCAACTCTGGACCTCATGAAGCCTCATAGCTTCAGGTTAAACATGGGGAAGGAAACCTCCTACTGATTACCACATACCATCCTCCCTCAACTGATGAATCAGTACTCCTCCATGTTGAACAACACTTAGAGGAAGCACTGAGGATGGCAAGGGCAAAAAATGTACTCTGGGTGATGGATTTCAGTGTCCACCACCAAGAGTGGTTTGGCAGTAGTATTACTGATCGAGCTGATTGAGTCCTAAAGGACATAGCTGCTAGACTGGGTCTGCAGCAGGTGGTGAGGGAACCAACAAGAGGGAGAAACATACTTGACCTCAACCTTACTAATCTGCCACCTGCAGAAGCAGCTGACCATTGCAGTCTCGGTAAGAGTGACCACCACACAGTCGTTGTGGAGATGAAGTCCAGCCTTCACATTGACAATAGCTTCCATCGTGTTGTATGGCACTAACACCATGCTAAATTGGACTGATTTCTCTCATATCTAATAACTCAAGACTGGACGTCCATGATGTGCTGTGGGCCATCAACAACAGCAGAACTGTACTCCAGCACAATCTGTAACATCATGGCCCAGCATATCCCCCACTCGAACATGACCATCAAACCAGGGGATCAACCCCGGTTCAATGGAGAGTGCAGGGGGACATGCCAGGAGCAGCACCAGGCATACCTGAAGAACGAGGTGTCAACCTGGCAAAGCCTCCAAACAGCAAGTAATAGAACAAAACAATCCCACAACCAATGGATCAGATCTAAGTTTTGCAGTCCTACCACATCTAATTGAGAATGGTGGTGGACAATTAAACAACTCACTGGAGGGGTAGCTCCACAAATATCCCTTTGCAAGAGATAAGGCTGAAGCAATCACAGCAATCTTCAACCAGAAGTACAGAGTGGATGATTCATCTCGGCCTCCTCCAGTTGTCCCTATCTTTACAGATACCAGCCTTCAGCCAATTCACATCACTCCACATGACATCTAGAAATGGTCGGAGACACCGAATACTGCAAAGGCTATGGGCTCTGACAACATTCTGGCAATACTACTGAAGACTTGTGCTCCAGAACCTGCCACTCCCTGAGTCAAGCAGTTTCAGTACAGTTATAACACTGGTATCTACCCGGTAATGTGGAAAATTGACTAAGCGTATCCTGTACACAAAAAGCAGAACGAATCCAACCCGGCCAATTACCACCCCATCAGTCTACTTTCGATCACAAGAAAAGTGATAGAAGGTGTCATCAGCTGCTACCAAGTAGCACCTGCTCAGCAATAACCTCCTCAGTAACTTAGTTTGGGTTCTGCCAGGGCCACTCAGCTCCTGGCCTCATTACAGCCTTGGTTCAAACATGGGAAAAAGAGCTGCATTCCAGAGATGAGATGACAGTGACAGCCCTTGACATCAAGGCTGCTTTCAACCAAGTGTGACACCAAGGAGTCCTAGCAAAACTGGAATCACTTGGTATCAGGAGACAAACACTTTGGTGGTTGGAGTCATATCTGACACATAGGAAGGTGGTTGTGGTTGTTGGATGTCAATCATCTCAGCTGCAGGACACCTCTCCAGGAGTTCCTCAGGGTAGTGTCCAAGGCCCAACCATCTTCAGCTGCTTCATTAATGACTTTCCCACCATCAAAACGTCAGGAGTGGGGACCTTTACAGATGATTACACAATGTTCAGCACCATTCGTGAATCCTCAGATACTGAAGCAGTCCATGTTCAAATGCAACAAGGTCTGGATAACATCCAGGCTTGGACTGAGAAGCAGCAAGTGACATTCATGCCACAGAAATGCAGGCTATGACCATCACCAATAAGAGACAATCTAACCACCACCCATTGACATGGTGTTGCCATCACTGAATCCTCCCACTATCAACATCCTGGGGGTTATCATTGACCAAAAACTCTGCTGGACTCACCACATTAACACAGTGGCTACAAGAGCAGGCCAGAAGCTAGGAATACTGCGGCAAGTAACTCACTTTCTGACTCCTCAAATCCTGACCACCATCTACAAGGCTCAAGTCAGGAGTGTGATGGAATACTCTCCACTTGCCTGGATGACTGCAGCCCTAACAACACTCAAGAAGCTTGGTAACATCCAGGGCAAAGCAGCCTGCTTGATTGGCAATACATACACAAGCATCCACTCCCTCCACGACTGCTGCTCAGTAGCTGCAGTATGTACTGTCTACAAGATGCACTGCAGAAATTCACCAAAGATTCTCAGAAAGCCCCAACCAAACCCTTCCAGCCAGAAGGACAAGGGCAGCAGACAGATGGGAAAAACCACCACCTCCAAATTTGCCCACAAGCCACTCACCATCCTGACTTGGAAATACAGCACTGTTCCATTACTGTCACTGGGTCAAAACTCTGGAATTCCCACCGTAATGGCAAAGTGGGTCAACCTACAGCAGGAAGACTGCAGCAGTTCAAGAAGGCAGCTCACCACCACCTTCTCAAGGGTAACCAGGGATGGGCAAGAAATCCTGGCCAGCCAGCGACAGCCACATCCCACAAATGATTAGAGAAAGAAATTCATTTTGTAGAGTAAAGCACTGTGATTTATTTAAAGTTGGACATGAAGAATTTTTGTCAATAAATATATATATTTCAAATCCATTTAATTTTCTTGCTGTACATGAATTGCTCCTTTATCTTACTTGATGCACAATTGTGACATAATTTCATTATTATAAAGTAATCCGTTTGCAACATTGAATAAAATATTTTTAGTTTAGAAAGGCGTCATGTGTCAGTGCAGGCTTTGTGAGCCGAAGGGTTTATTCCTGTGCTCTACTGTTCTTGTTCTTTAAATATTGAAATCTTAATGTGACACGGTGGCTCAGTGGTGGGGTGGCACGGTGGCTCAGTGGTTAGCACTGCAGCCTCACAGCGCCAGGAACCCAGGTTCAATTCCACTTTTGGGCGGAGTCTGTGCGGAGTTTGCACATTCTCCCTGCGTGTGTTTCCTCTGGGTGCTCTGGTTTCCTCGCACGGTCCAAAGATGTGCAGGATAGATGGATTGGCCATGCTAAATTGCCCGTAGTGTTCAGAGATGTGTAGATTTGTTGGGTTATAGGGGTATAGGCCTGGGTGGGATGCTCTAAGGGTCAGTGTGGACTAGTTGGGCTGAAGGGCCTGTTCCCACACTACAGGGATTCTATGAAATCTATGAATGACCTTGTGTCACCACGACTGTCTGTGATGTAAATTGCCCTCAATTTTAGGGTAATGTCAACCCAAGATCACAAATTCCTGTCATGGGTGTTCACTTAACTGAACAGACCAATTCTTTACCCACATGGATCCGGAGTTTAGGTTTTGCTTTCTCTTCGACTCTACTGAGATTCTGAATTGTCGTGAGGACAATATGGCTCAAAGCATTGATGCAAGTTGATGGACAAGAGCTGCCATTTTGAACAATTGGTAGCAAGACCCTTCTATCATTAATTTCATTCCTGCTTTTCTTCAAGGAGAACTCCAGAGTGTGTTGAAGTGTTTTCTTTGTCCTTGGTGGCAGCTGTCTTTACTTTTTCAACTCCATACTAAAACTAAACTGACCATTACAGATACACATGACCTACAGTTTGTAGGTGACTGCAATGTACTTGCCCTCTCTGCACCAGATTTACTCTGGCTTTCTTCAGTTCCTCTTACAACAAGCTCAGCCTGTTTTTGAATGTTGCCAAACCAAAACTCACATATCAACCAGCACCTGGGTCAGCAAAATATTGCATCTCTCATATTTTGAAGGAAACTCTTTGGAATAGGAGGAACAATTCATATGCTTTGGCAGCCATGTCTCTCAAAAGCCCACAATTGTCCCTGTCAATTCCAAATTCCTTCATTCATATTGAATACCGGGCCCAGTCTCCATTTATGGGTTTCTGTGAAGCATGTCCTTTCAAACCAAATTTGCTTTTTAATGCAGAACTGTTTGCCAAAGTTTCCTATCCCCTTTGATATGTCAGCCAAAGTCATGTCTGAAATTTCATCTTATTAATTTTGGTGCCTCTGAAGCTTTCATTTATTTTGATTTTACTTTTGTCTGTGTTGTTCCAGACTGTATTTTATTTTGGCAAGGTGTAGGTCAGCATTTATCATCATACTTCACCAGATTTTAGATGACGTTTTTCAAAATATTTCTAAGAGCCTACATTTCCCTTCAGATGTATTTGCATAGCCTCGGTTTAGATACCAGTTGTAATGATTAATTCTCTGTTTGTGTTGAATGTTTCTATAATCTGATTCTACAGTTTCAGCACTTTATATTGTTCAGATTCTGACTGTTTGTTTCTCCCGTCATTGAAGCCACATTATTATCAATTGTCACTATAACTGTCTGATGCTGTGTAGCTCCATGAGTTCTGACTTCATTTCCTGCAGTCTGATTACACAGCTGTAGCTGCATTTTTCTTTGAAGTTTTCTATTGTATTAAAGTACTCAATACTGTCACCACTCAGCGTTAAGTTCTCAAACATACTGTATTCTGAGCAATCTCTGCTGTAAGAATAAACATGGATTTGCAAAATTTCATGAGCACTCAGTCGAACTAGGTAAAGAGCTGGCTTGATACAAATAAGATACTATACACATTTTTAGACACAAATAAGCGAATTTGTTAATATTTTACATTTCACTAAAATTGGCACATAACTTGGTAGAATTCTGCAGAAGGTTGTAAAATAATACAAAATAGCTTTTCATCCCTGTAAAGAGTATTGCATAAACTCTTTCGTTGCTCGAGTGTCAAGACAAGGAATAATCAGATGGAAAGAAGATTTAAGGGTGCAGATGGAAAATCAAATGCTCATATCTATGCTTTATATTAGATGTTAACTTCAACCATCCAGAGAAATAGATTCTCTAATCTGACTATGCTTTTGTACATCAGTCTTGATTCCAATGCAGCATAATTACCTTGGACAGATATGCTGGAAATGCACAACAGGTCAGGGTTTTATCTGAGACATTAACATGCCTTTCTCTTACAGCTGACAATTGAGCCGTTCTGTGTTCTCAGATTTCATTACAGATTTCCACTTGCTTAGTTCCAGCTTGCTTGAAGTTTAATTGTTCTTTTGTTTTGATGCCAAATTTATTCCATTCTCACATGTAATAGCAGCCAATTTAGTCTTCGGTACACGACACCAGGACGCCTGTTGAAGGTGCAATTCTCCACGAGCTAGTATTTTCACAGAAACCTGTTGGACTAGAATGTGGTGTCATGTGATTTTTGACCTTTTCCAACCCAGTCCAACACCAGCACCTCCACATCAAGTCTTCAGTACAGAATAATGGATATTGATTATACTGGATATGAGTTTGAGTCAAAACTTGATATTGATTATAGTTATGGCAGAATATACATTGTCTGTTTTTGAATGTAATCTATAACTGAAGGCAGACCATGAGTTATTTCAACAGTTCTTATAGTCTAGGGTCCAAAACCTTGATAAAATATCTAACTACAATATCTCTCTCCACTGAGAGGAATGCAATAAGCTATTCTGTCCAATGAGATAATAAAGTGTGAAGCTGGATGAACACAGCAGGCCAAACAGCATCTCAGGAGCACAAAAGCTGACGTTTCGGGCCTAGACCCTTCATCAGAGAGGGGGATGGGGTGAGGGTTCTGGAATAAATAGGGAGAGAGGGGGAGGCGGACCAAAGATGGAGAGAAAGCCAGTTCGTCCCCTCCCCCCACTGCATCACACAACCAGCCTAGCCCATCCCCTCCTCCACTGCATCCCAAAACCAGCCCAGCCTGTCTCTGCCTCCCTAACCTGTTCTTCCTCTCACCCATCCCTTCCTCCCACCCCAAGCCGCACCTCCATTTCCTACCTACTGACCTCATCCCACCTCCTTGACCTGTCCGTCTTCCCTGGACTGACCTATCCCCTCCCTACCTCCCCACCTAAACTCTCCTCTCCACCTATCTTCTTTTCTCTCCATCTTTGGTCCGCCTCCCCTTCTCTCCCTATTTATTCCAGAACCCGGTTGGCACAACATCGAGGGCCGAAGGGCCTGTACTGTGCTGTCATGTTCTATGTAACCCTCACCCCATCCCCCTCTCTGACGAAGGGTCTAGGCCCGAAACATCAGCTTTTGTGCTCCTGAGATGCTGCTTGGCCTGCTGTGTTCATCCAGCTTCACACTTAATTATCTTGGATTCTCCAGCATCTGCAGTTCCCATTATCTCTGTCCAATGAGACCCTGGAGTAATGCTTTGTGAAACCCTGCAGTAATACTTTGTGAGATCCTGGAGAAATACCTTGTCTGCAGTTGTCGCTGCCAGGCCACCTTCCAAGTAAGAATGGCAGCTTACTCCGAAGAACTGGGAGTAGAGATCAATCAGATGGCTATCAGCACCACAGTGAAACTGAATTTTATTCTTTGTTCAAAAGCTGTGATCAGTTATCTGAAGCCAATTATGTTTATTATTTCTCTTCAATTTCCATTCCAATTTTTTTGCCTTCCTAACCTAAATCCCATAATGGAGCATTGACCTTGGACCTGAGTTACCATCTTACACAGTGATCAATTTCTGTTTGAGAACCTTCACTGTGAGCATGTTATTTTGTCCTGTCCCTAGCTGATAGCCGCAGAAAAACAATTACTACTGTACTTTGCTGGATAATATGGTAAAATCACTGTAGTCCTGTAGTGATTGGAACCATGGCCACGTGGATCTCTTTGACTGTGAGATCCTTGATTGGGATTGTTAACATTGATCATTCAGGGAGCCTTGGCTGACAGATATAAATAGCAAATTCAGTAGATCTTCTCAGGCCAGTGACTGGCTTTTTAGCTGGCTGGTCAGAGCCCATGCACTGTGCACATATAAATAAGGGGTGACGTGGTGACGGGATACTGGCCTCTGTGCAGTTATTTCAGATATAATGAAATTGGAGGCAGTTTAGAGCAGGGTTGATCCCAGGTAAGGAAGAAGCGTTTTAGAAGAGTTTGAGTAGGTTAGGCCCGTAGTTCAGGAAAATGACTGGTGACCTTACTGAAACAAATAAGATTCTTGGGAGATTTAACAGGGCAGATTCACAAAGGTTGTTTCCTTTTGTGGGAGAGAACAATACCAGAGGGCATAATCTCAGGGTAATGCATCACCCATATAAAATGGAGACGACGAGGAATTCCTTCTCTGTGGGAGGTGAATCTGTGGAGTTCTTTACTCCAGAGGGATGCAGAGGCTGGGTCATTTCATGTGTTCAAAGTTTGTATTGAATTTTAATAAAAGGAATGGAAGGTAATGAGAAAAAGGCTGGAAAGTGGAGTTGAAGATTATCAAATCAGCTTTGATCTCATTAAATGGCAAAGCAGACTCAATGGGCTGAATGGCTTACTTCTGCTCCTATGTCTTCTGATCTCCTTTCCTTCTTCAGATTTGAAGCTGGAAAATCCGATGACCCAACGTACAAGTCTCTGAGAAACAAAAAAGATTGTATTGTGTTCATACCTCAATGAGATAATTACAAGCTAAGCGTTGTTCTTTTGATGCAGAGACAAAATATGATTTTAATTGTTCAGGTCTGCAGCAAACTTTAATTTTGTCTTCCATCTTCTTTGCCTTTAGCTTTTCATGGTCAAATCTAGAGAAGTTTAGAATATGCCATTTCACAAACTTAATTTGGTTATTCATAGAAGTCTGACATTATAAAATTCTACACACTCGTGTGATCAATTATTTGATGACAATAATATTTTGTTCAAACCAATATGCTGCTTCAGCAACTCGGTTTGATGCTATTTCTGCTCATTCACTACCCTTCTGGAGTTGTGTGAGAGTTGCTCCATAATGGTATTTTCTGAATTTGCTGCGCTGATTTTAAAGTTTTGTAACTGTGTGTAATCTGCAATAGCATTTCAAAGCAGAACAAATGTTTCAATGGATAGGCAAAAAAGACGACTACTGTATCTTCTAAGAAATCAGGCACTGAATTACAATGCAGTAACTGAGTTATCCAACTGTGGAGCAATCTACCAAAGTACAAATTGCATAAGAAATTACATCTATTCCATTAAAATGAGTTCAAATAAACAGGCTTTACCGGATCATAAGAGTGAAACTAGTTCCATCTAATATTGATTTCATGGACAGTAACTTCAAGCAATATTTGATAACACTTTTTCCAGTTAAAACATTTTTTTACTGGATTGTATTTGTGCAGTTCTATTTAGCTAATGGATATAATGGATATAAAGACGACACTGAGTTTCTGAACAGTACGCTATATTTCCTTGAGAGACTCTAGTTCTATTTCCTTTGGGTTTCTTCCTGCTCTCATGTGTCTCACTCTCTGCTCGGCATGCTTTGACCCTGAGTGAATCAAACAAACCATGGTGAAAGTTTCCCTCATTTGCATCACTTCTAGACAGCCCTGTTCTGCTCTTTGCTGACAGGAAATCACTGCCTTTGTCACCTTTTTGTGCTCTACTTGTGGCAGAGAGTGGCCATGTGCCTGGGAATAATCCCAACAACAGTTAAGATATAACTCCCTCTGACACATTTCTTTCAAACCCCAAAGCTATTTATAAGAGTTGATGAAAAAGACAAAGCTTTAATTTTACAAGGTAAAGAAGATTTTACTTAAATGTGGATGGATGCTAGAAAGTAATATTACTTTTCAAAAGTCATAGTACAGCTCTTAATAAATTACTTGAGAGAATGTAATCTATCACACTGCCATGTCGCTTTAATGTTCTCACTTTTATCAAGAATGTGTCCATGCCTACACAATAACTTTATTTGTATTAGTCGTGATATTATGTCTTGTTTCAGTCCAGCATTTTAATACCTAGAATACTACAAGAATAAAAATTATCAGCTTTTTTGAACGACAGGTGCAGATGTATAAACAACAGTGTGGTCTAGACTCTTTCAAAGGAAAGAGCTTAGATGAAGCAGAAGCTTTACACTGGAAACAAAAGCAGCTGTTGGGTTTTCTCTGATGTGGCAGCCCAAAAGAGGTTTCCGTGGTGATCGAAATACACTTCTGAAAACAAGATTCATTTTCCAAAAACGTTTACCAGAAAACAACTTACCTAGTTTCTTTCACTCCCAGAAATATATTAACCCAAGATGATTTCAACATTTTACCTACGAAGTAGGAATATTATTTAGTATTATCAGTCCACAATTTTATTAAGATGTATTGCATGATGCTTTTGATTGGTATCTTTATAAAACGTCTTCAGACAGACCAACGATAGTTTCTTTTATTTTGGCTAAAACCGTAGATTAAATAGTTTGGTATCAGATTAAAAGTGTTCGCTTCTATAGAAATTAAATATACTGAAACTGGGGGTTGAGCCTTTCAACGGAAGTATGGCATTAGTGTTTTCTTTAAAGACAATGTTAGAAAATAATATTAAGCATTTTTTAAAAAGCTAATGAATCAGATTACCACAGCTTTGCAAAGCAGCTGGAATCTAAAGTAACCACTATAAAATGATGACACATCACAACTGGAGACATGATCCAGTTTACTTTGGCATTTGGGGCTGTATCCATGCATTTTCTCCAGTTACTGAGTTACTGATTTGATCAACTTAAAGGAATAAATAGAGATCTGTTCAGAGCTTCTCAGTCTGCTTGCATGGGTGCCAACACAATTAAGTAAGTTAGTCACAGTTTGAAGAGGATAATTCTGAAAAACTAATAATCTATGGGAACACCAAGATAGTTTTTCAGATGAAGCAGTTGTCATCAATATATCTAATTTTAGAGAAGAAACAAAACTTACATTTACATGGCAATTTTCTTGACCTCTAGACATCTCAAAGCATTTGCAATCAATTTAATAGTTTTGGGACATTGTTGCTTTTGTAAAATAGGAGACAAGGCAGCTAATTTGTGCACAGCAAATTCCCACAAACAGCAATGTGATAATGACTGAATTATCTAGATTTGTGATATTGATTGAGGGATAAATGTCTAGAATACTAGTGATAACTCCCCAGCGCTCTTCAAAATCATGCCGTGGGATCTTTTAATTTTACCTGAGATGCAGATCGGCTTTTGTTTAATGTCTAATTCAAATTACAACACCTCCAA
Organism: Stegostoma tigrinum; assembly: GCF_030684315.1. NCBI lineage: Eukaryota > Metazoa > Chordata > Chondrichthyes > Orectolobiformes > Stegostomatidae > Stegostoma > Stegostoma tigrinum. The sequence continues at coordinate 60,341,894 of NC_081363.1, read as the reverse complement.
CATCGCAGCACTATATTAATACTACACTGAAATGTCAGTTTTGATCTTGGATTCTGGGATGGGATTTGAACACACCTTGTGGAATCAAACCTGAGAATGCTCACAACTGAGACATGGTTAGCACACACAAATGATGTAATTTGCAGAAATAGTGTTTCAATTGATGGATTAATCAAGAACAAGATTTAAACAATTGGTTAAGAAGCAATAGCAAAAAGAGAAAGAATTTTTTCGCAAAACAAGCGATAAGGTTCTAGAATGTATAGCCTGAAATATGGATTCAGATTAATTGTCATTTGAAAATAAAAATACAGTGAAAAGTGTTTCATGTGTTAAATGAAAAGTGTTCATAGAATCCCTACAGTGCAGGAAGATGCCAATTGGCCCATCAAGTCTGCACCGATCCTCTGAAGGTCATCCCACCCAGATCCAACTGCTATCTCCGTCACCCCACATTTGCCATGGCTAATTCATCTATTCTGCAGAGACTTGGACATTACAGGGTAATTTAGCATGGCGAATCTGCCTAACCTGCACAACATTGGACTGTGGTGGGAAACTGGAATACCCAGCAGAAGCCCACGCAGATACAGAGAAAAAGTGCAAACTCCACCAGTCACCCAAGGCTGGAATTGAACCCGGGCCCCTGTGAGGTAGTAGTGCTATCTCCGAGTCACCACCCTGCCTCCAATCAAGGCTCAATCAAGACATTAAAGAGAGATTTGGATTGTTACCCATTAAAGAAGAATGTGCAGGGCAATGGGAGAAAAGTGGTAGTGTGGTATTCTGTTAAGGAGATATGTTGCAGAAACAACAGATGAATGCCTGCTGTGTTGTAATTAATCCTGCGATTTTAATATTATTAATTGATAACTTTTTCATATTTTTCAACTTTATTCTTTTAACTTTATACACATAAAATATGTGATATAAAAATGAGATTAATTATAATTTTTGAATGTACCACTATACTGGGGAAACAGGTTCTTCTGTCACGACTTGAGTCTTATCGTGTTTGCCTTCAATTTAACTGCAGTGTAGATTTTATTAAGAAATCTCCCCTTGGTTTTACAGAATTTGTTAAATGTCATCAATTCTAGTCCTTTCATGAGTAAGTCAATTGACAGCAAGAAAGGCAGTCAGCCAGAAAATGCTATAAAGAAGTAGGCTTCTTCAACAAAAACAAAGTTGCTGGAAAAGCTCAGCAGCTCTGGCAGCACCTGGTTTCTTCACATATCTGAGAACCCCGAAGCTGAAAATTAAATACAATCAATAGTTTATATGGATTATTTTGAATTTAAACAAAAGGAGGTATTATCTCTGATAGAATTTTAGAAGCACTGATATTCAATATTTCTAAATAATCAAAGCAAAAATCAGCACAGCCTTAATATAATGTGCAATTGTTGGTGACTATTTGAATAAATCAGAAATAAAAATCATAAATGAGTGCAGAACTGAATGCTTCAAAATAATTTTCCTTCTAGCTACAGGAGAACTAATAAATGCACAGTTTTTTAATGTTTATTAAGCTCCAAGTATCCTTAAATTCCAGTTTAGTGCTTTCTTACATAATTCAAATGAAACTGGATAGGGAATTGGATGAGATTCCTACACCCATGTTACTATGATTATTGTAAATTTCTCGATCTATTCTTGTACATACTTTGAAAGAGTGACTTGTTGCCCAGGTCTTTTTGTTTCTTGAAGTGATCAGGACGAACACAAGCATACCATATTTCAATTGGTCAGAGAATTTATACTACAGTAGAAAAGAGTATTAATTGTTAGGTAAGTTGACTCTGATTGGCTGATGCCTTACCATGGAGAAAGCAACCAGGACTAACATGTTCCTCAAGCTCTTGGCTAATTGAAAAAAATGCACTAGGCATGAACATATTTCTTTTGTTTGCAGAGAATATGGCCTTGTATTAGAATATCGAGCAAGACAAATAAGGCACATAAGAGCATGTTTGAATACCTTAAGTTGGTTGTTAGGGTAGCTAACAGTGCACTAGGATTGTCCAGCAAGTGATATCCAATTACAGAATCATATCTAACAGTATTTTTATTGTGATGGCCCATTGTTTTCTATTAGAGCAACACCTCAGCCAATCAGAGACATCTTGCCAACTGATCAGCAAATTTTCTCCTTTAGTAAGGTCATCTTACCTATGGTATTCTTGCATGTATTCAGATGAGCCGAAGGCTTGGGTAATATGCTTTGTTTTAGAAATATTTCAAAGGTTATCAAAAAAACTATGAATCATACTTTGACTCAAATCTCACGCACTAATTACTAGTATTTTTTAGGACTCGTGTTTGAATTTCATGCAATTTCCTTGTTGGTCTAGTTTGTTTATTCCATTATCCTGAAAAGTTGAGAAGAAATGATGGAAAACTTATTTAATGTGCTTTAGTGTTTACATCATGTGCTGTGAAAATGTTTGTTTTTTTACATTCATTTATCAAGAGTTTAGTGGAGGCTGTATTTATTCATTGACAAAATATCAAGTAACCTCTTTGCTTTTTCTTTCAGCACTATTTCTCATAAATGAACATTTTTTATTATGTTATATAAAGCCCAAAATTGTGTAACATTAAAATAACACTGCATGCAGCCAATGGATTGTAATTCAGGCAGAATCTGTCTCTGCAGGCTGCTTCTGCTTCTACAGATTGATTTGATTTCAAGCAGCAGTTTCATAGACTCAGTTGGACTTTTTGTTAGTCCAGGAAACAAGAATATGAACTGTGAAGGGCAAAGATTTCCACCTCTAACTGTAGAGTACAGGGAAGAAATATTTTATTATTTGTATTCTCAGTTACTTATTCAGCTAGCTTGGATAAATTATGAACTTGCTTCCTTATAACAATTGTTTAAGAGTGTCTAAGGTAAGCAAAATTTAGAACATTTTTTACTTATTGATCCAAGAAGGCTTGGTCATTGTAACCACAGAATTGGGGAATGAATTTTGCAGATACTTTCATTTTGATACCCCACAGTACCATCTTATTGTAGCCATTAGTCATCTTATTTTAAATACTTACCATTGTTTGGTAAGCCACGGAGTTTTCACATGAGCTTATAATGTTGTTAAATAGCTTCATGAAGACACGTATACCTTTAATTATTGCTCTTGGTATTGAATTATGGTTAACCATTTAAGTGTAGACCTAATGTTGTTACATAATTGTTTTAGTCCTCACCCATTACTGTCCACCAGATGGCCTACTTCCCAACAGGACTTTGGGACAAATGATTAGAAAAACTTACAACAATCCTGAATGGGATTGATGAGAACATTGAACACGAGGTACAGTCGGTTCTGTTATACTGCAATAGTTGTGTTCCTGTGCAACATCACATTATAGAAATAATGGGCTTATGGGAAAAGTGGGGTTAGGGGCAGACCTCCAAAAAAAACCTAACACAAAGGATAGCACAATCTGAATAAATGTTTAGTTCATATCTAATAATGAAACAAAAGCATCTTTAACACTTTATCTTGAAAACATGTCTGACTGACTTGATGGGGAGGTGTTTGTACTGTACTTCTCTCAGAAAGCACTTCACAACAAAGCCCGCGAAATGATCACATGATGCCAGTGCAGGACTCTTTCAGCACTAACCTTGTACATGGTCACAACAAAGCCTGTGAAATGATCATGGGATGTCAATGCGTACTCCTCCGCGCGTCGATGGAATCACATTATAGCCAACACAAGTTCACGTTTCAGAAATAGCGTTCCCCTATTCATCAGCCATACAACAGCCAATTAGTGTTGACAGAACATGCAGACTGTCTGTAGTTTGATATTGATCACCCAAACTGACATTTTGTAGCTTTAAAAATAAACATTTTTTCATCTCCTTACCAAATTGCTAAGTTCACAGAGAACATAAATTCAACATACTGTGTTGTGTAAAAGTGCAAATGACAATTTCATTGTCAAACAGAATAACTCTGTCACCTTTACTTCTATGTTACTGCTATCCATACATTAGTATTTAAATTTCTAACCTGTGTTCTGAAAAACTAAAACTTGATTATTCCATGTTTAGTAGCTTAAAAGTGCAAATTTTGAGCACTTCCTTATTTCAAAGCTTAAGCTTCCAATTTATTGTTTCCACAAATTATAATATTGTTAAATTAACCTGAGTATCTTTTGAAAGGTTTCAAATCTTCCAGCAATTCTGTACAATGATTAAATTTTATTGATTTTTTTTACCAATAATAATTCAGCAATTAGGAATTTCTCCCACCCATAGTCACACATTAAAACAAATTTTCTCAGAATAGTCAAGCTGACAACAATATTGTTCGTTGTCTGTTGTTTTTTGGAACTTTTCCAAATGTTTCAGATGCTTCCATTGTAACAGATTTGGTCGGTTGAAACCTTTCCTCAATAGTTTGCTGTTTCATTTGGCACTGGCAACATTTATCAAGCAGCTTTAGTTCTATTTTTGCAAATCCACTTGGCTATGAAATTCGGATGTGTCTTGTAGAGAGTATTAATTTTATTTTTTGCATATATCTCCTAAGGTCATGTCAAGGTTAGTTTGAATTCTATCCTACATTAAGACTTCTTTCACAGCTATTTAGTTCTATAGACTACTCCCTGCTGGGGTCTGCCCCTTGGGCACATCAATACTCCAGACCTGACAAATCACACACAGATGAGTCTGTTCCAGCTTTTCAAGTGTCTGATCATCAAGACTTTTCAGCAAATATATCTTTTGTGTTATTTAGTTAAATTTCACAACAATAAAATTAAGCTTCTTAATTGGTGGCTGGGAATTCTGAGGATGAAGTATACTTAAAAAATAATTAATTGGAGAAAGATTCAAATTCATTTTATCCCTTTTGTATTCATTTATGGGATATAGGCATTTCAGGTTAGACCAGCATTTATTAACCTAGTAAACAGTTACATTACAGTCTGGAATCACACGTAGGCCAGGCCAGGTCAGGAAGTTGGTTGCTTTCGCTGAAGGATATCAGTGAACTGGATGGGTTTTGCAACAATTGGCATGGTTACATGGTTGCCACTAGGATTACCTTCCTCCTCCCCAATTCCTGAAGAGGGGTCCTGACCTGAAAAGTCAACTTTCCTGCTCCTCTGATGCTGCCTGGCCTGCTATGTTCCTCCAGCTCCACACTGTGTTATCTATGACTCCAGCATCAGCAGTTCTTACTATCTCTGCCATTTGGACTATTCATTTCTTTGTGACAGGTTTTTATTGAATTCAAACTTCACTATCTGCCACGGTGAGATTTGAACCCATTTGGCCCCAGAACATCAGCCTGAGATTCTGGATTATTAGTCCAATACATCAACGTGATACCACCTCCTCCACTAAAACGGAAATTGTCAGTGATGATCTTTGAATCCTTTTTAGTCCCTTTATAAGCTTTTGATTTGCTTCCATTTTTTTTCCAGTGATATTGAAATTTCAGGTGCCCAAATGAGGAATATAGGGATTCACTCATTCCCTTACATCCTCTTGATGTAACCCTAGCCTCAGCTTGACCTTTCCACAAAATTCATTTTATCAACACTTCATAATTCAATTAAATTCTTTCCACCCTACCCCACTTGCGCCAAATTACTTTTCTTCTAGTCTTATTGAAATCTCTATGCCATATTATATTCGTCAATAATTGGACAATCAGATCAGTGTTCATAAGGTTCCTCTCAAAGCAGTGCATGTCCCTCCTCTGGGAAATGTGGTTGAAGGCTCTCTCCAATTTTCTCACCCTGCTCCATGAAGAAATTAATCATCTATTCTCTGCCCCTGCCCTGGTGATGAACTTGACATTAAGAATGTACAGTGTTTAAAATGACTGGACAGCACTGCTGTTGTACCACACTACAGCTTGCTACATTGCTACACCAATGAGCCAACCTTCCATGCTGTCTATTGTTCTCAGTCATGCTGATTATTTTGTGTTTAAAAATTAGCTATACAGAAATGAAATGTGCTTTGATTTTTGAGGTAATTGTGATTTCATTCACACTGGTTGCAATCTGCAATTGTCCATTTTCCCAAAAATCAAAGTTAACAAACCAGTTGTGGGAAAATTAACAACAGATGATATTTTCAACTTGTCGTTCCTTCAGATGCTTATTACCACTTGCTGGCCAGCCAGTTGAATAACAAAGGTTATGCAAGACGCAGGCCATCTTTGATGACAGCTGTTCTATTCTGTAATTGGTATCTCGGATTGTATTTTCAGGTGTATGATAATTAGAATCTGAAAATAAAGTGGAAAAATTGAGGAAAACTGATTCATAAATTGCAAGACTTACTTAAATTATAAAGGAAGTTTCTACTTCCGATCAGCAGCAAAGAACTATGCCTTGAAATTGCATTCTAGAAGATGGAGTTTTTTTTATAAGCAGAATTTTCAAAATTAAATTGCTGTCATTCATCTGTGAGATTCCACCGCTAATACGTTAGCACATTAAAGTGAAACTAATTGGCAGAAATTGTTTTCTATGTTTTATTAACTCAATGTGTTTCAGGCAACAATTAAGTGAAAGCACTACATTGCATGTGCGACTCCTCTTGCCTGGTAGCACTCCATTTATCATCGCAAGATTTACATTGACCTTGACACCCACTTCATTATAATAAAGATTGTCTACCATTTAGGTTACATTGTTCCTATGCACACAGAACCCATGCAAATTTTGTGCAGCGAGAAGAGCTGTGAGCCTGTCAGAGGTCATCAGCATTAAATGATTGCTGCTATTTTTTCCAACTGCTCCTTTTCAATCTGTGAGTTGAAAGCAGTGGGAACTCTCTAGTTTAATACTGAACTCTGTGGCTGTTGACTGAGCAGCATGAATCAACAGGAATGTTTATTACTAATGATAAATGGTCTTTTTGCAATATTAATCTACTATAATGTAATCTTCACAGAGATAAAATTTCTGTCATGTTAAGTAACCTCTCCCTGTCATCAGCAACCTCTACCATCAAAATTCCTTTAACTAATTTCCAGTTTGTCAAATTACTGTAGTCTTTTTAAATTTTACATATGGATACTACTTTATCAGAAGATTCATACAAAATAACATTCCTGTCATTGCACTGTACTTTCCTCATTTACAGTACATAAAGAAAGTGCTCTTTTGACCCTTTAAACTGTCACTAGTACTTGTCTTCTACACATTAAATGCTTTATTTCGGAGAAATCTGATCATTACTTTTTCCTTTGACTCTTACATTAACTATTAATCTTTTAAACTAATTGCACATGAAAATCTGCAACTTTGTTGGAAAATTTCTGCTGTTTAAAAGCAGGGTCAAAGTGAATAAGCTGTCTGCCCTCATAAGAGAATTTCAGAGTAATATAATTTGAATTTAATTATTAATGGAAGATATTTAAAAAGATTGGTTCATGATCTCCTATTAGTGAATTTGCAATTCATTTTGATATTTGGAGTTTGATTTATAATGATGATAATGCAATCTACGTCCAATTAACAATGCATGGGCTATGTAATGTGATTTTCAATGCGTGTAAATGGAATCAGCTTGAAGAAAAAAAACTGATTCAGAACCTCAAATGTAATTTGCTTGGAGAGTTCTGGCAATTTTAAATGACATTGCATTTCTTTAATCTTTTCAAAGATCATGAAGTAAATGTGTTCAGGATCAAGTTATCCCATTGCTACATCACAAAAGGAAATATGTAGGATCTTGTCCTGCGGTTTCCATATTCTGAAATTATTGGCATATCCCTTTGAGTGAAAAAATAGATCTATTTCTCAATTTTGTATTTGAAATTCTTTGTCTGGTAGCCAGCTCTATTCAATAACAATAGCCCTGATTGCATTGCTTATATCGAAATGTAATAAATGGCCATTTTTTGCTTGTAAAATTATTAAATAAGGTGATACCGTGGCCTCTCACACATTCCTGCATCATGTATATATGCAGCAGAGCTTAGCACCTTGGACTGCAAAATAAAAAGGGCTTTTGTTCGTCACTGAATGAGCTTCCTATAAGGCTGCCATGCATCTTAGCAGACAGATTGTGAATGAGAAATACTGGAATTATGTTTTGCTGTTTTCAGAAAAAAATAGTGGTGCTTTCTAGAAGTTATCCTTTATTTTTATATTGTAGTCCTGTAACAGCAATTTCAGCTGTATGATTATTAATTATGGGTTGTGACAGAACATCTCAAAATAGTTGTCAAGTTATCTCACTTATTTGCAAAATATATTGCATTTTCAAAGTCAATTACATAGCTGTAACATGGCTTTGCATTTATTTAATCAAGTCCTTGTTCTCTCTGATCAACAGAGAAACTACACAAGATTTCATTGTGTGCTTCTAATGCATGATTTTGAATGCCATCACCCTGTTGTTCTTCCACCAACCGTAAAGTTTATTGCAACAGCCGAATTCTCAGGAAACTTATGAAAATGTTCACATAATATGGTCATGCAGCAAACTAGGTACATAAAAAAGTACAGCACAGTACACGCCCTTTGGCCCACGATGTTGTGCCGTGGAATAATCCTAATCCAAAAATAAAATAACCTAACCTACACTCCCCTCAATTCACTGCTGTCCATGTGCATGTCTAGCAGTCGCTTAAATGTCCGAGCAAGCCATTCAGCTGTACCAATTGCTACAAAATCTCTGTGAAATGAAACTGGACAGATCACCTGGCATCGACCTAGGCACTGGAAAAGATAATGGCAGAAACAGCAAAGTCAACCCGACAAAGTCCTCCTTACTGAAATCTGGGGGCTAATGCTAAAATTGGGAGAGCTGTCTCACAAACTAGTCAAGCAACAGTCTGCCGTAATCATACTCACAGATTCATACCTTACAGACAATATCCTAGAGACCACCATCTCCATCCCTAGATATGTCCTGTCCTACTGGCAGTACATACCCAGCAGAGGTGGTGGCCCAATGGGATACACTTAGGTGGGAGTTGCCCTAGAATCCTTTAACATTTTACTGTGGACCTCATGAAGTCTTATGGCTTCAGAGTAAACAAGGGCAAGGAAACATCCTGCTGATTACCATATACCATTCACTCTTGGCTGATAAATCGATATTGCTCCATGTTGAACAACTCTTCGAGGAAGCGCTGAGGATGGCAAGGGCACAAAGTGCACTCTGGCTGGGGGATTTCAGTGTCTGCCATCAAGAGTGGCTCAACTCAGCACTACTGATTGAGCTGGTCAGGCCATTAGCTGCAATACTGGGTCTGCAGCAGGTGGTGAAGGAATCTACAAGAGAACAAACCAAATATGTACGACGTCATCCCTAACAATTTTCCGGCTGCAGATGCATCTGTCACAGTACCAGTGAGAGTGATCACGTACAGCCCATGTGGAGATGAAGTCTCTCCTTTAGAATAATCTGCATGACACTATCTGTGCTAAATAGCACAGACTATGAACAGATCGAGAAACTCAAGAGTGGGCTTCCATGAGGTGCAGCGGTCCAGCAACAGCAGCAAAACTGCACTCCAGCACAATCTATAACCTCATGGCCCAGCATATTTCCCACTCAACCATTACCACTAAGCCTGGGATCAAGAACAAAATCACGGTTGCTGGAGAAGCTCAGCAGGTCTGGCAGCATCTGTGGTGGAGAAAATAGAGTTAATGTTTCGGGTCTGGTGACCCTTCCTCAGAACTGATGGTGGCTGGGAAAACGTCAGATTATATGCAGAAAATAGGGAGGTGGGTGGGTTAGGGAGTAAACAATAGGATGGAGCCCAAAGAGAGAGAAATACAGTTGGACAGACAAAGGAGTTGCTAATGATCAGGCTGGGAGGGTGAATAGTTGTGAATGGGGACTTATAGTGACTAACAGCAGGGGGTGTTATAATGGCAGGCTATGTTGTAACAAGCGTGGGATCAACGCTGGTTCAATGGAGAGTGCAGGAGGGCATGCCAGGAGTAGGACCAGGCATATCTAGAAATGAGATGTCAACCTGGTGAAGTTACCAAACAGAACTACCTGCATGTCCAACAGCATAAGCAATAGGTTATAGTCAGAGCCAAGTGATCGCACAGCTGACAGATCAGATCTAAACTCCACAGTGCTGCTATATGGTGGTGGACAATTTAACAACTCACTGGAAGATGAGGCTGCACAAATATTCCCATCTTCAGAGCTGGAAGAGCTCGGCACATCAGTGCAAAAGATAAGGCTGAATTTCGCAGCAATCTTCAACCAGAAATGTCAAATGGATGATCCATCTCAGCCTCCTCCAGTGGTCCTCAGCAACGCAGATACCAGTCTTCAGCCAATTCAATTCACTCCATGTTAAATCAAGAAACAGTTGGTGACACAGGATACTGCAAAGGCTATGGGGCCTGACAACATTCCGACAATAGTACTGAAGACTTGTGCTCCAGAACTTGCTGCTCCCCTAGCCAAGCTGTTCCAATACAGTTACCACACTGGTATCTACCTGGCAATGTGGAAAATTGCCCAGACATATCCTGTACATTAAAAGCAGGACAGATCCAACCAGGCCAATTATCACCTACTCTCAATCATCATTAAAATGATGGAAGATGTCATCAACAGTGCTAACAAGTGGCACCTGCTCAGCAATAACCTGCTCAGTGACACCCAGTTTGGGTTCGCCAGGGTCAGTCATCCCGTAACCTCATTTCAGCCTTGGCTCAAATGTGGACAAAAGAGCTCAATTCCAGAGATGAGATGAGAGTGACAGACCTTGATATCAAGGTTGCATTCAACAGAGTGTAGTATCAAGGACCCCTAGCAAAACTGGAATCAATGGGTATCTGGGGCAAACTCTTTGTTGATTGAAGTCATACCTGACACATAGGAAGATGGTTGTGGTTGTTGGAGGTTGGTCTTCTCATCTCCATGACTTCTCTCCAGGCGTTTCTCATGGTAGTGTCCTAGACCTAACCATCTTCAGCTGTTTCATCGAAGACCTTCCCTCCATCATGAGGTCAGAAGTGGAGCAACAAGGTCTGGACCATATCCAGGCTTGGGCTGACAAGTGGCAAATAACATGCACATACAGAAATGCCAGCCCATGACTGTCACTAATAAGAGACAATGTAACCACCACCCTTTGATATTCAATGGTGTTACATCTCTGATACTCCCACTATCAATGTTCTAGGGGGTAACCATTGACCAGAAATCCAACTGGACTCACTACATAAACACAGTGACTGCAAGAGCAGCTCCGTGTCTGAGAATACTGTGGCCAGAAACTCACCACCTAACCCCACTAAATCCTCTCTACAAAGCATAAGTCAAGTATGTGAGGGAATACTCCTTACTTGCATGGATTGGTGCAGCTCCAACAACTTTCAAGAAACTTGACCCAACCAGGAAAAGCAGCTCACGTGACTGGAACCATATCCATAAACATTCTTTTCCCTTCACTATCAACACTCAGTAGCAGCAGTGTGTACTATCCTCAAGATGCACTGCATAAATTCATCAAAGAACCTCAGTCAGCAGCTTGCAAATTGATGACCACTTCCATCTAGCAGGACAAGAGCAACAGATACATGGGAACACCACTACCTGCAAGTTTCCCTCCCAGCCACTTATCAGCCTGACCTGGAAATATATCACTGTGCCTCAGGTTTTGGGGTGGATCTGTAGCTCTGGTTGTGGGTTTTGAGGTCAAAACACCAACTGGCTCCAAAAAGACACGACCAATACTCGCTCATCTCAATCCACATGGACAGGGAGAACCACAACTTCGACTGGGACAACACCAAGATCCTGGGCTAGGCTAGGCAGAGATAAGCACGAGAATTCCTGGAAGCATGGCACTCCACAAAGCATGCTATTAATAAACACATTGAACTCGACCCCATATACATTCCACTACGGAGGGAACCCGGAAGTGAGGCAATCCATCGCAACGGACCCCAGAGTTTATAAACCAGGCGGGAAAACACACCGACGTTCCATCAGAGGCTGCACTGAGGATATTACCAAGCACACTAATGAAATGTCTGTGGAACAACAAACCAGCTCGGTGACCCAACCAACCTCAACAAATATTACTGTACCTTCACTGTCACTGGGTCAAAGTCGTGGACATTCCCTCCCTCAGGGCATTGTAGGTCAACCTACAATGCACAGATCACAACGGTTTAAGAAGGCAGCTCACCACCACCTTCTGAAGGGCAACTAGGGACGTGCATTAAATGCTGGCCAGACAGTGGTGCCCACGTCCTGCAAGTGAATAAAAAGCATAACACTTAGAATTCTACATAACTCACTGGTTCAACCTATTCACTTTTTCATAGATGTCGTGTTGGTTACATTCAAAGATTTTAAAAATGTGATACAGGGACACTCCAATTAATTATTTCACATCTGATTTGTTTCGGTTGTTCCATCAGTTTGATCATTATATGTCAGTACTTATAATCTACCAATCAGTGAAACAGTCTTCTTAAACACCATAATGAAATATTTTCAATTAAATGTTTTTTCTAACAAAATTGATGTTGCAAACATACTCCTTTCGGGCATTTTTTAAAAATGAGTGAAGTACGTGATTCAAGTAGTTTTATGCATCAGCACTTACATAAAGTGACAGTAGTTGAAAGTGTACTCACATTTATACTGATGTGAATTGCAATGGATGGACTCCAGTAAGCCTGGAGAGGGAAATCTAGAGTAAAAGGCTGTTGCAGACCACGCCTTACAGCATTTTTGCATACAAGGACCTAGCAATCAAATAATTTCTTCCTGTTTTGCAAACTTATAGAATCCCTACAATGTGGAAACAGGCCCTTTGGCCCAAACAAGTCCACACTGATACTCAGAGCATCCCACCCATATCCATTCCTCTATAACCCACCTAATCTACACATCCCTGAACACTATGGGCAATTTAGCAAGGCCAACCTGCACATCTTTGGACAGTGGCAGAAAATTGGAGCGCCCAGAGGAAACCCATGCAGACACAGGGAGAATGTGCAAACTCCACACATACAGTTGACCGAGGCTATTCCCTGGGTCCCTGGTGCTATGGGGCAGCAGTGCTAACCACTGAGCCACCGTGCCACCCCAATTGTGGTCAATTAAAGAACCCTTGAATCACTGTTGCAGATCACAAGCCCAATATCTTAACAAACCAATGGTGGTTGATACTGGATCAGAAATATGTATTTAAAGTTGAACAAATGAATCTGAGGGAAAACAAATTGTTATAAACAGTATTAGAACCAATATTTCCTTAATTAGGCACCAAAGAAACCAGCTTCAGATCCTGTTAGAACAAGAGAAGATGTAGACCTTTCTATACACCAGTAACTTTCATAAGTGACCACTTCAAAATTACTTGGAACAGTCAACTATAGCTAGCTAACTAAAACTATACATTTGTTTCTTCCAGTTCATTGGGACTCTGGAAGTGGGACTGTTACTAATTTTGGCAGATGACACCATCCCTCAATACTGCCTCCATCTAAGATGTCAGATTACAAGAAAATGGTCACAGGTTCTATCCATCCTGCCCAACACCAAGAGATACCAGGTCATGTTGGAAGTGGCAGAGACTCAGCATTAACAGGCCCCAAATCTTACTTCCACTTGGATCAAATAAATACTTGAAGATTGAAAAAATAGTAACAGGAGTAGGCCATTTGGCCCTTCAAGCTTGCTCTGACATTCAATATAATCATGACTAATCATCCAACTCAGTACCCTGTTCTCCTTACCTCCCCACCTTTTGATCCCTTTAGCTGTAAAAAAAAATGTAACTCCTTCTAGAAAACAGTCAATGTTTTTGCCTCAACCATTTTCTTGGCAGAGAATTACATTGTCCTACTATTCTTCTACCACTCTCTGGATGAAGAAATTTCCCCTCATTCCAGTTCTAAATGGACTGTCTCACACCCTTAAATATTGAACCTTTGTTCTGGACAACCAGTCATCAGAAATATCCTTCTGGCATTTAGTTTGATTAGTTTTGTTAGAAATTATAGGTTTCTATGAGATCTGCCCTCATTCCTCAAAACTGGCACAGCCAGAATATTCTTCTAAAGATAAGGAAACCAAAACAACAACCATACTCCTAATGTTGTCTCACCAAGTCCCTGTTCAACTGGAGCAAGACATCCCTGTTGCAACACTCAAATTCTCTCACCATGAAGGTCAATATACTATTTGCCGCCTTCACTGCCTGCTGGCCCTGCATGATTACTTTCGGTGACTCGAAGTACAAGGACACACAAGGTCTCATTGCACCTCCTCCTCTCCCAATCTATCACCATTCAGATAATAATCTGCCTGCTACCAAAGTGGATAACCTCACACTTATCCAAGTTTGCCATTTACCATGCATTTGTCCATTTGATCAACTTGTCCAAATTTTCTGCATCCTCTTCGCAGCTCACCTTCCCGTCCAGCTGTGAATCACCTACAGACTTGGGAATACTACATTCAGTTACCTCATCCAAATAGTTAACATATATTGTGAATAGCTGGGGTCCAAGCACAGATCCCTGCATTTTCCCATTTGTCACTGCATGCACTCAGAAAATGACCCATTTATTCCTACTCTTTGTTTCCTGCCTACCAACCAGTTTGCCAAGCATGTCAGTACACCATTCCTAATCCCATGCACTTTAATTTTACATTCTAATCTCTTTCGTGTGACCATAATGAAAGGTGAAGTTAAATGAAATGAGTTAAAGTTAAAGTCAAAGTTAAATGAAATAAGAAGACAAAGTTGCAAGGAATGTATGTTTTATATTGCATTCTTAAAGGATTAAATAACAAAGAATTTGTTTAATTGAAGTCTGAGTCAGTTCCCTGCATTTTGCCTGTCACACATGGAATACCTGGGTAAAAGGTTTGAGTATTCCTTTTCAGGCAACACTGCATTGGAATATAGAATTTTGCAACATTTACAGACTAATGATAGGCTAGTCCTATTCCCTTTTGACTGTTCATTGCTGCCAAACATGACAAGTTACCTATTTATCTGTCTGCTGTACAAGCCAAAGTAAGGCAGCAATCCTGTAAGTAAATGCCAAGAAAGCAAGCCAGATATGCACATTGTTGAGGTGAATGAGATGGATCCAATCACTCTGCAATTTGGCAGGCGTATTGCAAGTTAAGAAGTCAATGAGCTCCGAAGTACAGCATTGGAGAGCTGATCTGTATTATAAGTGAGTTCTAAATGTGCCCTAATGATACAGTGAGGCTGGCGCTTTGCCAGTGCCAACATCCCTACATGGAGGATGCAAGAAATTATTGCCAATAGAGCATGCCCTGAGCAGTTCGGGGATACTGGCCAAGATGAATACCTGGAGAAGAATTTGGCAAGTTACACCTGCCAGATACCCATTCAAACTTCCATATCAGGAATTGTTGCTGACTAGTTTCTTTCCACTGTCTGAGAACATAGCAACCTGCACATAAATGAGGTGAGATTAGGTAATAATGAGGATTTTTTTGCATTTAAAGCCTTGGTGAAAAATCTCATTTTTTCTATTCGTGTGATGTCCTCCCAACTAACTCAACATTGCCCATTTTTTTTCAGGGGCTTGAAGATTCTGCCCCTAATATCTTGAGGCTCTTTGCAAAGGGAGTGTTTCGTCACAATATTATCTGAGTGAATTACTCCTGCACCCTCTTAATAGTCTTGATATCATTTGATAAGTTGAGGTGCCGAAACCTGAGAGTCTGTATGAAATTCAGCCTAAACAAAGATTTGGTGTTGGTTATTATTACTTTGATTTTATAATCTATTAATGTGTTGGTATTTATAATATTCTTTATAATAATATCTGATGGAAAAGTAATTAAGACCTAAGAAAATACTTAACACGTGAAAACCAAACCCTTACAAAAATTCTCCAGCATCTGCAGTTCCCATTATCTCTCTCCCTTACAAAAATGTTTGTTCTCTTTAGAAGTAAGGTCATCCCTATGGAAAGCAGGATGAGATTACCAAAATGTTATATGAGATCAACGTTCCTCTTTGAATATGGAAATTGGAATATAAGCTAGAAAATGGAAGGTATTTGAAGGTACTGACGATGTGAGTCTCGAACTGAATGCCCCTGCCAGCCATACTTTTGGCAGGAGAGGGGCATGCAAAATAGATCAGGGAGCTATCCCACCACCTTTCCACTTAGCCCGAAGCTCACCACCATCATATGGAGAGGGGACAGGTGCCAAAAGTGGCACTTGCTCACGATCTATAAATAAATAATTAATAGCTAATTGACCCTGTTTAAAAGCTCAGTTGACCCCTATATTCCCATGGTCAATGCCAGATTTTGATTGGTATGGGCAGGCAGCTGGCAGCGGGCAGTCCTTATCTTAAAGATTCTGAGAAGGCGTGAAGCATAGGTGGTACCACATTTGAACAGTTCTCTTTGATTGTCAGGCTAGCCAACTTCCTACCTGCACAGACTTTGAAACCCAAACCCCCCCCCCGCTCTTTAGGTGGCACAACATGGTCCCCCGAAGACTTAACTTGATGTAGGGTCCAATAGGAGTTTCATTCTGCAATAAATTCGTTCACCAGCACCACCTTATACTTTATTGCTGTAGGGAAGGCTTCTTCTTCATCTGTTATTGTGCTGTTGACTCTTTTTTTCTAGTGCTTTGAGTGAGCTGCAGGTAATGATTATAAATTTGGGAAAATACAGCAAGAATGAAAAGATCCGATTTTCAAACTTGGGGAGAAAAAACCTTATCTTCCTCTTAAAGTTTCAATGCAAGTACCAAATCTCACTAATGGTGAGCATCCTATTTCCATGCAATTACATCTCATTAATATCTAGTCTTGCCTCATTTATATCTATGTCGCAATTCTGCTAGGCACTGGTGAGAAACTACTTGGAATTAATTTCTGACATGAAAGTTCATTTATTTGATAGATGTACCTTGCTGCTTGATTCTCCAGGCCTCTATCATAGGATCCTTTCACTGGTACCTCATGATGGTTTCCATGGGCAGTGATTGCTTCCCATTCTTTGACAGGCAGCAGCATTGGCAAAATACCAGCCTTGCCACAATCACCATGACTGATCTCAGGTTAACTCAAAATATATCAGTACTTCGCAACTGTACTTTGGAGTCCACTGACATCATATGTTGCAATGTTCTTGTCAGGTTGCAAAAACACCCTGTTTCACTCATACTCCACTCCCAGTACCTCTCAAAAACCCATGGCACCTTCCCATGCAATCACAGAAGGTGTAACTCCTCCCTCCTCACTATCTAAGGCTCTAGACATATCTTCCAGGTGAAGCAGCAAATTACCTGCATTTCATTCAATGTAGTCTGCTGTATTTGCTGCACACAATGTGTTCTCCTCTGCATTGGGGAGATAAAACACAGGTTGGGCATGTCTTTCCGGAACACCGATGTTCCGTCCATAAAAATGACCCTGATCTTCCTGTTGCCTGCCACTTCAATGCACCACTGAGCCAACATCTCTGTCTCAGGCTTGCTACAGTGCTCCAACAAACATCAACACAAGCTGGAAGAACAGCAGAGATAGTACGAACTGCAGATACTGGAGAATCTAAGATAACGAGATATAGAGCTGGATGAACACAGCAGGCCAAGCAGCATCAGAGGAGCAGGAAAGCTGATGTTTTGGGTCTAGACCCTTTGCCTGAAACGTCAGCCTTCCTACTCCTCTGATGCTGCTTGGCCTGCTGTGTTCATCC
This sequence comes from Stegostoma tigrinum, assembly GCF_030684315.1. NCBI lineage: Eukaryota > Metazoa > Chordata > Chondrichthyes > Orectolobiformes > Stegostomatidae > Stegostoma > Stegostoma tigrinum. The sequence goes on along the minus strand of NC_081363.1, from coordinate 60,324,197 downwards.
AGCTCTACACCTTGTTATCCCTGGAAGAACAACACTTCATTTTCCACTTGGGGACTCTGCAGCCTTTAGAGCTCAATATTGAGTTCAATGATTTTAGGGCCTGAGCACCATCTCCCATGCCCTTACTCCTACCTTCAAACACCAAGTTTGTGATTGCATGGGCTGCTGGCGTAACCATCCCATTATCAGCCATTAATGGTCCCCATTCGCAATTATTGATTCTCCATGCTGACCTATACCCATTCCTTTGTCCAATTGCTGTTTTTTTCTCTCTCTGGATTCCACCTCCACCTATTGTTTAATCTTCCTCACCCTCCCTCCCCCACCCCACCTTCAGCATCTCTACCAACCTTTTGCTAGCTACAGCCAGTGATAAAGAAGGGTCACTGGACCTGAAATGTTAACTCTACTTTGTCTCCACCGATGCTGCCAGACCTGCTAAGCTTTCCTTTTCAATTTCTGTTTGTGTTCCTGATTTCCAGCAACTACAGTTCTTTTCTTTTGCCCTTTTTTTAAGAGTTGCTGCCAGCACAGTCAACCCATTTCAACCATTCACAGTTCCCCTCAGATTTATTTCTCTCCCAGCTTAGCATCAGTAAGCCATTTGTCTTCTTTGATCTCTCTTTGCACCATCTCCGCTTATCCCACTCACTCCTTACCACCAGCCCCACCCCACACCCGCACCACCATCACCACATCATTAGTGTAAATGCCACCGGAAATTGCTGGTGACATTCAGCTGTTCTGGCAGCATCTCTGGAGAGAAAGCAGAATTAATGTTTTGTGCCCAGTGACCTTGATCTTTGATTTATTTCAGGTCTGTCAAAGGGTCACTGGACTCAAAGCATTAACTCTTTCTTTCTCTCCACAGATACTGCCAGGTTTGCTGAGCTTCTCCAGCACCTTCTGTTTATGTTTCAGATCTTCAGTATCTGTTAATCTTTAAGTTATTCGATATCTTTACTTGGGAAAATTCTCTAGAGAATGATGAAACATTCACAGGTTGTTCAAATAATTGAATGAAATTATTAGTTAAGAACTGGCTTCTTTTTTGTTATATTGAGGTCAATTCAATATTGCCTAGCAAAATGAAGAAAGATTAAAGAACTGGGTTTTAGCATTCAGTCACTTCTAATATAGCAGTCATATTTTACATCTTAAAAAGAACATTGTGAGTTCTAAGATCCACTGAATTAAATGTTTGGATTTTCTCTGTATCCTAAATATTTTCAAAGGTAACAGTGTATCATTAAATTCATTTTTTGAACAAAACTAGACCTATTTTGAATTTTAGAAACATATCAAAAAGTAGCTTAGCTAAACATTTTCACAATATTTTTTGTCAACCTTCCAATTATAGTTTCACTGCATGAGAAAACTATTTGAATACTATATTGATATAAATTTTCAAGGAATTAAAGTCAATTCGAATTGGCCATTGTCATACTTACAAATTAATGTTTGGGGGTTTGAATGCAGATTGTTGGGTATTTCAAATAGAAGTGTCATGTAAAGGGCTATTTTGTTTTACAGGGATACAACATGGAAATGTCAATGTGGCTTCCAAAGAAACTACATTTGCTAAAGAAGGTTGCATCTCTGAGAGAAGCTGGTAATTCCTTACCCAGTGAAATTCTTGAAAGGATAGAGGGAATTAAAGACAAATGGCACCTGTTAGAGGTACGTTTTTTTAAATAATAGTTCAGTCGATGGTTTGCAAGTATGCACATATATGAAATAGAGACCCCCCATTTTATTTTTCTTAGGAGTTATCTTATATTTTAGAGTGAAAATTAGATTTTATAGTCACACATATTCAAGTACAGGGATACAGTGGGTAGAGTGCACTTTGAGATTCTCAAACATAGATATAAATATGTTAAACAGTGGATAAATACATTGAAACTGTTGAGTTCAATCAAATTGTCAAGCTGTGAAGGAACTGCCAGTTTACATATCTTGGCCTTTAAGCTTTTAGGAAAAAAAACTGTATTAAGTCATTGCTTGCTATTTCACTCTGAATGTTGACAAAAGTGCAAAGGTTATCACGCTAGGATTTATGCTGCTTGAGTTATTTCCCAGCCTATTATCATGATCGAGTATTGATCAGTTCAGGTTTTGATTAGCAGCTCCAAGATCTTGTAAAGCCTTCGAAGTAGTCTATGAAGACAATTTAAAAACTATGTATGTACTTTATACATATATATGTATGAGAGACACAGTGGTAGAAGGAAGTTAAATGTAGTGATTATCCAGTGAGACCTTTTGTTTTCATTTATCAATAAATACTTAAGTACTTTGTTTTATTTCATCTGTGGGAAGTGCACCCAACTCCAGCTCCTTGGAAACCGCGTTAGGGAACTGGAGCTGGAGCTGGATGAACTTCGGAGCATTCGGGAGGCTGTTGGGGTAATTGAGAGGAGTTACAGGGAGGTAGTCACACCTCAGGTACAGAAAAAAGGTAGATGGGTTACAGTCAGGGGACAGAAAGGGAACAGGCAGACAGTGCAGGGATCCCCTGTGGCCATACCCCTCAATAACAAGTATACCATTTTGGATACTCTTGGGGGGGATGACTTACCAGGGGTAAGCCATGGGGTACAGGTCTCTGGTGCAGAGTCTGTCCCTGTTGCTCAGAAGGGAAGTGGGGAGAGGAGGAGAGCATTAGTCATTGGGGACTCCATAGTTAGGGGGACAGATAGGAGATTCAGTGGGAATGAGAGAGACTCGCGGTTGGTATGTTGCCTCCCAGGTGCCAGGGTCTGTGACATCTTGGATCGTGTTTTTGGGATCCATAAGGGGGAGGGGGTGGAGCCCCAAGTCGTGGTCCACATAGGCACCAATAACATAGGTAGGAAAAGGGATGGGGATGTGAGGCAGAAATTCAGGGAACTAGGGTGGAAGCTTAGAGCTAGAACAGAGTTGTTATCTCTGGTTTTTTATCAGTGCCACTTGCTAGCAAGGTGAGGAATAGGGAGCACAAGCTGTTGAACACGTGGTTGCAGGGATGGTGCAGAAGGGAGGGATTCAGATACCTGGATAATTGGGGCTCATTCTGGGGTAGGTGGGACCTCCACAATAGGGATGATCTACACCTGAACCAGAGAGGTACCAATATCCTGGGGGGGAGGGGGGGGGAAATTGCTATTGCTCTTCGGGAGGGTTTAAACTAATTCAGCAGGGAGATGGGAACCTGAATTGTAGCTCCAGTGAACAGGAGGTTGAAAGTAGTGAGATCATAAATAAGGTTTCAAGGTCACTGGAATTTACCGGCAGGCAGGAAGGTGGTTTGAAGTGTTTCTACTTCAACGCCAGGAGCATCCGGAATAAGGTGGGTGAACTTGCAGCATGGGTTGGTACCTGGGACTTCGATGTTTTGGCCATCTTGGAGACATGGATAGAGCAAGGACAGGAATGGTTGTTGCAGATTCCAGGGTTTAGATGTTTCAGTAAGATCAGGGAAGGTGGTAAAAGAGGGGGAGGTGTGGTATTACTAGTCAAGGACAGTATTACGATGGCAGAAAGGATGTTTGATGAGGTCTTGATAATAAAATGTGAGGCTGGATGAACACAGCAGGCCCAGCAGCATCTCAGGAGCATCTTTGATGAGGACTTGTCTACTGAGACAGTATGGGCTGAGGTTAGAAACAGGAAAGGAGAGGCCACCCTGCTGGGAGTTTTCTATAGGCCTCCGAGAAGTTCCAGAGATGTAGAGGAAAGGATTGCCAAGATGATTCTGGACATGAGCGAAGGTAAAAGGGTGTTGTTATGGGGGCTTTAACTTTCCAAATATTGACTGTAAGTGCTATAGGTAGAGTACGTTAGATGAGTCAGTTTTTATCCAATGTGTGCAGGAAGGTTTCTTGACACAGTATGTAGATAGGCCAACAAGAGGTGAGGCCACTTTGGATTTGGTTCTGGGTAATGAGGCCAGGTGTTAGATTTGGAGGTAGGTGTGCACTTCGGTGATAGTGACCACAATTTGGTTACTTCTGCTTCAGCGATGGAAAGGGATAGGTATATGCCGCAGGGCAAGAGTTATAGCTGGGGGAAAGGTAATTATGAGGCGATTAGGCAAAATTTAGGATGCATAGTATGGAGAAGAAAACTGCAGGTGTTGGGCACAAATGAAATGTAGAGTTTCTTCAAGGAACAGCTAATGCATGTCCTTGATAAGCATGTACTTTTCAGGCAGGGAGGAAGTGGTCAAGCGAGGGAACCGTGGTTTACTAAAGAAGTTGAATCTCTTGTCAAGAGGAAGAGGGAGGCTTATGTAAAGATGAGGCGTGAAGGCTCAGTTAACGAGCTTGAGACTTACAAGTTACCCAGGAAGTATCTAAAGAGAGAGCGAAGCAGAACCAGGAGGGGACATGAGAAGTCTTTGGCAGGTAGGATCAAGGAAAACCCTAAAGCTTTCTATAGGTATGTCAGGAACAAAAGAATGACTAGAGTAAGGTTAGGGCCAGTCAAGGACAATGGTGGGAAGTTGTAGGTGGAGTCTGAAGAGATAGGAGAAGTGCTAAATGAATATTTTTTGTCAATATTCACACAGAAAAAAGACAATGTTGTCGAGGAGAATGCTGAAATACAGGCTATTAGAGTAGATGGGATTGAGGTTCGTAAGGAGGACGTGTTAACAATTCTGGAAGGTGTGAAAATAGATAAGTCCCCTGGGCCAGATGGGATCTATCTAGGATTCTCTGGGAACCTAGGGAGGAGATTGCAGAGCCTTTGGCTTTGATCTTTATATCATCATTATCTTCAGGAATAGTGCCAGAAGACTGGAGGATCGCAAAAGTACAGATTTACATCAAAACTAGAAATTGTTGGAAAAGCTCGGGAACAATTGCTAGGGAACAGAAGGAGGAAGAACTTTGGGAATAAATGCTGAATAGTTCCTTGGGCCTGATGGTCTGCAACCTCATAAAAGGAGTGACCACTAGGCTTTTTCTGATGAAGGGTCTAAGTCCAAAATGTCAGCTTTTGTTGCTTCTAAGATGCTGCTTGGCCTGCTGTGTTCGTCCAGCTCCACACTTTGTTATCTCAGATTTTCCAGCATCTGCAGTGCCCATTATCTCTCACCACTAGAAATGTGGATGTGTTTGTTGTGATCTTCCACAATACCCTGAATTCTTGGAATCTCCACGTAGGTTTGAAACCTCTCTCTTCTATTCAAGAAAGGAACAATATTGAAAGCAAGAAACTAGAAGGCCAGTTAGGCTAACATCCATCATAAGAAATTGCTAGAATCAATTTAGATTTAGATTTAGACCAATTGCTACAATCCTTCAATATAAGGTAACAATAGGACATTTAGAAAATCATAATGTAATGAGCAAGAGTCAACATGGCTTTGTGAAAGGGAAATCCTGTTTGTCTGATATATTTGAGGGTGTAACAAGTAGGGTGGATCGTGAGGAACAAATAGATGTAGTGTATTCTGATTTCCAAGAGACTTTTGATAAATACCAGTACATTGATAAACCATCTATGGAACAAATTATTCTAGATTTGGTTGAAAGCAATTAGATGGGGCCAGTTAATAATCTTATTGTGAGATATCCTTTTGGAACAATGTGACCATAACATGACTATATTATTCACTGGGATAGGAAGTGAAATAGTCCAATCCAAAACTAAGGTTCTAAATCTAAGGTTCAAAGGTATGAGGAGTAAGGGGCTGTGATTGATTAGATACTTTCCTGTAACCATGGATAACCATAGCTAACAAAAAAAATTAAGAACAGTATTAGATGCAAACAGGAGTCATACCATGACTTGAAAAACAGCAAGTCTGAGGAGTGGTATTTAGAATTCAGCAAAGAAGGACCAAGTGTTAGATTAAGAGGGGTAAAATAGAGTATGCCAGTGAACTTACAAGAAACATGAGAGTGTTTTCAAGTGTGGAAAAGATTAGCGATGACAAATGTATGACACTTACAGGCTGAAACAGGAGAATTCATAATGGAGAACAAGAAAAGGGCAGAACAATTAAACAATTATTTTTGTTCCATCTTTTGAGAAGAAGACACAAATAATTTCCCTGAAGTATGAGAAAACAAAGGTTTATTAAGAAGGATGAATTGAAGGAAATCACTACTGGCAAAAAATAGTGATGGGGAAAGGCCCAGATGGTTCACTTCACAGAGTGGTCGCACTGGTTGTCATCTTCCAAAATTCTAGATTGTAGGATGGCAAATGTAATTCTCCTGTTTATGTAAGAAAGGAGGGAGAAACCCAGGAATTACAGACTGGTTTGCCAAATGTAAGTCATCGGAAAAATGCTAGAGTCAATAATGAAAGATGTAATAGCAGGAAAATACCAACAGGATTACAGAAGTCAACATAGCTTGAATGAAAGGAAAGTAGTGTTTGACAAACCTGCAATTTTTTGAGGAAGTACTAGTTAAATAGATGAAGGAGAACCAGTCGATATGATATATTTGGATTTTCACTAAGCTTTTGATGAAGTGCCACATCAGAGGTTGGTATGTGAAATTAAAGCACATCGTGATGAAGCACATGGTGATAATAAATTGGCATGGATTGAGAATTGGTTACCAGACAGGAAACTGAGAACAGGGACATATGGTTCTTTCTCAGAGGGGTTGGCATTGACAAGTGGGGTACCACAGGGATCAGTGCTTGGGACACGGTTATTTATGATGACTTGAATGAGGGATCAAATGTCATATTTCCGAATATGCATTGACCACAGAACTGGTGGGATTGTATTTGGTGAAGAGGAATTAAAGAGGCTACAAGGAGGTTTTGGCAATTTGAGTGCATAGGTTAATACACAGCAGATTCAGCATAAAGTGGGTAACTGTAAGGTTTTCACTTCAGTAAGAAAAACAGAATGGCAGTGTATTATTTAAATGATGATAGATTAGGAATTGTTGATTTACAAAGAGGCCTGGACATCCTTGTACACCTGTCACTCAAAGCAGCATGCACGTGCAGCGACCTGTTTGGATGGCAAATGATTTGTTAGATTTCATTGCATGAGGGTTTGAATATAAGAGCAAGAAAGGGCCTTGGTGAGACAACAGTCGAGTATTTTCTGTGGTTCTGGTCTTCTTGCCTATGAAAAGATATACTTGCCATAAAGGGAAGTTCAATTAAAGCTCACCAGATCAGACAGTTGGGTAGGTTTATCATATCAGGAGAGTTTGGGTCAATTGAGCCTATATTCTCTGAAGTTTAGAAGAATAATTGAAGCATAAGAGTTTGACTGGCTTGGACAGACTGAATACAGGGATGTTGTTTCTCTTGTCTGATGGTCCCAGATCAAGGGGGAACAATCTCAGTGTATGAATTAAGCCAATTTGATCTCAGTTGAGGAAATATTGCTTCACTCAGAGGGTTGTCAACCTGCCAAATTCTCTACTGCTTTAGGTTGGGGAGGTTAAAGAAAAGATAGACTTTGAAATTTCAAGGGATATGGAGAAAGTGTGGGTGTATGGTGTTCAGATAGAGGATAAGCCAGATCAAGTTGAATAAAAGCAAAATAGTGCAGATACTGGAAATCTGAAAAAATCCAGAACATATTGAAGAAATTCAATAAGTCTGGCAACATCTGTGGATAGAGGAACAGAATTAATGTTTCAAGTCCAGTATGACTCCTCTTCAGATACTGCCAGACTTAGATCATGTTACATGGCAGAATGGGTTCAGTGAGCTGAATGATCTGCTTTATCTTCAATGTTGCTATGTAATGCCACATAAAATGACATGCCATTCAAATTTAGAGCCCATGTGGTTCGGAGTAACATGCGAATATGGATAGGGTATTCGTTAGCTAACAGGAAGCATACAGTCAAAATAAATGAGTCTTATTCATGTTGGCAAACTATAACTTGTGGACTGTCAAAGGATCAGTCCTAATGCTCCAGCTATATACAATTTGTATTAACGATTAGAATGAAGGAACTGAGTGTGTGGTAGCTAAATTTGTGCCATACAAGGGCCAGACAATGACCATCTCCAAAAAGCAAAAATCTAAACTTTACCCCTTGACAATCAATGGCATCACCATCACTGAAGCATTCCACTATCAACATTCTGGAGGTTACTTTTGACCAGAAACTCAACTGAACAAGTCATATGAATAGTATACAAGAACAGACCAGAGGCTAAGAATTCTGCAGGTAGTAAATCACCTCCTGACTCCCCAAATCCTATCCACCATCTTCAAGGCACAGGTCAGGAGTGTGCCGGAATACTCCATACTTGCCTGGATGAGTGCAACTCAAGAAGCTTGACACCTATAGAAGGCAAAAAAGTCTGCTTGATTTACACCACATCCACAAAAACATTCACTCCCTCCACGACCGATGCTCAGTAACAGCGGTATGTACTGTGTATATGGTGCTGTGCACGAATTCACCAACATTCTTTAGGCAGCACGTTCCAAATGAGACCCACTGCCAATAAGGACAAGGGTAACAACTATTATGGGAATGCTGCCACCCGAAAGCTCCCCTGCAAACCATTCACCATCCTGATGTGGAAATGTGTCACTTTTCCTTCAATGTTACTGAATCAAAATGCTGGAATTCCCTCCCTAAGGGCATGATGGGCCTGTCTACAGCATGTGAATTGTAGCAGTTCAAGAAGGCAGCTCACCAGCACCTTTTCAACGGCAGCAGGGGATGGGCAATGAATGCTGGTCTACCAGTTATATTCACATCTATGAATGATCAATAAACAAAAATGATACGAAGGTGGGTCGGAAAACAAATTGAGAAAAGAATGCAAAACATTGGATTTTACTTTTTCTGGCTAACTCTGAGTTGTATTTAGTTTCTGGAGGGGTTTTCACCTGAAGGCTCGGTGTTTTCTTGCCATAATTACATCCACTTCACTCCCACAATCCACAACCTAGGATCCATGGCATCTTTCATGTCTGTTTTCTGGCCCAAATTACAATATGTCATTGCTGGAACAACTCACCACTCAGTGGGCATTCACTGAGATCAACATACCTCCCGTCTGCACCATATTTGAAAGGAGGGTGTGTACCTGGACTTGCACTTACATTCCAAAGATGCCTTGCTCATTGACAGACAGAGTTGGATAATGACAGAGAAGGGGATAATGGCAGCAAGACTCTCTAAAAGGGACCTGGAGGCGCTGAAGACAAAATGGTCCAGAGGAGAAAATGCACCCTATTCCCAGTGGAGTAACAGAGGAAGCTGCATTAGCAGATCCTGCTAGCCTATTCAGAGATTGTCATCTGGGTCAGTGCTGTCTCCAGAATCTGGAAGAATGGCCAGCAATGGAGAAACCAGGTTAATAACCTTCAGAGATAATGGGAACTGCAGATGCTGGAGAATCCAAGATAATAAAATGTGAGGCTGGATGAACACAGCAGGCCAAGCAGCATCTCAGGAGCACAAAAGCTGACGTTTCGGGCCCAGACCCTTCATCAGAGAGGGGGATGGGGAGAGGGAACTGGAACAAATAGGGAGAGAGGGGGAGGCGGACCGAAGATGGAGAGTAAAGAAGATAGGTGGAGAGAGTATAGGTGCGGAGGTAGGGAGGGGATAGGTCAATCCAGGAAAGATGGACAGGTCAAGGAGGTGGGATGAGGTTAGTAGGTGGATGGGGGTGCGGCTTGGGGTGGGAGGAAGGGATGGGTGAGAGGAAGAACCGGTTAGGGAGGCAGAGACAGGTTGGACTGGTTTTGGGATGCAGTGGGTGGGGGGGAAGAGCTGGGCTGGTTGTGTGGTGCAGTGGGGGGAGGGGACAAACTGGGCTGGTTTAGGGATGCAGTAGGGGAAGGGGAGATTTTGAAACTGGTGAAGTCCACATTGATACCATTAGGCTGCAGGGTTCCCAGGCGGAATATGAGTTGCTGTTCCTGCAACCTTCGGGTGGCATCATTGTGGCAGTGCAGGAGGCCCATGATGGACATGTCATCTAGAGAATGGGAGGGGGAGTGGAAATGGTTTGCGACTGGGAGGTGCAGTTGTTTGTTGGAATGTCATCTTGGGGCCTGGGACAGGGGTGAGGGAGGAGGTGTGGGCGCAAGTGTAGCATTTTCTGCGGTTGCAGGGGAAGGTGCCGGGTGTGGACATTCCACATTAAGCAGAGGTTCACCTGCACATCTGCCAATGTGGTATACTGCATCCACTGTACCCAGTGTGGCTTCCTCTACATTGGGGAAACCAAGCGGAGGCTTGGAGACCGCTTTGCAGAACATCTCCGCTCAGTTCGCAACAAACAACTGCACCTCCCAGTCGCAAACCATTTCCACTCCCCCTCCCATTCTCTAGAGGACATGTCCATCATGGGCCTCCTGCACTGCCACAATGATGCCACCCGAAGGTTGCAGAAACAGCAACTCATATTCCGCCTGGGAACCCTGCAGCCTAATGGTATCAATGTGGACTTCACCAGTTTCAAAATCTCCCCTTCCCCTACTGCATCCCTAAACCAGCCCAGTTCGTCCCCTCCCCCCACTGCACCACACAACCAGCCCAGCTCTTGCCCCCCACCCACTGCATCCCAAAACCAGTCCAACCTGTCTCTGCCTCCCTAACCGGTTCTTCCTCTCACCCATCCCTTCCTCCCACCCCAAGCCGCACCCCCATCCACCTACTAACCTCATCCCACCTCCTTGACCTGTCCGTCTTTCCTGGATTGACCTATCCCCTCCCTACCTCCCCACCTATACTCTCTCCACCTATCTTCTTTACTCTCCATCTTCGGTCCGCCTCCCCTCTCTCCCTATTTATTCCAGTTCCCTCTCCCCGTCCCCCTCTCTGATGAAGGGTCTGGGCCCGAAACGTCAGCTTTTGTGCTCCTGAGATGCTGCTTGGCCTGATGTGTTCATCCAGCCTCACATTTTATTAATAACCTTCTTTGCTTTGCCAGGGTAAGTGTCAAACTCCATTCTCTGGCACATCGCACTCACTCTCTCAGTGCCATTGGGCATTTCTCCAATGAAGGCTCATGCTTTGGTCATCTCATTGTTGCCTACAACACCTTCTCTCACTCAGTCTTAATGCTGCCAACCTCAGCAACCATTAACACGTCATCTGACAGTATGTCATGGCCACAAACAAGGCTCAATGGAAGCCAGCACCAAGATCCTACTGCATCAACTGAAAGCAGAGGGAACAATGCTCTCATTCTGACACCCTTGCCCCTCCTCATTCAACATCCCTAATGTTTGGCTCCCCTCAATTTCTTCTCCAAGCCATTTACCATTCTGACTTGGAAATATATCGCTGTTCCCTCACTGTCACTGGGTCAAAATCCTGGAATTTCCTCCCTGATGGCATTGTGGGTCAACCCACAGCAGGTGGACCACAATGGTTCAAGAAGGCAGCTCACCACCTCCTTCTCAAGGGCTACTAGGGAGGGAAATGAATGCTGTCCAGCCAGCGACACCCACATCCCACAAAAAGAATAAATACATTTTAAAAAGCACAACATTGTAGCTGTCAATCAGCTGACCAGCACTGGCTGTGCATGTGAGATGCAAAACACACACAGGGTCAATGCAGTAGGATAGGCAACCTGCTTGCCTGTGCGCTGTATGTTGCATGAGCCTGTGACCAATAAAATTTAAATAAAACCAATAAAACCAATTCCTTTAAAACACCAATGAACAGTCACTTCTGAAGCTCCTTCCTTCACAGCCTCTTGCCCTGCCTTCTCTGAGTATGCTCACAATCTCGGTGAGAAGCTAGGAATACTGTGGTGAGTAACTTACCTCCTGACTCCTAAAAGCCTGTCCACCAGCTGCAAGGCAGAAGTCAGGAGTCTGACAGAATACTCCCCACTTGCCTGGATGAGTGCAGCCCCAACAACACTTAGGAAATTTGACACCATCCAGGACAAAGCAGTCTGCTTGATTGGCACTACATCCACAAGCATCCAATCCCTCTACCATTGATGCTCAGTAGCAAAAGTGTGTACAATCTACAAGATGCACAGCATAAATTTACCAAAGATCCTCAGACAGCACCTTTCAAACCCACAACCACTTCCATCTAGAAGGACAAGGGCAACAAATACATAGGAACACCACCACTTTCAAATTCTCCTCCAAGGTGCTCACCAGCCTAATTTGGAAATGTATTGCCGTTCCTTCACTGTTGCTGGGTCAAATGTCTGGAATTCCCTCCCTAATGGCATTGTGGTCGACCCACAGCAGGTGGACTGCAGCAGTTCAAGAAGGCAACTCATCATCGCCTTCTCAAGGGCAACTAGGGATGGGCAATAATTGCTGACCAGCCAGCGATGGCCACATCCTATAAATGAATAAATAAAAAAGCCATTTTCTTTCTCATTGCACACTTTCAATTTCCACCATTTTCAACGTTGACAGTGAGTGTCCTTGGCCAAAGACTTCAGCCTATTCCAAATATGTCAGTGAGGCCATAGACATCCACATTCTTTTCACGATACTGTAGACTGTACCAAACTGTAGACCCCACAGACTTCCCACTTCCCCAAGCCCCTAACCAGTCCTTTTACATGTACCTGCACCTGTTTACACTTCCCAGCAAGATCTGGCATATGAGGTGACCATACCAATGTGGTCATACATTGCCCCTCCCCCTTGAAGCCAGGATGCTGCTGACTATGGATGACCCTGCCTCCAACACTACGCCCTTCCTAGCCATGCTTTACTGTATCCCTGCCTTGCAAATCCTACTCTGTCCCCTTCAAAATTATACTGTGCCCTTTCCTGGAGCCCGAAGGCCTCAGTGCCAGATAGTAACTTGCTGAGTCTCAGTCCCATTGTGGTATTTGTCTGAAATCCCTGGCAGCATTCTGCAGAGCCAACAGGCAGACAATGCCCTGAAAAGCAGAGGCATGGACCGCTTGACCAGTGAAAGCCTGGCCATAATCAATTCGCTTGACTGATATGGAAGGCTGGCTTTGACTGACTTTGCCTGGATCCCCCGACTGGACTTCTTTGAGGGCGACTCCCTGTGAGTTGGCTACATGGTTGTCTGTTTAAATAAGTGACCCATTATTCAGTGATAATGCCCTCTTGCCCTAGACTCTCCCACAAGAGGGAAACAACCTTTATGAAGTCCCTTAAGAATATCATGCTCCAATAATATTGTCACTTGTTCTTCTAAACTCGATTAGTTCAGGCTCAATCTACTCAACATCTCGTCATTAGACAGCCCCTCCCATTCTTAGGACCAGTTGAGTGAACTTTCCCTGGACTGCGTCCAATTTCATGATATCTGTTCTCATAAGGGTACCAAAACTGTTAACAGTATTCCAGGTTTGATCTAACTTGTCCCCTATATACTTATAGCAAGGCTTCTTCATATTTATCCTGCAATCCCTTTGAAATGAACGCAGATATTCTATTTGCCTTCCCTAATACCTGTCAAATTTGAATGCTAGCTTCATACAAGGACTCCCAAATCCCTCTGTTCTGTAGCCTTCTGCAGTCTTTCTCCATTTGAATACTGTTCAATTCCTCTTTTCTTCCTGCCAAAGTGAGTAACCTCACACTTACCCGCATCCTATTCCATCTGCAAACTTTTTCATTTCTGTAACCTGTCTATATCCTTCTGCAGACTGTTTTTCTCATCATCACCACCTGCTTTCCCACTTATTTTTGTATCATTGGCAAACATGGCTATTGTACATTCATTTTTCTCATCCACGTCATTAATAAACATTGTAAATAATTGTGGACAGATTGGATGTTGAGATGATGTTTCCACCCAGGGAACATAATTACAGAATAAGAAAGCACTCATTTGAAACTCAGATAAAAAAGAACTTATTTTCGAGTAATGCAGTAAAGGTTTAGAATTTACTATCCCAGAGAGTTGTAGAGGCCAGATCACTGAAAGTATTTCAAGTGGAGGTGGACGGAGGAATTTTGGGATATAAGGAGCTGGCATGAAACAAATGGGATACAAGGTTAAAATATTGGCATGGATTCAGAATTGGTAGACAGACAGGAAATGGAGAGTGGGAATAAGTGAGTCTTTTTCCAGGTGGGAGGCAGTGATGAGTGGGGCACTGCGAGTATCAGTGCTCAGGCACTAGCTATTTATGACATATGTAAATGACTTGGATGAATGGCTTGGTTGAGGACCCAAATACAACATTTCCAAGTTTGCTGAAGCCATAAAACTGAGTTGGATTTTCAGTTGTGAAGAGGTTACAAGCAGACTTCAAAGTGATTGGCACAAGTTTAGTGAATGGGCAAACACCTGGTAGATGCAGTATGACATGACTAAAAGTAAATTTGCACACATTGGTGTGAAAAACAGAAAGGCAGAATGTCAGTTAAGTGATGATATATTCAGAAATGTGGATGTACAAAGGGATCTGGATATACTTGTACACCATTCAGTGAAAGTAGACAGGTAGGAGTAGCAACCAATTTGGAAGGCAAATAGCATTACGGCCTTCATTGCAAAAGGATTTGAGTTCAGAAATAAGCTTTCTCTCTGCAGTTAAACCGGACCTTGATGAGACCATCCCTGGAGTTTTGGTCTCCCTAACTTTGCCATAGAGGGAGTGCAGCAGAAGTTCACTAGGCTCACACTGGAGATGGCAGGACTGAAAAATAAGAAGTTTGTTTGACGAGGCTTGTCTTTACTGATGTTTAGAAGGATAACAGAGGAATTCATTGAACAATATAAAATTCTCACAGGCTGGACAGACTAGATGGAGAGAGGATGTTTTCCCTCATTGGGAGTCTAGAACCATGGGCCGCAGTTCAAGGATACGGGGTAGGCCATTTAGGACTGAACTGAAGGAGCATTTCATTAAAAGGGTAGTAAATCTCTGGAATTTGCTACCACAGAAGGCTGTGGAGGCCAAGACACTGAATAGGGTATTTTTTAAAAGCCTCAAGGGGTAATGGGAGAAAACAGGAATGTAATATTGAGGTAAAGGATTAGCAATGGTCATATTGAATAGCAGAGCAGGCTTCAAAGGCCAAATGTTCTACTCCTGTTCCTAATTTCTATACTTCTGTGTTTCTGAGCAAGAGGAGTTGAGACCTCGGGCAGATCAGCTCTGATTTTATCAAATTATGGGTGAACTTGAGCAGCTGAATGGCCTACTCCTATTATTTTCTTATGTTCCTATGTTCTTATGTTACACAGATATTGGCATTAATTATGTATCTTGAGCATACATAAAGAAAGTATTCTGAGATAATGGTAAGGGAAGAAGTATACATATGTAATATTGCATTCTGTAAAAAAATCTATCATTAAGTGAAATATTGACATTTTCTTTACCATCTGGCTTCTGAGGGATTTAATATGCTGCTGAAACTCTTTCTTGCTCTGTTATCACCTCAGTAATCACCATTAATGTAAAACTACCCTTAATTTGTCTCCACTTGCTGATATTGCATACTCCCTTTACCTCATCCAGCCTACATGTGACCCCAGACACTCAATAATGTCAATGACTCTTAACTGTCCTCTAAAACGGCCCAACAGGCCAGTCAGTTTGAGTTCTTTGGAATGAATAACAAAAACGACAGCCTGGAAAGAAGCTGTGGGAGAAGACAGGGAAAAAAACAGTCTCTCCACACAATGATGAGGCTTTCTGACTTGGCAAAATGCCAGTGAGCCAGGATATGGTGCTCAAGACATCAGCTCCCTTCCTTTCACCTTTCCCACCATATTATCAGTCCTCTTACCTTCCAGCCAGTCGTCACGAAGCTGGGAAAATTCATTCCATGGTATTATATTATTTTTCTGAAACAGTTTCTGAGTATTGAATCATAAACTGTCCTACAAAATCATAAAAAGTTTAGACAGATTAAAGGCACATTAAAGGCAGACTTATAGTTGCATTTGCAGATTTGTAAGACAATAGATCCAAATCTCAAGTTCTGACCCTCCCATACTAATGCTTCCACTCCTGAATATTAAAACCTTGTTTGCAAATTCAGAGTAAAAAGCTTGCATCTCAGCATAGCTAATTAGATATGACGTTTGGGTCAGTTTTCTAGTCTTTGGTCAGAGCTCTGAATAGGTCATGTAGAATCAGAACATTGAATCATAATGCAATGAAACTAACATGACCATCTTTGCTCTGCATGTGCACCACCTCTTGTAGGCTTAATGCTGATGGAAGCTACAAACAAATCTACAGTCTATGCTAACCTGGCCTCTAACCTGATCCTCTAAGCTAAGAGATGTGGCAGCAGGGAAGCAGACAAGAAGTGGAAGAAAGGGAGGAAATCATAATGATCATGCCTTTATATCACTGCTGTGTGGAAGGAAAAACATTGCAGTCTTACACCTTTTTGTTCATTGTCTCTCTTCCAATTTACCCAATCTATCATAACATTATACAAACAGTTTAGTTAAGTAAACAACTTTACACAAAAATGATGGAAATTACTTTTTTAATAAAAATAATGGAAATAAAGTGGAAATGAGAACTGGATGTTTTTACTACTTGTGCCATTTCTGGCTTTTATGAAGGGACTGAATTCAATTCCCTTTTATTTATTACAATACAAGGTTTAATTTACACAGGGAGTTTGGGTGGCTGTGAATGGTCGGCAGCTTGTCTCCATCATAACGAAAGTTATGCATTAAACTATCAAAACAAACTAAGAAGTATTTAACATTGCCATCATTTCATTTGAATTGGTATATGCAGAAGAAACTAAAAAGTTAATATTAAAAAGTTTTAAAACAATGGAAAATAATTTAATGTTCGTTTCATATCAAGTGAACAATCTGATACAGAAAATGATGGAATAAAATATCAGTGGAACATAGAGTTGAATCCAGGAAATTTTGTCCCCTGTGCTGCATATTACTCCATCTCAACTGCATATTAAACAACCCTATCAAAAAAGGCATTGGCATCTGCTGTGCTGCCACAAATTGTGAATTAAATGAAATTGATGTCCTCTGTCGTATATTTATGAAGACAGACCATTCTCAGAAGTATTCTGCTTATGAAGAATTTATGATTGCAAACTGTTCCTGAACAAAAAGTGGCAATAAATTCTTTTTTTAAACACCCTTCTCAGGGTATTGAGTCTGCTGCTGCTGGTAAATTTGTCACAGCAGAAAACAATAGCTAAATCTGGATTCCTCTGTGAGTCTTTATATTATGAGTATTCCCGTGGTATAAGGAACGGGTTTACCAGAATTTTTCATCTAACATTTTTCTTTAATAGATTAGTCTGATACTATTTGTATAAAATGATTTCATTGAGTCTGGATGCTATACACACTCCCACACCCAGTGCACTGCCTATTGCTCCCAAAATTGCCAAATATTATTTTATGCTGTGGGTGGACAGCTTAATTTGCAGGGATTTATCATCCAACTGACAGTTTCAATTTGGCTTCTTTTGTTTTTAAATGTTCGTTAATTTTACTTAATTAATACAGTACAGTAATTTGAAAAATTGATGAAATAACATTTTTTTTGTTCATTTCCACAGCAGGTACATTGAATTATGCCTGAGACTTGATTTTTAATTAGGTTTTTTTAAGGCAGTGGTGTTTCTAGCCAGTACACTTATCAATAAGTGATGATTATTCGATACCAATCTTAAAAACAAATCACTGTGCATGAAGCTAATTGATGTTTTCTTTGCTGTGTCAGAGAACGCTCAGAGAGAAAACCCAGCACACAGTAATGGGCCCGAGTGGGGCAGGAGCATGTGATCTTCTGTCACCTGAAAGCAGTAGCCTGGTGAGGCAGCTGGAGGTCAGGATCAAAGAGCTTAAATGTTGGATGAGAGATACGGAGCTTTTCATCTTTAATTCCTGCCAGCTGCAAGAAAAAGAAGGGACAACGGAGGTCCAGAAAAAACTGCAGCATTTTAAGGTAGCTGATCAAGTAATGTTCCTTTAGTGCATTTTATGGTCCACACATGGCAATTCATGGATGTTTTATGGCAAACAAAAGCAGTGAAGAGTGAACAAAAATAAAAGTAGTTTTTAGAAAAGGAAGGAGCAGTTACTTTAGAAGGTTACATGGCATATTACCAATTTGCATGAAAATAGTTATAACATAAGATGCTTGTTATGGGATTTTTGTTATGGAAGAAGGAAGCAAAAATAGAAGAACCACAGCAATATCTCTTTTGTCTGCATTGTAACAGTGTTTTCCTAAATGATTCATAATACACTAAAGTCCTATATTATTCATGTATTCTGTCATTCTCAATATATTAAGATTTAGTGTCAGACACACATGTGGCAGGTAAAATATTCCAGATGTTAATGACAACATTGAGATGAGTGGACATTAAACAAAAAAAAAGAAATGTGGATGCTGGAAATCAGAAACTAAAACAGAAATTGCTTGGGAAACTCAGCAAGTCTGGCAGCACCTGCAGAGAAAAAAACAGGCGTAATATTTTGGGTCCAGTAACCCTTCTTCTGAACAGAAGTTGAGTTATCCCAAGGTATTTTCTCATGATGGCTGATTCAAGAATATTATTGACTGAAGAGGAGCAGCTTTTCCACGAAAAAAATAGAAGCAGAAGTAGGCCTTATATATATAGCAGTGAGTCTCTGCATCATTATCCAATAAGATCATTGCTGAACTCCTGCATCAATTCCACTTACCGATCTTACCCCACCCTTTGACTAACTAAGTACCCAAATCTTTATCAATTTCAGTCATGAATGTAGTCAACTGAGTATACTGTAGAGTTGAGAATTATTCAAGATTCACAACCTTTTAAGTAAAGAAATCTCCCTTTATATCATTGTCCTAGATGGCCAATGTTGTATACTGAGACTGTGAGCTCTGGTTTTAAACTCTTCAACCATGGAAAACATCCTCTCTTCCTTATCAAGAACCTATCCCTTCAAGCCCACTGAGAATTTTACATATTTCAAGAAGATCACCTTTTTTTTCTAAACTGCAGAGAATAAAGGCCTATTCTGCTCAAGCTCTCCTCAAATGACAGTGCTTTCATCCCCATAAATGATCTAATGAACTTTTGTTGTCCTTCCTTCCCTCTAAGGCATGTATTCTCCCTTAGATAAAGAGACCAAGATATTACAAAGTTTTCAAGGTGTGATCTCAGCAAAATTTTACGTAGTTTTACAATACTTCCTCACTTTTATATTCCAATCGTGCCATAATAAAGTCTAGCATAACATTTGTTTTCCTGATTATTTGTTGCAACTACATGCTAAATTCTGTCAATTTGTGTATAAGGTCACCCAAATCTCTTTGAATTTAAAAATTTGTTGACATCACATTTTTGAAAATTATTCTACTTTTACAGTTTTCCTCATTTCACATTTTCTTGCAATATGCTTCATTTGCCATCTTGCCAATCCCTATCCGTTTGCAACACTTTTATGTATATTCACAACTTAATGTCACAACTCACTTTATATCCTTGGAAAACTTCAATATTTGGTTCCCCATCTGAGCGTTGTTGTAACTTATAACTCCATGAGGCCCAGGCACTGGTTTTTGTGATACTCCACCAGTTGCAACTTGGTTTTCTGAAATTTAGCTGTTTATTCTTACTATGCCTGTTCTATGTCAGTATATTATCTGCAATCCTCTAGACCCTTGTCTTGCACTCCAACCTGTTACATACAACTTTAATGAATGCCTTCTAAAACTCCAAACAATTCGTTACCCCTTAAACACTATGCTAGTTACATTCTGAAAAAATTGAACAAGATTGTTAAGCACAGTTTCCCTTTCACAAATCTTGATCAATCTTGCTTAATCAAAATGTGATATTGCAACTGTACTGCTACCACATTCCTAATACTGTGACAGGATAACTGACTTATAGTTCCTGATTCCTTTTTGACCTGAGAGGTTACATTTGCTACCATGGATAATTTGAGTTTTGTTACTTTCAGGTAGAAAAATGAAGCAAAATCTTGTACCTTTCCATTCCACCACCACCAACACCACCATCACCATACCCCCTGTTGAGTTTCATGGCAGGTAAATATATGTGGGCAGATTGGGAGCAACTAGAGACCCTTCCACTATCTTGCTTCCATCCTAATTAAGTGTACAATGGGAAGGCCCAAGGATGGCCTGGTATCAACCCAGTGATGGGCAAGGAGGAGGCTTGCCATGTGCAGAGAATAACAAATAATATCTATATACGGACTCCCAGGGCATGGGGATGGGGAGGTGTTCATTCATTCAAAGTCTCTTAATGCCCTGCTTGAGGAACCCAACACTGGGGAGGAGGTAACTGCTGAAAGTCACTCTCCCCTCCTGCAATTCAACATCCATCATCATTTACCTGTGCATAGGTCCTATTTTGAAGTGAAGCCTTGTGTGGATATACTACAAGCAGCCTCCCTGGTGCCATTGCTGAGCACAGAGAGCTATCAGCCTCTGATTGGGTGGTAGCTCCCAGCAGATGGAATTTTGTCCCGAGGTTCATTGATCAAGATCACATTTCATCAAAAATACACTTGTGACTAATATTGTAAAATGTGAGGCTGGATGAACACAGCAGGCCCAGCAGCCAGAGCTGGGCCTGCTGCGTTCATCCAGTCTCACATTTTATTATCTTGGATTCTCCAGCATCTCGAGTTCCCATTATCACTGTGACTAATATTGTTATTTGTTAATTTGAAAATAAGCTATCAGTTTGGAGGAAGAAAAGTTACCTCATGATTTATGAATCATTGCATGTTTCTGCATAATTTTCTCTCTTCCATTAGCTTTGTGAAAACAGCATTTTGTGCTTAACACATCACAGGAAGGCCTACTGCTAATCCACTAGGCGTTTGTATGGCACAGACGACAGTGGGACTCACTAAAAGAGGTGAAGCTGGCCTCTTGTAGGCTCCCCAGTCAATGGCTGAGACTGCTCCCCATACAAGAGTACACCTATAATTATTGCTATTTAAATTTAGATAGATTTAGAGCTGCATTATTTAAACTGATAGATGTAGCTCAGACAAGTTACAATGTATATGGTGTGTCTAAGTAAATATTCAAGATCCCATTGCACCATTTAAAGAATTACAGATGTTCTGGACAATAACCTTTCCTCTAGTCACATTACCAAAATGTAGATTATTTGATCAATTCATCTTCTTGTTCTTTCTGACCTTGGTGTGTGCAAAATGGTTGCTGCCTTCAAATACATCACATTTCAAAGTAATTTGTTGTGAAGTGTTTTAGGACATCCTCAAAAACATAACAAGATGCTATATAAATGCAAATTATTCCTTGCTTTAAAAAAAAGCAGAATGATTTTGGCTTTGTCAGTGTTAAATAGAAGAGCTTCTGAATAATCAATTACATGATAGTGTTGATTTTTGTTTTCTTTTCAGAGCCCTACTGGGTGCTTGCTAGCACCCTCTGCAGTGTACCTCTGCACTTACACATTGTATACTATTTCCATTGCTCTGATTTGCTCTGAGTAATTGGTAGTGCATTGCACTAGAAAGAAGGGTTGGAAGCTCTGAGTCCTGAAGATTGTACTGGGAAGAATGCTGCAAAAACTGAGTTTTATGCTAAAAAAAACTTGTTGATACACATCTTTATTTATGTCGAGATCAGCCATAATTTTGTAGTGAAGAAAAAAACAACATGACTTGTACATTGCCACAAATCACTGGCCACTTTTCAACTAGTTTTGTGAAAACAACACTTTGTGCTTAAATCTTAGGACTTTCAAAACTTTGCTGCTTTTGCACATTAATCACCTGTTACACTTGTAAGTATAACAGTTTATAGCAAGCATAATCACCCTGATTAGAATGTGATTATTCTTAATGACTGCCAATTATCAATTCTTGGTCAAATCATGAACAATTCCTCGGATCCTGCCTCACTGGTAGAATACTGGAAATCAATCCCCGTTATTTATGGAGTCATCACAAAAGTTGAAGATTTTGAGAAAGTATGCAAAATTCCGCAATTTACTTCACTTTTCAGGTTTGAGTTGACAGAAAGCACAGGCCAGATTCTTTACTTAATTTGCTTCTTGCTTTACTTTATGAGAATTACTATTCTTTGCAAATAAATAGACAATTGCTACAGGTAAATAATTATAAGCCATTGACATATAACTCTATTCTGTAAAACTCTACAAAGTGCCGTGTGTGGTGGAGTTGGAGGGGAGTGTGGAGCAGACAAGGGAGTCGCAGAGAGAGTGGTCTGTCCGGAAGGCAGACAAGGGTGGAGTGGGAAAAATGTCTTCAGTGGTGGCGTCGGATTGTAGATGGTGGAAGTGTCGGAGGATGATGCGTTGTATCTGGAGGTTGGTAGGGTGGTATGTGAGAACGAGGGGGGGTTCTCTTTTGGCGGTTATTGCGAGGGTTGAGGTGCGGGAAATGTGGGAGACATGGTTGAGGGCATCCTCGACCATTGCTGGGGGGGACAATGCGGCCCTTGAAGAACGAGGACATCTGGGATGTGCGGGAGTGGAATGCCTCATCTTGGGAGCAGATGTGGCAGAGGTGAAGGAATTGAGAATAGGGGATGGACTCCCTTGTCTGCTCCGCACTCCCCTCCAACTCCACCACACCCGGCACTTTCCCCTGCAACCGCAGGAAGTGCTCCACCTGCCCCCACACCACCTCCCTCACCCCCATCCCAGGCTCCAAGATGACTTTCCACATCAAGCAGATGTTCACCTGCACATCCACCAAAGTGGTATACTGCATCCACTGTACACGGTGTGGCTTCCTCTACATTGGGGAAACCAAGCAGAGGCTTGGGGACTGCTTTGCAGAACACCTACAGTCGGTTCACAGTAAACAACTGCACCTCCCAGTCGCGAACCATTTCAACTCCCCCTCCCATTCCTAAGGCGACTTGTCCATCATGGGCCTCCTGCAGTGCCATAATGATGCCACCCGTAGGTTGCAGGAACAGCAACTCATACTCCGCTTGGGAACCCTGCAGCCCAATGGTATCGACGTGGATTTCACCAGCTTCAAAATCTCCCCTCCCCCCACTGCATCGCAAAACCAGCCCAGCTCATCCCCGCCTGCCTAACCTGTTCTTCCTCTCACCTATTCCCTCCTCCCACCTCAAGCTGCACCTCCATTTCCTACCTACTAACCTCATCCCGCCCCCTTGACCTGTCCGTCCTCCCCGGACTGACCGATCCCCTCCCTATCTCCCCACCCATACTCTCCTCTCCACCTATCTTCTCCTCTATCCATCTTCGGTCCGCCTCCCCCTCTGTCCCTATTTATTTCAGAACCCTCACCCCATCCCCCTCTCTGATGAAGGGTCTAGGCCCAAAACGTCAGCTTTTGTGCTCCTAAGATGCTGCTTGGCCTGCTGAGTTCATCTAGCCCCATACGTTGTTATCTTGGATTCTCCATTATCTGCAGTTCCCATTAACTCTGATCACCTAAGAATAAGCTGTCAACCTGGTGAAGCTACCAAATAATACTACTTGGATAATCAGCAGGTGATAGGCTGAGCTAAGCAATCCAACAGGCAAACTGATCTGATCTAAGCTCTGCATTCCTGCCACTTTCAGTTGTGAATGGTGGTGGGCAATTTAAAAAGTCTCATCGGATTGGGAGTCTCCAAAAATGTACCAGTTCTCTGGAAGATCCCAACACATCAGTGCAAAAGATAAGCCTGAAGCCACTTGTAGCAATCTTCATTCAGAAGTGCTGATTGGATGATCCATTTCACCGTCCTCCCATAGTCCTGGCATTACAGATACCAGCCTTTATCCAATTTGATTCACTCCACGTGATATCAAGAAACAGTTGGAGACAATGGATAGTGCAAAGTTTGCTTTCATTGATCAGAACATTGAGTGTACAAGTTGGGATGTCATGTTGCGGCTGTTCAGAACATTGGTGAGGCCACTTTTAGAATACTGCAAACAAACCTGGCCACCCTTCTATTTGAAAAGTGTTGTTAAACTAGAAAGGTGCAGAAAAAGTTTACAAAGATGTTGCCGAGAGTGGAGGGTTTGACTTAAAGCAAGAGGCTGAATAGGCTAGGGTGTTTTTCCCTGGAGTGTCAGAGGCTGAGGGGTGACCTTATAGAGGTTTGTAATATCATGAGGGGCACAGATATGGTGAATAGTGAAGGTCCAAAGCGAGAGGACATAAGTTTAAGGTGAGAGGGGAATGATTTAAAAGGGACAATTTTTTCACACAGAAGGCAGTGCATGTATGGAATGAACTCCCAGAGGAGGTGGTGAAGGCAGGCACAAGTACAACACTTAAAAGGCATCTGGATGGGTATATGAATAGGGTTTAGACGGATATGGGCTAAATGCTCACTAACTAGGGCAGGTGATAGCCTAGTGGCATTAGTACTGGGCTGCCAATTGGATAATATTTGGGGGACCCAGGTTCAAATTCCGCCATGGCAGATGGTGGAATTTGAATTTAATAAAAATATCTGGAATTAACAGTCTAATGATGACCACGAATCCACTGTCGGTTGTCAGGAAAAGCCCATCTGGTTCATTAATGTCCTTTAGGAAAGGAAACTCCCATCCTTACCTGGTCTGGCCTACATGTAACACCAGACCCACAGCAATGTAGGTGATTCTGAACTGCCCTCTGGGAAATTAGAGATGGCAATAAATGCTGCCTAGCCAGTGACGCCCTCATCCCATTAATGAATGTTTTAAAAATGGCACAAGGGCAAATTAGGATGCCTGGTCAGTGGACAAGTTGGACTGAAGGGTCTGTTTCTGTACTGTATTACTCACTGACTCTATGACTGTATAAGCCTATGGACCTTGATAGCATTCTGGCAATAGTACTGAAAACATATGCTCCAGAACTTGATACTCACCAACTAACCTCACACAATAAAGCTACAACACTGGCATCTACCCAACCATGTGGAAAATTGCCCAGGTATGTCCTAAACACAAAAACAGGACAAATCCAATCCAAGATAATACAATGTGAGGCTGGATGAACACAGCAGGCCAAGCAGCATCTCAGGAGCACAAAAGCTGATGTTTCGGGCCTAGACCCTTCATCAGAGAGGGGGATGGGGAGAGGGAACTGGAATAAATAGGGAGAGAGGGGGAGGCGGACTGAAGATGGAGAGTAAAGAAGATAGGTGGAGAGAGTGTAGGTGGGGAGGTAGAGAGGGGATAGGTCAGTCCAGGGAAGACGGACAGGTCAAGGAGGTGGGATGAGGTTAGTAGGTAGCTGGGGGTGCGGCATGGGGTGGGAGGAAGGGATGGGTGAGAGGAAGAACCGGTTAGGGAGGCAGAGACGGGTTGGACTGGTTTTGGGATGCAGTGGGTGGGGGGGAAGAGCTGGGCTGGTTGTGTGGTGCAGTGGGGGGAGGGGACAAACTGGGCTGGTTTAGGGATGCAGTCGGGGAAGGGGAGATTTTGAAACTGGTGAAGTCCACATTGATACCATATGGCTGCAGGGTTCCCAGGCGGAATATGAGTTGCTGTTCCTGCAACCTTCGGGTGGCATCATTGTGGCAGTGCAGGAGGCCCATGATGGACATGTCATCTAGAGAATGGGAGGGGGAGTGGAAATGGTTTGCGACTGGGAGGTGCAGTTGTTTGTTGCGAACTGAGCGGAGGTGTTCTGCAAAGCGGTCCCCAAGCCTCCGCTTGGTTTCCCCAATGTAGAGGAAGCCGCACCGGGTACAGTGGATGCAGTATACCACATTGGCAGATGTGCAGGTGAACCTCTGCTTAATGTGGAATGTCATCTTGGGGCCTGGGATGGGGGTGAGGGAGGAGGTGTGGGGACAAGTGTAGCATTTCCTGCGGTTGCAGGGGAAGGTGCCGGGTGTGGTGGAGTTGGAGGGCAATGTGGAGCGAACAAGGGAGTCACGGAGAGAGTGGTCTCTCCGGAAAGCTGACAGGGGAGGGGATGGAAAAATGTCTCCACCCCCCGCACCCCCAGCTACCTACTAACCTCATCCCACCTCCTTGACCTGTCCGTCTTCCCTGGACTGACCTATCTCCACCTATCTGGACTCCATTTTCTCCCCTTTGGTCCAGGAACTCCCCACCTACGTCCGTGACACCACCCACGCCCTCCACCTCCTCCAGGACTTCCAATTCCCTGGCCCCCAACACCTCATATTCACCATGGACGTCCAGTCCCTGTACACCTGCATTCCGCATGGAGATGGCCTCAAGGCCCTCCGCTTCTTCCTGTCCCGCAGGCCCGACCAGTCCCCCTCCACCGACACTCTCATCCACCTAGCTGAACTCGTCCTCACACTCAACAACTTCTCTTTTGACGCCTCCCACTTCCTACAGACTAAGGGGGTGGCCATGGGCACCCACATGGGCCCGAGCTATGCCTGCCTCTTTGTAGGTTACGTGGAACAGTCCCTCTTCCGCACCTACACAGGCCCCAAACCCCACCTCTTCCTCCGGTACATTGATGACTGTATCGGCGCCGCCTCTTGCTCCCCAGAGGAGCTCGAACAGTTCATCCACTTCACCAACACCTTCCACCCCAACCTTCAGTTCACCTGGGCCATCTCCAGCACATCCCTCACCTTCCTGGACCTCTCAGTCTCCATCTCAGGCAACCAGCTTGTAACTGATGTCCATTTCAAGCCCACCGACTCCCACAGCTACCTAGAATACACCTCCTCCCACCCACCCTCCTGCAAAAATTCCATCCCCTATTCCCAATTCCTCCGCCTCCGCCGCATCTGCTCCCACGATAAGACATTCCACTCCCGCACATCCCAGATGTCCAAGTTCTTTAAGGACCGCAACTTTCCCCCCACAGTGATCGAGAATGCCCTTGACCGCGTCTCCCGTATTTCCCGCGACACATCCCTCACACCCCGCCCCCGCCACAACCGCCCCAAGAGGATCCTCCTCGTTCTCACACACCACCCTACCAACCTCCGGATACAACGCATTATCCTCCGACACTTCCGCCATTTACAATCCGACCCCACCACCCTAGACATTTTTCCATCCCCTCCCCTGTCAGCTTTCCGGAGAGACCACTCTCTCCGTGACTCCCTTGTTCGCTCCACACTGCCCTCCAACCCCACCACACCCGGCACCTTCCCCTGCAACCGCAGGAAATGCTACACTTGTCCCCACACCTCCTCCCTCACCCCCATCCCAGGCCCCAAGATGACATTCCACATTAAGCAGAGGTTCACCTGCACATCTGCCAATGTGGTATACTGCATCCACTGTACCCGGTGCGGCTTCCTCTACATTGGGGAAACCAAGCGGAGGCTTGGGGACCGCTTTGCAGAACACCTCCGCTCAGTTCGCAACAAACAACTGCACCTCCCAGTCGCAAACCATTTCCACTCCCCCTCCCATTCTCTAGATGACATGTCCATCATGGGCCTCCTGCACTGCCACAATGATGCCACCCGAAGGTTGCAGGAACAGCAACTCATATTCCGCCTGGGAACCCTGCAGCCATATGGTATCAATGTGGACTTCACCAGTTTCAAAATCTCCCCTTCCCCGACTGCATCCCTAAACCAGCCCAGTTTGTCCCCTCCCCCCACTGCACCACACAACCAGCCCAGCTCTTCCCCCCCCACCCACTGCATCTCAAAACCAGTCCAACCTGTCTCTGCCTCCCTAACCGGTTCTTCCTCTCACCCATCCCTTCCTCCCACCCCAAGCCGCACCCCCAGCTACCTACTAACCTCATCCCACCTCCTTGACCTGTCCGTCTTCCCTGGACTGACCTATCCCCTCCCTACCTCCCCACCTACACTCTCTCCACCTATCTTCTTTACTCTCCATCTTCGGTCCGCCTCCCCCTCTCTCCCTATTTATTCCAGTTCCCTCTCCCCATCCCCCTCTCTGATGAAGGGTCTAGGCCCGAAACGTCAGCTTTTGTGCTCCTGAGATGCTGCTTGGCCTGCTGTGTTCATCCAGCCTCACATTGTATTATCTTGGAATTCTCCAGCATCTGCAGTTCCCATTATCTCAAATCCAACCCAGCCAGTTACTGCCCCATTAGTCTACTCTCAATCTTCAGTAAAGAGATGGAAGGTGTCATCCTCAGTGCTATATGTGCTGGGCAGTACCCATTCGGTGACAGTCCAGCATGAGTTCCACCAGTTTCACTCAGCTCCATTATAACCCTGGTTCAAACATGGGCAAAAGTGCTGAATTCCAGAGGTGAGGTGAGAGTGAGAGCCCTTGACGTCAAAGCCTCGTTTGACTGAGTGCGTCATCAAGGGCCCTAGCAAAACTGGAATCAATATAATTAGGGGATAAACTCTCTCCTATACATGGCACATAGGAAGTGGTTGTTGGAGGACAGTCATTTCAGCTCCAGGACACTTTTGCAGGAGTTCCCCGGGGAGAGTCCTGGGCCCAAACAACTTACAGTAACTTTATCAATGGCCTTCCTTCCATGGTAAGGTCGGAAGTAGGGATGTTCACCAATGATTGCACAATGTTCATCACCATTTGTGACTCCTCAGATACTGAAGCAGTCCATGTTCAAATGCAACAAGTTCTGGATAAAATCCGAATTTGGGCTAACAAGCGGAAAGTTATGTTTGTGCCACACAAATGCCAGCCACTGGCCATCGTCAATAAGAGAGTATCTAACCACTGCTCCTTGATATTTAATGGTGTTACCATTACTAAATCCCTGACTAACAACATGCTTGTGAGTTACCACTGACCACATAAACATAACAGCTACAAGAGGAGGTCAGAGTATCGATATATTGCAATGAGTAACTGACCTCCTGACTCCCTAGAGCCTGTCCACTATCCACAAGGCATAATTCAGGAGTGGGATGAATTCTCCCCACTTGCCTGGAAGGGTGCAGTTCAACAAAACACAAGAAGCTTTATACCACTCAGGACAAAGCTGCCCACTTGATGAGCACCACATCCACAAGCATATATTCCCTCAATCACCTGATGCTCAATAGCAGCAGCATGCACTATCTAAAAGATAAAATGCAGAAATTCATCAAAGATCCTTAGCAGTACCTTCCAAATCCATGACCACTTCCAGAAGGACTGGGGCAAGAGATACATGGAAACAGCACCACCTGCAAGTTCTCCTCAAAGCCACTCAACACCTTGGCTTTGAAAAATGTCACTGTTTGTTCACTGTCACAGGCTCAAAATCCTGAAATTCCCTCCCTTAGAGCATTGCGGGTTAACCAAAGCATGTGGACTGCAATGAATCATAGAATACCTAAAGTGTGGAAAAAAGCCATTCAATCATCAAGTTTGCTTCAACCCTCCAAGATGCAAACCGCCCAGACCTAGCCCCTAAAGCTATTCCCATAGCCCCAACTTTAACATGGCTAATCCACCTAGACACATCCCTTGACACTATGAGAGATTTTAGCATGGCCAAACCATCTAACCTGTACATCTTTGGAGTGTGGGAGAAAACTGGAACACCCAGTGGGTACTCATACAGACACTGGCAGAACATGAAAACTCCACAAAGACAGTCACCCAAGGCTGGAATCAAACATGGGTCCCTAGTGCTGTGAGGCAGCGGTGCTAACTACTGAGACACCTTCTTGAACAGTGGTTCAAGAAGGTAGCTCTCCACCAATTTCTCAAGGGCAACGAAGGGCAGGCTAGTCTGTCCAGCTAGTGAAGCTCACTTTCCATGGGGGATTTAAAAAGAACTTTCGCAAATTTCTCTGCAGCTTTCTGCTGTCTTTCACCATTTAAATAATATTTAGCTCCTCTATTCTTCCTACCAAAGTGCATAACCTACATTTTCACATTATCTTCCACCTGCTAAGAATTCAGCTTTGTTTCTAGCAATTTCCTGTGTAGTGCAGTTCTCTGAGTTTAGGATTATGCATAAAGGGATCCCCTGCCTGCAATGGAGAATGTTGATTTGAACTACCCTGATATTGAACACCAGATTCCCAAATTTGGACTGTGAACATGGGATTGAGCCTGCATTTTGTACTCCTATCAAAAGAAGTGTAAAGCTAAAGATGAGACCTACATTACAATATTTAAAGAGTGAGACACCCAGATTTTAGGTAGGATACATTTTGATAATATTTTCTGTTACAATAATTTTGAAAGCACTCCTGGAGGTGTTTTGGTGAGCGTCTGATCCTGTCAAAGCTTATTCCTCAGAGTCCATGAATGGCCTCCTTCTATGAAAGGAATTAACACAAATACCACACAAGGAGTGTGTGCAGTAGTGATTACGTGAACAACAAGGTGATTGGAACAAGGCTGCAGAACAGGCAAACTCTGCACTATCCCCAGATCCGGATTCAGCTATTCTCTTTGACAATAACAGAAGGCTGTTTGGCAGGCCAGACAATGAATCCAGTATCTTATTGTGATGCCATTCAGCCCTCTTCTACATGGCATTCCTATCAATGTTCATGTTTAAGGTCTCTATGTCATTATTGATCTGCTAATTTACCCTATTTTTTGTTGGCAAAATGAACCTCCTTTACCCCTGGCTTGTTGGAACAGATATAGCGTACATCACTTATAAGATGCAGATACTTTACAAGTATCCAAGTCAAGAACAGTGCCTGCAAGTGACCAATGAATTCATGAGGTTCTTCATCAGTGCTGTGCTGTTGTTCTTTCCCTTCTTTCTTGGGCTTCTTTGGCTGACGGAATGGTAATTCTTAAGTTTCCGAAAGAAAGAACTCAGGAGGGTAAAGTTTGCATGATGGAAAATGGAGTGTTGGGGTTGGAAAGCAAGAGGTCTATATCACATTTATAACCCAGACAGATAGATGAAGGTCAGCTGTGAGTTGTGAAGAGGCATAAGACAGAGTCACATCTTTATCCTCAATGTTCTCAGTAACCCTCTGTTTCAGAGCAGCATCTCTTTCATAGGATTCAGGAGTCCAGCAGCGTGGTTAGATATTTGGAAGTTAAATGGAATACTTGGATTTAGGTATGAATCTTGAATGCCAGTGACAGGGCATGAGATAGGAGTGTGACACATTAAGGAGTGCGAGAGCTTGATGGTATCATGGGTAAGAGATATATTCGCTGACCTTAGCTGGCATCTTGAGATGATTACAGTTCTTGATATACTGTTACCAGATCCTCACGTCTAGACCATATTCTTATGAAAACACAAACCTACTGAGTTTCCACAGCAATTTCCGTTTTTATTGCGATCTAAGAACTCATTGATGGCACTGTTGACCAACCCTTTCCACCACATTGCTGATAATTTAGAGGGGACTGATGCGGCAGTAAATGACTGGGTTTGATTTGCCCTGGATTTTGGTGGACAAGACACACTTGGGGACACTTTTCCATATTGCCAGGTAGATGCCAGTGCTGTAGTTGTACTGGAATGTGACACTACAATGCTACTATGCCTCTCCCAATTAATTTTCTGCCACATTTACTTGTTTTCATTGGTATGATTTCTCTTCCCAAGTCCAGGGAATAATTTATCATGGTGGGCCCTTTTAGGCAAAGTATTGTATCAACGAAGCCTAAGAGAAAGAGAAGCAAATTTGGAATGACTGCACTGCATTTTGATAGTTCTTTCTTTTCTTTTTTCACCTCTGGAATTGCGTTGTCCTTTAAACACTACAGTTGAAATGGACTTATGTGGATATCATCAGGGATTATGTCATCTGATCAGTTAGGAAATCTGGAAGTCAAATTCAGTGGTTGGGTTAAAAACCCATAACGCACGTGGAAATGTCACATCTCATCCTGGCCACACCTCCCTCCTCACTTCTAATCTCCTGTGCTTCAGATTGAGCTTTTTCTTCTCCTTTATTCTTTTCAATTCAATTATTTTTGTCATGGAAACGCAGAACTGAGGCACACAACCTGGAAGTTCTTTCCTAACAGTACTGGGAGTACCTGCACCACAAACTAGCAGTAGTTCAAGAAGGCAGATCCCCACCACCTTCTCCAGGGCAATTAGAAATGGGGAACAAATGTTGGCCCAACCAACATCCTGTGAATGAATAAACACAAATATCACATATCTGAAATTTAAATAGTACAGCATAAATTTGGATGACTAATCTTTAAAACATCAACTTAGTGCTTGGAAAATCTTCTATATAGTGAATTAAGTTCTGTAACTGCCTTGATTTAATGCAGATAAAAATTTATTTTATAGTGGTGATTAATGAAATAGTGAAACCAAAAAGGCTATTATTGGAAAGAGAAATTTGTCTGAACTATTTACAGCTGCTTTGCATTTAAACTAGGTCTAGATATGTAAATAAAGAAGGTCCTTGTGGTGAAATGACATACTTTTTCCAATTAATATTCAAAAAAAATCATATAATCAACAATGGGCCAAGTCATCCATTTTAAAATTTCCACTCTGTTGCTTATTTTCTGTCAATTTTAAAAGTGTGGAATACTGCTACTGCTTTATTAAGCAGATTAGAAAAATTCTAGCTTTGATTTTAAGATGTGCCAAAGAATAAATTTTCCTTTTAATGTCAGAAGTGAACAGTACGCATTACTGCAATTCACATAAGGTACATTTCAGTTCATTTATTAATGTGAGACTGTCACATTAGCATAATAGAGTACAGAACTGGAAGCACACTTGCTTCGATATGGTTTTAAAATCTTTCCATAAAGCTGTCTCCGACCTTTAAGAAAATTTGTTTTTCTCACTTAGTGTGCATTTGCTGCCTTGTCACTAATGCATTTGATTAGTCTTGCAGAATTTTCAATACAGGGTGACTTTTTTAAAGCTTTTACAGAATCATACGTGATGTGTTGCAAACAAAAACTATTATTTTCCATTAAGATAACGGAAACAATATAATGTTGTAATAGCATTTATACAAAATCTCTTCAGCTTCCATCAGTAAATCTTTTATAGTTTACACTTAAATCCTTTCTAAACAATATCAGGCTCGGCACTATGTTTTCCTGTTCCACTAATGCAGGGAAGTCAACAAGCTGTGGTAAGGTAGAAAAATGATGAAAAGGACAGCTGAGAGGAAATTGGAAAAGCTGACCTGTGATATATTGGCCACATCAGTACTTTTGTTCATTTTCCAATTATTGGCTACAACGACAGTCATGTTTTAAAATAATATTGATTTTATTGACTTTATTGCAAAAGAATAAAAGATACATTGGTGCAATTGTAAATAAAATATCATACACTGAACGGGTTAGCTATATACACTTGGCGCATTCTGAACAGCTGTGGCTGTTTCACAATGAACCATTATTATAAAAAAGGTCTGCAGAGATTTCACAGAATAACAGAATTGTTACAAGCAATTTACCTAGAGTTACTCATGTCTTCTTCTCATAACACCGCACATTCTTCCTTCAGTTTTACTTTTGCGTAAGTTATTCCATGCAATCATGATCAAGAACTGAATTCTTTAAATATTTAAGTGGACCTATTTCATTAAATTACACATTGATTTAAAACTTTTCATTATCTAGTGTAACTTTTGTCAGCTCACCAATGAATTACTTTTAAACTTTGAATATACATATATATTTAAATTATAGTTTAACAAGTTGATATCATTCATCAGAATTATTTCAACACAGACTATTGGAATTTTAACTTTTATTTAAAGTAGGCTTTATTTCTATTACAAGCCAGTTACCGGAAAGGATTATGCTTTATAAAATATGTGGTACAAAATGTTTCATAGTTTTATTTGGTGACATTTTCATTCTATAAAGTGCAAAAAAGAAAGGAGTATACATTTTATAGACTAAAGTATGAACTGTTTAAAGATCAATTTCTACTGAATATCAAACGAACAATGAAAATTAAAGTTTTGCTTTAATATACCATAAATCATTATAAACATATATTTGTGAATTTCTTGTAGAAAGTTCAATTTTATTTCAGAATTTGTGAAGACTTTGTGAAATATTTAGCATTGTTAAGTTGTGATGTCTTTGATGAGAAATTGTGCTTTGTGCTTTGTGGTAGTCATGTAGGGATTTTTGAAGAGTTATAAGGGAAACACACACACACACACACACACACACACACACACAGACACACAGACACACAGACACACACACACACACACACACACAGACACACGCAAAACGCGCGCGCATGTGCCTCAGTCAAGACATTTGCCCATCTGCACACTTAACATCCACCAGAAGGATGCAGAGTAGGCACATCCTTACATCATGCAGATCTGATGCTAGTACTACAGGAAATGACGTGCTGCCTTAAGCTTGAACAGCTGAGCACCTTCAGGGACATGAAGGATACTCTCTTCCCTACCACCCACCACTTCTAATTAAGGGGATCATCACCTCCAAACAGGATAAACAATTTCTTCTGGCTTTCTCAATTCTACACATCTTTGGTACTTACCATAATTGTTTCAATTCTTAGAAGTGGTTAAGGAGGTGATGAGGTACTCTTTACGAACTTCAAAATTCTCTGCACAAACCAATTGCTCATGATGTAGGTGCACTTGACAGAATTCCTCTTGGAATGGAGTATGGGCAGAAACCACACAGGGCAGGACATTTGCTTGAAGAGACACAAGAAAGAGGGAAAATCGGCTCTCAACAGAACTTCAAATCCACTCAATGCATTTGGGGAGAAATTCTCCAACTGACACTCAGCATTGGGCAAATTCATTTGAGGTGTCTTCACTTCAGTATAGAGGTAGTCAGTGAAATCAGAGAACATCAGTAGCCACAAATGCCTCTTCTGTGTACAACAAAGATCATATTTATGCTGATAATGTAGCTTATGACTTGGGGACACATCCCACTCAGATGTGTGCAGCATATGGTGGCACATAGGACCTTAAGAAATAGGAACAGGAATAGGCTGTTTGGATTGTGGCTGATCTAACATTTCTCATGTTCACTTTTTTGTCCTTTTCATGCAACCTTTTCATTCCCTACTGGTCAAGAATCTATTCCAGGTTTAAATATTCATAAGGATTCTGTCCCCACAGCTCTCTGTTTGAAGAATTATTAAAGACTCCCACCCTTTGAAAGAAGAAATTCTTCTTCATCTCAATCTTAAATTGGCCCCCTTTATTCTGAGTTAGTGCTCTCTGGTCCTAGGTACTACCATGAGGGAAAACATTCTCTCAGCATTTACCCCATCAAAACCCTTAAGAATCCTAGAAATAATAGGAACTGCTGATGCTGGAGAATATGAAATAACAAGGTGTAGAGCTGGATGAACGCGGCAGGCCAAGAAGCATCAGAGGAACAGGAAAGCTGACGTTTTGAGTCAGAACCCTTCTTCAGAAAATTTCCTTCAGAATCCGATATGTTTCAATGAGATCACCTCCCATTATTCTCAACTCCAATGAGTAGAGGCCCACCTTGTTTAGCCTTTGCTTAGAAGACGATCTTTCTATACCAAGGACCATCCTAGTGAACTTTCCCTGAACTGCCTCCAAATAATTGATATCTTTCCGAAAAGACACTATTTCAAATGTGGTCTCACCAGCATCTTGTACAATTGCAGTAAGACTTCACTACTCTTAAACTCCAACTTCCTTGAAATAAGGGACAACATTCAATTGCCCTCCTGATTACTTGCTGCCGCTGCATGCCAGCTTTCATGAACAAGTACCCCCTTTCCTTGTTGCATTTTCCCACATTATACTATATTTTATCAACTTTTGCCCACTTAATTAGCCTAATTAACTTAACTTAACTTAATTAACTGCTTACATCTCTCTCGCACCCTGACTTTCCACCTTTTTTTGTGTTGTTTGCAAATTTGAATTTAATATTCAGTTTGAGAATAAGAAACCCAGGTTGGAAGTAACTGTGTTTAATTTAAATAAAGGGAAGTACAATAGAATAAGGATGGAATGAACTAAAGTGAACTAGACAGATAGATTAGCAGAAATGATAGTAGACAAGCAGTGGCAGATATTTAAGGAGGCAGAGTCATACAGTCATGGAGTCATTCGGCAAACAGACTCTTCAGTCCAACTCATCCATGCTGTCCAAGTTTCCAAAACTAAACTAGTCCCATTTGCCTTTGATTGGCCCATATGCCTCTTAACCCTTCCTATTCATATATCCATCCAAATATCTTTTAAATATTGTAACTGTACATGTATCTACCACTTCTGCTGACAGTTCATCCCACATATGAACCACCCTTTGTGTGAAAAGATTACCTCTCCTTTGAAATCTTTCTTCGTTCATCTTAAAAATATGTCCTATAGTTTTGAACTCCCCCAACCTAAGGAAAAGACATGAACCCCGAGATCCATCTGCTCCTCCACACTGCCAAGAATCTTTCCATTAACCTTATATTCTGCTTTCAAATTTGCCCATCCAAAATGAATCACCTCATGCTTTTCAGGGTTAAATTCCATCTGCCACATCTCAGCCCAGCTCTGCATCCTATCAATGTCCCTTTGTAACCTAGAACAGCCCTCCGCACTATCCACAACTCAACTCACCTTTGTATCGTCCATGAACGTACTAATCTACCCTTCCACTCCCACATCCAAATCATTTACAAAAATCACAAATAGAAGAGGACCCAGAATCCTTGTGGTGTACCACTCGTAACTGAGCACCATGTTGAATATTTTCCATCCACAACCATCCTTTGTCTTCTAAGGGTCAGTCAATTCTGAATTCAATCCACCACGTTTTCCCCGTATCCCATGCCTCCTTACTTTCTGCATGAGCCTACCATAGGGAACCTTATCAAACCCTTACTTAAATCCATGTACACTACATCCACTGCTCTACCTTAATCCATGTGTTTGGTCATCTCTTCAAAGAATTCAGTAAGGTTTGTGAGGCATGAAATACCGATCACAAATCCATGCTGACTATCATGATTCAAACTGTACCTATCCGAGTGATCATAAATCCTATCTCTCAAAGCCCTTTTCAATAATTTGCCCACTACTGGAGTAAGACTAACTGGCCTTTCCAGTGTCTGCCTCCCAATCTGCTCCTCCACTTCTCTGCAACTATTAGGGGGGCCTATAAAGAACCAACCCAAACTGACTCTGTAGACATATCATTCTCGAACTGCCTTTCAGTAGCTGCTATGCTAGCCCTGACTCGCAATGCTACTTCCCCGCTTCTTTTACCACTCTCGTTATTTCTTTAAAAGCATCTAGATCCTGGAACTTCCAACAACCATTCCTGTGTCTGAGTTACCCAAGTTTCTGTAATGGCCACTAAGGAAGGGAAGGAAGCAAGAATGTGTTCATTCTGGGAGAGATCAACAGGTCCATGCTTCGTGGAGTTCCTGGCATTGCCCTTGAGCAATGCTTTAGCAATACTAGTAAACCGTTGGAGAACCTATCACTTGACTGACGTGAAACCCATTTGAACAGTGACAAGGAAGGCTTGGATGACAACAGATTCCACGCAGGATTCCACTCTTGTTGGAGGCTGCATGTGCAGCAATAAATGTAGAAACATTGATCATCAAATATTACATTGTGGTTACATTCACAAGTATATTGGTGCATTCCCCATGCCCCAAAATCTGCCACCTGTAGCCCCAAATTCCAAATTGGTAAAGATGGGTTTCAAGATGTTCCATACCCTTGTCTTCCAAAGTGGTTCTAAATCTGTTCCTCTTGCATAATTTTTGCTCCTGCCAGCCATTTGGTCAGGCTTTTCAATCCATGAGGTATATTGTTGTGAGTCAGACTTCTTTGTCACCTGGCACATAAAAGTTGAATTATTGGCTATAGAACCCATGTGGAATGTTGCCTTCTGCTCAGCTGACACCTGTGCCATCCTTATCACTCATCCTGGCAGAAGATCTCTGTGCCTAATGTCGCACCACATGCAAATCCCACCTCCAAGCTCTTCTCTAAGATATGTGGAGTGCCAATATCTGAACAAATGCTTGCAAGGTGATATCAACTACCAGTATGCCAGAACGATCACTCTCTTCTCTAATTCTTCTTGGGTACCTGGAAGGGAAAAAGGTACAGCAGTTGGGCAATAGTGAGGGAAGGAAAAAATAAGAGGAGCATGATTTTGTAATTTACAACTTCTGATTTTAATGAGACTGTTGAATGTCATCTGCCGATGCAACTGATGGTGACATATTGTATGCAATTTGTTTTACAGTTGTCAGTTCTATTATTGATTTCCAATGATCTGGTACGTGTCCTTCAGAATTCAGACTGGTGGCAAATTTGCAATCATTCCAGTGTGTCAATCTTGGTTTTGAATGTGTGCTTTCTAGTTTTCTTAGGTAAATTATGGTGACTGTGAGAAGTTTCCTGACTTTTCATTCACAATATGTTTGTCTTCTAATTGGAAGTTGTTCCACAGTGGGTTATCTCTGATCCTTCTTGCCATGAACTTTGCGTATTGGCTTCCATTTGTGTGGCTCCCTCCTTCTTGTTGCTGCCATGGTGTTGTTGCACTGACTTCTATTTGATATCACTTTACTGAGCTTCTGGCTGCACCTTTGGAGCCAGATTTCTTACATAGGCAGGCCAATATCTTTTTGCACAGATCTTGGACTGCAGGACAGATTTATGGTGGGCAAAATAGGCTTCACTTAACACACATCTTGCTTGCTTTTTATATCTTGGCTACAGTGTAAATACAATTAACTACAATGGCTTCATACATTCTGCCATTTCCTCGTAGTGTGTCAATGTTGTGGCCTTTTTTTCTGAAACATATCTTTGGAAAGCATCAACTGACATTGAAATAATGGCCAATGACTGCCACTATTCTGACAGTTTGGCCTGTGAAAAATCACTTTTCATGTACTTATGACAGCATTGTGCACAAATTTAAATCTGCAACTGTTGACTAGAGAGCATCAATTCTAAATGATTAATTCCAAAATCAAACTTTTCATGTCTTTGTGGGTCTTTTAGGTCCTTTTCAGCTAAGTCAGAAGTATTGGTTCTGTGCAATATCTCAATTCCAATTGCAAGCATTATTTTCACAGCATGCTAATCCAATCTGGCAATGGTTTAACTTATGAAGCATAGCTTCATTCTTTGAATTTGGATAGGACATAAATCTAACTGGTCTTCCAGTTCATGCTTAGAAATTTTTAAAGTTTCTTTTTGCTGTTTGTTGCCTTTTGTGATATAAATGTGCAACAATTTGCAGCTGTCTCATTATTATAGATAGACTAAATTATTTCTTTCTGCTCTGTGTGCACCTTTGGTATTGTACTTAGTGTGACTTTATTTTTATTTAGAATTTGATCTGTTTACTCTGCATTGTTTCCAATTTCAGTTCTTTTCTACTTTGATTGAATTAGCATTTTTTTTCTGTTCTGCATTGTCATGGTGGTTGACAACTGTTTAAACTTTAACCAGCATAATATTGAATCAGAGATAATGGGAACTGCAGATGCTGGAGAATCCAAGATAATAAAGTGTGAAGTCGGATAAACACAGCAGGCCAAGCAGCATCTCAGGGTGCTCCTGAGATGCTGCTTGGCCTGCTGTGTTCATCCAGCTTCACACTTTATAATATTGAATCAACTGGTCGTATGTTTAGACTTGCTCAGCTTGAAGGTACTGACAGTTATGAAAAGGCTTTATTTCCTTCCGGTGTCTGTATTATGAGACCTCTGTGTATGTTGGATATGACTTTCTAGAACTGTTTTTGAATCTTCTTTGATTTCTGTCCCTGTGATCTGCAAGTTTGTTTCATGATTTTGACTTAATTTTTTGCACACTATGTTATCTATTCACAACACAAATGAGATATATGGATTCCCTTTGCTTGAGGATCTCATATAGTTTTATTTATGGCTAAAATGAATGTAGGCAGGACAGAGTAAACTATATACACGTCCTTTGTCTATAGTGCTACAACACAGAGTGACACTAGCCTCTGGTCACAAGATATCCTGGACCTTGACTCATTTGCATGATGTGCTTTTAACTCAACACTAATCTTAAAGCATTAATTCACCAGTTATTTGCTCCGACTGCCTTCTCATTGTGTGTCCCTTGCTGAAACAGGATGACTCTCCTCGATTGAAATTTCTGAAGAAGATTGACAAAAGTATTTGAGTTAAATTACTCAGTAAATAAAACCAAATACTTGAGTTGCTGGATATCTGAAAGAAAAATAGAAAGTGCTAGAAAAGCTCAGCAGGTCCAACAGCATCTTGGAGGGAGAAAATGAGTTAATGTTTTGAGCCCAATATGATTCTTCGTAACAGGTAATGGAGGACAGATGGAAAAGAGATGCGCCTAATCGGAAACTGAGGTGTTTTCTCTCACAGTGGGCTTTACTGGAATGTTGCATCAGGCTAAGGGTGAAACTGAGCATGGGAATAGGGTAAATTAAAATCAAAAGTAATTGAATGTCAAAGTGAAGTCATTCACTGAAAAGAGGTGTCCTGCAAAATGGTCACTCAGTCTATGTTTGATTCCCCCCAATATAAAGGATGTTGCACTGTAAGCCACACCAAGTACAATACCAAAGTTGCACATAAAGCAGAACAAAATAACTTAGTCCTTCTATAATAATGATCAACTGCCAATCGTTGAGCATTTATATCACTTACAAAAGGCATAAAAATTTGAAAGAAATACAAGTAAATTGGTGGTTGAACTGGAAGAACATTTGGGTCTTTGAACAGCAAAGAGAGAGGAGCGAAAAGGACAGATATTACAATTTCTATGATGGCATGGACATGCCACGGGAAGGGAGAGGGGACTTCTTTCAATTTTGTATACTGTAATTATGATCACAACATGGTTGCCGCTATTTTAAGTAGTCCGTGTGGCCACTTTGCAGAACAACTCTGTTCATTCCCTAACCTTCCAGTTGTTTTTTTACACCACTTGTTTTCATGCTCACATTTCTGTCCTTAGCCTATTGCTAAGTTCC
Source organism: Stegostoma tigrinum (assembly GCF_030684315.1). Taxonomy (NCBI): domain Eukaryota; kingdom Metazoa; phylum Chordata; class Chondrichthyes; order Orectolobiformes; family Stegostomatidae; genus Stegostoma; species Stegostoma tigrinum. Next base: position 60,283,522 of record NC_081363.1, on the reverse strand, counting down.
AATGAAGCCAAAGGCAAGTTCAAACAATAACACCTCATTTTCTGCTCAGACATTTTACTGCTTTCTAGAATAAACTTTGAGTGCAAAAACTTCATATCATGAACTTCATCCTCCATTTTGATTTTCTTGTTGTCAAGTGCCATTCTGTATATTCTTTTCTTGTTTTGCTGACAGTCCAGAAGATGAAAGCAGCAAAATTTGCAAATAACACATACTGGGCCAACTCATCTTGTATACTTCAAAATGGCACTCTAATATGATTGGTACTTGATTTCCAAGTATTATTGTTTTTCGCTCTGGGAGAGTTGTTCATTATTCTACCATTACCTCAGGACCAATGCATTGCTTCTTCACCAAAAACATTAACGCTTCAATTTCCTTTTGTTACATTACTTCTTTGATTTAATCTCTTTTACCCTCTAAACTTTCTTTTGTCCAATTCCCCTTGCTTCCTATTTCAACAGCATAAAAGCCATAGAAAAATATGTTGTGGATCCACCCAGAGATTTTTGATCTGGTAATGTGTTCTGAGGCAAGTTTAATAAATTATGCCAGACTAAAAGATCCCCTAGGAAACAGTGACCATAACATGGTAGAATTTAGCATTCCTTTTGAGGGTGAGGAACTTTGGAAATAACTCTGCTACACTTAAAAAAGGACAATTATAATGGAATGAAGACAGAGCTGGCTGAAGTGAGCTGGCAAAGGAGTTTAGTTGCAAAGACCGTTGAAACAATACCAGACTTTTAAGAAAATAGTTCATGGTTCACAGCAAAATCATACTCCAGTGAGGTAGAAGGATTCTAGGAAGGGGACAAGCCATCCATGGTAAGCCAGGGAAGTTAAGACTAGCATCAAATTAAAAGAAATGTACATGTAATATGGCAAAGATGGTGGTAAAATATGGTGGTAAACCAAAGAATAGGAACATTTTATAAACCGACAAAGACAACCAAAAAGTAATAGAGGACAAAATAAATGTTGAATGTAAATAATATCAAGACTGATAGCAAGAGCTTCTTTAAATATATAACAAGGAAGAGAGAAGCCAAAGGTGACTTAGAAAATGATGTTGGTGAAATAATAATGGAGAATCAATAATTGCCAGGGAAGTTGAAGAAATACTGTGTAGAAGACATTAATAGCTTTCCAAAATCATTAAATATTTGAGGGGGAAAAGGAAGAGAGGAAATAAATACAATAACTGTCACTGGAGAAAGAACTGCAAGGAAAATCTAATGGGCCTGAAGACCAATAAGTCCCCTGGACCTGATGTGATGTGTCTGAGGATATAAAGGAATTGACTGCAAAGATAGTGGATGCACTCATAACAATCTTCCAGGAATCCTTAGATTCCGGAAAAATCTTAGAGGATTGGAAAGCTGCCAATGTAATACCTTTATTTAAAAAGAAGAGGAGACAAAAACAGGTGACTGCAGGCCACTTAACATCTGTCATTGTGAAAATGTTAGTCTGTGTTATAAAGGATATATTAGCAACACATTTAGAAATGCATAATATGATTATGCAGAGTCAGCATTGCTTCATTAAAGGGAAACTATGCCTGACAAATTTACTACAATTCTTTGAGGAGGTAACAAGCAGATTAAACTACTTAGTAAGACAAAAACTCTTGGTGTCAAAAGTAACCTACTGGCATGAATAGAGGATTGGTTAAGGGACATTTTCAGAATGATAGCCTGTAACTAGTGGTATCCCACAGGGATCAGTGCTGGGACCACAATAATTTACAATATATGTTAATGACATGGATGGAGAAAGGGAATGTACCATAGCCAGATTTGTGCATGACACAAAAATAGGTAGAAAAGCAAATGGTGAGGATGACACAAATAGTATGCAGAAGGATACACAGATAAAGCGAGTGGGCAAAAACTTGGCAGTTAGAATATAATGTGTGCAACGATGAGGTTATGGGATTTAGCAGGAAGAATAGAGAATTGAATATTATTTAAATGGAGAAAGGCAGAAGAAAGCTACAGAATACAGGGGTTTGGGAGTCCTTATGTATGAATCACAAAAGGCTAACATTCAAGTTCATTGGGAAATAGGGAAGGCAAATGGAATGTTGGCCTTTATTTCAAAGGGAATGGAGTCTGAAAATAGGGAGATCTTTCTAAAATTATACAAGGCACTAGTCAGAACACAGCTCGAATACTGTGAATAATTTTGGGCCCATTACATAAGGAACTAAATACTCACCTTTGAGGTAGCCACGGAGGGTTCTGTAGGCTGATGACAGGTATGGAGGGACTGTCTTATGAGGAGAGGTTGAATAGGTTGGATTTGCACTCATTGGAGTTTATAAGAATGAGAGTTGACCTAATTGAAACATACAAGATTCTTAGGGGTCTTGACAAGGCAGGCACAGAAAGGTTGTTTCTCATTCTAGAAGAGTTTAGGATCAGAGGGCATAATCTCAGAATAAGGGGAAGCACACTTAATCAGAAGATGTGGATCTGTGGAATTCTTTACTGCAGAGGGCTGTTGAGGTTGGGTCATCAAGTATTTTCAAAGCTGAGGTGGATTTTTAATCTGTATGGGAATCAAAGGTTATGGAGAAAAGGCAGGAACATGAAATTAACAGTCCTCATATGAGCCATGATCTCACTGCATGGCAGAACAAATTAATTGGGCTGAATGGCCTCCCTATCCTCCTACATCTTATGGTCCATCACATTTCTACATCTTTTTAGTTCCAAAGAACAGCCGTATTTCTGCCGACCATTCTGAATTTTTCCAAAGTATGTTTGAACCAAGTTACTTAATGAGGTGCACTATGTGGAGTTGGAGGAACACAGAAGGCCAGGCAACATCAGAGGAGCAGGAAAGCTGACGTTCTGGGTCAGGACCCTTCATTTTCTGAAGAAGCTTCCTGGCCCGAAACATCAGCTTTCCTGCTCCTCTGATGCTGCCTGGCCTGCTGTGTTCCTCCAGCTCCACACTATTATCTCTGATGCCAGCATCAGCAGTTCTTACTATCTCTTACTTGCTGAGGTGAAGCTTTCAGGTATTAGGGGGACCTGAGTTCAATAAAGTAGTAAAATTAGTATTAAGAGTGCAAGTCAGGTGAAATTTTTTTCACCCAAATTAAATGGCTTGAATCCTGCAACCTATTCCCAATTTTGTAAAGCTACAATCTACAATATAAATTGGATATATAGTTTCCTCCATTAAAGCCCATGGAATACAAATTTCTTAATTCATTGATGCCATATGCAGAGAAATTCTCTCACCTGCCTGCTTATTAAGTAAAGAATCTTCTTTCCTAGCAATTTCCTCTGCCAAAGATGACTTCTACATGAAACCAGTCTATTTTTTTACAAGCCAGCACTAGCGTGGAGCAATGGCCAAATATTGAGACACAGCAGTGCTCTCTTTCTTGAACTTTATGCACTTCTGTTAGTCCTGTTTAAATATAAAATTGCCTCAATAAAAACTTTTTCTTTGCTTGTGTAACATTTTGAGCTCCGGGATTGAAGATTGGCAATTCAGTAGAATTTCTTCAATTAAATTTTCTTACATTGCTTAAATGTTAGAATCATTTCAATTTATCATATACTATTGCACTGAATGTTTGTGATACATCATGATCTGGCAGCAAGTTTATAAACCTCCAAAAATAGCTGTATTGGTAATCATTAGTCATCTCCAACGGTCACAGTTGGACATCATGTATTATCAGTATATCAGAGCAGAAAGGCCGCCAGTTAGGAAAGCTGTTGGAAAGCGATAGGATCAGAAAGCAATTCAAATGCAAACCAGGCCTTTTTTCTTCTGCTTATTATCAAAAAGATACAATTTCTAATGCAAGTCAGCAAAGGAATTATAAAGGACAGCAATAAGAAAAAAGCATTCAGTGAAACAAGAGCACTTGCTGTGAGCAATAACAGCTCAAAGATTCACTTTCTAAACCAAGACAACCCCTTAATAAACTATCTCGATATAATTGGAACAAAAATGCAGAGAAATGGGAGAAGTCATATGTGAAGTTTTTCATACGAGTCTCATTTTAACAAGCCAAAATGTGATTTCCACAAGGTGTACATGGTGTTTAAGGTACAATTTTGGTACTGTTGGTCAATGGAAAAGGAATTTCAGAGAAGTTATAATAGAGTGACTCCATTTCCCACTTTACTCCACTATCATCCCTGGCAATGCATTCCATGCCCCTACCACTCTCTGAGTAAAGAACCTGCCTCTGGTGTCTCCCTTATATCTACCTCCACTCACTTTAAAACTATGCCCCCTTGGAATAGCTACCTCCACCCTTGGAAAATGTCTCTGGCTGTCCACTCTATCTATACCTCTGATCATTTTGTACACCTCTATCAAGTCACCTCTCATTCTTCATCGTTTTGAAAAGAAAAGCCCTAGCTCTCTCAACCTTTCATCGTAAGACCTTCCCTCCATAATGAGGTGACCAGGACTGGACACTGTACCAATTTGGCTGAACCAGCGTTTTGTTTAGCTGGAGCATAACTTCACGGCCCTTGAACTCAATCCCTCTATTAATGAAAACTAACACACCATACGCCTTCTTAACAACTCTATCCACCTGGGTGGCAGCTTTCAGGGAACTGTGGACATGAACCCCAAGATCTCTCCCTTGCTCCTCCACACTGCCAAGAATCTTTCCATTAGCTCTGTATTCTGCTTTCAAATTTGTCCTTCCAAAATGAATAACCTCACAGGGGTTAAAATTTTCAGGGTCAAACTCCATCTGCCATTTCTTAACCCAGCTCTGCATCCTATCAATGTCCCTTTGTAACCTAGAACAGCCTTCCGCACTATCCTCAAATTTTGATATCTTTGCTTTAGTGATTAATAAAGCTCCTTTCAGACTTCCTTCATAGCATCGCTGTAACCCCTGCAGTTCAATCTTACGCTCACAAACATATCTTGTAACTTGTAATCTACTTTACAGGCTGGTCTGTGCACCATTTCCCACCCAATTTTTGTCCTCCTTTGGCCTGCTGCTATGTTCAACTGAATAGAGCTGAGTCGATGAGCAGTGGCACTAGGATGAGGCTTGATAATAAAATCCCATGTGGCCTCTCCCCAGACTGCAATGTGAAATTATAATATAATCCCATAAAATTCTTGCCAGCAGTTGAAAACTACCCCATGAACACAGATTTATTTCTAGCATTATAAAAACCCTAGAAATGGGAGCACGCGATGACCAAATGGCTCTCAGGATACTCTACCATTCAGTACAATCACGTTTGATCTTCTGCTCAACTCTACTGTCACACGTGCTACCCATACACGATAGATTTCACAAACAACCAAATATCTAATGATCTCAGCCTCAAATATGACAAAAATTGAGCATCTACAAATCTCTATTGTGGACAATTCCAAAGGTTCATAACCCTCTGAGTGAAGACCTTTTTCCTGACCTAAGTCTTGAAGAGCTGACTACCTACTCTAATATTGTATCCCTATGTTCTGGATGATTCCAGCGAGGAATACAATCTCTCAGTGGCTCCTCTGTAAAGGCGATCCAGAATCTGGTGCAGTTGAAATAAGATTATTTCCTATTCTTATAAATGTTATATAGTACAGGCTCAATTTACCTAGCTTCTAATCATAAATATGCTTTCCATACCAGGAACTAATCTATTGAATTTCCATTCCACCATCTCCAAGGCAAGTATATGGTAAGTTTATATGTGGAGACCAGAACTGCTTGCTGTATTGCTGATGTGGTCTCATGAAAGCACTATGCAATTGCAGCAAGACATCATTATTTCAGCTAACATTTTGGGCCCTTCCTCAGAACTGAAAGTTTAACTCTGATTTTCTTCACACGTGCTGCCAGACCTGCTGAGCTTTTCCAGCAACTGCTGCTTTTGTTCCTGATTTCCAGCATCCACCGTTCTTTTGATTTTTACCATTATTTCTGTACTCTGGTCTGTTTGCAACAAAGTCAACTTGATTTTGCTTTCTGAAATGCTCACTGCACCTGCATGTTAATTTTTTGTGTCCCTTAAATGTGTACATCCGAATCTCTTTGAATTTTTTTTTATTCATTCATGGATGTGGGCATCACTGGCTGGACCAGCATTTATTGCCTATCCCTAATTGCCCTAATTAAGAGTCAACCACATTTTTGTGGGCTGGAGTCACAAGGAAGCCAGATCAGACAAGAATGCTAGGTTTCCTTCCTTAAAATACAACAATATTTAAAATCATGTGTCTTTTAAAAAATAATATGCTTTTCTATTTTTAGTCCCAAAGTGAATAACCTTATACTTCCTCAGATTCATTCTAGCATTTTATTGCTTGCTGATGCAGTGGGCAAAATGTAATGTGATCTTCAGGAATGGGCTGCAAGGTGGGGGAATAAGGTATAGAATTAAGAGAGAAGGCAAGGTTAACCGTGGTACCTTCCTAACTCTACAATTAAGCAAGGGGTGGGGAAGGGCGAGGATAGTTTTGTTCAGAGGCTAATCAATGTCCTTAAAAGGCTAAGTAATGGTCTGCATATCTAAACAATGATGATTGCCTTGGAGGTGATGCAATGAAGATTCATTTAAGGGTGTCATCCTGTTGCCGCTAGAATAAGCTGGTATTCAATGTGTTTGAAAGTATGCCATATGGTGAATTGCCCAGTAAAATCTGGTGGTCACCTTGTCGGCCCCATGGCCCTGCCAGTTGATTGCCCAATAATTCACAGAAGAATCCCTGACGGCAAGGACCATCATATTGTAGAGATATCTAACAATAATCCACCTTTCCCTGACAGAGGGCCTGTGACTTACATGGGTTTCAGAGTCCTCTCTCATGATGTTGATCAAGGTTGACTTTACTACCAGCAGTGGCTACTGCTCACAGTGGTGCCACGGTAGCTAAAGCAGTACTATCTGTCCAATTTATTACTTTCTGTCGTGGAATCTTCATCCCTAAAAGGATAGCAGCAATGACATGAAGAATGAATTACCTTATGAAAGTAGCCAAGGTGAAAGCAATGTTCAGAAAATTGGAGACAGTAAGGACTGTAGATACAGGAAGGTAAATGCAATAAATATGGAGCTGGAAAAGGACAACCGGTCAGACACATCGGAGGAATAGGAAAGCCAATGTTTCAGGGTTCTTGATAAAGAGTTTTAGTTCAGAATATTGGATTTGTTACTACAGAAAGCTACAGTGTAGAAATTATACAATTCTCATCCTTGTTTTCTAATTCCTTGTAGGTCTCACCTGTCCACATAGTAACATTGTAATTTGCTCTAGCCCTTGAACCCTCGGAGATCTCTCCTGTGGTTTTGGTTTCATGAGCATCTCAAACTTTTTTCCCTCCAGCTTCAGCCTAAACTCTGGAATTCATCCCTAAATATATCTATTTCTGTAAGTGTACCTCTCTTTTATGATATTCATAAAAACAACTGCCCAAGCATAGCATACAACGCATTATCCTCCGACACTTCCGCCATTTACAATCCGACCCCACCACCCAAGACATTTTTCCATCCCCACCCCTGTCTGCTTTCCGGAGAGACCACTCTCTCCGTGACTCCCTTGTTCGCTCCACACTGCCCTCCAACCCCACCACACCCGGCACCTTCCCCTGCAACCGCAGGAAATGCTACACTTGTCCCCACACCTCCTCCCTCACCCCCATCCCAGGCCCCAAGATGACATTCCACATTAAGCAGAGGTTCACCTGCACATCTGCCAATGTGGTATACTGCATCCACTGTACCCGGTGCGGCTTTCTCTACATTGGGGAAACCAAGCGGAGGCTTGGGGACCGCTTTGCAGAACACCTCCGCTCAGTTCGCAACAAACAACTGCACCTCCCAGTCGCTAACCATTTCCACTCCCCCTCCCATTCTCTTGATGACATGTCCATCATGGGCCTCCTGCACTGCCACAATGATGCCACCCGAAGGTTGCAGGAACAGCAACTCATATTCCGCCTGGGAACACTGCAGCCATATGGTATCAATGTGGACTTCACCAGTTTCAAAATCTCCCCTTCCCCCACTGCATCCCTAAACCAGCCCAGTTCATCCCCTCCCCCCACTGCACCACACAACCAGCCCAGCTCTTCCCCCCCACCCACTGCATCCCAAAACCAGTCCAACCTGTCTCTGCCTCCCTAACCGGTTCTTCCTCTCACCCATCCCTTCCTCCCACCCCAAGCCGCACCCCCAGCTACCTACTAACCTCATCCCACCTCCTTGACCTGTCCGTCTTCCCTGGACTGACCTATCCCCTCCCTACCTCCCCACCCACACCTTCTCCACCTATCTTCTTTACTCTCCATCTTCGGTCCGCCTCCCCCTCTCTCCCTATTTATTCCAGTTCCCTCCCCCCATCCCCCTCTCTGATGAAGGGTCTAGGCGCGAAACGTCAGCTTTTGTGCTCCTGAGATGCTGCTTGGCCTGCTGTGTTCATCCAGCCTCACATTTTATTATCTTGCCCAAGCATAGATGCTGCTTGGCCTGCTGTGTTCATCCAGCTCAACACTTTGTTATCTCAGGTTGCCCAATCAAGCGTTTGTTAACCTAACATGGCTTATTGTCAAATTTTGTTTGATATTGCTCCTCTAAAGTGTCCTAAAATATTTTACTGTGACCAAGGTGCTTTATAAATGCGATATTGTTATTGGCTAGAAATCTCTCCATGTTGGTTGAATTTGAATGAAATCAACAAGCTATGGATATATGCTGAGCATTCCAGGAATGTCATGAGGGTGCAGCATCTATGTTTGATGTCATGCTGCAAAATTGCCAGCACTGACACTCAAGTATCTCCTAGGATGGAGAGGGGAACCAATTAGAAAGTGTGGGGCAATTAGGAGAAAGGAATGAGCAATTGGGAAGCCTGGATTAATCAAGGGGATACAAAGGCCCAAGCAGGAGCCTGTATACCTTCATCACTGTAATGCAACCAGAAGGAGAGCTCCTAGTTGCAAATTTAGGTCAGTGTCATTTAATAAATTTGCTGTTTTTCTAGTGATCTCCAGTGGTCCCATGTGTATGTCACATATTTTAAATGCAGCCAGCCCACGGGATCGGCTCATTTTTCAGACAAGCTTTAGACTTCTCATTTGCAAAGGTATAGCAGCTGAACATGGTTTAAAGATCATGTTATGGACCAACCTAGACTCCCCAAAGTATATCATAGAAGTAACCTAGACTCCAACTTTTACGTCAGAGATAATGGGAACTGCAGATGCTGGAGAATTCCAAGATAATAAAATGTGAGGCTGGATGAACACAGCAGGCCAAGCAGCATCTCAGGAGCACAAAAGCTGACGTTTCGGGCCTAGACCCTTCATCAGAGAGGGGGATGGGGAGAGGGAACTGGAATAAATAGGGAGAGAGGGGGAGGCGGACCGAAGATGGAGAGTAAAGAAGATAGGTGGAGAGAGTATAGGTGGGGAGGTAGGGAGGTGATAGGTCAGTCCAGGGAAGATGGACAGGTCAAGGAGGTGGGATGAGGTTAGTAGGTAGATGGGGGTGCGGCTTGGGGTGGGAGGAAGGGATGGGTGAGAGGAAGAACCGGTTAGGGAGGCAGAGACAGGTTGGACTGGTTTTGGGATGCAGTGGGTGGGGGGCAAGAGCTGGGCTGGTTGTGTGGTGCAGTGGGGGGAGGGGACAAACTGGGCTGGTTTAGGGATGCAGTTGGGGAAGGGGAGATTTTGAAACTGGTGAAGTCCAGAACACCTTTTGCAGAACACCTCCGCTCAGTTCGCAACAAACAACTGCACCTCCCAGTCGCAAACCATTTCCACTCCCCCTCCCATTCTTTAGATGACATGTCCATCATGGGCCTCCTGCACTGCCACAATGATGCCACCCGAAGGTTGCAGGAACAGCAACTCATATTCCGCCTGGGAACCCTGCAGCCTAATGGTATCAATGTGGACTTCACCAGTTTCAAAATCTCCCCTTCCCCAACTGCATCCCTAAACCAGCCCAGTTCGTCCCCTCCCCCCACTGTACCACACAACCAGCCCAGCTCTTCCCCTCCACCCACTGCGTCCCAAAACCAGTCCAACCTGCCTCTGCCTCCCTAACCGGTTCTTCCTCTCACCCATCCCTTCCTCCCACTCCAAGCCGCACCCCCATCTACCTACTAACCTCATCCCACCTCCTTGACCAGTCCGTCTTCCCTGGACTGACCTATCCCCTCCCTACCTCCCCACCTATACTCTCTCCACCTATCTTCTTTACTCTCCATCTTCGGTCCGCCTCCCCCTCTCTCCCTATTTATTCCAGTTCCCTCTCCCCATCCCCCTCTCTGATGAATGGTCTAGGCCCGAAACGTCAGCTTTTGTGCTCCTGAGATGCTGCTTGGCCTGCTGTGTTCATCCAGCCTCACATTTTATTATCCAACTTTTACATTTTTTTTAGAAGCCAAGTGTAAGGCACTGTGTTTCAAATATGATTTGATTGGCCTACCACTAAGCTTTTATCAAAACACACTTTATTCTTACAACTCAGTTAAAACACAAAAAAATTGTTACAAATTTATTGAAATACTTAATGTATCAATGTAAACACATAAACCCTTAGCAAAGGCAATTCAGCAACACAGTTCTGATTCTCACTTTCTGTCTCTCTCCAGTGTGGTGGAAAGAAACATTGAAAGCAACAGTCTGCCCCTTTTGATTTTTAACAGGAAGCTTGCATGTCTAAGACTTCACTTGAGCAGCAGAGAATTCAAGCTATCAGCTCCAGCAGCCAGAACCACCTACCACCCTCCACACAAACTGAAAGCAAAACTAAGGTCTTTTGGATCCGTGTCAGCCTGAACCCTGATCCCTCATGATTCTTTTCACTTACTTAAAAAAAAAATCCAGGGAGAACTCAAAGCTGTTACCAACTGCCTCTCTGAAGGAGACATTTTACCATCACTGTGACAACATCCCTCTCCAAGAGAAACAGGACATAATGCATCTCTTAAAGACATGCTTTTACCACACTCAAGACCTTTCTCTTTCAGCTTTTAAAAATGTAGCCTGCAGTACACAATATGTAAATATCTAGTGCGAATGCCCCTCACCTCTGACCACTTATTTGATGTTTTGTTGCTCGTCCTATACATATGAGTTCCACTATTAGGTTGCCTTAAAGGTCATTCAGAACAAAAATACAATGCCGTACCAAAACCCCCACTTCTCACTAAGGATATAAAGAACTAAGAACAGGAATAGGCAATTCAGCCCTTTGAGCCTGCTCTGCCATTTGATGTAATCATGGCTGATCTCAACTTGGCTTCAGCTCCACTTTCCTGGTGCTCCCCACACCTTTCAACCCATTACTTCTTAGTAATGGGTCTACTTCCTCCTTAAATTTGCTCAATGTCCCAGCATGCAGTGGACTCAGGTATAATGAATTCAACAGATTCATGACACTTTGAGAGAAGTAATTTCTCCTCATCTGCCATAAAGTTATTATCCCCTATCTTAAAACTGTGACCTCTTCTTTTAGAACAACGAACAAAGAAAATTAAAGCTTAGGAACAGGCCCTTCGGCCCTCCAACCCTGTTCCAATCCAGATCCTCTATCTATAACTGTAGGCTATTTTCCAAGGATCTGTATGCCTCTGCTCCCTGCCCATTCATGTATCTGTCTAGGTATTTCTTAGCTGACGGTATTGTGCCCACCTCTACCACATCCATTGGCAACACGTTCCTGGCACCCACAACGTTGTCTTTAAAAGCCTCCCACATATCAAATGTGGATTTACCCTCAAACAGCTGCTCCCAATCCACATTCCCCAGCTCCTGCCAAATTTTGCTATAGTTGGCCTTCTCCCAATTTAGCACTCTTCCTTTAGAACCACTCTCATCTTTGTTCATGTGTATTCTAAAACTTATGGAATTGAGATCACTATTCCAAAATTAATCCCCTTCTGAAACTTCAGTCACCTGGCCGGTCTTATTCCCCAACACCAGGTCCAGTATGGTCCCTTCCCGAGTTGGACTATTTACGTACTGCTCTAGAAAACCCTCCTGGATGCTTCTTACAAATTCTGCTCCATCTAAACCCTTAACACTAAGTGAATCTCAGAACATGTTGAGAAAATTAAAATCTCCCATCATCACCACCCTGTTGCTCCTACATCTTTCCATAATCTGTCTACATATTTATATCTCTATCTCACCCTTGCTGTTGGGAGGCCTGTAGTACAGCCCCAACATTGTTATCGCACTCTTTCTATTTATGAGCTCTGCCCATATTGCCTCACTGCTTGAGTCCTCTATAGTGCCCTCCTTCAGCACATCTGTGATATCCTCTTTGATCAGTAATGCAACTCCTCACCCCATTTACCTCCCTCTCTATCCCGCCTGAAGCATCTATATCCTGGGATATTTAGTTGCCAATATTGCCCTTCCCTCAACCAAGGCTCAGTAATAGCAATAATATCATACTCCCAGATACCAATCCAAGGCCTAAGTTCATCTGCCTTACCTACTACACTTCTCGCATTAAAACTGCTCTCTGCCTCCTCTTCCCCTTGGCCACACTGACATAATTATCTAATTCCTTTAGTTACTACCTTCTTACTGTACTCCTTACTACTCCTTAGAGGAAACATCCTTTTTATATCTGCTTTATTAATCCCCATCAGCATCTTAAATACCTCCATTAGATTTTCTTGCATTCTTCTAAGCTCCAGAGAATATAGGCCTAAACTGCCCAATCTCTCAGCATAAGTCAAACCCCTCTTGTCTGGAATCAATCCATTGAATCTCCTCTGAACTGTCTCTAATGCAACTTCATCCTATCAAGAAAGGCTGAGGGAATTGGGTCTGTTCTCATTGGAGAGAAGGAGGCTAAGAGGGGATTTAATAGAGACACACAAAATGATCAGAGGATTAGATAGAGTGGACAGTGAGAGTCTTTTTCCAAGGATGATGACTTCAGCTTGTACAAGGGGACATAGCTACAAATTGAAGGGTGATAGATTTAAGACAGATGTCAGAGGCAGGTTCTTTACTCAGAGAGTGGTAAGGGCGTGGAATGCCCTGCCTGCCAATGTAGTTAACTCAGCCACATTAGGGGCATTTCAACAGTCCTTGGATAAGCATATGGATAATGATGGAATACTGTAGGCGGAGGGGCTTAGATTAATTCACAGGTTGGCGCAACATTGAGGGCCGAAGGGGCTGTTCTGCGCTGTATTGTTCTTTGTTCTATGTTCTATGTTCTATCTGTACTCAAGAGGACGAAAATTGTATGCAATGCTCCAAGCACTGCAGTCTCACTAATGCCTTGTACAGTTGCAACAACATTTCCCTACTTTTATACTATACTGCACTCCTTTGGCAAGAAATGCAAAAATTGCATTTGCCTTCTTTATTAACTGCTATGCTTGCATATTGGTTTTCTATGATTCATACATGAGGACACCCAGATCCCTCTGCACCAAAGCAGACTGAAGTTTCTCTCCAATTAGATAACAAAGGTTTTGTGTTTATTGAGTTTTTTTATATTTTTTTCTATGTATTTGGAACAGAGCAATGACAGCTTCCTCTTTCAAGGAAATTATACTTCAATCATGGCTGGACTTGATTGCTTTTTTTTCATATTGAAGAAATGATTATTCAGAAGAGTTTTTTTATTCTTATGGTATTCACCTCAGCTTTCCGCTGCAAAAGAAATCTGTGGATCTAAAATTGTTGCTGAGTCTGAAATAGCGTGCTTCTAACTCAGGCACTGTATTGAAGTAAACCACATTTAGTTTCTCCAACTTTCAAGTAAGAATATATATGCAGCATTCTCCTGATGAATAGTCACTGGACTTGAAATGTTAACGATGTTTACTTCTCACAAATGCTGCCAGACCTGTTGAGCTTTTCCAGCAATTTCTGTTTTTGTTAGATGTCCAGCATCTGCAGTTCTTTGATTTGTCACATTATGTTTTTCTCCACTGAAACAGAACATTATAGGTTTGGGAACATAAAGAGTGAAAAAATTCAAAATTCCAGTTCCACTGATAATTCTCCTTGTCATAGGTAATATTTGGGGCATGTTTACTGGGTGAAGGATAAGAAAATAGCTCCAAGCAATTTTTGACTTTGGTTTGATACAGTTCTGTACAAATGTAGCAGTTTGATTTCTTTCAAGTTTTTGGATCTTTGTGTGAAAAAGAAACATGGCAGATGCAGCTGTAACTCCAATAGCTGTACGGGTTGCCTTCTGTTCAATAACAAGATTGGAGACTCTGATCCAGTTGAAAGGACGTGAGCCCGAACACAGGACCTGCAGACAGTGGATCAGCTCTCTCAGTATGTCTGTCCAGAAGTGTGTCAAGAGGCCCAAGTTTTCATTGCTGGGCACTGATGACTCCTGCAGAACAGGAAAAAGTTCTTCTCGATGGACCAGGAGACACATATTGCCAATGACCTACAAAAGTGCATATTACCTGAGCAACACATCCCAATGTCCCAACGTCTCTGCCTCTCACTGACACTGACGGAAAGCTTTTATTCTATACGCATACAGATGACATTACATTATGAAAATTTTTCTGTGAGGCAAAGTTCATTATTTGCCAGTACCACACTGAAGATACAACTGTACTTGTGCACATTCCCATCATTATGTTGCAACGTCCACTTTTTTTTTGAACAGTTGATTAAAAGTAGGAAAAGTTACTGCTTAAAACTGAAGAACGTGACTAAGAAGGCATTTGCAGTTTTCATAGAATTATAGAATCCCTACAGTGTGGAAAGAGGCCATTCAGCCCGTGGAGTCTACACTGACTCTCTGAAGAACATCGCACTGTCTACCCTATCACCCTCCATTTCACATGGCTATTCAACCTAGTCTGCACAACCCTGGACACTACAGGCAATTTAACATGGCCAATCTACACAACCTATACATCTTTGGACTGTGAGAGAAAAGTTGAGCACCTGGAGGAAATTCACACAAATGTGCAGACTTTACAAAAACAGTTGCCTGAGGGTGGAATCGAACCCAGTCCCCTGACACTGTGAGGCAATAGTGCTAACCACTGAACCACCATGTGAACCAGTTCCTGTATCACACTGCAAATTATATATTCAATGTTACCTTTGTGGAATGGTGGGGCAGAAGTCCACAGAACGCCGTACTACCACCATCAGCCTGTCATTTATGTTCAGGGCAGTTCTGCCCAGAGACAGTCCTTTGTTTGACTTTACAGATGATATTATTGTTGTCAGCTCCGGAGAGTTCTGCATTGTAACAATCACTTGATTGATTCCTGGCCAAGAGACTACAACCTTGTGAGTAGACAATATAGCAGAAACATTCAACTTTTGATGAGAAAGCATCAATCTGTCTCTCTGCCCCTTCTGTGTAGATAAATAAAACAAAATCTTTAGCAGCTATTTATCTCCCTCACCTCTCCTCTGCAAATCCCCTGCAGAATGGAGAAAGGGAAAATCAACTTCAGATATTCTGAAAAGGTGAATGAAAGACTGAAACTTGGTGTACACCCAGATACATGTCATCAGCAAAGTGTCAGAGATAAACAATGGGAATCAAAAGGAACCATAAAAAAAACTCATTGTTGTCCATGGTCTGAGCTGCTGCTATCAAAATGTGTTTCCTTGATTTTTTTTGTCTACCCTTTACATTCATGAATGTCCCCATGTGTAAATGAAAATTTTTAAAAGGAGTAAATTTTAAATTATATAGTCACAGAAAAGCAATTTGACTTGTCTACCTTTTGTCAACAGTTCAAAACAATCTGATTACAATAAACAAGATAATAAAATGTGAGGCTGGATGAACACAGCAGGCCAAGCAGCATCTCAGGAGCACAAAAGCTGACGTTTCGGGCCTAGACCCTTCATCAGAGAGGGGGATGGGGGGAGGGAACTGGAATAAATAGGGAGAGAGGGGGAGGCGGACCGAAGATGGAGAGTAAAGAAGATAGGTGGAGAGAGTGTAGGTGGGGAGGTAGGGAGGGGATAGGTCAGTCCAGGGCCTGTCCCTGGACTGACCTATCCCCTCCCTACCTCCCCACCTACACTCTCTCCACCTATCTTCTTTACTCTCCATCTTCGGTCCGCCTCCCCCTCTCTCCCTATTTATTCCAGTTCCCTCCCCCCATCCCCCTCTCTGATGAAGGGTCTAGGCCCGAAACGTCAGCTTTTGTGCTCCTGAGATGCTGCTTGGCCTGCTGTGTTCATCCAGCCTCACATTTTATTATCTTGGAATCTCCAGCATCTGCAGTTCCCATTATCTCTGATTACAATAAACAGTTAATTTCTTGTTAATGCAAAAAATGTTGGAGTTCATATTCTTTCAACTTGACTTAGATAGCAAGGCAGATTTGAGGAATTCAATGGTTTGACCAAATTTTCACATTTGAGACGGCTCTGGGAATAATTGGTCTCAGTTACCACTGCACTCCCCAGTGAGATGTGACAGTGTAGGTATTCGCATCTGAACGTCATCATATACAAGTGTTCTTGGGCACCTGGACGCGGTGCAAAGTTCACATGTTGCTGGTGAGTTCATTGTTTTTGATATTTAAATGAGTCTGCATACAAATATATATCTGCAGGTTACAAACACACACACAAGCATATTAATTAACACACATATGCATTTAGGCAAAAATGCCCTTGCTCCCACAGCAAAAAATCTGCCATTTACTTATTCTTCTGAAACACTGATTGGACCCAACTTGAGGTAAACATTTTTCAGACATACCTTGCCTAATCACAGTGTATGAAGTACTGTTCATTGTCAACTCTAGTTACCGTTACTGATTTGTATCCCAACCTCCTGCCCAAAGGCAACATGTGCAAAGCTTTCCCAAGTCAGCATTAACATTAAGTGCTAAGCTTTCTTGTTTGTTGCAATCAATGGGATTGCTGCTCTGAATGCAAGAGCTGAAGATACTGAGCTATCAAGAGAAGGAAACATTTGCCCCATCTCTAGTGAACTCTTTACTCTCAATATTGACCTAAACTCAAACAGGGAGCTTTAAAATGCACCTTGGTTAGTGCAGTCAGGAATAGTCAGGTTCATAATCTTCACCTGAACACCCTCCCCAGCTACCCCCACACAAAGGAAAACAAATAGACATGAATAAACAGTTATATATATATAAAGCAGAAGGAGAGTGATGTAAAATTACTTCAAAAATTTGATGCAGCTTCCGTGATGATTTGTGCCATTTTTGCTGCAGGCAGCTGCTTGGGTCATCATTAACGATAACATTATAGGCATTTCAGCTGCATGTGTGGGCAGTGCTCTCTGTAGGAGTGCATTGTCAACATAAACAGCCAACAATTTCAAGAGAAGTGCACTGTGGAACCCGGTTGCATAATGAATGAGGTGAATAACAGAATACTGCATGATAAAATTCACTGCAAGCCATGGTGGGCTGGGCACCATGAATCTCGTTAGACCAAACACTTTAATTAAAAATAGGAAAATTCCAAACCTTAGAGTAGAGTTTGTTTTCAAAGAAAGACTGTACGCAGTTAAGTTGACCAAAAGAGGAGAGCCATGCCACATTTTGAAAAATATACCTTGATGATTGATTTTTTTTTAAGAAACTCCTAACAAAATTTCAACTTGTTACATATTTTCATCCCTCTCAAATGACTACTGTGGAAAGACCCTGCCACAGAATCTTGACTATCAAAAACAGTAAGCATGTAGTTAGAGTGTCCTAAAGATCCATCGAAAAGTATTAGAGGTTGGATAGAGCGCACACTCAGTTCACAGTGATGTAATCTTATCGATAAAGCTTTGCGTGCAGTATGCTTCAAGGTGAAAAACAATATAAACTGAATTTCGTCTGATTCAACTCCTGGTTTGTGACATTGCTTGCAATAAATGATTTAGACTTATTATTAAGGAAGTAGGTTTCACCTTTAAGGAAACTTGAGGAACTGTGGATGGAAATACATTGCTGCCGAAAATGTAATAATACACGACAAAACTGCATTTGGCAATAAATAAATGGGAATTTATCATCTATCTTATTTAAAATTCAGAAATGTTAAAGGTATGTGATTCTGTTAGGTAGAATTCCATTATTTCTACAGTATTACAGATTTATGGAAATTTGAAATATTGAAAATATGCAATATATCAACAAATAGAATATATCCGTAAGATGTCTCCCTACTTTATGTATAACTCAACAGATTTTGCCAAGGATTTGAGCAATCATTCTGTGAGCTTTCATTTTGCGGATGGCTTAAGTGGATTGAGAGTTAGTTACCAAGATAATTCTTTACATACTGTACCAATAATCCAAATACATATTACTGATTGAGCTTCTTGTTTTAGTCCACCAAACATAAAACATGATGTTTTCTTGAAGATAAATATTGTGCATGTATTGAATTGGTTGATTTTTCTTTTCCTGCCTTACTGCTGGTTAATTTATTCTGACTGGAGTAACCTTAACTGAATGAAATATTACTCTTTTATTTTGCATTCTAATCAGTGATTGTGCTTTCAAATTATTTTGGCTAGAAAATTTAGCCTATTACTATTTCCAATGATCTCTACATAGCTATATAATCAGATTGTACTTTCCTGCAACGAATCATTTCACAAGTCAAAAATAAACACAATATACATGAGTCATCATTTAACAGTTGCTGGCAATGTGGCATAATCTTGAATTAATATAAGTATAAAGCCTAACTATGTTCGTCTGCAAAGACCATTCTGTCTTACATGGAATATTAACACAATTAAACAGATATCTGGTTTAATAGTCATTGGTTCGATTACAATACCCCTTTAAATCTGAGCAATGTTTGTGCCTGTGGCCAGTGCCTAATCCATTGCATTCTGAAACCAACAGTGTGTCCAAAATGGTAAATGTCTTCATATTTTTGTGCTTTTGTCTCTGCCGTTTGTACTCCTAGTCCAGTCAACAGTTCTCCCTACTCCTCTCCTCACCCCTAAAGTTTCACTTTGGAGTGGCACCAGGTGTGAAGTGTAAAAATATGGGGTCAACAGGAAAAATAGGTTTGAGAAGCAGCATGTATTAGATGAGTGTTGGCGTATAAAACCTTTATTCATTTTCATCATGTGGAATTATTTTAAGCATATTGACCTAAATTGTTCAATATTAAAATTGACACTAATTATGATGATTTGCTTTTAGTCACTATGTGCTGAAATTAAACAACGTCGACGTGGCATAATATCCGTATTACGATTATGCCAACGACTCGTTGATGACACAGATGCCAGCTGTTCAGAAGCTGATCGTCAGTCAATGCAACTTATTATTGTGAACTTGGAAAGAAGATGGGAAGCTATAATAATGCAAACTGTCCAGTGGCAGAACAGACTGCAAAAACAACTAGGAAAAGATGAGGTAAGAATTTAGTACCTGCCATGTATATGTAATAAAAAGATAGGAAAGTGGGAAGTTACAAAATTGAAAAGATACTTCAGTCCATTCACCTGATATACATAATCTTCCTTTGCTCAACCTCTCAAATATGCATTCAATTCTCAGTTAAACTTCTCTATTACCTATTTATACAACACTGTATAAAAGATACAATAATAAATCAAAAGAAATATAGAAATTCAAACATTCATTGTCTAACCAAACTAAAGAAGGATCAGGAAAAATGTTTTTAAAAATTATCTTTCCTCCAATCCATGCCTGTCCCAGCTATATATCTTCAAGCAGCAGAATAGATGCCATCAGTAGTGCTCTTTGTTCAGTACGCAAGAAAGCTTGCCTTAGCAATACACAATGAGATGCTTCTTCAGCAGTGTTTCTCAGCCAGATAACTTGCCTGAAATAGCAAACTGGACTCCTACAGGAAGCCCCAGTTGTCAATAATAATCAAGACCATATTCAAATTTGGGTGTTCTAGTTCAAGGTTTGGTGCTGCAGTGCGTAGGATATCAAATTACTGAGATATTAGCTTTTGATCTCCTCAATGTTCATTGTATACATATGAAATATATCAATACAGGATCCTTAAGTTTTACATCTATTGAAGGCAAAGTGAAACCAAGATTAAGTTTCTTTCTACGCAGTTTCCAGCTACATTCTCATCAATTCAGAACAGCTGAAATATTGTTACCTTTTAATATCCTTCCAGAACCAGCGAATGAAGTGAGATTGTGTCAAATGAATGCTGGATGGAAACAATGCAGCATAGCCAAGTACGTAACATAAGAGAAGGAACTGTTAGGGAATATTAGAAAAAAAAATGTTCATAAAAGAAAGAAGCATTACTAACAAGAGAAAATAACACAGACAAATCACGAGCTAAATGACCAAATGACAGACAGGTTGATGTTAGCAAACAACAACCAACATCATGCTGTAAATTAATACTTTTTTTACAACTCAGTAGCAGATCAGGTATGTATAGTGTAATGTTTAACAAAGGCCTCTGTTCTTATATAATGGATGATTACAGCCTTTGAATGTTGGAATATCTGAATTGTTTAACAGGCTGTAGTAAATATAGTTTATTTATACCTTTGTTTTTGGCACTCAGTTTAATTGAGCAATAGCAGATCAGGGTTAGAGTTTAATGTAAAATTAAGAAACAAAATTAATTTAATTCAATCGACTGCAAGGAGAAAGCCAATGGGGAAGATTTCCACTCTGTGTTATTTGTTGTAAATGGCTTTATCACTACATAATGCATAAGATGAAAACCTTCCCAACAAGTTTCTGCTTTATGGGAGAATTAAATATTGCTGTATTTTTGAAGAATTTTGTTTTTGCAGAACATGTAACAATCTGGGTTTATAACTTGTAGAATTTTTCAACATTTTGAGAAAATTGATTGATGCAGGAACTACATTACTTCTGATGGCCAAAAAGTCTTTTGCAGTTCTATTTTTTTGTTGTGTGGAGTCAGCCAGACATTGATTCCATTGTGATTTGAAATGCAATTGCCTCAAAGGGCTCATTCTGAGTTTAACTTCCTTTTGTTTGGTGCTGTAGCTAATTGACAACTTCAGGTTAAATTTGCTGTTCCATTGTTCTTTTGGTAATATTTGCAAATAAAACATATCATGAAAACCTAGTGTTAAGAGCCTGCAAAAATATAAGAACCTGAAAATAAACTTGCCAATCCATCACAAATGGCAATTCATTCAGTTTATCAGGTACAATGTTAGATTATGATCTTGCTAAATCTAAATCCTATTCACATTTCTATTTTAATAGGGAGGTGATGGCCTCATGGCATTATCGCTGGACTGTTAATCCCGAGACCTACTTAACATTCTGGGCACCCTGGTTTGAATCCCACTATGGTAAATGGTGGAATTTGAACTCAATAAATATCTGGAATTAAGAATCTAATTATGACCATGAAGCCATTGTTGATTGTTGGGAAAAATCCAATTGGTTCACTAATGTCCTTTCGGGAAGGAAACTGCCATCCTTACCTGGTCTGGCTGACATGTGACCCAGACTTACAGTAATGTGGTTGCCCTCTTAACTTAACTGCCCTCTGGACAATAAATGCTGCCTAGTTAGTGGCACCCACTTCCCATGAATGAATATAAAAAAGTAACCATCTTATTTACAGATAACAAAGTGTGGAGCTGGATGAACACAGCTGGTCAAGCAGCATCTTAGGAGCACAAAAGCTGACGTTTCGGGCCTCGATCCTTCATCAGAGAGGGGGATGGGGAAAGGGTTCTGAAATAAATAGGGAGAGAGGGGGAGGTGGACTGAAGATGGAGAGAAAAGAAGATAGGTGGAGAGGAGAGTGTAGGTGGGGAGGTAGGGAGCGGATAGGTCAGTCCAGGGAGGACGGACAGGTCAAGGAGGTGGGATAAGGTTAGTAGGTAGGAAATGGAGGTGCGACTTGAGGTGGGAGGAGGGGATGGGTGAGAGGAAGAACAGATTAGGGAGGCGGGGGCAAGCTGGGCTGGTTTAGGGATGCAGTGGGGGGAGGCGATGAGCTGGGCTGGTTTTGGGATGCAGTGCGGGAGGGGGAAATTTTGAAGCTGCAAGGGTGAAAAATAAGGCAAATAAAGTGAAAGCTCCCGAAATGACAGAAGAGATAAAGAATAAAATAATGCAGAGAAAGGAGTATATATGATAGGTATCAGGTACAAAAAAACAAATGAGAACCATGCTGAACATAATAAAATCTGAGTGGAAGTGAAAGAAGGAAGAAGAGAAACAAAGATCGAGTATAATAGGGGCCTTCTTGTGGCACAGTGGTAGCATATGTCCTGCTGGACCGGGAGGCCCACATTCAAGTCCCATCTGCTCCACAGGTGGTTAGAAAAATGGGTTAAATAAAAAAAAAGAGACTATAGGTAACTAGCAGAAAGCTCTTCTATAGTGCAATGGAATTCATGGTTTCAAAAAATGTAATTTTTTCATACAGGCAATAATTGAAAAGGGAAATCCAGATTAAATAACTCTATGGAGACCAGAATTCCAACACCAAGTCACCATTTGTCCACACATGAACAATCCTTGACTATAGTACGCGCTCATCCGCTAGAGTGTAAATATCCCTAACATTCAACCTTTTTATGTCAGCCAAGGTTCCCTGATTGGACCAGATTAACAGCCCCAATCAGAGAATTCATAGTCTACGAGACAAACTCTCTCAGTTGCTTAGGAAGCTAAGACTGAAACTAAAATTGGAAACCAGCTTCTGACGAGACTGAAATTGATTGAAATCGCATAAATAGGGATTCAGAGCTATTAGAGCTTAGATTACAATTGCAGTGTTGTAGTACAGGTAGGTTGAAGAAGTCAGAGGCCATAAGCAAACAAATGTTAGATCCATTTCTACATGACGGTCTCACATGTATCATTCTTTCAGGTAACGATATAGTCTATAGATATTTTTAGAACATAAATGTCATCGGTCAGTACTCCAGGTTGGATGTGGACACCTCCCCATTGGCCAGCATGCTTCCAGAGCTCATTAGGGGTCAATTTAGTACAATCCAGAGTTTATGGGACACAGCTCATATTCTTATTCAATTGTATGGGCTCCTTTGTTCTTCACATTCATAGTTGGTGACAGAGGGAACCCCTATCTAAAATTGCCCTCAGGTGAATTAAATAGATAATAGACCTCTCCCTAATTCTTGTGATCTTGTTTTGTGCCAACTTGTCCTGCGTATGCAGGTTACATTAGAAGAACACACAAAGATTTGTGCTTCTATTCTTGAATGAAGCAATTGGGAAAACCACTAGGGAAGACTTGGCAGTCCTGTTCCTGTAGTAGGGTAGTGTAGACCTGTGCCAACAGTAAGAGAGATGTGAATGAAAGTCTTACTCTTTCATCTTGCCATGACCTGAGTGCAAAGCTGATGGTGCATTCCTCTCTCCACTGCCACCAGTGTTTACTTGGGTATCCAGGAGTCATTACATGGGGAAAGGTCTTCCATTCTGCCCAACCAGTAACTTCTCAGAACCATTTACAAAATATTAGGCTAAAGTATTCTCAGCAATCTTCAGCCAGTAGAGCCAAGCAGATGATATATCTTGGCAACTTCCAGTAGTCCCAGCATTACTGACACAAGTCTTCAGCCAATTCGATTCACTCTATATTATATCAAGAAACGGATGGAGGCACTGGACACCACAGAGGCTATGGGCCATAACAACATTCCAGTACTGAAGACCATGCTCCAGAACTTGCATTCAATTAGCCAAGCTCTTCCACAATGATTACAACTCTGGTATCTACCGGACAATGTATTAAATTATCCAGGTATGTCCTTGACAAAAAAAAATGTGATAAATCCAACCTAGCCAATTCCTGCCCCTTTTGCTCATCAGTAAAATGATGGAAGGTGCTATCAAGCAGCACCTGCTCAGCAATAACCTGTTCACTGATGTCCAGTTGGGGTCCTGCCAGGGACACTCAGTATCTGGCCTCATTACAATCTTTGTTCATACATGGACAAAACAGCTGAATTCCAGGGGTGAAATGAAAGTGACAGCCCTTTGCATCCACGCTGCATTCAACCGAGTGTGACACTAAGGAGCCCTGGAAAAACTGGAATCAATGGGTACCGGCTGCTCTTTGCTGGTTGGAGGTCAGCCTTCTTAGCTCCAAGATGTCTCTGCAGGAGTTCCTCAGTGATGTGCCCTGGCCCAACCATCTTCGGCTGCTTCATTAATGACCTTCCCTCCATCATAAGGCCAGAAGTGAGGATATTCACTGATAATTTCACAATGTTCAGCACCATTCATGACTCCTTAGATGCTCAAGCAGTCCATGTTCAACTGCAACAAGTACTGAACAATACCTAGGCTTGGGCTGACAAGTGGCAAGTCACATTCATACTACACAAATACCAAGCTATAACCATCTCTAATAAGGGATGATCTCATAGATGTCCTTTCATATTCAATGGTGATACTATCACTGGTTCCCTGACTATCAACATCATTGAGTTACCATTGACCAGAAGCTCAACTGGGCTTGCCATAAACACAGTGGCTACAACAGCAGGTGAGAGGCTAGAAATACTGAGGCAAGTAGCTCACTTGCTAACTCCCCAAAGCCTGTCCATCATCTGCAAGGTACAACTCAGGGGTCTGGGAGAATACTGTTCACTTGTCTGGATGGATACAGTTCCAACAACATTCCAAACATTTGACACCATCCAGGACAAAGCAGCTTGATTGGTTCCACACCCATATGCATCCACTCTCTCCCCTGCCAATGCCCAGTAGCAGCAGCAAAATGCACTGAAGAAATTCACCAAGGCTCCTTAGACCGTGCCTTCCAAAACCATGCCCACTTCCATCTAGACTGACAAGAGCAGCAAATGCATAGGAATACCACCACTGGCAAGTTCCCCTCTAAGCCACTCACTGTCCTGACCTTGTCCATCCCAGTCCAACATGGCATCTCCACATCATGTTTTCTTTAGAGTAGAAAGCTAAGCAGTGAGCTAATTAAAGTGTATGAAATTATAAGAGACATGGGTAGGATGATGAGGAAGCAACTGTTCCCTCTTAGTTGAAGCAACATGCTTTCTTGACTTGAACTATAACATGGTTCTTTTCCTGTTTTCCTGGGTCAAAATCATGGCACCCGCTCTCTAACATCACTGTTTACAAAGGGTCTGTTAATTCAATTGACTGGCTGCTTTGTCATGCAAGGTAACATCAACAGCATGGGTTCAATTCCCACACCGATTGAAGTTACCATGAGGGACGCCCATTCTCAATCAATGATCCTCAAATCACCACCAGTCGTCTCTCTCCAATGAGACAGCATACTGGAACTATGAAAAGTTTACCTCATTTTTTAGTTAGCACAATCATGATAAATTTCAAACAATTTTGACAAATAAATTCCATCAATTTCTCCATGATTCTTTAAATTTTGTTTGCAAATCATGAACATTGAACAATTCAGTAAGTTATCATTCACAAACAGTTCAGTATATGCTGTGGATGAACTTAATTCAAAATAATTAAACCAAGGAAACTCTATAAAAAAACCTATTGTTGTCTCATGCAAATATTGTCAAATACCACAAATAAAAAGTGAGAGTCATCAAAAAAATCCCAATTTTTTGATTTAAAGATTCAAGTCATGAACAAAACAGGATCTTTTTAGATTGTTCTAGGTATCTGGTCAATAGAATGATCAATGTGGATGACATCTCAACGACGTTGTTTGGGTAACTGAACCATTTGTGTTGCTGGATGTAATTTCATTACTGAAGACAACTGATAACTTGTTAATGTAAGTCACCAAGTTCATTACGCCAGCAGAAAATGCAAGAGGACTGCCATTACTTAAAGGATGTTTACATCTCTTAAATGAACTGTGCACCTTTTAATTGCTCAACATTAGAAGTTTGTTGCACTGCCCTTGAAGAGCCTTACAGCAGCTGGGTCACCTGCGTTTATTTATATTCACTCATGGAGTGTGGGCACCATTGCCTGACCCTTAATTAATTGACAGTCCATAGTTGCCCTTCAGAAGATGATGGTGAGCTGCCCTCTTGATCCGATGTAATACTCAAAAGCCCTGTCATTCATTGAATACTCCCTTGACTTGTTACTTCTGTGCATCACCTGACAATTTTTAGGGTTAACTTCCATCTAATATTGATCTGGTAATCTGACCACTTATCTATATCTTCCTGCAACTGAATATTATCTTCCTCACTCACCACATTGCCAAACTTCATGTCATCCAACAACTTACTTATCATCCATCCGACATTCTTCTCTATATTGTATGAACAACAAGAGACCCAGCACTGATCTCTGTGGTATATCACAGCCTCTATCACCTATAACTAAGCCAATTTTGAATCCATCTTGCCAAGTTACCCTGGATACCTGATCAATTGTAACCTGCAGGATGGAGGGGTAGAACAATTCTGTAGAAGACTCATCAGATTCAAAACATTAACTCTATTTCTTTCACCACAGATGCTGTCAAACCAGCTGATTTTCTCCAACATTCTGTGCGCTTGTTTCAGCGTAGTGGAAGTTCTGGAATATGTGGTTTAAATATAATTTGCCAGTGATTAGTCTGAGCTTGAATATTGTCCAGGTATAAAGACACAGACTGCTTCAGTGCTGACGAATTGTGAATGGTAAAATTTTCCATGCACATGTCCATTTCTGACCTTATAATCAATGGGAAGGCATTGAAGAACTCCCGCAGTCATGCCCTATGACTGAAATGAATGGCCGACAAAGACGACTTTGTCTTGGTATGTCTGCAACCTTTTGAGTTTCATCACTATGTTTGGACAAGGCTGTAATTTTTTTTCAATTATTCACTCATGGGATATGGGCATGTCTGGCTAGGCCAGCATTTATTGTTTATCTCTAATTGCCCAGAAGATGGCTCTGTGTCAACCACATTGCTGTGGGTCTGGAGTTGCATGTAGGCTAGACCAGGTAAGGATGACAAATTTATTTCCCTGAAGGAATTAGTGAATCAGACGGGTTTTTCCGACAGTCAACAACAGCTTCATGATAATCGTTTGACGCTTAACTTCAGATTCTTTATTGAATTCAAATTACACAATTTTCTGTGGCAGGATTTGAACCCAGGTCCCTGGAACATTAATTGTGTTTCTAGATTAATGCCACTGGACCATTGTCCCCACTTCATTGTTTGGACCCATCTAGTCAAATTAGACTTCTCTAATGAAATCAGGAATTGCAAGGGACAACTTAAACTAAGCACCACAGAATAAGTTATTGTTGAGGAAATGCTACTTGATAGCACTGTCAATGACCGTTTCTATCATTTTGCTGATGATTAAAAGTAGACCAATGGAGCAGTAATTGGCCAGGTTGGATTTGAGTTTTCTGTGGACATGATATTCCTTGGCAATTTCCCACATTGTTAGGTATATTTCACTGTTATAGATGTACTAGAACAACTTGACTAGAGCTGCAATTAGTTAGGGAGCACAAGTCTCCAGTACAGCTGCCAGAATGTTAGGGACCGTAGGCTTTGTAACATGCAGTGCCTTTCAGTATTTTCTTCATATTTAGTGGAGTTAAAACAACAAGCTGAACCCCAATTTCTGTGAGCCTGGAGACCTCAGGAGAAGGTTGAAATAAATTATCCTTGTTACCTCTCGCTGACGTGATTGCAAAGCCTTTTCTTTTGTCCTGAAGGCTGTAACTTCATATCTTTGGAGATGGGAAAATTTGTGGAGACCCTCCTCCAGTCAGTTGTTTAATTGTCAATGACTATTCATGATTGGGTATGGCAGTACTGTGGGGTTTTGGAATGATTCACACATGCTGGCAGAGCTGCATCTGTTGCTTTTATTTTAATTAAACATGATTGTCTTTAATGTGTTCCTTTTAATAAATTAGTGCAAAGCCTTAATGAATCTACATTTGTCCAAGTGACTTTATTTTGTCCCAACTAACTTCCCTAAAATCTTTTCCACTACCATGATTAAATTCACTAGACTGTAGTTGCTGAGTGCAGTCCCCCAGTGCTATTACTCTGTCTAAGGATGCTTGGAAAATTACGGTTAAAACTGTTACAACTTCCGTCCTTATTTCTTCTAGTGTTCTTGGATGCAACCCACCTGATGCTGTGACTTATTAACTTCAAGTAAAACCAATCTTTCTACTCCTCCTTTATTTATTTAGCCCACACTGTGTCTCAACTATGCCCTCTTCCATCATGACTTTGAAGCATCTTCTTCTTCAGTAAAGACAAAGTATTCATTTCATAACTCAGTCATTCCCTTTGTCTCCATGTGTTGATCCAGTTTCCTCCCAAATTAGAAACTGAAAGGACTGTGGATGCTGTAAATCAAGAACAAAAACAAAGTTGCTGGGAAAAGCTCAGCAGGTCTGGCAGCATCTGGGAAGGAAAAAATAGAGTTAGTGTTTCAGGTTTGGTGACCCTTTCTCAGAACTGAGTAACCCCTTCACAGATGCTGCCAGACCTGCTGAGCTTTTCCAGCAACCTTGTTTTTAGTCCTCCCTAATTAGCCCCACTTCTCCTTTTAATGTTTTTTTTTGCTGTTCTGTGTCAGTAGAAAACCTTTGGATTCATGGTGCCTTTGAACCTCTTCCTATTTACTTCCATTCTTTTATCTCCTTTTTCACTTCCATGGAGCATTTTCCATTTTCAGTCTGATTCTCACTTGTATTATCAATCTGGCAACAACTATACACATTATATTCCTCTATCACCTTACTCCTTTTCTCTTTCATTATCTAGAGAGCCAGGCTGTGGTTACACTGTATTTGCCTCTTGAGAATATACTTCAGCTGCATCCAAGTCTCCTTATTACAGTGGACCCATCACTCTGTTGTAGATATGCATAACATTCTTTGATTCCATACTACCTGGGGTAGATTTGTCCTTGCACCAATAAAATCAGCTTTCCTCAATTCATAATTTTTACCGTTTTTCCTAATTTTTGTTGCTTTTATTTAGCTTATCTAAATCTACTATCGTCACTGTGGTGTTCCGCAGTTGTTGCAAATATAACAGTTGCAATAGCTTTTACAATAGTTGCAAATATTTATCATCAGTAATTCCTTACATTGTAAATCTTCATGTAGCTGAAAATATGCCAAGGTATTATCTGTGTTTTCTGGTTTATGTTAAAGCCTAAATGAGTGAATCAAGAAAAATATTACACTTTGCGAGGAATTAAGAAAACTGTTAAGAAAGCTCGAAAGAGAATAGTTCACAAGAAACCTATATTGTGCTTTTTCTTTTTCAAAAAATAATTCTACTGTGGTAGTGGAACATTTTTGAAATTGTCACGTCATTATGACAAGTAGATTGGGAGCTTTTAATTTTTCTTCGTCAAATTGTGTGATTTTGAGTTGTATGCCAATAATATTGCAGCATCTGTGAATTTACTGCTGGATTCATATGGCTATTTATTTACAAACTTAGTCAGCAAATGAAACCATTATAAATAATGGCTTACGACTGACATTATTTTAAAGATGCATGATTCCATTTTACCTTGATGTAAAGTGCAATAAACATTGATGGGCAGTATTCACAAAGTGACTGCTTGAACTTCAAAATGGGAAATATGGTGATTGCCCAAAGTCTTCTATTTCTCATTAGCTTATATTTATTCTCACTGTGGAAAGTTGGTTGAATGTGGTCAACTACAATCTCCACCAACAAATGTGCCTTTTGAAGAGTTTATAACATTCGTTTTTCAAACAGTCAACACAATTGTATGTAATATGAATTACTGATTGTAATCGCTATATTTTTACATTTATAATGCACTTTATCTGTAAATAAATTTATATCAAAATAAAAAAAATACAATTTCAATCATATATGCAAAATCATCAGATGCTATCAGCTGTTTTTTCCGATCTTTACTATTTTAAAATCATCCAACTTAGTGATCTATTCCATCTTTTACACTGACAGATCTATTAGGCAGGCAGTCCTTACAGGAATAGTGCCAGATGACTGGAGGATAGCAAATGTGGTTCCCCTGTTCAAGAAGGGGAGTAGAGACAACCCTGATAATTATAGACCAGTGAGCCTTACCTCAGTTGTTGGTAAAGTGTTGGAAAAGGTTATAAGGGATAGGATTTACAATCATCTAGAAAAGAATACATTGATTAGGGATAGTCAGCACGGTTTTGTGAAGGGAAGGTCGTGCCTCACAAACCTTATTGAGTTCTTTCAGAAGGTGACCAAACAGGTAGATGAGAGTAAACTGGTTGATGTGGTGTATATGGATTTCAGCAAGGCGTTCTATAAGCTTCCCCACAGTTGGCTATTGTGCAAAATGCGGAGGAATGGAATTGTGGGAGATATAGCAGTTTGGATGGGAAATTGGCTTGCTAAAAGAAGACAGAGGGTGGTAGTTGATGGGAAATGTTCATCCTGGAGACCAGTTACTGGTGGTGTACCGCAAGGGTCGGTGTTGGGTCCACTGTTGTTTGTCATTTTTATAAATGACCTGGATGAGGGCGTAGAAGGATGGGTTAGTAAATTTGCAGATGACACTAAGGTCGGTGGAGTTGTGGATAGTGATGAAGGATGCTGTAGGTTGCAGAGAGACATAGATAAGCTGCAGAGCTGGGCTGAGAGGTGGGAAATGGAGTTTAATGCAGACAAGTGTGAGGTGATGCACTTTGGTAGGAGTAACCAGAAGTCAAAGTACAGGGCTAATGGTAAGATTCTTAGCAGTGTAGATGAGCAGAGAGATCTCGGTGTCCATGTACACAGATCCTTGACAGTTGCCACCCAGGTTGACAGGGCTGTTAAGAAGGCATACAGTGTTTTAGCTTTTATTAATAGAGGGATCGAGTTCCGGAAACAAGAGGTTATGGTGAAGCTGTACAAAACTCTGGTGCGGCCGCACTTGGAGTATTGTGTACAGTTCTGGTCACCGCATTATAAGAAGGATGTAGAAGCTTTGGAAAGGGTGCAGAGGAGATTTACTAGGATGTTGCCTGGTATGGAGGGAAGATCTTACAAGGAAAGGCTGAGGGACTTGAGGCTGTTTTCATTAGAGAGAAGAAGGTTGAGAGATGACTTAATTGAGACATATGAGATAATCAGAGGGTTAGATAGGGTGGATAGGGAGAGCCTTTTTCCTAGTATGGTGACGGCGAGCACGAGGGGGCATAGCTTTAAATTGGTGAAAGATATAGGACAGATGTCAGAGGTAGTTTCTTTACTCAGAGAGTAGTAAGGGAATGGAACGCTTTGCCTGCAACGGTAGTAGATTCGCCAACTTTAGGTACATTTAAGTCGTCATTGGACAAGCATATGGACGTACATGGAATAGTGTAGGTTAGATGGGCTTGAGATCGGTATGACAGGCCGGCACAACATCGAGGGCCGAAGGGCCTGTACTGTGCTGTAATGTTCTATGTTCTATGTTCCTTTGACCACAGCCCTATTGTCATGTTTGGAAGCATGTGATGTTACTTCTTCTAGAATATTGATCTTCTTGAAATGTTTTACCACAAACTCGAAGTTATTGAAAAGAATAAACTGAAAGGCTTGTGCTCTTTGCTCTGGATGGTTTAACTGCCTCCAGAGCTTCCTGTTCTAACTATGTGAAGGCCTGGATGCTTGCTGGTTTTCTTCCTTTCTGTCATTATGGATCATGTTGTCCTGTGAAAGGAGAGGGATTGTAAATGAGTAGCTTTTGAAAGGAAATATTCATTTGTGTGGGGCTTCTTTGTAATGTGTAGATGCTGAGAGGGAGAAGAAAGAAGCTGTAGATGGAATGAAATAGTGTCTGTGTGAAGAATATGGTTTAACCATGCAGTGAGAAAGCAGTCATCAGTGAAGGTTATTGTTTGACATTTGCTACCAGGTGAATGCTATTCAAGCCTGTTGTTACAGCAGCAAGCAAAGAACTCTTATGGCATCATGGTAGTGTCCCAACTTCTGGGTCAGAAGGTTCAGATTCAAGTCCCACTGCCCAGACATGTGTCATAACAGGTCGAAACCTGTTTGAATAAAAAGGAGACAAGCAACAAGTTTAGCAACTGGAATGAGAAAACCGGAATGTAACGTGCTGTTAAAACAGAGACTTGAGCATATGTATTCATCATTGCCGCTCCAGTCAGGTTACTGAATTACTTAAATATTTGAATCCAGATCCTGTGGTGACATGCCATGAGTTCACTACCATTTTACAATCTGTCATAAAATTTGTAATTGCAGCTACTTTCCATCAAATTAGGAGGGATCAGGAGAGATTTGATAGGAGAAACTGTTCCTATTAGTGGAAAGATCAGAATTGGAGAACACAGAATTAAAGCAATTGACTAATGGAAAACAATGCCCAAGAGTGTGGTTGGAGCAAGTTCAACAGAGGCAGTCAAAAGGCAATTGATCATTGTCTGAAAACGAAATATTTGCATGGTGACAGGGCTGTGGATGGGGAGGGGGTGTGGAGTGATGGATAGGTGAATTGCTCCTGCAGGATAGCATAGACACAACTGAATGGCTTCGTGTGCTATGACCATTCCATTATTCTTTAATATCCCATTTTTGTCCTCTCCTCTTGAATGAGGACCTGAGCAACAATATGACTTGTTTTTTTTAATTTTGTATCCTTAATGTAATAAGATATTTCCACGTGCTTTCCAGCAACCTTATAAAACAAAACATAACACTGAGCTGCATGGAGACATGTGATCAAAGGTGTGGGTTTTAAAGAATGTTGTAAAGGAGAAACTAGAAGCAGAGATGTTTAGGGACGGCATTCCAGAACTTTGAATGAACATTGCTGAGGACAATGCCATAAATTACGGAGGGAT
Source organism: Stegostoma tigrinum (assembly GCF_030684315.1). Lineage (NCBI taxonomy): Eukaryota > Metazoa > Chordata > Chondrichthyes > Orectolobiformes > Stegostomatidae > Stegostoma > Stegostoma tigrinum. The sequence continues at coordinate 60,250,795 of NC_081363.1, read as the reverse complement.
TAAAATCAGGGTACTGAAGAGGCTGAAATTGGATGAATGCAGAATACACAGAGGGTTGTGAGTCTGGAGGAAATTGCAAAACTAAGGTGGTAAGAGGCCAAAAAATGATTTGAAAACACGAATGAAAATTCTCTGTGGACTCGTCTGCACGTCTGGGAATTGGCTTCAGACTTCAGAATTCTGATGCTTATGTTAAACTTGTGTAGCATGCTGGTTCAGCCCCAGGTGGTTTATTGCATCCAGTTTTGGGCACCATACTTCAGGAATGATGTGAAGACATCAGAGAAAGATTCAGAAGATTGCACTCTGTGTTAAGGAACTTCATCTACTAAAAACAAAAGAGTGGCACCAGGTAAATTGTTCCTTTGGAAAGCTGGCACAGTCAAAATGGGCCAAGTGGCTTCCTCTTGTACTTTGATCATCCACTGTTTTGTGACTCAGCTTCCATCAAAGCAATAGAATTGTAATTGAGGAGAATTCACACTTTGAGCAACATTGAAAAGGCTCATAAAAAATTCTTGTTTACAGGAGAGCAAGATAAACGTCACCAACACAAAGAGGGGGGCAGCTTATTAATCAAACGTTTATAAGGGCCAATAGTTGAAATGCTCTAGGCTTCGCATTAATAATATTAAATTGACATGCCATCTGCACCACCCATAGCGCTCCCAATAAGCACTGTCAATTGTACTTTTCCAGGTAAATTAATGAAAATGTATCTCTTAGAAATAAATATGGAAGGCCATGCAAAATGTGATGAGACATATGGATTATTTAATATTTTGCAAGCATGGACATAGCTATGTTTATGATTTGATTAGGCAGATTTTAGTAAAACAGTTCATTAGATTTAGGATAACATGATTTTATGACACTGGCTGCGTAAACCTTGAAGCAAAAATCAAATCTAAAAGCTCATTTAATTTTTGTTCTCTTTTAGGACTCCTTAAGTTGTGTTGAACCTAGTCTAATGGATCTGAATATTTTGCTTGAAGATTCACTGGAATGGGATGAAATGGACATGAGTAACAATCTAATTGGTATCCAAGATGAAACAGTTGATATTGCACTTGAGGAAAAAGATGTATCAAAATTCTCACCTAGACCCATCAATAATCTTAGTGATGAACTTATGCTAGATCAATATACCAATGGCCCTGGAGAATCACTGTATAGCCCTGGTGAAGTTCCTTCTTCCTGTCCAGATATCTATCAGGTCTACACCCAACATAATATACAAGTCCCCGGGAAAGATGATACACCATTCTTCAAGAATGCCTCAATTTTTCCCAGTTCAAAGAATTTAGTAAGGAGTACAAGTAAAGATTCCTCTCTTTCATCTGATGACTCTTTGCCAGAGCTACTGGATGAGTTAAGTCCATTAAAAAAGAGCAAACCAATATCACTGAAACTTGAGAGTGAGAATGAAATAGTCAGTGAAGATGATGCTGAAACTATAATAAATTCTCAAACCTCCCTGCCAAATCAAATTGATCAAGTTCAAACTGTCAAACAATTGCATCCCCTGATTGAATTAAAACATAAAGACTGTCCAATTAAGTCATGCATTTGCCAAAGAAAGGGTTCACTTGCAAAAAAAGAAATGAGGAATGCAGCAAGAATACAAAGAACAAAAAATAATGTAGAATTGTCAAAAAATCTTCAATCACTGTCTCTAAGTAATGAAGGAAACTTACAGCCTCATGATATGAATAATACCCCTTCAAAGGACTTTTCAAATGATTTGGAGGCTCAATATGATGTGTTTACATTTTATGACTATTCTTACCTGCAAGGCCCTGAGCTTGAGTTAAATATGACTGTAACTCACTCACTTGAAGAAAAGGTGACTACTGATGGGAATGTGTCCTCTAAACCAAATTCTGCTGAATTTATTTTTGAAAATGGGCTATCAGCTCCTGATTCCAAGCCAGACTCTATTACATCCAAAAAATGCCTGCCAGTAAAATCAGATGATGCTAACCTTGAGACTTACTATAGCAAAACAGACAATGACCAACTATCTCAAAACAATATAAATGATTCAGGTTTTGCATTTTTGACTCCAAAGTCATCAGTGGAATCACTTTCAATTGCTGGTGACATATTTCAGCTTGGAACTAACAATCACAAAAATGGTGATCTCCAACGCAGTACTTCCTTAGAGAGCTGGGTTATTCCATATAAAGTCACAGAGGAGTTACATAGCATTCAAGGTTCAGGGGATATTATAGGTAGTGATGCAGTCGGGGAGCTAAGTAAGAGGACATTAGATCTATTGAAACGTCTAGAAAACATCCAAAGTCCCATGAGTCCAAAAATGAAACGTAGTGTTTCTGATATCACATTGCAGAGTAACTCTCTCAAAATGTCATGCACTGGCCAGCTCTCATTTGATGCTGCATCATCAGCAAATGAAGATTCTGCTGCTTCTCTCACAGAATTAAGCAGCAGTGATGAGCTTTCTTTGTGCTCTGAAGATATAATTGTTCATAAAAATAAAATTTCAGACTCGAATGCATCATTCAAAAAACAGGTTAAGCACTCAGTGACTGATGAAGCTGATGTCAATATAAGCATGATTGTTAATGTGTCTTGTACATCTGCTTGTACAGATGAAGAAGACGATAGTGATTTGCTTTCTAGTTCAACCCTTACTCTAACTGAAGAGGAGCTATGCATTAACGATGATGATGATTCCAGCATTGCTACAGATGATGAAATTAATGAAGAAAGTAATCACATTTTAGACAGGAACTTTATGAAAAATGAATTACACCACTGGATTAAACCAATTTTTTCTGTGACAAAGGAAAAGAAAAAAATGAATCCTGGAGAAAAGGATCAATGCAGGACTGATTCAAATAGTATAAAGTTACCAACCTTCAAAAATATTTCAACACTTTATCCATTTTTAAACACTTCTGCATTGATGCAGTCTGAGTCCAAAGCCTGTAAAAGCACACCATTCCATCCAAAAGAAAGACACCACAAACAAAATGGAGTGGAGACTCTCAGACACTCCTATGGTGACCATTTGAAAGATGATGTAGAGAATGGTAATGTGGAAAAATCTCCACTAAAAGACAAGAAAGAACTAATCGAAGAGATAGACCATAAGAAATTTCAGTATTTTGAAAAGGAGTATAATACTAGCAAGACCCATAAATCAGAACGTTCAAATTCTGAATTATTTAGTGGAACATTTGAGCAGTTAGCAGATGTTCCTTCTACACAGCACATTCCAGTTCCCCAGACCCCTATACAGTCTTCACAGAAAGATAAATGGTTTATATGTTTGGAAGACAATGGGGCTGCAAACCAACATTTGTCATCATCTGCTTTTAACATCAATGAGAAGCCTATTTTCTCAGAGAAACTTGAAAAGAACTGTAATGTTACAGTATTAGGTGGGAACACAGCTTCTGCAAATGAAGATAAGAAACTTCAACAACATGAAGATTCCAGTGCAGATTTAATACTTAACTGCCGTCGTGATGAATATAATCTGACTAGTCAAGGATCATCTGAAAAATGTTCATCTCATCTTAAAACAGAAAGCAGACTTTTGGAAGAAGCTGATAAGGATTATATAAATGATATTTCAAATTGTTCCTGTCATTCTAGTGTTCCTCATGGTGTTGATGGTGAAGAAGATAGCTCTGTTCATAATTTTGTGATGGAAATAATTGATATGGCATCAACAGCTCTTAAAAATATATCTCAACATGATTCTGAAATGATGAGTCCAACTTCAGTGGCTCAGATCAAGGAAAAGGTATTGGAACATTCCCACCGTCCTTTGCAGCTGCGAAAAGGAGACTTTTATTCTTATCTGTCTATATCATCACATGACAGTGACTGTGGTGAGGTAAACACATGCATTGATGAGAAAAGCAGCACAGCTTTGCCTTTAGATTTTAATGAGAAGACCAGGTTAGAAAACAACGATGAAGATGATAACTTGTACAGTGATGATGTTGAAGAACAAGCTACCCCACACCGCTCTTGCTTATTTAATTATACACTTCAAAAGGACAAGATTTCAGATGATAATCTATATCTTTTGACCAAACCTGAACCATTTTTTGACAACAATGCATCGCAGTTGCCAAATGGTAAAGTGGACATTATAACATCGAAAGTTATTCATGTGACTCCAACTAACCAAAATAAAAATGTTGGAAATCCAACAGGAACAAACAAACTTACTGAAAGTTCAGATACATTCTTAGGAGTTTCTAATCAAACACATAACACACCTGAAGACAATAAATTTCAATCAGTAGAGTGCCACTTTGAGAAATCAAACCATAATTCTTTGCTGCCTAAAGCACAGACAGACATTTCTAAATGTTTGTCAAATAATGAGTCCTTTGTTGCTAGATCTAAACTTGAAATGCTTGAAACTGGTGATCTTCCATTTAAGAGTGAGAGTGATGAAAATCATAAATCAGTAAAACAATCCAATGAAATGCAAATGAATCTGGTGGAGGACTCACAACCAACTGACAGTCATCTTGAAAAACCAGGATTTCCATATGGATTTCCTGTTTATGAAAGTTACCAAACTGAAGATTGTGAAGTCAAACAGAATATTTCCACAAAAGAAAATAATTATGACGGGGACTTCAACTTGTCTCAGAAAGAGGTGGGTTGCAAACTAAATTAAAAATGTATCATTTCATAATTGTAGAAGCTACACTTTCTTTTATTTAGAAAGAAAATTGAGAAAAGATCTGTTTTGTTCATTCCTAGTACGTTAACAAAGTTTCAGGAATGCAGGTTTATGAAGTCAGCAACTCTTGAAAGTACAACTATGTGTAACCAGTCACAATAAAGCTTCAATAATTTTTGGAATATTCCTCAAAACCTTGATGAGTTACTTAATTTTAAATAAATTTAATTATTTCAGTGGTATATAATATGTTTGGTCTTGACCGACTGAAAATAAAGACATTTCTAATCTGCCCAATAAATTTTTTCGGTTTAATCTACCATGGATATGCTAGACACTGGCAAGGCTGGCATTTGTTGACGATCCATAATTCCCCAAAACTGCATGGATTGCTGGGCCATTTGACTTAAGTCACTTAAATTTCAACTGCATTTCAATGGATCGACAGTCATTTGTAGACATACAAAGTAAGGATGGAAGATTTCCTTTCCTAAACAATATTAGTAAGACAAACGACTTTTATTTTTGCAACATTGAGATCATTTGAAGATCACTGGTCCTGAGTTGAATTTTTAATTTCAGATGTGTTAATTTCGGTCAAATTCTACTGCTGCTGGAATGGGATTTGACACCATGTCCTCAGACCATGGACTTTGACCTCTGGATTATTAACCTAGAGACATTACCACTTTGTCAACTTCTCATCAAGCATCAACATTTTAGAATAAAATAAAAGCAAAGTACTACAGATGCTGGAGATCTGAAATAAAACAAAATGCTGAAGTAATTCAGTTGGTCTGGCAGCATCCATTGGAGAAAGACATGGACATGAAGCTCTATTATTTGTGTTTCAAATCCACCCAAAATCAGAGGTATTTCTGAAGTATCCATTGCTCCTTGGATAGCAGTACTCATTTTCCTGAGATCAACACTCAGTGCCATACATTGCCACATCTAAACACTTGAGCTTTCTACAAATCAGAACTACCTCGTGCTATTTCAGAACTGTCCTGGTCCCCTGTTACATTTCACTCTTTTTCTCATTCAACCCCTAAAAATGAAGATTTTGTTGTTTCTTCAGATGTTAAAGAGCATAGGTTCCAGCAACTCACAGGTGCTAGAACCCCTCTGGATCCTTACTTCCCTCCCCTTCCTTCTGACCCCATCCCTTCTTTTAACTCCATCTCTAATAGTGTGTTTACAATAGCCTCTGACCTTCCACTCTCTGATGCCAAGTGATCTATTCTCAGCAAAAGTCTCAGTTCTATCCCCATCTCAATTAATTTTGAACACAATGTGATGTTGAACTATTCATCTGTCATCACCTCCATGCTTTGGAGAGGTATCCTTTCTCAATTGTACAGATTCTTTGACCCATCTGCAATACTCTCCTATTTGGATGCTTACATCAGGCCTCTTATCTTTAATCTCTTTAACGAGATCTATCAACATGCCTGCTTCTCTCACCCATTCTAATCCATTTCCCTCTGAACTTTCTGCATTCTGATCTCTCAGGTCGAAACCTGACTTTATTATCACACAGCCAACAAGGGTAGTGCGGTTCTCAGGAAAGTTCTGAGGAAGCATCACCGGACTCGAAATGTTAATCTGTTTTTTCCTTCACAGGTTCTGCCAGACCTCCTCAGCTTTTCCAGCAACTTTGTTTTGTTAGTGTAGATCTCATCTGGAGTACTGACCACTAGTTTGCACACAATATAAAGCAAACACAGAAAAAAAAAGTTTATGAAGAATATCTCACGATAGGTTGTAATTCAAACTGCACAATTTATTCAATATCAACAGAGTTGAAAGTGCGTTAAGGTTTTGACTAAAATATATATTCTATACTTCATCCTCATGTAATCAGGTAGGAAAATACTAATAAAGATGCATATTCTAAACGGCAATAAAATTGCTATGTATATTACGGTATTCTAAAATATTATGGTTTATTAACAATGTGCTGCTTATGTAATTTGAATGATTTCATACGTGATAGATCTCAGTATAACTTTAAATTTTAAATAATAAATAAGTTTTAGATATTCACAGTAAATTACTGTGACATCTGAATTTTTAGAGGTCTGTCAGAGAATGTAAGTGGAGAAAGTTTACTTTAATTTTCTTCAACGCATTGCCCAATCACATGGTATGTTTTATATTTGCTAAATGTATGTGGCACTTCAGCAAAAACTACTAATAAATGAAGTGAAAGTACTTTTTTTCTAATTTACAGATCCCTAGATCTCAAGAATATGCAGCAGGGAATCCTAGGACAACTCAAAGGAGCAAAACCACTGATGCCAAAACTACATCCTGTGTATCCGACCACAGTGAACTTCCAAGCAACTCTCATGCTGCAAGAACTGTACCCAAGGTATAGAATGTGAGTCAAAAATATTTTTTAAGTGTTTTAAAGATTCCATTCATTAATGTCCACCAGACCAGTCCTTAGAAAGCAACAAATATTTCTATATAGCAAACCAAGCAGTGTCTTGGTGATTCTGTGCTTGCAAAATCTGATACAAGAAAAGGCAATTTACATTATCAATTGTTGGATCTTTTCATAAATAATTTTGAAAAACACAGAATAAGGTCACAGAAGTTGAAGGAACCTTCCCGTGTTACTCTTTTCTTGATGGGCTTGTCTCCTCTGCAGGTGCCTTGATGCATTCAGTTTGAAAGCTTTGGGGGGAGTGTAGCATTAAACTCATCAGTCACATGCCTTCTGTCCCATAATCATGTTTGAAATATAAGCTATTCCCTGCATCTGATTATGTGACTGCCAGCTATCCACTGTAGTTACCCGCAAAGCTGTGATAGCTAATAGAAAACAAAATTTATCAAAAGTTCCATCCAGGAAGTATTTTGCATGAACATTCAAGCTGAGAATGTTTTGTCCAATCGTTGTATTAAATTCTGTAATTATTTCAAATTCCTTTTTATAATTAATTGCCTTTGATATCATTTATTTTGATAAAAGTATTGTTCATGCATTAAAATGCATGTAACTGTCTTTGTTAACGACTTCCTTTTATTACTTACTGCTTTCTGGATTCAATGCTTACTGCTCTTTTCTTTCTTTTACTTGCCATGTTTCTATATAAATTTAGAGGTCAGTAGCAGCAAAGCAAGATCAAAAGCAAAGGTAACTAGCTAGATTGAGATATTTTTCCGAATTTAGAAGGTGGATAAATGCATGTCCAGAGTGCCTCCTAGAAGTTGTAGAAAGGATACACATTACTTTAATATCCTAAGCTGTATACCGACAGTCATTTCTTCATAATCCTCATTACAAGCTCCTGCTCTTTGCTGCATGGTTTAATTATCCAGACTGACTCCTCACTGTGGAAATCAAACCTTATGGCTGGCCAGATGTTGCTGCTTTCATGCTGCCAGATTTGGGAAAGCAAAACCTGAAGTTCAAAATATATAAAACAGTATAGATGTGGAAAAAATTGTTTTTAAGAATGTGTGTAGTAAATTTGACTATTCCATTTTAGGCTCCTTATTTTTATCGATACTTTTCATGACTTCAGGTTTTTATATTCATGTCGAGCCCAATGATTGCTGCTTTATGTATTCATTATAACTGGGCTTTGCTTCAATCAATGTTATTTGTATATTGACCTATGTACCTGAGGGTATTGTCTGCATATTGAATATTACAGAAGAGGATAAAAGCAACAAGAAAAGAAAGGTCACACATGATTGCTTACCTCCTCTAATGCAGCTGTTATTAAATAATTATGAAAATCCAACAATGATATAATGGCATTCAATTGATTTTACAATTGTTACACCATTAGATTTTTGATGGTTGGAAAAAAATTCTCACATACTGTAAATATTGTCATTTGAAGTTGTCCCTTAATAAATGTGTACTTCCAGTAAATTATGTCACAGATTTATGACAGCAAGTTGTAGCATTATTGTATAGAATATTAATCATTCTTTATTACCACTGACTGCAATATATTTTTGTCTTTTTTTCCCCTCCAGAAATCTGGCTGTAACCTTGCTCCATTTTTGCCCACCTATTCCCAAAGCAGCCTGTAATTTAATTGAACCATCTTCTTCCTCACTGTCATTGAAGACAAATTCCTTCCAAATGCGAGTTTTTCAAGCAGGTGTGGTAATCTGGTTGCTTCTCTTGGTCCTGTGTATGGCAGTTGCTCTCACTCCCTTGTTGGTAATACCAACAGATTGCAGCAAAGTCCGGTATTTTTCTTCTTCATGGACTCCCGTCCTAAGCTACCTCCACGGACCTCCTCCATTCTAATCTGCAGTTTATAATTGTCCTTCTACTTGTGGTGAAGGCATTTTTTTGATATCTGAGAGAATACGACAGAAATTGCAAAGGTATGAAGGTGTAATTTTATGCTAGTTCCTGAATGCATTTCACACTTTGGCATACTAGGGAAATGTTTGGATTTTATGAGAGAATGCTGTTATCTCAAAAAAAGACACTCATTTGTCAGAACATAAATTCGCCTTTCCAAAAAGAGCCTTGTTCCTTTAAATATGCTAAAGCCAATAAAAGGAGACACAAATATAATTTGACTAATTAACTTGAAGGTACGATAAGTGGCGTAAAATTTATAAACAGTTAATTTGAAATTTATGTTTAGTCTTGATGATCATACATTGATACATTTAAAGTAGGTAATGTTAAACCAATAGCACCATAGAATACATAGATCCAATCTATGCAATCCTGATATGTAAAAATCAACCTTATTGTGCTGTGTATTACGATTATCAATATGATATTGTCGAGTTTTGTCATTCCGGCTTCTTATGATGGGGAAGAGAAGAAATGTTTTAACAATGTGTGCCTTGCTGTATTTCTTACACCTTTTGTTAAAAAGCTGCTTCTCCCAGTTGAAAAAAAGGCTTAAAGAGATGTGGTAGCAAGGTTACGCTATGTATAATTTCTGTACATATGTACAAGAAAATGCTAATCATGTATGATGATATACAATGCTTCTGTGTATTGTGTTACTGTGTCCAGTGATGTGGAAAATATTAAGCCTTAAGCTGTTAGATTGCATGGGTAAATTAAAATTGGCAAATAAAAAAAATACTTTATCAGACAACAAGTGGAGTGAATTATTGGGTTTCAAAGAGGCAACATTTCCTGCAGAATAATAGTTAACAATGTGTAATATCCATCCATCTATCCATCTATCTATCTATCAATCTATCTATCTATCTATCTATATAAAGCTCAGCATTGCCACATCTACTCCCATATATGTTGAATACATTGCAAAGAATCATAGGCCATGACATGCTAAGGAGGAAGAAAATCACAACTTGGAATAAAAAATAATATTCATAACATTTATATCTTAATAAACAGTAGCTTTGTCATTGAAATCAAAGGGAGAAATTTGCACCCCACAATGCAAGAATAGAGTTAAAGTAGCTCAGCAAAGACTTCCTATCACATTCCTGCTGGATTCTTAGTCATTGCTTGTCTTTTCAGTAGGTGGAGATGCCTAACTGAGATGCAAACCTCATTAGTGATAATGGGAACTGCAGATGCTGGAGAATCCAAGATTACAAAGTGTGGAGCTGGATGAACACAGCAGGCCAAGCAGCATCTCAGGAGCACAAAGGCTGACATTTCGGGTCTCTAATGAAGGGTCTAGGCCTGAAACGTCAGTTTTTGTGCTCCTGAGATGCTGCTTGGCCTGCTGTGTTCATCCAGCTCCACACTTTGTTATCTGGCAAACCTCATTAGTGTGCTAATCAAGCCATAGATGTCTGAGGCGCTTTAATGACTTACTATGGAGGGAAGTAAGAAAGGGCCCACAAGGCAGGTCAAAATTTTTTCTCTGTGGCATTAGGAGGTGTAGACTGTTCCGCTGAGCTCCACAAAGCAAGTCTGGTCGTCTGCTATCCCAGGATCCCCTCTCCCATTCTAAAAGTGGCTTCAGTTGCCAGTCCAATTTACCTTGCTTTTAAAAAGCAAACTCCAGGCCAAACAATGCTTTGTCCAAAGCCTGATACTTGTCTATTTACACCATTTTTGGGCTCTATGGCCTACAGCAGTTCAATAAAAGTGAAATTATTGTGATTAATTTGCCGTTTGACCTTAGTAGATTTAGGTAATCTATGGAGATTACTATGTTTGTAAAAATGTGTGAGATGTTAAGATGTAATTGGCATGGCCACAACTCCACAGTAATTAAATGGACTCATTTATTAAAATTATTCTGTAGTGGTTGAACATTTGGAACAGGAAGTTTTAAGTATATATTTTTAAAAATCTCTGATTCATACATGAGAAATATTGTAATATGCTGTCAGAATCTGTTTTGGCATTGTACTTGCTAAAAATACCCACTTCTACATTCCTATTTGCATATAATTCTATAAAGTATATTTTAATTAATCTGTAAAATAGCATTGCAAGTATTGAAGGCAAAAATGTAATAAATAAATGACTGAGGATATCACTATAATCAATAGAGGAGTTGAAACTTTTGAGAATGACCCTAAAGCAGAATCTATTCAGCCAAATGCTCTGAAATGCCAGATTTATAACAGTGGTTGGAAGCAGTGAACTGGGGAGTTCTTGTCATAAATATTTACTATTAGGGGGATTCATGAGACTTTAAACTGGCACAGACCAAGAACATTTTCGATAAAATTGACATTATATTTTACTTTTGAACATGTGTTAAATTAATGGATAAGGGATAATTAATTTCATATTTTTTTGGCTGCATTTATGAAAACACTTGGTCAAACAATTTAAATTTGATACAGCAGGTGTTAACTTGCAGAATTAGGGTGAAGTAGAGAAGTGGAATATAAATGCAAGAAGTATAATATGGGAGTACCAAAAACTCCATGTTATTCCAACTGGGGTATTATGTTCATTGCATTTACAGCACATAACCAGGCCATTGACTCATGGGCTCTATGTTTGTGTTTTGCTCTAGAGAAGCTTCCTTGTCATGTCACCCTGTCAACGTATTCCTCTACTTCTTTCTTATTTATAACCTACCTAGTTCCCTTAAAATGAATATTTTCTACTCACCTCAATTATTTGTGAAAGCAGGTGAGATGACTGCTGTTACTTCTTCGAGGTAATATGATTACTTTCCACAACCTATGTTAGCAGACAAGTTGAAAGATGTAAGACCAGAATTTACAAGTCGCCTGTTGCCACAACATTGAAAATAATTGTTACAAAATAACTGCAGGAAAAGATATTCATAATCATGTGGATAAGCTCAGAAATTAAATCAATATTAAGCAGGAAAAACTGATTAGGGATAGTCAGCATGGCTTTGTGTGCAGGAAATCGAGTCTCACTAAATCGATTGAGTTTTTGAAGAAGTAACAAAGAGGATCTATGAGGGCAGCACAGTGGATGTGATCTATATGGGCTTCAATAAGGTATTCAACGAGGTTCATCATGGTAGACTGGTTAGCAAGGTTAGATCACATGGAATAGAGGGAGAACTAGCCATTTGGCTCAAACGTGGAGGAGAGGATGGTGCCCTCCCCCTACCGCATCCTAAAACCAGTGCTGCTTGTCCCCGCCTCCCTAACCTGTTCTTCCTCTCACCTATCCCCTCCTCCTACCTCAAGCCACACCCCCATTTCCTACCTACTAACCTCATTCTGCCCCCTTGACCTGTCCATCCTCCCTGGACTGACCTATCTCCTCCCTACCTCCCCACTTACACTCACCTTTACTGGCTCCTTCCCTGCCTCTTTAACTTGTTCGTCTCCTCTCCGCCTATCTTCTCCTCTATCCATCTTCAATCCGCCACCCCCTCTCTCCCTATTTATTTCAGAACCCTTTTCTGATGAAGGGTCTAGGCCCGAAATGTCAGCGTTCCTGCTCCTAAGATGCTGCTTGGCCTGCTGTGTTTATCCAGCTCCACACTTTGTTATATCAGAGCGTGGTGGAGGGTTGCCTTTCAGACTGGAGGCCTGTGACCAGTGGTGTGCTACAAGGATCAGTGCTGGGTCCACTGCTTTTCTTCATTTATATAAATGAATTGGATGTGAACATAGGAGAAGTGGATATAAGTTTGCAGATCTTAAGTGTGCAGAAGGTGTAGTGAACAGTGAAGAAGATTATCTCAGAGTACAACAGCACCTTGATCAGATGGGCCAATGGGCCCAGCAGTGGCAGATGGAGTTTAGTTAAGATAAATGTGAGGAACTGCATTTTGGAAAGGCAAATCAGGGCAGGATTTATTTACTTAATGGTAAGGTTGTGGAGAGTGTTGCTGAATGAAGAGACCATGGAGTGCGGGTTCATAGTTGCTTGAAAGTGGAGTTGCAGGTAAATAAGGTAGTGAAGGAGACATTTGGTATTCTTGCCTTTATTGGTGAGTGCATTGAATATAGGAGTTGGGAGGTACATGATGTTGGCAAGGCCATTTTTGGAATACTGCGTGCAGCTCTGGTCTCCTTGCTACAAGAAGGATGTAGTGAAACTTGAAAGCATTCAGAAAAGGTTTACAAGGATGCCGAGGTTGGATGGTTTGAGCTATAAAGAGAGGCTGAATAGACTGGGGCTATTTTCCCTGAAGCCTTGGAGACTGAGGGGTGATCTTATAGAGGTTTTTAAAATCATGAGGGGCATGGGCAGGGTAAATAGACAAAGCATTTTCTCTGAGGTGGATGTAGTCCAAAACTAGACTGCATAGGTTTAAGGTGAGAGGAAAAAGATTTAGATGGGACCTAAGGGACAACTTTTTCACACAGAGGGTGGTGCATGTATGGAATGAACTGCCAGAAGAAGTGGTGGAGGCTGGTATAATTACAATATTTAAAAGGAATCTGAATGGGTTTATGAATAGGAAGGGTTAAGAGGGATGTGAGCCAAATGATGGCAAATGAAACTAGATTTATTTAGCATATCTAGATGCCATGGACAGTTTGGACTGAAGGTCTGTTTCTGTGTTATATATGTCTGTGACTCGATGACTCTAACCAGCCCTTGAATATATGCAAAGTAATTGTAAGAAGAATTTAATTTTGGCTATGAGATCAATGGTAATAACCTGTAAAAAGATAAACACGTAAGAGATTTGCAGGTTAGGTTATGGACTTGTTTTGAAAATACCTGGACTGTGCGTACCACAGGCAGAGGAATTTTTATATGTCTTTCCAATAACATGGAGACCAGAGCATTATTTTTACTATTTATATATATTGGGCCTGAAGAACCAAAATCTGAGATAAAATGAACTTATTGGCAAATCTTGTTCCACAAATTCTTATGAACTGATTAATAACATCCTGCGTAGAATGTTGTAGTCACTCTAAATATGAAAGAAGTGTTGAGTTTAATTCATGTTAATAACATTTATATTTCCTTATTGATGAGCAGTAAGAGCAGAATGGATAGCATTCAGTTGTCTCTAGATTTTATTCCAACATTTGCACGGAATTATCCATTAGATATTCCTTGTATCTCAGCATATTTACATTAAAATGTCAATGAGGAATATAACAGTGAGTAAATGATGTAGCTGACTTGGATGAAATACTTGTATGGATATTTATTTTGTTGACATTCCAAGGAATGTAAAGAATTGGAGCATGAGTATGTCATTTGGTACTAAAGCCTTTTTCACCATGCAATAATATCAGAGTGGATTGGTTTGTGGTGTTTACTCCAGTTTACCTGTCATGCCATTCACCATTATAATCTTTGAAATGTATGTCAATCAAAATCTGTCTCACTCAGTCTTGAATTTATTCAATGATCCAGCATTCATTCACCACTAGGAAAGGGAATTCTAAACAATAATTACCCACTAAAAGAAGAAATTCCCCTTCATTGTTGTCTTAAATTGTACTCTTTATTGTGAACTCTACCTCTTCTGTTTTAAATTCCCCATGAGATGAGAAATCCTCTCAATGTATACCATTTCAAGCCCCCTCAGAATCTTATGTTCCATTAAGATCACCTTTTATTCTTCTAAATTTCACTGAGTATAAGCCCAATTTATTAAATCTTTGCTCTTATGATAACCCCTTTATCACAGGAATCAGCCTAGTGACCTTATTTGAACTATGGAAGTACGTCCCTCCCTCAGAAGATCCAAATAGTGGACAGTGTTGTAAGTGTGGTCCTATCAATGCCCTGTACACTTGTAGGCAGATTTTTCTATTTTTAATACTTCATCACCATTGCAACATAGCCAAAATTCCATTTGCCTTTCTAATTAAAGGCTTTATCTGCACGCTGACTTTCCATCATTCATGTACCAGGAGATCTAAATCCCTCTGCATAGCAACAATTTAGTTTCTCTTGTCTTCTAGCAAAGTGAACACAACCTCAAGAGTTTCCACAAGACTCCATCTCCTTTTTTTTTGCCCACTCACCTAAACCATCTATATTATTTTGCAGGCATTTTGTATCTCTCATAACATTCTTTCTTACTTGTCCTTGAATTGTCAGCAGTTTGTCTGTTTATCCCAAGTTATTAAAATAGATTGCAAATGATTAAATCTCCAGCACTGTAACTGAATTGTTTGCGATCCTTAAAATAACCTGTTTATTCTAACTGTTTCTTGTTAATTAGCTAGCTCTATCCATACTTATATATTGTCCTCAAAACCATAAGTGCTTATCTTGTGTTACCTTTCATGTACCTTTGTAAATAACTTTCAAAAGTCATAATACCACATGTCTGCTAGCTGCTCCTGAATTAGCCCATGGTTACATCTGCAAAGAATTCAAATACAGGGGGGTCTGCTATGACAAGATAGTTGTGTTGCTAAACAACATCGCAATATAGAAAATTGTGTTAGAGAAATAATGGAGCTGATAGAAAAAGCGGCGTTAAGGGCAAATGACCAAAAATATCACTCAAAATCATTCAAAGATCACTTAAAAGCCTAATACAAAGAACAGCACCATTTGAATAAATGTTTAATTCATATCTAATAATGAAATAAAAGTAAATTTAACACCTTATCTTGAAAAAAATGTCAAAATGACTTGATGGAGGAGGAAGTTTTGAGGTTGCTCTGTTGTTAATGCAGGGCCTAAGGGTCATTGTTATCATCATCACCATCTTCATCACCTTTGGGTGCAGTTGTGGTTGCAGGGTTAGGGTGAAAATCAGCGAAACCAGAAGTGGATGGCTGCGGTTCATTGTCTTCAGACTGTTTCTTGCGGATTGACTTAAAAAAGAAATCCAGTTTTTGCTGCTTTTCCCTTTTTCTTCTTTCATGAGGATGCTATTCATAGGGTGCCAAATAAGATCTTATTCACAAACAGCTACCCTGCTGCATTCTGCATTGTAATTGTTGTCCTCTAAGATCTAAAGCTGCTTCACAATTTCCCTTAGGATCGAAGACAAAAAAGAAGTGGTAAGTTCTCATGGTGCTGCATCTTGGACTCATCTTCTTCATCTCCAGCTTTCACTTCTCCCTCAGTGACACGTTGTTGTAGATCAGCTGCAGAGAGGTCTTCACAGTTGGACTCAAGCAGCTCTTCAACATTTTCACTCTCCACTTCTTCAAATCCAACTTGCTTTGCAAGATAAACATAATGTTCTTTGATTATTGGGAGCTCCTCTGATGGATCAAAGGTTTTAAAATTTTCAGAGAAATTTGGGAGAAGTTTCTGCAAACTTCATGCAAGCAGTCCTTACTGACATCACCTCAAGCCTCCAGAATGATAATGTCCATTGCATTCTTGATGTTAAAGCTCTTCCAAGATTGAAAAACACTATCCTTATCCCGCTCAGTGACTGCAATCAGCCTCTTAAATGTGCGCCTTAAATAATAAGATTTAAAAGCTGCTATTACACCCTCGTCCATGGGTGGAAGGAAAGCTGTTGTGTTTACGGTAGAAATAGCACTTCAATGTTTTCAAAAAGCTTAGCAATGGTGGGAGTGTGGGAGGGGTGTGGCTCAGCACATTATTCAGGATGAGGAGAATCTTGAAATCCAAATTTTTCTTTTCCTCCAATACTTTCTAAAAACATCTTCCAAAACATTAATAAGGTCACCGATAAAATTATGATATAGCTAACACAAGTTTGTGTTTTAGAAATAGCATTCCCCTGTTTGTCAGTCACGTTACATTTAATTTACATTCTCATTGCTGGATCATGCATTATAGCAGAACCACCTGTAAATTGGTCAAATGCAAATTCTCTTTCACAAAACCATGCTGATTCTGCCCGACCATATTATGGTCCATGAAATGTCCTGCTACTACCAATTTAATCATGGATTCTGGCATTCTTCGAATGGCACAGCTGAAGCTAACTGACTTGAATTTTGTTCTATCACTATTATTTTGTGAACAGAGGAGTTAAATGTCAATATTTCAAGTCTGCTGGACATTTCCAGAATCTAAGGAATTTTGGAACATTACAGTCAATGCGCCTGTTATTTCTGTAGTAGCTTCATTTAAGACCCTAGGATGCAGGCCATTAGGTCCAAAGAACAGTTCAGCACTAAGTCCCAATTGAAATACAATTATTTTTCTGTAGTGATAGTGATTGAATTGGTTTCTTTCTCCCTTTTATCTCTTGATTTTCTATTATTTCTGGGATACCTTTTGTGTTGTTTACTATGAAGATGAATACAAACTATTCACTCAAATCCTCATCTACTTCCTTGTTTTCCATTATTATTGCTCTCTGTCACCCTCGAATGACCAATGCTCATTAGGCTACACTTTTTTTTATACAGTTGTTGATGTTATTGCTTTTTTAAAGTTTATTGCTAGTTTCCTCTCATAATCATCTGACAAGTCTATTCTTTCAATTAACCTTTCCTGGTTTTTAAAATTTTCTTTCTGTCACTAATCTTCGCAGTGCGGTACAGCTTTTCTTTTGAGTTGATAGCACCCATAACTTCCTTGGTTTGCTGTCGATAATACATATTTCTGGTAAACTATTTTTCTTTCATAGAATCACAAAATTGTTTAGGGTGCAGAAGAAACCCATTCAGCTTGTATCTGTGGCAGATTTCCAAATGAGCATCATGACATTGTGCTATTCTCCAACCCTTTGCCTGGAAAGCTGAACATTTAAATATTCATCCAATGCCTTCTTCAATGCTTTGATTGAACTTGCCACCATCACTTTTTGAGATCTGAATCACTCGCTATGTGATTTTTTTTCTCACATCACATTTACATCTTTTGGAAATCATTTTAGTTTGTGCCAACCTATTCTTGATCCATTTACAAATGTAACATTCTTTCTCTCTCTCTTCTGTTCATACCTCTCATGAGTATTAACAATACAGGTAGAAAGAGGAAAGGTGTTCACCTGAGGGAATATGAGTGGCTGGGGGCTAAATTCAAAAAGTTTCAGAAATGTAATCATCTCCAGATTACTTTCTGAGCCATGAACTAATTGGCACGGGGTCAACAAGATTAAAGATTAAAATGTGGCTCAAAGATTGGTGGAAGAAATGGGTTTGAATTAATGGAACATTGGCACCAGTACTGGCGAAGGAGAGAGCTGTTTCTATGAGCAGCTGTTCAAGCTCCACCTAAATCACACTGGGACCAAAGTCCTGGTGCCTTGCATAACTAGCGTTGTTGATTAGGTTTTAAATTAAGTTGTTGGGGGGGGGGGGCGCGGTGGGTGCAAGAATAAGCACTTTAGTTGCACGGAATATTACAAAATGGAAGGTAAGGGAGAAGATAGGATTGCAGGCTAGTGATGGGCTGATTGTTACCAGAAAATAAAGTAAGGGGCAGAATGTGTGAATGTCATATTTATTAAGGAACTACAAAGTTGTAGGGAAATTTAATAATAGTACAGACTTAAATGCTTTGCATCTTAATGTATGAAGCATTCAAAATAAGGTAGATTAACTGATGCCACAAATTGAGGTGAATGAATATGATCACATAGCTATTATTTCAAGGAGCTTGGATTAGGAGTGTAGGGATGTCATACTGCAGCTGTACAAGATGCTGGTGAGGCTGCATTTGGGAGTACTTTGAAGAGTTTTGCTCCTCTTATTTAGAGAAAAGATGTAATTTTATTCACAGCATTTCAGAGATGGTTTACTGGAACTATCCTGGTGTGGACAGATTATCTTGAGCAAATGTTAAACATGTTGAGACTCTGCTCACTGGAGTTTAGAAGAGTGAGGTGGGAATCTTATTGAAACATGAGGATTCTTAAGGGTTTTGACAGGGTAAATACCAGGAGAATGTTTCCCTTCATGGGAAAGTCTAGGACCAGAGTCATACTCTTAGAATAAAGAGACACCAATGTAAGGCTGAGAGAAGGAGGAGATTTCTTCTCAAAGAGGGTTGTGGGTCTTTGGAAATTCTTGCTCTTTGAGGGGCAGAGTCCTTGTGTAGATTTTAAACTAAGATTAAGAGATTTATGATCAGTAGGCAAATCAAGGATCATAGGAAAAAAACCAGGAAAATGGATATTGGATCAGCCAGGATCCTGTTGAACAGTGGAGCAGGCTCAAGAGACCAAATAGACTACTCCTGCTCTTGTTTCTTATGGTTGATTGGATTTTGAAATCTTCAATCAAATCTCCTTTTACCCTTCTCGAACATATCGTTATAACTGAAGTTTATCATCCCTCAAAACAGTTTTAAGTCACTTTTCACTCTCTCCAATATGTTCTCAGATGAAGAGAATTGTATCTTTTACCCCTTAACCATACTGACTGCAACTTAATTCATTCTAACTTTCTCTACGCTTTGTAGTACAGTTAGTCTGCTCATCGACACAAGCTGCAAGAACTTCGGACCAGTTAAACAATTGCAAAGACTGAGTATCCTTCTTTTTCACTATCTGGATCCCCATTACAGTATCACTCACAAGCATAAATAACGCACTGATCTTGGAACAAATATGAAGTACTTAGCACAAAAGGGTGTAATGCTCCCAGGAAAAGAAGTGTCCAGGTAACTTTCCCTCTCCCCAGTACAATAGTGTCCAAAGCTTGACTCCAGTGCATCAACTTTGAGACAGAACTCTTCATGCTTGCCCTTACTGCTGATAAATCACTTACTGTAGATACCCTTGCTGATTCACATAGGGGTTCCAACCAGAACCCACATGCTACAGCTGTTACACATAACCAGTTTCATCATCTTTAGAATAATTTATGTAACATTTTAGATTTGGGAATATTACCCAATGATTATCTGTAGTTATTATCGATTGGCTTAACTAGCTAAGCAATAAAATTAATGCAGTACTTATATCTGCCCAGTCCTAATTTAAACTACCTCTGTTTACAGGAAGAGAAAAATAATAAAAATTATCAACTTGTTCACCTAATTAATACTTCTGGGTTTCAATTCTCACATACAACTTCTGGTCTCTGCCCTACTCATTAATATCAACTAAAATTCTACAGAGCACTGCTGGTTAGAGAAAGCAAATCTAACTAGTTACTTAGTTAACTAATGATTGTTTCCTGTCCAGCAGGGAGCTTAGCTACAAAATTTTCATGTTCTGGAGTATGTGAGTCAATACAGATAATGCCATCTAAATTATTGAACTTTTTTTTATTTACCAAATATGTTGAAATGTTGTGATACTCGCACTTTGTTAGCATTTGTATATCACACTGAAAGGAACTTTGTATGCTTAGTGGAACATTTAGTGATTCAATGATCAATTACTGGACAATATAATTTAGAATTATAACCTGGCATTTAAAGTTATAACTTCATAATCTCAATGAAAATGAGAGTAACAAAATAAATTATTCAAAAATAATCACAATCATCTTAAAAGTATTTGCACAAATATTGGTGCCACAAAATTATCTATGCTTCAATCATGTAGTTTGCACAATAAAATGACTCTCCCAAATTGTAGTTGCCTCACATTTATTGCTATTTATCTGAACTGACAATGAATCAAAATAATATACAATACTTGTATAATGAATTGGTGACCAAGTTCAGATTCTCATCGTGCAATTTTCATATGGGTGAATCTATGAAGTGAGATTCCATTTAAAAAAAATACTCCTGCAAGGTTCTTAGTATAAAATCATTACATGGTTTCTCATGTAACCACTTGAAACATTAACATTATTACTTGATATTTTTAAAATATCAGTGGAAAAGTGATTTCAGTAAGTAATATATGCTGTTGACGGAAAAGAGTAGTGAACTCAGTATTGCTTTTGTTGTATTTTAATTTTTCTGTTGAAGATAAGACAATCAACAAGTTTTAATGAAATTATAAAACAAAATAATTACATGGTTTGTTATTACACTCAAATTAATTTCCTTAAAATGACACACAAAAGTCATATCTGCTTAAATATACTTATTTTTAAGATGCCTGCTCCGAGTTTCTAAATAGATGTTTACCTTTAATACATTTACCAAAAGTTAATTAATATTCAAAATGAAAATAGTTTCATGTTTGATTTTTAAGCTTAAAGTGTTGTATTGAATTTCCAAGTCCTTTAACTTC
Organism: Stegostoma tigrinum; assembly: GCF_030684315.1. Classification (NCBI taxonomy): domain Eukaryota; kingdom Metazoa; phylum Chordata; class Chondrichthyes; order Orectolobiformes; family Stegostomatidae; genus Stegostoma; species Stegostoma tigrinum. Next base: position 60,229,684 of record NC_081363.1, on the reverse strand, counting down.
AGTGAGGAAAGTAGCTATTGTTAAATGTTGGACTTAAGATCAGTACCAACAGTTATAGGGTTCACAATGGAATCAAAAGAATTCTTAATGTACTGCAGTGTTAATTTTATGATTTCATAGTTTGACTTGAAAGTTGTATTTGACTTGAACCAACTGGAAAACGAAAGTGTTCTCTTTTAGGCTGTAACCATCACAATACTTTAATGTATGCCCGTATTAAATTAACTGTTAATATTCAATGTGCTTTTTGAGTATTTTTTATTTACACATTAAGAGCTGATGACTAACCAGAGTTTTGATTTGGAATTTATGAACTGAGCCAAAGTGTGGAAGATGAATTAGTAAAATGTTGATAATGACACCCCCTTGCATTAATTGTGTTCATTTCTGTTGTTGAGAATATTTTGTGACATTTTTATCTTCAGTAACTTATTTATGTAAAATCTTGTGTCATAATCAAACATGTTCAGGGCCAACATTGAAAAAAAATGACAAAAATTTTTGGGAAAGGGAACAAATGATATGAATGTCAATACCAATTCTCAATTGTTTCATTTTATTTTAGAGATTAAATTGATAAGAACCTGTATTTATTATGCAACTCTATTCATGACCTACAGTTTCTATTTGTTACCACTGCTGCATATCATTGGGCTCATTTTATGAATGCAATGAGTGGGAAATCCATTTGATTATGGGTTCAATGTCTGCTACTCTCAATCCATTCAAAGTAGAGAATTTCTTAGAAAGTGTCTCAACATTATTCTGCTATGGGCGGTAGGCATGGCTTCCGGCCAATAGCACATAGAACATAGAACATTACAGCACAGTACAGGCCCTTCGGCCCTCCATGTTGTGCCGACCTGTCATACCGATCTATTTGTGGAAATTGTATTTACTTCTCATAGTCCCTTGTGCACCTTCACCACCCTTGAAAGCATCAAAATTAAGTAAAATAAAGAAAATATTTCGAGCTCATTTTATGACTGTGATAACCTGGCTTCTTGCCAAGGCCAGGAACTGCGTGTCTACAAGCAGATGTCAAATCTGAAAATTCTTCCCTCAAAATAGCTTTTAATTGGCCTCCGGATGTGCATATTTGCTTCATATTAATTATATCATAAGTGATATTAACCGAGTAAACCATGTTTCCTCTTTGCACCAAACATCGCAATGATGTCGTATGCGCCAAAGATTCCGCCAAGGGAACAGTTAGTTCTAACGAAATGCTATAAATAGGTCTGTGAACGCAGTGGACTGCAAACGACTGCTTCGTTGATGAATAAAAACAAATAGGCACCAATGTGTGCTATTATAAACACAATCGATTGAAACACAACCTGCAGCTTGATCTAACGGACATAGCAATCTGAAAAATGGGGAAGCAATATTTTTGTTAAATGTACACAGAATACTGAAGAATGGATTGAGTGAATTTGATTGGGAGACGGAGAGAGACGATTATGGAGTGAAGATGATTCCCTTCTGCGTTTCATTTAGTAACAATAACAGTGAATGCTCTTGCGAACCGAAGTTACGTTTTCGGAAGTGTGACGATAAAAAAGGGCACACATGATCCAGTGTATTTCAACACCTCCCAGATGCACTGTGACATTGATCGCGATGGACTATGTATATTAGCGAGGCGGCGCTCATGTTTTCTTCCCAACACTTTAAGAAGCTAATTTGTACTACTTAGAACTGCTGAACTTCTGATACAGTATAATAAGTTTAATGAAATGTTAATTTTACACCTTATTTGATGGGATCGGTGCATGACAACTTTCAGGGCTGCTCTTATGAAGAACACATTATCCCATCTTCTGTTCCGAGAAGGAAAACCTACACTCAGAAGACCTAGTTCACACCACGGAATAATTTGCAACAATTTTAAATACGCAAAATTTTATTGTGCGCTTGCCTTTATGTGTATCAACCGTAATGGATTATTCAGATGGCTTCAATAACTTTCTCTTCCTGCATGCACTCAAACCAAATTAAAATCGTCTGTTTCCAAAGCAGTTATTCCGAGCATTCTCTGTTCTCCTGGGGTCTCTGGCTGTTTTTTTCCTGCCAAAGTGCTGAAATATAATTTTGTGTTAATGATTCGGACTCTACTCACGGACACCAAAACGGTGGATTGAATTGAACGGATGACAATAGATCTGTCGTGTGTTCGCAGAGTACAGTTTGTTTTTGTTGCAATTGCATCAATAGAAGAATCAAAATACTTTTGTCTATGACGCAGTGAAGTATCGATTTCATCTGAACCAGATCACTTTTGGGTTGGATACTTAGACTTGTCTGTTTCCACCAGCGTTTGATATAAGTATTGTAAAACATGCAATGTGTGAGTACAAATGACAATACCTGCTGGTCGTTATTTTCATACAAATAAAAGACGATGAATCATGAACACTGGCCCACGTTAATCATTTTGAAATTCAACTCATATATTGCCTTAAGGGTTTGCAGTTGAATATCTGACAGTGTAATTCTGTGCTTTTTACAGTTTTTCACAATGGAATATACTTGTACTTTGCGTGTAAGGTAGATTACCCCTAGTTTACAGAGACAACGTACCGAGACATTTTGATCCGCAACACACGAAATGTATCCAAGTTTTATGTTGGCACCAACCTTGGAGTTTCTAACAAGAGGAAGTGGAGATCGGCTGTTCAGGTATTAGTATTATCGTGGGTAAACGTCAGTGTATTGATTACATCGCAATTCAGACTCAAAACGATGTTGCGCTATTTCAGATGACTTTCAAAAATATTTTGAAAGGAAGTTTGTTGCCAGTCGATTCTTGGAAGTTTTCCGACTTAAAATGTCTAATGCGCTCTCTCCCACGGATCGTTCGCATATAGTCTCGAGAACATTTATCAAGTGAAAACGAGGACATTATGTAGTTGTTAAAAACATGACAAGCCTCTGTGGGCACGCGGCTCGAAAAGCAGTGTTCAGCGCATGCGGGAGCGGCTTACGATTTGGTTTCAGTGATGATTAAAAACCTTATAATAAAACCATTCAGAAATAAGGCAGAGACGCGTTTTACTGAAGATAGCCTTTCCCTGTATCTCTCCCGTGAACAGTTTCCTTTCTTGATCATTCTTGCGAGATTTTGATCGTTGTTGTGGAGCAGTTTGGGCGCTTATTGCCAATCACACAGCCTGGATACGTGAATTACATATTGTTTCACATGGCTATAAATACCGTTTTAGTACAGACCACTCGGCCAATTGTTGAAACTCTGTACCTCCAATCGCAAATGGACACAATGCCAAATGTATGTTCTATATTCCTGCCATATTGTGGACGGTCAGATAGTGTTTTGTTTATTTACTGTTTTCTAATGTACGAGGAGTCGAGCTCCGGCTCTGACAGGTGGCGACTGTGCGGGAACAGTCGGCGCGCGCACGCCATTGATTGACAGGCAGAGACGAGCGTCCCTCGGGGCAATCACTCAGCAAAAGCTGCAATAGAAAACCCCGGAGCTGTCTCATCTCAGTAGTGGTCGGTGCGTTCAAATAATTTGGTATTTTGGACTGGACAGTAACATGTGTATAAATCACATATATAGGTATTTAAGAAAAATCGTTAAATTATTTTTAAAATTATTGTATAGGCTTCAGTTATCTGTGCACCGTGCGCCAGGGAGCAACGAATGGTCTCCTACGTAAGGACTGACAATGGTGAAGGCATTTTTGCTGTGGCTTCTGCTGCGCACAGTACTGGCTCGTGCCGTCCCGAATATTTAGCATCTCGAGCTCTATTCTCTGACCGTCCAGATCTAACGGTCGCAGCGGGCGCGCATCCGCTCCCCCCCACCCCTTCGAAGGATGGGCGGGCGCCGGGCCCCAGTGAGTGATATGATTGGTCACGATGCGTCGCGCGCCAGAATCGCTATTAAGTGAGAGCGAACCAGCGCCGCGAGGTGCTCGGCTCTGGTTCAGGGGCAACTTGGTCTTTACTTTCTCCGGGCAAATTGCAGCAAGTTAGACAGCCCGATTCCACCCCCCGCCCCTTCCACTAGCCACAGAGTCTGTATACCTGTCCTCTTCATCCCCATGTCTAGCTGTCTGCGTCACTTAAATAGGGAAATAAAGAAGGAGATAAAGGGCAGCCCACCCTCACGGCGTGGAAGTTATCACTAATGGGACTGAAGTTCAATTTACTGCTCAAAGGAAAATTGCAGCTCAGTCAGAAGCAATCGTGGAGCTGGTCGTTGGTGATCCTAGCGCGGGGATGATTAGGATTTTCCCGGATTTCAGCGTACAAGTAACGGCAGCAACTGGTGGAGGAGGCGGCGCGGTTACTGCTGCACCTGGTGTTGGGCGAACTGCTGCCGCTGCAAATGGGACGCCCCAGAACGTAGGGCTCACCACCTACCAGCAACGGTAAGTGTCCTACTGCTTGTAGCCAGCAAGATAACTTCACACTGTTACTATTTCAGCTCACACACACAGGCTTCAACTGCCTATACCTCCCACTTTCTTCTCTGCTTAATGTTGACAGCCACCTCTAGGTCATGGGATGGGGTTAAGGGTGGTTAAAACATCATCTTTGATTAAATTGTTAGTCACATATTTCTATATTAAGCCATGCACGAAAGTTAATGTTTAAACATTACTTCCAACATGCGGTGAAAACGGGGTTGTGCGTTGGAGACGTGCCATCCACAGTCGGAGGAAGTGTGGACACTTTCGCAAACATTGACCGCGTGAGAAACGTTTATATTTTCTGGGGTGGAAAACGAAAGCGTTTACGAAAATATCCCTAGTACATCAGTAGATGATAACGAACGCAGATACTCGGAAAGCCGCACTAGACAAAATATTGCGGAAGTTAAAGTGCAGTTTCTCGTAAATATTTAAATAGGTTCAAACCTATTCAGAGAAATCTGTGTCAAGCATCTGCAATAAACAAAGTAATACAGACTTTATAGCTTCAGTCCAATGATCTCCAAGCGCGTAATTTATCTGCATGCATTTCCTCATTAAATACAAAAGCGCAAGTTTCACATTCAGTCATTAGGGCTATGATTTTTTTGTGAGGGAGAGGGAGGGGTGTCAGAATAGATTTCTTTAATATGTGTTCTTTTAATGAGCAATAGCCTATATTAATAATACTGACATAGTAACAATATTTATATTTAAACGTTGCGAGCATTTCTCAGCGCCTGTTTTGGAATCACGCATAGTTTGGTACTAAAGCATAGTTTATAGGAATGTTGCAATAAATGTAAATAAACAATATTGTGTATTAGATGTACAGACAAGTTTCGAATGTAAATATTTCATCCTGTGGATACAGCTAAATTCGTGGTTAAATATATTGCTAATAAAATGTCTGCAGATAAATGTTATACTTTTCTGGAGAACAATTGAATGATAATACAACATTAGTTAGTGTTTATAATTGGACAATGGATACACAGTAAAATAAACTTCAAAAACACTCAAGAGTTTGTCAATAATTAAATTAGTAATTTTTATGGAACAAAATAATACAATTACTAGATTATTAAAACAAAATTTAGTTGAACAAGTCAGTCTATTCAGTACTAAACGTGTACCATTCCTTTTATTAAAGTGTCAGCGACAAAATTCTTAATCCATAGCATAATGCCGTGGGTTCAATTTCACTGACGACAAAAACAAACATTACAGTAACACTTCATTTATTTTATTAAGAAACAAACCGAATTGCTCACAAATAACAAAAAGAAGTTATTTTTGTAATTTGTGAGCAATCTGGTTTGATTTTTTCTCCCCATTTGGATTTCTAAACTGCTTTTACGAAATAAACCGTAGAACCTGAGAAATCCTAGAACCTGAGAAATCCTGGAATTCCCCTCTCGCGTATAAGTTTTGTTTCACATGAACGTTAAATACGAGACTCCTATCTGACTGAACTAAATCTCTTAATACGGTATAACTTGGGTTGTGCATTGCACCGCCACCATTGCATAGATCAGCTACCCTTAAATTACTGAAATCAACGCACCGTGTTGCAACAGATTCGACTTAACCTTGTGTTGATCCCATGATCGATGCATGTGTAAAACATACAATAAATCTCAAAGCATTTTTAAAATCAGAGCCTGTTTGTTTTCCGAATTCATCACCGATTTACATATTATGTGATGAAAACCTGTTACTTCAATCTGAATGTCAGATATAATTGCTTTCCGTAATATTTTTCTGTATAAATGTTGAATCTGTGAAATTATACTTTAACATTAACAGCTGTTACGTCTTTTGAAAACGGCATGCGATTAAAAACGCATTTCAAATAGCCCGGCATGTTGAAATAAAAACAAAATATTCTAGGTTTTTGTGCGATTAACTAACACTGTACAGTATTACTTTATATTTCCACCGAAAACATTGTGGAATTTCGCACATAGATTTATAACAATTGGAATATCAGTCTGGTGTCTAAACAAGTTACCCAAACATGCTGCAGAATATCTTGTTAGATAAATATTTTGCAGAAAGAGCAGTCGTGGTTATCTCCAATTTAAACGATTGTTTCCCTTTGTCTTTGTAAATTCCTGCGAACAGGAAAGACAGATTTAAGTAATGATAACGATAACATGCTAGTAACTAAGTTCGTTTGGAGCCTAGCAATAATCATTGGGACGTATGCCAAGAGGCTTAGGTGACATTTCCACGCTGAATGGTGCTTATATGATGAAGGATTATAGATTTTCCCCCAAAATAAGACGATTAGTATTTTAACTGTCACGTATCTCTTTAATTTTATACATCAAATGGAAACCTTTAAATCCATTTGATAAGATCCCATCAATATGGGGTGGAATTATATCAAATCTGTTATTCCCATAAAGTGAATGAAACAGCAACTGAGTGGCGTAGTTGCGCCAGTTACAGTAATGTGTCCCTGGGAAAGAGAGCGAGCGAAAGACGGGCAGCGAAACAGCACAGAGAGATGCAGTAAGACTTTCTCTTGCGATGGAAATCGAAGCTCCCCGGAAAAGTGCAATGGTGTGATGGTGCGAGTCGCTGTTCGTGGATTCACACCTGCAGCTTTAATACCATGGAATGTCTCTGGGATTATCTGAGGTGCAGCCAAGGCTCTCTTTACTTTTCTTGGCATTCTGGTTGGCCCTGACTCCAGCTCTGCATACAGCGCTTCTGACTTCTCTCTGATGGCTAGTAATTCCGGAGCCAGACTGTTGGACTGGACTTACCCGTAACTCCGCAATGGCTTTCCTCAAATAGTATTCGTGTCTTCCCCGCTATACCACCGGGCCGCAGCTCGTTTTTAAAAAAGCAAAACAAAAATCAAACAACAACAAAATACAGCAAAGTAACGGCTGACGAGAAAAATGGCGCCCACCAAGCAAGGCTTCCAGCACGACCCTTCAAGACGTGAACGGTAACGACAGTTGTTTTTGTGGCGTGTTTCTGAGTATTTTTTTGTTGCCATGATACTTTGTTGGGAGTTTGCCTTTAACCTTCCAGTTGCTGCTGAGTGCCACCGCAACCTCACCCCCACCTTCGCGATATTCAGGAGCCGGGGTAAGTGGCAGGGTTTGAAAGCCGCAGCCTCGCCCCCCACCCTCCCACCCCCCCGTCAGGATTCGTTCCACGAAGAACCACATTCTCACTCAAAGCTTTACCTGTTCCACTTCAATTTCTACAAGACATTAAGAAAGCGGACTGTTTCATTTCCTAAGCTCCCCTCGTTACATTGCAGAGAGAAGGCCTATGACATTATATTACAGAGGCCACCATTGCTGTACCGCTCGGTGCTCACTAGGCCAAACTGGAGAGAAGCTTTCTTTGACAGGAGCTGTTGTAATAGGGTTGTATGAGGCTAGGGTTAATGTTATATTTGCATAAACCAACAGGAAGTAGTTCTGAACCGCAAAATTAACACGCTAACAAAACACAAACTAAACAGGAACATTCAATATAAAAATTATTAACAGGAATCTTTTTAAAAAAGGGTAATCAGCCAACATTTAAATAGTCCTAAACTTTTAAAATGTCACCCAATTTTTTTGGTGGTTGGACGACTAGGAAATATATTAAGTAACATACAATAATGGAAGTTTTTTTTAGAAAATGAAGCAGTAAAATTTAACAATAAACTGGGGCCACAACAAATTAAAGCAAATTTTTAAATTTACGATGCACAGAATATTCTTAAATTTAATCTGATACTGAGATGTAATCATGTCACTAAGGAGAAGGAGATTAAACATTTGGTCGGTTTCAAGAGGAAATTTATGTGGGTTGTTCATTCATTTATTCAAATATTGTCATACAATGTACTAGCAGTAGCCCTTCTGAAGAACTCAAAGTGTTTCTGTTAATTTTTTCTGCTTTATTCAGAGGACCTTCATTCTGCTACCAAGCTTCAGTCATGCCAAGGTATGAAATGTATGGTTATTGGAGGATTTATTTAAGATGAAAAGAGTCAACATCACAGAAATACAACATATATACCTGATTCTTTAGATCCCCATTTTGAATTGAAAGTACTGTGATTTCAGATAATTCTTGAAATCTTAATTTCATTCCTGTTTCAAGTATCAAAAAGTTGAAATACCTCTGTATAAAATCAACTTAAATAGTTTTTTGTGATTTAAGTTTAGGAGGCTCATCAGAGAGTGAGAAAAGATGGCGAGACCATCAATGAGTTTTTGTTAATGGCAAGTGGGTATAAAGTCAGAAACAAACAAAAACAGTAAAATATTGCGATTGACAAATTCCTACTGTATATGTACATTCTGAACACTCTCAAATCCTGTTGTGATAGACAGATGTGTAAGTTTTAATGCACCATTTAATGCTTTATTGAGACTTTGATAAAGGCTCAGATTGACAGTAAGAACTTAAAGTTGCCTATTCCAGATGTGCATTTTTTTTTCTTCCTCCGCTGAAGCACTATTATTGTCAGTGCTTTCATAGTAAGATAGCCTTAGTAATCTTCCAGACTGGAGCACAGAATTATGTTTTTAAGCCATTCTGGGAATTTATCAGAGATTGGAATCTTCAAGATGGAATTAATTTTGAGGAGAAACTTCACAGCTTGTGCATAAGTGCTTTCTTTATCGCCAGTCTCCATTTGGTATTCTGAGAGGGTAAATCAAAGAGTGTGATTTGTTATTCTACTCGATTTGAGAGTGGAACTAAATAACACTTCGTCTAAAAATTTGATAGAAGTTGTTGGAGGATATATTTAATTTGATGCTTCTTAATAGATTCTGATTTCTTTGCAACAGTGTTGTCATTTTAGAAGCTGGTTTGAATGATTCTGCTCATCAGGCTGTGGAGATGTAATTACTCAAAATGAAATGGGCTGGACTGGGATCACAAAGTTGGTAGTAGCTATATCATTCAGTATTTGATTGTGGTATGGTACCCATAGGAGAAAAAAGAGCAAGTGAATTTGTTTGCTTTGTCTTTTTGTTTTCCTCTGTATTTGTATTACTGGGGGATAGTTATCTTAATTTCTAATTCTTGAAAACGTCATATTTGATCAAGCAATTGCATTGTGACTACATTATAATGTTTTTGGTGGTCTTAGCAGAGACAGTTATTGCACTGTTGATTTCTGTGATGAGTCTATTGGATATTTTGGTTTAACTGTTACTTACACTTTAATGTCTGAGCTGCCAATAATTGGGTAATTTCTTTTTGACAAATTCTGTTGTAGAACAGATTCCAAGCAAATCTAAAACTGAGATGTTAAATGCTATTTAAATAGCATTTTGGATAATATAAGTGAGATGCATTTTATCAAAGCTTTTTGTCTTTCAATCAACAGGACAAACTGTAATTTCTGAGTGCAAGATGAAAATCTTTGATTAAGCGTGTTTCTTTTCAGAATTCTCTAGATCTGTACTACCAAATGATTACAATAGAAGTAGTAGTTGGAACTTCACAGCCATTGGAGAGTTATTGGACTGTTGATGGAAATGTGAAATAAGATCATTTGATATATTTTTCAAACATGCAATGTATGGATTGTGTAATTATGGGTAAATACAGTTTTGCCTTCAGTAAAGTTATGTTTCACTGTATCATAAAGAAAATTATGTTGGCTTTCTTGTGTTGTTAATGTTGTTTTAAAGAATTATTGCACAAAACCAGAAGTTGCTGGAAAAGCTGAGCAGGTCTGGCAGCACCTGTGAAGGAAAAGTCAGAATTAACATTTCAGGTCTGGTGACCCTTCCTCAGCACCAGACCAGAAACGTCAACTTTTGATTTTTTTCCTTTCCAGATGCTGCCAGACCTGCTGAGCTTTTCCAGCAACTTCTGGTTTTGTTCCTGATTTATAGAATCTGCAGCTCTTTCGGTTTTTAAAGAATTATTATCTGTCTGGCAATTTGTTTGAATCAAGCAACAATGCCCTTTCAAAGTTAGATTTTAAAACTTTTGTTTCTAAAATTTGCTTGCCAGAAAAGAGCATTTCTATAAGGCTGTTTACTGAGTTTTATACATTTTAAATGACAAGAAAAGACATAAATCTCTTCTAATATAACAGAAACATGGCATATCCTTTTGTACAGAGTTTTTTTAAGTATTTCTTTTATTCTTGAATTGTGCATCAAAAGAAAACCTGGAAGATTCTGTGGGAACTGGAGGAAAGTAGTAAAATTTAATAGGTGAAATAAGAACAAAAGTAACATCATGTAACATCATGCAACTAATAGCAGTTAATTTGAGATATTCTGTATTGGATTAAAAAAAATTTCAAATGGCCCAACACTTCAGATTGTTTAGGTTATTTAACATTAACATTGATCTAGCAAAGTACATTCATTCCTCCGTATCCGTGGACCCATAAAATTGACTTCACTGATTTGCGCCGAGAAAGTAACCAATTATTTAAAATTTGCAGGCAAAACCCCTTTGACCACTTTAACTTGCATGGCAATCATGAGCTTGCTCTCACATCTGTGCTATGATGGCTCCTAAGCGAAGTGGTAGTACTAGCTTGCCAAAGTTCAAGAAGGTGATGATGAAAGGTTAGTGAGGTGATTAAAGTGTTGTATAAATTTTAAATTGGTATGTTGGCTATAGGCTGACTTCAGCCTCAATGAGACTACCATTTGGCCAATCAAGTGCAAAGAGGCCATAATAAGAAAAGTTGTGAAGGAATCTGCTCCTCCAAGTGGCATGGGATGTCCACTATGAAATGATAGTAAAGAGGCTTAATTTGTGGATCAAGGTGGTGGCGACAGAAAATAAGGTTGTAGTGCATGGTTAAACCCTGCAGCAGCAAGCGCTGCATATCTATAAGCACCAGACAAAAGACGTGCAGGATGTCAAGCCTTTTCCAGCCAGTAAGGGGGAAGATTTACAAATCTTTATGGCCTTCATAATGTCAAGCTGTGTGTGGAGGCTGGTTCCACTGGCCGGAGGCTGCCACTGCTTTCGTGCCAATGTTCCTCAAGCTGGTTGTGGAGAAGGGATATAGGAGCAAACAGGTAGGCAAAACCAGCCTTTTCTACAAGCAAATGGGGTCCCACACATACATCACCAAGCAAGTCACCAAAGCTCGAGCATTCAAGGCTTTGAAGAATTGTGCTGTGTTGCTGATTGCTGCCAACAATAGGAGAGACTGCAAGTGAAAGCCACTGATGGTATCCTGGACTTGAGAACCCATGCATCTGAAGGGGAAGAACAAGAACGGGTTACCTGCATTTTGGAGGTCTAGTGAGAAGGTTTGGATGTTTTACTTGTATTTTCTGGAATTGGTTTAACAACTGTTTCATCCTCAGTCAAGCAAGCTTTCCAGTCAGAACCTCACCTTCTCGTCCTTGGCAATGCAGCCTGTCATGATAAGGATCAGATACAGAGTGCCCACTCCAATTCTCTTACTCCCATCCAACACCTCGTTGATTCAGTTGTTTGACCAGGCCATCATCAAGGTGTTCAACAGCTACTACACCCAGAGCCTGTACAGGACTACCTGCCAAGCCATATTGACAGATGAAAACCTGACTATGATAGACTTTTGGAAGCAGCTGAACATCTATGATGTCATTGAATTGTCCCCGTTGCTTGGGAACAGAAACACAGTCCACCATTAACAACTGCTGGAAGAAGGTCTGCTCTCACTTGTGTGACTAACTTTTGAAAGCTTCCCCAGCCTTGGTGTCATCAAAACCACCCATCGTTTGCCCATTGAAATCAGAAGGGAAATCTTCAAAGACATGAGTGAGGACGAAGTCAAGGACATGCTGAACCAAATAGTTGAAGAACCTACAAATGAGGAGTTGGATGAGATGGCTAATGAGGGGCTGAACGATGGTGACCATGATGATGACATTGAAGATCTCTCTGTGGTCCAGCCACTTATTTCAGCAAAGCAAATATCCCTATTTAACACCAACAACAACATCCACAGGGAGCTAAAAGAATCTCATCCCATAGTTGAACAGAGACCAGTCAAGGCAGCAAGTCTCCTTTACTTTGACCTCCTCAAGTATATACACTGGCAAGCATGACAAACTACACTGACACAGTTCTTCTGATTGTTGCGGTACACAGCTCTTGTCCTCAGCCCCACATGAGCAAGGCCATAGGTAATCAGGAAGATTAATATGTAGAGAAAAACCTTTGAAGACATCTGCTAGATGGAGGTAGAGGTGGAGGGTGCATCATTAGGGGAGGAGGCACGAATGTACTGTCCTCCCCTCTCCCACGTCCAGTAATCACCCACAATCTCCTGTAACAATGTTCGGTCCCTGTGTGGAGAACTTCTTATGTTTGCTATTAAGTTACAATACTCCACAATTGTTTTTAATGTTTTATTTCAGATGTTTCAGTGTTTCTCATATTAACCCTAAAATAATACATGAAAAATCGTTATCTTGAGATCTGGGACCCCAATCTATTTTTACCATAATAATTAAGGTTCACTTTCCCGATTCATCATTTGCAATGGGTTTCAGGAACGGAATCCATGCAGATTCTGAAAAATGACTGTAAATCCAGGCAAAACTAGCAAAGAGTTGTTGGCTAAATCTGCCTCATTGTGGGATCAGGTGGCACAGGACCATGTCTTCCCTCTGGGCCAGAGGGCCTCAAGTACCACCTGTCCCAGATATGTATTGTAACATACATGAATTCGTTAGTTAAAAGTATATGCACTGAATTTCCAGGCTGCTCTGGTGCAGTGATAGTATTCCTACATCTGGAACAGAACGTCAACTCTTACCTGCTGTTGATGAATGTTAGAACATTCCTGAACGGGTTGATTTTAAAATATCTAAATTCACCAAATTAAGGGCTCTTGTGGTGCAGTGGTAATGTCTCTGCTTCTGAGCTAGGAGGCCCAGATTCAAGTCCCACCCACTCTGCAGGTGTGCAATAACATCTCGGTATAGGTTGATTCAAAAATATCTTTTCCTTTGTACCTTCTTTACCATAGTAGGGGTCTCGCGCTCTCTCGCTCGCGCTCTCTCTCCCCATCCACATGAATCTGGACCGGGTGAGAGTTAGATGTAATACACTACCTTTCTATAACCTGTTCATCCTTTGCACTGAGTACAACTCTCTCTCTCCCACACACATGCACACTCTGTCTTTCCACAACGCCCCCCCACCACTCCCAACACTCAGGAATCTATGAGGTGGATTTATATTTGCAGATACATTCTATTTTGTTCAAAAAGCACGCAATTTATTGACGGTCAGTTAGTGTGGCATTTTATAAATTTCTGCTTTAGAAATAAAACCAGTCTGACTCCAAACTAAAACACGAACCGATTCTAAACAAGGCCTCACACCTAACATATATTGTCTGACGTCAAATATCATCTCTTCTATACATTGATAAAAGCTTTAGTTGTCTCAGGACAGTGACTTCAAAGGAACTTGAGTATTTACATATACATGTTAATTAATTTAAAATGTTCCAACTGATTTAAGAATTTAACAGCATCTTAGATGTTTTTTAAATACATCCTCATCAGTGCTGTGACACTTGATCTTTTTCTTGAATTCAGTGTCTGATACTATCTCTCTCACTAACATCTGAAGAAGGAATGAGGCTCTGAAAACTGGGTTTTCAAATAAACCTGTTGGACTAAAACCTGGTGTCATTTCGTTTCTTCTAACCTTGTCCACCCAGTCCAACATTAGCACCTTCACATCAGATGTAAAACAACACATTTGAGTTTCATATTTGGTGAGCATTCAGTGGCGCACTGATTGAAATTTACAAGCTGGCTTGTTGTAAGTGCTACATATTGGACAATTTTATGTTTATTGTTTATTTTTCTATTGTGAGAAGACTAATTTTAGTGACATTTTCTTCTCCCACATATTTGCGGTATTTCAGTGTTCACGAAACTGGTTCAGAGGACTTTGCGTTTATAGGAACAGATGGCTTAATTTAGCTGTATTTTGGTCAACCCACTTTGTACTGGGGTTTGTAATCTTGTTAGCACCTTTAGATTTAATTTTTATATTGTCAGCATCAGACCCTGTGTATGCCTTCCTTTTTGGTAGAAGAGCCTGTATTTAATTTATTAACAAACAGTAGCAACTTGTATAATAATTGTAGCATTATTATACTGTTTTTATGTTCATGTGTTTAGAAGTAATTTATTGATCATGAATAAATTCAGAAATTCAATGCCTGTCATTATAAAAACAACTCTGATAATCATTCCAGAAGAATGGTTGGATGCCGTTTATATTGACCTGAAGTTTTTCTGAACAAACGTGGAATTTGGTGAAGGAATCACATTAAGTGTTAGATGCATGTCTTTCCCACTCTCAAATATTTGTGCAATAAACTGGAATGTGCTGGCAATGTAGTGACAGGTTTAAAGTACAAGCCATGATTAGTGTGTAAATTGTGAAGCAATTTGTGGCAAAGAGAAGATTACCCATGAGTTACAAATCATCATGAATTTCGAGACTAATGACAAATCTGAGGTTAGCTCAGCTATTGTTTCTCAAGTAATTGCTGCCATTGCACATTAACTACCAATTAAATTAATCACAAAGTTAATGATGATACTCAGCAGCATAAGGACTATTTTAATGATGAGATTATGTTCCTGTGTTGTTCAACCTCTCTGGCCCAGAAGGCAAACAATTTAAATTGGAGTCTTAATCATGCAGTTAGTAAATTGTTGTTAGAGATATTTCAATCTGAAATGTGGTCTACATTTTTCACAAGAGGAACAAAACTTTTCAAGTTCACTCTAGATTGAAAAATGTGTAACAGGGTAAGATGTGAGATGTTTAATTCACCAAACGCCCTGGGGCAAAGTGGTTAAGATAAGGGTAGATAGCATAGATATTTATGAATCGACCTGTGCGGGGATGTTAGTATACACCTCTGGACTTGGATCCTCAGCCTCCTGGCCCAGAGTTAGGGTCATTATCAAATGACCCTCTTAACATATGACTGTAGTACTGAAGCATCTGATGGTAAAACATACTTCTCAGAAATAATCTTCAACGCAGCACTAATCCCACATGGGTAGGTGGGACTTCGATCCAGTTCTTCTAGGCTGGAGGTGAGGACACTACCACTGTGTTGTGAAGAACTTGTTTTTATGTTCCCTTTTAATAAAGTACATGAAGGAGCTATTTATTGACATGTTTAAGGTGACAGAAAGCATTGATAGGTCATTTATAGAAAACTAACTGCTTTGTTAGTTTAGGGAGCCAGACTATTTAGGGATCATACCTGGAAGGGTTTCTCCAGACAAAAGGCACTGGAAATTTTGAATCTCTTCCCTCTGCTAAACTGTTAACAGTTAGGCCTCCTATTCGTGTTGCTAGCTTCTCATTGAGATTCTCCATTTTACAAGAGCTAGTTTCTGCCTCTGCATCCCTTTTGTTTTGTTACTGCTGTAATTAGCACACTTATTATTTGTTATCCTGTAACTGTTTCTCCTGCTTTCACCTTATCACCCCTTTCCCTAAACTGAAATTTAAAAAAAAGCCTGTGGCAGGATTGCCTTGGAGTTGTGGCGATTCTGTTCCATGTTTGAAAAAAGGGATGGGAGCCTGGATGCAGAGGTTCTGCTCCCCGCTCCCTCCCACACACTTATGACAGATCATGTTTTTACCAGGGGAACCTAGCCAGGACATGACTTAAACATGTGGGAAACCCAAAAACGATATGGCCTCAACTCTGTTTCAAGCTCAAACGTTCACACGCTTCTGGAGCAGTAATATTATCCAACTGATATTTTAGAGTGGAGTAAAAGCTCAAAGGTGAATAAGGTCTGTGGATCTGTCAAACTGGCAAGTTATTTAAATCCCTGAAACAAAACAGCCTTCATGTGTCTGAGATGAAAATAATTGGTGCTTCAAATTTCAGTTGATGTTTGTCGGCATTACAATTGCTCAACTCCATCCACAACCTGACATTCTCATAATGGAATGAGGGGTGAGGCTGTTTTTTAAATTTACAGCTTGATTGATCATTCAAAATGGTGTAAGGGACTACCAGTCTTTGATGTGGG
The DNA here is from genome assembly GCF_030684315.1 of Stegostoma tigrinum. Lineage (NCBI taxonomy): Eukaryota > Metazoa > Chordata > Chondrichthyes > Orectolobiformes > Stegostomatidae > Stegostoma > Stegostoma tigrinum. Next base: position 60,213,201 of record NC_081363.1, on the reverse strand, counting down.
ATTATATTAGTTTTTATATGGGATTAATAAATGTATGAAGGGATTTAAATGTACTATTTAAAATTTTAATAGCAGGAGCTTTTGTTTAATATAGTGAAGTCTGTCTTGGGTATTTCAAACTTTTTTGGTATCTTTCATCTCTGCATGACCTCTAAGATCTGTCCGTATTACATACAGGTATACTGAAGTTGGTTTTAAGGGTGTAAGGGAAAATGGCTGGTGAGAGAGGTGTATGGGCTAACATGAGCTGGCACAAATTTGACATAGGTGCTATGAAGAGCCACAGGGAATAGTGGAGATGTTATGCTGGCACACAGTTAGGATAAGGGGCCATGTAACGAGGTGGAGATGTTGAACTATTTGCATGAAGGGTATGTGGGGTCATTCAAGTGAGTTTTGTCATTGTGAACTTAATTGGTACAGATGGAAAGTGAGTGGTGGTTAAAGGAAGGGTGCGAGCGAAAGGTCAATTCAGTTACAAAACTCTGATAGTTTCACATCACCAATGCAGTCTTTTAAACTGGACTGCAATGAACAGACTTTGAGAAGTCTGTTGCACAGATTTGAAGATGGCATAGGTAGAGGCAGGAGGAAAGGAGTCAAGTTTGCGCCATTAGAATGGGCGAGAATCAAGAACCATTTTAACTCCGATGCCAATAGCCTTTGTTAACGTATAACTTTTATTGCTTAATAAATCATCTTGATTGCACTGCATCAAGTGGCTTATTGCCCAGAATTTTGTTGCCTAATCTTTGAATCTCTGAAATCTCTTGACAGTTTGAAAAAACAAAATGATACAGATTTGGAATATCTGATATATAAACAAAATTTGGAAAATAGGTCCAGCAACAGAAGTGATGCAAAGAACTCTTTGAAGAAAAGTTAGCCAAGGGAGAAAATATTGCTTGATGCAAATTCCAACAAAAAAAATGGAGAAAATATTGAACTTAGTACAGTTAAATCTCCAGGAACTGATAGCATCATAGTCATCGAGTCACACAGATGGAAACTCATAATTCAGTCCAACTTGTCCATGCTGACCAAGTTTCCCAAACTAAACTTGTCCCATTTTCCTGCGTAAAAAAAAATGATAGAACTGCAGATGCTGTAAGCCAGGAAACAAAACGGAATTTGCTGAAAAAGCTCAGCAGGGCTGGCAGCATATACGAAGTTAAAAAAAAAAAGAGTTAACTTTTCTGATCCGGTGACCCTCCTTCAGAGCTGAGTTCTGAGGAAGAACCACCGGACCTGAAATGTTAACTTCATTTTTTCCTTCACAGATGCTGCCAGACCTGCTGAGCTTTTCCAGCAATTTCTGTTTCGTTTCCCCATTTGCCTGCATTTGGTCTCCATCTCTAAATCTTTCCTATTCATGTAACTGTCCAATGTTTAAAAGTGCTGTAAGTGTACCTGCATCTACCACTTCCTCTAGCAGTTTGTTGTACATACAAACCACACTGTGTGAAAAAGTTGCCCCTCAGGTCCCTTTTAAATCTTCCTTCTGTTACCATGAAAATATAATGTCTAGTTTTGAACTCCCTTACCCTGGGGAAAAAGCCTTTGCTATTCATCTTATCTATACCTCTCATGATTTTATAAATGTCTAAAAGGTCAATCCTCAACCTCCTGCACTCCAGTGGCTCCCCGGGTGGGGAGTCCCAAAACTAGAGGGCATAGGTTTAAAGTGACAGGAGACAGATTTAAGAGACCCAAGAGGCAACTTTCTCATGTGGGTGGTATGAGTATGGGGTGAGCTGTCAGTGGAAATGGTGGAGGCTGGTCAAATTACAACATAAAATGCATCTGGAAGAACAGGAAGGGTTTAGAGGGACATGAACCAAATGCTGGCATCTGGGACAAGATTGATTTTGGATATCTGTATGGCATGGATGAGGTAGAGCGAAGGTTCTGTTTCCATGCTGAATAGCTCTGATTTTCCCCATAACCCAAACCCCCTACTCCTGGTAACATCCTCATAATTTTTTTTCTGCAGCCTCCCTCTTCAGAATGCTTTGCACCAGGGAGGCAACATACCTTTCTGGAGTCTCCTTTGCAGAAACACCAGTTTGTTCCCTTTACTAATGAATCCCTACTACTATTGTCTTGCGACTCTTCATCCTCCCCTCGAGCAGCAAATCCATCTGCAAATATCTGTTGGAGTGGGGAATCATACAGGATTGTCTTGCACCATCTGACTTTCTCTGCATTTTGGTCTTTACCTGCATTACATCCTCCTCACTGAATGTGTGGTCCATAATAATCTCAACATTACACATGCTCCACAGTATAACCATCAGCCGCTCCAGTTCCAAAACGAAGTTAGGCAGTAGCTGCAACCAAACACACTTCCTGCACACATGGTCACCATGGACACTGAAAGTATCCATGATTGACTCTTAGTACAGGAGGAGCATATCACAAGCGCAAGGTCTGCTGCCATGGATCCCCTTTAGATTAAGCTCTTCATTTACTCCTTTTAAAAGAATGTTAATTATGCCAGGGCTCTTTTTATATTCCGAACACTCCCACTACCATTTCGAGCCCTTGCCTAATTTTATTTAAGCGACTCAATACAGCAGTTCAATTAGTGGAACAAGTAGAAGTAGAACTATTCACCTGACCAGTTGCTATCTAATTTAGAGCTATTTAAAGATACACCCTATCCTATTGTTTGGAAGGTGGCTTTTTGGGCAATAGGAACAGAAGCCAACTCCATTTCACCATAGATAGATTTGCTGCTGGAGAGGAGGGAGAAGAGTGACAGGACAATAGTAATAGGTATTCATTAGGAAAGGGAACAAACTGGTGTTTCTGCAAAGGAGATTCCAGAATGGTATGTTGCCTCCCTGGTGCCAGCATTATTGATGCCTCAGGTTGCAAAGCATTCTGAAGAAGGAGGCTGTAGGAAAAAAAAAATGAGGATGTTACCAGGACTGGGGGCTTTGACTTATAGGGAGTATCATGGAGCTATTTAGCATGGAGACAGCACCTTCGCTCTAACTCATCCATGCCATACAGATATCCACTCATGCATTGAATTAGCGACTTTCACTACCTGATACTGAGCTCACTGCACTGCTTTATACTGAGTTGCTACCAGTTCATTTCACTGCAATACTGATTTGCTGCACAAACCTCCCAGACTACACACCGATTATATGTTCTGGTAATTAATCTATTTTTCATGGCAAGAATGTAGTTACTTGTTTTTTTTTCCTTCTTCCAGTGGCCTTTTTACTGAAGTAATGGAATGATATTCAAAAATCAAGGGCTCAATTCCTGGGTTTCACAGATTATGACTAACAGATTGGCAATTTCTTTACCCACTTCTTGGAGAGGGTGCAGAAAAGATAGCGGTTATTGCTACTGATAATGTATTAGGGCCTGTACCACCTACTGAAGTAAAGCAGAGGGATGAGGTCCTAATTAAGCACAAGCTCAGTCTTGGGAGGTAGAATGTAAATTAGAAAGGAGGATATCAAATGCTAGAATTGCTACCAGTGCGTCAGGCTAGAAATAAAAGGTTCCAATCAGATGAATACATAGCTGAAGAAATGGTGTAGTGGGAGGACTTGAGAGCTTTGCGGAAGATGCGACTAGTACAAACAGGGTAGGTTGTAACTGGGCAGGAGCAGTAACAATGTCTTCGGGTTGAGTGATGTTTGCTAGTGCTATCGGGTAGTGTTTAATCTAGAATGATGGTAGCAGGAAACTTGAGCAGGGAGACAGGAGAAAATGAGGATAGAAATGCAAGGCAGAAAATTAAGAAGCAAAAAGTGGAAGGCAGAAATTAAGGGGAAAAAAATGGACCATAGTGTGAAATAGAGCTAAAATAACTGACCAGGTTAGAAGGATAAGTCTGAAGGCATTGTGGGTTAAAACATGGAGCATTTGCAATAAGGTAAATGGATTAACAGCACAAGTAAATATTGATGGGTATGATGTAGGTACAGTTATGCAGGATTACCAAGAGTGAGAACTGAACATCAAGGCATATTCAATATTTAGGAAGGACGTAGACGGAAAGAAGGTGGTTTAGCATTGTTAGTAAAGGAGTCTTTCAATGCAGTAGTGAGGAACGATATTGGCTCAGAAGAGTATGATTGAAATCTGTTCGGGTAGAGATAAGAATCATCAAGTAGAAGTTTATAAGCCCCCCAAACTGTAGCAGTTTGGAAAAGCATTATAAATGAGATTGAAGATGCACGTGTTAAGGGAATTGCTGCAATCGTGGGTGACTTTAAACCTACCTGTGCAATAAACCACCCTAGCAATAATGCTGTGGAAAAATATTCTCTGGAGTGTATACATGAATTTTTTTGATGGATATTTTGAGGTACCAACTAGACAGTATGTTATCCTAGACTGGGTATTGCGTAGTGAGAGAGAACTAATTAACATTGTTGGAGAGGAGCAACCGTAAAATGATAGCATTGTTGATTAAGGTAGAGAGTGAAGAATTCACATCTGAAATTAGGACTTTGAATCTAAATAAAGGGACCTGTGAGGTCTGAGGCACAAATTGGTTATGATAGATCGGGAAACCTAACTGAAAGGATGGCAGTGGAAAGGCAGTGGTTAATATTTAAGGAGCGTATGCATAAAGCCCAACACTTATTAATCTTGATCTGGTGAAATATTTAAAACAAAAATATCTTGACCATGGCTTACGAAAGAAATTAGTGACAGTATTGGATCCAAAAAAGAGACATATAAACTTGCCAGAAAGATGTAGCAAGCCTGATGACAGGGACCAGTTCAAGATTCAGCAAAAGAGGACAAAAAGATTGCTCAAGGGGGTGAAATAGAATATGAGACTTAAACATATCATGAATAAAACTGACTGTAAAAAGTCCTATAAATATGTGAAGGGAAAAAGATTAGTGAGGATAAATGTTGATTCTGTACAGTCAGAGATCAGGGAAATAATAACGAGAACAAAGATATGGCTGAAGAATTAAGCACATGGTTTGGTTCTGGGCACAAATAATTTCCCAGAAATGTTGGAGTACCAAGAGGGAGGAATTGTGGGGTAAAAATATGAGCAGTAATAAAACAAAGGGTACAAGACAATTTAATGGGTTAAAGGCTGACAGATCCCTAGGGTCCGATAATATGTTACCAGTGTACTAAAGGAAGAGACCTTGGAAATTTTGGATGCATTAGTGATCAAATTCCAAAATTTTATAGACCTTGGAGCAGTTTCTGCAGATTAGAGTGGTTTTAAATCCTCAGAGTCCCACTGTCACCTCAGACCGAGATGGCACACGTATCATTAAACTGCTTGCAACAGGCCTGCACTAAGTTGGGGGGAGAAAACAGGAGTGACATAACTGAAAATCAGTGAATTTATTGGCTGGTATTGACCTTCCCTTCTTGATTATCTCTGAAAAAAGTTCTAAATTAGAGAAATATTATTAGGGCACAAACTGAGAAAAAAGGGGATAATTGAAAGTTGGGGCCAATACAATACATTGGTATAAGTAAGCAGAGTGGGTTAAGGCAAGGACAGTGAAGTTAACTAAAGAGGTGTCACTTCAAGACGAAGTAATCAAGAATGTATGTAGGTAAGGGAATAAATAAATAAGGTTAAGGGGGGAAAAATCAGCATTAATAAAATAAAAGGGTACAAAATTAAAGGGGCTAAATGCTGATAAATCACTGGAGCCTGTATGCCAGAATACTGAAGGAAGTGGCTGTGGAAATTTTGGATGCATTGGCAATCAGTTCAATCAAGTAGGGTATATGATGGGTCTCAGTTTGCTCAAGGATAAATTTCTTGTTTGTGTATTGAGTGTTGTTTGTCAGATTCACTGATGCCGAGCAGTGTTCTTCTCTGAACACTGTCTTCTGCTGGCTGACTGTCAACTATAGATGGACAGTGGACAGGCAGGGGATCTTTGCCTTGGATAAGATAATCTTCTGGTCCAGGGTCCACTCCGTTGAGCAGCATGAGAAGTGTTCATATTTCTTCTTCCAGAAGGTGCACAGCAAGAGCTCTGTGATCAGCACCCTGGAAGAAGATGATGGCTTGGTAATGCCTTCTCAGTCTGACATTCTGATGATCAACCAATGCTTTTATTCCAGACTGTATGACATGAAACACACAGCACGGCTTCCATTTGCTCTTGTCCTCTATCATGGAGGTCTTGGATGACTCTATATGACAACAGTGTAGTTGATTCTTAACTTTATTCTGACATGGTCTGGCAAATCATCCTCTTCAAGGGCAATTAAAGATGCAACAAATCCAGGCCTTGCTATTGACTCCATGTCCCACAAAAGAATCAAAGGAAAGTGAGGTTTTACCAAAGAATGTTGGAAGATTTACATTTTGGCTTCTATTAAAAGTTCAATTGACTCCATACCAAAACAAGGTCAATGGTGTTTATTATTTATTCATTATTTATTTTCGCTGATTTTGATAAAATTTTTTTGCGTTATTTGTGCTGTGCATCATTGAATACACTATACAACAATTTAATCACTATCAATTTTCACTCTTTCTTGACATCCATATCCAGCAAAATAAAATTATGTATGCTGTTGTGGTTAGAAATTGTTACGAATGATATGCACTTACATTTATAGACATTGAGACATTTGAGAGGATAGTGTTATTTGGATAGAAAAAATGTGTAGAGATATTGGAGAAAAGAAGAGATTGGCAGGTAGGTAATGATACTCATTTGAGAAACTGGTACAGGCTGTGCTAAATGGCCTCTTTCTGCACCATAACAATTCTGTGAATGTGATTCTACAACAAAGATATGTTAGTCATATGTAGGTACAATTTCTCAAATCTGTCTATTCCACCAACTGGAAATTACCAAAAAACTGGACATTTTCTCCAGGGATAATGGGAACTGCAGATGCTGGAGAATTCCAAGATAATAAAATGTGAGGCTGGATTAACACAGCAGGCCAAGCAGCATCTCAGGAGCACAAAAGCTGACGTTTCGGGCCTAGACCCTTCATCAGATGACGAGGCATTTGGCTATTTTGGAACACTCGGGGAAGTGCCTTTTCCGAGTCTTTACATCGCTCGTCGATGTTGTTGTACTCTCTAGCGTCACAGCAGACCAAGGGCCCGGGTGATACTGTGTTATATGAGGCAGGTTGTTATTGTCATTAACGGAGACAGATGTTATGTGCAACTTTGGTCTTATGTCTCGGTGAAGGATCTTATCTCACCGTTTGAGGTTTTTGCTCACTTGTCACTGAAGAGTTGCAGAAGTTCGAGTGTCAGTGACAAAGTGAGTCTCGAGGTCTTTTGGGCGAACGTGTCATATCTCTCGATGCCGAGGAATGTCATGAGGCGGTTATTAAGAGGAAAACAAACTTAACTGTGCCTATTCCCTTAATTGTGAGCTTTTGAGTTCAAAATACCGTCAAAGCCAGATCCGAGATCTCTTGCCATTTCGGAAACATGTCAATCCTAATCACAGCCAGTGACCAGGTCCTCTACAAGAAGAAACCAATATCAAACTGCTCAACAGCAAACAATTAGTGTTGTAGACTCAAGTTAGCCACACTCGGCACCAGCACTTCCGTCCGCTGGAATCAGTTTGAGGATGAAGTCTTCATTGCTGCATAGTTCTGGAACCAATACCCTGGAGAAAATCAAGATAATAAAATGTGAGGCTGGATGAACACAGCAGGCCAAGCAGCATCTCAGGAGCAGGAAAGCTGACGTTTTGGGCCTAGACCCTCCTTCAGAAAATTTTCTGATGTAGGTTCTAGGCCCGAAATGTCAGCCTTCCTGCCCCTGTGATGCATTTTATTATCTTGGAATCTCCAGCATCTGCAGTTCCCATTATCTCTGATACTATTTTAACCATGCTGCTTGGCCTGTTGTGTTCATCCAGCTCCAGACCTTGTTGTCATCATCACTGGTTTTTTTTAATCTGATTTCCAACTGTACTGGAGGCAAAATGTTTTATCTCTCTCAACAAAGCTGGCCAATCAAAGGCCTTGTTGATACTCGGTGTAGAAAGTTGGCCACAGCCAGTTGGACTGTTGGTGTGACCTGTTGTTCCAGCCTTGAGATTGGGTCACATTCAGACCTGTAGCTCAAATCTAAGTATGGAAGATTAAATTATGTCAGCTGGGGGGATGGAGAATGGGCTCTAGTCAACAGGTGTTATCAGGAGATGGTTACCGATTCTAAACTTTCTGACTGAAGCAATGAAGAATAAGCCTGCATGCATTTTTGACAAAGTGTCAATTTCCTGAAATTCGGATGCAGAGCTTTCCTTAGTTAGTCCCAGTGACCATTCTTCCGTAACTTTCCACTGCTCACCTTACTAACACTGCTGGACCTGGACTTGGTATTCTGCTGGACCTGGTGTTCCAAATTGACAGCCAAATGTAGCAGGTTGGACTCCTCCAACTGCCAGTCCAAGCTATCAAGTGTTTGTCCATTTAGAATAAGTTATTTATCTGCAATAGTTGGGGTCATTATCCCTCTGGGACTGAGCAGGTGCCTGGTTTCTGGCAGTGCCAGCTACCAGGAATATTTCTTCCTCAACCAGTTATGGAGGTGAGTCAGTGCTCATCAGATTGTGCTCCTTCGTCTGATCTCCATTAAGTAACCATTAAGGTGAAAGTCTCTGAATTGTACAAGGGTGCAGGTGTCAGTTTGGTGAGGGAGCTGCAGCTTCTTCCTCCGAGAAGGAAGAGGAGTTGAGAGACTAGCCCTTTAAGAACTGAAGACTTTTAGGTGTGCTGGTGCCTGCATAACCAAACAGAAGGAATTAGTTATACAATAAGTGTAGACACTTGAGAATATTACGATATTTGTGATGGTAATGGGAGAGCAGCACAGCACAATGAAGCTGACTTTTTGCCTTGACATGGAGGTCTTGGTGTTCCCACTTGAGTGTTGGGGTCCTTACCAGGGTATCTTTGTGTAGGAGGCTGAGGAAACAATTGTTAGCCACCTTGGCCCCATTTTCTCCTTAATCGAGACAAACTGAGGGATTGAGCAAGAGAAAGTTGCTGGAGCATGAAGAGTAGTGTGATTTCACAGTGAGGATGGAGGAAGAACAAAGCGCAAGCAGGTGTAGTAGTTTGCAGTAATGAGGTGAGAACCATTTAGAGGAGGTCTTGTGTGAAAGTGATAGACTATTTACCTTTGGTGGGCAGTTCGTGAAGTGGTAGTGTTCGGGGGAATGTGGGTAGCAGAGATAAGATGGTGGTACTTACCCTTGTAGATCATAGAGCACAGTGTTTGGTTTTAAAGGATTGAAGAGGATTTCTTCTGACTACAGAAAAGGCATGGACTTGGGTACGGGTTTGGTAGTTTGGCCTCTTTTGAGCCACCCTCCAACAGGACTTTCAGGTCCCTATTTGTGAACTGGAATGCCAATTTTTCTTTCTCAGTCACCTTTGCAGTTGAGCCGGAGGTTTGGAATGAAGTTCCTAACTTGCAGAATTAGTTATGGTGAACAGGTGGTGTTTAAATCTGGCACCTGCAACATTAATATCAGAAGGACACAGCAACAGTGAGTATTTTCACCTCTGCCACAGCAGGATTCAATGTGGAGGGTGCTGTGGAGCCTAGTTGCAGTGTTAGTAAGGTGAGCAGTGGAACGTTGCGGAAGAAAGGTCACTGGGACTAACTAAGGAAAGCTCTGCATCCAAATTTCAGGAAATTGACACTTTTTCAAAATATGGTAAGATTTAGCCCCGTGCTTCAGTGATCCCAAGTAAGTTAGTCATGTCAAAAATGAAAATGAGTTTCAAATGATGAATTGTTATAAGAGATGAAATAAATGAAGGATAGGAAATAATTTATCCAAGTGTATTTAAAATCTCGATATCAAAATGGCTTCTTTTAAAGCATGTTCAAATTTTACTTGTGATAATGGGAACTGCAGATGCTGGAGAATCCAAGATAACAAAGTGTGGAGCTGGATGAACACAGCAGGCCAAGCAGCATCTCAGGAGCACAAAAGCTGACATTTCGGGCTTAGACCCTTCATCAGCGTCTCTGATGAAGGCTCTAGGCCCGAAACGTCAGCTATTGTGCTCCTGAGATGCTGCTTGGCCTGCTGTGTTCATCCAGCTCCACACTTTGTTATCTTCAAATTTTACTTCTCTACTTTTGAACACTTCATAAATGTTGCAAATTTAATAGATAGGAATTTAATGTTATTTGTATTTCTGAAAATACAGTAAAATAAGCATAAGTTACCACAAACCCAGTAGCATTTAATCACAAATTATATATTAAGAAAAAGGGACAAACTTAAGTCAGATCATTTTTTTGTTCATTCCATGGCCTCTTGGTTTCATGAACCATTCACTGCCGAAGACTGCCAAAGTTGGAGGTCTTTTCCAATTTAAAAGGACTGAGTCCTGTTCATCTGCTGAGGACCAGGAGCCCGTCGACGCTGCCAAAGATCTGGGACTGTCCAACCAAAACTGCTGTACCTCAGCCACAGAAAAAAGAGATGAATTTGATTCAAAAGATGAAATTAGGAAATGATAAAACATAAATAAAAAAATGCAGATATTCTGTACTCTTCAGTTAATCGTTCAAAATCTTGAAAATTTTAAGCATGATTTGGGTGTTTATGGGCTATGTATGCACAGAATCCCTAAGTGCAGAAAGAGGTACATCCCTGGACACTGTGGGGCAATTTAGCATGGCCAATCAACCTAACCTGCACATCTTTGGCATGTAGGAGGAAACTGGAGCAACCAGAGGAAAAACACAGACACAGGGAGAATGTGCAAGCTGCACACACAGTCACCCAAGGTTGGAATCGAACCTGCACCCTTGGTGCTATGATGCAGCAGTACTAACCAGTGAGCCACCGTGCCTCCCCTTACTGATTGATTTCGTAAAAGTATTTTTTAGAGTTAACATAAATTTTAAATGCCTCTTCACCGACGTTTAATTTTATGTTGTTTGGTTGCATAAATATCTTGTCCAACATAGCCACGACCTTTCTGGCGTTATCTTCTTCCTTCTCCGTGCATCAATATTTTGAGTCCCCAAGAGACCTATTCTTGATCTACACATTTTCCTTGCTGATATCATTCCTAAATATTGGATCAACTTCATGTTTATGGAACTAACTTGTGATCGTGCACTACCTCCCTTTATAAGCATTTGGATTGCTTTCCTTCAACTCAGCTTTGAAATAATCAGAATTATTATGTTTGGTCTCTGCTGCAAACCTTGCTTCCTTTCTGATAGTTTTATTCCCCTATACCATTGCTTAGGCTTACCCAGTCCATTACTAACTTTAGTTTTTTACTTGAATCTGAGCTGAATTTACGACCACATAAAATTAATTAATAGCCAATTCTGCAACAGTGCTGAACTCCTCCTAGTTATTTTGTTGTGTAAGACTATGACAAACCTTGATCAGCTTAAGATTTTACTGCCACACTTCTGTCTTTGCTAGACCTCACTAACTGCATCCTCACAAGCTTCAAATGGTTCAAAACTCTTGCATGTGTCCAGGAACACGCACAGTCTTGCTTGTTCATCATTCCTGTACTCTCACTTTTCCCTTTTCTCAGAATGTCACTTTGCAAGTACTTGTCATTATCTTTAAATTACACCATAACTTGCTATTTCATCTCCAGTCACATCTCTCTTTTCTCTCACCCTTTCCTTGGAACATGATTAATGTATTCTGTCTTTTTGCATTCTGTACCTTCCTTCATTAATGTGATGTAAACAGATTATTATAATTGCGTGAAATAGCTGCAAGAAAATTTTGCTTCTGTAGATCACATGTATAATGTTGTAATTGTTGTTAATTCAAATGCAATTCCATTTCAAGTTCCAATTAGATTGAAAATTACATTTTCAGTGTCACGATTGTGATTGTCAATGTTTGATCTTAACTCAGTGAAATCAAGGTTAAAGAACTAAGCAGCAGCTACAAAATGGGGCTGATGGACTTCTAATTCCACTAATGCTGACGTTGCAGGAGTTGCCATTTTTAAAAGGGCCTACTGAAACAGTTGCTTGCTTCTGGCAGAGAAAGCTGGATTTTTGCCATCAAGATGGGAAGTTCGAATTGGAATATTACCCCATTCCCATATGAAAGAGCTCTGACTAGACTGTTTTCTTCCCATGGAAGTGGAGACAGGATCAATGTCAGACCTACTGAGTTTGGAAGCTCTTCATGTGTTTGTGAAGGAAAGTAAATGCTGAGGCAGACTTACTAGAAGTCTATCCAGTGGAAATTTGTCCCAGTTTTATTATGTTAGACTCCAGCAGTTACCCCTCACTCTCTCACTCCATTTCATTTGACTTCTGTGCCCTTTCTATGAACTCTTCCATGACTGATGTGTCTCCTTCATAGAAGCATATGACTTGGGAAGAAGCCATTGGACCTTTTTTGAGTCTTAACATACAATAAGATCACAGCTGATCTGGTTGTGGTCCCCGCTTGACTTTGCTGTCTGCATTGCTGAACAGAAATCTATCTGACTCCCCTCTGGTAAGCTTACAGGAGTTATCCTGTCTCCTGGGGAAGAGAATTCCATACTCTAATGAACCTTGGAAAGAAATGTGCTCATCTGTCTCCCTTAAAAGGGAGACCTCTTGTTCTTAAACTAAGTTTCCTTGTTATAGCCTTGTCTATAAGGGGAGGCATCTTCCCGGTATCTATCCTATTTTGTACAGCTGTAGTAAAAACATATTCTTGCAACTCCATTTCTTGACCCCCAGCACCCACCATGCCCACTCACCCAGTATGCACTACAGAACCATGTACCATATAAAAACAACAGCATGTCTTGAAATGACTTCAGAAACATTCAATCAGAAATCCTCATTGGATCTGTTTGAACAGCAGCTTTTTTTCCTTTATGAACATACAAACAAGGAACATAAGTAGATCACTCAGACCTTCAAACCCTCTCCTCCCTTCTGTTAAATCGTAGCCGATCTGATTTTAAGCTCAACTGCACACTCCTGCATATCTCTGATAATCGTTTACCCCCTTGAAAATCAAGAATCTATCCACCATTGCCTTCAAACTATTTAAAAATTCTGCATCTGCTGCTTTTTGAGGAAGGGAATGCTGAAAATTCTCAACCTTCTAAGAGGGGAAAAAAAGAATGTTTCCTCATTTCTGTTTTAAGTATTTTTAAATTGTGACTCCTAGTTAGATTTCCTCACAACAGGAAATATCCTTTTGACATCCACCTGGTCAAGACCCCGCAGGGTCTTGTATGTTTAAATTAGATGACCTCAGACTCTTCTAAACTCCAGTGGATACTGGTCTAACTGTTTCACCTACCCTCCATACGTAATCCATTCATTCAATATTAGTTGAGTAAACCTCTGATCTGCTTCCAATACATTAACAACCTTCCATAACTACAGTGATCAGTGCTACCAGAGACAGTAGCCCAGATGCAGTCTCAAACTCTACAAAATTGAAGCATAGCTTGCTTCTTGCAAAAAGAAATTGCATTCTTAAGTTTTCCTTATAACTTGTTTTTCCTGCAGACTAAATTTCTACAATTCTTGCATCAGAACACCCAGCTCACTGTGCATCTCAGAGCTCTGCAACCTCTTGCCATTTAGATAATTTACATCATTTGCATTCTTTCTGCCAAACTGGACAATTTCATGCCTGGTCACATCATACACCATTTACCCAGATCTTTGTCCAGTCACTGAACTTATCTACATCCCATTGTAGGAACCCTAAGACCACTACATAAATTGTTTTCCTACCTATCTTGTGCCATTGGTACAGTTAGGTAACATTTAGTCCCTTCATCTGAATTATTTTTATAAATTGTAAAGATTGATGACCAAAAATCACCCCTGTAGCATAGTACTTGTGACACCTTGCCAGCTTGAAAAAAGACTCATTTATTCCTATTTTTTTTTTTGCTGTTTGACAGCCAATCCTTCATCCATACCAATGTGTAACCACCAACAGTATGAGCTTTTATTTGCTCCAAAAGCCTTTGCTATTACAGCTATCGAATGCCTTTTGGAAATCTAAGTAGGTCTGCTTGTTCCCCTCTATCCAGAGCATAAGTTACTTTATCAAAGAACTCCAATAAGTCAGTTAAACATAATTTCCTTTGACAAAACAATGTTGACTCTGCCTGATTACCTTGAATTTATCTAAGTGCCCTGTTATAATGTCTTCAATAATAGCTTTGAACATTTTCCTTATTACATCAGTTAAGCTGACTGGCCTGCATTTTCCTGCTTTCTGCCTCCCTTTCTTTTTGAATAAAGCAATTATATAAGCTATTTTCCAACCTAAAAGAATCTTTCCAAAATCAAATGAGTTTTGAAAAATGAAAACCAAAGCGTCACTATGTCATGAAAAGTTTCAAACTCAAAACAAAGGCATATGTGGTAGGTCAGAGGATTTAATAAATACTTAAAAAGAAACAAAGAATTACCGCAAGATTAATTAGGAAGGGAAAAGAAAATAAAAGTTGAGAGAAAGTTAGCCAACAAAATTAAAAACAAAGGAAAATTTTCTTGGAGGACAGGCAGCATCAGAGAAGCAAGAAAGTTGACATTTTGGGTTGGGACCCTTCTTCAGAAATGGGGATGGAGAAGGGAATGTGAGACAGGAAGAGAAAATAAAGATGAGTAGAGTGAATGATTGATTTAAGAGATCATTTCAGTTAGACAGTGGGGAAAACAGCATCAAAGAACTTAAGGATGGTAATGAATAAATTATATGAATGCCTCAGTGCACTTTGAGGCAAATGAAGAATAAATTTGGGGGAGGCAATGGCCTAGTAGTATTATTGCTGGACTGTTCATCCAGAGACCCAGGTAATGTTCTGGGGACCTGTATTTGAATCCTGCCATGGCAGATGGTAGAATTTGATTTCGATAAATATTTGGAATTAAAGGTCTCATGACCATGAATCCATTGCTGATTGTTAGGAAAATCCCATCTGGTTCACTAATGTCTTTTTGGGAAGGAAACTGCCACCCTTTGCCTGGCCTATATGTGAGCCCATGGGAATGTGGTTGACTCATAACTGCCCTCTGGACAATTCGGGATGGGCAGTAAATGCTGCCTGGTCAGCAACGGTATCATTCCCTGAATTAGTAAAAAAAAAAATCAGGAAATGAGATAGATAGAACCCACCAGCATGCTGATAAGCTCTGAACTAAAAATACAAAATTCTGAAATTTTCGACTGAAGGGTCTGTTTCTATCCTGTATGACTTTATGACTCTGACCAACTTCAAGCAGAGAAGGAACAGGCCACTGCTGAAGTTTATCACCCAGACATGTGCTTTACACAAATATGAATTTGGCATGATCTGGAAATGCATCAAGATGAAGTATTCTTTGGCAAGCTCACAGACACAGAATGGCTATTGTGGGGCATGGTTTGATCTAAGTCTTTTTTGATATTGTAGGTCACTTAGCTAGATATCAGCTAAGTAATTTTTTCACCAGTTTTCTTTTTGGTGTTGACCCTCAGTAGTTATCTTTAACTGCTGGCTAGACTTCTTGGGAACCATATTTATCTGTTTGCAGCTGGTCTTGTGCCAGTTGCATTTCAGTTATTCACATTTTAGGAACTGGTGCTGAAATGAGTTCTTCTAGCATTGTTTATGTAGCCTGACTTCCTGTCTTTACTTGTACATGGCACGGACTAGATGTCTAGTGCATAGCGTGCATGCTACACTGCAAGCATAAACATCCATCTTGCCCTGGAGAAACAGGAATGACACCATTGCATATCAAGGCGATAGCAATTTTCAAGTAGTTAAAATTAAATCAGTCTAGGTTCTTGAATATTCCAAAAGATGTTTCTCTTTTCTAAAATAAATAGATTAATTTCCTCTGGTTAACTATTGTTGTGAACAAATAATGTTAATTTTAAAGAGTCTCATTCATAAAATGACCAGCAGCTCTTTGCTAACAGTATAATTACTTGGATATTATACTATTTACAAAATATAGTGTGGAAGTCATAATTCATATGTTTTATAATATAATTTTTATTTTTAAGGATTATACCTTTAACTAAATGGAGGCATTGATTGAAGAAATCTATGAACAATCTTGAAATCAGTGCACTGCAGAAGACCTTTGCGTTAATTATGTTAAAAGAAAATTCCTTATTACTTTGAATTTCAAAGTTAGAAGTACAACTACTGAATAATAAATTACCTGTCAGTTCTGGTAGCACCTATGGAGAGGAATCAGAATTAACATTTCATTTCAGATGACTCCTCTTCAGAACTGGTAGCTAGGAAAAGGCTTTTTTAAATGCAGATAATAGGGTAGACGGAGGGGGTAAGGAATAAATGATAGGTGGAGATGGGGCCCAAATAGAGAGAAGAACAGTTTGACAGACATAAGAATGGTTAACCGTCAGCCTAGGAGAATGAATATCTACTAATGGGGAGTATTAGTGGCTAACAATGGATTGTGTAATGACAGACCCTGTGATAACATGGCCTGGTGTGTGGGTGTTGGGGTAAGGATGTGGGTGAATGTGCCTCAAGCTGTAAAATTGTTGAACTTGACATAGAGTCCATAAGGCTGTAGAGTTCCCAAGTGGAAAATGAGATGCTGTTCTTCCAGCTTGTGCTGAACTTCGCTGGAGCCCTACAGCAAGCCTGAGGCAAATGTTGGTCACGGAACAAGGCGGTCTGTTGAAGTGGCAGGCAACTAGAACCTCACGTTTTTTTTTCATAGACAGAATGTGGGTGTTTTGTGAAGCGCTCACCCAATCCGCGCTTTATTTATCTGTGCTCTATACTCTGTGCCTAAGCAGAAGAGATCACATCGTGAGCAGCAAATGCAGCAGTCTAGATTGAGTGATATACAGGTAATGTACTGCTTCACCTGGAAGGTGTGTTTGAACCCTTGGATATTGAGGAGGGAGGAAGTAAACGGACTGGTGTTATACCTTCTGCGCTTCCAGAGGAAGATGATGTGGGGAAGGTGGGGACGGGGTGAGGTGAGGACAGAAGGAGATTTGGGAATGAAGGAAGAGCAGACCAGGACACCCAGGAGGGAACAGTCCTGTTAGAAGGTTGAGGAGGGAAGGGAGAGATGTATGATTGATGTGGCATTGTGCTGGAGGTGGCGAAAATAGTGGCTAATAATCCTCCAGTGTGGGTGCTGGTGGGATGGTAGATGCCAGCACAGGGTCACTATCATTGGTGTAGGAGGGAACAGAGGAGGTGAGGCCTGAAGTGTAGGAGATAGGTTGGACTTGGCTGAGGACCCTGTTGACTACAATACTGAGGCATTCTCGGTTGAGGAAGAAGGTGGATATTTGGAGGCTGCCTTGCTGATATTTGGCATCATCAGACAAGGTGTGAAGGAGATTGAGTAACTGGGAGAATGGATTAGATTCATTCCAGGAAGCAGAGTGTGAAGATGTATAGTCTATGTAACTGTGGGAGTTGGGTTGGTTTGTAATGGATATTGGTGGCCAAGCCATCCTCAGAAATGGAAACAGAGATAGACTAGTTGAAGGTGAGAGCGGGTGGAATTTGGAAGTGAAATTGATAAATTTTTCCAATTTTTGGATGAGAGAGGGAAGCAGCACTGATGATATTGACATACTAGAGAAAGAATTGTGGGTGGTGGCTAGAATAGGACTCAAATATGGAACATTCCTTAACTATCACAAAGAGACAGGCATAACTGGGGTCCATATGGGTACCTGAGGCCCCCCTTTTGACCTAAGAAATAGAGAAGCGTTAGTGGTGAGGATGAGCTTAGTTAGGCACAGGAGGGAGGTGGTGAATGGGAATGGTTCATGCCTTTATTCTAGGAAGAAGCAGAGAGCCTTGAGACCATCCTGATGGGGGATGGACGTGTTAAGGGATTGCACGTCCATGGTGCAGTCCATGGCAAACTAGAAGTTCTGAAACTGATGTAAAATGTCAGAGGAATCAAGATGTAAGTGGGGAGGGATTGAAGAAGGAAGAAAAATGTATAAGTAGGAAGAGATGATTCTGTGGGGCAAAGAGATCACCAGTTAAAATAAGGTTAGTCATTGTAGTCGACAAAATAGCCTGATATTCTATTGTGGAGTCGTGGTCCAGGGAGAGTAGGAGGAGGTATCTTTTTATCAGCTTCTGCAATGTAGAGGCTTGTCCGCTAGACAACAGCAGCACCACCCATGCGTGATTACAAAGTCAAGAACTGAGAGCACAGAGTGCAGTCTGTTCATGAGGAAACCAGTTGGAATGGGTGGGGGGGTGGTGCAAGAAATTGAAGCAACCAATGTTGTGTTGACAGGTCTCGTTGCACAGGTCAAGTGCAGGCAAAAGGCCAGAGGGAGGAGTCCAGGTGGATGGAGAGTCTTGAAGGTGGGCAATATGGCCTGTCAGATGAGGAGGGAGTTCTCGTCCAGAGAAATAGGCATGGAGGTGAAGGCGACAAAAGAAGATGTCATGTCGTGCCTGAAATTGATTAAAGTTTGGATACAGTAGGATAAAACTGAGACCTCTGCGGAGTACAGAGCATTCAGCAGACAGCAGAAGGGATACTAAATTCAAAGCAGGAAGTGGGGTTAGGAGACTGGATGGAGTCAGAAGGAACGGGCAGGGAGCAACGTTCTGGAGGGCCATAAGTATCTTGGAGTTGTTGCATCTTGTGTTCCTTTATACCTGAAAGGAAAAGAGTAATTTCTATTTAGCATGTCAAATTAGCCCAAGAATGAAGTAGAACTGGGGAGCAGTGCAGCTCCGAGCTCATGTGAATCAGTGCTGTTGGAGAGAGGTCGAGAGTGTGTATGTGATGATGCATGGTGCTGAGTGTGGATCTCGGGATGCTGCGTGACTTGGCTATCTCTGGAACATTGAACATCACTGAGATAACGTGATCCTGAGTCGAAACAAAACACGAAGGATAAAACTTGAATTGGAATCCATGTATGGTGCGTTTCAGAATTTCCAGCTGCCTCCTCTTTACCATGGACGTGCAATGCCTTTACATGACCAACTGCCATCAAGGTGGCCCCTGAGCTGTCCACTTCCTCCTCAGATAAATGCCTGAAGTGTTCACACCCACCACCACCACCCAGCTCTGCCTGGTAGAGCTCGTCTTCACCCTGACCAACGTCTTTAACTCTTCTCACTTACTTCAAGTCAAAAGGGTGACTGTAGGTGCCCGCGTGGGCCCCAGTTATGGCTATCCCTTTGTTTCCTGGTCAACAACTATGTCTCAGGCTTGTTGCAGTGCTCCTGCGAATCGCAGCGCAAGCTGGAAGTAAAGCACCTCATTTACCTCTTGGGAGCTTCATGTAAAAACACAGAAATTGGTGGAAAAGCTCAGCAGGTCCGGCATCATCTGTGGAGAGAAATCAGAGTTAACGTTTCCAGTCCAGTGAACCATCTTCAGAACTGATTGTAGCTCGGAAAAGCTTGGTATATGCTGAAAGTGGAGTTGGAAGAAGAGGGAGGAGTAAATGATAGATGGAGATGGAGCCCGGAGAGAGAGAAAGAGAGGAAAACAGTTGGATGAATAAAGATCAGCCTGGGTGAATGAATAGCTGCTAATGGGGACTATTAGTGGCTGACAATGGTTTGTGTATAGTAGTAGCCCATGCGATGACATGGCCTGATGTTTGGAGGTGGGGGAAAGATTTGGGGGAGTGTGCTGAAGCCCTAAAATTGTTAAATTGGATATTGAGTCCTGAAAGCTACGGAGTTCTCAAATGGAAAATCATATACTGTTCTTTTCACTTGTTCTGCAGCAAGCGTGAGACACAGATATTAGCTGGGGAATATGGTGGTGTGTTGAAGTGGCAGGCAGCTGGAAGCTCAGTCATTTTTGTGGGCAGAATGTCAGTGTTCTGAAAAGTGGTTACCCAGTCTGCATTTTGTTTCCTCAGTATAAAGGAGACCAAATTAGGAGTAGTGAATACAGTAGACTTGACTCAGTGGAGTGTGGGTAAAGTGCTCCTTCACCTGGAATGTGTGTCTGGGGCTTGGATGGTGAAGAGGGAGGAAGTCAACAAGTACTTATACCTTCTGCAATTTCAGGGGTAGGTGCTGTAGGATGTGGGGTTGTGTTGGGAGTGAAGGAGGAGTGGATCAGGGTATCTCTGAGGGAACGGTCTCTGCAAAAGGCTGACAAGGGAGGGGAGAGGAATATGTGGCTGGTGGTGGCATCCTGCTGGAGCTGGTCAAAATGGAACTAATAATCCTCCAGATGTGGATGCTGGTGGGACAGTACGTGAAGACAAAACGGGGGGACCCTCTCATTGCGGGTGAGAAGAGTGGAAGTGAGGGCTGAAGTGCGGGAGATGGATTGGACACAGTTGAGAGCCTTGTCCACCACTGTGCCGAGGAATCCTCGGTTGAGGAAGAAGATAGACATTTCGGCCACCTTGTTGAAGTTGGCATCTTGATGTGACAGAGATGGAGGAACTGGGAGATTGGAACAGAGTCTTTACAGGAACCAGGGTGTGTGAATGCATAGTCAAAAATAACTGTGGGAGTCAGTTGGTTAGTAGTGGATGTTAGTGGCCAGCTGATCCCTAGAAATGGAACCAGATGTCAAAAAAGGGAAGAGTGACATCAGAGATGGACTAGGTGAAGGTGACAGAGGGGTGGAAAGTGGAAGTAAAATATATACACTTTTCAATAAACTCTTCGGATGAGAAAGGGAAGCAGCATTGATGATATCATTGAGATACTGGAGAAAGAATTGTGGATGGGGTCAGATTTGGACTGGAACAAGCAATGTTCCCTCTACCCCACAAAGACACAGACAGAACTAGGACCCATGGCCGCACCTTTGACCTGACGAAAGCGAGAGGAGTTAAAAGGGATGTTGTTCAGGGTGAGGATGCATTTGCCCAAGCGGAGGAGGGAGGTGGACAATTCAGGCTCTTTTTCAAGGAAGTGGAAAACCTTGATCACATCCTGACGGGGATGGATGTGTGATGGGATTGCACGTCTATGGCTGAAGCCTGTGAACTGGAAATTCTGAACCTGACAAAAGTGTCAGAGGAATCTCCGATGTAAGTGGGGAGGGACCAGACAAGCAAACAAAAAAGAGTCCTGTTAGGAAGAGATGAGTGCTGTGGGGTAGGAGCGGGTATAAACAATGGGTATGCTCAGGCAGTTCTATTTATGGATTTTGGGAAGGAGATAGTCTCCCAGCACTGCAAAGCCCACTTCTACGAGCTTGGAGACACTGGTGGGGGGATCTTGAGAATAAATGAGGTTATTGACCATTAGGAAGACAGTAACCTGGTGTTCCATGGTGGGATCACGGAGATTGGAGAAGATACCTGATAGCTGTTGCTCACCTGTATCATTGTAGAGGTCCGTACACTAGACAGTGACAGCAACAGCACCAGCCTTGTCAGTAGACTTTAATTAAAATGTCAGTGGATCTGAGAGCACAAAGTGCAGTCAATTAGAGGGAGATTGGGTGAAGAGGTGGGCAGTGAAATTGAGGTGACCAATGTCAAGTTGACAGTTCTCAAAGAACAGACGGTGTAGGTAAGAGGTCAGAGGGAGATGTTCAGGTGGAGGGTGAGTGTTGGAGGTAAGTAAGGGGTTCTGTGGGATGGGGAGAGAGCTCTTGTCCAAAAAATAGATACGTAGACGAAGATGACAGATGAAGAGTTCAATGTTGTGTTGTGCCTGAAATTCAGTAAGATGCCAACAAAGATGCATAAAACTGAGACCTTTGCTAAGTACATCAGACAATGGAAGCTCAGAAGCAGTAGTAAATATATGGTGGGAAGTAGGTTTGTGCGAGGGGATGGAGTCAGAGGAAAGGAGACGGGAGGAAGTTTCCAGAGGGATATGGATATTTGTGAGTTGTATCTTGTGTTCCGTAATTCCTGAAAGGAAAAGAAGAAAAGTTGCTTGTTGGCATGTGGGATGAGTTGGAGGATGAAGTGGAACTAAAACACGAACTCTGAGCCAGCATGAGGTGGTGCCAATGGAGAGTGAGGTTGAGAGTGTGCATGGCACTGCGTGTGGATCTCAGGATATGGTGAGAACAACTGTCTGAGGAACGTTGATCATTGTGTAGATACTTGCTATCCTGGGTGGTTTCAAAACAAAAATAGAAGGATCTCCATGGAACCCTGAGGGCAGTTGGTAACATAGTGGTAATTTTACTGGGTGAGCATTCCAGAAACCTGGGCCAATGATTTGAATATGTAGTTTGAATCCCACTGTGTCAAATAGTGAAATTTGGATTTTAGAGGAATAAACTGGTGTAATGACAACCATAAAACAACTGTTGAAAAGCCATCCCATTCACTAGAACATAGAACATAGAACATAGAACACTACAGCGCAGTATAGGCCCTTCAGCCCTCGATGGTTCACAGGTTGGTGCAACAATCTGAAGCCCGTCTAACCTACGCTATTCCATTATCATCCATATGTTTATCCAATGACCACCTAAATGCCCTTAAAGTTGATGAGTCTACTACTGTTGCAGGCAGGGCATTCCATGCCCTTACTACTCAGAGTAAAGAACCTACCTCTGACATCTGTCCATATCTATCACCCCTTAATTTAAAGCTATATCCCTTCGTGCTAGCCATCACCATCCGAGGAAAAAGGCTCTCACTGTCCACCCTATCTAATCCTCTGATCATCTTGTCTGTCTCTGTTAGGTGACCTCTTAACCTTCTTCTCTCTAATGAAAACAGCCTCAAGTCCCTCACCCTTTACTCATAGGAACTTTCCTCCATACCAGGCAACATGCTGGTAAATCTCCACTGCACCCTTTCCAATGCTTGCACATCCTTCCTGTAATGCGGTGACCAGAACTGTAGGCAATTCTCTAAGTGTTGCCGCACCAGAATTTTGTACAGCTGCAACATGACCTCATGCCTCCGAAACTCAATCCCTGTACCAATAAAACCTAACACACCGTATGCCTTCTTAACATACCTATCAACCTGGGTGGCAACTTTCAGAGATCTATGCACGTAGACACTGAGATCTGTTTGCTCATCTACACTACCAAGAATCTTACCATTGGCCCAGGACTCTGTATTCCTGTTACTCCTTCCAAAGTGAATCACTTCACACTTTTTTCCGCATTTAAACTCCATTTGCCACCTCTCAGCCCAGCTGTGCAGCTTATCTATGTGCCTCTGTAACCTGCAACATTCTTCTGCATTATCTACAACTCCACCGACTTTAGTGTCATCTGCAAATTTACTAACCCATCCTTCTATGTCCTCATCCAGGTCTCTTATAAAAATGACTAACAGCAGTGGCCCCAAAACAGATCCTTGCGGTACACCCCTAGTAACTGAACTCCAGGATGAACTTTTTCCATCAACCACCACCCTCTCTTCTTACAGCTAGTCAATTTCTGATCCAAACCGCTAAATTGCCCTCAATCCCATGCCTCCATATTTTGTGCAATAGCCTACCGCGGGGAACTTTATCAAACGTTTTACTGAAATCCACATACACCACATCAACTGCTTTACCCTCATCCACCTGTTTGGTCACCTTCTCAAAGAACTCAATAAGGTTTGTGAGACACAACCTACCCTTCACAAAGCCGTGCTGACTGTCCCTAATCAAATTATTCCTTTCAAGATGATTATAAATCCTATCTCTTATAATCCTTTCTAACACTTTACCCACAACCGAAGTAAGGCTCACTGGTCTGTAATTATCAGGGTTGTCTCCACTTCCCTTCTTGAACAAATGGACAACATTTGCTGTCTTTCAGTCTTCTGGCACTATTCCTGTAGACAATGATAACATAAAGATCAAAGCCAAAAGCTCTGCAATCTCCTCCCTAGCTTCCCAGAGAATCCTACGATAGACCCCATCCGGCCCAGGGGACTTATCTATTTTCACACCTTCTAGAATTGCTCTGAATCTCAATCCCATCTAGTCTAATAGTCTGTATCTCAGCATTCTCCTCAACAACATTGTGTTTTTCCTGTGTGAATATTGATGAAAAATATTCATTCAGTGCCTCCTATCTCTTCGGACTCCACACACAACTCCCCACTACTGTCCTTGACTGGCCCTAACCTTACTCTAGTCATTCTTATATTCCTGACATACCTGTAGAAAGCTTCAGGGTTTTCCTTGATCCTACCTGCCAAAGACTTGTCATGTCCCCTGCTGGCTCTTCTTGGCTCACTCTTTAGGTCCTTCCTGGCGAATTTGTAACTCTCAAGTGCCCTAACTGAGCCTTCACGCGTCATCTTTACATAAGCCTCCTTCTTCCTCTTGACAAGAGAATCAACTTCTTTAGTAAATGATGGTTCCCTTGTTTGACCACTTCCTCCCTGCCTGACAGGTACATGCTTATCAAGGACACGCAGTAGCTGTTCCTTCAACAAGCTCCACACTTCAATTGTACCCAGCCCCTGCAGTTCCTTCCCTATCCTGTGCCTCCTAAATCACCTAATCGCCTCATATTTGCCTTTCCCCCAGCTATAACTCTTGCCCTGTGGTATATACCTATCCCTTTCCGTCGCTAAATTAAATGTAACTGAGTTGTGGTCGCTATCAACAAAGTGCTCTCATATCTCCAAATCTAACACCTGGCCTGGTTCATTACCCAGTACCAATCCAATGTGGCCTCGCCTCTTGTTGGCCTATCTACATACTGTGTCAGGAAGCCCTCCTGCACACATCGGACAAACACTGACCCATCTAAAGTACTCAACCTATAGTGTTTCCAGTCAATATTTGGAAAGTTAAAGTCCTCCGTAACATCTACCCTATATTTGCAGCTCTCTAGAATCATCTTGGCAATCCTTTCTTCTACAACTCTGGAACTTCTCGGAGGTCTATAGAAAACTCCCAACAGGGTGATCTCTCCTTTCCTGTTTCTAACCTCAGCCCATACTATCTCAGTAGACGAGTCCTCATCAAACGTCCTTTCTGCCACCGTAATACTGTCCTTGACTAATAATGCCACATCTTTTACCACCTTCCCTGATCTTATTGAAACATCTAAACCCCAGAACCTGCAACAACCATTCCTGTCCCTGCTCTATCCGTGTCTCCAAGATGGCCAAAACATCGAAGTCCCAGGTACCAACCCATGCTGCAAGTTCACCCACCTTATTCCGGATGCTCCTGGCGTTGAAGTAGACACACTTTAATCCACCTTCCTGCCTGCCAGTACACTCCTGTGACCTTGAAACCTTATTTATGACCTCACTACTTTCAACGTCCTGTTCGCTGGAGCTACAATTCAGGTTCCCATTCCCCTGCCCTCCCAAAGAGCATTAGCAAATCCCCCCCGAGGATATTGATACCCCTCTGGTTCAGGTATCAATGATCCCTATTGTAGAGGTCCCACCTACCCCAGGATGAGCCCCAATTATCCAAGTATCTGAATCCCTCTCTCTTGCACCATTCCTGTAGCCACATGTTCAACTGCTCTCTGTCCCTTTTCCTCGCCTCGCTAGCAAGTGGCACTGGCAACAACCAGAGATAACAACTCTGTTTGTTCTAGCTCTAAGCTTTCACCCTAGCTCCTTGAGCCTCTGCCTTACATCCCATCCCTTTTACCTATGTCCTTGGTGCCTATGTGGACCATGACTTCGGGCTGCTCCCCCTCCCCCTTCCCCTTGGGGAACCTGAAAACATGATCCGAGACATCATGGACCCTGGCACCTGGGAGGCAACATACCAACCGCGAGTCTGTCTTGTTTCCACAGAATCTCCTTTCTGTCCCCCTAACTATGGAGTCCTCCGTGACTAATGTTCTCCTCCTCTTCCCCCCCCTTCCCTTCTGAGCAACAGGGACAGACTCTGTGCCAGAGACCTGTACCCCATGGCTTACCCCTGGTAAGTCATCTCCCCCCCGCCCCCCCCCCCCCGCCCAACAGTATCCAAAATGGTATCCTTGTTATTGAGGGGAACGGCCACAGGGGATCCCAGCACTGTCTACCTGTTCCCTTTCCGTCCCATGATTGTGACCATTTTCCTGTACCTGAGGTGTGACAACCTCCCTATATCTCCTCTCAATTACCCCCTCAGCCTCCCAAATGATCCAAAGTTCGTCCAGCTCCAGCTCCAGTTCCCTAATATGGTTTCTGAGGAGCTGGAGTTGGGTGCACTTCCTGCAGATTAAGTCAGTGGGGACTCTAGTGGTGACCCTTTCCTCCCACATTCTACAGGATCAGCATGGAACTGCCCTAACATCTATTCCCACTGTTCTGAATTCCCAAACAGATTATTGAAAAAAATCTAGTACCAAATCGGCGCTCAGAACCTTTTTTTTATTTGGTTAGAGGAGGATGGGTGGGAGACACTAATTTCCTTAAGAGAAGGAAATCGTATCCCAGTCTGGCTCACAGCTGGCTACAGACCTCGAGCAATGTGGTTTACTCTTAGTTGCCCTCTGGACAGGACTAAAGATGGGCAATAACTGTCACAACCCAAGAACAAAGAAAAATCTAAATTGAATTCTGTATAAATGTGACATATTGTTTAGGCTTATCCTAAGTTATGGGGGGGGGGGGGGGTGGGAAATGAAAATTAAAAATTACTGTTTGTCTTATAATAAAGTCAATTGTGCTTGTTTCACTGAATTTCTATTTGATGTACAATAAAGAACAGGAAATGACATCACCAACCCAAGGAAACCTAAACAGATAAATAGAAAGTGGGACATAACACCAGCGGCTCACTGATGATGTTACCTAGAATGGTGACGAAATGTCTGAAAACTAACCTTCCAGCTCAGCGAGCAAACTCACATCCAGTACAATAAATTTTAATTTTGTTTTAAACCTGTTAAATTTTGTGGCTTTGTTAGTTAATTGGTTGGGGTGGCACAGGTTAGCACTGTTGCTTCACAGAACCAGGGACCTGGGTTTGATTCCAATCTTTGGCAACTGTCGATGTGAAGGCTGCACATTCAATTGAGTGCTCTGGTTTTCTCCCACAGGCCAATGATTTGCAAATTAAGTGGATTGGCCGTGCTAAATTGCCCAAAGTGTCCTGGATGTGTAGGCTAAGTGGATTAGCTGTGGGAAATACAGGGTTACAGTGATATGGTTGGTGGGTGGGATGCCCTTCGGAAGGTCATTGTGGACCTGATGGGCCAAATAGACTGCCTCCACACTGTTGGGATTCTGGGTGTTCAGATTTTGTCCATACACCTCAATCATTTATTTTTGTAGGATTGAGCAAAAATCCCCGTATTCTGAAATACTGGACCACAATCATGGACTTGTGAATAACTTTTTAAAGTGTTAAAAGAAATGGTAGCTGGGCTATGCTCGAGGAAAATTACTCGGACAGAGATAGCTGCTTGGAACTATTGTTCAGCCCAGAAATCCAATGTGCACCTCAGAACAATTAACCAGACCAAAGAAACCAATTCCTCCCAGACATGATGAGATAGTAAGAATTGCAGATACTGGAGTCAGAGATAACTGTGTGGAGCTGGAGGAACACAGCAGGCCAGGCAGCATCAGAGGAGAAGAAAAATTAACATTTCGGATGGGGCCCTTCAGAAATGAGGAGGGGGAAGGGAGCTATAAAATAAATAGAGGAGGGGTGGGGCTGGGGAAGATGGGTAGGATAGTGATATGTGAGTGCAGGTAGGGAGTGGTGGGGATTGTTCAGTAGGATGGTGGGGACGGATATGTGGGAGAGAAGATAGACAGGTTGTGCCAGATCAAGGTGGTGAGGATGCGAGGGGAGTTGGACATGGGATGAGGCCGGGGTGGGGAGATTAAGACGAGTGAATTCCTTGTTAAGGATATTGGGCTGTCAGCTCCAGAGGCAGAATATTGCGGGTGGTGTCATTGTGACACCGGAGGAGGCCCAAGATGGACATGCCTCCCAGGGAGTGGGAGGTGGAGTTAAAATGGTTGGTACCCAAAAGATGTTGTCTTTTATCGCGTACAGAGTGCAGATGCCTCACCAATGTAGAGGACTTCACATCGGGTGCAGTGGATACAGTAGACCAAGTTGATGGATGTGCAGGTGAACCTCTGCCTGATATGAAAAGTTTGTTTTGAATCTTGAATGGAGGTGAGGAGGGAGGTGTAGTGGCAGCTGAAGCACTTCCTGCAGTTGCAGGGAATGGTGCCGGGTATGCTGGGGTGAGTGGGGAGTGTGGAATGGACAAGGGAGTCGCAGAGAGAATGGTTGCTTCAAGAGACAGATAGGTCGAACAATCTCTTTTCTGCTGTTACCCTGGTACTATCCTCACCCTCTTCCTCCACTACACTGATGGCTATGTTGGCACTGCCTTGTGCTCCCATGATGAGATTGTACAGTTCATCAACTTTACTAACACCATTCACCCCAATCTCGAATTCACCTGGACCATCTACAATACTTCCTTCTCCTTCCTGGACTTCTCTGTCCCCAACTCTGGTGACTGCCTCAAAACTGACATCTAATTCAATCCCGCCAACTCCCACAGCTACCTGGACTATACCTGCTCTCACCCACCTTCCTGCAAGAATGCAATCCTTTGCTCCCAATTCCTATGTCTCCGTCGTGTCTGCTCCCATGGAGGAGTGTACCACTCCTGAACATCCCAGATGCCTTCCTATTTCAAGGACCATAGTTTTCCACGTTGCGTGATCGAAAATGCCCTCAACTGCATCTGTTGCATTTCCCACATTTCTGATCTCTCATCCCCTCCCCTCTGCTCAAATAAGGACAGAATCCCCGTTGTCCTCACACATGACCCCACCAACCTCCACATCCAACGTATCATTCTCCGCCACTTCCACCATCTACAATCTGACCCCACAACCAAAGAGGTATTTATCTCTCCACCTCTATCTACTTTTCATAGGGACTGCCCTCCGCAACTCCCTTGTCTACTCCAAACTCCCCACTAGCCCCACCGCAACCCAGCACCTTTCACTGCAACTGCAGGAGGTGCTACACTTGCCCCTACACCTCCCTCCTCCACCCCATTCCAGGCCCGAAACAAGCTTTTCATATCAGACAGGGGGTTCATTTGCACATTTGTCAACTTGGTCCACTGTATCCGCTGCTCCCGATGTGGCCGCCTCTATATCACCAGGATCAACCATAGACTCGGGACCATTTTGTGGGGCATCTGCACTCTGTACACAACAAAAACAACACCTTCTGGTTCCCAACCATTTTAACCCCACCTCCCATTCCCTGACTTGTCCATCCTGGGCCCCCTCCAGTGTCACAATGACACCACCTGCAAACTGGAGGAGCAATACCTCATATTTTGCCTTGGGAGCCTACAGCCCAATGGCCTAAATGTGATTTCAACAGTTTTAAAATCTCCCCGCACCCTGGCCTCATCCCATGTCCAACCCTCCCTCTCCGCCTCCTTGACCTGACACAATCTTTCCATTGTCTCTGCCACCTATCCGCCCCATCCATCCTACTGACCAATCCCACCACTCCCTACCTGCACTCAGTGATCGTCATCCCATCTACTTTCCGCAGCACCACCCCTCCTGTCTATTTATTTTCCAGCTCCTTTTCCCTTGCACATATCTGAAGAAGACTCCTGACCTGAAATGTCAACTTTCCTGCTTCTCTGATGCTGCCTGGCCTGCTGGACATTCCTGCAGCTCCACACTCTGTTGTCTCCGTATAACAGCTAACCCTGATTTGGGGGAGAGAGAGAGAGAGAGAGAGAGAGAGAGAGAGAGAGAGTGCCTTTAAAACAACAAGCACCCACAGAAACAACTTCCCCACAGGCCTCAGCCTCAACAAGCAGCTTAGGAAACAGGAACCACAAAGGGATCCCATGCAGCTACAGCCTAGAACTATCTACATAGCTATCTCCCTGAAACTTACCGACATAGGCCTGTTTTGTACAAGGGGAGGCAGTGGCAACTGACCACGACTACCACATCTGACAACCGATGACCTCTGAAACCCACTGACCTGACCGACACAGCCTCAGACACATCCTGAGTTGAAATCCGGCTCCCAAATCCACTGCTAAGAAAACCGTCCGAAGTCTTCATCAAAACATCAGTTATGGCAAGTGGGAACAGCCAGCTGTGTTTGTAAATAGTGTTTATCCCCAGTGGTGAGCCTCTTTTCTCGAGAGTCCAAAATATCCAACTTAGCTCGCAGGTAGGGGAGTATGGTTGGTAACAATGTAGGGAACCCCAAGATTAGGAAGCCTGATTAAAGTGCCAGTGATTAAAACCACTGTTTAGTCTCTAATAGTAATTAACCTGCATTAAGTTAATAGCATATTTAAGTACTGTCCTCAGTAAAACTGACTTATCAGTTATTCAGTTTTGAATTTGCCTTTTATTTCTTGTAATCTAATCACTTTTGTATTATTTCTGTCACTAGTACTTTTACCTTTTACTTCTGGTGATACACTCACCTTTGTATTTAATAAACGCAGAGACTCTTTGCCCTGAAACATCTGTCTACTGCCTTCTTCACTTCACATTCCTAAATTATATCCAGTGTCAAAGCCGGAGATCTGGGGACAGATGATCCAAACCACCTAAACATCAGCAGTTTTTCTGGTCACATACCCAGAATCCTTACAACCTTTCCTTTTTGCCGTAACAGTGTTAAAGTTTCTATCATCGGAGAAGATTATTTAGCCACAGCTTTGCTTTTTTTCCTTTTAAATATTCCATTGAAGTATTCTGTTCAAAAAGTATTAGAACAGAAATTCTACAAATTTGCACATTACTGAGGTCGTTGATTGATGTCCAGTTTACAAACGCGTGTACTTCTGAATGTGATACAATACGGGGGTATATGAGCATTGACTTTAAAGAATGGACATTCAAATGTTTCGTCGTACTTATGAACAGCTGTTTTACGTTGTCTAATATTATGTTCCAACTTGTGAACAAGTCCGCTTGTAAGTCAATTTCTATGCAAGTTGAGGACTACCTATATATATTGACTTGTTACTTCACCCAACGTTTTATTAATAGACAGGATGTGATTATTAATATAAATAGATTTCAAGTACTGTTAGACTTTTTTATGATGTGTTGTTTGATCTGCATGCTTTAAAATTCCCTGGACTGACTAGAATGGGAATATTCCCTTTTCCAACTGACTTCAAAATTTTGCTTTCAAAAGGAAAGTTGATAATTTCTACAGTAATATGACATATGAACGTTTCATTTTAATGTCATTTATTGCCTTCCAGAGAATTTGCTTAATCTGTTTAGTAATGGAATGAGGATAGGTGATGTAAGCCAATCTTGGACTTCTAGATTCAGCAATTCACTATCCATATTTGCTAAAATTATGGCGTAAGTTTAACTGCCATTTTGGATGTGCATTAATACCTTTATGTTTGTCTGTGGCAATAGATTTCTAGAAAATGCCAGCCAACATTGAAGTCGTATGATCCTCAAGTTCAGACATTATTTGAGTACTTTTGCTTACTGACTTGCGGAAGTAACCCTGTTGAAAACAAATTTATTATTGGCTACCAAGAATAGTTTTTTTTAACCAACTTATTTGTTTGCCACTTCTCAATTTATGTTACATACTGACTGATACCTAATTAAATAAGAAAACATCTTAACATCCTTGCAGTAGTGTTACAATATTTGTTGAAATTATAGAACTGACTATTGATGTCTGCATAAATAAAATCATTAACCTGTTAAAGAAAACTGTTGATTAAAATTAGTGGCATTTTTTGTGGTGACTAAATTAGTCACATTTATGTGAAGTGAAATAAATGTATTTTTATAAGTATGTCTTTTGAGGATTGTTTCATGTTGGTGCGGCATTCTCATTTTAATTATTATTTGGCTGAATGTAGCCTTTTCTGTGAAAGTGTAGGTCAGTAAGGATGGGTGAACTCTTGAATTTCATGATCTGTGTAGTGGAACAAATTGAAAGCAAAGCCTGTATCAATCACTGTGAAGGGAGGGTTAATTGTTACTGCTTCATGAGACTCTGGACAGATAAACCTGTAATGGAATACTTATGTCTGTGATGTGTAGGCACTTTGCGTGAAAGCATAAAAGCTGGAGAGAGGTTTTAGAAATTAAAAGAATTAAATGGAAGCACGAAAAAAGTGTTGTCTTTCCTTTTTATACGTGGAAAGTAATTTATTTTTCATTTGATTTTTATCCTTTGCTCCATTTTTCTTATTTTGAGTGCCAATATGATAATATTTGCCCCATTGAATCTTAATTTTTGATTTTCATCAACAGCTAAGTAATTTGGAATAAAATTTAGGACCTTAGTCAGATCAAACTGTTTTGTAATTATCAGCAATGGTTAGCATGACGATATATTCCTAGATCTTATTAGCATACATAATGTTTATAGTTTTTCCTTTTGGGCTGCTTGGATACCTTTTTAAATCAGTTATCTGTCATTTTCTTCATATTTAAATTACAAATTTATAGGGGTAATTTACATCATGCTGAAATAGTAACATGTAGACCTATAAAGAGTGGAGATCTGGGTTCTATCAACTTCATTTGACTTGATTTCACCTGCATATGTTGCCATCGTAGACAGAAAACAAAATGCCAGATATGAACAAGATGTTAGAACACATAAACCGCACTTGTCCATTTAGCCTGTTGGCTCTGTTGCAGTATTGAATGAAATCAATATACTAATTACATCCGCTTACCTTGAGTCTGTGGCTAGCAATACATTAACAAATTTAAATTTATTAATTAGTTATGATAATGTCAATTGAATTTTGTGGGAATACAGGAGAGAATTCCACACTTACATTATTTTTTGCATGAAGAAATCTTTGCTGACTCCTTCCTTGAACTGACTAGGAACACGATCTTAAAATCGGACCTATGTCTTTAACTCTTCTAGCAGAAAAAGAAAATTTTTCTACTATTTATGTAGAAATCCCTCTCAAAATCCTGAAAATCTGATTCTTAACACACTGTAACCTTCTCTGTTCCAGGAAATATAAACCTCGTTTATGCACTCTGACCTCTCTAGTATTCTATTAACGTTTTGGTGTATCTCCACTGCATTCTTTTCTAGACCAGTATATGCTTTTTAAGCATTTTGTTTTCATTCATTCTGGGATGAATTCTCACAATTAATGGCAAGGTCAACAGTTATTGCTCACTTGAATTGAAATTGAGAAAATAGTCCTGAGCTGCCTTACTCAATTGCTACATTCATCAATTGTGGTTATACTTACAATGGGGGATCCAGGACTTTTAACTCAGTGTCAGTGGAGAAATGTTGATATAGTTCCCAGTCAAGATATTGTGTCATTTAGATGTGAGCTTGTAGATGTGAACTTGCAAGCTGTGGTGGTCCTATGCTTCTGTTGCCCTTGTCCAAACAGCTTTAGTGAGCTCCTGCTGTGCATCTTGTTAACTGTTTATTTGTTTATGGGATGTGGACTTGGCTGGATAGGCAAGAAGTTGTTGCCCATCTTTAGTTGCTGTTGAGAAAGTGTGTTCAGCTGCCTTAAACTATTGCAGTCCATTTGATTTACATATAAAGCTGACAGGGAGAGAGTGTCAGGATTTTGTTGTAGCGACACTGAAGAAAGGGCAATATATTTTCGAGCCAGGATGACATCCCATGTATCTGCTGCCCTTGACCACCACAAAAGGGTGCTGTGTAAGGAGGTATGTGGGTTCATACTGTGTGGTATAACTGCTCATGTGCATTGGTGGTGGAAGCATTGAATGTTTGTGGAAGTGGTGCCAGTCAAGTGGGTTACTTTGTCTTGGATTTTGTCAAGTTTCTTGAGTGTTTTTAGATTTGCACTCATCCAGCGAAGTGGGGAGAACACCATTACACTTCTGACTTCTGCCATTTAGATGGTAGACAGGCTTTGGTGAATTAGGAGATGAATTACTTGCTGCAGGATTGCTCGCCTCTGGCCTGTTTTCGTAATTTCTGTGTATTCGTGTGGCTTGTCTGTTCAGCTTCTGGTCAATGGTAATCTCCCTGAATGGTGTTAGTGATTTTCAGTGATGCTAATGCCATTAAATATCTTGGGGTGATGGTTGTGTTCCCTCTTTGCTGGAGATGGCTTACTTCTTCATACTTGTGTAAATGTTGTTTGCTGCTTATGAATCCAAGGCTGGATGTTGCCCAAGACTTTCTGTATTTGATCTGATGCTGAATGTTGTGTGGACATCCTCATTTTAGACCTTCTATTGAAGTTATGTCATGGCAGAAGCTGAAGATGGTTGGGTATACATTATTCTGACAAATTCTGCAGCGATGTCCTGAAGCTGAGAAGATTGACCTCCAGCAACTACAAACATCTAAACAGTGGGGAGACCTCCCTCTGATCCCCATTGATTCAAGTTTGTTAGGGTTCCTTGATACCATTCTTGATTAAATATGGCCTCGATGTGAAGGGTTGCCATTGTCACCTTCTCTCCAGAATGCAGTTCTTCATCCAGTTTGAACCAAAGCACGTATGAGGTAAGGAAATAAGCTGAGTGACCCTAGCGAAGCCCAAACTAAGCGTCATTGAGCTGGTAGTTGCTAGGCAATTGCTGCTTAAGCACTGTTGAGGACCTCTTCCTTCTTTTTATTGATTTGAGAATAGACTAGTAGAGCAGTAATGGGCCAGATGGATTTGTCCTGCTTTTTAGTGAATGACATTCCTGGACAATCTTTCCCTTTGTCATGTAGATGTCAATATTGCAGCCATACTGGAACAAATCGGACAGGGGTTGTGACATGCTTTGGAACACAATGCAGTGGGGCTTAACTTTTTGCAGTATCCAGTGTCTTCACCTGTTTCTTGATGTTTTAGAATTTTTTGGAATCCCTACGGTGTGGAAGCAGGCCCTTCAGCCCAAAAAGTTAACACTGACCCTCAGAGTACCCACCCAAACCCATCCCCCTATAACCTACCTCAGCTACACATCCCTGAACACTATGGGCAATTTAGCATGTCCAATCCAGCTAGCCTACACATCTTTGGACTGTCGAAAGAAACAGGAGCACCCTGAGGAAACCCACGCAGACATGGGGAGAATGTGGAACCTCCACACAGACACTCACCCGAGGGTGGAATTGAACCCAGGCCCCTGGCGCTGTGAGGCAGCAGTGCTAACCACTGAGCCACCCTGCCATGTTATAGAAGGTGAATTGAATTGATTGAATACTGGCATCAGAGGTGCTGGAGGCCTCTGGAATAGGTGAAGATGGATCATCCATTTTGATTTAAGATTGTTGCAGTGCTTTAGCCTGAACCATAATGCTGATGTGCTTGGCTTCTGTATCATTTGAGGGTGAGGATATTTGTGGAATCTCCTCTTCTGCGTTTTTTTAATTGTTCTCTATTCACACGAGTGGCAAAACTGCTAATCGTAGATCTGATCCATTGGTAATGGAGTCATTTGGTCATGTCCAACATGTGCTTCTTAATGTTATTTGGCATGCAAGTAGTTCTGTGTTGCAGCATCATCAGTTTCACACCTTGTTTTTAGGTATTCTTAATGAAG
This sequence comes from Stegostoma tigrinum, assembly GCF_030684315.1. NCBI lineage: Eukaryota > Metazoa > Chordata > Chondrichthyes > Orectolobiformes > Stegostomatidae > Stegostoma > Stegostoma tigrinum. The sequence goes on along the minus strand of NC_081363.1, from coordinate 60,177,853 downwards.
CTCCTGGTTTGATGGGAATGGTAGAGTTGAGGATATGCTGAGTCATGAGGTTGCAGGTTGCTTTGGAGTACAATTCTGTTGCTGCCTTGTGGCCCACAATGCTTAATGGATGCCCATTTTGATCTGCTCAAAATCTTTCTATAGAGCACCATGGTAGTACCACACAAAATGGTGGAGGGTATCTTCAATGTAAAAACAGGGCTTTTTATCAAGTACATTGTGGTGGTAACTTCTACTAATGCCGTTATATAGAGATGCATTTGTGGCAGGCAGATTGGGGTGAATGTGAAGTCAAGGGTTTTGTATCATCAAGCACTGTGTGGTGATCTCTCCTATCTATACTGCAGGTAAATTCGTGACAAATTTGTAATGTATATTTTTTCCACTTGATGTTTCCTCCTTCACATATGACCGACACAGTCCATCTTCTACATCCTTTGAGGACCTGAACAGTTCAGAGTGTAGTTGTATTGCCAATCTGCTCTTGGTCATGGGCATTGACATCCGCCATCAGAGTACATTCTGCATCCAATGCAATTTAGAGTGCTTCCGCAAAGTAGGTAGAGAAGATTCACTAAGCTGATCCCAGGCATGGAGGACTGTTTTGTGAGGAGAATTGAGCAATGGAGCCTTTACTCAGTAGAATTTCGAAGAATAAGACTCAACCACATTGGCAACTTGACCTGGTAAATGTGGTAAGTGGGTTATCCATTTAGGACAGATGACCAAAAAATGGTTTTTCTTTGAGGGCAGTAAATCTAGGAATTCATCACCGCAGAGAGCTGTAGAAGTTGGACCATTAAATATATCCAAGTCTGAGATAGATGGATTTTTAATCACCAGTGGAATCTAAGGTTATAGGGAAAAGGCAAGAAAATTGAGTTGAGAATCATCATATCAGTTGTGATCTCATTGGTGGAGCAGACTTGATGGGCTGAATGACCAACTTCTCTCCTATGTTTTATAATCTTATTTTCTTGCACATGTTGACCTCATGCCATGAAATTCTATTGGGTTTGGAGTCGATGTTGAGGTCATCCAGGGCAACTTCCTCTCAACTATATACCATTGTGCTGCCACCGATGCTGAGCCCATGCTGTTCGTGGGACTGGACGTACCCTGGGTTGGTGGTTGTCTGGGACATCGGCCACGTATGATATGACTATAACTGTATCAGGCAGCTGCTTGTTAGGGCTGTGAGGCCACTCTCCCAATTCTGCTACTACTCGCTATATGTTAGTGCGGAGGAATATGTAGGCTAAGTGGAATTGACATCCATTTCCTGCTGCCAGTTGACACACCCATTTTGGTTTACACGCAGTACTCTATGCTCCATGTGCTCTAACTATGGCTTTTGAAGAGAGTAGCAAAAGCTTCCTCCATTTTACATTCCGTCTTTGTAAATATAAAAGCTAGAGCTTTTTTTTGCACTTGACTATTAGTAATCTTTGTATCTGACCCTAAATCTCTTTGGGTCTTCACTGTTCCTGGCTTTTATGCATTTAAAAAAAATGCACTGATCTATCCTTTATTCCAAAATTATGACCTCGCATTTACCTACTTCAAAATCCAGCTGACACATTTGCACCCACTCTTTAACAATATATTTCTTTATAATTTAATGTTCCTCTCTGCACTTCATTGCTGTGCATACTTCCTTGCAATTGATTCTAGATGTGACAGACAGAAGTCTTGAAGCAGGATGAATAAAGAGTATATTTCTTGATGTAGTCAGAGTGGGTGGTGGTTGGGGTGGGGATGGTATGGGCATTTTAGTGAATTCTCTCCCCATTTCATCTGGTAAAACAGGAGTAGGAAATGTTTGATTTCTGGCCTCAAATGTTAATGTTAACTGGTTGCATACGGAGCAAAAATTAATTGTATGGTTTGGAGTATGCTCCAAATTTGAGTTTATTTTGGCTTGAGTTTAAGGGTTTGCACACAGAGGCAGCTTTGTATTAGCTTCATCTTACACTCTTATTGATCTTTTTCTGAGGAATGAATATTTGTTTGGTGATTCTACTTTAAATCTATTATTAACTACAGAGCAGCACCTAGGAGTAAGGTAAAGTGTCATAAAGATGAAAAATATGCAAACATTTCAATAGATGTAATGGAGGTAATATGTTTGCTTGTCTTTATGTTGATTTTCAATGTACATTTTATTTAAAGTAGTTTAATTGTTACATGCATTGAATGTTAAACTTGCTTGTGGTGCAACAGAGCATAAATATCTGCAAAATAGTCAGCTGTAATTGTAGTTTTAAGTCTGTGACAGTCAGCATGGCACAGTCAGTAGTTTTGAAAATTAATAAAGATGATGATACTCTGAGGATTGTTCCGGAGTTTGCCCAAACTCATTAGGTTAGTCTATCTTTAAAATGTCTGTTAAAGACTTCGTAAGAGAGCAAGACTTTTACCACTGTACCAGTATTTCCCATGATGGTAAATTTATTGCATTGCAAATATATATTGCTTTGAAATGCAGACCATGATTGACTATTTTAGATGGTACATTTCTTGGAGAGCTATTTGATACAAATGTTGAGGTGGTACAACTGTATTTTTGTAATCAGTCTGAAAAGTAATTGAAATTTTAAGTTTTTTGACTGAGTTATTTTGAAATGTCTATGTTTAAAATAAAATAAATCCTTTAAATAGTAAATAACACGGAAACCAAAACAGAATTTGCTGGAAAATCACTGGCTATTTGTGGAGATAATTCAGAGTTAATGTTTTGGGTCTAGATATCCTTCTTTAGAACTGTTTACTCTTGTTTTTTAAATAATGCAGATTAAATATTAGAAATTAGATCAACTTCAACAAGCATGTATTCCATTTCCCTTAGATTATGTTATCTAATATAGTAAGAAAAATATTTTTAAATTTATCTTTGTAATACATGATTTCAATATTCGTATTCTGAAGATGTGCTGCTGGAATCTAGAGTTCATTCTTGAAAGAGTTTGTTGTAATCCACTATTGTCAAACAAAAATCACAGCAGTCGTTGCATGGTTCTTCAAGGAATTTAATGAAAAAGTAAAGCAATATGTTTCAATAGAATAACGCATTCCAGCAAAGCTGTTTGTTACGTACATGTAAAACAGTGATTATTTGTAAATGTAAAAATACCTTTCTGGTTTTGATAATGTTATTGACATATTTGCAAATTGTAGTGGAAATACTGTTCTGCAACTGTAGTAATAGTGTATGTATTGTACATGTAATGACAATAATTAATGCCATTTTGTAAATCAGTCTTCTTCCAGCTTTATTCGGTTCAGAATTCTTAATGGACCAATCGTCAACCATTGAGTTGCATGAGCTGTCAGAACACGGACACCCTTTGTTGGACCTCTTTGGTCTAAATGATTTCCAGGATGGGCCTGTCAACTAATGAAACATCAGATCTGTCAGAACCTACTCACAAATTAGATGTTGTTTAATTTTAATAGTTATTTCCTTTGTATGTTCAAACTTGATTATTTTCAATCTAGTTGCTATGTCTCTGTATATAATCAATTTATTTTCTAATAATACTGTAGTTGCCGAATATCGGTCAACACAAAATGCTGGAAAACTCAGCAGGTCTGGTAGCATCTTTCCGGATGGGTGGGGAATAGAGTGATGATTCAAGTCCAGAATGACTCTTCTTTATTTTCTGTGTTAATTTCTGTTCCTCTGTTGGATTCACTTTTTGAGGCTGTCCTGTATGATCCTTACTGCCAGAGAAAGTGGTAGATGCAGGTACAGTTACAGTGTTTAAAAGACATTTGGACAGGTGTATGAATAGAAAAAGTTTTGAGGGATATGGGCAAAATGTAGGCAAATGGGACTAGTTTAGTTAGAGAAACTTGTTGCGCATGGACAAGTTGGACTGAAGGGTCTGTTTCCGTGCTGTATGACTATTACACAATGTTCTATCCCGCAGTGAACGTGAGCCGGCACTTAGTCTGTATTTCATTCCCAGGCCTTTTCTAAGAAAGGTCATTGGACCCAAAATGGTAACTCTGTTTTCACTCCACACTTGCAGATGATTTTTCCAGCAATTTTTGTTTGTGACAATTTATATATGCTCTCGTTTGATTTTTACAGCGGAAGGTAGTGAGAAGGAACAGAAAAGACACTGGGTAGGATCTTGCAAAGTTCTCAGGAGCAGAGAATGAGATGGTTGGGAGCACTTAGTTGAGAAAGATACGAAATGTCAGATTCCTGATGATAGATAGATAGGATATTTATTTTCAGGTGGAATGAGGACAGATCCTGATGACAACAACTCTCTATTTGAATACATTAGCATGTCTCAATTTTACCAAAAATGTATATCTTACTGAACTCAGCCACTCAGCGGACTAGAAGCATATTCTTTTAGATTAATGACTGCTTAGATGTGCTGAGCAGCAGATGAGTAAGGTGATCTTCTTGTTCTGTTTGGACTGTGTAAAGTTTGCTTTTTTTGGAATTGGATATTAGTTTGAAGAAGAGGAAAAGAGGCATCAAAGATTGAGATTGGAATGTGGCTCTGAAAGGGATTTTGGGGAAATTATTGCCTGAGGGAGGAAGGAGGAGGCAGTGAAAGAAAAATGGACCATGACTGACTGAGAGAGAGCGGGGTGTTATCATCCACTGAGGTCTTAAAAAATGCCTCAGACATAATGGAATGAGCGAACAGAAGATGGATATATTAATTAAGAGTTAATTGAGTTTGAATTGGTTGTATAAGTAGAGGCAGCTAGCAATCAGTTAAGTGAGGGTTTTATGGAGTGTGGCTAACTGAAAAACAGTTCACAAATGTAGACTTGAATTTTGTTTAAATATAGTTATATTTTTGGAATATAACAAGTAGTATGAAGAAGATGGCCGATAGCTGACTAAGGGAGGAAGTTGGCAATCATTCTAAGCTTCATGAGGAACAGAGGGAGGGATCCTGTCTTTGCTGGATAGTTAGATTGCCTAAAGATGATAGATCACATTTGATTGTGGGGGGATTAATGGGGATCAAGGTGTGCGTGCGTGCGTGCGTGCGTGCGTGCGTGCGTGTGTGTGCGTGTGTGTGTGTGCGTGTGTGTGCGTGCGTGTGTGTGCGTGTGTGTGCGCGTGTGCATGCGTAGTTATTAAGGGTGATGAAGTGAGGATGGTGATAATGGAGGGAAGGTCAAAGGAGAATGAGGGAGGGTGCAGGGTAATGGCTTCTATTTCCAGGGTCACTGTGCACGTGTCCATCATCATGGTAACATCAAAAGAAGTGTATGCTTTACCATTAAAGGAAGTTTCTTGGGATTATGATGCTGTAAAAAATACTATATTGGCTGTATATGAGTTGGTGCTTGAGGCATATGGGCCAAGGTTCCAGAATTCAGAGAAAAGCTTGGACAAAAATATATTGAATTTGTGGGGGTTAAACAAAGTGATTTTGACAAGTGGATATGAGTCTTAGAAGCTGAGAGGAATTCTCCTAGAGGAATTTAAAAATTCACTGCCTTCATCAGAAAAATTCATGTTGAGGAGCAAGGAGTTGCTAGACAGGTGTTGATAATGGCTGACGATTGAGTTAATCCATAAAGCTAAATTTTTTTCCATCACCCTCATACATTTGAAAGCCATGGCGAGTGAAAGGGAGGCAAATAACCATAATAAGGAATGGATGGCAGAGAATGCTCCGAAGGTTCCACTGCTGTTCAGAAGGGAAAGTAATGAGGGTAGAGGTGAGAATTTGAAGACTGAACATTTCCTTTGTAACAGGATGGGACACATTTGCTTGGAATGCTGAGAGTTAACGAACACCATGTGACTTATTGCGGCTTCAGATGAATGAGCCTGAAAATAATCAGAAGGAGAAGGCCAAAGATCAGATTGTAACTTTAACAACAACTATGTAACTAAAAATAGACACTATTGGAAATGTGGAAGAGTTACATAGGGAAGATATAAGTGTTTGGGCGTGCCTTCCTTAATTTAGATTCAGAAAGTAGATTTTGAGTTAAGCAAGTTAGTATGGGCAACTTGTACTGAATCTGGGGCTGAAGGCATTCCAACGTGTTACTATATTAAAAATGGAGTTATGAGGAAGTGAGGACGTAGTGAGTCAGTGGATGAACCAACTGATGGTTGTTTATCAAGTATTGGTACTGCCTAGATATTATCAACAATTCTGAGGAAGAATCTCTTGATCTGAAACATTAACTCTGATTTCTCTCCACAGATGCTGCCAGGCTTGCTGAGCTTCTCCAGCAATTTCTGGTTTTGTTTCTCACTTACAGCATCTATAGTTCTTTTGGTTTTTACTTACCCAATTTGAATGATAAAACTTTACAGTCGGTCACTATTTTTGGGGAAATCACTTGCATGGCTCATAGGAGTAGTTTCATAAAATAAAATGTTTAAAGCCTGTCAGACAGTAATAGTGAATACCTGCTGAATTTTACAGCTTAACAACGTTCAGCACCCCTTGTATTTTCACAATGCCCTTCTTACTTACATATGAATTATTTTTGAAGTGTAGACAAGTAAGTTGCCAATTTGTGCTTGGTAAAGTCCTACGATTAGAAAACAGGTAATCATTTCATTTAAACGGATTGTTGAGGATTCCAGGATCCTTTGCATTCTCCTATACAGGCAGAATGGGCCTTTGGCAATTTAGCTCCTCTGATACTGCGGCAATGCCTCAGTGCTGCACTCAGCTGTCAGCCTACTTTACGTGTATGTTTTAGAGTGAGCCTAGAAACCACAAATTCCTAACCTGTGACCAGTGATGCGTCAAAAGGATCAGTGCTGGGTCCATTGTTTTTCATATATACAAATATAGTTCATTTATAAAAATGATTTAGATGTGAACATATGAGGTATGGTTAGTAAGTTTGCAGATGATACCAAAATTGGAGGTGTAGTGGACAGCGAAGAAAGTGACCTCAGAGTACAAATGGATCTTGATCAGATGGGCCAATGCGTTGAGGAATGGCAGATGGACTTTAGATAAATGTGAGTTGCTGCATTTTGGAAACACAAATTAGGGAAGATTTGTACACTTAGTGGGAAGGTCCTGGAAAGTGTTGCTGAACAAAGAGACCTTGCCTTGCAGTTTCATAGTTCGTTGAAAGTGGAGTCGTGGGTAGATAGGATTATGAAGAAGGCATTTGGTACGCTTGCCTTTATCAGTCAGTGCATTGTGTATGGGAATTGGGAGGACATGTTGCAACTGTACAGGACATTGGTCAAGCCATTATTGGATTACTGCCTGCAATTCTGGTCTCCCTGCTATAAGAAGGATGTTGTGAAACTTGAAAGGGTTCAGAGAAGATTTACAAGGATGTTGCCAGGGTTTGAGCAACAGGAAGAGGTTGAATAGACTGGGGCTATTTTCCCTGGAGCATTGGAGGATCGGGGGCGACCTTAGAGAAGTTTACATAATAATGGAGGGGCATAGATAGAGTATATAGACAAGGTCTTTTCCCTGGGGTGTTGAATAGGTGCTATCATGTAACAGGGTCTTGAGCCAGGTGTGGAGAAGCCAATAAAGTACTTCTCTAAGAAATTAAGATCAGAAGAAGTAATCTACTTTGAGATTATTATTAGCCCTTCAACACTTTATTGTGTTGGACATAGACTTCAATGAAATGCTGATTTACACTGATTGTAATCCATTAGCCTTCATTGGTGTTTTTAAAAGTTTGGAATATGAGACTGTTTAGGTTGAGTCTTTTGTAATTGAAATTTTGTTATTGAAATATTCATAATCCTATTACAGCAAAAGAGAATATAATTGCAGACTTGGTCCTACATGTACAATGTTGGAATAAGTGAAATGTTTAATAAATATTAAGGTTACTTCAGTAAGGAGGAAGTTTTGGTTTTTGTATATTCTGCATTCTGTAATGAAATGCTCTTTTGTAATAGCATTCCATCTTTTAAAGGGCTGAGGCATGTAAAGTGTAAAATGGCGTCTGTTTATTTTTGTGTTTTTGAAATGAGGGAGAACTATTTTGAAACTCCAAGGATTTACAAGAATGTCTGCATGTTTTGCAAGTAAGGAATCTGATACCTATTGTGAATCTGTTTGTGCAGCTGTGGTTTTTAGCAATGTGCAAACAAACTGGAGACAAGTACTAGCTGAAAAGTGCATTGGTGTAGTTTGGTTTATGGAATGGAGATCAATTTTAGCGAGAAGGTCCTCTGTCTGCCAACAACTGTAGTTGTCAGGCAGTTGAACATCTTGGGCTGTGAACAAGATACAGAGAAACTTTGTTGGACCAGAAGAGAGACCAGCAGATTTGCATTAAAAACATTGCTATCTGGAGTAAGCCACTTTAACCCTTACGAAAGCCATTCGTTTCTTGTCACTTTGAATTGGATAACTCAGAGATCTTTCTTGAGTGAAACAGCTACCCAGTACTTTTTGAAAACCAGTAAAAACATTCGGAAAAAGGAGGGTTGAGGAGAACATAAGAACTCGGAACAGGAGAAGGCCATCTGGTCCCTCGAGCCTGTCCCGCCATTTAATAAGGTCATGGCTGATCTTTGATACTCAGCTCCACTTACCTGCCTACTCACCGTAACCCTTAATTCTTTTACTGTTCAAAAATTTATCTAACCTTGCCTCAAAAACATTCAGTGAGGTAGCTTCAACCACTTCTGGGCAGGGAATTCCACAGATTCACAACACTTTGGGCGAAGAAGTTCCTCCTGACCTCAGTCTTACATCTGCTTTCCTTTATTTTGAGGTGATGCCCTCTAGTCCTAGTTTTACCTGCTAGTGGAAACAACCTCCCTGCCTTCACCTTATCTATTCCCTTCATAGTTCTATATGTTTCTATAAGATCTCCCCTCATTCTTCTGAATTCCAATAAGTATATTCCCAGTCTACTCAGTCTTTCCTCATAATCGAACCCTCTAAACTTAGGAATCAACCGAGTGAATCACCTCTGCACCCCCTCCAGTGCTAGTATATCTCTTCTCAAGTAAGGAGACCAAAACTGCACACAATGCTCCAGGTGTGGCCTCACCAGGACCCTCTCCAGCTGCAGCATAACCTCCATGTTTTTAAACTCCATCCCTCGAGCAATGGCAGACAAAATTCCATTTGCCTTTTTAATCACCTGCTCACCTGCAATTCCGCCTTCAGCGATTCAGGCACAGGTACACCCAAGTCCCTTTGCACAGCAGCATGCCGCAATCTTTTACCATTTAAAACATAGTCCATTTTGCTGTTATTCCTACCAAAATGGATGACCTCCCACTTATCAACATTGTACTCCATCTGCCAGACCAGTGCCCACTCATTTAGACTATCTGTACTCGACTGCAGACTTTCAGTGACTTCTGCACACTTTGCTCGACAAGAAGCCTTCAGATCAGCAAGAATCAACCCAACAGGTCTTGTAAACATGGCCATGGAAATGTGTTTTCACTTTTACCACTGCCTCACCTGTATTCTGTACAAATGCAACATAATTCCCCAACTTCTGTACTCAGTGCCTTGACTGATGAAGGCCAGTGTGCCAAAAGCCTCCTTCAGTGCCCTGTCTTCCTGTGATGTCACTTTCGGAGAACCATGCACCTGAACTCCAAGGTTCCATTATACTCCTTAAGACCCTGCCATTCATCATGAAACTCCTACCTTGATTTGACTCTCGAAAATGTAATACTTCACAGTCATCTATGTTAAATGCCATTTGCCATTTCTCAGTCCACTTCCCTGACTGATCAAGATCCTGTTGCAATTTCTGATAGCCTTCCTCATTGTCCATGATATTGCCTATTTTGTGTCATGTGCAAACTTGCTAATCATGCCTTGTTCATCTCATCCAAATCCTCGGTTTAGGTAACCAACTGTAATGGGCCCAGCATCAATGCCTGAGGCACACCATGAGTCACGGGCTGGCCTCCAGTCTGACGAGCATCCTTCCAATATTACCCTCTGCTTCATACCAATTTTGTGTTCATGCTGAAGAAGCATCCATACCCGAAACGTTAGCTTTCCTGCTCCTCTGATGCTGTCTGGCCTGCTGTGTTCCTCTAACTCCATACCTTGTTATCTCAGACTCCAGCATCAGCAGTTCCTACTGTCTACTTTGTAAGCAACCTATTTATAGATGTTATTACACCTTGCTGAGCAGGTAAGATTTGAACCCAAACCCATAATTCTGGCTCAGAAGCAGGGTCATTATCACTGTGGATGCGCATTGGCGATGTTACCTAGTAGACTGAAGAAATGTCTGCAAACACGCCATCTCAGTGAGCAAGTCTGCAACTCATCCACGACTGAAACTTCAAATCTTCTCAAAAACTTTATACAAATACTGACTATGTGAACAAATCAGAGGTTGAGATTTTGGCAGGGAGTAATATACCTCATAGCTCACCAAAGCCAGTCCAGTATCTAAAAGGCATATGGTAGGAGTCTGTTGGAATTTACATCACTTGTCTGGAGATTGCAACTATAACAATACTCAAATACTTGTCATCATCCAGGGGATGCCAATCTGTGTGATTGGGCATCTGATCCCACCTAAAAATTTGTGTTCAGCCCACCATTGGACCATGGCAGGAGCGGTGTGTATCATGTACATGATGCAAGCAGCAACTCATCAAGGTTTCAAAAGCATCTCCCATGCCTGTGGCCTGTACTGCTTAGAAAAACAAAGGTATTGGATCTGTGGGAGCACCATTACTTGGAAGCTTGCTTGTGAGTTTGACTTGGAAATTATATTACTCCTTGCCTACTTTCACTTGATCATAATCCTGGAACCTTGCCGCTAAAAGTACAGTTGGTGTATCTATGCCTTATAGGCTACAATTGCAGAAGAACATAATTTGTTACCACTTTCTGTGGTGAAATATGATGATCTTGTTAGTGTCACACTTCATTGGGGTACTGTATTGTAAATCAACACTACCCTTGAAGTCATCAAAAAAGTGAAGATGTTTAAACAGTAAATTATAAAAAACAGAATTTAGTCATTTGGCCCATCACATCTGATCTACCAATTAATCATGGCTGATAGGATTTCTTAACTCTACTCTTCAGCCTTTTCCTCATAACCCTTGATTCCCATTTAAATCAAGAACCTATCTGTTTCTCTGATAAAGACTTCCATAGACTTCTGCAGTGAAGAGTTCCACAGGTTCACTACTCTCTGGATGAAGAAATTCCTCCTCATCTTAGGGCGAAAGGGTTGTCCCTTCGCTTTGAGGCTGTGACTTGGTCACAGTCTCTCCTAGTAGAAAAGTTTCCATGGCCACGCTTTCCAGGCCTCTTAGTATTTTATAAGTTTCAATGAGCTGCCCTGTCATCCTTCTAAACTCTGAGTGCAGACCCAGAGTGCTCAACCACTTCTCATATGATAAACCCTTCACCCCCAGGATCATCCTTGTAAACCTCTTCTGGACCCCTCTAAAACAAGCACATCTTTCCTTGGATTTAGTGCCCAAATCTGCTCTCAATGTTCCAAATGCAGTCTGACCAGACTCTTATACAGCCTCAGCAGTATTTCTTCTTGTATTCTACCCACCTTGAAATGAATACTGGTATTGCATTTGCCTTATTAACTGGCAACTGAACCTACACGTGAACCTTGACAGGATCCTGAACTGGGACTCCCAACTTCCTTTGTGCTTCAGATTTCTGAAGCCTTTCCACATTTTGGAAAATATTCTATGCCTCTTCTTACTAAAGTGCATAACGTCACAGTTTCCCACATTGAATTTTATCTGCCACTTTTTTGTCCATTCTCCTCGTCTCCTCACTTCCTCAACAATACCTGTCCCTCCACCTTTCTCTGTGTCATCTGAAAACTTAGCAACAACGCCATCTGTTCCTTCATCCAGATTGTTAATGTCCAATGTGAATAGTTGTCCCAACACTGACACCTGTGGATCTTGACTAATTGCTGGCTGCCAACTTGAAAAAGACCCCTTTATCTCCCCTATCTGTCTTCTTCCAGTCAGCCAATCCTCTATTCATACTAGTACCTTGCTCCCTAACACCATGGCTCTTATCTTATTTAGCAGCCTCCTGTGTGGCAACTTGTCAAAGGCCTTGTGCAAATCCAAATCAGTCACTTCAACTAGCCCTCCTTTGTCTAACTTGTTTGCTACCTCACCGAGTCAGAACAGATTTGTCAGGCATGACCTCTCTTGACAAATCTGACTCAGCCCTATTTCCTCTTGCTGTTTCAAGTACTCCACAATCTCATGCTTGATAGTGGACTCTTAAAAACTTACCTACCACCAAGGTCAGACTAATTGGCCTATTGTCTTCTGTCTTCTGCCTTCCTCCCTTCTTAAATAGTTTGGCCAAACTATCCAAATTCCCCAATTTACTTGACTGATGAACTCAGATTAAAAGAAAACATTGACCAAGCTTTTGTGCTTTAGAAGGGAAAATTTGTTTATGATAAATGAATTGACTTTAACCAATAGCAGTTAGGAAATCTGAATTGCTGACTTATAACCAGTGGTATTGAATTCTGGGTAACTAATTCAGAACCTAAGGTTCATGTGCTGGGATATGGGTTTGAATTTAATTTATAATTTTAATTCAATCTTAATAAAATCTGGAATTATAATCCAATGTAACTGACTGCAACTAACTGCTACATAAAGCCATTTCAGAGATAGTAGGAACTGCAGATGTTGTAGAATCTGAGATAACAAGCTGTAGAGCTGGATGAACACAGCAGGCCAAGCAGCATCAGAGGAGCAGGAAGGTTCCTGCTCCTCTGATGCTGCTTGGCCTGCTGTGTTCATCCAGCTTTATACCTTGTTATGCTACATAAAACCATCTGGTTCACTAATTTCATTTAGGGAAGGAAATCAGTCATCTTTTCCTGCTCTGGTCTCTGTGTGACTCCAGTCCCACAACAATGTGTTGACTCTTAAATGCCCTCTGGGCAATCAGAGATGGGTAATCAATGCTGACCTAGCCAGTGACACCCACATCTTGCAAACAAATGTAAAAAGTATGCCTATGAATCAAACTCCATCCATTCTTAAAATATATCCTAATGAGCATACATAACAAGATTTTGGTATTAAGAATGGAAAGGAAAACCATTTTACTTCTCGTTTTAATGCAGGATTTGCAATGAATGGTGAGTGCAAGACAGCTAACTGTTACTGGAGACTTTCTACTACCTGCATGTGAGAGATTTTTTTCAAAAGTATTTTCTTATCTGACTGTTTGGAGATGTTATCACACACCTCTGGAGTGGGTGGGACTTGAGGCCAGGTCTCCTGGCTCACTGGTAACGACACTATAACTGCACCACAAGAGCCAAGACACCTTTATTTATGCTTTCTGTTTGCAGACTGGGTGGTTCCCTGCTGTACTGTTCCATACAAGCTGTGGTCACTTTGCCAGAAGATAATCAGAACATTGTTGGCAAGTTAACAAGGTGTGGAGCTGGTGGAACACAGCAGGCCAGGCAGCATCAGAAGAGCAGGAAAGCTGACATTTCGGATCTGGATCCTTCTTCAGAAATAGGGAAGGGGAAGGTGGGGGAACAATAAAATAAATAGAGAGGGGTGGGGCCGTGAAAGAAGGTGGATAGTGGAGCAGATAGGTGGAGAGAAGATGAAACAGGTCAAGGAGATGGGGATGAAACTAGTATAGGTGAGTGTATATAGGACGTGGGGGTGGGGGTTTGTCAGTGAGGTGGGAGGATAGGATAGGTGGGAGAAAAGATGGACAGGTCAGGGAGGCGGGGATGAGGGGGTTGCTGGTCTTGGGATGTAGTTGGGGTTGGGGAGATTTTGAAGCTCATAAAGTCCACATTGAGACCATTTGGTTGTAGGGTTCCAATGTGGAATATGAGGTGCTGTTCTTCCAGTTTTTGGGTGGCATCGTTGTGACACTGGAGGAGGCCCAGGATGGACTTGTCGTCAAGAGAGTGGGAGGGGGAGTTGAAGGAGTTTGTGACTTGGGGGGTGATGTTATTTTTCGTGAACCGAGTGTAGGTGCTCCACAAATCGGTCTCCGAGCCGCTGCTTGGTCTCTCTGATATAGAGGAGGCCACATCAGGAACAGCAGATACAATAGACCACGTTGGTGGATGTGCAGGTCAACATCTGTTTAATATGGACAGTTTTCTTAGGGCCTGGGATGGAAAGATGCTGGGGATGTTGGGGCTAGTGGGGAGTGTGGAGTGGATGAGGGAGTTGTGGAGAAAGTGGTCCCTCTGGAAGGCAGGTAAGGGTGGGGAGGGAAATACATCCTTTGTAGTGGGGTTAGATTACAATGACAGGACTGGAAACTGGAGGAGCAACACCGCATATTCTGCCTCTGGAGCCTACAGCCCGATGACCTGAACATGGAGTTCATCAGCTTTAAAATCTCCCCACCTCTGGCCTCATCCCACGTTCAACTCTCACTCTCATCCCCGTCTCCTTGACCTGACACAACCTGTCCTTCTCTCCCACCTATCTACCCCACCCATCCCACTGACTAATCCCCACCTGCACTCACGTATCACCATCCCAGCTATCATCCCCAACCCTGCCCCTCCTCTCTCTATTTATTTCTGAACTCCCTTCTCTTCCTCCCCCCCCCCCCCCCCCCCAACTGTTTCTGGAGAAGTGTTCCAAACCGAAACATCAACTTTCCTGCTCCTCTGATGCTGCCTGGCCTGCTGTGCTCCTCCAGCTCCACACCTTGTTATCTCAGACTCCAGCATCGGCAGTTCCTACAATCCCAGTGTTGGCAAGTTGTTGTCTTGTATTTCAGTGCTCAGTGATTGTGGCAATTGCTTTGTTCTCACTGTTCCAGGAGAAATAAGCTTTGTATATGCCTCACAATGTGCTTCAGTTAACATGATTTTTATAATGGTAGCTGTCTGTTTGTATAGTTTTCATGGTTTGAAGCTGTACCTTCCATTTAATGTCTGCAGTATGAAAAAATACAAAAAGATTCTTTATGCCAGCTCGCATCCTATGAATAAATGAAAAAAAATCACACTTTATTGCTACTCTGCACACCTGTAATAACCTTTCCGATGCTCATCAATATAATTATGAACTAATTTCTAACTACCTGAAGCATGACTCCAGACATTTTGCAA
This sequence comes from Stegostoma tigrinum, assembly GCF_030684315.1. Classification (NCBI taxonomy): domain Eukaryota; kingdom Metazoa; phylum Chordata; class Chondrichthyes; order Orectolobiformes; family Stegostomatidae; genus Stegostoma; species Stegostoma tigrinum. The sequence goes on along the minus strand of NC_081363.1, from coordinate 60,162,799 downwards.
CAATTTGACTGGAAAATAATTCTGATTTGTTTTTTTTTCTGTTTGCCGAAAATGGGAGATATTTTATCAGTTCATGATGGAATGTTAAAAACAGGAGATGCGCAATAAAAAGAAGTTGAGATTGAATGTGTAGTGGTTTTAATTTTCTCGCGCGTCATTCTGGAAATGTCAGTAAGCTGTACTTCTTTATGAGAAGATGGTTATTTATATTTGCAACCAGATGAGAATACAACAGCAGGAATGTAGGAGTTCTAATAAAAGTGGTGGGTTTTAGATTTCCTAGATCATAGAATAGAATCCCTACAGTGTAGAAGCAGGCCATTTGGCCCATCAAGTCCCCATCAACCCTCTGAAGAGAATTCCACCCTGATCCACCCCATTCCCTGTAACTCTGCATTTCCTAATCCACGTCACCTGCACATCCCTGGATAATTTTCTTCGAGTTTCCCTCATTTACTTTTCAGGGGTTAGAGTGTAATTTTATGTAGAGGTTCCCTGAATTGGCTTGGGTTTTTGCTATTTTTCCTGATCCATATGGTCAGGAGGTGAGGAAATATCGCTGGACTGCTCCAAACTCAATTAAGAAATGGGTGTAAACATTCATAAGGCTGGTGGCCTTTTGTAGTCCTAAATATGCATTTAAGTTTTTCAATTTTAGCTTAGCTATTGATGTTTCAACTGATGAGTAGTATTTTTGAGGCTCTTCAGTAAGTCAGTCATGAGCAGCACATAAGTTTGATAGCGTTATCGACTGGCAAGAGAGATTTCTTAAGAAAGCAGAACTGAAAACGTGTTACAGATCTGCACTTTTACACATGTTCTTCTCTTTGTTTTCATTCTTCAAGTGAGTTTATTCTTATGCAATAGACACATTCAAGTAAAAATCATCATTTCTTCTCTCATGTAATGCAGGTGATCAATTTAATCTCTAATTTTGTTTTTTTAAGAAAAATACCTCTATGTTGGAGTGATTACTAAAATAATTGGGTGCAACCTTTTTCATTTTAGCATACAGTCATCACTAGAATGGGTAGGTGTAATCTGACATAATAGTATTTTAGCACAAAACCTAAAAGAGAATGCTGATGATGTGGCTTTCATGCAAAGACTATCATCGTGATTTATATGTTGAAGTGAATGAGTTGTGTTTGGATTAGAAATCTGGTCCAAGTAATGTCATTTGTACTGATGCAACTCATTAGCTGTACTGCACTTTTCATTGCAGCTGTCCTGTAGTGCTTAAAGTAAATTGCGAATGTTGCACTGCCAATTTGTGGAAAAGTTTGCTAAGATGAAAACTGCATGCATGGGCCCCTGCAATTGAGAACATGCTCGTCAAGGATGAAAATCTCTTCGTGAAACCCTCTTTACATCTGTTTACAACTGAACAGCATGGTAGACATGTTTTACGTTAGGTTTTCTTGCCATTTCAGGATGTTAAATTGTGTTTCATTTAAGGGTAGAACAAGTTCTGGAAAAGTCAGTCTTGTTTTAATGTGATTCAGCTTTATCAACACAAGATGGTATTAAATTCTATTTAAGTTTATGAATAACTCAGTCTTATAGCTGCTTTTGTCTAGCTGTTTCATCATTAATCTCTTAACTAGTCAGTTAATCCCAATTACCTGCTTAACTACTTGCTGTATTAATCATTCAAAATATGTAATCACAAACTATCTGTAAATTGCCTGAAAAATAAGCTGAATAATACTTCATATTTTCTATGCTACCTTCTAACATTAGTAATCATTCACAATTATTTTCATACCCATATGTAGCAAGCAACCTTTCACACTCTCCCTTGATTCTTCTAACAAAAAAATATGTTTAATCACAAAACAGACCTCCTGCCTCCATGTACTTTTTTTAGGTGATATCTAATAATTTCTTGGAAGAACCACATTTTTAAAAAAATGCTGATAACTGATAACTTGCATCAAGCCATTTGTTTTGGAAATCTCCTCTCTTTCTAGCATTTTCTTTATGTTAGCACAGTCAATCTTTAATTTTTTTCTCAGTGACACACTTTGTTGAATTCATTTTTCCCTGAACAGAACAATTACCCACACAGCATTCCATATGCAAACTTGTCTCACCTTTCCTCTAACATGGGATTTTCTTCAAAAGTCAGAAGGTGCTACAAGGAACCATAAATGCACATATGTGCCAACATCTAAGGTACATTTAACTACTCTTATTTTCTTCACTTCCCGGGCCAGCAGACAACATTTATTGTTCTTTTCCACAAAGAATGTATTGGCCCAGCTGCATTTGAGTAAGCGTGTGAGGCATTACTGAAAAGGACTGGTATTGTATCTTTGGAATCAACCAAGGCTGGAAACTGAAGTGCTCATTTTTCATTATTTAATTTCTTTAATGTTTTCTTTGCTCCATGACTTCCTCAACAGTTTCATGTTTTACTATAGTACTCAGTTACAGTATGTCATAACTGGTGTCAGGGCCTTGTCTGAGTGCACAACCAGCTTAACTGTTCAAAAAGACTTTTTGTCTGATCTGTTTCTTCCATGTACGCAAAGTTATCTTTGTGAGGATCTGGTGCAATTTAGTTGGAATCAACTAACATCTTTCAGGTAAGACTTGTTCTGAAGTCACTCTTACTTATTGTGCTGAATGACTCCTACCCAACCTCTGAAGCCTGACTTCCATTCTTAATTTTTTTTAAAAAAAGTTAATTTATCTTGTTTTCAGGTTGCTCAAAATCTGATTTATACATAAAAATATTTCAAAATGCTTGTCTGTTTCTCTGAGATGCCAATAAATTGTTGGATTTGCTTGGAGCTAAAAACATCCTCCTTTAGCAAGATGGACCTAATTGAAAAATACCAGCTCTTAGCTGCATCATCCAACCCATAAACCCTTCTATTTCACCTGGTTCTTTAAAAGTTTTCAAAAATACATTACTTGGAAACATTTTGCCCAGAAAGAGGTGTACCCTTTATATGAATTGATTTTTATTCCTAGAAGTATGTTGCGAAAAGATCTAGAATTTTGAGAGATAATTTTTACTGCAGAAGGTGAATACATCCCCAAGTTTCTCTTTGAAACCATAAGCCACTAGTCTGACTTTAACCTTCTATGCCCAACCATTGCATTTTTTCTACATCTGTTGTTAAGGCTGGCTGTCCCGTACTTTCTAGCTCTCCGACTCTTCCTTTTATATTTTTTGTTTGCTCTCCTTTATCAACTGGTCTCCTGATTTGTTTCTGGACATTAAAACTGTATATTTTGAAACCTTTAAGGGCCTCTAATTCTTCTAGCTTTCTAAACCTGTGTTTTTGTTCTTGATTGTCAACTTATCACCTTTTGTTATCCTCCCAGCTCAGTCTCGACAACTACCAGAAAATCTTTCTTTTCTATGATGCAGAATTCATTTCAAATGTTTGCGATCTTTTCCCAGGGTCATATTCACCACCTGATTGTATTTAAAAATTACTAGGGTGTTTTCTGGCTTTCAAAACCTTTTACTTGTTTTGCCAGTTCATGGATTTGGCCTGATGTGTCTCATCTTCCACATTTAGCTGATGTATATATTTGTAATTTAAGTGGCATGTGAGGTACTTAGGTGCTAACTTTCCGTTATCCTCTAAAACAAGTAGCTTCTCCCTACATCTATTTCTCAACGTGTCTATATTCAATCAGCCATTCAACTAATAATCTAGTCCCAATTGTCCAGCATATTTGAGGTGAAATTCATGTTGGCTCTTGACTTTGTATGACTTATTCAGAATCTGTACGTTAGCAATCAATGTCAATTAAATTTCAAGAGTATGCGCTAACAATTTTGGTTGCCATTATGTAATATTACTACTTTTTTAGCTCTAGCAATGATGTTACTTGGATTTCTCCATGATTTCTGACTTCTTCTTCTGAAAATATACTAATCTTCCTGGATTTAAATTTATTTCCATGACCTTCTATGATGCTGTATGGCACAACAAATTTTCTCTGATATATCAACCAGAATGAATGGCCTTCTCCCTGCAGGCACAGTATTCCAACTTTTTTCTGTCAGCCAGTTCTAATGCATAGACAACCTAACCCTGACCTTCTGGCCAAGACGCATATTACCATATTGCCACAATACCTGAAAAATTTTTTTCGTTAATATTTCAACAAACCTCTTGGGTATGTTGGGCTGGAACACCAACATACAGCCCCAGAGGTATTGAACTACCATTGAGCCACAAGTGTTTGGCTAATGCAAGGCATTTGAGTGCTGAAAGAAATTCGGCTAATTATAGTCCTGTCCCAAGCACAAGAGATGATCATTCATTCCCAAAAGAATTCTTGAATTTCTGAAAAGTCAATTAACGTCAATTTTATCCTGAACCATTCGCTTTGAGTTCTTCCTATGGACTGTCCCATGTTAAGTCGGATGTCAATTTACAACTTGGTTCATATGCTACGATTTTATGAAGTACCTTGCCTATGACCGCATGATTTATTTTAGATTAAAGAGACTTTATGCTCACATCTTTCAATTCCTCATTGACACCATCCCCAACCCCTCGCCTCCCACCCACCCGCCATTGTTGATTAGGAATTTAGCCAATGCTGAGCGTAAAGTTTCCATCATTTTCTTTATTTCCTTGTTCACCATTACGCTTTTCTCTTTGTTATTGCAGACTGAACCTAGTGGCTGTATGTATGAATTGCAAGAGGAATTTTTGTTTGCCTTCTTACATACCTTCAAATCAATTTCTCTTACCTTGTTAAAATCTGTTGCTAAAGCAAACCTAATGGGTGATGTGATGGTGTTCAATTTATTTAATATGTCACATTTTTTTGCTGATCTGTTCTGTAAGTTTAGTGTACTACTCATCCCTTGCTCCTGCACGTTTTCATTGGACTTCTAGTCTCTAAGATGATGACAGGCAATCAGCTGATATAGTTATGAATTTAATCAGCTCTATTCCTTTAAACTTTTATATCCTAATACAATAATACATATTTAATATTTTAATGAGAAAAGTTAGGTCTCGTTAAAAAAAATAGAATTATGTGTGGATTCCGTAAACTGTACTTAACTTTACCTGACTTACTGAAAACAATTGCTTTGTAATGTTCCATGTATAGTATCATAGTGGCTTGCTTAACAGTAAGGATATTTCACTTGCAGATAAAGTGGATTACCCAGCAGTTTTACAGAGAATCATTACGCTTTTTGTATGATTTCAGTGTGACATCATCTCTGAACCTGAAGCAGGTTGAGCTTCCAAATTCTTAATCTTATTTTGAACCTTATTAGTTAAAGAATCAAGCTAATATTTTAACCAGTCTACTGTGGACGTGCATCTACTGTCCAACACAATGCAATTAATTGAGCCTATGACTAAAACATTCATTATGCTGAAGCTTCTGTAATTCTGCTTGATGAATATCACATCTTTTCCCTTCAAGTCTTCAACAGTGTGCATAACTTTAAAAATCTTGTTATTTCATTTAGGACAATTTATTGCATAAAGGATTTCTTAATGAATTGCATCTAAAACACCTGTTGACTACACCCTAGTGATTCCAGGGATTAAGTTTTGCTGTTTTAGCTCCACAACCCCTGGTATCTGTTGTAATTGGCAGATATGACTCTGTCTTTTATCTTTTTAGTTATGATTCTCCTTCCATACTGATACCTCTGGCTTCTGTCAGGGCAGTGTCACTATATGGTATTGAATCCTCCATTAGAACATAGAAATGTACAGCGCAGGAACAGGGCCGTCGACCCACAATGTTGTGCTGATCAATGACGCCAAATTAAACTAATCCCTTCTGCCTCCCCTTGGTCCATAGCCCTCTTTTCCTTGCTTATTCATGTGGTTATCTAAAAGTCTTTTAAATATCCAAATTGTATCTGCCTCCACCACCACCCTATCAGTGCATTCTACATTCCTTCTACTGGCTGTGTTAAAAAAAAAACTTGCTTCTCACATTTCCCCTTGAACTTTCCCCCTCTCATTTTAAATGCATGCCCCTTAGTTTCAGACATTTTAATTCTGGGGGAAAAAGATTCTGGCCGCTAATCTTATCTATGCATCTCAGAAATTTATAGACTTCTATCAAGTCTACCCTCTGCCTCCACCACTCCAGAGAAAATAACCGGAGTTTTTCTAGCCTCTTCTCTGGTTCATACCCCTGATCCAGGCAGCATCCTGATAAACCTATTTTGCACCCTCTCCAAAACCTCCACATGCTTTATGTAATGTGGCGACCAGAATTGAATCCAGTTCTCGAGTGTGACCAAACTAAAGTGTTAGAAAGCTGCAACATGACATCCTGACTCATTTTCAATTCCCTGACGAATAAAGGCAAGCAAGCATGCTGTATGCCACCTTCTCCACCTGATCTACTTACGTGGCCGCTTTCAGGGAGATATGGACTTAAACCCCAAGATCCCTCTATATATCAATGCTATTCAGGGTCCTGCCATTAACTATGTACTTTCCTTTAACATTTAATCTCCCAAAATGAAGCACCTCATACTTACCTGGATTAAACTCGATTTGCCATTTCTCCTGCCATATCTGCAGCTGTTCTATATCCTGCTGTATCTTTTGATAATTTAGTACACTATCTACAGTTCCACCGATCTTTGTACTGTCTGCAGATTTACTAACCCACCCATCTACATTTTCATCTAAGTCATTTATATATATCACGAACAGCGGAGGCCCCAGCAGGATCCCTGTGGAACACCACTGGTCATGGACCTCCAGTCTGAGAATCAACCTTCCACCACTACTGTCTGCCTTCTATGGGCAAGCCAATTCTGAATCCATGCAGCCAAGTCACCATGGATCCCATCTTCTAGATGAACCTGCCATGAGGGACCTTATCAAAAGCCTTACTAAAATCCATGTGGGCAACATCCACTGCTCTACCCTCATCGATCACCTTTTGTCACCTCCTTGAAAAATTCAATCAAGACTTGCCATGGACAGAGCCATGCTGATTGTCCCTAATTAGGCCATGTTTTTTCAAATGTGCGTAAACCCTCTCCCTAAGAATTCCCTTCAATAGCTTCCCAACCACCAATGTCAGACTCACCAGTCTGTAGTTTCCTGGATATTGTCTGTGGCAATTTAATAAAAATGTCATGAATTTGCTCCAAAACCTGTTTCTTTCTGAAGATCGATTTCAAGTTAATACTAGGAGACAATCCATGTTTAACCCATGTACAGTCTAAAACTTTCAAGTCTAGAGCTGTGTTGGAAATGTTTTGAATTTTGAAAATAGTTTGTTAAATTTGATTCTTCTTTCGAATAACCAAAGTCTGGCTTTGCTTCATACGCATTTAATACATCAGTTTTCAAAAATGTTTTGGCCATAAATGTTAATAAGTTATCCAAATCTTCCTCCGTGTCCAATTCTTGAGCCTTTAGCTCGGACATGCCTTACATGTGATCCTGCTTCTTGTAATAAGTGACAGTACGATCTTGATGCCACTGGCACCATGCTTAAAGCCCTGTTGCACGCTACTTCATACTTCAAATGCTGAAACTCAGGAACTGTTCCTCACACTAGTACTTGATGACTGTCAAGGAGGACACAGCCCAGAAAGGAAAACTTGCACCCAAGACGCAGACGTGAACTTCGATTGAACTTATTTCATTTTTGTTCAGGACATAACCGGTGTTCATATTACTACTTTACCTTTACATTGATAAGGTTCTGTTTCTCAGACCCGTAATGAGAAATTGTATCCTGGCACTTTACACTTGTGACAGCCTTGCATTTCAAATGTAACTCAAAGTATAACCTTTCATTATGAGAGTGGAATTTTCCCATTTTCGGTTAGTGTTTTGCTGAGTAAAATTTAGATGCCCAAACTAGCATAACACAGGTTACCGCGTTACCTTGTTAATTATGGGTCTGGGATTTTTTTGCACTCCTTTTGCACAGTTGAGTAGCAGGAGAGACAGAAGCACCCAGCACTGCTAGGATCTTGTGTTCATGCCACTGGTACCGTATTTAAAGCCCAGTTGCAAATCAAGAACTGTATATTGCATGTGGTACTCAACCGTTATCAGAGAAGACATGGCTCAGAAAAGAAAACTGACAACTCATGCCACATATAAGGATTTGGAAATGCTGGTGGACAGGGGTATCATTTCATCCTGTCAACTCCTTCAGGAGTCCACATCACTAGACTCTGCCAGGCCTAATACACACAGTGCCCTTAGTTGGTGCTGTGTCCCATGTTAAAAGGAAAATCCAGCAGTCCAGGTTGAAAGTTGCTGATCTTCTGTGAGTACCACCAGCTTTTCCCGGCTACTTCACACTCGGCTGCAAAGTCCAAATGTGTGCATCTCTCAACAACAAGGCTTTTGGGCTCAAGCTCTCACTTTTCATACACCTTTTCCATCCAACGGCATTTTATCATCTTGTCTTCCCAACCCACTAACATTCCTGCACTCCCGTGCTTCATAGAGTCTTACTGGGTCACCTTACTACCACACCTTCCCTTGCATCAGCACTAACTGCTCTTCCATCTACCTCCATTGGACTTAATCTTTCCCTTTGTCTCGTTGCAGGAGAACCTCGCTGTACCCCAGTCTGATGTCTCCATAAAACCTCAACTTCAAGAAAAAAAAAGTCATTTGGCTTTGCAGGTTGTAGGTTGCAGGCTTTGCGGATTGGCAATCATTTATTGCCCTTTAGAAGTTGATTGTGAGCTACCTTCTTAAATAGCCACTGTCCATTTACTGCAGTTGCACTTACAAGCTGTCAGGGAGAGAGTTCCATGATTTTGATCCAGTAACAGTGAAGGAATGGCAGTTTTTTCCAAGACATGTTGTGAGTGGTGTGGAGTGAATATGAAGTTGGTACTTCATGTATCTGCTGCTGTTGTCCTTCTAGATGGTAGCAGTTACGGGTTTGGAAGATGCTCTTTAAGGAGCCTGGATGAATTCCTGGGGAGGATCATGCAGATGGTATGCAATGCTACTCCTATGTGGTGGTGGGGGGAGGGGGTGACTCTGAATGTGGTGCTAATCAAGTGGATTGCTTTATTCTGGATGCTGTCAAGCACCCATCCAGGCAAATGGAAAACACTCTATCATATTCCTAACTTGTGCCTTACAGATGATGGACAGGCATTGAGGTGAAGATTCCTAACTTTTGTAGCTCTCATCTGTATATGGTTAGTCCAGTTCAGTTTCTGCTAAATGGTAAGTCACAGGATGTTGGGAGTAAGGGATTTGGTGGTGATAATGCACTGAATATCAGAGTGATGGTTAAATTTTTTTTGGTAGCACTGTACACAACCCCTTCTGTCACTTTATCCATAGTCAAGAGTAGACTGATAAGGTTCTTGCAAAGATTTGTAGCTCTGCTTATTGGTGAGGTTGGGGATTTGCTCACCAAGCTGGCTGGTTGTAGTTCTGATGTTTCATCACCATGCTAGGTAACATCATCAGTGTGGCCTCTGACGAAGCAATGTTGTTCTACTCCATTTCGTATTTATATGAACCGGTCTATAGAGGTGTTTTGTGGCATTTCTGGTTCTTTTTTGCAAGGGTTTATATATGGGGTCTAATTCCACATGTTTATTGATAGCATTACAGGAAGAAAACCAGGCATCTAGGAATTCCCGTGCATGTCTATGATTGGCTTGAGCTAGGATTGTCACGTTGTCCCAGTTAAATTGGCCTTCGTTGTCTGAGTTTGCCAAAATGAGGGAAAGTTCATTGTGTTGTCTTGCTGCTAGCTGGTGTTTGTGTATCCTGATGGCGAATTTACTTCCTGTCTGGCCGACGTAACGTTTTTGGCAGTCCTTGCATATTTTGGACACTAAGTTGGTCCTGAATATCATGGATATGGGTCTTTGGTCCTTGTGAGTATTTGTTGTAGTCTGGCTGTGGGTTTGTGTGTTGTCTTGATTCCTCGTTGTCTTAGGAATCTCATTGTCAGTTCTGATATGTTCTTGACACACGATAATGTGGCCACTGTATGAAGTCGAATTGTGCCCTCTAGTATTCATCCTCTTGTCAATCTAGTAGGTATCTGCAAATGAAGTTGAGGGATATCCATTGATAATGAAGACCTTGTATAGTGTTTTTCCTCCTTTTTGTGAAGTTCTGGTGTGCTGCAGTGGGTTGTGGTCTCTTTGAATAGTGTTCTTACATAATTTTGTTTGTGGATGTTGGGTGATTGCTGTGGAAATTGAGGATTTGGTCAGTGTAGGTTGCCTTCCATTATACTGTGGTTTGGAATTCCTTGTCGTCATTTGTTCTACCCTAATATCTAGGAACAGAAGTTGATTGTTGTTTTCCTTTTCGCTTGTGAATTTTATCCTGGTGAGTACATTGTTAATAAGGTGGCGTGTCTTTTCTGACTTAGTGCATTTAATGATGACAAATATGTTATCATGTATCCATGTCCACAGTTGTGGCTGTATGTGAAGGAGAGTCATGCATTCCAATCTTTGCATGGTTGCCTCTGCAATGAGCCCTCAGATGGTTGACCCCATAGGTGTGCCATTAATCCGTCTATCTACTTGACCATTAAAGGTGAAATGTGTGGTGAGGCATAGGTCCAGTAGTCTGAGAATGTTGTCCTTGCTGATGGAGCTATCAGTTGGCATTCCTGTTTTTGCTAATAATGTGGCCAGTGTTTCTTTTGCTAGTAGAATGTCATTGGATGTGAATATCACTGTAATGTCAAAGGATACCATAATATTATTGTCGGTGATTTTGATGTCCTTGAGGCTACTTAGGAATTCTTGGGTTGAGTGGATGGAGTGGGATGATCTGTCGATTAGGTGTTTCAACTTTTGTTGTAGGTCATTTTCTAGCCCGTATATAGGCTTGCTTGGTAGGGAGACAGTGGGGCTGAGGGGGTTGTCTGTTTGTGTACTTTGGGTAGTCCATAGGAATGATTGGAACACCGTAAATATGTCAAAGATAAAAGCACTCAAAGGACTGAAAGACTGGAAAATCATAACCCTACCAGTGGACAAAGGGTACATGACCGTCATTATGAACAAACCAGACTACATTGAAAAAGCACAGGCACTGCTTGCAGATACAGACACTAATCAACAGGTGGAGATATATCCAACACAGCAGCTAGCAAATAGGATCACCCAAATGCTGAGGTGACTAAAGAATGCAGGACAAACAAATAACCAATACAGCCTACGTAAAAATGAAACTAGAAGGCTCAAACAACCCCCATTTCTGTGGAAGTACAATCCACGAAGTACTTTTTTACAGTACCACACCATTGAGTATCTGGAGGAGTAAATTTAACTGTGGCTTTAATTCCCTGAGTGGAGTCCGCTTGTCTCTTCCTGGTGCCTTTTCTCAACTAAGATTAGATTTTCTTTGCTTCAAATAACCCTTCAGGGTTTTCATTTAAAAAAAACTGGTGTGGAACTTTAAGATTAAACTGTTTACATTGAGGCAAACTATTAATCTAAATCTGTCTGATCCCCTCCTCTTTAGGAACAACTATTTTACACATCCAGCTTTAACAACAACTTCTGCAAACTTGGCAAAATAAAGAAGAAAAAAAATCAAAATCTTTGACCTTTCAAACCACCTCTCTCCTTCTCGCTACCATAGCTATAGTTTCAAGTTAGTCATCAAACCCTGTGAGAATGAGCTCAGCTATGAATTATATTCAAATCTCTGTGTCACAGGTAAAATATTACCAAGGGTAATTCTGTAGTGAGTGAGTCAGACACAGCTTTATTAACTGAAGTGTTTAGGAGAAGCAGGGAGCTCAAAAGGGGACACAACAAACATCTCAGCTATTACAGATGATTTCAAAGCTTATACACATTTTCTGTTATTTGCCACCCTCCCCCAACAAGTCACGTACACAGTTCTTTAATCTGTTCCAGGCGTCTCTCAAAGTGTGGAAAGGTTTGTACTGCTGTTGTTTTTTGCGCACAGGATCATGCTGTTTCAGCAGATGTTTCCTCCCCAGGTTCGGTCTAAAGGCCCACTTCCTTATCAGAGTTAGAGATAATGGGAACTGCAGATGCTGGAGATTCCAAGATAATAAAATGTGAGGCTGGGAACACAGCAGGCCAAGCAGCATCTCAGGAGCACAAAAGCTGACGTTTCGGGCCTAGACCCTTCATCAGAGCTCACATTTTATTATCCTTATCAGAGTTGTTGTGTGAACTCTTTACTTACTCCTTCAGTCCCCCCTTTGTGGTCAGAGTCATGAGTGGTCATGACCTCTAGACCACTTGCAGCCATATTTTCAGTGTCTCCGTGTCACCCATCAAGGGGCGCTTAACAGTCTTGTCGGTGTGCGAACTTGCACCTGATATAATTCACACGTTAAAATTTTACAGCACGAATTAAAGACGGCCATAACAACACAGCAAGAAATAACAATTATAATCAGTATATTCAAAGCATGCAGTAGGTATGTCCCCCAAGACCCACCTAGGAACCATTCAAGCCAACTGTCCCCTTTCTTGGGTCCTTGCCTGAAGTCATCAAACTGCTTTCTTATTTCACTAATGGCTTGAGTGATGTTATAGGATTCATCTGTAACATATGTTGTACACTTGACCCTACTATCATGCACCCTACTGGGCTAACTGGTAATTGATAGCATACCAGGTCTGCTGCTCATAGAGTCTTAACTCGGCAAGTTCGCGGTTTATAGCATCCAACCCCCTTGCCGTGCTATTTCCCAGGATAGTCAGTCCACAGACAAGGTAGTTCCTATTGTTGGCAGTAATAACTCCCGCTGCTCCCCTCAGAAACAGGGCCCCGAGGAATCTGTAGCCAAGTGAGGACCCCGGTGTTACCGGGTCGTTCCTGTCTGCACAGAATTTTTCGCTAATGGCTTGGGCAAGATCTTCCTATGGGTGTGTCCTCTCTGGGGGCATGGGATGGTAAGCGGTCCCATTGTCCCCACTGCACTGGAAGGGTTGGTGTGGCAGTTGTGAAGGTCCCATTGAGGAGGTACACAAATAAGCTGTCTATCAGCAGTTATATTCAGACATCTTTGCTCGTTACAAGTGCACATAAACAGGCCTTTGTTCACTTGACAATGTTGGTGGGAGCACTGCATCTACACACAGGAGGCGTTCTTGGAGACTAGAGCGTATGTGCATCCCCATCCCTATCCTGAGAAGAAAAGCGGGTAACTTAGCAGGTTTGAACATGTTGTGCCGTTCTTTCCCCAAGTTCCTGCACAACTGGGGGACTGTATCCTATTTGAGTTTGTCAGCTCTACACATCTCCCTTGTATACCTCATCGGTATGCACTGGTTTGGCCCATACAGGGTGCGTCTAACATATCTGTCGGTCAAAGGTCAAAGGGGGTCCATCCAGGGGTGGCTACAAACAACGCCTCAACTGACTGGGCAAGTGGGTAGTACACGGTCCAATTACCGTGTAGGTGTATGTGGGTCTTGTAAAAGTTATCCTCTAATCCCGATCCCCTACAATAATGACAATACAGAACACTGTGACCACGTATATCATCTTAGACATGTTTAAACTCAGATGGTGAAACTGTATGTTATCACTCTACGTTAACAATGTTCCAGAGGCTAAACTGCCCTGCGCATGACTTCCCACACTCCCAATCAGCTTGCTTGGAGGTCTAGTAGAGGGTCGTTCTGTGAAGAAAACATTCTCCCATCCCTTCCTTAATGCCAGATGCCCATTCTACCAACTCGTCATAATCTCTGGTGGTAATTACCCCCATCTTCAGGATTGCCTGGTGAGTGGGTGATAACCCATCCTTGAATGCCTGTATAAATGCCCTATCAGTACGGTTTGTACCTGACATCCCCGAACATTGTTGATATATCTTGAACAACCGTTCCCCATATTCAGACACCCCTTCTCCCTTTGGTTGTTTTGTGTTTGTGATTTTGGACCAATTGGTGGGAGCATTTCCCAGGACTCGTTGGACATCAGCTTTAAAGCGGTTAAAGGGTTCTTCTTGTGCCTCTCTCTCGGCTGTTGATTCATGGCATGAGTCCACCATCCACCTCGGTAATCGTGTTTAGCTTGGACTGCAGTGTCAGCCTGACCAGAACTGTCCCCCATTAACCATCATTTATCATGCGGGAAAGCCGCTTGGACAAGTTGGTGTATATCTGGTAAGTGTAATTGGTGCCCCACCTAAACAGCATCTGATTTGGCCCAGAATTTAGCATTTGTGCTTCTAGGTTGTAACCTTCCCAGGGACACCAATATCTGTTGTCTTTCTCCTGGTGCGAAGGGCTGATATCTAGCGGTTCGGGCTGCCAGGATCCCGCCACGGATTACCGGGGCGAGGTTAACTTCCTCACTCAGACTCTCCTCTGGGGCAGTGGGCCCTTCCCTGGGATGGTTTGGGGGCAAAGGTCCCCACTGACTCTCTGCTACGAACTGGCTCCTTTTTTCTAGTTCCCTAATTCATGATTCTAGGATCTTTTTCTTCCTCCATCCACCTCCTCGTGGATTCTAATGTTTGCCCTAGAAGTAAGGCCAAATGATGTACTAAAATGATTGCGATTTTCTTAGTCTTATCTTTCTTCTGTCCTAAGAGCCAATCTTGCTGTTGTTCTGGGGCTTGGGACGATCCCATCCCCCCCTTTTTCATCTGTTTAATGAGTGAACATCTACATCATATATTAAGTAATGAGAGACCCTGGGGGTCCCCATTGATCTTCTTTCCCTGCCATAATAAATGATAGCTTTATATTCAGGATCTCCCCCAATCTCTTGACTGCGTTTGACCCACTGGCCACATCCTACTCGTGTTTTTCCACTGGCCGCATCTCACTCGGGGTCATTCCTATCGGAGTCCGGCAATGCTTATTGACGGAGTGATCAAGTCCCCGTATCCTACTTATTTCAATTCTTTCTCGGCTGTCTCACAACGTTACGCTCTCACGTTCTGTTTGAGTGTCAGATCCCAGCTACCTCATCTCCACTCTCTACACCCACTTCAGTGTCCTGACCTTCACGTGGGAGATTTCCCCTCATAACAACCGGTCTAAGGCTGCGTGTTAGAGATGTGTACCTCCTTGTCCGTTTTGCTCAACTCAAATGATGACAATCTCACATTCACACTGAACAGATTATTGAATACTGTGGTTCAACTCGCTTAACTTGTGTCCAGTATCCAGGCTGTGGCCATGCTGCCCGGGCTGTAGACAGGATCCTGCCGACTACGCTAATTTGTTGTCGGTAAAATATTACCGAGTATAATTCTATAGTGAGTGAGTCAAACACAGCTTTATTAACAAAAGCTTTTGGGAGAAGCAGGGACCTCAAACAGGCCTCACCAAATTTCTCAGCTATTACAGACGATTTCAAAGCTTATATACATTTGCTGTTACTTGCCACACCCCCACCCCCCAAGTCACGTACACAGTTCTTTAATCCGTTCCAGGTGTGTCTCAAAGTGGGTGAAGGTTAGTGCTGTTGTTGTTTTTTGCGCACAGGATCTTAGTTTCAGCAGATGTTTCCTCCCCAGGTTCGGTCTAAAGGTCCACTTTCTTATCTTACTCCTTCATCTGTAAATTTCACACCTTGTCTGAAGTAAAATGAAAATGTCGCTCAGAGGGATTTGTAATGCTCCTCAAATTATTTTTATACTATTGCTAATATCATATTGATATTCAACATACAATGAGTTTTATATATCAGGCATATTTTACATAGGTCCATGGGTACCACATCACTCAGTGTCCTTTAGATATGCTGTCCAGGGAAATGGTGAATGATTTTCAAATTATATGGTTGAAGAATTAAGCTCCATTGGAATAAAAAGTTCTTGTCTCAATATTTCTATGAAAAGCAACAAATTTATGTAGAGCCAACACAAGTATGAGTGTTCTTCCTCAATCATTAAATTTTTTTGCTGACATGTGATCAGTTTATTTGAAAAATAGCTGGCAAGCATTTCGTTTTTAATCTCTTGGCAGGAAGCGGCAGTCATAGTCTTCAAAGCTTGATGACACCAATCCAATCAATGTTGAGATTGTGGGCAATTAGCAGAAGATGCACATTGCTATACTCTCAAATTAGTTATCACTTTTTTGAATAGTTATATACGATCAGATCATGATTAAAATTTTATTTCTTTAGGTAACCATATTTTGTTAAAGAAATTGAACAACTTTTTCAATGCTACTTGTAATTTATTCTAAAAGGCTGTGCATCAGGAAATCTTGGGGAAACATCTGCGTAATCATTAAAATATCCTGATACCTGTTCTGTTTTTAGATTGGGGCCTACACATTCCATTTAGACCCTGCTAAACAGTACATTTAATGTTTATATTAGAATTCAAGGTGCAGATTTGTTCATGGTTGCATTTCCCCTACTACCTGACATGTATGGCCTCTCTGGCAAAATTTGACTATATCTCAACATTTCTATTGGCCAGGGTTACATGTTAATATTAAAACCTGTGTTTACCTTATTCCTAGGTGACCTATCATTTGGAATTTTGTGAGGCACTCAAAATTTCATTACAATGCTCAATACCATTTTTATGGACAATTGCCCATTCCTCATTCGTTGGGACTTGAGAACTGGCCTCCATTTCCTCATAATACTTTAGCTTTCAAGTAATAATGCTTGAGCACTTTTTCCAATATAACTTATGTTGGTACAACAAATCTGTTTGGTATAATGTTTTCAATTACAATCCGGTCCATTACATTTCTAGTAAAAATAATCAGCTAAACATATCAGGCTTGTTCTTTTTACCTTCTTTATACTGTTTTCCAATAAATGAAATTTCAAAGTATCTTCCTGTTACAGGCACTTTTTAAAAAAAATTTGTCCCATTCTTTGGGCCTAACATCTAGTCATAACACAGTCAGCCAGCCATCCATCCAATATGTCATTTAAGTTTCTTCTACCTTACTTATTGTACTATTGTCCTTGATGAAGCCAGTGTGACTTTGCAGGTTAATTACCAAAGTAAAGTTAATTTCTTATATAGGAATTTGTTTCACCAGTCCCACTACAACTTCTCTGTTTTTCTGGTCATTCTTTAATCCAACTCTGTATAATGAGACAGGTTTGTAACTTCCATGTATGCTTCCAATTAACATTTCCTCTTTCATTAACTCCTGTGGAAGACAAATGATAACATCAGCCACCATCAATGGCTGGCTTGTTGCAGCATCTCAATATCCTTATTGGCTTACCTCCTTGATTTGAAATACAAGAAAATACCTTGCCCTTGTGTTGCAAGGGTGTGGATCCTCAAATTCTGGCAACACGACTCACCTGGTGATCATGGCCAATTCCCTGGTCTGGAATCTGAATGCCCTGATTGACTGTAATCCCTCTTGACCCCACCAAGGACTTGCTCCTCTTTAACTTTCAGGCATCACAATTTACTTGAAGCAAACTGCATTGTGTTTGCTGCCTAAGCTGATGAGACATGCTGCAGCTGTGACCTTTATGTGGTATGGTGCCGTATGTCGCCATGTCCATCGCTTTGACTGTTCATTCCTCCCAACTGTACTCCTTGCCTCATTCTCTCTGCTACAGAAGTAATGTAAAGTAGATAGAGGTTGGCAACCTCCAGGTAAGCACAAAGTGAGTGAATGTCTGCAATATCTAAGAGTCATTAAATGAGTTCTGCGTAGATGTGCATGTGACCCTGCATGCACAGCAACCTGAGAAAAGCACACAATTCGTGGAAGTCACTGAGCTCTAAAGTAAAGAGTTGAAAGACTGAAGTGGTGTCTAAGCTAGTCCCGGACATAATGATGTAATGAGGCTGGTGGATTCTGCTGTCAACTCATGTGCATAAAAAATCAGAGTTTCCTGGAATAGGGAGGCACATTATGGTTCAGACGCAGTTGGATGATGTCTGGGATGAGCAGTCAATGAGTTGCAGATGGCAAGTGCCTGTTCTGACTTACATTTTGGGAATTTGTACCATCTAGTTCAGGTAGAAGAGGAGAATTAGAAGTGGCATAGAAATAAGATGAGCTAGGCTATTAATCTCCTGCAAATGTATAGAAATAGGATAGTCATTGCTCAATAGTGAGATTCTGAAGTTGCCATTTCAAGCTCAAGGAGAAAATCTTGAAATATTTTCTTGACATCAAAATCGTGACTTCTTTTTCATTCTCACCATATTTTCCCAATGTTTTTACTGTTCCCCACACCAAACCTGGGAGAGGAAAATTTCACCCTGAATTTGTAATGTTGACCTTTTTGGCAACCATCCTCTGCTTTCATTGTCAAATCTGATCAAAACCAGTTTAAGATTTTAATCCTAAAGTTTACCTCAGTGACAATGACAGACTGAGTTGACAAATCCAATCTAAGGATTGGAACTAGTCTTAATGACGACCAATTTAGATGCAATTACATTTTCTCAAGTTTCATAATTTATTATGTTTATCAAACCTCATACGAGATTCCTCATCTTACCATCCCAGAGAGGCGTAATTTTAAAGAACTGACATACAAACATTTCCTGTACTTACTGTAGTAATTGGAACGAGGGCAAGTTGGATATTATTGTGTATGAGATCCTTGATTGGGGCTGTTAACCCTGGCCAATTGGGGAGACTTGGCTGACAGATATAAATAGGACTTTCAGAGAGTCTCCTCAGCCGAGGGACTGCTTCTGAGCTCGCAGGTCAGAATCCGTTTACTGTGTAAAAGTAAATAAAGGGTAACTTGGTGATGGGCTGCTGATCTGTGTGTGGTTATTTCAATGATGACAAGAAAACAGTATGCTTCTGAAGAAAAATTCACTTGCAGTAATCATCTTTGAGTTGGGGTACATTTTTCTGGCAACATGCCCTTATTTGGGAAGCTTGATTTGTTCGACCCTGCCTTAAGTCATGGCCTGGAATGTGGAATGCATTATTTTTTATGAGTAAAGGATACTGGGGCAGATGAAAAGCAATCACTAATCCTCTTGACTGCCTATGCACCCAAGCATTTTCGGTTACTAGCGTCCTAACTTTCCCTGAGGCATCAGGTATTAACACCTACTGAAGCATTTATTTACTTAAGGAATATTACAATCCCAAGCCTCCTCTACTTCTGAGACCCTATTGGTTTTATTTGGCAGTTCTGGATCAGGACTTTTGAATAGGTTAGGATGACTGGCAGAAGCATGGGATTTTGGGTTAACCCTGAATGAAATGAGAGACCATTTGTATGTGGGATTAATGATGTAACCATTGGAAAAGTGGCTACTATCTGTAGCCTAAATGGATTTCAAATAGGCACTGGCTCTGTTATTAGAAAATGTGACAAGTGGAACAGATGAGTTACAGGGTATCCCAATGGAAGTGGACACCCTCACCTGTCTGACTGAGCTTGGGGAACATCACTTCAGTGTAGGCAATCACAGAGCCATAGGCAGGGCATAACTTGAGGTAAGCCCACAGTGAATTCTCAAAACAAAGCCAAGGCTTGGCCAAATGGTTGAAATATTCTTCAGGATCTGGGCCAGCAAGCCTTTATTGCTACTGGTATGTGGACTCAGCAGCGAAGGAGTCCTCCGAGGCCTGACTTGAGTGTGAGAACTCATAGGCTAGTATCCAGGAGAGTGGTCTCCCTGGAAAGTCTGGAACACTTGAATAGCTCAGCATTTTTCGATTAGAAAATGGCTACCTGAGTAAAGTCCTAATTAAATACCCAGAAGCTTTTCAGGAAGGTATAGGGACTATCAAAGGACCCAAGGTCACCAGGAAGCCATTCCGTGATTCTGTGAAGCTTGTCCAGTGAATTTGCCTTATATGCAAAAGTAGAGGCAAAAATCAGGAGGCAGGAAAGCAAAGGATTCATCAAACTGGAACAGTTTGCTCAATAGGGAGCAATGGTTGTATTGATTTTGAGGCACAATGAGTTGGTTCACCTTTTTGTGGATTTTACACAAATGGGTAAACTGATTCTTGCAGCAACATAAACACCCAATCCCTCGCATAGAGGGCTTGTATGCAAAACTGATGGAGTAGGGGTTGGGCACTGTTGTTCGTGAAGCTGGATATGAGTGTATTTGCAATTGCAACTGGATGAAAGGTCCTAGAAGTTTGTCACAATTAATACCCATAAGGGTTTGTACTAATATACTTGACTGCCATTTAGGATATCATCAGCCAGCGCCCTCTTCCAGCGTACAATGGCGAACATTTTGCAGGTTGCCGTTTATCTAGATGACGTGCCGATAACTGGGAAGACTAATAAAGAAGAATTGGAAAACTTGAACATGGTACTTAAACATTTCTCCCAGCCAGGCATATGCCTTCGAAAGGAAAAAAAAATTGTGTTCAGGGACTCCAAGTGACTCCCTTGGGCTACAGTGTCAACAAGACCAGGTTACACCGGTTGGAAGATAAAGTGAGGATGAACCAGGAACCCTCAACATCCATGTCCGTACCAGAAGTTAGGTCTTTCCTTGGGTTGGTGAATTACTATAGAAAATTCATACATAACCTGGCTTCCATTTTGGCGCACTTTACACCTGCTATTGCAAAAGGGTCACCCTTGGAAATGGTTATCTAACGAAGAAATAGCCACCTGCTGTTGCAAAAGAGTCAGCCTTGGAAATGGTTATCTAACCAATAAATAGCCTTTAAGGAAGTGAAAAAGCAGAATTGCTTCCTGATCAAAATGCAATGTGGCTTTGGATCTGTTGCTAGTCCTTCCAGAGAAGCTTCTTGGTATTTAATTAGGACTTCATTTCTAATCAAAAAATGTTGACCCAGTCAAGGTGAATCTTTCTCAACCAATTATTGTCATCTAAGGTGTTGACTCACTAAAATCCCAAGCGAGAGGTGATGCTAACATGCTAACCTCCTGTACAGTATGGGGGTAGTGTTGGCTCACTGGTGGCCCAACAAGGCAGAACACTCGATAACATATTGCTTCCCAGGCTATGGCTGATGCCAAATGTAAATATATGCCCAGATTGAGAAGGAAGGTTTGGTGGTCATCTTTGGTGTGAAAAAGTTTCACCAGTACCTTTTATGGATGTACATTTGCAATTATAATGAACCATAAACCCCTGCTAGGCCTACTTAAAGAAGACGAGGCCGTGCCGCCCATTGCTTCCGGTCACATTCAGTGGTGAATCCTCACACTCAGTGCATACAGGATGTCAAGTGGCAAATGAGGATGCCTTGAGTTTCCTCCCACTGGCAGATATATTACCAAGTGGCACCTCCACTGGAAATGTCCATTCTGCTTTTAAACTTTCTGGACACCCTTCCAATTACTGCTGATAGTATCTGAATGTGAACATAGGACGATCCTGTCCTGGCCAAACCAAAATATCTGGTGGCAATGAAGGAAACAAAAAGGTTGTCATGACCATTATTGTACCCTTTCTAATTACGGTGAGACCAGATCACTGGAGAGGACGGCATATTACTATGGGGAGCAAGAATGATTATCTGAGTGATGGAGCTGTCAGATTCTGGCTGAACTCCACCAGGGTCATCCATGGGGTTCCAAAATGAAAATATTGACAAGAGGTTATGTCTGGTGGCCAGGCTTGGATGCTGACATGGCTGTATCTGTGGTGTGCCCAGAGTGCCAACAAGGACACAAATTATCACCAGTGGCTCCTCCACATTCGTGGGAATGACCAGGTAAACCCTGGACAGGGTTACATGTCTGTTATCCCAGTCCTCTGTTGAGCTCAATGTTTGTGGTCATTGTGGATGCTCCTTCAAAGTCATTGGACACGCATAGAGTTCATTCAGCACACTCCAGGATGATTATTGTAAAGCATTATTGTGAGCATCATTCATGATACAAGGACTCCCGGAAGTACTTGTCATGGACAGTGGCATGTCATTTACCAGCAGTGAATTTGAGTATCTCCTAAAGTTGAATGGCATTTGGCATATCTGGACAGCTCCATACCATCTGTAGTCCGATGGTCTGGCAGAAAGAGCAGTCGAAATGTTGAAGGCAGGCTTAAAGAAACAGTCTATAGCTTCACTGGATACTAGACTGTCCTGATACCTGTTTGATTATAAGACCATTCCTCTTATAACAGGGATTAAACCTGATATTATTAGAACTGGAATAGGGAGGGTGAAATGGCATCAGGAACACCAATGCTAGCCACATACCTCCTTGAACCAAAAGAGACCATTTTCTTCAGAGAATGAAGTTTGATGTTGAAACCACGTAAATAGCCCTGCATGGGTGTGAAGTGAGGTAGATCTGAGGTCAGGTCCTGTGACAAACAAAGTTTGGGTAGACAAGGCGGTCTTAAACAAACATGTGGATCAGGTGAAAGCTGCTATCTTGCAAATGGTGCAGGAGCAAAAATAAACCTAATCCCTTAGAACAGCCACAAAAGCTGTCAGACGCCATGGGGTTCCCCCCTCCGCCCCTCATCTAGCATCGAAGAAACTGCAAGAGACTGAAGTGGATGTGGCTTCAGTACCATTACTGTCAGAAGAATAGGAGGAATCTTTCCTGAGATGCTCCGGGCACAAGAAACTTGTATATCCTGCCCGTGTCCAAGTCAGAGTTGGAGGAACTGGAGCTTGGGCAAAAACATTTCAGGAAAAGCTACAAGACAAAGAACTGGCTTACATACCCTAACTTGGACGTTGGTGTGATTGTCGTGATTGGAACAGGGGCCAGGTGGATATCCCTGAGTATGAGATCCTTGATTGTGGCTGTTAGCATGGGGCAATCAGGGGCCACTGACTTACAGATATAAGCAGGAGTGTAAGAGAGTCTCCTCACTCTGGAGACTGGCTCTGAGCTGGCTGGTCAGAATCCACATACTATGCACATGTAAATAAAGGGTGACTTGGTGATGGAATACCGGCCTCTGTGCAGTTATTTCACTTACGTACGGCTATTTTATGTTGTCATGGATTGTATTCTGCATACAAATCACCTTGCAAATGGAGTCAAGAATGGAATCCAGGGTATCTGCTGTTTTTAAAAGAACAAAACTCATAGGCAGTAATTCACTTTGGGGCAGTGGGTGTGGTTTCTAGCCGATTGGGTACATGTCTTTTTTTGTTCTGTTGACTGAAGTTGGCCCTTTGTCTTTGGTATTTTACTGTGCATAGAATCGCTTGAAGTAACCTGCCATTAACCCTTGCTAGCCACTACCTCCTGTGCATGATCCGAAGCATTCTAAACTCTCCTTGGCCTGCCATTGCATATATAGCACATGATCAGTCTCAGAATGGATAAACAGAGTATGCAGAATTCACAATTGGTTTCTTCAAGAGTGAAGGTAATCTTACTGATGTCACTTCCTAATACGCTTGACTTATTCCTTGAAATGAGAGCCATGTTCCTTATGTGACAGCTAGATTTTAGTAGTTTATTACTTTATAGATCTCTCCAAGGTCAATGGGGCACAAATAATGTGTGTGTCTGCTTACAGGATGTACTGTGATTTAATATCATGCTAAATACCCCAACTGATTCCAACTAAGTATTCAGGAAAATCCAAAACCGATCAACATCCTTTAACTGCAAGCACCATGTATTGTTCCACAATAACTGTTGATGTCCGAATCAAGTTAAAGCTCGAAACAAAATGTGCAAAATTAAAATACATAGGCCTGTTACATATTTTAACATAAAAAAACTAAATCCTTTAAAAACATCAGTGACTGTCCTTTACTTCAACATATTTTCATTTTTATTAGCTTGTGTTTACATTAGTTAGGCCTGTAAAAACAGTCATAAATCATAAATCTCATTATCTTTTTATGTGTCATAAGGAATTCTTCCTTACAAGGTGTTTTACAACTAACCACAATTAAGCATAATATAATTTAATTCTTCACTTGTTTAACCAACTCAAAATTATTGAGAAATAAAGTGTGACAAACACCAAAATGCCTTTGTTTGTGGATGGAGTTTATTAACTAATCAGTATTGGATGTTTTTTAATCACCATGTCCAGAGATGTTATTGCACATCTGGAGTAGGTGGAGCTTGAATACTGGCTTTGTGGCTCAGAAGTAGGGCATTACCTCTGCACCACAACAGCCCCAACAACTCAGTTTCACAATTCCTCCTACTCACAATCCCCACCTTCTCTCTTTATCTCTATGTCTATGTACCCAGTCTATTAATTAATGAATCAACCCCATGGAGCTACTCAACTACTTTCCATATGAACATCAGGGGTTTGGTTGGCTGGAGGGTTGGTGATGATCACATTGGTGTCTAACCACATGGAATTCAGTCTTTGTTTTGGCTATGGAGGATTCAGGACCTTCTTGATTGCCAAAGCCATGATGGAGGTTATAGTGTGATTTGGGGGTAGAGAAATCAAGAAAAATAAGAATATTATTTGAATACCACCTCTTTATTTTCCACACTTTTTTTATTGATCAAAGTTTTCTTACTCTTTCAAGATTTTTATTATTTCTCATTATTAACGGATAAAATACAACAACATGTTTAATTGGGGGAGCACATTTTAGGACACAACATCACGTGTGTGGTGTTCATGCTGTATTTTGATTAAATTTGTAGTAGGAACTTGATCTAAACTGTTTCAACTGACATTATTGAATTTGTTGTATGTCTGTATGCTGGAAAGTTGCACGAAGCCTGTAGTTTACTATTCATGAAGAATGCTTACAAAAATAAAAAGGAGAATCTTTCAATGCAGCTGCAAAGACAGCAAAGTTCAATATTTCAAGATCATTTCAGAGAATTTGAGAATTAAAACAGACCGTAATTTTACAGCATTCTAGCATTACTTATACTGTTTTGTTTGAAATTTTCAGAACAATGCTTTTTATAAGTAAACACTCTATATATATTTAAGATGACTCAGTCAGAATCTTGTCAAAATAATCTCACTGAAAATTGTTAAATGTGTGAATGGACATGTAAGTGAGAAAATTTCAATGCTTGGCAAGATTCTTTGGTTTTCTTGGGGGGTGTGTATGAAAGGAGTGTCCATATGAATACAATCATTTTTAGACCTGCTTTGAAAATGTATTGATGTGTTTCCACTTCAATTTTTTTTTCAATATGGATCAATTTTGCACTCACTTGGATGTTGAAACTGGCATTAGGAAGTTGAGCACATTGATTCTCATGCTAGGGATCTAAGCACTCAGATTACGTACATCATGCATTAAGCGAGAAACAAAGGTTGGTCTTTAATCTTTCAGTAATTTTATATCAATAATATTTACAGTTTCCTCTTTGTCCTTCCACTAGTGGACATCCAGAGGCTGAAATGTGAATAGTTTTATTGTTGTGTTTGAAACAACTTGGATATATTGGACCTGTTTAAAGACATTTTTCTGTGAGACACTTTAATCTGTCAAAGAAGTGGCTGTGAATCCATTAGTCTGGCTTGATTTGCATGTAGTTCCCAGAAATCAAAGGCTTATGTTCTAACAGTGAGGATCCCTTAAATTATCAACATTCAGTAGCCATTACTTTAAACCAGTCAGCCATAAGGAGGAGTTTATATCTGGCATCCCTGCTTTTAAACTTTGGGTTGCCATTTTCTGAAAATAGTACTTCTCGCCCCCTCAGAGGATTCTTGTTACTTAAACAAATGTGCAGAAATTTACTCCCAACCATTAAACCTTGAATATTTTGAGAACACAGATAAATGTCTCAGTTTCTAAAAGTTTTGCAAAAATTTAAAATGAAACCTATGTTTACAAACTGTCCAGAATGTTCAGTTGGTTGAACTTGGGACTATGATCACATTAGTTATATCTTGCATCACATCAGTTCAAATTTCCTTCTGCTATTTTCCACAGTCAAATTAGGAATTTCTTCTGGAGATTCAGTCACTTTTGAAGTGACAGTGTTTCATTCTGATTTACAAGTGAAATGATAATTACATCCTTAGTTCCCCTCAGTGCAGAACTTTTAGAGGTACTAATTAAACTAAGGAACTTCTTAAAAATATGGGGAAATGAAATAATACTGAACATCTAATTAACAAGATGATAAAATGTGAGGCTGGATGAACACAGCAGGCCAAGCAGCATCTCAGGAGCACAAAAGCTGACGTTTCGGGCCTAGACCCTTCATCAGCTCTCTGATGAAGGGTCTAGGCCCAAAACGTCAGCTTTTGTGCTCCTGAGATGCTGCTTGGCCTGCTGTGTTCATCCAGCCTCACATTTTATTATCTTGGAATTCTCCAGCATCTGCAGTTCCCATTATCTCTAATTAACAAGATGAATTGCCCACTTTGTGTTCTCTGATTTAGTGATAAGCAGTTCATTTCATGAATTTGTTCTACAGCTAAAATGAAATTAGGCAGTTTTGTGGATTATGGAAAAAGTACACTGACTCAATTCCTTTACAAAAATTATCAAAAATAATGAAGATCCAATGCTTGTTGCATCAAATCTCATCTTTCCGTGAACTAATTCACTTACCAAAATCCTTTGCTATTTTCTGATGTCTTGGACCTTGTTAAAGTATTTCTCCTCTACCAGATTTAAGATATTTTAAATTATTTTTGTTCTGATGTGTAACATAGTGTTATATTTCGTTGGATGTTCTCAGTTGATGCTGTTTATTTGCAGCAAAGGTTTGACCGCAGGAATCTGTCCAGCACATCTATGAATTTGAAATGGTCAGCTGCAAATATGTGAAACTTAAATTCCCAAATGAACTTAACTGTAATTTTTTTTTCCAGAATGTATAGCGTTACTGAGGTGTGACACTTTTGGATTGAAATAATGCCCCAGGCAAGACCAATCAAACAGACAGTTAAGCTTCTGTAGTGTTGAGCTCTGTAGAATTCCTGCCAGCAGCACAACTGGTGCACTTATTCAAGAAAGAAATGTTTTTGAAAGAGTAATTTAATAAGTGACAAATGTTTTATGCATAAAACAATTTCCAGCTGCTAGTCAAAATAGTGTTACGTGTGGTAACAGGATTTGTTACAAACTAGGTTCGTTCTCCGTATCAAAACTGACAACCATCTAGTGAAATTGTCTTAATCAGAGAATGCACCATTTCTCAATAAGAAGTCATGTCTGGATTGTTCATTTACCTTTAATGTAAAATATCTTATTTGAAAATATTGCACATTATTATTTAATGAATTTTTAAATTTAAAAATGCAGATTCCTCTGTCTTATAAAATGTGAGCTTACACTATTAATTTTCTTGTTGGCAAATCCTGCATTTTAATGCCCTTGCGTCAAGTGAACGGCGTTCTTTTGTTTTATGACTTGTCATGTGGAATAGAATTTTTGTGATTGCAGTTGAATTTTGAACATTATATATGCTTTAATTTTTATTTTTAAACCTATTAAAACCAGCATTATTAGTATATGTTCAAATTTGTTTTTCCTTCTAAAAATCTTTTGCTGGGATCACTGCACTAACCCTCCATTCTTTGAATAGGGCAATGACTGCTGGAATGCATTAGAATGAGTAGGGAATATTTCAGTGATAACAAGGTGTAGAGCTGGATGAACACGGCAGGCCAAGCAGTATCAGAGGAGCAGGAAAGCTGATGTTTCAGGAGGTTCTAGGCTGGAAACGTCAGCTTTCCTGCTCCTTGGATGCTGCTTGACCTGCCGTGTTCATCCAGCTCTACACCTTGTTGTCGCAGATTCTCCAGGATCTGCAGTTCGTACTATCTATGAATACTTCATTACTTGCTTTGTGGACATGAAGGGAGATTTCAGAATGAATTGGAAATTATGGGGCTAGCAACTCTATTCATGTCAGTCCTACTGAAGACTCAAAAAGACCAATGTTGCAAAATTTTTGAAGCCTTGAACTCTTTTTCACGAATGTTACTTGTGAATACTACATATGCAACAGCTGAGTTTTGGAAAGGGGGAGAGAATATTGTAATGAGGCATCCAGCTGAGTCTTGAGTTCGGCCAACTGAAACATGATCTGATCAGAGGTCAGATTGAGTCCTAATATGACAGCACGCCTGCTGAGAAAAGAGAGACTGAGTCTGAAGGAAGTCTTTCATGTGTGCACAAGCTCTGAGGTAGTTGATAATCAGCTGGAGGCTATTAGTAGGGCACCCAGTGAAGTCTTGCACATTGCTGAGCATTAGCCCAGACCTTAGAAGCACCAAAAAAGAAAGAAACTGCAGAGGGGCCAACAGAAACCCCAAGCCCAGAGTGTCAGATACAGCAAACATTTCATTAACCAGCATCGATGGGAGTAGGGGCGTACTTGTTGATCAAATATTCCAGTTGATCAAGAGGCCTGTGTAAGCAATGTAAAAGCATACTCTGAGTGACAGAAATGTAATGCACGTGTCTACACATCACTGTTATACTATATTTACAGCATGAATCATTTAAAAAATAATGCAGTTTTTCCTTTGAATAAAGCTTACTGAGAAAGACCCTTCTCACTTGTACTGTCAACTGACTACTCGGACATCAAGGGGATCAAGTTAATACAGGAAACTTTGAGTAATTCAGACATGTCACTTTTGGCAGTTTATCGAGAGTGCTGGTTCATAAGGCGGTGGTTAAAATAAAGTTTGTTGTGTAATATTGTGGAGGATGTCACTTGAAAGGGAAAAATGCCCAGTTTTGAGCAAAAAATGCTCTTAGCTGCAAAAAGCTGAATCATTTGGCATGTTGGTCTGTTGGAGGAAAGAGGAAAAACAAGCCGATTAAAAATAATTTATGGCAAGAGCAGTATCATGAGCTTTACAGACTTCCACGAAATGCTTAAAGTGGTGACGTGAAAATAAAGTCATTTGAAATTGAGGCTGACACAATGGGGAGATCAAGCGTAGATTGGGTGAGTGCTTTTGCAGAGCACTAGCATTCTGTCTGTAGAAATAACTTGAGCTCCTGGTTACCTGCCATTTCAACTTATCGCTGTGTTCCCTGGCCAATATCTCTGCTACAGTGTTCCAGTGAAACTCAATGCAAGCTGGAAGAGTAACACTTCATTTTACACTAGGGAACCCTGCAACCTACTAGACTCAATATCAAATTCAATAGTTTTAGGGCCTGACCACCTTCTATGATGTCCTTAGCCCAACCCTCACACAATAGACTTTATCACGGCATTGGATGCTACCATTAACAACCCATTATCAGCTACTATTGATCCCCATTAGCAGTTGTTAATTCTTCCAGGCTGACCTTTACCCATTCCTTCATCTGCCCATCTGTTGTTCTGTCTCTTTGGGCTTCATCTCCATCTATTATTTAATACATGGGGTGTCGATCAACTGGGCCAATGGACTAAGGACTGGCAGATAGATTTTGGTAAAGACAAACCAGAGCAGGACATACAATGATGAAGGGTCTAGGCCCGAAACGTCAGCTTTTGTGCTCCTGAGATGCTGCTTGGCTGCTGTGATCATCCAGCTCCACACTTTGTTATCTTGGATTCTCCAGCATCTGCAGTTCCCATTATCACAGGACATACAATGGTTGGGCCTTGGGGAGTGTTGAAACTAGCGTCACCGGTAGATAAGTTGTTGAAGAAGGTGTCTGGTCTGCTTGCCTTCACCAAGACACAGCTTTCAGTATAGGAGTTGGGATGTCATGGTATTACTGTACAACACATTGGCAAGGTCACATTTGGAGTACTGTGTGCAATTGTAGTCACATTGCTGTAGGAAGGATTTTATTAAACCTGAAAGTGCACATGGTGGCTTAGTGCATAGCAATGCTGCCTCACAGTGTAAGGGACCTGGGATCAATTTCAGTCTTGGGTGACTGCTTGCGTGGAGTTTTCACCTTCTCCCCGTGTGTGCGTGTGGGTTTCCTCTGGGAGCTCTGGTTTTCTCCCACAGTCCAAAGATCTGCGGGTGAGGTGGATTGGCTATGCTAAATTGCCCATAGTGTCCAGGGATGTGTAGGTTAGATGGATTAGCCATGGAGAATGGAGCATGATTGGGTAGTGGCGTGAGCCTGGGTGGGATGTTCTTCAAAGAGTTGGTGTGGACTTGTAGGACTAAATGGCCTTTTCCCACACTGTAGGGATTCTATGCTCTATGAAAAATGACTTATAAGGATGTTACAGAAAGTGAACGGTTTGAGTCATAAGGAGAGGCTGGTTCGGCTGGGACTGTTTTCATTGGAGCATAGGAGGCTGAGGGGTGATCTGTTTTCTATCTGTCTCGTGCATGCCCATCACTCTTGTGCAATCTCAGGCAGGCGATGGCCTAGCGGTATAATTGCTGGACTGTTATTCCAGAAACCCAGAAAATATTCTGGGACCCAGGTTCGAATCCCACTATGGCAGATGGTGGAATTTTAATTCAATAAATAAGTGGAATTAAGAATGTAGCAGTCATGAATCTATCATTGATTGTTGGAAAAATCCATCTGGTTCACTGATGTCCTTTAGGGAGGAAAACTGCCATCCCTACCTGGTCTGGCCTGTATGTGAGTCCAGACCCACAGCATTGTGGGTGACTCTTAACTGCCGTCAGGCCAATTAAAGATGTACAATAAATGATGTCTAGCTAGCGATGCCCTCATCCCATGAATGAATAAAGGAAAAAAAGTGCTGAGTTTTTTCACCAATTTCTAATTTTGTTTCCGATTAACATCATTTGCAGTTCTTTAGCCTTTTGATTAATTAACAGGACTGCAATTGTATTTGTAAACATTTTACACTTCCTTGTATCTAGAGCTCTATACTGTAATGACGTGAAGTCAATATGAGGTCAAACATTAGAAATTGGGACTATGTTTTTCTTGGTCACTTTGGTGCAGATAGTACAATATTAGAAGTGTTATGGACCGGACTAGACCAGACCCTATCAAAATGTATTAAGAAGGTAGCCTAGACCTAACTTTTTATTATTTTAAAAATAAATATGAGATGCTGTGCTCCAGATATAATTTGATTGTTCAAACTACTTGATGTTAAGCACAGTTTATTCAAACACAATAGTTAAAATTCAATAAAAGAAAGACAAACTTGGAATAACTTAAGTTTATTGGAAAACTTAACAGGATAATAGATTAGAGATAATGGGAACTGCAGATGCTGGAGATTCCAAGATAATAAAATGTGAGGCTGGATGAACACAGCAGGCCAAGCAGCATCTCAGGAGCACAAAAGCTGACGTTTCGGGCCTAGACCCTTCATCAGAGAGGGGGATGGGGGGAGGGAACTGGAATAAATAGGGAGAGAGGGGGAGGCGGACCGAAGATGGAGAGTAAAGAAGATAGGTGGAGAGAGTGTAGGTGGGGAGGTAGGGAGGGGATAGGTCAGTCCAGGGAAGACGGACAGGTCAAGGAGGTGGGATGAGGTTAGTAGGTAGCGGTGGGTGCGGCTTGGGGTGGGAGGAAGGGATGGGTGAGAGGAAGAACCGGTTAGGGAGGCAGAGACAGGTTGGACTGGTTTTGGGATGCAGTGGGTGGGGGGGAAGAGCTGGGCTGGTTGTGTGGTGCAGTGGGGGGAGGGGATGAACTGGGCTGGTTTAGGGATGCAGTAGGGGAAGGGGAGATTTTGAAACTGGTGAAGTCCACATTGATACCATATGGCTGCAGGGTTCCCAGGCGGAATATGAGTTGCTGTTCCTGCAACCTTCGGGTGGCATCATTGTGGCAGTGCAGGAGGCCCATGATGGACATGTCATCAAGAGAATGGGAGGGGGAGTGGAAATGGTTTGCGACTGGGAGGTGCAGTTGTTTGTTGCGAACTGAGCGGAGGTGTTCTGCAAAGCGGTCCCCAAGCCTCCGCTTGGTTTCCCCAATGTAGAGGAAGCCGCACCGGGTACAGTGGATGCAGTATACCACATTGGCAGATGTGCAGGTGAACCTCTGCTTAATGTGGAATGTCATCTTGGGGCCTGGGATGGGGGTGAGGGAGGAGGTGTGGGGACAAGTGTAGCATAACAGTAACAGTTGCAATGTAGCAACATCCCTAAACACATCGTTAGCAAATTCAGAAAATGATTGTCTCTCGTGCAATTCTCCAATCCAAGAGGAAAGAACATCAGAAGACATCTCAGAATGCGAATGTAGCAGCCAGGAGAGATTCACTGCCTCCCAACCCTGCTGAGACCCCAGCAACAACTGCCAGAAGCTAACTAGAAATTCTGGATCTGTGAGAGCTTGACCACCCAGCTTATTCCCTCGTTATCTCACCATGTGATAGTAATGACTCTCTTTCAGGTCATTTCAACTTTCCTCTGAAAGGTAACTTGGTAATATACCTCAATTTTTGAGAACTTCCTCATTGTCCACTTTAATTTGAGGAATTATCAATTCAGAATCATTTGAACTTGGTTCTTTACTTTGGTTTGTAACAGGTAACACACTCTCCTTTTGCTTCATCCTTCCCTGTCAAAATACCTTCCAAGCATATTCACATGCAATGCTCTGTCAGATTTCCTTCTCTTAGACATTCTTACCAAATAATTTACCTCACTCATTTTCTTTTTGAGTTGCTAAGGTCAACTAAACCTTACTTTTAAGGATTTAGTTACCACTGGAAGTAGCACTCACACTTTATCTTCACTCGCAAAATTGTGAATTTTTGATTTCTTGTCGGCTTCCTGTTTCATCACTTGCTGTTCTACTTTTAAATGCTGTCTGGTCAACTCATCTGCTCAATTTAATCTGTCCATGAAATTTGTCACATAGACCAATATGTGGTCTCTGAACTCTAAATCACCAATTTCTCCTTAATTAATTTCAGTGGTTCTCTCACCTCATGCCCAAAAACTAATTCAAATGAAGTGAATTTGATAGATTCATCCCTGATTGCACAAAGTACAAATAGGATTCCTTTATCCCAATCATCTGTGTAATCTTAATTATAAGGCCTCAACATGGTCTTTAATGTTTGATGCCACTTTTCTCATGCTCATTGTGAATCTAGATGGCATTTTAGTGGGTTTGAATTATTTTATTCCTGAGCTATTTGTAACTTCCTTGGGCAATTTTGATGTCACATTGATTGTATCTGCTTCTATCTGTTTAGTAGTCCGTATCTGGTGAAAATTTTGAGTAATTTCATCTTCTCCTTTTTGCTGTGATTCTGTGCAATGGAATATTCTCTGGACATGTTATAGTCACATCCGGTATGGTCATCAAATCCTGATTCCCTTTTTTGTAGTTTTAGATTGGGATCCTTGTAAAAGGCTCCTGAAATGTTGGAATAAGTGTTAAGGGTTGTGGTTTTATTGCTGCCTGAGGCTTTCCAATTCCCTGACACATATGACATGTTTGGCAAAATTCAACCACATCCTCATGCATTCCAGGCCAATAAAATGTTTTTGTATTTTGGCTTGAGTTTTTCTTACTCTGAAATGATCTACTACTGGTCATTCATGTGCGACTTGCAACACCACCTTTTTACAACCCATCAATAATGCATATTGTTGAGCTTCTGCCCATTTCTCTGATTATGTGATGGTCTCCATTTCCTCATCATGACCTCATTGTTAACATAGTAACATTCTGGGATACACTCAGATTCGTCTTCTGCTTTTTGATCAAATGGCCATAGTTGTTCATCTTTCTGTATTTTAATTAATGTCTCCAAACTAAGATATCCACTTTGTCCTCTACCTGTTCTTGTTTTTCCTTAACCTTCTGATCAAACATAGTCTCTGACAAAGGAATTTCAGTTTCGTTACCATTATTCTTTGATTTCTCCTCCTGCTTCAACCTGTGGCTTTTGATCTTGTTAGCACACAGTCAGGGGAAAATCCCAGGATATGCTCCCTTTACTACCACAATTGCTTGATTTTCCACTGGCTGTTCAACCAGCATAGGCATCACTCCCACCTGTGGTCCAGCTATATCATTCCTAAGGTTAAACTATATTCCTGGAAATGAGAATTCTCTGCTGCTACCACCACTTCACCCTTTTTCACCGGACTTTCCAATCTCACTTTATGAAATGGATCACAGCTGTCCTCACCATGAATTCTACATGTTACCAACTTTTGTGGCAATACTCCTTTTGAATTACATACCTTTTCATCTCTCACCATCAAATATTGACATGCTCCCATATCTCTTAAAATTTTAATTTCTTTACCCGCTTACCCTGAAATATACCAGTAAACCTTATTCTCGCAAGTATATTGTTTAAAATCATGTGGCACTTTCTTCTCAGCCAATCCTTTATCACGTTGTGAATTCAGTTGAAGCTTTTTAGCTTCCCCTGCGCTTTCCTTCACCATTTCAACAGAACTCTTGGCTTAACACATTTTCCTATATCTGTCTTCCCACTGCTTTTTCTAAGCTAACAAGACTGTAACTTCTTCTAGCCTACTTTATTGTGGTGAAAAAACCTGAGTTTTTTTAAAATTTCTCTTTACCCTTCATGGGCTTCCTTTTTGTCCTGTGGTAAACTTGCTTTACCAACTGCAATGTGATCTCCTTTTCCCTTATGCTAGAGGATTTATTATAGGTCAAAATTGATGTTGGAAGCCAAACTTTGATTTATGAACCAATTCATAATCATCTACTATTTTCTCTGCTAATGTTGTAGTACTCACTTTCTGCTCTTCCACATGAGGTCTCACCCTCCAGGAAGTGGATTTTTGAATTTCTTCAAAATAATAGTCTCGATAAGAACATCATATATTTAATCTATTTTCGGTGCATTTACTACCGATGAAAATTACTTTGTTTGATCCTTTCTAACCCTATGTATGTTTAACTAGGTTCCCTCCTTAGATTCTGGAATGCCATTTGTAGGTTTCTAGTACTAGCTAATATGCAGTTTACGTGGCATTTTTCACTTCCTTGTATTCCCCAGATACTTTCTCTGATAGTGATGCAATTACTTCACTAGCTCTATCTACCCACTTTGTTTAAATCAGCAATACTCACATGGTCACAGGTCATTTCATTTGTTTAGCCTCTTTCTCGAATGAAATGAAAAAGGCTTCTAAATCCTTCTTGTTGAACTTGGGCAATACTTGGACCTATTTCAACAGATTCCCACTAGGTCTTTGGCTATGATGGGATTGCTGTCCATCACTATCCTCCTCACCAGATCTACTTTCTATTTTTAAATCCACTTTTCTTTCTAATTACCAACTTCTGAAGTTCAAAATCTCTCTCTCTGCTTTTCTCATCTCTCTTTCTCCCTTTTGTCTGCTAGGATTATCCTTTCATTTTCTTTTTCCTCTGCTTTCAATCATAATTCAAACTGTTTCATTTCCTTTTTATGTTCAAGCTGTTACATTTTCAAATGAATTTTAGCTATTTCCCAAGTTTCTAGTAGCATTCCTGGCAATTGTAAATACTGCATGACTGCCACAATTATCTCCCCCTTCCCTCCCAGATGCAAGCAACCCCAACTCCAGCTTGTTTGAGAATTCCAAAAGCATTGCCTTGCTCACTTTCTCTAAAGCATCCAAAGTGACTTCTTCTAGCCCCCAGGAAACTTTGAGTGACTGAAAGAGCTGTGACTACACGAGGCACACCCTGATTAAACCAACCAAATTCAACACCCGAAATAAACAACACGAACACTTAGCATTTGCTGTCTTTGAGTCCAATAATGCTAAACCCAACCTGGAACTATGGATTTTAATCCCACAAGCGCCCCAAATTTGTCATGGACCAGACCAATGCAACTCTATCTTAAGATGGTAGCCTAGACCCTAATCTTTTCTTATTTTAAAGGTAAATATGACGTATTGTGGTCCAGACACAATGCTAGTGTTAAGTCTAGTGTCAATTTGATGTTAAGCAAAACAATTTATTCAAACATTACAGTTAAAATACAACAGAGGAATTTGGAATAACTTAATGCTGTTGGGAAACTTAACAGAATAACAGACTATTTTACCAGTAAACTGTAACTGTTCCAGTACATTAAGATCCCATACACACACCCTTGGCAAAATGGAAATTCAGAAAATAGATTGTCTTACATGCAGTTCTCCAGTTCAGGTGGAAAGAACATTAAAAGACCATTCTGTCCGTGCTGTATGACTCTATGACTCTACGACTCTATTCAGAGAGAGAGAGAGAGAGAGAAGCAGACAGGAGAGATTCATTGCCTTCTAATCCTGCTAAGATCTGAGGAACAGCTGCTGAAAGCTAAATGAAAATGCTGGATCTGTGAGAGCTTGACCACACCCACTCAAGCTGCTTCTATTGTTCCAACTTTTAAAAAAAAACTCAAGGCCTCACAAACTGTTTATCTTCTCATAGACTATTTGCTACCTGTTCCTTCCCCCCCCAATCTCTCTCTAAAATAAACCAGGACCAAACACACCACTTAAAGCTATAGCATTGTCACAGGAGACAGTTCTAACAGAGAGTGATGTTTTTCAATTTGGCATTATTTCAGTACCAGTTGTAATTCATCTGTTTTACATGGACATTATTTTAATGTCACTGGTTAACTTTTATTGCAAGTAGTTTATGATTAATGTAAAATGCTGTTATTGAGTTGCTCAAGATTATTCATCTATATTTACTGGTAAGATAAGTTCTGGCCTGTAGAAATTGGTTAGTGCACACTGGGAAAAAGTCAGAAAATACCTTTTTTGTGCTTAATTGATCATTGATGATGAGCTTCTGCAAGATCACATAGAAATGTAACTGTTTTATCTGGGTTCTAGATACATTCTACACACACTGCCCACATTCTCCACTTTGGTTTCCAGCAGCATGGTGGCACAGTGTTTAGCACTGTTGCCTCACAGTGCCAGGGACCTGGGTTCGATTTCACCCTCAGGTGACTGTGTGGAGTTTGCACATTCTCCTTGTGTCTGTATGGGTTTTCTCTGGGTGCTCTGGTTTCCTCCCACAGTCCAAAGCTGCGCAGGCTAGGTGGATTGGCCATGCTAAATTGCCTGTGGTGTTCAGGGATGTGTAGATTTGATGGGTTATAGGGGGATGGGTTTGGGTGGGATCCACTGAGGGTCTGTGTGGACTTGTTGGACTGAAGGGCTTGTTTCCAAGTTATAGGGATTCTTTGATTCTAATTATTGAGTTTATTGAAAGGGAACTAACACAGGAATATTTTGTGACAATATGGTATAATGGCCATTAATATGTCCTGATGAAGGAGGTATCCATAAGTGAAGAAGGATGATCTCCAGGCACATAATGGAGAGAGGCTATGGAACATCTATTATGCATAGTGAAATAAGATTGCACCTGTATCTGCTGGTTCAAAAGGAAGGTGAAAATGTATTCATCTGCGAATACCTGCAGGATAGCAGTGTACCACCAATGCTAACACATTACTGTTGATTTATGCTTTTATATGTAGAAGTGGGCCATTCAGCCCCTTGAGAGTGTTCTGCCATTTAATGATGTCGTGGATGATTTGCAACTTAATTCCATTAGTTTGCCTTGGCTTTACTTCTGCTCATACCTGTGTAGGGACATATGATGGCCTTACTGTGTCATTTTGTGCTTTTTGCTGCTTCAGGGAATCTTTCAAGGCTTACTAGCACTACAGCACATAAATCTTAGATGTTTTTGAAGAATTTGACGCATGGCTTACAAAGCACCAATTACTGTTTCTTGAATTATGGACCTCAGCAGTAACTTGAGCATTGGAAACAGATGCTTATGGTGCTGAGGGCATGCATAACTGTGGACTTCACTGCAGATGAAGCATGCTTGATGGAAGCTACAGTGGAAAGACATTGTTGCACTCTTAGCTTGAGTTTGGAAGAATTTCAAAAGATAATCCTACTGCAGGTGTACCAATTTTTCTCTTTGAAAAAAATCCATTTAACAGGAGTTTGAGTCCAACTGATAGGGAATCTTCCTGAAGATTTGTTGTTTTCATGAGAACGCAAAAACATGAGTTAGGAACAGGGCCATTTGATGCCTTGAACCTGTTTCTTGATATAATATTGTGGCTGATCTAATTGTGACTACACCTGCCTAGCCCCAATATCCATTCATCCTGTTGCTAATGAAGAATCTGTCTGTCTCTGCCTTTCAAATGTTCAAAGCCTTACTTCCACCGCCTTTGAGGAAAACTTCCAAAGACCAAGGCTTACTGAGAGAGAAAATTTCTCTTCATTTGCATCTGAAATGTGCATCCTCATTTTTGAGCCAGTGACCTCTAGTTCTCTTATGTCCCACAAGAAGAAACATTTTTTCCACAACCACCCTCTCAAGTTCCCTCTTTCCTGCCACTCCACTTCAATGCACCACCTTGCTCCCTTGCCAACATCTCTAACTCAGACTTGCTGCAGTGCTCCTACAAAGCTCAGCAGAAGCTGAAAAAACAGCATCTCATTTGTCATTTGGCCTCTCTACAGCCTCTTGACTCAATATCAAGTTCAAAAGTTTTAGGGCTTAAGTTCCTCCCCAACTCTCACATTCTGGGCTTTGTTATTGCATTGTCTGCTATTACACACACACACAACCTATTTTTAACCACAAACAGTCCCCATTAATAGCTATTCATCCTGCTAGAGGGGCCATTAAACATTCCTTTTTCTGTCCAGCTGTCCTCCTCTCTCTGGATGTGAATTTGCTTGCTGAGCTGGAAGGTTAGTTTTCAAAGGTTTCGTCACCATTCTAGGTAACATCATCAGTGAGCCTCCGATGAAGCGCTGGTTTTATGTCCCGCTTTCTATTTATCTGTTTAGATCTGTCCTCCTCCCTCTTTTGGGCTCTATCTGCACCTATCATTTACTCCATACCCCTCTCCCATCACCCAGCCTATCTTCTGCATAAAAACAAACATTTTCCAAGCTACCATCAGTTCTCAGGAAGGGTCACTGGACCCGAAACGTTATCTCTGCTTTCTGTCCACAGATGCTGCTAGAGCTGCTGACCTTTTCCAGTAATTTCTGTTTTTAAGTCCCCAAAGGATCTTGGGTGGTTCAATCCGGTTACCTCTTAGTCTTGTAAACTCCAGCGGATATGTCAGTCTGTCTAACATTTTCTCATAAACAAAGCTGCATATTTTTGTTAGCCTGTTGAGTCTTGTCTGAACTGCTACCAACACATTTGAATCCTTCCTTATTTAGGTATTGCTATACTTCAGATGTGGTCTCATCAGTGCCTTGTACAACTGAATTATAGCCTCCTGACTTTTGTATCCAATTCTCCTTGCAATAAACAATAATATTCTATTGGCTAAATTACTTTTCTGGCATAAAAGCTTTTTCTGAGCCACAGACGAGGACACTGGATTCCTTTGCATATCGGAGCTCTTCAATCTTTTACTATTTAAACAAAATACTTCATATTCTTCCTGCCAAAATGGACAATTTCACATGTTCTCTCATATTCAATTTGCCAGCTCTTTGCCCATTTACTTAACCTATCTATATCTATTTTGTTGTCTAATTGTGTTCTCTTTGTAATTTACTTTCTACTTACCTTTGCATCATCATCAAATTTGCCAGCCATATGTTTGCTCCCATTTTTCAAGTTATGACATGAACAATAGAAATGTGAGACCCAGGCCCTGATTCCTGTAACAACCAGAGAAGATACCCATTCATGACTACTGTTTCCTGTTAGCTAACCAATTTTCTGTCCAGATAACATTGTCTCCTGCACCGCCGGCTGTCATGTTCCACAGTAATCTTTTGCTGTGGCAACTTAGCGGATGTCATCTGAAAATAAATAGAGTACACTGCAGCCCTGGTTCTTTTTTATCCACTGCACATGTTATTTCTTTGAAGAACTCCAACTAGTTAGTTAATTCCCTTTCACAAAATCATGTTGGCTGGCTAGTCCTGATTGCATCATATGCCTATAACTGCTGTACTATAATACCTTTAATAATAACTGATATTTCTTCTGATGGATGTAAAGCTGTCTTGATTGTAGCTTTTTACTTTTTATCTTTACATTTTGAAAAAAATTACATTTACTACCTTGAATGTAGGAAATTTTGAAAAATTAGAACCATCACGCAGCTTTCCCACTAAACGTTTTTTATAAAGAGCACAGGATGAAATTCACTAGGATCTAGGAACTCATCAGCATGCAGCTCCAACAATTTAGGCATTACTACTTCCCGAGTGATTATAATTTTCTTGAGTTCCTCTCTCCCTTCTGTTTCCTGATTTTATAACTATTTATGGGCTGCTACTTATGTTCTCCTAACGTCAAAATTGATTCAAAATACCAAAATATTCAGTTCGTCTGCCATCTCCTCATTTTTCATTGTTAATTTCCTAAACTCTCTTTCAATGCAACTCGCATTCACTTTGATAACTCTCTTCCTTTTCCAAATATTAATGAAAATTCTTGCTGTTTTAAATTTTCTGCTAGCTTTCTTACATTCTGTATTCCTCCTGCCTTATTATACTTTTGCTTTTTTAAATATCCCTCTTCAAATAATCTTCTGACCTGCCACCCATGGTTATACAATTACTGGTCATTTCTTTGACACTATTTTTAACTTTTATGGTGGGGCTTCTCCTTGGACTTTTTCATACTCATTGCATAGTAAGTATTCTGTGTATTCTGAAATATCCTTTTGTAAGTTTACTGCTGCATCTGTATTGATCTATTTTTAACCTTCATTTGCCAGTTCAAGTAGTTAGCCTCCATTTATGCCCTTATAACTGACATTATTTAAATTCCAAATACTGGGGTTGAACCCACTCCTCTTTTCACTGTCAGGCCAAAATTAATCCAATCTCATTTCACAGTAACAAGTCTTTTGCAATATGCTTTTTGGTAATCTCCAGAATGTGCTGTTCCAAGAAACTATTCTGAACTTATTTTATGAACTATTCTTCTGAGCTACTTTCTTACGTTTCCAATCTACATTTTAGATTAGAATTCCCATGATTGTAGTTATTCCTTTCTGACAAGGTATCATGATTTCTTCGTTTAAACTCCATCCTGTGTGACTGCTGTTGCGGGGTCTGTACACCACGCCCACAAGTGGCTTCTTGCTTTTGTCATTTATTGTTTCGACCCAAACTACTTCCACTTTCTGGCTTCCTAATCTTAGCTCACACCTCTCCATTATGTTAATAACAGCGACATTCCTGCACATTTTCCTGGTTCCCTGTCCTTCCGAAATATTCCTGTATCCCTCAACATTCAGGTATCAGCTTATGTCATCTTATCGCTATGTCTCCGCAATGTTTATCAATGTCAGAAGATAGATGAGGAAATGGTACACGTTAACTTTGATCGATCATATTGAATGTTGTTCAGTGTTTGAATGCTGTTCCCTGGAATTTTATTTGTAACAAAAACCAAGTCATTATCATGTTAAATTGTAGGCGGCCAAATCTGACTTAGGAATTTTTAAAGATTTTTTTGTTAAAACTATCAAACCAGGAAGGCAATTGTAAATTTGTGAATTAATTTACTGTGAATTAACTTTTCTTTCAAAATTAGAGCACGTGCAATGTACTGGCATGGATTGAGTTTACTTAACGGTCAGAAATCAGGTGGAATAATTGGGTCATTCTCATGTTGTCAAGCTGTGACCAGTAGGATCCTGGCTGTTTACAATCTGTTTGATTATGAGAACCAAATGTATTTTTCAAGTTTGAGAATGGCAGAAAACTTGGTGCTAATGTGTGTTGTGAGGATAATGCAAAGAAGCTTCGAGGGGATTTTCAATTGCTGAGTAACTGGGCAAGAACATGGCAGATGGAATACACTGCGTGTTAAGTGAGTTTATCCAGTTTGGTCAGAAGAATGGCAATGCAGAACGTTTGTTAAATAGTGAGACATTGGTAAGTATTCATTTCCAAAGGGGTTTGGGTGTTCTTGTTTGGCACCACATTCACAAGCAAACACTGCCTGCACTACTGACCTTCGGTAGCAGCAAGGCGTACTATCTCCGAGGATGGCTGGAAGCCGCTGCTGAAGCCCCGCCCCCCAAAGATCAGTCTTTTCACCGATCCCGGGAAAGAAGACGTTGCAAAAGCTGCCCAAACGTTTTCATGGCTGCCGGACCGAAACCACCTCAATGCGGAAGCCGCCGCTGGTCATGGTCGATGTCGCAGCCAAAACCAGGAGCCTATGCTCACCCCTCCATCAGCTACCACCTCACCGCCGTCTTTTTGATCCCGCTCCGGACTAGCCGCCTCGCTATCGTTTGTCAGAGTCCTGATGTGGACTCACCACCCACCGCTTCGGATCTCGACGAAGAACGCTTTCATATCGCCTTTCACCAGCAAAACGATGAAAGAGGAAAAAGAGTAAAAACGAAAAGCAAAGTGGACGAGTCCTGGGCAGAAGAGCTTACTAAAGAAGCCATTCCTGGGAATTAATACTATTGCAAGAAATTGCTGAACCATATTTTTAAAGTAAGAATTTAAGCTTGAATTATTTTCATATGCAAAAAAAATCTCCACACCCTATCTGATGTTGTTAAAGTTTGTTGGATCGCCTAGCTGGTTTCTTGTTTCGCAGACGTTTCGTTACCATGCTTGGTAACGTCCTCAATATAATCAGCCTATCTGATTTATATTGTATTCTGTCGATGATTGTGAAACAGCAATGTGAATTTCAGGACTCAGTTACAAACTCGAATATGTCTGTCCTGAGTCAATACAATGTGGAAATGGAGGAAAACAGCAGGCCAGGCAGCATTAAAGAGGCTGGAGGGTTGACGTTTCGGGTCGGGACCCTTCATCATGACCTGATATTCAGTATGGAATCACATATGCCCTTTCGGGAAGGAAACTGCGATCCTTACCTGGTCTGGCCTTCATGTGACTCCCGACCCACAGCATTGCGGTTGACTCTTAACTATCTTATAGGTAATTAGGGATGGACGATAAATGCTGCCTAACCAAGCGAAGCCCCTCATCCCATGAATGAATAAAGAAAAAATAACGCCCTTTGGTTCTCCTCTTGCATTGGAATGAAATCTACCTTTTTAAAGGCAAATGAAATAAATCATGAACACTAACAGTTTACTTTTTCTTTGGCTGTAGTCCTGGTGTGAAATCAATACACAGTGATTCCTAGTGATCCTGTTTGGTGATCTTGTGTGCTGTGTCAATGTTGAACAACAACTGCAATGAGCAGCCAAGTCTTTCTCACCAAGTTTCATAGTTATAATCATTGAATTTTAGACAATCAACAATTCTATTCATATACTGTATTTAAATGTTGCTTGTAAAGTTTTCTAATGTAAAATGATTTGAAAGTTCTAACCCAATAGTACATATGGTTAATGACCCAATTTATATATATAGCATGACTTGCTACTTTCCAAGGACTCTAGAAATGCAGCCCTTTTAGTATGGGAATAGTGAAAGTGTATTGGCCTTACTTATTGTGGTTATCTTAATTATGAAATCTTACCAGCCTAAAATTTAAAAATTCTATATGGAATATGATTTTTTTATCATTTTGGAATTAGTAATGAGGAATACTCTTCAGATTTTGACCCAAAAAATCCAAGCTTTAGAACACAATAAAGGAATGGTAACATTGTACGTAACAAAGGACATGGGGTTGCCCTACATCTTTTTCAAAATTAAATATTATGATGCAGCTGAAAGGCCATTATATAGGAGACATGATGCATTTTTAGGCACTAGTTCATGATGAGCTTATTCGGGGCTTCAAGTAAACATGGAAGATGGCGATTGGGAGACCTCAGTAATTAGGAACAAGAGCAGACTGTCTAGATCCTGACGCCTGCCTAATATCTTTGATTAACCTATTTATCAATTTGTATTTAACATAATCAGCTGCTAGAGTCATAGAGACGTACAGCATGGAAACAGACCCTTAGCTCCAACTTGCCCATGCCAACCAGATAATCTAAATTAATCTAGTCCTTTTTTTTAATATGGGGTTACATTAGCTACCCTCCATAGGAACTGTTCCAGGGTGTATAGAATCTTGAAATATGAGCACCAATGTATTCACCATTTCTAGGGCTACTTCGTTAAGCACTCTGAGATGCAGGTTATTGAGTCCTGGAGAATTATCAGCCTGTAGTCCCATCAATTTCCCAAACTTCATTTCCCTACTAACACGGATCTCTTTCAATGCCCCACTCACTAGACCTGTGATCCCCTGTATTTTTGAGATGTTATCTGTGTCCTCCTTTGTGAAGACCAGATCAAAACATATTTAATTAGTCGCCTTGACAGCCACCTAATAGTGTAGCCATCTACCTGCTCAGGTTGCAAAACCAGTTACAGCAAATGTTATGGTTTTGATTGCCATCCTCAGCCTGCGGTGGCATTATACATTACCCTCCTGGAGGAAAAGGCAGGTGA
The DNA here is from genome assembly GCF_030684315.1 of Stegostoma tigrinum. Lineage (NCBI taxonomy): Eukaryota > Metazoa > Chordata > Chondrichthyes > Orectolobiformes > Stegostomatidae > Stegostoma > Stegostoma tigrinum. The sequence continues at coordinate 60,118,756 of NC_081363.1, read as the reverse complement.
ACAATACACTCTGGCGCTCCTGCCCCACATCAGCATCCTGAAGGGGACTTCAGCTGTGTCTACATGTCTGTCCCGGTTGGCAGCCTTTGGAGGTTGCTGCTGCTTTTGGGATGGCTGGTGCTTTTCCTCAATATCCCTAGGCCTTTGTAGCACAATGATGACTTCTGCTGTGTGGGGAATATCAGCGACAGAACAGGTTCTTAATAACATGAAGTCAATATTTGTATCATATGCACAAATAACAGTTTAGTGTGCTCTCCGATCCAGTGGGATATGGAGGATTTCAACAAGGAGGCCATGCAATATGTCTACATGGATCTTTGCAGTCGTGGCCCTTATTCCGATGAATGCAGAATAAGGCATGCCACGCAAATATAGTAGGAGATTATAAGTGGGACAGGATTACCATACTCCAATCTTGCCATACCCCATATCCCAAGAAAGGCAACATTGCATGAGATGGAAGGAAATCAGCTTTGTGCTGTTGTGCAGCTGATAAGGCCTTGGATTGTCTTTCTGAATTGTTGCTAGCAAGTGACATTGTGAAGGTTGTCTATGATCACTTCTGCTTCACGCAGATGACGGTGTTTGATAACAATCAGTGACATTGTCAGGATTACCTGTGGCTTAGATATGTACACCACAGACTTGGACACCTGTTTCACATGCACACAACGTATATTTTTAATCTGTATTGTGTAAGTGCCTGATGAATACCATTGCCCCTGAAGTGCCTTATAATGCACAGAAATGGAATCTGCAAGCTCAGACAGAAAGAAACACTTTCCATTATACATCCATGACTTAGGTGAGAATGGAAGAGAACACAAGTTGTGTTTGCTGTGCAAACCGTTATGTTGTGATGCCTGAAGCCTAAATCAGAGTGGTGGTGATCGTTCATGACTCGCTCACCCTCTTCCACAATGACCCAGTCCCCCAATGCCCGATCACCTTCAATTCTGTTACATTGAGTTGACTCCCTTCACAGTTTTGTCCCCATTGCATCCCAGTGTGGTGCTGTGAAATCCCACAATTCATTTCTCCAACTTTCTTACCATAGTGGTGTTGCCTGATAACCTATCTTGAATTTCAGTGAGCAGAAGCTGTCCCCCCCCACCAGCAAAAATTGACTGTAGTCTGTCCCCTGTAATTTTGTTTACTTCTTGTCAAGATAGAAGCTCAGAGGAGCAAGCAGCGAGCTGGAGTTGCCAGACACCCACTCTGTCTTTCAGGTTGGGAATGTTGCCATTTTTTTCCTCTCTGTTGCATGAGATAATGAGAATTATGTATAAATAAGGTGAGATTAGATACAAATGAGATGAAAATGCATGTAAGTATGCCTGTTGCCACTCACTTTGTTTCTCAATGTTAAGAATCTAATTTTTCCAATTTCTTCATATTTTCCCATCCAACTCACCATTGTGTATGTTGTCCAGGGAGTGGGAAAATTCAGCCTGTGTAATTTTCTGTTTCAAGCTCTTCTGCAGCTTCCTCTTTAAATTTGTCTGTACTAACTGGCTCAATCAGTTGGCTAGAGTACTTATGCATTGGGAGGCAGGAAGTTAGAATTTGGCGTTTGTGAAATTTTAGGGGTGGAGTCTTGCGTGGTTCTTTTAGACAATCATGTGCTTTTTCTGTGCTTAAGATTTAAAGTGGATGTCTGTGAGCAGCAGCTTGAAAGTTTGCAAGTACACAGAGCGCCTGAATTGAAATACTTGTAAAAAAGCCCTTACAGTTAGCAGGCCAAGCAGCAGATTTTAAAAGGACAGCAAACTTTTGAATTTAGCCAATCAATTTTAACCAGGCACTAGGATACCAACAACCTAATAAATTTCAACCTGACGGTTTTGACAACATAGGATCAATCCTATTGTAAGAGATATTGATATGCCATCAAGAGTATAAAAAGAAGAGGACAGTTGGACAAAGCCCCAGAGCTAGCTGCTATCTGCCAAAGCCAATGGCCCTGAGCTCTCAAGGGAAAATTGCTGTCTTTCACAGCTTTCTCTATGTCTTAGAAAAAGCACCATCTAAATAATTACAGTAACAATGCCACAATATTCCAGACAGAAGAATCAACAAAGAAGGCACAGATATTCTGGAAAACATGTAACCTGGCTATAATTTTGAGTGATTAAATTCCTTTTATTATTATAAGTGGGACTCATATTTATTGCAACAGCATATCATTAGAATCTGGCTTTACTCGGGAATAATTAGGAATTAGAAGGGATTTTTTTGGTTTGTTAACAGTTTAGTTAATTTGTTCACTGGTTGAGATAGAGAGAGAGAGTATCAGGGATTTATTTTATTGAGCTGTTAGAAGTTGTTGGAAAGGACGTTGTGCCATTTTTCACACCCCTTTTACAGATTATAGGGTGAGGCGCTCCTCTTCGGGTATTTCTGTTTCAGTTTTCAAGGAGGGGTCAACTTCTGCTTTATAAAAGATGGGGGGAGGGGGCCACTATGTCTGGGATCTGAATGGGTTTGGACAGATTTAGACAGAGCTGGGAGATTTAGGTTATGAAAGGTCCCAGCAGATTTAAACAGACTTGAGGACTAGTGTCCTCGATCTTTAAATAAAATCTAAGTGAAAAGTGGAAAATCTGTTTAATTTTGACTGCTTGTCAAAATCAAAAGTGGCATAATGGCTGTTTCAGTGACTAAGAGTTTCTGGGACTGGAAGAAGTAACTTGTGGGGTTTTATAAAAGGTGAGCAAGGCAAAGCCGTTGCAATTGGCAGAGAAGCTGGAGTTGGGATTGCCTTTGTCCATGAGAGAAGGAGAGGTAGATACAGCAGTAGCTTGACATTTAAATGTGCTGGAAATGCCATCTAGATCTTTGGAAATGGCTCAGATTCAATTGCAGATGAAGCTGCTTGAACATGAAGGGGAACTGAAGCAGTTTGAATTATGGTTACAAGCAGAGGAAAGAGAAAACAAAAGAATTTCCCCAGCAGTATAACAAGAAACGGGAAGAATTACCCTAGCAGAACGAAACAAAATGGAAGAACTGCTCTGGCACAACAAAAAGAAAAGGAAAGAATTGCTGTGGCTGAAGAAAAAGAAAAGGAGAGGAAAGCCCCAGGAGAAGAAAGGGAAAAAGAGAGAAAACGAGACAAGATAGGGGAAAAAAAAGAGAGAAGAATGGGAGAAAGGGAGAGAGTTTGAACTTCAGAATTTGGCAGTTACACAGGAAAGTTGCCTTAAAAGGGTGGAGATGAAGGTAGAAATTAGACTTAGTTAGGAGAATAGTGATCATGAGCAAATCCATCATAGCCAAAGGCCTGGTAGCAATATTTGCAAATATGTCCAAACATGACTAAAATTTGATGAAAAAGACGTAAAAGCCCTTTCCATTTCCTTTGAGAATTTGGCTGAACAGATGAACGTGCTGGAGGTGTCGGAGAAGGTGTCCGGAGAATATGAAGAAGTAAGACAGACTATTTTGCGTGCTTGCGAATTGGTACCAGTAGCATGTAGAGAATGATTCAGAAATGTAAGAAAGGAACGAGGTCAGACTTATATCAAGTTTGAAAGAATTAAACAGAGCAGCTTCGATAGATAGATGAGAACATTAAAGATAGAAAAGACATATGAGGCTCTTAGAGAGATTATTCTGCTGGAGGAGTTTAAAATCCAGAAATGATAAGAACTTAAGTTGAGAAACAGAAAGTTAAAATACTGAGAAGAGCCGCAGAGATGGCGGATGAATATGCATTAATGCATAAGTTGAAATCTAGCTACTGACATCGATTTCATTCCGTGAAGGTACAAATTGGGCAAGATGGAGATCTTTCAATTAAAAAAAGAGTGGATCACACGGGGAGCAGTTTACCACTCGTGAAAAAAGAAACCTAAGAGTGTGGAAAAGAGGTGAAAGACCTCATGTGTTTTCACTGCAATAAGGTAGGATACACACAGTCGCAATGCTGGTGGTTAAAGAAAGGTGCTGGAAAAAGGATGTGGTAAAAGAAGCTAAATCAGTGACATTATTCAAGAAATTGATGAAAATACCAAGAGAAGTTGAGGAGCAGCAGGATGGTGCACAGCTAGTCACTGGCTGCATTGTGAGATAGTACCCAATCTTTTCAAAGACTTTACCTGTATAGGTAAGATTTACTCAGGTAGAACGGGTCAATAGGTTAGGCAGTTAAAATTTTGAGAGAGAAATATGAGCTATTCTGCCTCTAATAGTAATTAATGAAAATATTTGTACTGCTTCTGAAATATTGCCTGAGAGAGTGATAATCTGTGGAATAAATGGAGAAAGGAGTAGTCTTTCCCCTGTGTAAGATAAGGCTAGAAAGACTGGGAAAGTGATAGTGGGAGTGATGGAAAAATTGGCTATTCCAGGAATATAGTTTATTCTTAGAAATGATATAGTTGGACCACAGGTCAGATTAATGCCCATTGTCGTAGAAAAGCCAAAAGAAAAACAAGGAATTGAGGAGTTAAAAGAAAAATACCCTGGAATCTTCCCAGATTGTGTGGTGACGAGATCCTGCGGCTATAAGTTAAAACAACAAAGGAAAATAAAAGAGAAAGATGAAGGAGTTTAGGTGCAGTTGGCTGACACATTGTTTGCTGAAATGGGAAATTTAAAACCGAAGCAGGTAGAGGATCACACAGAGGTGTTTAGTTCTGAAAGATTAATGGAGTTACAGCAAAAAGGTGAGATGATGAAGAAATTATATCATAAATATTTGGAAAAGGAATCAGAGTGTATTCCAGTATGCTATCACATTAAGGATAAAATCTTAAGGCAGAAATGGAGACATTGGCAGGTTCGTGCAAATGAGAAATGGGCGGAAGTTCACCAGATTGTGTTGCCAGTAGAATACAAACAGGTAATATTGTGGGTAGCTCAATTACCTGTAGGAGGTCATCTAGGAATGAGGAAGACTCCGGCTAAGATACAGAAGCACTTTTTTTGGCTTGGATTACATAAAGATCGGGTTGAATTTTTCCACACCTGTCATATGGTAGTAAAGCCACAGACAGTGATAAAACCAGTGCCTTTAATGCCGATTCCTGCATTTGAACAATCTTTTACATGGGTTGCAATTGATTTGTCTAGGTTCCCTCCCTAAAACCAAAAGTGGGAACCAGTATTTGCCAACCATAATTGATGAGTCTACGAGGTTTCCGGAGGCAATTCTATTACGGAATGTCAAAGGCAAAAAGTGTTGTGGAGGAGTTGCTTGTTTTCTTTAGCTGTTATGGACGACCAAGGGAGATTCAGTCAGACCAAGGGTCCAGTTTTACTGCCAAATTATTTAAGGAGGTCATGAGTAGCTTAGGCATTGAACACTTTTTAAATCAAATGCATACCATCCTAAATCCCAGGGAGCATTGGAAAGCTGGCATCAGAAGCTAAAGACCATGTTGAGGGGTATTGCTGGGATTACCCAAATGACTGGGGTGAAGATATCCCATTTATGTTATTTGCTTTTAGAGATACTCCAAATGAATTGACTCAGTTTGCTCCATTTGAATTAATAATTGGACACAAAGTAAGAGGGCCTTTCAAATTAATTAAGAAAAAGTTATAGGTCTGAAATCAGAGATATCACAGTTGGATTATGTATCTGAGGTGAGAGCTAGACAGCATTTGAAAGTGGCACAGCACCAAATGAAGCAAGAAGAAGATAAGAAATCTAAAATTTGTACATTTGCCTGTGGGGAGAAAGTATTGGTGCTGTTGCCAGTGGTAGGAGATCCCTTCAAAGCAAGGTTTAGTGGTCCCCACCAGATTGAGAAGAAGTTAAGTCAGGTGAATTATCTGGTAAACATGACAGATTGGAAATAAATTCATCAGGTCTGTCATGTAAACTTGCTAAAACATCACTATCATGGGCGAAAGGAACCGGAGAAACAGGTATTAGTTACTGCCGCTCGGAGTGAGGAATCAAATACAGATGATTTGGATTTCAATGTGCCTCAGAATAAATTGAATAATGAGGAACAAAAACAAAGTTGCTGGAAAAGCTCAGCAGGTCTGTTTGCATGTGGGAAGGAGAAAAGAGTTAACATTTCAGGTCCGGCGACCCTTCCTCAGAGCCTTAAGGAATGGGATAGGGTAGTGAGCTATCTGAGTCAGGAACAGAAAACTGAATTGAAAGACCTGTTGCAGTGCTATGAAAACCTATTTAGAAATAGATTGGGAAGGGCTAATACCATAGTACTTCAGGTTGATGTAGGGAATGCTGTTCTGATAAATCAATGCCCCTACTGGCTAATCCTTTCAAAGCAGCACAGGTTCAGAAGGAAGTGGAAGCGATGCTCCAAGTCAAAGCAAGTGGAGTTTGCCGACTGTGTTGGACCCCAAACCTGATGGTACTTAACAATTCTGCATAGATTATTGGAAGGTCAACTGTGACCAAATCTGACTTCTAGCCAATTCCAAGGCTGGAGGACAGTATGCAATAAGTAGGACAATGTATTAACACCATAAAGTTGGACTTAGTTCATGATTACTGGCAAGTACCTTTTGTAGGAGACAGCAAAAGAAGTTTCTGTTTTTGTAACCCCAAATGGGCTATACCAATTTAAAGTAATGCCTTTTGGAATGAAAAATTCACTGGCTACTTTTCAAAGACTTATGAACAGAGTTGTTACAGGATTGACTAATTGTGCCATCTACATAGCTGACTTAGTGATCTATAGCCATTCGTTGAAAGAGCACATGAAGCATTTGGCAAAGCTCTCTGAGAGACGACAGAAGGCAAAGTTGGTCATAAATTTGGTAAAAACAGAATTTTCAAAGGCAGAAGTGACATCTTAGGGCGTAACATTGGATGCGGAGCAGATTCTACAGGAAATTTATACCGAACTTTACTAGTGTAGGTGGCACCATTGACTGATTTGTTTAAAAAAAACATGAAATTTTGATGGACAGAACAATGCCAGGAGCCATCTGAGAATTTAAAAGCAGTATTAACATCACTAGTTTTAGCCATGCTATAATTTTTTTGAGCCTCTTTTAAGTTACTGTTGTTGTGAGCAATGTAAATGTTTTACTGCTGGAGCTACTTATGTTGTTACAGGAGGATGATTGTGGAATTGAAAGGCCTATCAGTTATTCAAAGAAACTCAATATCCACCAGAAAAAATATTCAACCATTGAAAGAGTTATTCGGTTTGGTAATGGTCTTGTGACATTTCAATGTTTACATTGCAAACAGTGCATCAGAGACAATTGTGCATGCCAATCACAATCCTTTGACAATTAAGGACAAGAAAACCAGATTATTTCATATTGCAAGGATTTAATTTACAGACTGTACATGTTGTGGGTTGCGAAAATATTATTGTGGATGCTTTACTGCAAATTTAAAAGAAGATGTTTATATAAGATATAAACGGTAGGGTTCAATGTAATATATAGATAGAATTAGTATGTAATGTGTAAATCTAGATTAATGAGCTATGGACCTAGTAATATAATGGAGTTAAGATTTTAAAACAAAAAAAATGAAGCAGTCTTTTCATGGTTCGTTTTTCTCTTAAGCGGAGAGGTTTTGCGAAGTTGAGTATAGTACTTGTAGATTAGGAGGGAGGAAATTAGAATTTGGTGTTTGTCACATCCTTAGAGTGGGAAGTATTGTGTGGTCCTTTAAAAGATCATCTGCTTTTCTGTGCTCAGAGATGTAAAATGGATGTCAACGAGCAGCATCTTGAAAATTTGCAAGCATACACAGAATGCCCGAATTGAAACATTTGGATCAAAAGCCAGTACAGTCAGAAGACCAAGCAACAGATTTTGCCAAGACAATAAACTTTTGAATTTAGCCAATCAAATCGAACCAGGCACTTGGGTTTAAATTTAATAGGTTTTTGGTTTCTGACGGTTTGGACAATGTAGGACTAATCCTATTGTAAGAAGTATTGATATGTATCAAGAATACAAAATGAAAGGGCAGTTGGACAAAGCCTCAGAGCTAGCTGCTATCTGCCAAAGCGAACAGCCCTCAGCTCTTAAGAGAGAATGGCTGCCTCTCACAGCCTCCTCTCCGTTTTAGAAAAAGCACCATCGAAAGAACAACAGTACCAACGGCACAACTGGTTATATTCATAGAACATAGAACATTACAGCACAGTACAGGCCCTTCGGCCCTCAATGTTGTGCCGACCTGTCATACCAATCTGAAGCCCATCTAACCTACACGATTCCTGTACGTCCGTATGCTTGTCCAATGACGACTTGAATGTACTTAAAGTTGGCGAATCTACTACCGTTGCAGGCAAAGCATTCCATTCCCTTACTACTAAGTCGCCAGGCCCGGATCAGATTTGTCCTCGGCTGCTGTGGGAAGCGAGAAATGCAATTGCTTCGCCACTTGCGAAGATCTTTGCATCCTCGCTCTCCACTGGAGTCGTACCTGAGGACTGGAGAGAGGCAAATGTAATTCCTCTCTTCAAGAAAGGAAATAGGGAAATCCCCGGCAATTATAGACCGGTAAGTCTCACGTCTGTCGTCTGCAAGGTGTTAGAAAGGATTCTGAGGGATAAGATTTATGACCATCTGGAAGAGCATGGCTTGATCAAATACAGTCAACACGGCTTTGTGAGGGGTAGGTCATGCCTTACAAACCTTATCGAGTTTTTTGAGGATGTGACTAGAAAAGTTGATGAGGGTCGAGCTGTGGATGTGGTGTATATCGACTTCAGTAAGGCATTTGATAAGGTTCCCCATGGTAGGCTCATTCAGAAGGTCAGGAGGAATGGGATACAGGGGAACTTAGCTGCTTGGATACAGAATTGGCTGGCCAACAGAAGACAGCGAGTGGTAGTAGAAGGAAAATATTCTGCCTGGAAGTCAGTGGTGAGTGGAGTTCCACAGGGCTCTGTCCTTGGGCCTCTACTGTTTGTAATTTTTATTAATGACTTGGACGAGGGAATTGAAGGATGGGTCAGCAAGTTTGCAGACGACACAAAGGTTGGAGGTGTCGTTGACAGTGTAGAGGGCTGTTGTAGGCTGCAGCGGGACATTGACAGGATGCAGAGATGGGCTGAGAGGTGGCAGATGGAGATCAACCTGGATAAATGCAAGGTGATGCATTTTGGAAGGTCGAATTTGAAAGCTGAGTACAGGATTAAGGATAGGATTCTTGGCAGCGTGGAGGAACAGAGGGATCTTGGTGTGCAGATACATAGATCCCTTAAAATGGCCACCCAAGTGGACAGGGTTGTTAAGAAAGCATATGGTGTTTTGGCTTTCATTAACAGGGGGATTGAGTTTAAGAGTCGTGAGATCTTGTTGCAGCTCTATAAAACTTTGGTTAGACCGCACTTGGAATACTGCGTCCAGTTCTGGTCGCCGTATTATAGGAAAGATGTGGATGCTTTGGAGAGGGTTCAGAGGAGGTTTACCAGGATGCTGCCTGGACTGGAGGGCTTCTCTTATGAAGAGAGGTTGACTGAGCTCGGTCTCTTTACATTGGAGAAAAGGAGGAGGAGAGGGGACCTAATTGAGGTATACAAGATAATGAGAGGCATAGATAGAGTTGATAGCCAGAGACTATTTCCCAGGGCAGAAATGGCTAGCACGAGCGGTCATAGTTTTAAGCTGGTTGGTGGAAAGTATAGAGGGGATGTCAGAGGCAGGTTCTTTACACAGAGAGTTGTGAGAGCATGGAATGCGTTGTCAGCAGCAGTTGTGGAAGCAAGGTCATTGGGGTCATTTAAGAGACTGCTGGACATGTATATGGTCACAGAAATTTGAGGGTGCATACATGAGGATCAATGGTCGGCACAACATTGTGGGCTGAAGGGCCTGTTCTGTGCTGTACTGTTCTATGTTCTATGTTCTATGTACTCTCTGAGTAAAGAAATCACCTCTGACATCTGTCCTATATCTTTCACCCCTCAATTTAAAGCTATGCCCCCTCGTGCTCGCCGTCACCATCCTAGGAAAAAAGCTCTCCCTATCCACTCTATCTAACCCTCTGATTATCTCATACGTCTCAATTAAGTCACCTCTCAACCTTCTTCTCTGTAACGAAAACAGCCTCAAGTCCCTCAGCCTTTCCTCGTAAGACCTTCCCTCCATACCAGGCAACATCCTAGTAAATCTCCTCTGCACCCTTTCCAAAGCTTCCACATGCTTCTTATAATGCGGTGACCAGAACTGTACGCAGTACTTCAAGTGCGGCCGCACCAGAGTTTTGGTTCTGGAACTCGATCCCTCTATTAATAAAAGCTAAAACACTGTATGCCTTCTTAACAGCCCTGTCAACCTGGGTGGCAACTTTCAAGGATCTGTGTACATGGACACCGAGATCTCTCGGCTCATCTACACTAGCAAGAATCTTACCATTAGGCCAGTACTTTGCATTCCGGTTACTCCTACCAAAGTGCATCACCTCACACTTGTCTGCATTAAACTCCATTTGCCACCTCTCAGCCCAGCTCTGCAGCTTATCTATGTCTCTCTGTAACCTACAACATCCTTCATCACTATCTACAACTCCACCGACCTTGACCGACCCCAACTCCTGAGAAGCTTATGACATCCAGAATTCATTATGGATAAATCCATTAAGAGCTATGGCATCCCTAGAAAGCAGTCCCACAATATGTTGAATTTTATATCCAATTTGAAAGGAGAAGATTGGGTCTTAAACTAGTGATTTAAAACTAAAGAAGGACAATTATCTGTGTATGAAAACTGAGCTCTCAAAAATGATAATAAAATGTGAGGCTGGATGAACACAGCAGGCCAAGCAGCATCTCAGGAGCACAAAAGCTGACGTTTCGGGCCTAGACCCTTCATCAGAGAGAGCTCTCAAAAATGAATTGATTAGTGGATAGATCAATGGAAGTACTGTAGGAGACATCTAGGGGGATACATCAGAAAATCCAGAATAAGTATATGCTTACCGCCAAGAAAAATTCTAAATTGAGCATCTATATATTGTGGTTAACAAAATAATTTGGGGAAATATGAAATGTAAGCGAAAAAGCTTTTATACCTGTATGAAATTGAGTGGCTTGATAAATGATTGGTTAGGATATAAAGAATGACAGCATGATTAAAATGTTAATCAGAGCCTGAATTTGGGTATAAGAGGAAGCTAGCTAAGAACATCAGAATATGTATTATGAGTTTGTACAGCTTTATACAAAGGAAAATAACAAGTAAAGTGAGTGTTCACCTACTTGAAAATGAAAATGGGACTGCATAGTAATGACAGGGCAATCATGAAAGTAATGAATAAATATTCTATTTCTGGTTTCACGACAAAGAAGGCATAAAACACTGTATTAATTTTTACAAACCAGGAACTGGAGGTGAGAGAGGAACTTAACGAAATCACAATCACAAAGAATGTGGTACTGAACCAGCTTGTGGAGCTGCAGTCTAACAAGTCTCCGTGTCCTAATGAACTTCTTTCAAATGTCTTAAAGGTTGCAGAAAGAGATGGTAGATGCATTGGGGTTCCTTTTTACAAAATTTCCTAAATTCATAAAAAGTTCCATTAGACTGGAATGTTGCAAATAAAATGCCTGTATTCAAGAAAAGAGGCAAGCAAAAGGCAGTAAATTGTAGGCTAGTTAGCTTGACATCCGTCATCGGGAATGTGTTAGAATCGATCCTTAAAGAGATTGTAGCTGCAAGTTTAACAAAATCCCAAGGTAATTGTGAACAGCCAGCATGGTTTAGTCAAAGAAAAATAATACTTAATTGTTTATTGATATTATTTGAAGAAGTAATGTGTTGTGGATAAAGGGCTGAGGCTACAGATGTAGTACGGTTGCATTTCTGAAAGGCTTTTGATAATTTGCCACACTGAATGTAATTGTTGAAACTAAGTGCTCACGGTGTCTGTTTAACATATTACCATGAATAGAAGGTTGGCTGGCTGACAATAAATAGTCTATATGCATGAAAGGATCCTTTTCTAATTGGCAGTTTGTGATAAGTGGAGATCTGCAGGTTGTTTGTGAGGGCCCTCAACCATTTACAATGGACATTATTGACTTTAATGAGGGGAATAGAGTCCATAGACAGTACCAGGTAAATAGGAAAATATATTGTGAAGAAGATATAATAAAGTTGCTGATGAATTTAGGTTGAATGAATGGGCAAGCATCCAGTTGATGGAGTATAATGTGGATAAAGTTGTTCACTTTGTCAGGAAGAAAATAAATCCAAAGCAGGGCATTTCTAAAGTGGAAGTGATGTGATTATTATGGACCAGATAAAGTCTCCCCTCAACATATCAAGGAGATAGCCTAGATCCTAACTTTTATCTTAAAGACATTCATAAAGCACTGCATTCCTGGCGTGATTTGATTAGTCAAAATAGTAGGCTTTAAGCAAAACACATGTTATTCTTACACTATGGTTAAAACACAAAAAAAAACTGGTTTAACTTTAACTCTATGGAAATACTTAACAACATGACACGTTATTTAGCTAGTACTCTTCAACAGTTTCACTTTAGCGACATCCTACAAGGCAAAAGTAGCAAAGCAGATTTCCCTCACTTACTATCCTGTCCACTCCAAGAAAAGGAACACTGACAAAATGACTCAAGCAGCAGACAATGACCGCTATATCTAGCAGCTTTAACTCCAAAACCCCAACTTCAACAACTAATATTAAGCCAAAACCATGGATTGTGTTATCATGACTCCAAACACTCATGCTTCTTTTGTTTAATTTAAAAAAAACCCAAAGCAATTTACTCTGCTTTCCATGGAACAACCACTTCATCACCAGATTATTGCTGTGTCCTCATATAATCCCAAACTATACGCAAACAGCCAGCATGGTTTTGACAAAGTAAAATAATATTTAACTATTTATTGGAGTTGCACCTCTCTTCAAGAGAAACAGGACAGAACAAATCCCTGTCAAAGGCATATATCATCATACCTTCCCCTCCTCAGAAAATGTAAAAAGGTGGCTTCATTTTCAAAGACTTTTACTCATACTTTATGAGTACACCACATTATATGTATATATATTCCACTAAACCTAAACATGCAAACATTCAGTATCACAGTCCATTTCTTCCTCCAATGAATACCTCCATCTTCTTTCATTCAAACTCATGGCAGTGCAACATCAATTAAATTCTGTCGCCCTGCCACCAATATAATTTTCAAATTTAATGGCTGTAAAAGTAAATTCCATTGAAACAATATAGTATTTTCAACCTGGAGATAACAAGAACTGCAGATGCTGAAGTTAGAGACAACACAGTATGAAGTTGGAGAAACACCAGAGGAGCAGGCAAGTTGATGTAGCACTATCAATGCTGCCGGGCGTGCTGTGTTTCTCCAGCTCCAGACTGTGTTGTCTTTTTAAAGATTGTTTTCCCCCAAAAGTGTTAAGGGGTTATGTTCAGTACATACAATTGTCTCAGATTGCTGGCGACATAGATGTTGAAATGTTGCAATACCAACACCAAACTCAAAGTCTGTTTCTCAATGGTGGAATATTTCTTTCAATGATTATTCAACTTTCTTGGTGACATACCCAATGGATCCTTTATTCTCTTGTCATTTGCTGGTATGAGTACAGCACCAACACTCACATCACTTGCATCAATAGTCACCTTGAGTGGCTTTGCGTAATTAGGTTTTGCTAACACTGGAGCAGGGGTCAACACAGCTTTCAGGCTGTCAAATGCTTTCTGACACTCTTCCATTTTTCAACAGGTCAGTCAGTGGAGCACTTACGCTGCTAAATTATTTTCAACAAAACCACTCAGTACTAGGAAGTGTAGTACTCCACTTTTCATCAATGGTTTGAGAAACTCTCCAATAACCTTTGTTTTCTCATCTCATGGGGCCATCTGGCCGTGTCCAATGACATGGCCCAGGAATGTGACTTGGGCTTTTGCAAATCTACTCAGGTAGATTTTTTCACTAAGCCTGCCTTCGGAAGTCGGTCGAGCGATTCTGCCAGATGTTCCAAATGCCCCTTCCATGTGTGACCAGAAATCACCAGGTCATCTGTGTACATAACACAATAGGTTAATCTTGAAAGGACCCTTTGGGTTTGCCTTAGAAGTTTAGCTGACACATTCTTCACACCAAGTGGCATGACTTTAAACTGGTAAAGTAAATTTGGTATTATAAAAGCTGAAATTTCCTTTGCTTTTTTCGGATAAAGGTACCTGCCGAATTTTCTTTGTAAGTCCAACTTAGAAATATAAGTTACTTGTCTCACCTTCTCAGTTGTCTTCCAAATGTGGAATAGGATACAAATTGGATTTTGTAAATTTGTGGTAGTACACACGTAGCCCTTGAATATCATCTGGTTTTGCTGCCATTATTATGGGTGAGCTCCATTTGCTGCAACTCACTTCAACTATGATATCTCTATGCATGCTGTCAAAGTTTTGTGAATCTGTCAATTTTAGAGGGCTAAGCCTTAAAGGATGTTGCTTAACTAAAACAGCATTTCCTATATTTACATCATGCATAATCATATTAGTACTTACCAACCTAGCCCCACATATCTTTCCATGTGATTGTAATAACTCTTTCAGGTCATTTTGATTTTCCTCTGGAAGGAAACTCAATAATTTATCCCAATTTTTGTTCTTCACTGTCCAGTTTAGTTTAATTCAGGGGGTGGTGAAGATGTACTGCTATTATTGCCAGACTATTGATCCAGAAATTCAGCTAATGTTCTGGGGGCCAAGGTTTGAATAATGCTGTGGTAGATGGTAGAATTTATTTCTAAAAAAAACAGAATTTATTTAAAAAAAAACCTGGAATTAAGAATTTTCTGATGACCATGAAGTCATTGTCAATTTTCAGAAAACCCATCAGGCTCACAAATGTCCTTCAGGAAGGGAATCTGCACCTCACTGTCTGGCCTACATGTGACTCCAGACCCACGGCAATGTTGTTGACTGTCAGTTGCCCTCTGAAATAGCCTAACCATTCAACTGTATCAATTGCTAAGAAGTCTCAAATAAATGAAACCAGACAAATCACCTTGCATTGACTTAGGCACCAGAAATGATAATGGCAGAAACAACCCTGTCAACCTTGTAAGGTACTTCTTACTAACATTTGGTGGCGAATGCAAATATTGGGAAAGGTGTCTCACACACTTGTCAAGTAACAGCCTGACATTTTCTGTAAAGTGTGATTCCACGTGTCTGACTATGTTTCAGACACCACCACCCCCATCCCTGGATGTGTCCTGTCCCACCGATAGGACAGACCCAGCAGAGGTGGCAGCACAATAGATATAACCGGGAGGACTTTGCCCTGGAAATTCTCACCATTGACTCCAGACCCCATGAAATCTCAGCTTCAGTTTAAACATGGGCAAGGAAACCTCCTGCTGATTACCAAGTACTGTCCGTCTTCAACTGATGAATTAGTACTCCATATTGAATAATAGGTAGAGGAAGCACCGAGGATGGCAAGGCCATAAAATGTACTCTGGGAGGGGGTTTCAGTGTTCATCACCAAGGGTGGCTTGGCGGCCATACTACACATCAAGCTGGTTGGGTCCTAAGCACCACATCTGCTAGACAGAGTCTGCAGCAGGTGGTACAGGAACCAACAAGAGGGAAAAACATACTTGTCCTTAACCTTAACAATCTGCCAGCTGCAGATGCATCTGTCCTTGACAGTATCAGTACAAGTAACCACCACACAGTCCTTGTGAAGGCAAAGTTCCGCCCTCACATTGAGAATAACCTCCATTGTGTTGTGCAACACTATCACCATGAAAAATGGGATAGCCTTTGAAGAGATCATGCAGCTCAAAACTGGGCATCCATGAGGTGTTGTGAGCCATCAACAGCAGCAGAATTGTACTCCAGCACCATCTGTACCCTCATGGCTTGGCGTATCCCCGACTCAACCATTGCCCAACAAGCCAGGGATCAACCCTGGTTCAATGGAGAGTGCAGGAGGGCCAGGAGCAGCACCAGGCAAACATGAAGAAGAGGTGTCAATCTGGTGAAGCCATCAAATAGGACTACTTGCATGCCAAACAGCATAAGCGGCAAGTGACAGACAGAGCTAAGCAATCTCACAGCCAGTGGATTAGCTCTAAGCTCTGCAGTCCAACCACATCCAGTTGTAAATGATGGTTGGCAAATAAACAACTGACTGGAGGAGGAGGAGATTCCTCAAATATCCTTAAACTCAATGTTAGATGAGCACGTGAGAAGGCTGAAGCATTCTCAGCAATCAGCAACCAGAAGTGCCGAGTGAATGATCTAGCTCAGCCTTCTCCGGTAGTTTCCCAGCATTACAGATTTCAGTCTTCAGCAAATTCAGTTCACCCATGAAATAACAACAAATGATTGGAGACACTGATTACTTCAAAGGCTGTGGACTGTGACAACATTGGGGGCACAGTACTGAAGACTTGAGCTCCAGAACCTGCCGATCCCCTAGCTGTTCCAGTACAGTTACAATACTGGCACCCACCTGATAGTGTGGAATTGCCTAGGTACGTCCTGTACATAAAAAAAAGATTAAATCCAACCAGACAATAACCACCCCATTAGTCTACTCTTGATCATCAGTACAGTGATGGAACATGTCATCAACAGTGCTATCAAGTAGCACCTCCTCAGGAATAACTTGCTCATTGAGGCCCAGTTTGGGTTCCACCAGGGCTTCTGATCTCATTAAAGCCTTTCAAACATGGACAAAAGAGCTGAATTCCAGAGGTGAATTGAGAGTAACAGCCCTTGACATCAAATCTGCATTTGACTGAGAGTAGCACCAACGAGCCCTAGCAACACTGGAATCAATGGCTATCAGGGGGCAAACTCTCTGATGGTTGGAGTCATACCTGACACATAGGAAGACGGTTGTGGTTGTTGGAGGTTAGTCAACTCAGCTCCAGGACGTCTTTGCAGGAGTTCCACAGGGTAGTGTCCCAGGCCCAACCATCTTCAGCTGCCTCATCAATGACCTTCTCTCCAAGGTCAGCAGTGGGCATGTTTGCCAATGATTGCACAATGAGTCACATGGCTTCATGAGGGGGAAAGTCATGTCTGACAAATTTATTTCAGAGAATAAAATCCTTAGTGTGTAAAAAGGTCATTCAGCCCATCGAGTTCACACTGACCCTTGGAGGAGCATCCCATCCGCGTCCATGTATCCCTGTAACCCCATATTTTTGATGGCTAATCCACCTGTTCTGCACATGTTTGGTTGTGGGAAGAAACTGGAGCCCCCAGAGGAAACCTATGCAGACACGGGCAGAATGTGCAAGCTCCGTACAGACCGTTGCCCGAGGGTGGAATTGAGTCTGGGTCCCTGGCTTTGTGAGGCAGCATTGCTAACCACTGAGCCATCGTGCTGTCCAAATTTATGCAATCTTTTTGAGGTGGTACAAAGCAGAATAGGTAAAGGGGAAGAAATTTGGATTTTCAGGAGGCATTTGATAAAGTACCGCACATTAGGCCACATAATAATAAGAGCCCATGGTGTTATAGCTCTTTTGTCCCAGTGATGGCTCTCCTGGCTCAGAAGTAGGGACACCGTGTTCATGACCCACTTGTGCCAGGGGAGTATAATGACATTTCTGAACTGATTGATTTATATGAAAAAAAAAACAAAAGGCCGTGGTGTTGGAAATATTCTCTTAGTATGGTGGAGAATTGGCTAATTTGTAGACAACAGAGTGGGGATAAAAGGAACATTTTCAGGATGGCAATCTGCAACAAGAGCCACAGGGATAATTATGACCACAATTATTATTCTTCAATTGTTTATACTATACACTGATGACTTTGGTGAGAAAAGAGATTGACTGCACAAATAGAGATAGTAAGAACTGCCGATGCTGGAGTCAGAGCTGGAGAAACACAGCAGGCCAGACAGCATCAGAGGAGTAGGAAAGCTGATGTTTTGGGTTGGGACTTTTCAAATAACCAAATTGTGGGATTACAACAGAATAAATGGGAATGCAAGTGGTTAGGATAACACAAAGAGTTTTCAGAGTAATATAAAGGTTAAGAGTGGGCATAAACTTAGCAAATATAATGTGGGAATGTGTAGGGATATGTACTTTGTCAGTGAGCAGAGAGGAGCTGAATTTTATTTAAGTAGAAAGGCTGCAGAAGACTCAGAACAGAGGACTTTGCGAGTCCTTGTCCTTGAACCACTAGATGCATCCAAGTGGTTGATAGGGAAGGCAAATGAAATGTTGGTCTTCATTTCAAAGGGAATGCAGTTTGACAGTAGGGAGGTTTTGCTAAAACTATCCAAGGCATGAGTCAGTTGGAATAATTTGAACTGTTTAGGGCCTCTTACCTAATGAAAGATATCCCGGTATTGGAAGCAGTCCAGAGAACATTCACAAGGCTGATGTTAGGTATGGAGCGGCTGTTTTATGAGAAGTGATTGAATAGGTTGGGCCTGTACTTGTTTGAAATTAGAAGAATGAGAAGTAATCCTATTGAAACAAAATTCTGAGGGAACTTGTCAGAGTCAAAGTGGAAATACATTGTCTGTTGTGAGCGAGGTTAGGAAAGGATAATTTTGGGATAAGGGTAACACATTTATCACAGAGATAAGGAGAAATTTCTTTTCTAAGAGGGGAATGAATCTGTGGAATTCTTTATTGCAGACTGTTAGTGCTAGATTGTTAAGTATATTCAGAGCTAAGATAGACAGACTTTTAATCAGTAAGGGCATCAAGGGTTATGGGGAAAAGATGGGAAAGTGGAGTTGACGATTATCTGAGCAGCCACAATCTCATTAATGACGGAGCCCAGGTTGAAAGGCCTATTCTTGCTCGTACAGTGGCTGTTCATGTTGGAACTTTAAATTTGCAAAACAAATTTTCATTCACTTTTGAGATCTCTACATTTATTCAGCCTATACGACTTTTGGTTCGCTTATAATCCTATCATTATTTAATTATTTCTTGCTTAGAAATTAACCATTCGACTAAAAATGGATTTAACTCTTTTTGTCTCATGAGGGTCATGTTTTTCATTCAGACCCAAAACGGACGTTGTTTTAAAATAATTTTGTCATGTTTTTAAATATTGTTTAGTTAGCAGGTAAAGGTGAATTGGCGTATCAGTACTTGATATCAGACTTTCTATCTTTTCATCCATCAAAGTATTTCTTGGCAACTGTTTAAAAAAAATAATTTTGCTTTGAACTTGCCTGTTTTCTACTGAGCTCTTCAGAGATGGATTGCTTTCTGGGGCTTTTGACAGGTGTAATTGTTGAGGCGTCATCTGTTCTTGTTTGTACAAAATACATTTTAGCCAACTGTAAGACTTGCCTGCTAATCTTTCTCACATCATTCCATTCTTTGCTTGCCACTAGACAAATCCCCTGTTATTTGACCAGATGGTGGAAAATCCATTCTCATGATAAGTTACTTCTAGTTTGCATTTAGATTACCTGCAAAAATGGAACAATTTACTACACTGCCTCAAACCATCTCTACCCCACTTTTCATTGGTTTGACTCCTTGTAACTAATTACTTAAGGCCTACCCAGTATGTTTAACGTACAAAAGTACACAATTTCAAAGGTGTGGGAATACATTTTGCAACTCATTTTCATACCTGTAGTTGCATCATTGTTACACATTTGAAGTGATTTCGCACATTTCTTGCATAGAGTCTTTCCTGTTTACAGCGTATTATCTATATTCATTTGTTGTTATGAATTTTGAATGAAAGATATCAACAAAGGGCTGTTCCTCTTGTTTTGACAAGCTTACTTGTGAGGTAGTATTGAATATTTTGCCAGTGTTTAATACTGGTTACGATTAACCTCATAGGAATTAAATATTGAATTTAATCCAGATATGATAATAAGATGTAACAGCAGAAATAGACCATTTGGCCTCCCACTGTTCAAAGAGACCATGGCTGATCTGATGACCCTCAATTCCACTTTCCTCCCTTCTCTCCTTACCCTTGATTTCCTTATTGAATAAAATTTTAGCTCAGTTTTATCTTTGCTTAGTAACATAGCCTTCACAGCCTTCAACAATGAAGAATTCCACAGATTCATAATACGCTGAAAGAAGAAATTCTTATTCCTTTCTGTCCTAAATGGGTGACCTCATCCTCTGAGGCTAGGCCCTCTGGTCTTAGACTCTCCCAAAATGGGAAACTGCCTCAGCATCTACTGTATCAAAATTCCTCAGAATCTTGTTTTGATAAGGTCTCCTCTTATACTTCTAAACCCCTTTGAGTACAAACCCAACCTACCGAACCTCCACTCCTTAAAAAGTCTGTCCAAGGAGAGCCTTCTGTGGACTGTCAGAAAATAAAATCAAAAATCAGATTCCAAATATAGTAACAATATATATTATGTACAGGGTGTTCTGCTATAACATGCACTCAGGCAACACGAATTGGCTACAATGCGATTGATGATTTGGGGAAAGTTATTTCTAAAATGCAAACTTGTGGTAACTATAACACAATTCCATCGAGCATGCATCAACATTGTGGGCTTTGTCAAAGAAAAAGTTCCTTTTTTTGATCCTTGTAGATGGTGTAAATCTTCAGAGTAAGTCACAATGAACTCATGTGAAAAGGGTCTAGGCCCGAAACGTCAGCTTTTGTGCTCCCTTGATGCTGCTTGGCCTGCTGTGTTCATCCAGCCTCACATTTTATTATCATGTGAAAAGGTGATTGGATTGTATGTCATAAACCTCAAATATAACATCTCACAGAGAACAACCATCTTATTAGGAAAATATGTGAAGCCTTAGTTTGAAGAGTTTATGCTGAGCACATTAAATGAAAAACAAAATGAAGTATAGTTTAAAATGAGTGCTTTTAAAACATTTTTGTCTAGGTTTTGTTACATATTTAATAATAAGAACTTGCTCATGTAAATCATACCAAAAATTGTCGGTTTAACAACCTGCTCTTTTCCAGCACTAATTTAAATACAGTGCTAATCAGGTTTCTAATACTCAGGTATTTTAATCTACAGTTAACTTCAGTCTCAATGGACTACATAGGAAAGAAAGATCAGATTTGTCTGCTTCACTTATTTGAAAATCTGTAGAATGTCAGGTCAGATCAGCAATGGGCTAGGCTGTGATGCAGACTATGTTGCAGGTGAATAGATTTTATTTGATTTATAAGTGTCACAAGTGACAAGCATGGTGCTAATACTTATATGAGAGTGGTGAGGAAGAACTTTGAGAGATTTTGAGTGAAATATGCCCTGAATGACAGTTTTCACATAGACCCTATTATTATACCTATACCTGCTATTATACCTATACCTATACTTGCAGCTGTCCTTTGCCTTCTCTTTGTGGCAGTCCAGCTTGCCACAACTTTGCATGTCACCACCCAACCCCATGTATAGATTTTGGGGGATGTTTCTTGGTAGAACCTGAAGTGAAGGGTACTCATCCCTTTATGTGACCTTGACACAGAGGTAAACTGCAGCTATCAGTTCAGAAGGATGACCATTTAGAAGACATTGGACTTCTGAAAACTTGTTCCAGGTAATTGGGACCCTGTTGGTTACTGTCCTGCAGTAGACACCTGCAAATTCCTTACATATTGCAGTAATCTACTTTCTCCATAACTTGATCCCCAGTGGACCTTGATGTGAGTGCGATATCATCACAGTTTGTCTGAGGAGGCGGAAGCAAATTGGCCATTGAATGTTCATGTCATTGACCATGTTACAATATTTGTAGCTTTAACATTAAATTATGAAGTTCACATTTACTAGTGAAATAAACCCAGTGAACAACCAGTGCTGTGGCCACTACAGTGGCTTCTGCTTCAGGACTGTTCTACATGGTGGTCTCTTAAGACCTCAGACTTGGAGTTGGCCTCCTCACTGTTGCAGTTGAGATGCATGTGACACTCGTTATGCAGATGTCAGTTGAGACTGCCTCCGGAGGCACTGCCACTGCTATCAATGCAAGTTCAGCTTCCATCACAAGGTTTTGCTCTACAAATAATCTTTCCATCAGAGGAGTCATGGAGGTCAATGATGAAGATTGTGCGTCATGAAGTGACTTCTTCATCACTCTCAGTGACTGCTTCAACCCTGTGACCATGTTTTAGATTACTGGAAGAGAATGCTAGGTGGGGCATTACTGTATTCCAGCCCATTATCTTTACTTAATCAACTACAGTGACTGGTTAGTGCTGCAGAGCTTTGTATGCATTCTGTGCATGCCAATGTGTTGTTCTTGAATCACTCGGATAGCAGCTACACATGGCTGTTCACAATTTTAGCCAGTCTTTCAATGGAGCTGCTTATCTGTTAAAATCAATGTTGAACCATGGTGATGCAGAAGAATGATGAATTCTTCCATTGTCAACATTTGGTGTTGCATCACTTCAAGAAACTCTTTTTAGAAACCTACTCAACACTTGCATGTCTCTCTGTACCAATTTTAAAGCTGCGCTGTTCTTCCAGTCAGAAATGTAACATATCACACTTCTGTGCTGAACATTCATCTGTCATGTGTTTGTCCATTTTACCAGCTGGCTGAGATTTGTTGGAACGCGTTACTACCTGCCTTATTGTTTACTTTGTTTCTGAGCTTTATGTCATCTCCAAACTTATGCTCTGTATACTGAATCAAGTTATGAAGAACAATTTTCCTTTAATAATTCCACACTGACTTTCTTTCATTAGCCCACCTCTTTCCAAATGTCAGTTAAGTTTGTCCTGGATTATTGCCCCAACTTTTTCTATCCTATATGTTGTGCTGATTGGCATCCCTGTCTATAATATTTACAGGCCCAGTTCTCTGGCACCACCAACATATTCAAGAAGAATAGAAGATTATGATCAGAGCAATATGTTCCTTTCCCTTCCCTCCATTACCTACTATGTGTTCAATTTTAGAATGGGTGATTTGTTTTCTCTCATTGAGGACTGTCAATTCTTTTGTCTATTCTCATCGACTCGTCTATTTCTACTGCTTTTTCCTTTGCATCAATCTTCAGTGAAGCAGAAGAGAAGTTCTCATTTATTATCTCAACCGTGTATTCTGTCTTGACAAGAAGATTAACTTTCTGCTCCAGAATTAACCTCACCCTTAATTTGGAGCATGTGGGACTTGAACGTCATATTCTTGGTTCAGGAGTGTGGATATGATCACTGTACCACCAGAGAGCCCTTGAATTGTATTACTATTTGAGTCTGAACATATTCTTCCAATCAACCTGGTCAGAGATGTTATTACGTTCCTCTGGAGCAGGTAGGACTTGAACCTGGGCCTCACAATCCAGGGGTAGGGATACTACCACTGTGCAACAAGTGGGCCCCCGGATGGCTTTATCTATCTGTCTGCCTGCCTGCCTGTCTGCCTATCTGTGTATCTATCTAGCCATCTATTTATCTATCCGTCTATCTATCTGTCCGTCTACCCATCTGTCTATCTCTCTATCTATCTACCTAGTTGTATTCATTCATTCAAACCGATTTTTCCAGTCACCCTGTTCGGACATGTTATTTACTAACCTTCTGAGCAGGTGGGACTTGGAGCCATCTCTTTTGGCCCAGGCTTGGGGTTGCTGCCAATGACCACAAGTGCTCCTTAGACTTCCTGTACCCTGAGTAAAATAATCAGAACTGTTTTTCCTGATCAACCTGTTCAGCCATGTTATAATACACTTCTAGAGAAAGTGGGACTTGAACCTGGATCTCTTGGGAAACTGCTGCTATACCATGTGGTCTCCAGGATGGCAGTACTTTTTTTTATTATTTAACCTTTTTTCTAATCAACCTGTTCAGAGATGTTAATACGCACCTCTGGAGCAAGTGGGACTTGAACCTCCAATCTCTCGATCTCGGGGTAGCGATGCTACCTCTGCGTTTACAAGAGTCCTGGATATCACCAGGGAGGTCATTGAGGAGGGCTTGTCTACTGAGCCAGTATGGGTGGAAGTCATAAACAGGAAAGGAGCAATAGTCATGGAGCGGGATAGTAACAGACGGAATGGGAAAGTATTTAATTGAGGGAGGGAGAATTATTATGCTATTAGGCAAGAACTGCGGAGCATAAATTGGGAAGAGATGGTCTCAGGGAAATGCACAGCAGACATATGGAGGTTGTTTAGGGAGCGCTTGCTGTGAGTTCTGGATAGGTTTGTCCCACTGAGGCAAGGTAGGGATGGTAAGGTGAAGGAACCTTGGATGACAAAACATAGGTTAGATGGATTAGCCATGGAGAATGGTGGATGGTAACGTAGTGACGTGAGTCTGGGTGGGATGCTCTTTAAAGAGTTGGTATGGATTTGTTGGACCAGATGGCCTTTTTCCACACTGTAGGGATTCTATGTTCTGTGTGGAACATTTAGTTAAGAAGAAGAAGAAAGCTTACTTAAGGTTGAGGAAGCAAGGATCAGACAGGGCTCTAGAGGACTACAATGTAGCCAGGAAGGAACTGACGAATGGACTTAGGAGAGCTGGAAGGGGGTACAAAAAAGCCTTGGTGGGTAGGATTAAGGAAAACCTCAAGGCATTCTATACTTACGTGAGGAACAAGAGGATGGCCAGAACGAGGGTAGGGCCAATCAGGGGAGAGTGGAGGGAACTTGTGTGCAGAGTTGGAGGAAGTAAGGGAGATCCTTAATGAATGCTTTGCTTCAGTATTCACCAATCAGAGGGACCTTGATGTTTCTGAGGACAGCATGAAACAGGCTAATATGCTTGAACAGGTTGATGTAAGGAAGGAGGACGTGCTAGAAATTTTGAAAAACATGAGGATAGATAAGTCCCCTGGGTAGGACAGGATATACCCAAGATTTATAGGAAAGCAAGGGAGGAGATTGCTGCACTTTGACAATAGACAATAGGTGCTAGAGTAGGCCATTCAGCCCTTTGAGCCAGCACTACCATTCATTATGATCATGGCTGATCATCCACAATCAGTATCCTGATTTGGTGATGATCTTTGCATCCTCACTGTCCACTGGAGTAGTACCAGATGATTGGAAAGTGGCAAGTGTTATTCCATTATTCAAGAAAAGAAATAGGGATAATCCTGGGAATTACAGACCATTCAGTCTTACTTCTGTGGTGGGCAAAATATTGAAGAGGATTCTGAGAGATAGTATTTATGATTAATTGGAAAAACACAGTTTGATTAGAAATAGTCAGCATGGCTTTGTGAGGGCAGGTCATGCCTCACAAGCCTTATTGAATCTTTGAGGATGTGACAAAACACATTGATGAGGGTCGAACAGTGGATGTGGTGTATATGGATTTTAGCAAGGCATTTGATAAAGTTTCCCATGGTAGACTCATTCAGAAAGTAAGGAGGCAAGGGATTCAGGGAAATTTGGCTGCCTGGATACAGAATTAGCTGTCCAATAGAAGACAGAGGGTGATAGTAGGTGGAAAGTTTTCAGCCTGGAGCTTGGTGACCAGTGGTGTTCTGCAGGGATCTGTTCTGGGACCTCTACTATTAGTGATCTTTATAAATGAATTGGGTGAGGAAGTGGAAGGGTGAATTAGTAAGTTTGCCAATGACACGGAGGTTGGTACAATTGTGGATAGTGTAGAGGGTGTTGTAGGTTGCAACGGGACATTGACACGATGCAGAACTGGCAAAGAAACGGCAGATGGAATTCAACCCAGAGAAGTATGAAGTGATTTGTTTTGGAAGGTCGCGTTTGAATGCAGAATACAGGGTTAATTGCAGGATTCTTGTCAGTGTGGAGGAACAGAGGGATCTTGGGGTCCATGTCCATAGATCCCTCAAAGTTGCTACCCAAGTTGATAGGGTTGTTAAGAAGGCGTATGGTGCGTTGGCTTTCATTGGCAGAGGAATTAAATTTCAGAGCCGTGGGTTATGCTGTAGCTCTATAAAACCCTGGTTAGACCACACTTGGAATGTTGTATTCAGTTCTGGTCACCTCATTATAGGAAGGATGTGGAAGCTTTAGAGAGGGTGCAGAGATTTACCAGGATGCTGCCTGGAATGGAGAGCAGGTCTTATGAAGAGAGGTTGAGGGAGCTAGGACTTTTCTCATTTGGAGAGATGAAGGATGAGAGGTGACTTGATCGAAGGTGACGAGAGACATAGAGTGGATAGCCGGAGACTTTTCCCCAGGGCAGAAATGACTTTTACGAGGGGGCATAATTTTAAGGTGATCGGAGGAAGACATAGGGGAGATATCAGAGGTAGGGTCTTTACACAGAGAGTGGTGGGCGCGTGGAATGCGTTGCCGGTGGTGATAGTGGAGTCAGATACATTAGGGACACTCAAGTGACTCTTGGATAGGCACATGGCTGATAGTAAAATGTAGGGTATGCAGGGTAGTTTGATCTCAGAGTCGGATAATAGGTCGGCACAACACTGTGGGCCAAAGAGCCTTTACTGTGCTGTACTGTTCTGTGTTCTATGTAAAGTGATTTAATAATGCTAGCTATCTGTTTTCAATTTATACATGCCTGTAAGTCAACATTCTTCAAATAGTCCGATTCAGACAAGGGTTCGTTCGGAGTAAGTTGTTCCCACTAATTGATCTATGAGCTCAACATTACTCAAGGTAACACCGCAGCTGCCATTCACAGTCTTGTTTTCTCAATTGGCAAGGCACACACACCGAAGGATTTGGAGCCTCTAAAATAACGTAAAGCCTAGCTGATATTAGTTTACCACTGAAGTGGAATTGGGAGTGGTGGGGCATTTGAAACATAGAATCCCTACAGCGTGGAAACAGGTCCTTCGGCCCAACAAGTCCACACTGAATCTCAAAGCATCCCACCCAGACTCATGCCCTTATAACCCACCTAATCTGAACACCATGGGCAATTTAGTGTGGCCAATCAACCTAACCTGCACATCTTTGGACTGTGGGACAAAACCTTTGCAAAGGGACCTGTGTGTAATAAACACAATGTGGATACCAGTCATGTATACTATAAAGGACCCTGCGATCAGTTTACAAAAGATGATAAGGGGAGAAAGAAAATGGTCTGGATCCGACCTGGCGAGTATGTTGGCTTATGGGTTGCAAATCAGCAGATAATGTGGATTGAATCTGCATCTTGGCTGAGGCTAATCCAACCATTCTTTTGTTTGTTTGATGCTATTTCTCAGAACAAACAAGCGTAGTAGACAGCAGAGATGTGTGGTTTTACAGACTTGGCAAAAGCAACAGCCTAGAAAGAGGAGTAGGAGATACAGAGTTGTGGTATGGAGCTGCATCTAGATTGAGGTGCCTATCCGCAAATTACTGAGTTGCAAAGCTGAAGGATATTAAACAAATATGTTTTGAGGTGTTAGATCACATCTATGCTAACTGTTGGATAAAAGCTTTGCATGCAAAGACTGGGTGACCTTTCCATCCCACAAGCCCTTAAGGTTATAGCTATCCTTAATTTCTGTGCCACTGACTTGTTTTAAGAAGAAATAGAGAACCTCTGCTGCATCTCACAATGTCACTCATAAATGGTACCAGTATGTATTCATTAGAGTCCACCCCTTTATTTCTTTACCCCTTGGTGTGGCCAGAAAAACAGCTGGGGCATCAGGAACCTCCGCTATTACTGCCTTCCTATGATGCAGGCTGCTGTCAGTTCTATCCACATAGCTTTGAGAGCATCCTATCGTGAACCAATAGTGTTTGTGAACTGAAAATGATTTCAATCTTTTCATGTTCAATTGTTTTGTGACCATAGCAGCCAACTTGTGCACTGGCTGTGCAGGAGACGTTTCAAATGATAAATACTGAACCATTTGCAGGGACCACCATTGGCAAGACCTTTGATCCATACAAGGATGGTCGCTGGTTAACCAAGGATACTTATATAACCTACAAATCTGGTTCCTGTCCCTACTAAGAAATCCTAAGGGTTCTGTTGAGCAAATGTACAATTCTTCCCATGCTTCAACAAAGAATGTTGTGAAACAAATGGTAGATTTCCTGAAGGTGAGGTTACAATGCCTGGATATCGGGTGGAGCCATGCAACATCAGCAGACAGGGTGTCCTGCACCATTGGAGGGCTGGGCCCTTCACTATTCACCATGTTGGATGAGGAGGAGGATGAAGAAGAGCAATGGTCTAGAAATTTTGAGAGGCCAAAAACAACTTAATTGGCAACTGTTTCCACAATTACTGAGTTGGAAGGAAACTTACCATCTGCAAAATGTCATTTGTGCAATTGTAACCAGTCCTCTGCTTTTTGTCTTAATTCATTTCAACTGTTTGATTTGGCAGTATTTGTTATTGTAGTCAGTAAAACAGTCAGATATAGTTTCTTGATGGCTACTCCCTTATGGAGACAACTGTTATATATTCTATGTATTTTGTGAGAGATTGTCCATGACTATCCTTTCAATGCTTCACATTGCAGTGAGTCAGTGAAACTTGTTCCTTGCTATGTGTCAACATCTGAGCTGAGAGTGCTTCACCTGCCATAGGCTATGATTATGAAACTCTTCATGATATAACAATGTGCAATGAGTGAAAATGAGCATGAGTTGGCCACAAGCATTTCATTGGTTTAGATGTTACATTCTTCTTTTAAGAATGACAGCAATGGGACAAACCTTTCCTTGTGATTTCTGTGGAAGCATCTCTCTCATAAGATAAATATGAAAAATGAACTAATGTGGAAATTGTCGGCCCCAACTTCTGTTCTCCAATATCCCTTTCACCTTAATGTTTCTGAGATTCATATCCATCCCTTTGGCTTCAATTCCAAAATTGTAGTGTGAGCTTTTTGGACAGTTTAGGCAATCTGTAGTTACCTACTTTATTGCTGTGAGAAAATGACTAATGTTTGGTGATTGCAACGCAACATATTGCTTTGATCCCTCTTTCAGATTTTGGAGCTTA
Source organism: Stegostoma tigrinum (assembly GCF_030684315.1). Classification (NCBI taxonomy): domain Eukaryota; kingdom Metazoa; phylum Chordata; class Chondrichthyes; order Orectolobiformes; family Stegostomatidae; genus Stegostoma; species Stegostoma tigrinum. The sequence goes on along the minus strand of NC_081363.1, from coordinate 60,089,990 downwards.
AGGCAGCCCTATAAGTACACTCGGACCATAGCAAATATTATAACAATATATATGAATATACTTATAAGATTGGTCCATTTACACACTGATTGAACAGCCATGCTACCGACGTGTCTTCGGTATGTTTTTATCTTTCTCTCCCTCCCACTACATTTAGGTACAGGCAGGATTAACACAGCCGGAATGGAGGAAACCTGCTAAGCCATGGTGAATTTGGGGACTTGGGCATTCAGCCCCTGCCATCTTTTGGCTTGGAGGACAAGGTCTGCTGGGAGTCTCCTGCCCAAGTACAGACGCTTACTCCTGGATTTGAGCTCCTGCAGTCATTGACAAAACAAATGGGGGCAGGTAGAAGGGCAAGAAAGCCCTGAAAAGTTGGCAGGGTGCCTGACTGTCAGTTTTCCACCTTGTAAGAGCCTGATTGCACCATCTTGTTTATTTGAGAGGAAAGGACACCTGGACTGAGGCCTTGCCATTATGCTGAATAACCATGAATGGAGTGATGGAGTACAGGCTTGAATGCATATCTGGCAGCCATAAGTGATCTACTGAATGTGGGTCTCCGAGCTGGCCATCATCATGTTTTGTGCTAGCATGCCAGAACCACTTCTGTAATGAGAATGTGCAAGTGTTCCTCACCTTTCACTTCAGCCTACCAAAGACATCTGGCACAACTGCCTTATGCTTCCATTCCTGTCTCTTTAAATTGACCATGTCACTTATGGCTGAGTACAAGGGCATGCCTTCTTCATTGACCTGAGCAGGTGCCTGGACTCCGGCACTTTCATGAGTGTCAGAGACATCAGGTTGTTCATCCTCCATTGGACATGCATCAGTGATGTGCTCACTGTTTTGGTCTCTTTATTCAAACAATATAAATTGGTGCTGGATCAGAGGAAGTTTACCGTATTGATACCTGGAATGATCGAGTTATCTAATGAGGAAGGATTGATTTGGCTGGGTTTGTTTTCACTAGCGTTTTGAAGAGTTTGGGGTGATTTGATTGAATCGTATAAGATCCTGAATGGTCTTGACAAGTGGATATGGACAGGATTGGTGGGTAAATGTCTAAAATTCAAGGACACTTTTAAAATTAAAGGTTCCCCTGTTAGGGACAGGGATGAGAGGGAATCATTTCTCTGAAATTTACGAGATGTTGGAACTTTTTGCGAATGACCTACTTCTTCTCCTACTTTTAATATTTGTATAGATGAACACTATTTCCACTTCAGAAAAAAAATAGTTGGTTCGGATTGAACCAAGACTTTTACGTACCTTTCTATAAGCTCCCCTTGGTAATAGATTTATTTTTATTTGTTCAGAGCATGTGAGCTTCACTGTCTGGCCTATTATGTATTGGTTATCCATAATTGCTTTTGAAAAGGTGGTATTGAACCATATTCTTAAATTCGTTTGGCATAGGAGCACATCTGCATTGCTGGTAAGGTGGCTGCCTTTGTCTTTCCAGATTATAGTGGTCCTGGATTTGGAAGATATTGTCTAAGGAGCATTGGTAAATTTTGGCAATGCATCTTGTAGATGGTATACATTGTTGTCAGTGTATGTCAGAGGTGGACGGAGTGAATTTTGTGGATGTAGTACCAATCAAGTGGGCTGCTTTATTTTAGATGATTCTGAATGTTGGAGCTGCAACCATCTTAGTAAGTAGGAAGTGTTCTATCATATTCTTGATTTGTGCCTTGTAGATAGTGGACATGCTCTGGGAGGTGAGTTATTCCCAGCACAATTCCTACCTTCTGCTTTGCTTTTGTAACCACAGCATTTACGATTTTAGTGTAGTTCAGTTTATTGTCATTGGTATCCCAGCATGTTGACAATGATGCATTCAATGACGGACATGCCTTTGAATATCAAGCGACGTTGGTTGAATTCTCTCTCTCTCTTGTTGGAGATGATGATTCCCCTGCACTTGTGTGGTGTGAATGTTACATCCCACTTGTCAGCTCGAGCTTGAATATTGACCAGGTATTGCTACATTTGGATATGTACAACGTCAGTATCTGAGGAGTTGCGAATGTTGATAAACATTGTGCAGTTATCAATGTGCATCCCTGCTTCTGACATTGTGTCTGAGGAAAGACCATTGATGATGAAGCCCTTGTCAAGCTCAGTGTTTCCTCCAAGTAATATTCAACATGGAGGAATACTGATTCCTAGCTTGCCTGGGGTAAGGTTGGAGAATATGGGTATTAACAGGATTTTTTTTGCCTATATTTGACCTGATGCACTGATACTTCATGGTGACAAGCATCACTGTTAATGATTGCCAGATCAACTTCCTGCTGCTGTACACTACTTTGCTATCACATCTGCTGGGCCTGTCCCGTCAGTGGGCCAGGACATATCCAAGGACGTTGTTGGTGTTGTCTCGAGTATTACCTATATGCTATGATTCTGAGATGGCTACAGTGACCCAGGTTCGATTTCACCCTCGGGTGACCGTGTGGAGTTTGATTATTCTCCCTGTGTCTGCGTGGGTTTCCTCCAGGTGCATTGGTTTCCTCCCACAGTCCAAACATGTGCAAGTTAGATGGATTGGCCATGTTTAATTGTCCACTGTGTTTAGAGACGTGTAGATTAGGTGGGTTACGGGAGACGGGTCTGGATGGGATGCTCTGAGGATCAGTGTGGACTTGTTGGGCAAAAGGCCACACTGTAGAGAATCTGTGATCTATGATCACTTTGTGAGACCACTCTTCCAATTTTGTTACGAGCTGCCAGATGTTATTAAGAAGGACTTGTCAGAGTTGACATGTATATACCCATTCAGATGCCTTTTAAATGTTGCAATTGTACCAGCCTTGCCACTTCATGTGGCAGTTCATTCCATACACTCTCTGTGTGAAGAAGTTCCTCCTTAAGATGCTTTTTTATCTTTCCCCTCTCACCTTAAGCCTATGCCCTCTTCCTATAGCTCAAACCTTCCAACCCTGGCAACATCCTTGTAAATCCTTTCCGAACCCTTTCAAGATTAATAACATCTTTCCTATAGCAGGGAGACCAGAACTGCACACAGTAAAAGTGACCGAGCCAATGTCCTGTATCGGCTCATTTCTGGATAATCTAAGATGGAAGATGGGAAAAATTGTGGCTGGAAGACATTGTTTTTTTTTTTGAGGCATTTTTATTGCCGTAGCTGGTTTCCTTGAACTCTAGGAACAATAATTACTGTTGTATAAGCTGTTGCATTGTTTTGGAACTTCAGAAAAAAAGAGATCAAAACAATGCAGCTTTAAAAAGGAGGAAGCGAAATAGCTATGACCACGTGGGAAGTGAATCAAATGGACAGGTAAACTTGTACAAGATAATAAAATGTGAGGCTGGATGAACACAGCAGGCCAAGCAGCATCTCAGGAGCACAAAAGCTGACGTTTCGGGCCTAGACCCTTCATCAGAGAGGGGGATGGGGTGAGGGTTCTGGAATAAATAGGGAGAGGGGGGGGAGGCAGACCGAAGATGGAGAGAAAAGAAGATGGGTGGAGAGAGTATAGGTGGGCAGGTAGGGAGGGGATAGGTCAGTCCAGGGAAGACGGACAGGTCAAGGAGGTGGGATGAGGTTAGTAGGTAGGAGATGGGGGTGTGGCTTGGGGTGGGAGGAAGGGATGGGTGGGAGGAGGAACAGGTGAGGGAGGCAGAGACAGGTTGGACTGGATCCGGTGCCTATACACCTGCATTCCGCATGCAGATGGCCTCAAGGCCCTCCGCTTCTTCCTGTCCCGCAGGCCCGACCAGTCCCCCTCCACCTACACCCTCATCCGCCTAGCCGAACTCATCCTCACCCTCAACAACTTCTCTTTCGACTCCTCCCATTTCCTACAGACTAAGGGGGTGGCCATGGGCTCCAGCTATGCCTGCTTCTTTGTAGGTTACGTGGAACAGTCCCTCTTCCGCACCTACACAGGCCCCAAACCCCACCTCTTCCTCCGTTACATTGATGACTGTATCGGCGCTGCCTCTTGCTCCCCAGAGGAGCTCGAACAGTTCATCCACTTCACCAACACCTTCCACCCAACCTTCAGTTCACCTGGGCCATCTCCAGCACATCCCTCACCTTCCTGGATCTCTCAGCTTCCATCTCAGGCAACCAGCTTGTAACTGATGTCCATTTCAAGCCCACCGACTCCCACAGCTACCTAGAATACACCTCCTCCCACCCACCCTCCTGCAATAATTCCATCCCCTATTCCCAATTCCTCCGCCTCCGCCGCATCGGCTCCCACGATAAGACATTCTACTCCCGCACATCCCAGATGTCCAAGTTCTTCAAGGACCGCAACTTTCCCCCCACAGTGATCGAGAACGCCCTTGACCGCGTCTCCCACATTTCCCGCAACACATCCCTCACACCCCGCCCCCGCCACAACCGCCCCAAGAGGACCCCCTCGTTCTCACACACCACCCCACCAATCTCCGGATACAACGCATCATCCTCCGACACTTCCGCCATCTACAATCCGACCCCACCACCCAAGACATTTTTCCATCCCCACCCCTGTCTGCTTTCCGGAGAGACCACTCTCTCCGTGACTCCCTTGTTCGCTCCACACTGCCCTCCAACCCCACCACACCCGGCACCTTCCCCTGCAACCGCAGGAAATGCTACACTTGCCCCCACACCTCCTCCCTCACCCCTATCCCAGGCCCCAAGATGACTTTCCACATTAAGCAGAGGTTCACCTGCACATCTGCCAATGTGGTATACTGCATCCACTGTACCCGGTGTGGCTACATCTACATTGGGGAAACCAAGCGGAGGCTTGGGGACCGCTTTGCAGAACACCTCCGCTCGGTTCGCAACAAACAACTGCACCTCTCAGTCGCAAACCATTTCCACTCCCCCTCCCATTCTTTAGTTGACATGTCCATCATGGGCCTCCTGCAGTGCCACAATGATGCCACCCGAAGGTTGCAGGAACAGCAACTCATATTCCGCCTGGGAACCCTGCAGCCTAATGGTATCAATGTGGACTTCTCGAGCTTCAAAATCTCCCCTTCCCCCACCGCATCCCTAAACCAGCCCAGTTCGTCCCCTCCCCCCACTGCACCACACAACCAGCCCAGCTCTTCCCCTCCACCCACTGCATCTCAAAACCAGTCCAACCTGTCTCTGCCTCCCTAACCTGTTCTTCCTTCCACCCACCCCAAGCCACACCCCCAACTCCTACCTACTAACCTCATCCCACCTCCTTGACCTGTCCGTCTTTCCAAGAGTGTTTAGTTATATAATTTCTTCTTTCTTGTGTATGTATTTTAACTGTAGAATAAGAATAAAATGTGTTTAGCACAAATCCAAGTATTGTAACCAATTGAATTACATCTGGAACATAGCACCTTACAGTTGCATTTCAATAAGGAAAAGTTAGGGTTTAGACTGTCTTGATATATTGGGAAGGAGCTTTGTATGGTCCATAACAAACTGGGGGCTCTCTAAGGTCAAAATCTCAACCCAGGTTGGGTTTAGGATTATTAGACTCAAAGATGGTGAGTAGTGAGTATTGCTTTTTTTTCCCCAAGTGTCTTATTCGGATGTTTTAACCAAGGTGTCCTTTGTGTACTGATCACTCCTTTAGTAAAGAAGAGTTTCTTGGGGTAGAAGTCACGTAAGGAGTTTTACAGAAAGTGAGCAAGACAAAGCTTTCAGAATTGACAAACAAGCTGAAGTTTTCTGAAGAAGGGTCTAGGCCCAAAATGTCAGCTTTCCTGCTCCTCTGATGCTACTTGGTCTGCTGTGTTCATCCAGCTCTACGCCTTGATACCTCATAAGCTAAAGCCGGAGTTGCCAGTGTTCGTGAGGACAGGGGAAATAATTGCAGCTATAATTCTGCATTTAGATTTGCCACAGAATAATTGGAAACAGCTAAAATTGAATTGCAAATGAAGCTGCTTGAGTATGAAAAGGGAATGAAGCATTTTGAATTACTATTAAAAGAAAAGCAAAGGAAAGACTAGGCATGGTAGAACAAAAAGAAAAGGAGAGGAATGCTGTGGGAGAAGGAGAGAGAAAGAGAGAAGACGGAAAAAGTGAGAGTTTTTGAACATTGGAGGTTGGAAATGAAAGAGGAGAGTTGACTTAAAATGATGAAGATGGAGAGTGATGAAGAACAAATCCATTGTAGCCAAATATGTCCGAGTGTTGCCAGAGTTGGATGAGAAGAACATAGAAGCCTTTTTTCATTTCATTTGAGAAAGTGCCTGAACAAATAAAATGGCCACTGATCATGTGGGCATTGTTGATTCAAACAATATTGTTCGGTAGAGTTGGTGAAGTATTTGCATTACTGTCAGAGGAGCTATTTGGGGAGCATGATGAGGTGAAAGAAGCTATCTTAAGTGCATAAGCGCTAGTGCCTACTGACAACATTTCAGGAATCTAAGGAGGGAACCTGGCCAAACATACATAGAGTTTGAAAGGATCAAACAAAGAAACCTTGAGAGGTGGATAAGAGTATTGAAAATAGATCAGATATATGACACTGTCAGAGAGATTGTTACTTTGGAGGAGTTCAAAAAATCACTTCCTGAAATATTAAGAAGTCCTATGGAAGAGCAGAGAAGTAAAATTGTATGTTTAGTAGCAGAAATGGTAGATGATTATGAATTAGTTCATAAATCAAAGTTTGGCTTTCAGCATCAATTTCAATTTGTGAGAGATAGAAATTGAGGAAAAGGGAAATTCTCAGATAGTAAAAGAACAGGAAATTGAAGATATTGAAGATGGTTTACCTCCGGTTAAAAAGAAAACCCACGAGGGGAGGAAGAGAAGTAAAAACCGTCCAGTGTTTTCACTTCAAGAAAGTAGGACATATGAAGTCACAGTCTTGGTTGTTTAAGAAAAGCATTAGGAAGACAGATGTAGCAGAACAAGATTATTTTTTCATTCACAGGATGTAGTGTGACTGGCCAGGCCAGCATTTGTTGCCCATTCCTAATTGCCCAGAGGGTAGTTAAGTGCCAATCACATTGCTGTGGGTCTGGAGTCATATTTAGGCCAGACCAGATGAGGACAGCAGTTTTCTTCCCAAAAGGACATTTGTAAATGAGCTGTGTTTTTCCAACAATGAACAGTGGTTTTTCATGGTCATAATTAGACTCCTAATTCCAGATTTTCTTTTTAAATTCAGTTCAAATATCCAAGATCTGCTATGGCAGGATTCGAACCCGGGTCCATAGAACATTACTGTGGTCTCTGTATAGAGCCTAGTAATGCTACCACCAAGCATTACCTCCCTATAAGCCAGTGGGGTTTATTAAAACAGAAAAGGAGGTTGCACTAGAAGCTAAAGAGCTGCAAAAGAATGTACAGCCTGGTCAGGAGTTAGTCAATGAGAAGGCACCAGGTCTCTTTAAAGAATTCACTGTGTGGATAAGGTTTACTCCTGTTTACCAGGAGGAGTAGGTAAAGAAATTAAAATTTTGAGAGATTCAGAAACAAGTCATTCTCTCATGGTGAGACCTGAGGAGATACGTACTTTGGAAGAATATTTCCAGCAAAGGTGGTAATATGTGAAATTCATGGTGAGAAGAGCAGTGTTCCATTATATAAAGTGAGGTTGGAAAGTCTGGTGAGAAGTGGTGGCAGGATTAGGAGCAAAATTCTTTGTTCCAGAAATGCAGTTTCTCTTTGATAATGATATAACTGGATCACAGGATGGAGTGATCCCTGCTGTGGCTGAAAAGCCAGTGAAAAATTAGGCCTCTGAAGTACTACAGGAAGTATATTCTGGGATCTTGCCTGATTATGTGGTAACAAGATCATAAAGCCACAGGGTAAAACAGGAGGACAAATCAAAGAATAAAGATAAGGAAGTTGAAGTTCCATTTATCAGGAACTATGTTTGATCAAATGATTGAGGATAAACAAGAACAGGTAGAGGACAACGTGGATATTTTTAGTTCAGAGAAATTAGCTGAATCCTAAGGTTTTGGAGTAGATCTGTAGCTTAGGTTCTGTGTGTTAAGGTTGGTTGGCTCGCTGAGCTGTTTTGTTGTTCTGCAGACGTTTTGTTACCGTGCTGGGTAACATCCTGTGTGTAGCTCCTGTTTCCTTACCAGTTTGAGCGTGTTGCGCCCATAGGTCTCTAAGGTTTTAGAGTTGATCTGTAGCTCGGATTGTGGGTGTTGAGGTTGTTTGGCTCAATTGGCGTAGCCCTCACTGAGGATGTTACCCAGCACGGTAACAAAGCGTCTGCGGAACAACAAAACAGCTTGGCAAGCCAGCCAACCTCAGAATTAACTGAATTACAACAGAACGATGAAAAAATTAAGCAGTTGTATCAAAACGCATACACAAAGAAGAATCTGAGTATCTCAGAACGCTACACCCTTAAAAATGAAGTACTTATGAGGAAGTGGTGACTCTCACATATTCAGGCAGAAGTTCACCAAGTTGTATTACTGGTGGGTTATAGAAAGGAAGCACTTTGGGTAGTGCATGAATGATCAGAATGATGAGGCCATTTGGGAGTAAGAAAAACTCAAGCCAAAATGCAGAAACGTGTTCATTGGCCTGGACAGAGTTCAGAGACCATGTGTTTGGACTATGTGTCAAATTTTAGGGAAAGATTAAATAGAGTGGGTAAGTTGGCAAGACAGCATTTGAGGGTAGCACAGTATGTGATAAATCAGGAAGAAGACGTGAAATTGAAAAAAATTGTAATTTTGCTTGTGAAGATAAAATATTAGTGCTACTTCCAGTGGTGGGTGAACCTTTAAAGGCAATAGGTCTTATCAAATTGATAGGAAATTGAGTGAAGTTTTTGACAAGACCACCAAATAGCAGAAAATCTGTGTGTCATGTGAATATGCTCCAAAAGCTATTTTGCCAGGGAAGAAAAGCAAAAGGACAATGTGTTACTGGCTACAGAGCGAAGAACCAAGTTTAGATGAGCCTGAATTTGATATACCTCAAATTAAATTGGACGATGAGGAAGTTCTCAAAAATTGGGATAAATTATTGAGTTACCTTCCAGAGGAAGATTGAAATGACCTGAAAAGAGTTCTCACAATCACAGTGTGGTAATCTCACGTGTCTGACTTGTGATTTTTCCAGGTACTTCTCAAACTCTTGTGCCACAAATGGTGGGCCATTGTCACTTGCAACTTGTTTGAGGTTCCTGAACCTGGCAAATATTTCATACGGTCAGTAGTTTTTGTTGCATCTTCTGATACCTATTCCATGTCTGCCACATTGGGCCTAGTTGCGTGGGCATCTATGACCACTCGTAACATCTGTCTCTCCATTTGTCCCGTGAAATTGATGTGAATCCGCTGCCACAGTGATTGAGGCCATACCCCTTGGTGAAGGGGTGACACCGGCAGCACCTTGATTATTAATATGCATGATTCTCACAACTCTGCTGTCTCCTCAGTCTGGGAGCTCATCTTCAGCCATAAAAGTTGCTCATGGCTATGCACCACGCAAGGGTGCCCTTCATGCACATGTTCCAGCACCTTTCCTCTTATTGGGGGAGGGATAACAACACTCATTCTCTGCAATAAACATCACTCAATATAGATACCTCCTACCTCCTGGACAGGAAAGGGCATAATGCTGGGCAGTTTCAAAGACAAGTGCTTGTTCTCAGGATTGTGTTCACTGCCAGGCTCAAAACCAGGTCATTTTGGGTAATGTGCTGTACCTGACTTGCTGACACCAGTACCTTGTCTTTCTTGGAGAAGTACATAACTTTTAAGTTCCAGCTGAGAACATTCTTATTTTCCTGTGGTGATAATCTTGACAAAACATTTGCATTACCATGCTTCTCTGACAATCTGTAACTGGCTTCATATGAATAGACTGACAGAGCCAGTGCACATCACTGTAGGTATGCTGTTGCCAATTGATGGTATTTCTGTACATGCGTCAAAAATGGAGGTTAGGTGGCCTGTGGTCTACAAGCAGCATGATGTGCCTTCTAAAAACGAAATGGGTGAGCAATCCTTCGTTTTCTGCTTGGGCATAGTTGTCTGTCCTTGTTACTGAGCCTAATGCAAACACACTGTTCCTTTCCTCTTGGTCTGTCAAGATGTGATGGTGCAGTGTCAACCCAGTCAGATGAGGTATCGCATGCCAATTGCCGTGACAACTTCAGGTCAAAATGAGTTCATACTACCAAGCATTTTAGGGCTTGCTTCACCTTCTGGTAAGCTGCCTCACATTCTTGTGTCCATTTCCAAAGCCACCGTTTTTGGAGCTACCAATGCAGGCATTTTAACATACCAGATCAGACGCAAACTTACTATAGTAATACTCCCAAGAACGATTTCAGTCGAGACATATTCCCTGGTCTAGAGGCCTTCATGATAGACTTCATCTTATTGGGCGCCTTCTGTAATCCCTTGCCATTGATTACATGGCCCAAGTACTCGATGGAATCTTTCTTCAAAAAAAAAACTTGTATTCTTCCTTTTTTACTTGGAGGGCATGGCCCTGCAACCTTTTTTGGGTTTCTTCTTGGCTTTTCAAATGCTCCTCTTCAGAGAATCCAGTAACCAAAATATTGTCCAGATAACTTTCGACATTTGACAATCCACTGAAAACTTGTTCTATGGTCCTCTGGAGTAGGGCCGGCACTGACATGATCCCAAATGGAAGTCTGTTGTAGTGGAACAAACACCTGTGTGTGTCACTATCATCAGAGGTGGTTTGGACTCCTTCGCAACCCCCATCTGCAAGCAGGCCTGTGACAGACTCATTTTTAAGAATTTCTTGCCCCCAAGTCTTACGACTGGAAGTGGGTCTTGATCTGCACAATGCTTCCAGGTTCTTCAGCCGTCCTAGTTTCCCCTCCACTTTAGGCTGGAGGTGTACAATACCGGATGTGCCTTCAGGCTCCTTGGACAAGCCTCCCACTTCAACTGAAGTTTAATGACTACTTTCATTTCCCTCAGGGTTCCCTTGAAGACATAATTATGCATGTCCAAAATCTCTGGCAAACTCATTTTTGACAACACTCCAATTGAACTTCAATTTTTGTAAAAGGGAACATCAGAATAAGGCATGCATGTAGCCATTTATGCCTTTTGTTAAAGGCAGTTTGGCACACGAGTCCCTTAGCTGTATTTTTACCAGTACATAACCCCTTACTGTCACCACTTGTTATGTGGATGTCCGTAGCGTAATCTTAGCAAGCTTCAATAGCCCAATAGCCCAAGACCCTTCGCAACTGCTCTCTCTGACAAATTTGGTAAGCTTCCGGTGAGTACTCCCTGCTCCCAGTGCATCATTCCTTTGATAATGGGGCCCAAAACTGTTCACAGTGTTCCATATATGGTCTGAACAGAGCCTTATACAATCTCAGCAACTCTGCTGTTGTATTCTAGCCCTTTCACGGTGCAGACGAACATTCCATTTTCCTTCCTGGCTGCCAACTGAGCTTGTAGGTTAACCTAAAGAGAATCCTGAACTATGACTCCTAAATCAATTTATGCTTCAGATTTCTGAAGCCTTTCCACATTTAGGAATTAGTTTGTGTTAAATTGGTGCATGGCTTTTTGCTACCAGCTGATTTTGAAATGTTTTTATAAATGATTTTATGATTTTATAAATTGTTTGGAATCTTTCTTTGACTGTAGTTGACTGTTGCTTACCATCTGAGCACAAGAAAAATCCAAGAACTTAAAAACCTGCTCCTAGGGTTTGCTGTCACTGATTTTATTAAGTTGTTAGTTTCGCTGGAAATAATTCTGTGCACTTACACTGTGGTGACATTAGAAATGATTAACAGCCTTCATGCTAATGAAAATTACTACATATTATACTTATTCCATAGCACTGTACTGTTGAGGGGAGAATAAACTTTTGTGAATTGGAGTTTTATTGTTAAGAGGAAAATTCGAAAGTTAACCAATGTAATTACTTGGAAATTTTAAAACTTTGATTGCTTTAAATAGTTTGACGTCACTTATGGTATTGTGAAGCTGCAGTGGTTTTGCAGTAGCTCAAAATATGTGTTGTTTCTTATTGTAGTTTGAGAAATTCCATAGGTAATGTACAAATACCGAAGCTGTAGCGTCAAACTTCACTTTTATTTAAGCGCATAACGTAAGAACATAAGAAATAGGACCAGGAGTAGGCCATCTGGCCCATTTGAGCCTACTCCGCTATTCAGTGAGATCATGGCTGATCTTTTCATGGCCTCAGATGTACTTACCTGCCTGCACACCATAATCCTTAATCCTTTATTGATAAAATTCATTCTATCTTTGCCTTAAAACCATTTAATGAGATAGCTTCAACTGCTTTACTGGGCACAGATTCACAACCCTTTGGGTGAGGGGGCAAGTTCTTCCTCTGCACCCTGGTTACAATTTCACCCGCCAGTGGAGACAACCTTGTTTCAGAGATAGTAGGAAGTACGGATGCTGGAGAATCTGAGATAACAAGGTGTAGAGGGCTAGGCCCGAAACGTCAGCTTTCCTGCTCCTCTGATGCTGCTTGGCCTGCTGTGTTCACCCAGCTCTACGCCTTGTTATCCCTAGTGGAGACAACTTCCCTGCTTCCATCTTATCTATTCCCTTTATAATTTCGGATGTATCTGTTAGATTCCACCACCACCACCACCACCACCACCACCACCACCACCACCACCACCCCCCCCCCCCCCAACCATCCTTCTAAATTCCAATGTGTATCATCCTAGTCTACTCAGTCTCTCCTGATTCTGGAATCAACTCAGTGATCCTCCCCTGCACCCTCTCCACTACGAGTCCGTCCTTTTTCAAGTAAGGAGACCAAAACTGTACACAGTATACTCTTTATCAGCACCCTATACAGCTGCAGCATAATCTCTCTATTTATAAACTTCATCTCTCCAGCCGTGAAAGACAATATTCCATTTGCCTTCTTAATTACCTGTTGTACCTGCAAAGCAATAATTTTGTGGTTTATGCACAGGGACACATTTAAATTGTTGTGTTCCACTTCATCCTTGACAATAACTATTAGTCCAAAATACTTGATACCACTTCAATGTTTTGTTCTTGGCAAAATGTGCCAAACATTCTTCACCTCTCACACCTCTCTGAGGATAGTGACATTGATAAATCTAAACAAATCTCTGCCATCACCACATTGCAAGTGGAAATCCTTCAAAAGGATTACATACTGTTACAAGTTCATACACTCTTCTACATTCATGATTTCGTTCTAACCCTGCTGATTCTTTTCTGGTACAAAATAATTCTGCTGTGGTGTCCCATTCCTCCCTCCCCATGTTTTAGTTCACAATTGTCCCTTGTTTTAGTGCAAACTCTTACCATGACTGAGTTTCTCTGTAAACTTCTTGAATCTATTCTCTTTCCTCTCCACTTCTTTCTCTGTTCCTGTTTATTTCAGTGTGAGCATGTGTGTTGTTAATGTAGGGCTACACTATCTACCTTCTAGGCTGCAGTAAGAATTTTTGTAAAAAATTAAAGAAAGTCCTTATTAAGTTGTGGAAAATTCAGTAATGCTGTCACTAATGGCATTGATATGTATTGTGCTAACTTTTTCAGATGGAAGTCTGTCACATTAGTGATGTAAATGTGGGAAAGAAATAAACTAATATGTTTAAATTGAAAACAAAATCTCCTCCTTTGAAAAGAAAAGATGACTTAAACGTCCATTTAAATAATCAAGACAATGTGATTAACATGATTTACTGCCAATGTTAAATTTCAAACATTGTTGTTATGAAGTAATGCAATTTAGGTTGTTGCCATTCTTCTTTTGCTGAATTTCAAACTATAACCTCCACATTTATGTCCCATCAAAATAAAAGGTCTTTGTACTGCACAATAGAATGTTCACCTATTTGGGATAACATTATCAAGTACTCTGAGGTTTGCCTGATTAAATGCAGAATCAAGTTTCTTCTACACTTTCCCAATGATGCCTCAGTCCTACTTAAGAAGGAAGAAGGGCTTGTACCTTTACTACATTTTCCATTCCTCTCATCAGCCATTCAGTGCCTCTCTGAGTCAACACTCATGTAGAGTTGGATAGAAACTGCAAATATTCATTTGAGCCTCTCTTTTAATAAGGCATTTCAGCAAAGCATCAGGGTGATACAACGCTAAAATATTTCACACTGCTTAGCTTTATCAATCTCTAGATGTTGTCATAGAGTCATAACGATCTATAGAGTAGAAAAATGCCTATCAAAAACAATCACCTAACAATTCTAATCCTATTTTCCAGCACTTGGCCCATAGCCTTGAATGGTTTGGCAGCACAAGTGTACTACTTAAATGTTATGAGGGTTTCTGTCTCTACTACATTTTAAACACAGTGAGCTTGAGATTCCCACCACTCACTGGGTGAGAACAGTTTTCCCTTAGACTTCCTCTAAACCTTTTGTCCCTACTTTAAATCTACACCCCATTGTCATTGATCCCTCCACTAAATTTTTTCCAGTGTACACTATGTATGCCCCTCGTAACTTTATACATCTCACTCATGTCCAATCTTGATCTTCTCTGCCCTAACAAAAACAATCCCAGTCAGCCTAAACTCTCTTCATAACCGAAACCTTTTAGCCAGGCAACACCCCAGTAAATATCCGCTGCACCATCTTTGGTGCTATCACATGTCTCCTACAATGTGAATCCCAGAACTGCACACAATACTCTAGTTGTTGCCTGACCAACATTTTACATAGATCCTTCATAACCATCTGGCTTGTAAATACTGTACCTTGGCTAATCAAGGAAAGTATTCCATCTGTCTTCATAACCACTTTATCCATCTGTAAAGATACCTTAAGGGACTGGTGGACATGCACACCAAGGTCCCTCTGATTCTTGGTGCTCCCCAGGTGCTACTGTTCATGTATTCCCTTGCCTGTACAGCACAAGTGCACCACCTCCCATTTATTTGACCTCCATTTGCCACTGATCAGCCTATTTGTATCCTCCTCTAACTTAAAGCTATTCTCATTATGGCCCACCCCACCAATTTTTGTGTCATGTGCAAATGTATAAATCAACCCTTATACACCCAATATCTATATTATTTTATGTAAACCAATAATAGCAAGGGCCCCAACTTTGACCCCTGACGGAACTTACTGGACACAGACTTTTCGTAGGAAAAGCACCCCTTGACCATCATCTCCTGTTTCCTGCCACTCAAGCAATTTGCCAAATTTCCTTGGATTCCATGGGCTCTTAACTTTGCCATCTGTCTCCCATGTAGGTCCTTATCAAAAGCCATGTTGATGTCTGGGTAGACATCAAAAGTGTTACACTTGTCAACACACCTGGTTACCTATTTGCAAAATTCACTCAGGTTGGCTGGGCATGATCTTACCTTAACAAAACCTTGCTGACCATTCCTGATTAATCCCCGTCTCTCCAGATGCAGATTAACTCTGCCCCTCAGAATTGTTTCCAATAGTTTTTCCACCATTGAGGTTAGATGGACTAACCTGTAGTTTCTATGTTTATAAATAGCAAATAGAATAAAAAATAGAAAGCGGGACATAACACCAGCGCTTCATCGGAGGCTCACTGATGATGTTACCTAGAATGGTGACGAAACGTCTGAAAACTAACCTTCCAGCTCAGCGAACAAACTCACATCCAGAAACTCAACCTGAGCTACAAATCTTCTCAAAACTCGCTTCTACGTTTATTGTTTGATCCTTTGTTGAATAATGGTACCACACTTGCCGGCCGGCCTCCAGTCCTCAAGCTAGAGAGGAACTGAAAATTTTTACAAATGTCCCTGTTAATCCTTCCTTGCCTTCCTCAATAATCTGGGGTACATTTCATCTAGGCCTAGGTATTTATCAACTCTTAGGCCTTCCAGACTCTCAGAACCTTTCTCTATCTGAGGTAACTTCTTTAATTGTATCACCAGCTTTCTGCTGATTTCTATACCCATATCATTTCTGTCACATATAATACCGACATTAAGTATTCATTTAGAACCCTATCGACATTCTCTGGCTCCATGCACAAGTTATTGTTATGACCCTTAGTGGGCCGTACTCTGTCCCTTGTTATGGTGTTACCCTTAATGTACCTGTAAAATGACCAAGGATTTTAATTTATTTGACCTGTCAGCATCCTTTCATGCCCCCTTTTTGCTCATTCTATATTCTTCCAGGGTTTCTACTATTTTGAGCCCTTGTTACCAGCCATATGCCTCCTTTTTTTGTCTCAATCCAATACTTTATTAGATTTGAAATTCAGTGTTCACAGGATTTGATGGTCTCACCAATTTCTTTTCGTGGAACATGTTGATTCTGTGCTTTTCTTTCTTCCTTATCGAGTACATCTCGGCGATGGTCAAGTGGCATTATCACTGGACTGTTAATCCAGAGACCCAGATAATGTTCTGGGGACTTGGGTTCAAATCCCACCATGGCAGATAGTGGAATTTGAATACCATTAAATATCTGGAGTTAAGAATCTAATGATAATCGTGAATCCATTGTCAATTGTCAGGAAAAACCCATCTGGTTCACTGATGCCCTTTGGGGAAGGAAATTGCCATCCTTAACCAGTCTGGTTAGGCTGGTTACTCCATGTGACTCCAGACCCACAACGATGTGGGTGACTCTTAACTGTCTTCTGGGCAATTAGGGATGGGCAATAAATGCTGGCCTAGCCAGCGATGCCATCATCCCGTAAAAGAATAAAAAAATCCGACTGTTCTGAGACAGATTTATCTCAAAGTATCTGTTCCAGTCCACTCTGACAGAATCACAGTTAATCTTATTAATATCAGCCTTCGTCCAGTTGAGAAATTTCATTTCCTTTCTCATGACAATGTTGAGTTGTGTATCATGAGATCCAAGCACATAGATGGCCTGAAGATTACTCAGAAGGCACTCTTTATTCCACTGCCATCAGACCATAGAATCATACAGTACAGAATAGGCCCTTTGCCCACCATGTCTGTAGCGCCAAAAATACTACTCATCCCACTTTGCTGCACCAGATTCATATCTTTGAACGTTATGACACCTCACGTGCCTATCCAAGTACTTTTTAAGTGTTGTGAGTTTACTGCTCAGGCAGTGCATTGCAAACTCCCACCATTCTTTGGGTGAAAACGGTTTTCCTCAAATCCCCTCTAAACCTCCTGCCTTTCACTTCAAAATTATGTCCCCTTGCTATTGATTATTTGACTAATGGAAACATCTGCATTTTATTCACCCTGTCCATCTCCTCATAATCTTTTGCACCGAATAAGTGCCCCTTCAATTTTATCTGCTCCAAGTAAAATAACCCAAACTTATCCAGCCTCTCTTCATTTTTGAAATGCTCCAAAACAGGCAACTTCCTAATGAATCTCCTTTGTACCCGCTCCAGTACAATCACATCCTTCGTATAGTGTGGTGATCCATCCAATATGACCTCCTTGCTCTTATAATCTTTGCTACAACTGATCAAGGCACGTGGCCTGTATGGCACCTTAATAGTCCTATTAACCTGTACAGCCATCTTCCGGAATTGGTGGACAAGCACCCTGAGGTTCCTTTGGTTGTTTGACCTTCTGAATGTCTTGCCATTCATTGAGCATGGTCTTGTTCTCTCTTCCAACATGCCTCACCTCTCATTTATTGTGGGTTAAATTCTATCTGCCACTGATCTATCCTTCTGACCCATCTATTTACATCCTCCTCTAACCTAAGATCTTCCTCACCGTCAACTGTCCAACCTATCTTGTGTTATCCGCAAAATTAGTTATCATACTCCCACCTTCTCATCTGCATCATTTATTAATATGACAAACAAAGGGACACAGCACTGGTCCCTGTGGTACACCATTGCAACTGGGCATCAGCCACTCAAAATTAGCCTTCTACTGCTACACTCCCTCCTGCCAATAAGCCAATTTCTGATCCACCGTGCTAAGTTACCTTGAATTCCTTGAGCATTTATCTTCTTTATGAATTTCCCATTTGGGACTTTGTCAAAGATCTTACTGAAGGCCATATAAACTGTCCTACCCCCATCTCCTTGAAAAATTCATCACATTTTTTTGGCATGACTTTTCACTGACAAAGCCACACTAACTATCCCTGATCAAACTTTGCTGCCTCAAATGGCCATTTATCTTCACTTTCACTATTTTCTCCCAATAGTTTCCCTACCACTGATGCTAGACTCACTGGTCTATCAATCCCTGGCCTATTTCTAACATACTTCTTTGGACTTGTTGCTCCTATAAAATGTGCCTCATCCCAATCCAGGACATTTTCTTGCAGCCAATTTTTCTTCTTTTCCCTGACAAACTTATAATGTTTAATCTTGCTGGTCGCAATGTTTAAAATTCTCTCCAACTGTCAAACATCTGTCTGGCTTCATTTCCCAGAATTAGACTCAGAACTGTACCGATCCTTTTAGGACCATTTGCATGTTGACATAAAAATCTCCCCCATATACATTTCAAGAAATCTGCTCCCTATAGACTCTTTTTAATATTATTATCTCAAATAATGTTAGAGTATTTGAAATTCCCTAATATAGTTATCTTATTTTTTTCATGCCTTATCAAATTGACTGTATATCTGCTCCTCAAATGCCTGCTGACTGTTTGGGGGCCTGTAATACACTCCTCGCTGTGAGAGTGCCCTCCTTTTCTTCGTATGTGCTACCACAAAGCCTCACTTGATAATCTTTCCAAACTATCATCCCTACTTAGAACAATCATCCTCACTGGGGAAAAAAGTTCTGAACAATTATTGAGATTGAAGGCAATCAAGCCCCCAGGGTTTTATGGCATATATCCTGAAGTCTTGAAGGAATTGGCTGCAGAGAGAAGGGATCACTGGTTGTAATATTTCAAAATTTTTTGAATGCAGTAAAGGTTCCAGTGGATTTGAAAACTGCTAATATAACACCCTTATTCAAGCAGATGGCAGATGTTTGGAAATAACTGGAGTCTCACAGGGAATTATGATGTCAATCAACTTAACAAAGAAAATGTTTGGAAAAAAAAACCAAAGTTTGCAGTAGCTTTGAATTGTGTTTCTGTTAGAAGGATTGTGGCTGTAAAAGTTACAGGATGAAGATTTGATTGCTCTGTGGTTATCTTTGCATTATTAACTTACTGAAATTTTGAGACTAGAATCTTTGTTGTAAAAATTAAATGAATATTTCTGGGAGCCTACTGGAAGCTATCTGCATTGACAGATGTATTCAAAAACTAAGCATCATACAATCCAACGTGTCTGTATTACTACGCACCATGGAAGATGCTCCAGTGAACTGGCCAGTTATATCTCTCTTATTTTTGTTTTGATTTATCCCTTAACTGTATCTGTTTGTCTAACTGTCCTCGTGTGAGTGAGAGCTAGAATCAAAAAAGATTGGGTTTAAATCACAGCCATTAATTAGATTGCTTTGTTTAAGTAAAGCTTCTGTTTTAATAATAAATTGCTAATTATCTTGTTAAACTGTAGACTTGGAGTCTGGTATTGGTTAGTCACAAAGTTTGTTTAGGTGCCATCGTGGTCAATTTTGAGAGTCGTTGGGTATTTTCATTTTACTGGATTAGAAATAAATGGGTTGCAATGCTGATTTGTTTAGACTGCCTATCTCTGTGTCATAACAGATACAGCTTTGGCTGGTTGCAACTCTTCCAGAATCAGCTCCATTGTTTGTAGGTGACTTTATTGACTCTGCTGTGAGTCATGCTGATTATGCCAGAAATATAATGCAAAATCTGAGTAATTGGATGGCTTGAAGTTCATGAAGTAACAGTTCTTTATTGCACTGGTACTAGGTTTTTAAAAACATGAAAGGGAAATTAAATGATGAAAATAGAGTATTTACAACAGTTCACATTTAGTTGATCATATTTGGTTGAATAAGTCCTTTGTGTTCCTTGTCCTGTCTCCATAAGGCATCTTGAACATAGAGATTGGCAGACTGTTCAAATTTGTCTGTTTGGTGCCCTCCTTCAGTATTGCTACCTGCTGCTGAAGGCCCCATTACAAATGTAACGATTATACCAGGAACCGTGCTACTATGAATTACAGAATTTTGTGCAACCAAAACAGTAATGAGTGATTTACATGATTGTTGGCAACCGACCAAAGATTGTTCCGCTTGGTAGAAAAGCAATTGGATACCTGAAGGGGACATGGGAGGTTAAATTTAATGCTCCTAACATTGAACTATGCTTGAAGCAAGTGTGGATCAGAAAATAATTGCTTAAAATTTTACTTAAACTTTACCCTTTCAAGTCTGCCAGATTAAGGGTTCATTAAGTTAACAAAACTGGATTTGAGCCTAGTCGAATTAGCAAAGATTGTCCTGCTTTTGCTGTCTTCCTGGTGTTGGCAAAACAATGTCTATTTTCTTCGAAGCTGAATGAGTTGTTGTAAGCCCTGCTGCATTTTTGCATTTTTTATTGTTAGTGGTTGCTGAATTGAGAGGACTTTCTGTCTACTATATAACTTTATAAATTCTAGGTATTTAAGATATTTATAATTAAAGAATATTACATTTTATCATTTTGAAATAATTAAAGTCAAAAACCAAATGAAAACAGAGAGTACCTAAGTGGTTTAGTGTGATTTAGTTGATGTGGCAGGCAATGCCAAAGAAAGTAATTGATCAATGTTATAACCATCATGGACAAACAAATTCATGATATGTGGGAAGACATAAATAGAGTGGAAACAGTAAACGGTTTCTCCTTTTTCGTAAGTGTGCAGGACATCAACTTTTCATTCATACCAAGTTAGGATAGCAAATGATAAAAGCCAAGAATGCAATTCCTTTATATTCATTGACATCTTGTGTCATCAATGTCGGTTTTTATGTCAGTTATAGCAGCCACATGGACTAACTACTGCTTTTTATTGCGGGTGAATTCGCAAATTCTTTAAGAGCTTGCATTTGAAACAATTTCAGAATCCTGCAATAGAGCAGGCACTGCATTTACATTTGCAGTCAAAAGCAACATCCAGGGAATTGAAGAGAAGCAGTTAGCAGCCAGCTAGTTAACAACCTGACTAAGACAGCGTTGATGAAAATTGTGACAAGACATAGGAATATTTGATCTGGTTTAATTATAATGCTCTGTGATGTTTAACTGCAGTGCTTTGTTCTAATGGATGGAGAGTATACTTTGAGATGCAAAATGAGTTGGATGAGGAGCTGAATGAAAGCAATACTTTTATAGAGGAAGAAAAATCAAAACTCTAATTCTGCAAACTTTGAAGTTAGTTTATGAAAGCTCTTGAGCAGTTTGCTGAAATCTATAAAGAATATCTAGTTGGAGAGCGATCTGAAGTCTTCAGTTGGTGAGAGGGCATTTTAATGACTCATTGGCCTGGCTGTCTAATGATTCAGAAATCATTGAGGACATCTGGTAAATTTGAACAGAAACAAAAAAACAGATTTTTCAACATTCAAGGAAGAATAGTTGAGGCTTAAATTTGGATGAAGAACAAAGATGTGGTCATAGCAGAATATGGAAGAATGTTCACAGGCATGCACCCTTACTTCCGGCAGCCTTTCGTTTTAATTCCTTATCTTGATTTTGCACAATAAATTGCTGTCCTTGGCCTATTGCACTGTACCAGTGAGGCTCACTGTAATCTTGAAGAACAGACTTTCACTTAACTACTTTACTACCATCGGGACTACGCATTCAGTTCACCAGTTTCTGATCTGTAAACTCTGTCCACGTTTTGTTTCTTTTTCCTTCCTTATGTAGTTTTCTTTTTCTTCCAACTGTCAATAGAAGGCTATCACTATTCCCTTTGACCCCGTAGGACTAACCTTTCTGTCGTTCAGCCTCTCCTGTCTTCTGACCTATCACAGACCTTCCTTTTGTCTCGATCCTACCTAGCCCTTGTTCAAAATTTGTTATGTCTCTAAAATTTCCAGTTGTGATGGGAAGTAATAGAACTGAAATGTTGACTTTTTGTTTTTCTGTGCATAAGGCCTAACATGCTGAATGTTTTTGAGCATTTTCTGTTTTTATTATGGAAGAATGTGGTTGTTACTTTGAATGGAACTTTTCTAATTGCTGACAACCAGAAAGTTAATTTGGAATTCCTTGGTGTCCATATGGGGTGTACCATTGTGTCCATTGGCTCAAAATGACATAATAAGTACTTTCAATATAGGGAAACACAGTGTAATGGTGAATTCAACAATTGATAATTGTGTTATATGGGAGAGGAATGTAACCTGGTTCTTCAATATTTTTTCAATTTTCTTTGTTTGTCTGTTTGCACACGCTGGTTGAAATTGTGGATGAATCCTTCACTAACCTGGAAGCAGACATATAGCGATTGATAAAAATAGTGACTTAGCGTCAGCGTGCTAATGTAGTCAGTGATGAAGTTGGTACAAGTTCTTACACCGGATATTCTGTAACTGTTTTTCTTCTGACTTGAACAAGCTAAAGCAGCCATGTTTGAGAACTGCCACATAGACATGCTGTTGTCATTCAACTTGACAAACTTCCAGGAAACTTTGATTCAAGATAAAGAGTGTGAGCAAGGAGAGTCACCCTTATCAGCATGAGACTCACTTTGCAGCATTTGAGATTTTATACAAAAGTTACGAAGTAATTTCCTATTTGTTCAGTTCACATCCTGTGTTGACTAGATATCCCGGTGTTAGCTTATTCTGTTCACTCAGTGTACAGACATTGTTTGTGTTTTATCTTTGCCGATTGTATCCGTCCCTACGTTCCTGGCCGTTCTGTTCTCTGTGACTCTGTACAATTATGGTTCCTCATCTCTGTTAACAGCTTTAACCTAAAATCCTCATTTCTGACTACAAATTTGATCCTTAATGAACTGAAACTAATTCAACCTCTTTACATGGCATGGAAACTAGAATCAATTGATCAAAGAAATCTGCTATAACAATCAAACACTCTTGTGCCAATTGATCTCACTGACTGTAAGTTTGTGCTGTTTCTGTTCTTGCATTCTGTGATTTGCCTTGAGTAGCGAAATATGCCTCAGTACATTTTCGAGTTCTACATTTCTGCATTAATATCTTTTTAATGGCCACTGTGGATATATTTCGAATTATTGCTGGGCCTGGTTTCTGCCTGATGAACTGCACTATCTTCTATATTGGGCAGTCGCACAGAAGAGGACATGCCTTCTTTTCTGGTTTAATGGGTTCTGAGAAAGCTAATAAGTGCAATGCATGATCTGCAGACTGTTATACGTGCAGTACTTGAGTATCAGGGTGATGAGTTATTTGGAGTGCTGCCATCTGAACTAAATTTTCTGTCTTGATTAGAGGAGTCTTGTGAGAACCTTTAACATTCCTGATGGCACTTTCAACCCTCGTCCCCCATCCTTTGATTAGCATCCCTGTCAGAGCTATCCCTGTTGTTGCATGACGGGTGGTCCCATAATCAAATAGGTACGAGGAAATAGTTTGGTATCGAGTGAAGCTGTATGCTCTTTCTTTAAGCCTGCCTTCAAAGTTTGGAATGCTCTTTCTGCTATTGTTGCACAATAGAGTATGGAATTGTACTTACATGCTGAATGCCAATCAACGTTTGGAAATATTTTAATTCCCTACTGGTAAATGATAGCTCGTTTTCTGTGACCAACACTTATGGGAGTATTTCAAAAGATGCTCACAGCTTTTCTATCATCATTCCTGTGTTTGACCAATGAACTGTATGCACGTCCAACCCATTTGTCCATAATGACCGAGAACAATGAGCCGATGAAAGTTCTGGCATAGTCGACGTGTGATCAAGTTCAAGGTTTACCTGGCAATTCCCACAAAGGTGGGAAGTTGCGGTAATCTTTGTCCTTTATTGAGCTTCAAGTTGGCTATGTCTGTATCCAATCTTGGCAACCAGACATAACTTATTGCCAACAGAATTCATATAGGACTCCCTTGGATAACCCTGGTGACATTCAATCAGTATCTGGTGGCGACCTTTGCTTGGGACAATCACTCTCGATTCCCATAATAAAACGTTGTCCTCTAATGTGACCTGATCTCATCGGGTCTAAAAAGATTTCATTTCTGACTGTGATGGCCCTTTAGTTACCCCGTCACCACCAGCTGTTTTGGTTTTGCCGGAACTGGATATTACTGTGTCCGCAGTCTGATATTGTCAGTGGTGACCAGAGGATGTCCAGAATGTTTAAAACCAGAATGACTCTTTACAGTGGTTCCAGTGGGAGGCAGCTCAAGACATCTGCAATTGCCACTTGGCCTTCTGGACAGTGTTCCAACTTGTAATTGCATGTGCTCTGATTGCTAGCCCACTAGTGAATTTGGCCTGAAGCTATGGGCAGCTTGTCCTTGTCCACTTTGCGTAGCCCTAGCAGGGGTTTGTAGTCTGTCATTATTACATATTTACACCCATCAAGGTATTGGTGGAACTTTTTCACATCAAAGATAACCACCAAACCTTCCTTCCCTCTCTAGGTGTATTTTTGTTCAGCAGCAGCCAAAGTCTGGAATGTGTGGGCTATTGAGCATTGCTTTACATTGGGCCTTCTGTGAGCCAGCTCTACCCCGATACTGTATTGGGAGGCATCAACACTAGATCTTACTTAGGATCATAGTGTACCAACATCTTAGATAATGATGGCTGCACCTTCATTTCTCGAAAAGCTACATCTTAGCTACATGACCATTTCCAAGGCTGACCCCCAGCAAATATAAGGGTACCATGATGAAGGCTCAGTTTCGTATGAACTTTCTGTAATAGTTCATCAAACCAGGGAAAGACCTGAGCTCCAGTATTGATGCAAGAGCTGGTGCACCTTTGACTGCCCTCACTTTATTTTTCAATGGATGTAACACAGTCTTGTCTGCTCTATACCCCAAGCAGGTCACTTGGAGTGCCTGGAACATACATTATTCCCTTCCAAGGCATACATCTGCCTTGGAGAAACATCTAAGGACTGTGGCAAAATTCTCTGAAGTGCTCTTTACTGTTCTTCCCTTTTATCAGCATGTCATCCAGATAAATGGTGACTTGTAACTTGTAAAATGTTCTCCGTTGTCAGCTGGAAAGGGACGGAGGCTGGTGATACCCCAAATGGCAGTCTAGTATATTGGTATAAACTCTAAAGTGTATTAATTGTAGCATACTTCTCAGAATTCTTATGTAACCTCAATTGCAGGAACTCACAGCTCACATCCAGCTTTGCGAATAAACCTCCTCCTACCCACCTCCCCTACGCTAGCTTTGTGTATGAGTCCTCCATGCGAAGGATTGGACATTTATTCAAATGCGAGAAGTGGTTTACCCGTTGTGTTTAAAATCCCCACTAAGGTGAACTGACTTGTTGTGCTTCACAAGCAGTACGACCGGTGCTGCCTATTCCACAAACTGTACTACTTGAATGATTACTTCACTCTCCCGCCTCCTATACCTGCCTGTACTTTTGCATGTATGGCAAATGGCACTGGGCAGGTGTTGCAGAATACCAGAATTGCCTCCTGGTCAGCAGGCAGTTCCTTGGATCCTTCGAACTTCATGAAAAACCTCCTTGTATTTAATTAGGACTTCACTTAGGCAGCTATTTTCTTATCAGAAAATGTTGAGCCAATTCAGGTGAATTTTTCTCAACCAATTTTGCCCCATCATGCCTGGGGCTGAGCCTTTTATGATAATTGGTAGTAATTGTATCAACTTCTTCTCACATGAGACCCGAACCGAAGTTGTGCCCTTAATCTGTAGGCTGTCAGTCTAGCTGAGGTCTTACACAAACTTAAGGGGTAAAGTCTAGAGCAAATTTTATTGAAGACTGGTTCTGCAATCACTAATACTGCCACATCAGTATCAAATTCCATTAAAACCAGGTGACCATTTAACCACATGTTTATTTTGATTCTGATTTGGATGTGGTTCAGCAACTTAACTGATTCAGGCCAGGTGTAGGTGGGCTTTCCAGGGCATGCACATTCAAGGATATCAACCGACTCGTTCTCTTACTCCATTTAGGTCTAGTGTGACTGTCGTACTGTTTCAAGTCTGGCTGGTCAGATCCTGAAGAAAATGTTAACAGTTTGGCTGAGGCTTGGCTTTGTTTTGGGGTTTGGAAGTGGGCTGACTTAGATTCCTTGTGTTTAGGAATGAACTGAGTGAGCCTGTGCAATTGCCTTCACTCAAGTGCTATTTGTCAAGCTCAGTTGACCTAGAAAAGCTGTCCACTTTCTTTGGCATACCCTATAACACTCATGCTGCATTTGCAGCATTTTCTATTGACCAAGTCAGTTGTAATGCTTGATTGCAGTCCAACTGAGCTTCAGCTAGTAGGCGCTTTTGCATGGTTACATCATTAATCCCACAAACCAAATGGCCTCTCAGCATCTCATTACAGGTTAAAACAAAGTCACATTCATCTGCCAGTCATCTCAACCTAGTCAAAAAATCCGATAAAGATTTTCCTGGTTCTTGAGTTGCTGAGTAAAACCAGTAGCATTTCAGAATCAGAGGAGGCTTGGGGATCGTAATATTCCTGAACCAAATCTGTCAACTCTTGAAAGGTTCTGGTATCTGGTACTTCAGGAAATCTTAGGCTCCTAATAACTGACAAAAAGCTGCAGATCCACAAGCTTTCAGGAGAATAACTCATTGCTTTTCATCTGCCCCAATATCATTTGCCCGGAAAGAAGGACACATTCTTTCCACATTCTGGACCCACTCTTCAATGGCAGGATCAAATAAGTGAAACTTCCGAAATAATGGCATGATGCCAGAAATGTTTACCCCAATTCAAAGATGACAGTTGGAAGCAAATTTCTTTAGGCGTGTACTTTTTTTCTCTCATTGCCACTGAAATAACTTCACAGAGCCCGGTACCCCATTACCAAGTTGCTCTTTATTTTCATGTGCATAGTGCTGGTCTGGCTTCCTCAGAGCCAGCTCTGAATGACCAGAACCTCTGACAGTCCTGTTTATATCTACATGCCAGGACTTTCTGGTTGGGATTGTTAACTTTGGTCCAGTCAGGAAACTCTCATTCTGTGAGGTCCACCTGGCTGACCTAACTACAGTCACTATGTTAAAGTGCTTCACTCCTATTACACAGAAAATTGTGTACTTGACTTTGAGTGTTGGTATTTATTTTGAGCAGAGACTAGTGTCTGATTTGTGATATTTCCTCAATGTCACATGGTTGGTTAATGTCAGTGAGCACATTACAGCTGGTTGATAGCATTATTCAATTTTCAGAAAAATAGTGTGTGAACTATTTCTGAATCATTTTGCTTGGTCCCTGTTTGAAACATACATTCTATCCATGCGAACCCATGGATTTCTGGCTCGATTTGCAGCAAGGTAAAGCTTACCCACAATGCTCAAAATTTAAGTGTGTGTCTTTCATTTTAAAATCAACCTGTGCTGTAAAATTATTTGATTATTGTACAAGTCCTGTTAAAGATGTTAAAAAGCTTTAATATTGCAGCTCTGCACAGCTGATTTGGTGAATTTTGCTGATTTGGTTAAGATCTGGATTTCTTGTACGGTTTATAGATACACCAGGAAGAAAAATAAATTTGATAGATTTTATGTGAAACCTGAGGATTTTAAGAATTATTTTGTTTTTGTTCTTTTATGTGTGTGTTTTACCTGGATGTTATTCCATATATCTCCCAAAATATCTTCAGTAAATAATGAATTCCAGTAGAGTGTACTGACTTTAGTGAGCTCAGCTAGGTGGGCCTCATAGAAAAATGAGTTCCCTGATTGGACCAATTATAATTTGAGTGCAGCCGGGATTTGGGGAATGGCATCCTGCTCCAAAATGAGATATTAAATACAAAATAAAGGCCCAAAGTACAAATTTAGCATGAATACAAAGTATAAACTTGAAATCTAATGCAAGACACCAATCTCTAATTACTTAGCACTTCTATTCTGTATAATCCAGCTGAAAATTTCCTATTATTTCAGGAATGTATGATTTGATGTTGCGAATGCAGTTGTTGCTGATATTGTGTTTTAATATGTTTTTCTTCTTAGGCAGTCCTGAGGACTGTGAATGTATTCTTTGCTGTATTTTCTATACCTATTTATTGTACATAAGTAATGTTCAGATGAATAAATATCGTAAGGTTATAATTTTCCAGTTCTCACATTTTAAGTAGATGTGAAAGGTATTCAAACTAAATTGTAGTGGTATATTGTTTTCTGTATGAAGCAGATGAGCAGCATTCATTTGTGGAAAATTAATTCCCTGAACTGCTGGCAGGCACCATGTAGTTGTTAATTATTTAGGTGAATGACAAACACAGAGCAAAAGGTTCATGCAAAGATAAAATTCGTCTGATGCATGTTCACTAACAGGCTTAACATTTTTCAGTGGGGAAACTGCTGCTTGGCTGATGTGTTGTACTCCTATTGGAAGGAGTACTATCTCTTCTTCAGCAGTTTGGATTTTGATGTTGCATTAATCATGAATATAGATCAGTAAAACACCATAAATCATCAAAAAAACCTTTTTTCACAAACAATCTCTGCAGAAGCATATTTGTAGCATAAATGTTAATTCTATAACTTGTAAAAAGATTCTTAGGAGGTAGTAATGAATGCAAAATATATTTTTAAATCTTGGCTCGTGTTGTATTGAATAAAGTGTAAACTGGAGCCTGATGTTCTGTATATGGGATATATGTTTCGAAGGAAATATTTCAGTTTGATCGTGGATATCAGTACTAGTATAAGTTAATATCTTTGAATTAATTCCAGTTGCTATAGGTCTCTTAACTTCTGTTTTCAGATCACAAACTTGCCAACAATTTTAGAGAGGTTTGCAAATTTAATCAAACTGATAGATTATAAGGTTGACTAGAATGTGCTTCTGTCTTGATTTGTAACATGGTTATGTTTTGATGGTCAGTAGTTAGTTGACTTAAAATGGTATTGCAGCCTTGGCTTCAAATTTGAGTACAATAAATAGTTTGCTTTTGATTCTGCAAGAAAATAAACTACAATTTGTAAAACAGAAAGTGGCTGACAAAGAGCCTGTTTGATGAACAAAAAGAACTCCGAAACAAAAGCAATATTTATAGTGATTGGCATCATTTAACCAGGTGAGGTGCAAAGTTTTAATTTTCCAGTGATTGCTGTGGTATAGCGAATGATGGGATGAAATAGTGGGATAGTTGCAATCACGGTTGGGCCTTATCGGTTAAATTGAGGACACTGGATGGTGGAGGCCACTATCACTGCTATGAGGAATTGGATTTGGTCAGATGGGCAGCTGTCAAGTGTTCAAAGGTCTTGTGGGGTGGGTCACAGGTGGGAATTAAAGAATAGAGGAAGATCAGTGTCAAAGCAGGGTGTAGACACAGAATCACTATCAAATGGAAGCAGGTCATTCAGCCCATCGAGTTTACACTAACCCTCCGAAGAGCTCCCACCCAGACCAATATCCCTATCCTATCCTCTAATCCTGCATTTCTCATGGCTAACCCACCTAAATGGCACATCCCTGAATACTGTAGGCAATTCAGCAGGGCCAGTATACCTAACCTGTGCATCTTTGGACTGTGGAAGGAAACTACAGCACCCATAGGAAGCCCATGCATACACTGGGAGAATGTACAAACTCCAAAGAGATAGTTGCTTGAGGATGTAACTTAACCCATGTCCCGGGTGCTGTGAGGTGACAGTGCTAGCCATTGCTGTGCCTTCCCACAAGAGGGAGAGATAAATGTCAGCAGAAAGGATGACAGGATCCAGAGTTACAGCGGGGATGCTGAAAGGTCACAGAGTAAGACAAAATGTTATGTTGCTTCTGTGGTGAGGACAAGCATGAGGTTGACAGGAGTCTGTCTCAAATGTCATATATACCACAGACTGTTGTAAGAGGCAGCTTCTTGAAATGTAATCTCAATTAAACTGAGAGAAGAACCATTTTGGGTGGGTGGATTTTAGGTTGTGCATAATTGGCTATTAAAGGGATTCTCTCACCCAGTGATCAAGACCATAAGATGTTGAAGCAGAAATAGGCCATTCAGGCAATTGAGTCTGTTCTGCCATTCAGTGAGATCACGGCTGATCTGATCATCCTGAGCTCAACTTTTCTGCCTTTTCCCGATAACCCTTCTTCATGGTTTATGCCTCCAATTAGCAAGTACTTCTTCCAAGTTTTAGCGTACTTCTCAGCCCCTCCAAACCATATTCCTAGCACCTTTAGTTAATATATCCTGATGGTGAAGGGGCCAAAGGTTCAATCAGCTTAGTTTCCAGAGAACATGGCCTCACTGTTAACTGGTTGCAGATGCTCAGGAGTCTCCACACTGACAGTGGATTCAAGCAGAAAATGACCATGACATCCAGGTAGAGTGAGGCTTTGATCTGAAGGCCTCTGCTGCCTGGAAGTCACCCTTCTCAGGCTCGCATCATTCACAATGGATTTAGTAAAAGGCTCTACCCTCGAACACATGAACAAGACTGGAGAGAATGAGCAGCCCTGCCTATTTCTGATCTGATCAGGAAACATTGATTCCTACTTATTGATTGAGTCTCTGTTACTGGTGTTGGTGTACAGCAGTCAGATCTAATGGTTGATTCCATTGTCAAAACCCATTTTGGAGAGCATATCCCTCATGTAGGTTGTGATAGTCTGTCAAAGGCCTCATCCTGGATGAGGTTGGTGAGGCACCTGTCCACTCCCTGTTCTGCAAGTTGGTGATCATATCCCTGAAGAATGCAAAGACTTCTGAGATCTTCCTGCCTGGTGCAGCACAGGTTTGGCCAGGGTGAATCACCAAGTCCAGAGCAGACCTGACCTGATTGGCAATGACCTTAAACAAGATTGGTAACCCACATGCAACATTGAAATTGGTCTTCACTTACTCCGCCTCTCTCTTCCACTTGTAATGAGGATGATGATACCTACCTCATGGATTCTCGCATGCTACCTGACAGAAGCATATTGTCAGATACTTCCAGCAAGTCATGGCCAATCAAGTCCTACAGAGCTGAATATATTTTGGCCGATAAGCTGTCAATTCTGAGAATTTTACTCTCCTCAAAGGACCCAAATGCCTTGTGCAACAATACTATGGCTTTACAAGATGTATTTTGTTTTTTTTTTAATGAACAGAGGTTGAGTCAGAGGAAGTGAGTGGTCTGTTCCAAGCCAATAAAGTGGAGCGTGTGAGGCCTTGGGATTTTTTTTAAAAATTGGAACAATAGAAGCAGTATGAAGGGGTGGGGTCAAATTCCTACAGAACCAGGATTAGTTTAGATTTCAGTAGCCGTTGGAGTTTGGAAGCTGCTGTACATTTTTCCCTGCTACGTCAATATACTTGAGATTTCTCTCCCTCTCTCTGAGTTTTCTCTTGATGTTCTTTCCTCCTAGATTGGTGAAATGTTGAATAAAAACTGAAGGACCTGTGGACGCTAGATAACAAAGTGTGGAGGTGGATGAACACAGCAGGCCAAGCAGCATCTCAGGAGCATAACAGCTGACGTTTCGGGCCTAGACCCTTCATCAGAGAGGGGGATGGGGAGAGGGAACTGGAAGAAATAGGGAGAGAGCGGGAGGCGGACCGAAGATGGAGAGAAAACAAGATGGATAGAGAGGAGAGTACAAGTGAGGAGGAAGGGAGGGGATAGGTCAGTCCAGGGAAGATGGACAGGTCGAGGAGGTGAGATGAGGTGGTGGGTAGGAAATGGAGGTGTGGCTTGAGGTGGGAGGAAGGGATGGGTGAGAGGAAGAACAGATTAGGGAAGCAGAGACAGGCTGGGCTGGTTTTGGGATGCAGTGGCGGGAGGGGACGAGCTGGGCTGGTTTTGTGATGCAGTGGGGGGAGGGGAAGAACTGGGCTGGTTTTGGGATGCAGTGGGGCAAGGGGAGATTTTGAAGCTTGTGAAGTCCACATTGAAACCATTGGGCTGCAGGGTTCCCAAGCGGAATATGAGTTGCTGTTCTTGCAACTTTCGGGTGGCATCAGTGTGGCACTGCAGGAGGCCCATGATGGACATGTCATCTGAGGAATGGGAGATGCAGTTGTTTGTTGCGAACCGAGCAGAGGTGTTCGGCAAAGCGGTCCCCAAGCCTCCGCTTGGTTTCCCCAATGTCGAGGAGCCACACCGGGTGCAATGGATACAATATACCACATTGGCAGATGTGCAGGTGAACATCTGCTTGATATGGAAGGTCATCTTGGGGCCTGGGATGGGGGTGAGGGAAGAGGTGTGGGGGCAAGTGTAGCACTTCCTGTGGTTGCAGGGGAAGGTGCCGGGTGTGGTGGGGTTGGAGGGAAGTGTGGAGCGGACAAGGAAGTCGTGGAGAGAGTGGTCTCTCCGGAAAGCAGACAGGGGTGAGGATGGAAAAATGTCTTGGGTGATGGGGTCGGATTGTAGATGGCGGAAGTGTCGGAGGATGATGCGTTGTATCTGGAGGTTGGTGGGGTGGTATGTGCGAACGAGGGGGAATCCTCTGCGGGCGGTTGTGGCGGGGGCGGGCTGTGAGGGATGTGTTGCGGGAAATGCGGGAGATGCGGTCAAGGGCGTTCTCAACCACTGTGGGGGTAAAGTTGTGGTCCTTGAAGAACGTGAACATCTGGGATGTGCGACAGTGCAATGCCTCATGGTGGGAGCAGATGCGGCGGAGGCGGTGGAATTGGGAATAGGGGATGGAATTTTTGCAGGAGGGTGGGTGTATTTTAGGTCGGTTTGGGAGTCAGTGGGCTTGAAATGGACATCAGTTTCTAGCTGGTTACCTGAGATGGAGACTGAGAGGTCCAAGAAGGTGAGGGATGTGTTGGAGATGGCCCAGGTGAACTTGAGGTTGGGGTGGAAGGTGTTGGTAAAGTGGATGAACTGGTCGAGCTCTTCTGGGGAGCAAGAGGCGGCGCCGATACAGTCATCAATGTAACGGAGGAAGAGGTGGGGTTTGGGGCCTGTGTAGGTGCGGAAGAGGGATTGTTCCACGTAACCTACAAAGAGGCAGGCATAGCTGGGGCCCATGCGGGTACTCATGCCCACCCCCTTTGTCTGTAGGAAGTGGGAGGAATCGAAAGAGAAGTTGTTGAGGGTGAAGACGAGTTCGGCTAGGCAGATGAGGGTGTCGGTGGAGAGGGATTGGTCGGGCCTGGGGGACAGGAAGAAGCAGAGGGCCTTGAGGCCATCTGCATGAGGAATACAGGTGTATAGGGACTGGACGCCCATGGTGAAAATGAGGTGTTGGGGGCCAGGGAATTGGAAGTCCTGGAGGAGGTGGAGGGCGTGGGTGGTGTCACGGACGTAGGTAGGGAGTTCCTGGACCAAAGGGGAGGAAATGGAGTCCAGATAGGTGGAGATGAGTTCGGTGGGGCAGGAACAGGCGGAGACAGTAGGTCGGCCAGGGCAGGCAGGTTTGTGGATTTTGGGAAGGAGATAGAAACGGGCCGCGCGGGGTTGGGGAACAGTGAGGTTGGAGGCTGTGGGTGGGAGGTCCCCTGAGGTGATGAGGTCATGGATGGTGTTGAAGATGATGGTTTGGTGCTCGGGGGTGGGGTCATGATCAAGGGGGCGGTAGGAGGAGGTGTTGGAGAGTTGGCGTTTGGCCTCGGCGATGTAGAGGTCATTGTGCCATACTACCACTGCACCACCCTTGTCTGCGGGTTTGATGGTGAGGTTGGGGTGGGAGCGAAGGGCTGCCCGTTCTGCAGGGGAGAGGTTGGAGTGGGTGAGAGGGGTGGAGAGGTTGAGGCGGTTGATGTGTCGACAGCAGTTGGAAATGAAGAGGTCGAGGGACGGTAGGAGGCCTGGAGGTGGTGTCCAGGAAGAGGACTTGTGTTGGAAGCGGGTGAAGGGGTCAGTGGAGGGAGGGTTGGGCTCCTGGTTAAAGAAGTAAGCGTGGAGGCGAAGGCGGCGGAAAAAACTGCTTGATGTCCAAACCGTTCGTCCTCAGTCAGTGGGAGGTCTGCGG
Organism: Stegostoma tigrinum; assembly: GCF_030684315.1. Classification (NCBI taxonomy): domain Eukaryota; kingdom Metazoa; phylum Chordata; class Chondrichthyes; order Orectolobiformes; family Stegostomatidae; genus Stegostoma; species Stegostoma tigrinum. The sequence continues at coordinate 60,056,142 of NC_081363.1, read as the reverse complement.
GAATGGTGAAGACGCGGCAGGGCTCAGTGTGGCTGTCTTCTCTGGGGTTGCTGGCTGTGGAGGTTGTGGGCGGACCGATGTGGTCGTCGGCTGTAGGCGGGGTTCCGTCGGCGTCGGCGGGTTTCCGTTGGCTGTGGGCGGAGCAGAGTGGGCGGCAACGGAGTGAGGACGAACGGTCATTCCTTAGTAAGGGGGTCACCTTTGTACCCCTCCACCCACACATCAACGAATACCAGTCACGTTTGGACATCGAGTAGTTTTTCCGCCGACTTCGCCTCCCCGCTTACTTCTTTAACCGGGAGCCCAACCCTCCCTCTGCTGACCCCTTCACCCACCTCCAACACAAGTCCTCTTCCTGGACACCACCTCCAGGCATCCTACCCTCCCCTCGACCTCTTCATTTCTAACTGCCGTCAACACATCATCCGTCTCAACCTCTCCACCCCTCTCACCCACTCCAACCTCTCCCCGCAGAACGGGCAGCCCTTTGCTCCCTCCGCTCCAACCCCAACCTCACCATCAAACCCGCAGACAAGGGTGGTGCAGTGGTAGTATGGCGCAATGACCTCTACATCGCCGAGGCCAAACGCCAACTCTCCAACACCTCCTACCACCCCCTTGATCATGACCCCGGCCCCTGAACACCAAACCATCATCTCCAACACCATCCATGACCTCATCACCTCTGGGGACCTCCCACCCACAGCCTCCAACCTTATTGTTCCCCAACCCCGCACGGCCCGTTTCTATCTCCTTCCCAAAATCCACAAACCTGCCTGCCCTGGCCGACCTATTGTCTCCGCCTGTTCCTGCCCCACCGAACTCATCTCCACCTATCTGAACTCCATTTTCTCCCCTTTGGTCCAGGAACTCCCTACCTACGTCCGTGACACCACCCACGCCCTCCACCTCCTCCAGGACTTCCAATTCCCTGGCCCCCAACACCTCATTTTCACCATGGACGTCCAGTCCCTATACACCTGTAATCCTCATGCAGATGGTCTCAAGGCCCTCTGCTTCTTCCTGTCCCGCAGGCCCGACCAGTCCCCCTCCACCAACACCCTCCTCCGCCTAGCCGAACTCGTCCTCACCCTCAACAACTTCTCTTTCGATTCCTCCCAGTTCCTACAGACAAAGGGGGTGGCCATGGGCACCCGCATGGGCCCCAGCTATGCCTGCCTCTTTGTAGGTTACGTGGAACAATCCCTCTTCCGCACCTACACAGGCCCCAAACCCCACCTCTTCCTCCGTTACATTGATGACTGTATCGGCGCCGCCTCTTGATCCCCAGAGGAGTTTGAACAGTTCATCCACTTTACCAACACCTTCCACCCCAACCTCAAGTTCACCTGGGCCATCCCCAACACATCCCTCACCTTCTTGGACATCTGAGTCTCCATCTCAGGTAACCAGCTAGAAACTAATGTCCATTTCAAGCCCACTGACTCCCACACCGACCTAAAATACACCTCCTCCCACCCACCCTCCTGCAAAAATTCCATCCCCTATTCCCAATTCCTCCACCTCCACCACACCTGCTCCCAGGATGAGGCATTCCACTGCTGCACATCCCAGATGTCCAAGTTCTTCAAGGACCACAACTTTCCCCCCCACAGTGGTTGAGAACACACTTGACCGCATCTCCCGCATTTCCCGCAACACATCCCTCACAGCCCGCCCCCGCCACAACCGCCCCCAGAGGATCCCCTTGTTCTCACATACCACCCCACCAACCTCCAGATACAACGTATCATTCTCCGACACTTCCGCCATCTACAATCCGACCCCACCACCCAAGCTATTTTTCCATCCTCACCCCTGTCTGCCTTCCGGAGAGACTACTCTCTCCACGACTCCCTTGTCCGCTGCACACTTCCCTCCACCCCCACCACACCGGCACCTTCCCCTGCAACCACAGGAAGTGCTACAGTTGCCCCACACCTCTTCCCTCAACCCTATCCCAGGCCCCAAGATGACCTTCCATATCAAGCAGATGTTCACCTGCACATCTGCCAATGTGGTATATTGTATCCATTGCACCCGGTGTGGCTTCCTTGACCTTGTGGAAACCAAGCGGAGGCTTGGGGACCGCTTTGCAGAACACCTCGGTTCGCAACAAACAATTGCACCTCCCAGTTGTGAACCATTTCAACTCCCCTTCCCATTTCTCAGATGACATGTCCGTCATGGGCCTCCTGCAGTGCCACAATGATGCCACCCGAAGGTTGCAAGAACAGCAACTCATATTCCGCTTGGGAACCCTGCAGCCCAATGGTATCAATGTGGACTTCACAAGCTTCAAAATCTCCCCTTGCCCCACTGCATCCCAAAACCAGCCCAGTTTTCCCCTCCCCCCACTGCATCCCAAAACCAGCCCAGCCTGTCTCTGCTTCCCTAACCTGTTCTTGCTCTCACCCATCCCTTCCTCCCACCTCAAGCCACACCTCCATTTCCTACCCACCACCTCATCCCGCCTCCTTTGACCTGTCCATCTTCCCTGGACTGACCTATCCACTCCCTTCCTCCTCACCTGTACTCTCCTCTTTACCTATCTTCTTTTATCTCCATCTTTGGTCCACCTCCCCCTCTCTCCCTATTTCTTCCAGTTCCCTCTCCCCATCCCCCTCTCTGATGAAGGGTCTAGGCCCGAAACGTCAGCTTTTGTGCTCCTGAGCTTCTGCTTGGCCTGCTGTGTTAATCCAGCTCCACACTTTGTTATCTTGGATTCTCCAGCATCTGCAGTTCCCATTATCACAGACCTGTGGATGTTGTAGGTCAGGAACAAAACCAGAAGTTACTGGAAAAATCTCAGCGCTTCTGGCAGCACCTGTGAAGAAAAAAAAATCAGAGTTAACGTTTCACTTCCAGTTACCCACCCTTAGAGGAACCAGTTCTGAGGAAGTGTTACCAGACCCGAAATGTTAATTCTGATCTTCTTTTCACAGTTGCTGCCAGTCTTGCTGAACTTTTCCAACAACTTCTGGTTTTGTTGCAGAAATGGTGCATGTGATACCTCAATTTCTGTAAAATAGACTGTGTTTATTGGATGTTACTGTCTTGGAGCAGCTAATCATTGGTGGTTGACATATACGTTACCTTGTTAAGTATTTCAACAGGGTTATAGTCAAGCTGACTTTTTTTTCCATAGTATCATGTTTGTATTTCAACTATAATGTAAGAATAAAATGTGTTTTTGTTCAAACCTGGCACTTTGACCAATCAAATTCCATCCAGAACACAATCTTACACTTGTCTTTAAGAATAAGAAAATATTGGGGTCTGAGCCATCTTCTTGCTGTTATACAGGACCTTTGTGAAGTCACACCTTGAGCATTGTTGAAGTTTTGGTCTCCTGGTCTGAGGAAGGCCATTCTTTTATTGAGGGAGCCAAGTGAAGGATTATCAGACTGACGACCGGGATGGCAGGACTGATATATGAGGAAAGACTGGACTGACTGGGATTGTATTTGCTGCAATTTAGAAGAATGAGGGGGAATCTCCTCGAAACAAATAAAATAAAACGTATAAAATATATAAAACATGTATAAGGTAGGACTGGACAGGCTAGATGCGGAAAGAATGTTCCCATTGTTAGGGAAGTACTGAACAAGGAGTCACAGTGTAAGAATAAGCAGTAAGCTGTTGTAGGTAAAATAATACCAAATACATTTTAGTAGTGAGTCAGACACCGCTTTATGAACAAAAGCTTTTGGGAGAAGCAGGGACCTCAAAGGGGCCTCACCAAACTTCTCAGCTATTACAGACAATTTCAAAGCTTCTATACATTTGCTGTTACTCGCCACCCTCCCCCCGTCACATGCACAGTTCCGTGATCTGTTCCAGGCGTCTCACAATCAGCACGTGTTGCCTCCCCAGCTTCAGTCTAATGGTTCAGTCCCTTATCAGAGTTGTTATGTTGTTAGCTTGCAGGATCTCACTGTTTCAGCATGGTTTTGTTTTTTCAGCAGTTTGTATTATGCTAGAGATTTCTTCATGCTACTTGTTGTTTGAGGCGTTAGCAAGTTGACTCTTCAAAGCCATTCAGGATTCAGCTGAGGAAAAATTTCTTCACTCAGAGCTGTGAACCTGTGGAAATCTCTCCCAGGACGTCTGATATGACTTTGGCCAGAAATGCCGATGTGGAGATGCATTGCGTAGTGGCTTTAATACTATACATATTAATGCTGCCGATTTTAAAACACATCTGTATTTCATTTTTATAAACTAAAGAAAATGAATCACCAGCATCAATGTAATACATTAGCAGTTATATTTTTAAGGTAGAATGGAAATACTTTTTCAATACATTAGAGTACTTTTACTTTACAAAATGTATCCTCTTCAATCTGTGCCTTTCATCCCCTCCAATTTAGCTGTCATTCTGGAGATTTTACTTCTTGCATTAAACCCTAGTTAAAGCACCTCTGTCCCCTTTTACACTGAATTTCCACTTTGAACCAAATTTCGAACAAGACGTCAGTAATTTGAGGGTCTTTTATCTCTATGTTGGAGTTCCACACTGGCCATGTTCCTCATTAACCATGTAATGAAAGAATTGACTTTCTTATGAAGTGGGATGGAGAGGAGCTGTGTGGAAGCTATTGTTGCTTCTGAGGTCACAACCTCAAAGCTTGTGACGACTTGGGTTCTGATCTTCTCTTCAGGATGCCTTGCCCCTTCAGTAGTTCAACGGATGATATATGGTATATTGGCGAGATCATGCAGACGCTATGACAATGGATGAATGGACACCGTACAACAATTGCCGGACAAGAATGTTCCCTCCTTTTTGGGGAACACTTTGTGGTCAAGGACATTTAGCCTCCGATCTTCGAGTAAGTGTCCTCCAAGACAGTCTTTGAGATACACAACAATGCTGAATCGCCAAGCAGAGACTGGATAGTCAGGTTCCATACCCTCAACCGTGATCTTGCATTTATATTGCTCTACAGAAAACCTCACCATACTGTTCTGTAAAGTCTTACTTACTGCACCATTTTGACACCATAACCTTAATAACATGTTATTATCTCCCTACCTTAATTAGTTTGTACAATTTTGGATTACTTGTTACTTTGATTCGACCTTCGGTGCGTGACTGTTATAACTATCATGCAATTCCAGCCGTTTCCTTTGTCTCCAGCACCATCTTACTTTCAATTTTTTGTAATTGTTTCTCTGCCTCAATTACTTGGATCTTAGGTCATTCCTTCACTTGCTATTCAGCTCTTGACACTTTGCTGACACCGTCTGAGACTTTTAATTACCTGAAGGGACTTGTTCCACTCCTCTCACACCATTTGTATGATCTTTTGATTTTTCTGCCTATGAGTTCCCTGACTATGTGCTTCTTTTCACTTAACCTGACGAAGGAGCAGCTTTCTGACAGCTTGTGACTTCAAATAATCCTGTTAGACCATAACCCGATGTTGCATGACTTCTGACCTCGCCCATCCAGTCCAACCCTAGCACCTTGACATCATGGAACATATCTGTGGTTTGACAAAATAGAGAATAGATATGGTGCACATTTCGGGTTATGTTGTTGTGGTTATAACATGCTGTTGAATTAATTCGCCACCATTGTAATATCTAAACTTATGAAGATTATTGTAAATTAGCTCATTTTTGGGCATGTGAACTACATTGAAGTGTTTAGCTATATTGATTTCACATTAAATAGCATGCCAAGCTAAAAGGAAAATAGTTCTGCTTTCATATTATAAATGAAATGCGACGCCCTGTCTGGAGTATAGTTTTGATCTCTGACCATCATGATTCACATGCTGCTTTGGTATTTGTAGATACTTTTGAGATTCACTTGAATGATTTCAGAGCTTGAGGTAATGTGAACAAGCTGGATATACTTGGCTTATATTTACTTTTGATTAGAAAGTGAAGGAATAATCTGGCTACAAAAAGCAAAGAATAATACAGCACATGAACAGGCCTTCAGCCCACCAAGCCTATGCTGCCACATTACACCTTTCTCAATTTTAAAAAAAGCTTTTGTTTCTACATGGTCCTTAACCCTCTATTTCTTACCTCTCCATGTATCGGTCAAGATGTCTCTTAAATGTTGCTATTGTATCTGCTTGTACCAACTCCCTGGGAGTACATTCCAGACACTTGCTGCCTTCTGTGCAAAAACGTGTCTCTCTCATCTTCTGTCTCTCTCATCTTCTTTAAACTTGCCCCCTTTTATCTTAAACCTGTGTACCTGGGTAATTGCCATTTCTATCCTGGGAAAAAGACTCTGACTATCCATTCAATCCATGCCTCTCATAATTTTGATAACTTCCATCAGGTTGCTCTCAGCCTCTGTTGTTCAAGTGAAAACGAACCAAGTTTGTTCAATCTCTCCTCACGACTCATACCCTCCCAGTCAGGCAACATCCTGGTAAACCTTTTCTGTACCTCTCCAAAGTCTCATCATTCTCTCTGTGTGGTGACCAGAACCGTATGCAGTATTCCAAATGTGGCCTAACTGAAGTTGTATAAAGCTGCAACATGACTTGTTATTTTTATACTCTGTACACTAACCAATGAAAGCAAGCATGCCGTATGTTTTTTGGACTGCCTTATCCACTCGTAGGGCCACTTTCAGGAAACTGTGGACCTGTATGCCTAGATCTCTCCATATGTTAGTGTGTCAACATGCAAAGTGATCTTGGCTGTTTTGGTGGTCTGTAGATCTTCCTGAAAGACTTCTGAATATTTAATTAGGACTTCACTCAGGCACCCATTTTCTGATTGAGAAATTTGGAGCCAATCAAGCCGAATCTCTCAAACAATTCTGTCCCATCAAGCTTGGGCTCAAGTCTTTTACTACAATCAATGGTAACTGAACCAGCTGCTTCTCATGTGAAACCGAACCAAAGTTGTACTCTTAATCTGTAAAGGTTCCCCAGTATAGGTCTCGGACTAGCTGATGTCTTAAGGATTGAAGTTAATTTTGAAGTGACTTTTGTTAAAGATTGCCTCTGCAATTACTGAAATGGCTGCATGGTATTGACCTCCATTAGAATCAGATGACCATAAAACCAGATTATTTTGATTGATTCTGATTTGGATGTTCCTAACCAATTTGAATGTTCCAAACCAGGTGGACCTTACAGGGTGTGTGCTGTCCTGGATACCAGCCTATCAGTTCTCCTACTTAATTTAGGTCTAGTAGGACTCTTTTTTTCTGTCTCGAGTCCACATAACAGCAACAGATACAAGGTTTGCCTACCTGGGTCCTGAAGAAGATGTTAATCGTTTGGCTGAGGCTTGTATTTGTTTTGGGCTTATACTGTGGGCTGAACTCGAGTCAGGGTATGTCCTGAGTATGACTGTGCGATTGCCTTCACTCAAGTGGTATTCCCCAAGCTCAGTTGAACTGGCAAGGGTGTCCACTTCCATCGGAATACCCCACAACTCATATGCTGTACTTACTGCATTTTCCAATGTCAAAGCCAGTTGTAGTGCCTGTTTCAAGTCCAGTTGAGCTGTTAGGCACTTTTGTATGGTTACATCATTAATCCCACATACTAACTGGTCTGTCAGTATCTTATTATGGATTAAACCAAAGTCACGTGCCTCTGCTAGCCATCTTAACCTAGTCAAAAATCCTGATATAGATTCCCCTGCTTCTTGAATCGCTGAGTAAAAAGGATAGTGTCTTAGAATCAGAGAAGGCCTGGTGTCATAATATGTTTGAATCTGTCACCTCTTGAAACGTTTTATTATCTAGTGCCTCAGGAAAGGTTAGGTTCCTCACATCTGAATAAAGCTTTGGGTCCACAAGCTGTTAGAAAATTCCTCATTGTTTTTCAACTTATCCAATATCATTTTTCCAGAAAAAATAATACCTTCTTTCCACGTGCTGGCCCCAGTCTTTGATGGTAGCATCAAATAAGTCCAACTTCCCAAATAATGACATGATGCCAGAAATGCTTCCCCAACTCAAAGATGACCGTTGCTTTTTTCTCAACCATGCTTTTCTCTCGTCATTACTGAAATAACACTACAGCGACCAGTATCCCGTTGCCTAGTCATCCTTTATTTCTGTGTAGAAAGCCCATGACACTAGTCTGGCTTCCTCAGAGCCTGCTCAAAGTGTCAGAATGTCTGCCACTCATCATCTTACCTGTCAGCCAGGGCTCCATATTTGTTTGAAGTTAATAGCCCCAATCAGGGAACTCATAATCTAATAGGTGCACCTGGCTAACCTTGTTTCAATCACTCCAAGGTGATCAACCATCATCTATATTGAATAGCAAATAAGCTTGAAGGGTTTAGTAGCCTACTGCTGGTTTTTTGATTGTAGTCAACACTAGGATGTTATTTAAATCACTGTTTTTGATTTAACATGTTTATGATTTAAAAGAGGAGTTAGAAGTGATATGCATTTTTTTAAATGACATAGACAGCCATGTTTGCTTGGACCAACTTTCACAACTGCTAGTAGTTTCACAATGCACTGTCATTTGTTGCATCTACCATGTCTATAGATGCTTTAAAGGTGCACTTGGCTGGTCAGTACAAATTGACAAAGAATTGATGTGATGTCATTTTTCTGGCTACTGTGGCTTTGTGTTAAAAAATGTCATAGACATAACATGAATTAATTCAATTCCACAACAACATAATAAATATTAATTTACAGTTCTTAACTGGCATTTCATCTTGCAGTTTTTGTCACTCAACTTGTACCAATAAAATGAATCACAAATATGTCATAATCCTGTTGGAAACTTATTGTTTAAAGAAAAGCTCTAAACACCCAATAAGTAACCAGAAAACTTAGACCACAAGATTTCAATTTTTATAAATTCTTTTTGTGTCAAGGGATAACTAAATTAAGCACTATTAACAATACTATAGCATATGCAGTATATCATAAAGACTTAAGGTATAAACTCAGTTCTACATTTTCTTCCAGGAGGTGCTGTTTGGTACACTTGCCTTTATTGATCAGTACATTGAATACAGGAGTTGGGATGTCATTTTGTGGCTGCACAGGCCATTGGTTAGGCCACTTATGAAATACTGCATTCAATTCTGGTCTCCATGTTATTAAACTTGAGCTTGCAGAAAAAAATTACGAGGTTGCCAGGGTTGCAGGATCTGAGCTATAGGGAGATGCTGAATAGGCTGACCCTATTTTCCCTGCAGTGTCTGATGTTGAAGGTTGACCTGACAGAGCTTTATAAAAACATGAGGGACATGGATCGGTTGAATCGCCAAGATCTTTTACCCAGGGTAGGGTAGTCCCAAACTAGAGGACAAAGATTGAAAGTTTGAAGGTGAGCGGGGAAGGATTTTAAAGGGACCTAAAGGACAACTTTTTTCATGCAGAGTGTGGTGCGTGTATGAAGTGAGCTGCTAGAGGGCGTGGTGGAGGCTGGTACAGTTACAACATTTAAAAGCCATCTGGATAGGTACATAAACACAAAGGACTTAGAGGGATATGGGCCAAAGGCTGGCAAATGAAACTAGACTAATTTAGGATAACTGGCCAGCATGGGTGAGTTAGACCAAAGGGTCTCTTTCCATGCTATACAACTCTGTGACATCCTTTCCGCTCCCTCTACAAGAGTTCCCTTATCTTATGAAATCTTTAAGATTCATTAACTTTTCTTGTGGTACGCCCAAAGGTATGCCATGACTGGCATGAAATTATATTTAAATTCTCTTATTAATTCAGGTATTCATCAAAGAACATGTTTTATAAGGCCATTAGGCATTAGGAGAATTTTAGGGCACTCAGCCCATTGGGTCAGCCCAGCCATTTCAGCATGGCTCATATGGTTCTCCTGTCTTCTCCCCTTAACTCTTGATCCCCTTACCAATCAAGAACCTATCCATCTCTGTCTTAAATACCTTCAACGATGCAGCTTCTCCAGCCTTCTGCAGCAGTAAGTTCCACAGATTCACAACTCTCTGCCCAAGTAAATTCCTTCTCATCTCAGTTCTAAAGGGTCATCCCTTCACACTGATGCTATGCCCTCAGGTCTTAGTCTCTCCTAGTGGAGACATCTTCTCCACATCCACTCTGTCCAGGCTTCTCAGCATTTTGATCCATTTTGGCAGATTAAACAGCAATTGTGTGAAATGGTACTATTGTAAAAGCAGGAGTAAGTTGATCAGCAGCTAGAAAAGACTGTTCTTTAAGTTGATTAGTCACTAGGGAAAAAATAAGATGCATCCATGGATATTTAGTAAAGTAAGAGTGAAAATTTGGGCAACACCGACTAGCTGGAAGAGAACTGAAGAATTGGAAATATCACATTTATTTTAAAAAGTTTGTGGAGATAAGCCCATAGCTATACTTTAGTCAGTTTAACCTGAGAGGTGGGAAAGCTTTGAGAAAGAATTAACTGGGATAGTTTTTTTTGGTAAACATGGATTTAATCAAGAAAATCCAGTTCATATTTGTTAAAGTGAGATAATTTTTCATGAAGTTGCTTGAGCCTGTTGAAGCGGGAACAGGCTGATGAGGGCAATGTGGTTGATGTGTTGTCTATGGGCTTCCAGAAGGCATTTGATATTACTGGCTTGTTAGAAAATTTAAAGTTCACAAAATAAAAGGAAAAGCGGTAACATGGTTATAAAGACAGTTAAATGACACAAAACTGGAAGTAATGGTTAAAAGTTGTCAGTTAATTTGGAGGAAGAAATTAGGTTGCTCAAGAGATTGCTGTTCACATTGCTGTGTTTGTTGAATTATATTAGTAACTTGGACATGGGTGCGGGATACAATTTCAAAATTTGCCAGTAATACAAACCTTTGAAGTATTATGGCGAGAGTTAGATAAGAGGATATGGAGACAGGCAAGCTGTTGCCATGTGTGGGCCTGTGCCAGATGCATTTTATGTACAAACTGTGAAGAAAGAGGTTGGAAGAACAAGGAGATTAAGATGACTTAAGTGTACCATTACTGAGGGAAATTCAGGAACAGAGAGACCAAGGGATATATCTGCACAAATTATTGAATGTGGCAGAACCTGTTGAGAATGAAGTTAATAAAGTTTATGGCCAAACTGAGTTTATGATTGAGTCACGTGAAGTACAAAAGCAGGGAAGTTATGCTGATTCTTTATAAGCACAAGATCAGTCCCATTTGGAACATTGGGCTGAATTTTCTCATTCTCTGACACAGTCTTATTTGAAGGATATTCATGGTGGTAACCTGCTGTGGCCTGCATAGACTTTTCTTACACAGTGGTTCATTCTTCACCTCACTAGTTGTGAAATTGCCCTCTTTGGCACCCATCTCCTGCAACTGTACTGCAGGAATGAAGGGGTCTTTTATCATGATGGCAGAAGGTGACTACTGGAAATTTGCAGGTGTCAGTACTGGAACCATAACTTTTCATGTTTGTCGTTAATGAAATGATGAAGAAACTGAGGGCATTGTTGCTAAGTTTGCAGATGACACGAAGATTGGTGGAGGGTACGCCGATCTTTGTTGAGGAATGGCGAGGCTCCAGAAGAACTTGGGCAGGCTAGGAGCATGGGCAAAGAAGTGGCAGTTGGAATGCAATTTGACAAAGTGTGAAATGCGCTTTGGTGGGAAGACTAGAGGTATAGACTGTTTTCTAAATGAACAAACGTTTCAGAAATCTGAAACATAATGGGATTTGGGAGTCCTAGCTCAGGATTCTGTTAAAGTTAATATGCAGGTTCAGTTGTCAGTTAGGAAGGCAAACGCAATGTTAGCATTCATTTTGAGATGTCAATTTGAGGTTTTTTTAATGCTTGAAACAAATGCACGGCATCAACAGGCAGGTAACTGGCAGTAACATTTATTTAAGTAAGCGCTGAAACACGTGGAGGATCACTCGACAAAGCCCATCTATACATGGTGTATTGCACAGTGATGCTCTCCCTTCACTCTAAAGGGGGTCATTCTTATGTGCATAAACTTGTTCCTTAGTCACTTAAACAGGCTAGTACAATTAGTCAATTCCCCAGTCACATGTCTTAGTAACAATACTTTGTTTGTCCTTCCTCTTTTCTATTTCACAATTCTCAGAAAAACTAAAGGGAGTCCTTATCATCATTTTGCCATACTATTCAACCATCCTCTCAACATCGCCGCCCCCCCCCCCCCCCCCCCCCCCAACCCCCGATTATCTCAGAGAGGGCTAGAATATAAGAGCAGAGAACTGTATAAAGCTCTGGTCAGAATGTGTTTGGAACTTCGTGAGCAGTTTTGGGCCCATATCCAAGGAATTGGAGGGGCTTTGAGAGATGATCCGAGAGATGAAGGCCTTGCCTTATGAGGGGCGGTTCAGGACTCTGGGTCTGTACTTGATGGAGTTTAGAGGGATGAAGGAGTATCTAATTGAAACTTACAGAATACTGAGAGGCCTGGATTGAATGGACTTAGGATGTTTCCACTGGTAGGACCCAAGATCACAGCCTCAAGGTAATGCCATGGCCTCTTAAAACTGAGATGAGAAGGAATTACTTCTGCTAGAGGGTGGTGAGTCTGTGGAATGCAGAGATCTGTGGAGACTAAGTCATTGAATGTATTTAAGTCAGAGGTAGATATGTTTTTGATTGGTAAAGGGATCAAGGGTTACGGAGAGAAGGCAAGAGAATGAAGTTGAAAAACATATCAGCCATGATTGAATGGTGGAGAAGATTCAGTGGACCAAATGACCTAATTCTGCTTCTGCTCCTGTGTCTTGTGGTCTCATAGATTGAATTGTTTGAACTTTTGTCCAACATCTCCCCAGTACTCAAACATGATTTGTCAGTATTATTATCCAATATATCCTTAGTTTTGTTGGATTTGCAGGTTTGTTTGTCTTTTTCCTCGCTTATGTGAAAAATAGTTTAACTTCTTGTGATTATAACACTTTTTTCCTCACTGGACATGCTTTACTTTATGCGATTGCTTATGAAATGTTCACAAATTGTCCTTTAGCTTTGATTTTTCTTCTGGTCTTCTCTGGTTTCTTGTTGCTTTTCTGCACATTGTTGCTTCTCAAAACAATGCAGAGGTCTGAGCTGCTTCTCCATCTTGTGGACAAATTTGCCTGTTCTTTCATGTATATGCCAGCTGTTGATTTACAATCATATGTTTTTGAGCGTTGGTTTTTCTTACATTAACAGTCCTGCTGCGATAGTAGGATCTCTTCTGTCTAAACGTAACCTGAATAAGAACAGCTCTCAGGTGCTGAATTCACAGGATTCTGTGATCTATATGAAGACAACATATCTGACAGTAGACATTTTTCACCTTGAGCTCCAATATTGAGTACATACCATTCAAAAGTTATGTTGACTTGGAGTTCAAAGTGTATCTTCAAGGCTTTCAGAATTTCCATAGTTTTTCTGATCTTTGAAGAGATTTAGAGTGGAATAGACTTTATAACAGTCTCTCCCAACCACATTAAACTCATACCTACTTGCATCTGCTTTGGTTTAATGTAAAACAATACAGAACAGGAACAGGTCCTTCAGCCCACCATGTTTGTGCCAACCACGATCCAATTTTAAACTAATTCTCTGCCTGCACATGGTCTGTATCCCTCAATTCTGTGTCTGTTTAAGTGTCTATCTAAATATCTCTTAATCTTCATAATATCCATTTCTAATACGTCCCTGGCAGTGCATTCCAGGTACCTGTGTAATTAAAAAAAACCCTTTTGTCTCACATCTCCTTTAAACTTTTCACCTCTCACCTGAAACCTGTGCTCCTTAGTATTTTTTCACTTCCATCTTTAGAAAAAAGATCCCAACCTGTTACCTGAATCAGTCACAGTCTTCTTGTGTTAGCCACAATGAGTGGAAAACTGCCAGTTCTGTTTCTTATTGCCTTTCATCTCACTGGAACTGGTAGCGGAAGGTTTGCAGCAATTGTGTAATTCATTCAGTTGCAGCTTGCTTGTTTGATTACTTTTCATTTTCAGTGGCCACTGGTGGGTTTTATCATCTTTCAACACATCTGAATATTTCTGTGTTCCGTTTTGAATAGCCGTGCTTCTATTACAGTTGTTCAACTTGTAACGTGGAGTGGAGCTGAGAATAAATATTGAACCATTACACTGTTGCAAGTATTCTGCAATTTTTGGAACTGGTTGTAAGATGGCTACTTGCAGTGAGTAATTCTTGACAGCAGTCATATGACTATTGTTGGCTGGGAAGGACATTCTCCTGATTTCATTTCAATCTGAATATTAATTGTTATGTCGCTAGCACAGTTGAGTATTGTTTCATGTATTGAGAGAAAAATGTGCAGTATGCTGGACTTCCAAAAGACATTTAGTGAGGTGCCATACAACAAACCTATGAGCAATATTAGAGCTTGTGGAATAAAAGAGACAGCAATAACCTGGAAGTAAAAAATAGTATTGAACATTGGTTTCTGAACTAGAGGAAGGTGTGTAATTTAGTTCCCCAGGGATTGGTGTTAGAATTATTGCTCTTCCTGATAAAGTTAATGACATGGACTTTGTTGTACATAGTGCAATCTTAAAATTTTCAGTGATACAAAATTTGAAAGTATTGTGAACTGTGAGTCTAAAAGTTCAAGAAATATAGACAGATTGTTGGCATGATGGACGAGTGGCACATGAAATTGTATTCAGAAATATGAAGTGATGCAGAAAAGTTTTGTGGATGGGATGGTCTACCACCAGTTCTATTTTAGTGTCCTACCCTGAATTCAAACGTGCTGGGAGTGTTGGGGTGTAAAATTAATCCAATTCTTTGCTGGATTTCGGTTTTATTTTGATGATTAATCCAAAAGTTCTTTTTTAGTATTTAAGAGCGCTGAATCATAGATAATCAACAGATGCTACATTTATCGACACATATGATCTGTTTGTTCCAGCATAGTTGTAAGAATTTCATGTTTTGCAATGAGGTGTTAGAGCCTAGTAAGTATGGGAAATTCATTTCAGAAAAAGTTGCATCACCTATCACAATCTGGAAGGATGCAAAAAAGACTGCTTATTTGATAATGGTGAAAACAAAACATCTAAAGTACTCTGATCACAAATGATTTCTCTAATATTGAATATGATTTTATATCTCTGTTTCACTCCTCTTTGAACTCTTCATTCCCACCGCTGTTCACCTTCACTTTCTGGCCACTGCGTCATTGTAATATTTGACCCTGATCAAGTTGTTTCTCACTTTTTCTTTGTTTTTATTCCCCATGTTCAACCCCAGGAAATTCACCAGGATTGCATGTTCTTTTTCGTGCATTGGTAGTAGAATCATGAGAAGTAGGCTTTGTGTTTGGCAACGTTGCTTAAAGCCCTTTGCTGTCACCCAGTTATTTGATCTAATTTTGATTGTTGATAATGTTTCTATCTCAGACTAATCTTGAACTCCAAAGCTTCACAAAACACTGTAACTAGATTCTCTTGTATTCAAAGAGGTATCTGTAGTCCTTCATGAATGACACTGCAGCTACTGGAAACAGTCAACATCTATCTCTTTGTTGCTTGCCTTCATTATTGCAAAATACTTCTGCGTAATTTCCCCGTGATTTGCATAGTAGTGATGTAAAACACAATTATTAAAAGTCATAAGACTTGTATTTTCCTCTAAACCAGGGGAGAGTCCTATTAAGACTCTGTTTTATGCTTTAGGAAGATTTTACATTAATCTTGTAGAATGCAGTTTAAGACTGTACTAATAATTACTGAAGTCCTGCTAGGATTTTAATATGGACACACCATTACCTCTTGGCTTTTAGATTCATTATCCCTTTTTGATATTTTTTCTCCTCTTATGAATCTGAGGTGCAGTGTTTAATGTTTTTCAAATCTGTTCTCTCAAGACCCCTCTTCCTCCATAGCACCAAACCTGATCTTCGGTCCGCCTCCCCCTCTCTCCCTATTTATTCCAGTTCCCTCTCCCCATCCCCCTCTCTGATGAAGGGTCTAGGCCCGAAACGTCAGCTTTTGTGCTCCTGAGATGCTGCTTGGCCTACTGTGTTAATCCAGCTCCACACTTTGTTATCTTGGATTCTCCAGCATCTGCAGTTCCCATTATCACTAATACAGGGCATCATTACTGCTGTCACTTTTAAAAAATAGTCAGTAACAACCACCACATTGCTCTGAGATGTAGCTATTAGGAATGCCATGCCAAACCTAAAGTTTTTTTGAGGATTGTGAGAGTCAGTACCCACTACAGATGAGAAGCACTAAAGACAATCTTGGATGGGTTTAATAAAAAATTCGTGTAGAATAGTAATCAATTACAGTTAGATCCATTGTCGTCTTCCTGAAATATGCATGAATTCAAACCTCCCCATATTGTGCTGAAATCACCTTACAATGCACTGTTCTGGTGATGTGAGGTTGCTATAGTTCAAGTGAAAGCTACTTTTGTGATGTCTCCTGACTACTGTGTGAAAGTACGTATCCACGTATCAATTGACATTTGAATCACATGAACCTTATATTACTAAAAGCTGTGTCATGGTTTTAGATCAAAATGAATCATCTTATCTTCATCAGAGATTAGCAAATGCTGTTTCTTAGGGGAAAGGGGAAGGGTTTGAGGATAAGACATGAATGTTCAAATGAAGCTCATCTTAAAAGATTCAGAAAGTAGTGTCTTAGACAATTGCTTTCTTATGGCTGGTTGTTGATACATGAGGATTTTGTCACTGTGTTTTCTCATTTCGTAGCTGACTTCTTTGTGGTCTTTCTGCACAAAGATACATTGCCTTTACCTTTTTCTACCTGATACTAAATGCATTGCCTGTTAACAATACTGATCTACAGACATACATCTCACATGTTATGTGTACCATTTTTCAACTCACAATAACACTGTACTGCAACAATACTCCTCCTTTATGACTTTAATATGAATAATTCAAAGTTCAGTGAATTCAAAGATATTCAGCCTCCACTTCCTAATTAGGCTGCAGCTCTTAATACTACAAACAATCATAACTTATATCAGTCTTGTGTTTTCTGAATAAGCCTGAGTAGAGATCATTCTCAAATTGAGGGACAGGTAATGATAATATTTCAAATCCTCCTCATATAGAAGTAAGAAGTCTTTTCACATTCAATTATAATCCACAAACCCAACTTCTCTGTCAAAAATCTATTGTTACTATTTCCTACAAAAAAAGATCATGGTATAGAAATAGATCTTTGGCCCAATTTGTACCATACCTGTGCTTTTGCTCCACACAAACTTTCTCACTGTTGTAAAAGCAAAACATTTCAGAGCTGTATCTCCCCTTTACCACCGCTATTACTCACTTTGCACCTAAGATTTTGTACCTAGGTACATTGGACCTAAGATGGCACTGGGAATAGTGACTTGGTACACTTTTTCACTGTACTTAGGTATTTCTGTACTTGAGTACACGTGGCAATACAATCTAATTCTCATTCTAGTTTTGTATTTTGCTTTGGGCAACTTTAGCTATTGCTCCACTTGTTCTTGCTCACCCCCTGTCAACAGCACAAGAACACCTTACAAACCTGCATTCCCCATGCAGATGGCCTAAAGGCCCTCCGCTTCTTCCTGTCCTGCAGGCCTGAGCAGTCCCTCTCCACTGATACCCTCATCTGCTTAGCCAAACTCGTCCTCACCCTCAACAACTTCTCTTTCGATTCCTCCCACTTTCTACAGACAAAGGGGGTGGCCATGGATAGATGCATGGGCCGAAGCTGTGCCTGCCTCTTTGTAGGTTACGTGGAACAATCCCTCTTCCATACCTACATTGGCCCTAAACTCCACCTCTTCCTCTGTCACATTGATGACTGTATTGACATCGCCTCATGGTCCCACGAGGAGATCTAACAGTTCATCCATTTCACCAACATCCTCCACCCCAACCTTAAGTTCACCTGGGCTATCTCTAACACCTCCATCACCTTCGAGGACCTCTCTGAGTCCATCTCGGGCAATCACCTGGAAACCGATATCCATTTCAAGCCCACCAACTCCCACAGCTACCTAGAACACACCTCCTCCGACCCACCTTCCTGCAAGAATGCCATCCCCTATTCCCAACTCCTTCGCCTCCGCCGTATCTGCTCCCAGGATGAGTCATTCCACTCCCGTTCATCTCAGATGTCCTCGTTTTTCAAGGACTGCAACCCCCCCGCCGCAGTGATCGAGAACACCCTCGACTGTGTCTCCTGCATTTCCCACAACTCATCTCTCACACCCCATTCCCGCAATAACAACCAAAAAAGAATCCCCCTTATCCTCACATACCAACCCCTGGATCCAACGCACCATCCACCAACACTTCTGCCATCTGCAATCCGACCCCACCACCAAAGACATTTTCCCTCCACACCCTTGCCTGCTTTCTGGAGGGACCACTCTCTCCGTGACTCCCTTGACCAACCCACGCTCCTCTCCAGCCCTGCCACCCTCGGCACTTTTCCTTGCAACCGCAGGAGGTGCTACACCTGCCTCACACCTCCTCCCTCACCCCTATCCCAGGCTCCAAGAAGACTTTCCACGTCAAGCAGATGTTCACCTGCACATCTGGTAATGTGGTATAATGCATCTGCTGTACCTGTTGTGGCCTCCCCTACATCGGGGAAATCAAGCGGAGGCACGGGGACTACTTTGCAGTATACCTACCCTTGGTTCACAATAAAAAAAACTGCACCTCCCAGTCCTGAACCATTTCAACAACCCCTCCCATTCCTCAGATGATATGTCCATTCTGGGCCTCCTGCAGTGCCACAACGATGCCACCTGAAGGTTGCAGGAACAGCAACTCATATTCCGCTTGGGAACCCTGCAGCTCAATGGCATCAATGTGGGTTTCACAAGCTTCAAAATCTCCCCTCCCCCCACTGCATCCCACAACCAGTCCAGCTTGTCCCCGCATCCCTAACCTGTTCTTCCACTCACCTATCCCCTCCTCCCATCTCAAGCTGCACCCCCATTTCCTACCTACTAACCTCATCCGCCCCTTTGGCCTGCCCATCCTCCCTGGACTGACCTATCTCCTTGCTACCTCCCCACCTTCACTGGTTCCATCCTCGCCTCTTTGACTTGTCTGCCTCTTCTCCACCTATCTTCTCCTTTATCCATCTTTGATCCGCCTCCTCCTTTCTCCCTATTTATTTCATAACACTCTTCCCCTCCCCCATTTCTGATGAAGGGTCTAGGTCCGAAATGTCAGCTTTCCTGCCCCTAAGTTGCTGCTTGACCTGCTGTGTTCATCCAGCTCTATACATTGTTGTGCCTATTTTATAACCCCTTCCAGTTCTGAAGAAGTCATATTAGACTAACACTGTTCCTTTCTTTACAGAAGACGCCAGATCTGCTTGAGTATCTCTAGCATTTTATCCGTCAGACCTTTCCACTTAAACAGATTGAGTTATCTCTTAATTAAAAGCAAAGTGCTGTGAATGCTGAAAATCATTTGAATCATAGCATCCCTAAAGTGTGAAGCAGGCCATTTGGCCCCTTGACTTTACACTGACACTTTAAAGAGAATCCTACTTCCCTGCTCTCTCCCTGTAACCCTGCTAACCACTGAGCCACTGCATTACCCATTGAAATAAAAAAAAAGAGAATGTTTACAAAAATGTCTATTCAACCTTTCCTCATGGGCATAACCTCACAGTTTTTGAATCAGAGCAGATGAAAGATCATTCATCTGAAACATTAACTGTGTTTATCTCCACAGCTGCTGTTGAATATTTACAGGTCTTTGTTTTTATATCAAATATTGCAATATTTGTTTTTTTAATTTTGTGTAGCAGCACATCTGTGATGTATCTTTCTGTTTTATCCTTCAAAAGCAACATGTCAAATAAAGGGACAAAAGATAGATGTAGGGATGCTGTGAATTACGAGCAGAATTAAGTTTGAAGAAAAGTTGAAACAATGTTTATGATCTTAAATTGTTGAACTTAATGTTGCATGTATTATGCCTAATTCAACACTAATGTAATATTTCTCAAGCTTCCATTGAGTTTCATTAGAACAATGTAGGAAGCTGAAAACAGTGAAAGCGGCTGGGTGATTCAAATGTCAAGCAACTGGAAGCGTAAGGATGGACCAGAGGTGATCAGCAAAAAGATCACTAGTCTATCTTTGGCTTTCTGGCGTCGAGGAGACCACATTGTGTGCAGCAAGCATTGAAAATTGAAAGAAACAAGTCTAGACCTGAAACGTCAGCTTTCCTGTTCCTCTGATACTGCTTGGCCTCCTGTGTTCATCCAGCTCTATACCTCGTTATCGTAGTACCAGTAAATTGCTGTTTCAACTGGAGGGAGTGTTTGGCAATTTGAAGAGAAGACATAAAGACCAAGTACTGTATTTCTTGTCCTTGCACGGAAATGTGCTTTTGGAAAGGGAGGGATGTTGAGTGATTGAAGAGTTGAATCAAGATTTTGCAAAAGGACCTGTCACTTTAGAATATTAAAATGTCAGGGAATCAAATGATATGTTAAATGTGTTAGAGGCGACAAACAATGATCTTTTTAGTTTGGTGGGTAGATGGGGCTGGAAAGCGAGAAAATGGAAAATTAATACTGCCACATTTTATTCATAAGATTTGTTTTTCTGCTAAGTTTTGTAATAGCTCTCTGGATTTTCTGGCAAAATAATTTTAACAATCATGCAATTATTAGTGTGTAAATAGTCGATCGATTTATGAGAAAAGCTATATTCTTTGAATTGCTGCATAATTTGCGCCACTCTTCTGCTGAACTTGTGAAAACAACACCTTGTTGATGACCTCCATATGTGTTTTAAGAAATTGCAGCATTTGCTCATTAATTAAACCCATTGCAGCAGTAGAGGGCTGGTGCTTAACAGCATAAGAACCAATTTAATGATGAGATTTATAACAACGTCTCTGAACGAGAAAAGGAATAATTGGAACTCGAGCTTGATTCCTGTAAGCTACAAATTGATGGTGGAGTTTCAAAGATTTTAATTTTTGGGTGTCTTTTTTCTCTTCCTTTTCTTTCCTGCCTCTTTAACTTGCTGTTTTTAATTCTTTCTCTCCATTATCTTGCTGTATTTGATTTAATTTAAGTTCATCCTATTTATTTCATCATTTTTGTATTTTTCTCAACCCTTAAGTCTCTTAATTTAAGGAGAGGTCCGTCATTCAATAAGGCACTTGTGCTGTATTGCCCTTATCACATTGTTATGACCTCAAACTTACAGCTGTTTTCAGCTTGAACCATTTATGAGCTGAACAGTGTAGGATGAGTTCTAGCTAATGGAACATGCTCTGAATACTTTTTGCCAAATTCTGGGCCAATTTTGTGATTTCATAAACAAGTTGTTACTCTTAAGTCATTGATAACGTTTATGCACAGCAGTTGTCATGGTGGAGGAGTCTGAAGAAACTGCTCATTTTTTTCATCAGTTTGTTTCTGTGTTGGTTTCACACTCAGCAATGAACGACTGGTACTCACCAGTCATTACTCATGCAGTTAATTGCTAACTTTTGTGGACTTCTATGCAATGGTGTACAGGGTATCGCCGATTTACTAACATTGAAATTTATGAGCGCTTGTACTTACAAACATAATCCCATACTTGGTTGTAATTTTAAAGACCATATGAATATTTCTTGACTTTAGGAACAGCTGCTTTCCAATGTCTTGCATTGTGCTCTGACAAACATATAATTAGACTTGCAAGTAGACTGTGGAATGGAATCCATTCACAACCCAGGATGGAATATGTAGTAATTAATAATCCATTTCAATCCAATGCTGTTTGCAGGTGATCTGGAATGTGTATACCTCCTCAACCAACCAGATTGAAAGACCTTTACTGTGATGAATAATGTGTGTGTATATCACTGCTCCATTTCTGAGGAAGGGTCTAGGCCCGAAACGTCAGTTTTCCTGCCCCTCTGATGGTGCTTGGCCTGCTGTGTTCATCCAGCTCTACACCATGTTATCTCAGATTCTCCAAAATCGGCAGCTCCTACTATCTCTGCACATGGGTGTTGGTTACTTTTTGGGAATGTTTGTTTTCGGGAAAGCTGCCTGAAGTCAAATGCAGATTTACTTTCTCTCTGAGAAAATAGTTTTTCAGAGCAGTTCAAGGAATAAGTTACCTCAGCAGACATTTAATTTTCACAGGGTCCAAACCATGGGACTTCAGTTAGAAACTTGCAGGCTGTTAGAAGCAGATTAAAAAAAAAACTTAAGTTCTCAGTTTGTATTCAAGTATGGGTCTCCATTCTTCAGAGGAAAGAAATTAAGAGGATTCACTTATTTAGAACTTCAAGATTTGATGGCAACTGGACTTGAATTTGAATATCTGTAAATTGATAATATTGGGAAAACAGTTGAAGAAGGTCAGAGAATGTGGAGTCTGTGTGGGTGGAGTTGAGGAACCACAAAGGCAATAAAAACTATAATGGGAGTTATGTACAGACCTCCAAACAGTGATCAGGACCTGGGGCGCAAGATGCCCCGAGAAATAGATAGGGCATGTCAGAAAGGCAAGGTCACGGTGATCATGGGGAACTTCAGTATGCAGGTGGATTGGGTGAATAATGTTGCCAGTGGATCCAAAGAAAGGGAATTCATGGAATGTTTGCAGGATGGCTTTTTGGAACAGCTTGTGATGGAGCTCACAAGAGAGCAGGCTATTCTGGACTTAGTGCTATGTGATGAGCCAGACTTTATAAAAGACCTTAAAGTAAGGAAACACTTAGGAGGCAGCGATCATAATATGGTAGCGTTCAGTCTGCAGTTTGAAAGAGAGAAGGCAAAATCAGATGTAATGGTATTACAGTTAAATAAAGGTCATTACAGGGGCATGAGAGAGGAATTGACAAAAATCGACTGGAAGCAGAGCCTAGCGGGGAAGACAGTAGAGCAACAATGGCAGGAGTTTCTGGGTGTAATTGAGGACACAGTATAGAGGTTCATCCCAAAGAAAAGAAAGATTATCTGGGGTGGGATTAGACAGCCATGGCTAACAAAGGAAGTCAGGAAATATATCAAAGAAAAAGAGACAGCCTATAAAGTGGCCAAGAGCACTGGGAAATCAGAAGATTGGGAAGGCTACAAAAATAAACAGAGGATAACAAAGAGAGCAATAAGGAAGGAGAGGATCAAATATGACGGTAGGCTAGCTAGTAATATTAGAATTGATAGTAAAAGCTTCTTTCAATACATAAGAAACAAGTGAGAGGCAAAAGTAGACATTGGGCTGCTCCAAATTGATGCTGGAAGGCTAGTGATGGGAGATAAGGAAATAGCTGAAGAACTTAATGAGTACTTTGTGTCAGTCTTCACAGTGAAAGACATGAGTAGTATGCCAACAATTAGGGAGAGTCAGGGGGCAGAGTTGAGTATGGTAGGCATTACAAAAGAGAGAGTGCTAGAAAAGCCAAAAGGTCTAAAAATTGATGAATCTCCTGGCCCCAATGGGCTACATCCTGGAGTTCTGAGGGAGGTGGCTGAGGAAATAGCAGAGGCTTTGGTTGGTTGTGATCTTTCAAAAGTCACTGGAGTCATGGAAAGTCCCAGATGATTGGAAAATTGCTGTTGTAACACCCTTGTTTAAGAAAGGATCAAGGCAAAAGATGGAAAATTGTAGGCCGATTAGCCTCACCTCGGTAGTTGGTAAAATTCTTGAACCCATTATCAAGGATGAGATTTCTAAATTCCTGGAAATGCAGGGTCAGATTAGAACAAGACAGCATGGATTTTGTAAGGGGAGGTTGTGCCTGACAAACATGTTAGAATTCTTTGAAGAGGTAACAAGTATGTTAAATCAGGGAAACCCAGTGGATGTTATCTATATAGACTTCCAAAAGGCCTTTGATACTGTGCCTCACGGGAGGCTGCTGAGAAAGGTGAGGGCCCATGGTGTTCGAGGTGAGCTACTGGCTTGGATTGAGGATTGGCTATCTGACAGAAGGCAGACAGTTGGAATAAAAGGCTCTTTTTGGAATGGCAACCAGTGACGAGTAGTGTCCCGCAGTGCTCAGTGTTGGGGCCGCAGCAGTTCACCTTGTATATTAATGATTTGGATGAAGGGATCGGGGCATTCTGGCAAAGTTTGCCGATCATACGAAGATAGGTGGACAGGCAGGTAGTACTGAGGAGGTGGGGAAGCTGCAGAAAGATTTAGACAGTTTAGGAGAGTGGTCCAGGAAATGGCTGATGAAATTCAGTGTGAGTAAATGTGAGGTTTTGCAATTTGGAAAAAAAATACAGGCATGGACTACTTTCTAAATGGTCAGAAAATTCGTAAAGCAGAAGTACAAAGGGATCTGGGAGTGTTAGTCCAGGATTCTCTAAAGGTTAACTTGCAGGTAGAGTCCGTGATTAAGAAAGCAAATGTAATGTTGTCATTTATCTCGAGAGGGTTAGAATATAAAAGCAGTGATGTGCTTCTGAGACTTTATAAAGCTCGTGTTAGGCCCCATTTAGAATACTGTGTCCAATTTTGGGCCCCACACCTCAGGAAGGACATACTAGCCCTGGAGTGTGTCCAGCGGAGATTCACACAGATGATCCCTGGAATGGTAGGTTTAACGTAAGGATCCTGGGATTGTACTCAGAGTTAAGAAGGTTGAGGGGAGATCTAATAGAAACTTACAAGATAATGTGTGGCTTAGAAGGGGTGGACGCTGGGAAGTTGTTTCCGTTGGGCGGGGAGACTAGGACCCGTGGGCACAGCCTTCAAATTAGAGGGGGTAAATTTAAAACTGAAATGAGATGACATTCCTTCAGCCAGAGAGTGGTGGGCTTGTGGAATTCATTACCACAGAGTGCAGTGGAGGCCGGGATGTTGGATGCCTTCAAGGCAGAGATCGACAAATTCTTGATCTCAGAAGGAATCAAGGGCTACGGGGAGAGTGCAGGGAAGTGGAGTTGAAATGCCCATCAGCCATGATTTAAATGGCGGGGTGGACTTGATGAGCCAAATAGCCTTACTTCCACTCCTATGTCTTATGGTCTTAAGGTTGAAAACTTTGTTTTGTTGACTTTGAAGATTTTTTTCAACACTGTATTCTCTACTTAGCCTGGCTTTTATTTATTTTGTATATTAAAATTCTGTTCTGTTACCACAGAACTTTGCAGCCATGTTTGACTATGGGCAGAACCTTTATAGATGTCTAAGCGACATGGATTCATCGATTCATAAAATCCCTGCTTGTGGAAAGAGGCCATTCGACCAATTGAGTCTGCATTGGCCATCCGAAGAACATCCCACTGGACCTAGACCCCCCAACCTGATCCCTGTATTCCCAATTTACCATGGCTAATACACCCTATACATCCCTGGACACTATGAGGCAATTAGCAATTCCAATCCATCTAACCTGCACATCTTTGAACTGAGTTTGGAAACTGGAGCGCCCAATATACCCATGCAGACATGGGGAGAATGTGCAATCTCCATACCCAACTAAGGTTGGAATCAAATCTGGGTCCCATGACCTGACCAGTTGTCATAACAGTTGGAATCACAACTTTAACAAGACACGTACAGTTGAAAACATGAAGTGTAAGCTAGAATATTTAGAATTCAGATGTATATTCAAATCACAATTATTGTTTGTTTTCCATAAATAAACAGGGACAGGGAACAAGTTGTTGCTGGAAGGAAGTAATTTTAAAAAAAATGAATAAAAAAGATTCTAATACTCCCACATTCCAATAATTCTGAATAGTAAAATGATTGACCTTCTTGAATTCCAACCATTGTAGCGAATAATGACCTAACTAATTACACCCAGTTGCTAATTTGTTGTTTGGTGGTCTAGACCATTGAACCTGTCATCTTCTACAGAATGAGAATTGTTAAATTCTGTATCTGATATCCTTACTTTAGCTCAACTCTAGAAAGCGTTTTTTGTGACCTTGTCACAAAGGCCCTTGATTTCTCTACAGCTTTTATGGATGATATTTCATCTACTTTGCAACTTAAGCTCATTTACAACTTTGTAATTTGTAGCTTATTCCATATGACATCAAGTTTACACTTCATGGACACCAGTCCTGCTTCTTGCAATGTGTGACGTTAACAATAATCTCCATCTTCATAATTTTCTGCAGGACTGAATGAATTGATGATATTAAGTGGATTAGAATTCTGTTTTAAAATGCCCCAACAATGTGGTCTGATATTTGATTAGTATATTGAATGTAACTTCACAGTGATTGGAAATTTAAAATGAATGCTCAGTGAGTTGTCTTACCTTTTTCTTCCATGCTCACTAATAGAAAATATTTGTAATGCTTAGTAAGTGACATAACTGACAAATTACTTGGCGTTACACAGGAAACCCTTCTTTAAATTTCAGCAATCCTTTTGGATGGACCTCTTACATAACGGTTGACATTTGACACATCTTAGTGAAGGTAGCCTTGGTCCAAATGTACAGACCTACCTATTTACTTGAAATAGGTTTCCAGAAGGGGAAAAGGTAAGACCGGAAACAAAAATGAAAGTCTCAAATCAGCTAGCAAATATTGCAGATAATTAGTTACTAATGTATCTATCAATAGTGTGTGTCAAAGGTAGGAAATATGGATTGCACCATATGTAATTTTTTGATTATGTTTTTCTACAATATCCTCAGTGCAATGGTGATTAGTGTGGTACTGCAAAACCTAGCATTGTAAAACATTGAAATAAGATTTATTTACAATAATTTATTTTCTCACACACTTGTGCACAAAAATTATGCCATTTTCTTTTGTTCACAGATTTACAAAATACTGGTTACTGAGCATTAGGAGAGCTCGACAGTCGAAGAATTCTTTATAGGATAATACTGTAGTTTCAAGGCCACCTCAGCTACAAGAGAACAAAATGCTGGTCCAAGATACCCCGTGGAATGCCTTTGAAAGACTCACACTCTCAATGACAGCATCCAGAAATAAATGCTAGATTCACATTAGTTTGGCAGATAGGTTGCTTAGAAAGCTAATTTGTTCTGCCAACAACAACTTAAGTCTAGCAATACAATTTGTCAGGCATTTCTCAATCTCTGTGTGGGTTATCCTGTATTTTACATGAAAATTAATATTGTTAAGACCACATCCTTGCAATTTATACATATTATCAATGTTAACAATAAATGCTTGAAGAGGGCTGTTCAAGCTTCTCAGCCTGCGTGAACAATGTGAAATAAAGATTGAAACAAGACTATGCATGGAACAGACTGCCTATAACAGCAGTATCCTTTTAATGTTCTGTTTTGAGGACTGATACCAATCTCATTTCTCTAATTGTTCTTGATGAGAGTCTCAGTGATACCACACATTCCTAGAAATGAGAATGGTGTTTCCCTGATGTTGGTTTAGGTTAGGAAGTATGGAGGCAATTGCCACAGCACACCTGGATTCTGGGTCTTAGGTTCAAGCAAAGCTTTGGCATGTTTCACAGGCAGCCAAGGACTTGCTGACAGCGGTCAATATGAATGGTCAATAATGGCATCAATGAATGGAGGGGAAGGTAGGACTCAAAGTAACAATTCTCTTAATGTAGAACTCAGATTCATCATAATCTACAAAGGCATGCAGACAGAGAAATGGGGTATTACAGAAAATAATTTGTAATAAAATTACAGTAAATTACTACTTACTCTTGCCATAAATTAAGAACTTTCTATGTGTGACAGCAGAGTGCACTATTACTGTTCCAATTCTCTAATGGTATTTTCAACATTCAAACAGAAGAAACCTGGAGTCATAACTGATTTATAGTGTTTTCTTCTCCAGAAGCAAAATCTCTTAAGATGCTGGTTACACATATCATCAAACTTAAAATGTAATGTACATTGCTAGAGTTTTTAGTTGTTTGAGATTCAGAATTTTGACTTGAATTGGTTTTATTTCTCTTATCTTGAAGTAAATTTTATCTAAGTTTTCTACCAGGTGCTAAATTTGTCCACCATAGTTTGAATTTTCCAGCTCACATTTTTCAGAACCTCAACATTTCAATCCAGAAACTAGCCAGATTTGACTTAAAAACTGAATAAATACTCAGAAAGCGCACATTGCCGACACATAAAATGAACCCAGTTGAAATCTACAGGGCAAATTTCTGAATTATTAGTCCATTAATAAGAATGATTCCATATTCCTTGCATGCCATACCAGAATTTTTAAGGATTAGTTTGAAGAGACTTCAATAGAAAAAATTAATTTGACATTTGATTACTTTCCTGATGTAAGCTCAGCAGGAATTGCTGTCCAGGATAACTGTAAATCATTTGATTGGCAGCCCCACTGACCAATTATTGTACCGCAGAGTTGAGGGAGAGTGGCAGTTCAGTCTTTGTGGCAATTTGTCACACATAGAAATACAATCAAGGGAAATCTTGAATAGAAGTTAGGCACGGTGGGAAGGAGGGGGGAAATTTTAGAGGGACTAAGAACTTGTCAGGGCATGACGTTTAAATTTTTAAAAGGGAAACATGGTTCCCAAAACTTAAGAAACTAATTAGCTCAATTGAGATGAGTAAAGATTAGTGAACCAGCCATGACTATCCCAAAGCATAATTCTGGCCCCATTCTTTGCTGTTGTCTGGAGCTTAATTCCAAGTTGCAAGTGGCTGCCTGTAACTGTTCTTCACATGCCACTGCTGCCTCCTTTGCCAGAATTAGACATTGTATTCATTTAATGATAAACATTATAATGGAAGGACCGAAGGAATTGTGTTTTTCCTCAATCTCCCCAGATAAAGGTAATGATTGCTTGCACCCACGTGATCATCAAGCACCTAGAAACCAGCCAGTGAGGTCTGTCAAAGGCAAGGCTTCCACTCCTTCCTGTTCAACTGATCTGTTCCCCAACAGGAACTTCCTCCATGTGTTGACTTATTTTCCTAACTGTTGCCATGACCCTTTCATTCTCTACCAGTCCAAGATATTTCTCATTTTTGCTCCAACCTCATGTGTATGGATGAATCTGGGAACACAAGGGATACCCGTTTTACGGATGATGACATGTCCATTTGTGGGATCCCCAGACAGATCAGGGGCAAAATCAGTGCAGTTGGGTTTCTGAACTTGTGATTCTGGTGTCAGGACCATTCAGGCACTGTCTTCTAGTACCCTCATGTTGAGAAATTGGTCACTGTGGTGAACTGCTGAACCTTCTATAACATAATCTCTGGAATATTAACATTGAAGCTGTTGAAGGAAGCAACTCAAACAGTTTATCGAGGGTTGAGGCAGGGGTAGAAGAGGAGGCAGAGGGAGATGATGCTTAATAAAGAGGTGCCCCACTGCAAGAGTATCTTGCTCATGGCCTCCAGCCATGAGATGGAGATATTTAGAGGCAAAATTCTGGAAGTTAGACTCTTGTCAGCTGAAAGTTTGCCTACCAGTGATGCAATAACTAAAATCAAGAATACCCTAGAGGCTAGAATTAAAGGAGCATACTTACTTGAAATTATTGTGTGACTATCGGAGGTTACAGAAATAAGAAAAGCAGTAACACCAAGCATTTGAAAGCACAGGTAATAATTTTCATTTCAGTTGAACATTGCTTAATGAAGAGGGTGATGGGTCAGAAAATGTAGGAGTGTCGAGCAAACGGACTTGATGGGAGTAAGGATTGCACAGCAGAGTTTTGGATGACATGAAATAAGCAAAGAAGAGAATGTGAGAGCCTGGCCAAGTTTAGATGCAACAAACATGGGTGAGGGATTCAGCAACAGATGCGCTGAGGAAGGGGCAGAGTTGAATAATGCTACTAACTGGAAATAGTGTGTCTCAAAAGTGATAGCAATATCACAATACAGTTTAGTTCACCCAAGATGAACTGTCAAAGAGAGGAATAGAAACAGTGGCTAGGGAATTATTTGTAGAGAGTAGTAAGGGAATGGAACACTTTGCCTGCAACGGTAGTAGATTCACCAACTTTAAGTACATTTAAGTCATCATTGGACAAGCATATGGACGTACATGGAATAGTGTAGGTTAGATGGGCTTCAGATCGGTATGACAGGTCGGCACAACATCGAGGGCTGAAGGGCCTGTACTGTGCTGTAATGTTCTATGTTCTATGAGTCTAAAGCAAATGTTTTTGACCTTCTCAATACTGAATTAGAGTAAATGTATGCTCATTCAGTGTTAAGCTTTGGAAATGCAGTTTGATAATTCAGCAACAGTGATTGAGAGAGCAAGTGGTGAGGTAGAGCTAGACATTGTCAATGTATTGTATGTTCTTTGAAATGATAGATGTAATAATGGGTACTCAGATGGGTCCCTGTTAGGCCTGTCAGTTTGTGGAGTATATGGAAGTTGTTCTAGTCCATCTCGCATCCTCTGCTGCAACACTTTATCTGGTACAGTGATATTTGTATTGGTGCTGCTTCCAGTTCTCATCTTGAACTGGAATAATTCGTATATTTTGCATCAGATTTTGAACCATAACATGCCTTCACCTGATCAATTTTGAGCATTCCATTCTCTTCCTTGACATCTTTATCTCATTTTGGGGGTTAGACTGTTTGACTAATATTCACTACAGACCCACCGCCTCCCACAGTCTCAACTACGCTTACTTACATCCTACTTCCTGTAAGGATTCCATTCTATTACCTCAGTTTCTCTATTTGTCACATTTCTTCTACCTCCACAATGGCATCATTTCTCCTCATACACTGGATATCCTAACTTTGACTGTCAGAGTTCTCATTTTGTGCATTTCTTCCCTCACCCCTGTTTGTCCCTTCCAGAGCCACAATAGGGCGGCCCTTATTCTCACTTTCCACCTTACCACCACCCCATTCAAAAGGATATACTCTACCATTTGTGCCACCACTAGCACAGCATCACCACAAGTCATGTCATTCTCTCCCCTTCATGAACAGTATTCCAAAGGGACCCTTCTGTCCGCAACACCGTGGTTCATTCCTCTGTTGCTACACCAACAAATACCTAATCCCTATCCCATTTCTGTACTTTCTCAGGAGTTGTAACACTTCCCCTTTTACCACTTCCCTCTTCACACTCCAAGTCATCACCCATTTTTTTCCTGGTAATGTAGTGATTTTCTTGTGCATCTTTAAATCTGCATTACTGTATTTACAGCCTACAATGCATTTTGTCTACATTGGGGCAACCAAACAAACTACTTTGTACACCATCTCCACTCAGTCCCGTTTCAATACACCATCTTGCCCTCATGTTTACATTCCTGTTCTAGTCCTTCACTGTCGTATTCTGGTGATGCTTTAAACAAATTCAAGGAATAATGTCTGTTTTTCCAATTATGCACTTTACAGCTTTCTAGACACCGTGCTGAGTTCAACAACTTTGGATCATGATTTCTTTCCTATGTTTTGATTTATTTTCTCCCAAATTTTTGTATTGTCATTTCAAGTTTTGCTCTCTGACTTATTTTCTTACATTAACGCTTACTTTGGATCTGTCCTTTATATTTTCTCTCTTGCTTTTCCCGTTCGCTTTGCCTTTTGTCTTGTCACAGTGATCTTTAACTTCCCTTACCCTGTAAACTTTCTCTGGCCCATCTGTTCCACTTTCTCCTCTCCCCTTTTTTCAAAATTGTTAAAACCCTTTACATTTCAGTTCTGAAGGTTATACTGGACTCAAAGCATAACATCTGATTTGTTCCCTATGGATGCCAAAGTTGCTGAGTTTTTCCAGTGCCTGCTTTATTGCAGAAAGTGATGCTTTAATTTTAGGTGACATCACTGAGGAAAAGCATATTGATGAGGAATGGAGAGAGATCAAAGATAGCGAGGCATCGGAGCAAGGATGCTGTAGCTATTTATCGGTGATTACGCTAGTTATAATTAGAGAGATGGGGATTAAGCCAACACAATGATTTTGGAGGAATGGGGAGGAGCATGGTGAGATCAACTGCATCAAAGGCTGAAAACAAGTTTAGAAGATGCAGATGAACACCTTTCTCATAATTGCTTAAAATGAAATTTGTGACTTTTATCAGAGGCTTTTCAGTGTTATTGCAGGGACAGAAATCTGAGTGCAGGGATTCAAATATGAAGTTTCAGAAAAAATAACATCAATTTGGGTGTGGTAGCAATGTACTTATATTATTGGACTAGTAATCCAGAGGCCTGATAATAATAGAGGCATTAGGCCTAATTTCAATTGTGTATGTTTAATGAGTTTTGAATGTAGTAACATTATATGACTCAGCACTGGGTAGCAAAGGTAACATTCTTGGTTGTTAGAGCAGCAGGGCTGTAATGAGTGAACACTGATGATCAAGAAACCCTTGTGAATATCCTGTGTTGAACCAAACTTAAATATAACAAGTTGAGGTCATCTTGGTTCGATCCCATTGCAGTTTGTTACATTAAGAACCATGTTCATTAAAACAAATTACCAGTATTATATTATAAAATGTATTTCTTTTGGTTTATAAACCACATCGTAGTTCTAACTAATGACAAAATTTAAAGAATTCTGTGGTGTAGAAAGTTTAACATTTGTAATTATATCATAATGAAATATTTAGTAAATCTTGTATGTATACAAAAATCAATTCATTACATAAGCTAATCATAGCAGCAGGTGAAATGGATTTACCAGGGTATCCCAAAAGAGGAGAATAATTCAAAAACATCCATTGTCTTTGTTGTGGCTCCATAGCCTCAAATAGGCTGCTTTGTAATCTGTAGATTTCCCGATAGGGGACTGGTTATACTGCAGTGGTAGTGTCCCAACATCTGGACCTGAGAGACAGGTTCATGTTTGACCTACTTCAGAGGTGGGTAATTACATCTCTGAATGGGTTCATTTGACAAATAGATTGTGAAAATAATTAGATCTTCCTTTATTTCACAATTCAGTGGGATAATTATTATCTTTGATAACTGGCTTTGTGCAGGGAAGGGGGAGACCTATTATTATTCTTGCTGGACTGCTAATCCAGAGACCCTCAAAATGTTCTGGGGACTTGAGTTCGAATCTCACCACAACAGATTGTGGAATTGAATCTAATAAAAATCTGAAATAAGAAACCAAGGATAACCATGAATCCATTGTTGATTGTTAGGAAAAACCAATTTGCTTCATGAGTGTCCTTTAACTGCTACCCTTATCTGTCTGGCCTGCTGGTGACTCCAGACTTACAACAATGTGGTTGACTCCTAACTGCTCTCTCGGTAATCAGGGATGGTGAATAAATGCTGGCTACCTATCCAGCGGCATTCTAATCCCATGAATGAATTTAGCAAATACAGAATTGTCCAAATGTAACTGCCATTGTAACAGTGGTATTTATCACTATATTTTTTAAGGTCTTAGTAACTTGGGTTGTGGATGCAGTTAAAAACCAAAAGAACTGCAGATGCTGTAAATCAGGAACAGAAACAAAGTTGCTGGAAAAGCTTAGCAGGTCTGGCAACATGTGTGGAGGAGAAAACAGAGTTAATGTTTCAGGTCCGGTGACTCTTCCTCAGAACTGATGGTGGCTGGGAAAACATCAGTTTATATGCAGCAAATAGGGAGGTGGGTGGGATAGGGGGTAAACAATAGGATAGAACCCAAAGAGAGAGGAAAGACAGTTGGACAGACCAAGGAATTGCTAACGATAAGGCTGGGAGGGTGAATAGTTGTTAATGGGGACTGTTAGTGACTAACAACAGGGGGTGTGTAGTGGCAGGTTATGTGGTAACAAGGCCTGGTGTGTGGGGTGGGGTGGCTGGGACATTGGAGAGTTTAGGCCCTAAAATTATTGAACTCAGTATTGAGTCTGGAGGGTTGTAGTGCCCCCAAGCGGAAAATGAGATGTTGGTCCTCCAACTTGCGTTGGGCTTCACTCGAACACTGTAGCAAGCCAGGGTCAGAGACATTGGGCAGAGAGCAGGGTGGTGCATTGAAGTGGCAGGCAACAGGTTGTTCAGGTCTTTTTTGCGAGCAGAATGTAGATGCTCTGCGAAGCGGTCACCAAGTCTATGCTTTGTTTCCCCAATATAAAGGAGACCACATTGTGCATTGTGGATGCAGTTGTTCAGTTGCTTGCCGAGCTGGTTGTTCTGAGTTGTGCAGATGTTTTGTTACCATTCTAGGCAACATCATCAGTGCAACCTCTAATTGAAGCATTGGTGTTCTGCTCTGTTCTGAATCTATATGATCCTCTCGTGTAGTGGGTCTTGTCATTTTTGGTTCTGATTTTTAGCAGAAGTCCGTTTATGGGATCAATTTCAATGTGTTTGTGTATATTGGTCTTTGGTCTTCAGTCTTTTGCTGTCAAAGACGAAAGATCCCATACTGACAGTAAACAGGATTAATGTAATATACAGAATCCCATGTAGCGAGAGCAATAAACATTACATTGGACAAATGGGGAGGAAAGTTATGACCAGGATACACGAACACCAGCTGTTGTTCTGATTCCCAACATGGGACTTCATTAACAAAAACATAGAAATAGGCCCTGCATATAGAACACTGTTAAAAAAACAGAACTGGAAGTGACAATAACCACCGCACCAGAGGATCATAATAATTCAGAATAGAGCAGAACACCAATATTACAATTGGAGTTCACACTGATGATGTTGCCTGGAATGGTAATGAAACGTCTGCATACCATGGAACTATTGGCTCAGTGAACAAACAAACAATTGTATCACTATATTTAGCTGTTTATTATCACTGTCATTTTGTTCAATAGAAAGGATTTCAGTTGATTGATTTACAGCATAAATCAGAATTGCCAGTCTCATTCAATATAACGCTATCTAAACAAAATGGATTTTACATTGTCTTTCCCTTAATGCTGTTCACCTGTTACTCTGAAGCTGGAGGTTTGATTTAGAATATAGCTCAAAGGAGTTTAATGAATAATTGATGCAGAAATTATGCTCTAAAACAGTATATCAACTTCTACATGTCAGTTTTTATATTGGAATCGTTACCTGTATCTGATGTGACAGGTGTTGTTGTAGTAATGTATACTTTCTTATATACATATCATACGTAATGTGACAATAGAGATACTTTTATGCTGTATCATTCACTGTATTCCCTCAGTTTGGAGCCAATCGAAGATGACTGCTGGACGTCTAGGCCCATCTGCAGACCATGTAGCTCATGAATCTATATGTAATCTAACCACGTGTGGCCAGCAGGTATATAATGTGAACTGTGCTGTGACACAAAATTTCATAAAGCACACCCTTCATTGGGGTGCCCAAGAAACATCTCGCTGCTGGACTAGTATGGAGAAGCACTTCAGTACTCACTGGAAATGTACATTGCAATTCATTGTAACTTTAAGCCACACAAATTAACCATGTTGAGAGCACAGCCCTTGCCACTAACAAGATAATAATGACGAAGAAGGTAAAAGCAGCCACCAAACCTCATTTTCAGCCAGGCCAAGGATCACCTGATCCGCCTACAGTACTGGTGAATAGAGCCTGAATTCCTCATGCTGATTAATGTCTGGTTCAAGTCCCACTTGCTCCAGAGGCAGAGAGTTATATAGCACAGAAACAGACCCTTTAGTCCAACTCTTTTGTATGACCAGGCATAATATTTGACCTCGTCCCATTTGCCAGCATTTGGCTTGTGCCCCTCTAAACCCTTCCTGTTTATATACCCATTAAGATACCTTTTAAATGTTGTAAGTGTACCCGCCTCCATCACTTCCTCTAGCAACGCGTTCCATACATACACCACTGCATTGAAAAGTTACTATTCAGGTCCTGTTTAAAATCTTGCCCCTCTCACCTTAAACCTATGCCCTCGATTTTTGGACTTCCCCACCCTAGGATAAAAAAACCTTGGCGATTCAGCTTAACCATTTGTTCCTCATGATTTTATAAACCTCTAAGGCCTGTTTGAGGAATGTCTTCCATGATGAAAATCCTGATTAGCTTTGTGGCCTTGACTAGTGAGCTGATTTATGAGAGCCAATTTACAACTCCTAATTTTATTTGAAGGGTAATTCTCAAAAAAAAATTACGGAGCACATGAGATGAAGGTTTTAATCTATTGCATCAGTTTTCACATGTTTCATAACATTAAAAGTGAATTTTCAAAAATTAGACCTGAACCATTCGCATCCTTACAAACACTTCAGTTTATATTTCCAAGGGACAAATGGTACATTAGCTTTTGTCACAGAAGGTTTGGGATACCAGACTACACTAGTCCTACCGACCCTAGATGTAATCACTTTTGGAGAAGTGGGTACAGCTTTGGTCCCCTTACCAAAGGAAGGACAAACTTGCTGTAGGCAAAGTGAGTGGTTTTTCTAAAGCAAGAATGAATGTACCTACATTGTTTGGAGTTTTGAAGAATTAAAACAAGAAGCAGTCTAATTGAAAGAGAGCATTCTTCAGAGGTTGGGCAGGATCGAAGCCAAGAAAACAGTTTCCCTGGCTGGGGAATTTACAATACAAAATCTCGTAATGAGTCAACAATAAATCAGTAATTTAGGACAGGATGAGAAGAAATTTGCTGAAAGAGTTGTGCATCTCAGAATTCTGTACTGCTGAGAAATCCACAGATTTATAGCCACTAAGGAAACTAAGCATTCATTGGGATAGTGCAGATGGACAGACTTGAGACAGATCAAATTTTGTCAAATGCTGGAGCAGGCTGTCGTGGTTAATGGCATACTCCAGAACGTATTTATTAAACAAGATGCAACATACTTACATGAAAACAAACAGAAAATAAGTCTGAAGCCTGGGCACCCACAAATTAACACACCCAATTCAACTTTTAATTGTCTCTACAGGCTGAAACTTGAAAAAAAAATGCACCTGAAGAATTGGACAAGACAATACAACACACACAGATGGGAAAACACAACCAGTTGGTTCAAGCGAGGGCTTGCAGGCAGAGTCTGCAAAAAAACCCAAAAATGGTTCCACATTTCTAAATGCAGAGACCTTTTAGACAATGACATTTAGATGGATCTAGTGCAGGTAGAGAAACACAGCAAAACAGATGGTCTGAGTGACCTGCGCTGGTTATAACTGCCATAACACACTGCACAACTGTGCATGGAATTGCAGATTAAATCAATGTAAAAGAAAGCCTTGTGCTCACTTTGGAGCAAACGCAGATGCTGTTGTGGGGGGACAGCGGTAAAATATGGTTGGTCGTTTAATCCCAAATAAGTACAAAAGTCATAAGTTCAGGTCTGCCATGTTAACGCTAGAAGAAGCAGTAATATTAACAACAACATTAAAAGATTACAGAAAGTGAAATCCCTTGGTGGGGGTGGGGGGGCTTGGTATTAGAAATTATTAATTGAAGAGGGTTTATTTACTCAGAGCTCAGCTAGGCCCAGCCACCCAAGTCAACATGGAGCTCAGGAAGCAATCCCCTCGCTCACCATCACCTTATAACACCATAAATATTGCCAGTTGCATAACTAGTCATGGGCTGGATCTCTCAAGTCAATAATTTTGAATGTCTGAGTGTTGATCTCTCATTGCTAACCACATTCTCGCCCACTCAGTGAACAAAAGACTTTCCATAACATTTCTGAGGAGGTTGGTTAACCACGTTGAAAACAATTTGCATCACTTACATTCCCACTGACTAGAACTATTATGGTGTCCTCTTAGCCACAACACTGAATTAACCATTACCACAAAACTGCTGCACTAAACCAATGTTATGGAACATACCATACAGCATTGCAACCAAAAGTCATGATGCCTGTCTTGTGAGTGCCTAGTTTTCCTACACAGTACTAATCCCTGGATTAGAGCATAGTTGGCAAAGGGCTGCTGACCTTCAGTGGAGGAGTCTGCCAAATGCCTTGCAAAAGCAGCTTTGGAAGAAATTGCTGCATTTTTTAATAGCAAGTTAGGAAACTCATTTTAAGTGTTGTTGAGTCTGTTTATTCAATAAATAGCAGATTTGCACCAGCGAGTCTGTACAAAGTGAGATTCAGGAGTCAAGAAGAATCTTATGATTTGTTGAGTATGGCCAGCTGACAGATGTCATCAGCCTGTCAACAACAATGTGGTTGGCACCTGGGCGGATGAACAACTTGTAGGTGTGAACAGTATGGCCAGAAATGTTCAGACCTCTGGATGGGGATGTGTTGTTTCTCTTAATAAGAAAATATCTGCAGTAGATGCTTGAAGAAAGCCAGTTAACTTTTCCCACCAATTGCCACGCATATTTTTTAATCAACCTGTTCAAGCATGTTATGATGTACTTCTGGAGCAGGTGGGGCTTGAACCCAAGTCTTTTGCGATATGGACACTACAACCGCACCACAAGAATCATCCACCAATTGCAGTTAGCTGTTGCTGTTAATCAAGAAGTCACTCTACGCCTTCTGCTAGGACGTGAAAAGTACCTGGAGAGTAAAGATTGAAGAACAGCATGTCCTAGCAAGCAAATAATCATCTCAGTAAACTCTGTGGACAGGGGGCATTGAACTGTTCCCTTGTTCTTTTTGTCTGCCCATATCTATCTGTATGTACGTGTAGGGGAATTTTAAAAGGGGGTTAGAGATTTAAATAGTGCAGTTGAATGTCATCAGCCCATAGTTGTTTACCTGTAGCTAGAATCTAGTTTTGTTTTATTCTGTTGTGAGGTGTGAGCATTGCAGGCAGGCCAGCATTTATTGTTTGCTCATAGCTGCCTTGACGGAAGGTTGTGAAGATTTGCCTTCTTGTATCACTGTCAGTGGCTAGGGTGCTGTTTGCAGAGCTTTAGTGAATTGCTGCAGAGCGTCTTATAGACAGTACACACTGTGCATTGGTAGTGGAAGGAGTGAATAGAACATAGAACAGTACAGCACAGAACAGGCCCTTCAGCCCACAATGTTGTGCCGACCATTGATCCTCATGCATGCACCCTCAAATTTCTGTGACCGTATGCATGTCCAGCAGTCTCTTAAATGACCCCAATGACCTTGCTTCCACAACTGCTGCTGGCAACGCATTCCATGCTCTCACAACTCTCTGTGTAAAGAACCCGTCTCTGACATCCCCTCTATACTTTCCTCCAATCAGCTTAAAACTATGACCCCTCATGATAGCCATTTCTGCCCTGGGAAATAGTCTCTGGCTATCAACTCTATCTATGCCTCTCATTATCTTGTATACCTCAATTAGGTCCCCTGTCCTCCTCCTTTTCTCCAATGAAAAGAGACCGAGCTCAGTCAACCTCTCTTCATTAGATAAGCCCTTCAGTCCAGGCAGCATCCTGGTAAACCTCCTCTGAACCCTCTCCAAAGCATCCACATCTTTCCTATAATACGGCGACCAGAACTGGACGCAGTATTCCAAGTGCGGTCTAACCAAAGTTTTATAGAGCTGCAACAAGATCTCACGACTCTTAAACTCAATCCCCCTGTTAATGAAAGCCAGAACACCATATGCTTTCTTAACAACCCTGTCCACTTGGGTGGCCATTTTAAGGGATCTATGTATCTGCACACCAAGATCCCTCTGTTCCTCCACACTGCCAAGAATCCTATCCTTAATCCTGTACTCAGCTTTCAAATTCGACCTTCCAAAATGCATCACCTCGCATTTATCCAGGTTGAACTCCATCTGCCACCTCTCAGCCCATCTCATACTTGTGGATGTTGTGCCAATCAAGTGGGCTACTTTGTTCTGGGTGGTCGCAAGCTTGTTGAGTGTAATTGATGCTGTACCCATTCAGGCAAATGGGAAATATTCCATCACACTCTTGACTTGTACCTTGTAAATGGTGGACAGGCTTTGTGATGTCAAAAGTGAGTTACTTGCTGCAGTAGTTTTAGACTCTAACCTGCTCTTGTGAAAATAATACATTTTTCTTAAGTGCAAAAACCTGATCCATGCTTCCTTTTAACTTGACTCTAAAAAAAATTGCATACTTTGATAAAATCTTCAACTTTTTTGCGAAAATTCTAGAAATAGCACAACTTGATTTCCAGCACCGAAAACTTCCAGCACCCTACCCTAGCGGGGTGTGATGAAACCTTCAAATGTACCAAGCCTTTGTGAAAGCTTTTTCACCCCGTCAAAGTGAGCATCTGAGTCCACTGTTTAACCTTGTCCTTAGCGATTCACCAGTGTCTATCTGATGCATCTTTTGCAGCTTATGGATAGAGGATTTTGTCACTTCCAATGTTAATTCACCTTGAAGCATATGCTCCTCTTTGTGTAATTTTACTCTTGCAGGTTAGACATGCCCCGGTCACTTCTATCACCCGCTGCAGTCAAAATGTGCCACTCCTTTAAGAGATAATGTCTAGGTTTAATGAGTGTAGATTGCTAATCTTGCATGAACTTGGGTCCAATGATGAGAAATCCAGCTGTTAGAAACATGTTTAGCCTGTCTGCAGCCTGTAGTCATTAAAATGAGTTGCATCACTCTTGCCCCTTAAGTGAGCATTCTGCTAAGCAAGATACATGGATAGATGAGTCACTCTGTAAACTGTCACTTTGGTGTGCTGGCCACATTTGCATGCTCCAACAATTTCTTGAGTAATGTTATTGGAGGCCTCTTGCTCCTGGTAAGTCACCTGTAGCAACACAACTCGGGAAGGTGCCAGATAAAACGTGGTCCAGAAGGTCTTCAAGTTCCAAACAAGCTAAGGAAATCTCTGTATCTCACCAGCTGTGACAATGGAAGAACCTGTTCCTATAGTTTTATGGTCTTGTGTCTTCAGTGCAGCTTACAACTAATCTGAATAATCCTTCATGCATCCAGTTCAATTCCAGAACATTGGAATCAAATAAAGTCAACTATTCTGGACTCCTGTGCCCAGACCATTGGACCCAAGCATAATTATATCTATTAAAAGTATTGACAGTGCCCTCAGGGTTAGGAATACGGTGAAAAATGTACAAGCGGCCATTCTCTGGCGTCACCTTCGTTACACTCTTGGTTACAAAACCAGAATAAAAACTACGGTAGTAATAAAAGAGATAAAGCCAAAAGGAATGAACAATGTCCATTACTTTGATAAAACCAATGCTGAAATTTATGATCATTTGTGACCTGTCCCTAATTGCCTTTGAAAAAATAGTGGTGAGTTACTGCCTTTATGGAGTGTGAAGAAGACATGTATAGATTCCCACAGATCGCAACTTCAGTTGAAATTGTGATTTGATGTAAACTGCAATCGCTGTGTAGTTCATTTCACTGTTAAATGCATTTGAATAAGTTAAAACTTGTTAAATGAGGTGCGACTGGGTTTTTAACAGAATACTTGCTTCGTCTTTATTGGTAAACACACTCAATGCCCCTGAAAAACTAATTTTACATTTGTGGATTTTTATATTCCTCCATTATGATGACAAGTTCATCAAATTATTGAAACTTATTTTCTTTTTAAACATGTGCTTACCTTTAATTGAACTTCTTTTAAAAAGCCAATCAGCTATTTATTTATTTAATGAATGCCAATCACTGAAGCCAAATATTAAACTCTTCATTTACTGAGTTTGAATTCATTGGTGCATCACTTAAGTTTGTAGAAAGGACATTCCTTGGCTTTGTGCAGTGTAGTTTTGTCTTGAGTGCTTAAGAAGGATTTGCACTGAGTTTGACGGGCAGTGGAAATTGGCTGCACAGGGATCTTGACCTGCTCTGGATCCTTTTAGCAAGGACCATTCTTGCTGTGATGTTTCGAAAACCTGCTTTTTGACAACTAGGATTTGTCACGAGGAATTTATTCTTGGCTTAGTTTGTTTCCATTCCTCTGGAAAAGGTGTACAAAATGTGGTTTCAATTAGCTTGAGGGTTTTCGTCAGTTTGAGGATGTATGGAAGAAAAGTGTTGGTGAGAACAGGAACTTAGAGTGGCAATGAATGGAGGAGTTGCAATGAATGATGTGCAGAGTTACGCACAATGAAGTGTCCATTTGAATGTTGATGACTTTTGCCATGGGTGTACAGAATTGTATTATGGTGTATGTTCTTTAAAGGGATATAATTCAGGGAATGTGGACTGCACTGGCTAGACCAGCATTTACTGTCTATCCCTAATTGCCCTTGAGGAGGTGAGCTGCCTCTATGAGCTGCTTGTCCATTTGATCTGAGCATACCAACAGTCCACCTGGCTGACCTGATAACAATCACTATAGCAGCCTCCCAGGATATTGATAACAGGGGTTTCCGTTATGGTAATGCCATTGATTGTCAAGGGATGATGGTTATATTCTCTCTTGTTTGAGGTGACATCGCCTGGCAGTTGTACAACATGATTGTTACATGCGATTAGTCATCCCGAGGCTGGATATCATCCTGGTGTTGCTGTATTTGGACATGGACTTTCTCAGTTCCGAAGGAGTCACAAATAGTGTTGAACATTATGCAGTTGATAATGAGCAAATGGTCCTTGCTAAAGGGATCCAAAACAGGTCAAGATCCCTGTGCAGTCAATTTCCACTGTCAATCAAACTCAGTGCAAATCCTTCTTAAGCACTCAAGAGACAAAACTACACTGCACAAAACCAAGGAATGTCTTTTCTACAAACTAAGTGATGGACCAATGAATTCAAACTCAGTAAATGAAGAGTTTAATATTTGGCTTCAGTGATTGGCATTCATTAAATAAATAAATAGCTGATTGACTTTTTAAAAGAAGTTCAATTAAAGATAAGCACTTCAGACCTTATGATGGAAGGAAGGTAATTGATGAAGCAGCTGAAGATATTTGGGCTGGGGACACTAGCCTGAGGAACTCCTGAGTGATGTCTTTGAGCAGAGATGATTGACCTCTAACAACCACAACCATCTTTCTTGTGCCAAGTAAGACTCCAATGAGTGAGGGATTTTGCCCTGATTCCCATTAACCTTAAAATTGCCATGTTCCCTTGATGCACACTCGTTCAAATGTGACCTTGATGTCAAAGATAGTCACTTGCACCTCTCCTCTGGCATTCAGCTCTTTTGTTCATGTTCAAACCAACACTAATGAGGTTAGGAGCTGACTGCCCCTGGTGGAATCCATTCTAGCAATTAGTGAGCAGGTTGTTGCAGAGTATGTACATCTTGCTAACACTGTTGATGTTGCAGGGTCAACAGAGCTAGGTTTGATGTTGTAATTTCCCACACCTGGGTCGATGCTAGGTGGACTTTCTGATTTCATTAGTTTTTGAGATTGGATACAACAGAGCATCTTAGTAGGCTACTTCAGTTATGAGTCAACCATGTAACTATTGGTCGAGAGTCACATGCAAACTAGATCACATGTGAATGCCACTACACCACAAGGAAATCTGCTAATGTTATTGAACTAATTTTCCAGAACTCCAGAACTGATATATGGTGACAGTGTAATCACTGACAATTTCTGTAAAATCCCATCTAGTTCACTAGTGTCTTTTGGGTAAAGGAATCTGCCATTCTTACTTGGTCTCATCTACATGTAACTTCAGGCACACCACAATGTGATTGGTTCTTAACTGACTTCTGACCAATTTGTGATAGACAATGCAGGCTTAACCAGTGACACCCACGTTCCATGCAACAATTTAAAACAAAGTCCTCACAGCATTATCTCTGTCTCTGGTTTACTAGTTGTGTTGTCTCTCTTCCTATTTTAAATAAGAATACAACATTTGCAGTCTACCAGTTCACTATAGCATCTCTATATTCAGATAGGCATGGAAAATGGCAACTGGATCCATTTTTGGATTATCTGGAGTTTGCTTGGTTTGGTGGTGGAGGTATAACCCCCTCAATTCGTACAAAAAGTACTTGAAGTGCTGTAAACCGCGGACCAGGTACTAGAAATGGACTTGGCACAGGTAACTAGCCTTTTCTTGGCTAATGCAGATATGATGAACCGAATGGCCTTTTTCCTTATTTTCCCTCCGTGGTTCTAGGGTTCTACTTGTCTGTTACTCTTGTGAAAGTAAACAATGACAAATTGAGACATGATATCACAAAAATCTTACTGTAACGACATAAATATTTCAATGAGGCAAAGGCAATAGTTCTACCAAAGATAAGACAAACTGAGATAATCCTTTTGAGTGTGGACTGTAGGCCAGGCATGCATCATAAAGCCATCTGTACTGATTAAGGCATGTTGAGGAATTCCACACACAATATTTCTCAATTTTTGTAGGGAATTGAGGAAAATATTGTTGTCTATAGGCTGGTGTGGATCTGGAACTCACCACTTGGTGAGGTGAGAGTAGTACGGGTTGATATTGAGGCTAACTTTCTGATGAAAAGTCACTGGATTTGAAACACCATCTCTGCTTCTCGCCACAGGCGCTGCCTGCTGCATTTCACCAATTCCTATTTTTGATTCAGATCTCCAGCAACCATCATTCTTTATTTCAGACTGTGGAATTCCTGTAGAATAGCTAATTCGTAGCATATAAAACCAGGGATATTGCGTTTACTGCTTTGTATCATTTACATTTGTCAATATAAAATTGTAGTGGTGCTACATATTGAGAACTGCATGCATTTCTGGCCACCTCATTATAGAAAGGATGTGATTAATATAGAAAATGAATAGGGGTTATTTTTGCAA
Source organism: Stegostoma tigrinum (assembly GCF_030684315.1). Classification (NCBI taxonomy): domain Eukaryota; kingdom Metazoa; phylum Chordata; class Chondrichthyes; order Orectolobiformes; family Stegostomatidae; genus Stegostoma; species Stegostoma tigrinum. The sequence goes on along the minus strand of NC_081363.1, from coordinate 60,011,763 downwards.
GAATGTTGGCAGGACTAGAAACTAGAAAAATTGGAAAGGCAGGCTGTTTTCCTTGTAACTGAAAAGACTGAACAGAGATTTGGTTGAAGGGCCTGGATAGAGCAGATGAGAAAGGTCAATGACTAGATTTAAAGCAAAAGCAAAAACAAAAACAGAAATTGCTGTGAAAGCTCTGTGGGTCTGGCAGCATCTGTGGAGAGAAATCAGAGTTAATGCTTTGGGTTGAGTGACCCTTGATTAGAACTTCCTGCTCTGCAGAAGGGTCACTCTACCCGAAATGTTAGCTCTGATTTCTGACCACAGATGTTCCTGGACCTGTTGAGTTTTTCCAGAAATTTCTGTTTATGTTTCTGATTTACATCAGTTCTTTTGGTTTTTACTCAATTTAAAGTAATTGGTAGAAGTATTCAAAGGGAGATGCAGCAGGGAGAAGAAAACATCAAGATAATGGTAGGGGTCTGGAACTCATGACCTGAAAAGGATAGTTGTGGCAGAAGCACTTGACTCACTTAAAAGATTTTTGGGTGTGCACATAAAGTCTTGTAATTTCCAGAAGTACAGATCAATGCTTGGAAATAGGACATGCTGGGTTATTTAGAGAAGCACCATTAAGATCCTTAATTGCTTGACAAATGTAGATGAAACGAAGCTGTAAACTGAGAAGTTAAGAACTCTAGGATTCAGAGAAACAGTATGATGGCAGATTGAGGAGTACACTCCTGAGTGTTGGATCACTGGTAACAATCTGGCCACTAGAAATGGAGTGAATGCAAAATGGTTTAGCATTTGGAAAGGAGAGAATATTGCTGGCATATTGGACACATGTCATACACAGGGATGGGGAAGCTGAGGATGGGCCTAAAATTAAAAAACCAAGCCTGTTTGAAACTTTAAAAAATTTATTTGTGGGATGTATGTCCCTGGCAGATTATCACGTATTGCCTATCCCTGTTTCCCTTGAAAAGGTGATGCTGACCTACCTTCTTGAACGACTTCAGTCCATTTGCTGTGGGTTGACCCATAATGCCATTAAGGAGAGAATTCCAGGATTTTGATTTTGTGACAGTGAAGGACTTATTGGAGATATTTGCATGTTGGAGTATGAATGGAGAAACGTTGAAGTGTGAGGTTTTGGGTTTACATAACAATATCATCAACCCAGGATAATAAAATGTGAGGCTGGATGAACACCGCAGGCCCAGCAGCATCTCAGGAGCACAAAAGCTAACGTTTCGGGCCTAGACCCTTCATCAGAGAGGGGGATGGGGTGAGGGTTCTGGAATAAATAGGGAGAGAGGCGGAGGCGAAGAGAGTATAGGTGGGGAGGTAGGGAGGGGATAGGTCAGTCCAGGGAAGACGGACAGGTCAAGGAGGTGGGATGAGGTTAGTAGGTAGGAGATGGAGGTGTGGCTTGGGGTGGGAGGAAGGGATGGGTGAGAGGAAGAACAGGTTGGGGAGGCAGACACAGGTTGGACTGGTTTTGGGATGCAGTGGGTGGAGAGGATGAGCTGGGCTGGTTGTGTGGTGCAGTGGGGGGAGGGGACGAACTGGGCTGGTTTAGGGATGCGGTGGGGGAAGGGGAGATTTTGAAGCTGGTGAAGTCCACATTGATACCATTAGGCTGCAGGGTTCCCAAGCGGAGTATGAGTTGCTGTTCCTGCAACCTTCGGGTGGCATCATTGTGGCACTGCAGGAGGCCCATGATGGACATGTCATTCGAAAGAATGGGAGGGGGAGTGGAAATGGTTTGCGACTGGGAGGTGCAGTTGTTTATTGCGAACCGAGTGGAGGTGTTCTGCAGAGCGGTCCCCAAGCCTCCGCTTGGTTTCCCCAATGTAGAGGAAGCCACACCGGGTACAGTGGTTGCAGTATACCACATTGGCAGATGTGCAGGTGAACCTCTGCTTAATGTGGAAAGTCATCTTGGGGCCTGGGATAGGGGTGAGGGAGAAGGTGTGGGGGCAAGTGTAGCATTTCCTGCGGTTGCAGGGGAAGGTGCCAGGTGTGGTGGGGTTGGAGGGCAATGTGGAGCGAACAAGGGAGTCACGGAGAGAGTGGTCTCTCCAGAAAGCAGACAGGGGTGGGGATGGAAAAATGTCTTGGGTGATGGGGTGGATTGTAGATGGCAGAAGTGTCGGAGGATGATGCGTTGTATCCAGAGGTTGGTGGGGTGGTGTGTGAGAAGGAGGGGGATCCTCTTGGGGCGGTTGTGGCAGGGGTGGGGTGTGAGGGATGTGTTGCGGGAAATGCGGGAGACGCGGTCAAGGGCGTTCTCGACCACTGTGGGGGGAAAGTTGCGGTCCTTGAAGAACTTGGACATCTGAGATGTGCGGGAGTGGAATGCCTCATCGTGGGAGCAGATGCGGCGGAGGCGAAGGAATTGGGAATAGGGGATGGAATTATTGCAGGAGTGTGGGTGGGAGGAGGTGTATTCTAGGTAGCTGTGGGAGTCGGTGGGCTTGACATGGACATCAGTTACAAGCTGGTTGCCTGAGGTGGAGACTGAGAGGTCCAGGAAGGTGAGGGATGTGCTGGAGATGGCCCAGGTGAACTGAAGGTTGGGGTGGAAGGTGTTGGTGAAGTGGATGAACTGTTCGAGCTCCTCTGGGGAGCAAGAGGCGGCGCCGATACAGTCATCAATGTAACGGAGGAAGAGGTGGGGTTTGGGGCCTGTGTAGGTGCGGAAGAGGGACTGTTCCTCGTAACCTACAAAGAGGCAAGCATAGCTGGGGCCCATGCGTGTGCCCATGGCCACCCCCTTAGTCCGTAGGAAGTGGGAGGAATCGAAAGAGAAGTTGTTGAGGGTGAGGACGAGTTCGGCTAGGCGGAGGAGGGTGTCGGTGGAGGGGGACTGGTCGGGCCTGCGGGACAGGAAGAAGCGGAGGGCCTTGAGGCTATCTGCATGCATCTCCCCTTCCCCCACCGCAACCCAAAACCAGCCCAGTTCGTCCCCTCCCCCCACTGCACCACACAACCAGCCCAGCTCTTCCCCTCCACCCACTGCATCCCAAAACCAGTCCAACCTGTCTCTGCTTCCCTAACCTGTTCTTCCTCTCACTCATCCCTTCCTCCCACCCCAAGCCGCACCTCCATCTCCTACCTGCTAACCTCATCCCACCTCCTTGACCTGTCCATCTTCCCTGGACTGACCTATCCCCTCCCTATCTCCCCACCTATACTCTCCTCTCCACCTATCTTCTTTCCTCTCCATCTTCGGTCCGCCTCCCCCTCTCTCCCTATTTATTCCAGAACCCTCACCCCATCCCCCTCTCTGATGAAGGGTCGAGTCCTGAAACGTCAGCTTTTGTGCTCCTGAGATGCTGCTGGGCCTGCTGTGTTCATCCAGCCTCACATTTCAACATCTTTAAAGTAACTTGAAGTTGCCATTAATCATAAAGCTCTGGTGTAGATTTTTCTCACAATGTTGCAGAAATAAAAACAAGGCCTTGATAAAACGTATATGAGAAACTGACATTTCTGAAGTGTTATTTTATTATTTGTAAATTGTGTTTGTATTTCAATAACGTAGTACTATATCCACAATAATTATGCATATTTATTTTGCATTTGTCATGTATATGTGGAATTATAAAATGTAGAAACTACTAAAAGCTTTACCTTACTATACTGCGCAACATTTCTTCATCTTGGCTACTCTCATGTCTTCCATTCTGTTTGCTCTTCTTTAGAAAATATGGTCAACTGCTGGTTTCGAGGTGGGTAAGGAGGTTTGGTTGACTTGCTCCTTAGCTTTTGAGGGAGCGGCAGGCATTGTTTAAATGAAGGGTGGGTCTGACAATCAACAGGGGTTGTGAATAGCATCGGAATCAAACTTTCAATTGCCTAGCCAGTGGTTGGCAATGAAGGAAATACAGGGTTATTAAAAATGTACTGAGAAGATCCTGGAGATAGGTTGAAATACTCAAGTGGGTAGGAGTTGAGAATAATCTGCTCTGTGATTGAGTGGTGGAACGATCACTGACTGATAATGACACTATTCACCAGCATCTGTGAAATCATGTTGATTCACAGCATTTGGAGTTCTTCAATATAGTTCCTGCTGTTCTTGACATTCACCGTTGAAAACATTTACCATAGCACCCTGCATGCATAACTGTTGTAAAATGATGCTACTTTTGTTCTAGGTTTAACCATCGTGGTAACATCTTATAGGATGTTTCAGTGCATTTTGAAATGGATTGATATGATCCACTCACTGACTTTGAAATGAGTATTTGGATAGAAATTAACAAAATAACAGCACGTGTGTATGAAGTCAGTAGGGTGATTCTTCAAAATAGATTTGCCATGTATTCAGAACTTAAGGAAGTGTAGAGTATTGCTGTATCTTCATTTAATCATTCTTAACTTTATGGTGGAATTAAGTGTGGAATTATTACAACAAATATACAACTCAGAGATAACAAGGTGTAGAGCTGGATGAACACAGCAGGCCACGCAACATCAGAGGAGCAGGAAAGTTGACATTTCGGGCCTAGACCTTTCTTCAGAAATCTAGACGTCTAGGCCTGAAACATCAGTTTTCCTGATCTTCTCCTGCTGCTTGGTCTGCTGTGTTCTCCAGCTCTACACCTTGTTAGCTCATATTCTCTAATATCTGCAACTCCTACTATCTTTGAAATATATAACTCAGTCGTGATTGTACAGGCCAAAATAGATACCACAGAAAATGACATGAAAGTGATAAAAGGATAGGCTGAGAAAAGTTCATTATGAGGCAAAAATATGATTGAATTGTAGCATAGTGCAAAGGAGAAAGGAGTGAGCCACTGCAGCGCAACCTATCTACAACATTGTGTCAGTGTACTTCAAATAACACTGAATTCCATTATACCACCAATCATGATTAGGCAACTGAAGCTTTAATTGTTGTTTGAAGCTTCTTTGAAGCTTTTGTACTGGTGAGGTTAAGGACACATCATCTTATTCACAATACTTTTCTTCATAGAAAGGATGAAATTGTGCCTTAGTTCCCAAGACAAACAAATTTGAAACAGATGGCTATGCTATTTACTTATTACGGACTGCTTGCCTTCTAAATAAAGTAAATTTAAAAAAACTGTTTGAAGTGCTTTTTGGAATGAATATTTTGACTGCAACAAGGATTGAAAATTTGCACTGAACTTGTATCTAGACTGCCTTGATGTTGAACATTGATATTGAGGTCAAAGTCAGTCACCTAGATTTTAAAACATGGTGAAATACCAAAATGTTTTAAAACACTTGACAATGGAAAATATTTCAGTGATACAGTGCTTCACAGGCGAGAACTTCTGATGAACTTCAAAGCAAACTTATAATCAAGTAAGGAACAGAAAAACAAGAAAGGTTTTCAGGAATTGCTGGAGAAACTCAGCAAGACTGACAGCATCTGTGGAGAGAAAGCCAAGTTAAAGCTTTGAGTCCAGTGACTCTTCCGTAACTTCAGATGGTCAGTATCTGCACTTACTTGTTTTGTTTTGAAGTTTTAAGAGCGATTGACAAATATGTAGGAGGGAGTATCTTATGAAAGCAATACAAATCAGTTGAACAACACCTTTAAATTCCTAAGATTAGTAAACTTTACAAAGGGAAGAACCACTGTCATAGGAATCCTCTGAACCACAGAAACTGTACTATACAATTGCTTGCAAGTGTCTATTAGTTATGCCACAAGGTCCATATGGATAACAGGTGGATTACAATAAAGTAAAAAGCAGTAGTTGGAATGAAGATGAGATAATGGACTTCCAGTTAGAAATATCAGCAGCACTCAGATGAAGTAAATATTGTTTTTAAAAGCTTGCTTTTGTACCATTGTGCAACAACCTATGCACAGGTGAAAGAATATTAAAAACAATGACATGACATCTGCAAGTATACAGCATATCAATAAATAATGTAACAAAATATTTCAATGCATTTATTTTGCTAAATAAACATGCCATCTACTAATCTATTTGAATTACTAAATGAATTGCTAAAACACACCAGAGAAAATAAATTAAAACAAAATGTCAGAAATGTTGAAGGTTATAGAAGTTAAGCATGCTACCACAAGAAACTAGGTCTTGTGTGCTTTTACTTCATTGATGCAAAAACACAATATTGAACAGCTGCCCACTTAAAATCAGCTGATAGTGGAATACTGGGAGTTTAAGGGCTTGATCCTTGGTTGCCACTTGAATGTCCAAAGCCAATCTGAATTTTCAGGCAGATTTAGTAATGCATGTAAAACAACCAGGAGCCCTGTTTTCACTTACAAATCAAATCCCAATTGACAAATTTCAGGTAAAAATGGAAGTCCAGTCTAATGGTCCAGAAAGGATTGTTGGACAGTGCACCAAAAACAAACCTGTACATTTTTGTCAATGTGTTTTAGATGACTCAGGCACTGGGCTAATTCTCCTCCTGGACCCACAGAAGTACTTTGCAATGTTTGCTGCACTCCTTTCTTTGTTGTTTTGGCTTAGCCAGTTCAAGAGCCAACAAATTTCTGATTTTTTGAATTTCATACTTCCAGCTATTACTAATTGAGTGGTTGGCAGCCTGTTAACTGTATTCAAGTAAGATGTAATCCTGAAAATCAGTTTGGCCTGTTTCCAATGTTCTCTCTAAATGTGCAGCCATGTAGTCATTCAGACACTATGAGGGTCAGAGGTCCACTCTCATGTTCATATGATGGAAAAGTTAAAGGGAACATAGCTTCTTTCATATCTACTAAATGTATAAACATGTGAAACAGGAGCAAAAATGAACCACTTAACTTCTTCAGACCGCTCTGCTATTCAAAAGCCTAACAGAAATCTCTCCCCCTCTTCTGTGAAAAAAAATCATGCAGGATATTATATATTTGAATCAATTTAATCTTCACTTTTCTGAACTCCAATAGAAACAAGTTCAGTTGATGCAACCTATCCTCATAAGACAACCCGCTAATCCAGGCATCACTCCAGTAAATCCTCTTTGAACCATGCTCACCTTGGCAGAAATGTAACTCTATTGAAATGCTTAACAAAATGATGTATATATTAACTATCACCAATTAACTGCACCAATATAGTAACAAGTCATAAACACACTCTTGGCAAATTCAGTAAAATGGATTGCCTCACATGCAATTCTAGCAGCAGGAAGAGAATCACAGTTTTAAGCTGTGACAGAGAGAGGAATAAGTGCTTCCACATCCAGCTTCAATACCCCCACAATTGCTACTGAAAGCTAAAACTGAAAAGATGATTGTTGTTCTGGGAGAGCTTGACACCACCCTTTCAGGCTGCTTCTAGAGTTCCAGCTTTAAAAAAAAAGGCCTCACAAGCCTTTTAAAGTTATTAGCTTTGGAACAGACTGCTTTCCATTTCTGGTTCGACCTTTCTTCATTTAAAAAAAAGACAAATATTCTTATTAAAGCCATTGTATTATCTCATTGTATTACCTCCCCCCTTAAATAAATGAACCATCAAGGTACAATGATGGCTTCATTTTCAAAAACCTTTAATCTTACACTGTTAGTATGCTACATGACATTGACTTGAAGCACGTGTACACTTACTACTACTGTCCATTTCAGTCCATTCTTTTCCTACCACCAAAAACGTCCATCTTCCTTCATCAAAGCCGCAACATTGTTGTACATTGGCAATTACATTCTCTCATCCTGCCATGTGAATAGTTTTCAAATTGAATGGCTGCAATAATAAAATCTTTAAGGAGTTATGATCAATATAAACAATTGTCTCAGACACATCACTGGCAATATAAATGTTGAAAAACCAAGCTCAAGGTTTCCTTCTCAATTGTGGAATATTTCTGTTGATGACTAGTCAATTTTCTGGAAAAAAAAGTAACTAATAAGCCTTTCAATCTCCTTATTGCTTTCTTACAGCATGGACATCTGTAATTTGCATTGATATCTATCTTGAATGGCTTTGCATAATTAGGTGTGGCTCACACTCAGCAATCATTAACGTAACTTTCAGGCTGTCAAATGTCTTCTGACATCCCTCCGTGCACTGAAATGTTCTGCACTTCTTCAACAAGTCAGTCAGCTAAAATTCAGTGTAAACTTCCGATAAAAACAACTTAGCCCCAGCAGTCATAGTGCTTCCTGCTTTGTCGATGGCATGGGAAACTCTACCCACCAGCCTTTGTTTTCACCTCTCATGGGGCTATCTTTCCACGTCCAATGACATGGACCAGGAATGTGACTTGGGCTTTTGCAAACTCCCTCTTAGCCAGGTTTATCACCAAGCTGACCTCCCAAAATCAATTGAACAACTCCGATAAAATGCTTCTTCCATGTGTGACTAAAAATCACGAGATTGTCGAAATACACCACATAATTGGTTAATCCTGAAATTATCAGTTAGCCTTTGGAATGTGGTTGGCACAATTTTGATACCAAATTTCGTGACATTAAACTGGTTTAGTCCATTCAGCATCATGATCGTCAAAATTTCCTTCTTTGTTTTGGAGAAAGGTACCTGCCAGTATCCGCTGAGTAAGTCCAATTTAGCAATCTAAGTTGCTTGTCCCACCTTCTTAATACTGTGTTCCAAATGTGGAATAGGTTATGAATCATATTTTGTAACTGCTTTGACTTTGCAATATTTCACGCATAGAGTTTGGGTACCACCTGCTGTTGGCACCATGGGTGAGCTCCATTTGCTGCAACTCCCTTTGGTTATATGGTCTTTGAGCATGTATTCAATCTCATTTTGAACCTGTAGCAACTTTAGAAGGCTAAGTATATAAGGATATTACTTAACTGCATTTCCTATATCTACACCATATGTAATTAATTTATTATTTCCCAGCTCATTCTCACAAATCTTCCCATGTGATTATAATAACTCTTTTAGGTCATTTCAATTTTCCTTTGAAAAGTAACTCAATAATTTATCCCAATTTTTGAGAATTCTTCATCGCCCAATTTGATTTGAGGAATGTCTGTTTCAGAATCAGCTGAACATGGTTCTTCACTTTATGTTGTAATCAATAATGTATTCTCCTTTTGCTTTCCTTTCCTATCAAAGTACCTTTTGAGCATATTGACATAACATACGCTATTCAACTTCATTCTATTTGGTGTTCTTATCAAATAATTCCCCTCACTCAATTTCCTTTCAGTTTGATCAGGTCCATTAAACCTTGCTTTTAAACATTCAACTACCATTGGGTAACATTAACATTTTATCTCTATTAGCAAAATTATGAATATTTGATCTCTTCCTGTTTTACCACACACTGTGTTACTTTTAAATGCTGTCTAGCCAACCCAGCTGCTCTATTTAATGTTTTCCTAAAATTTGTCACATAGTCTGAACTCTTACTCACCAATTGCTTCTTAATTAATTTCAGTGGTCCTCTTACCTCATGCCCAAAAACTAATTCAAATGGATTGAATTTGGTAGATTCATTTGGTGTATCCCTAATTGAAAAAGTATAAGTGGAATTCGTTGATCCCAATCTTCTGGATAGCCTTGACTATAAGCACTCAACATGTTCTTTAAAGTTTGATGCCATCGCTCTAATGTTCATTATAATTCTTGAATGTATGCAGTGGATTTAAATGGTTTTATTCCTAAGCTATTAATACTTCCTTGAATAATTTTGATGTAAAATATTACCCTTGATTTGAATGTATTTCTGTAGGTAGTTGGCATCTGGCAAAAAAAAATTGAACAACTCTTCTAAAATCCGTTGAGCCTTGATACTGCGTAATGGAATGGCCTCTGGAAGTCTAGTAGACACATTCGTTATGGTCAACAAATACCGATTCCCATGCAACCAGTTAAGACTCTTGTAAAAGAGGTGGCACAGTGGCTCAGTACTGCTGCTTCACAGCACCAGGGCTCTGCGTTCAATTTCACCTTTGGGCAACTGTCTGTGTGGAGTTTGCACATTTTCCCCATGTCTGCACGGGATTCCCCTGGGTGCTCCAGTTTTCTCCCTCGGTCCAAAGATGTGCAGGCTGAGTGGATTGGCCAGGCTAAATTTCCCATAGTGTTCAGAGATGTGTAGATTAGCTGGGTTATAGGGGGTTGGGACTGGGTGGGATGCTTTGAGTGTTGGTGTGGACTTGTTGGGCCGAAGGGCCTGTTTCCACACTGTATGGTCTATGAAAAGTTTCCCCAAATATGAGAATAGGTATTAGAGGTGCTGGTTTTATCACTGACTGAAGTTTTCCAATTACCTGACATTTATGACACATCTGGCGAATGTTAACCACGTCCTTGTGCAGTCTAGGGCAATAAAAACATTTCTGTATTTTGGTTTGAGTTTTCCTTCTACCTAAGTGACCTCCTACTGGTCATTGATGTACTACCCGCAACACCCCCTTTATATAACATACTGGTCATATAACTTGATGAACTTCGGCCCATTTTTCATCTGCCTGAATATGTGATAGCCTCCATTTCCTCATCAGTACTTTCTTTTTAAGACCACAACATTCCGGGATACGTTCAGATTCTTCTTCTGTGTATGGTTTTTTATTACAATGCTTTGTCTTTTCATCTTTCTGTTGTAATTCAGTTAATTTCGCTGAACTAAAAATCTCTATTTTGTACTCCACGTGTTCTTTTTCTCAATCATTTGATCAAATGTAGTTTTTGAAAATTGAACTTCAACTTCCTTATATTTATGCCTTGATTTTCCCTCCTGCTTCACCCTGTAACCCTGTGATCTTGTTACCATATAGTCAGAAAAAATCCCAAAATATACTTCCTGTATTACCTCGGTTGCCTGATTTCCCACTGACTTTTCAATAACAGTATGCATCACTCCTACCTGTAATCCAGCTATATCATTACCAAGGTTAAATTGTATTTCTGGAAGTGAGAATTTCTCTGTTATTCCTATCACTACTTCACCCCTTGCTCCCATATCTCTTAAAATTTTAATTTCTTTACATGTTCCTTCTAGCAAACACGAGTAAAATTTATCCACACAAGTAAATTCTTTAAACAGATCTGGCATTTTCTTCTCAACCAACCTCTGACCAGGCTGTGCATTGTTTTACGCTTTTTAGCTGTCATCATTTTTTCCTTTACCACTTCAACAAAACTCACTGGCTTATCCTATTTTCCCACTGTCCTCCCAGTGCTTTTATTTTAAACCATTGACACTGTGACTTCATGTGGCCTATTTATTGTAGTAAAAGCATCTGATCCTTTCTACTTCTCTTCCCCCCTCATGGGTTTCCTTTTAACCATGTGGTCAACCTTCTTTACAATCTTCAATGAGATCTTCTTTCCCTTACCGCCTCAGGATTTCTCTTTACCCCAATTTTCATTCCTCATATGTTGAAATTGATGTTGGAAGCCAAGCTTTAATTTATGAACCAACTTGTAACTATCTGCTAATCTTGCAGTCTTGACTCTCTGCTGCTCCACATGACCTCTCACTGCTTCTGGAAGTGAATTTTTGAACTCATCCAAAATAGTCGTCTCTCTTAGAACATTGTAGGTTTGATCTCTTTTCAGTGCCCTTATCCACCGATCAAAGTTACTGTGTTTGAGCCTTACAAACTGTAAGTACGTTTGACAGGGTTCCTTCCTTGGATCCTAAAATTTTTTCTCTAAGTTGCTGGCACTAGTTCATATGAATTTATAATGTATTTTTTCACCTCATTATACTTCCCAGGTACCTCTTCTGACAGAGATACAAATACTTCACTAGCTTCACCTACCAATTTTGTTTGAATCGATAATACCCACATTGTTACTGGCCATTTCATTTACTTAGCCCCTTCCTCAATTAAGATGAAAAAGGCTTCTACATCCTTCTTATCAAACTTAGGCAATGCTTGGACATATTTGAACATAGCCCCACCAGGCCTTTACCTACAATGAGATCGCATTACCACTACTCCTACCTTTCCTGTGTACCTCTGCCATTTGAAGTCAACTTTCAGTTTTTAGTTCCAACCTCTGGCATTTGAAAACTTACCTTCCTTTCTTCTACTTGGGCTTTCCTTTCCTTTCCTGCATTTCCCCTGCATTTAATCACTATTCAAACTGTTTCATTTCCTTTCCTTTGCTGCACTTCCCCTGTGTTTAATCATGATTCAAACTGTTTCATTTCCTTTCCTTTTCTGCATTTCCCTGCGTTTAATCGCTATTCAAACTGTTTCATTTCCTTTTCATGTTCACATTGCTTCATTTTCAACTGAATTTTAGCAATTTTCACTGGTTATAAGACCATAAGACATGGGACCAGAAATGAGGCCATTCGGCCCATTGAGTCTGTTCCGCCATTCAATCATGGCTGAAAAGTTCCTCAACACCATTCTCCCGCTTTATCCCCGTACCCCACAATCCCCTTGATAAACAAGAACCTACCTATCTCTGTCTTAAATATATACAATGACCTGGCTTCCACCGCCTTCTGTGCCAGTGAATTCCATAGATTCAGCACTCTCTGGCTGAAGAAGTTTCTCCTTATTTCTGTTCTGAAAGGTCTTCCCTTTACTCTAAGGCTCTGTTCTCGGCTCCTACCAATGGAAACATTTTCCTAATATCCACTCTGTCCAGGCCATTCAGTATTTTGTAAATTTCAATTAGATCCCCCCTCATTTTTTTAAACTCCATTGAGTATTGTCCTAGAGTCCTCAAGCATTCCTCATATGTTATGGTTCTAATTACATTCCTGGCAATTCTAAACATAGAGCTATCGCTGCAATTATTTCCCGTTTTTGTACTTACAAGGGGAACCCCAACTCTAGCTCTTAGTGACTCAAGGAGCTATTAACACACCGTACTTAAACCAACCAAATGCAACACCTGAAATAAAGAACACCAACATGCACCACTCACTGCCTTTGAGTCCAATAATCCTAAACCCAATTTGGAATTAGAGATTTTGATCCTGATAAGAGCCCCCAGATGGACCAGACCAAACCCCACAAATTTATTAAGAAGATAGTCCAGTCCCTACATTTTTCCTATTTTGGAGGTAAGTGTAAGGCCTTACATGGATGCGGTTTGATTGGTCAAATTGCCAGGCTTGAAACAAAACAGACTTCATTCATCCACTATAATTGAAGTACAGACAAAATAAAAATAAAAGAAACAAATTGACTAAACTGTAACTCAATTAAAATGCTTAATAAAATTTTATATATATATAAACTACTTCTAATTTACTGTTCCAGTGTAGTAACATCCCATAAACTCATCCTTGTCAAAGGCAAATTCAGTAAAATAGATTGTCTCACAAGCAATTATAGCAGCAGGAGAAGAACCCCAGCCTTTAGGTGTGACAGAGAGAAGAATTAGTGCTTCCATATCCAGCTTCAATATACCAGCAACTGCTACTAAAACTAAAAAAAATCCTGGTTCTGTCGGAGCTTGACTCCACCCATTCAGGCTGCTTCCAGTGTTCCAACTTTAAAGAAAAAAACATAAGGCCTAACAAGCTGTTTGCTTTATCAGCTTCAGAGAAGGCTGCTTAGCACTTCTGCCTCAACCTTTTTTCATAAAAGCACCAGGACAGACTATAATTTTTAGAGCCACAGTATCATCACCCATTTAAATCCTTTCTTAAATAAGGAGACCAAAATTGCTCACTGTATTTGAGATGTGGTCTCACTGATGTTCTGTATAACTGAAGCCTAATATCCTTACTTTTGTGTATAACTCCTCCTGTAATAAAGGATGTCACCCCATTAGCTTTTTTGACGAGGTGCTGTACTATGTGTGTTTTAGCCAGACACCTGAATTCCTCCACCGATCAGAATCCTTCAGTCGTTCTTAACTAATACTCTAATTTTTATTCTTCCTGCTAAAGTGAACAACTTCACTGTTTCCCACACTGTAACCATCTATTAGATTTTTGCCCACTCACTCAACCTCATAATACTGTTATCTCATGACAAGAATTAATCAAGGGAATTTTCTCTGTAGTATGAATTTGCCTTTAACATGGTATTCTGCAATGCAAATATTATCCCCGGTGAAAGAAGAAACCTGGTATTGATATCATGATATTGAATCATCCAGCAGCCATTTATTACACCTAAGCTATTCCTGCTTTGAGAGATTTGTTATGATTCTCATCAACTTCAGCCTACCAAATTGCCTTGATCCATTGCAGTTCACCTACCAACACAACAAAGTCCACAGCGGACACCATTTCCCTAGTCCAAGACTTATCCTTGAAAAGCCTGGAAAACAAGGATTCCTTCATCACGTTCCTACTTATTGATTACAGTTCAACACCATAATTTCAAACAAACTCATATCTAAACTCTGAAACCTAACTATTGGTTTACCCCTCAGTAATTGGATCCTCAACTTCCTGATCCATAGACTACAATCAATAAGGATAGGTACAACACATCCTCCACCATAATCGTTAACATCAATGACACCCAAGCCTGCATACTCAGCCCCCTACCATACTCTTTATACAATCATGACTGTGTGGCCAAATTCTGCCCCAACTCCATTTAAAAAATTGCTGATGATACCACAATTGTAGGTCAGACCTCAAACAATGAGACAGAATACAGAAAAGAAATTGAGTGCTTAGCAGCACAGCGTAAAGACAACAATCTCTCCATCAATGTCTGTAAATTGAGGGAGCTGGTCATTGACTTCAGGAAGTGAAGTGGAGGGCGCATCTCTGTCTGCTCAAAAGTTCTGAGGTGGAGATGGTTGGGAGCATCAAGTTTCTGGGAGTGCTGATCACCAGCAGTCTGCCCTGGTCTACCCATGATGATGCAAATGGTCAAGAAAGCAGAACAACATCTCTACTTTCTTAGGAGGCTAAGGAAATTCAGCATGCCCACAAGGGCTCTGATCAATTTTTGTAGATGCCATAGAAAGCTCCTATCTTGAATAATTATAGTGTGCTGTGGCAACTGTTTCTCCCCAGACTGCAAGAAGCTGCAGAGACTAGTGAACACAGCCCCCAGTCCTTCATGCAAACCAGCCTTCCACCCACTGACTCCATCTATACATCCCTTGCATCCCGGTTATACTTTTCCAACCTGTTCCATCAGCAGAAGATATAAAAGTTTGAGTACATATGCAAACAGATTCTAGAACAACTTCTGTCCCAATATTATCATACTTTTGAAAGGACCTCTCAAATGCTAATTCTGATCTCTCTCTCTGCATCTTTTCCATGGCTGCAACACTGTTTACTGCACTCTGTTCTCCTGCCCTTGATGCACTTTGTATGGTGTGATCTGCCTCTACAGCATGCAGTACAACACTAAATCTTGGTACGAAAACAAAGTTGCTGGAAAAGCTCAGTAGGTCTGGCAGCATCGATGGAAGAGAAAATGGAGTTAATGTTTTGGTCTAGTGACCTTCCCTCAGAACTGAGGAAGAGTCACCTGACCTAAAACGTTAATTCTGTTTTCTCCTCTACAGATGCTGCCAGATCTTCTGAGCTTTTCCAGCAACTTTGTTTTTGTTCCTGATTTACAGCATCTGCAGTTCTTTTGATTTTTATTTACTATATCTTGGTACATGTGACAACAATAAATTAATCAACCAATGCATGTAAAGAGACTATCATCATCATTCTCTCCTCATGTAGCCTCTAACATATTTCCAAAAGTATTTCCGCCAGTAGCATAAGTTAATTAGTTCAAATTTACAATGGTTCTTTTCACATTTTTTGTGTCACTATCAGATCAATCCATGTGCTGAAGTCACTGATGTGGAACAATTCGATATTCCACTGAAATTAATACTGACACCCAAGTTACTTAGCATATTCAATGCAGGATACTTACTATTAATAGCATGAAACCAATTACAGAAGTTGAACATTTAACTGAGTCAAGCTTTGTCCAACTCATTTGGACAAAATTTTACCTATTGCACTCGCTTCAATGATGTTCACATTTCTTTCAGTCTGGGTGCAATTTTTTTTAAAAAACAAGTTTTCTCTTTCTCAAATTTAACCACAGTAAGATCTTGCTCAAAAGGAAGGGAGTTTCTGTCAATAGCAAACTATAATTATCCAATCATATTTAATGTCAGTTTTAAAAATCTTATGAATTATTTACAATTAAAGTGATGACTGTATTTAATTTGATCTATTCCACAGAAGCTTAACAGTGACAGGGTGATAACTGAAACTGTCTTAGTCTAATATATAACCTGACTTATGGAGTTTTTCTGCAAAGTTAAGCATTGTTGGGTAGTTTCTCAAAAAAAGCCTGTACTTTTATGCAATAATATGTCTCAGGATATTTCAAAGTGCCTCGCAACAAACAAATTACATTTGAAGTGCAGCCTATAGATGTTCTTTTCAACCTGCTCAGATACGTTTTGGCACACTTCTGGAGCAGATTGAACTTGAACCTGGACCTCTGCTCCAGAGGTGGAGTTGGTGTTAGGCTACAAATCACTGTGCCACATGAGCTGTCAAAATGATGAACACCATTCACTTATTAACAAATAAGAACAACACACATTGTTCTCATATCAAGATACGAAGGTAACCTTGAAAGTTGTAGCCTGTATTGTTATGTAGACAACACAAGAGTCAATTTTACACACAGTCAATTTTACACACAGAACTTGAAATAGATAACTTCCTTTCTGAGCTCTGAGCATTCCAGCCAGAGGTGTTTACAGGACATCATGTTAAAGAGGCAACTAAGACTATCGGAACAGGTATTTTTTCTCCCGGATCCACCTCCACTTCCCACCAGAGTAGCATTAGAATGCACACCACCAAATAGGGAAAGAGAATGGTGCCAGCCAAATAAAAGCAGGTGAATTGCATTTAAAGAGGACTATCAAGAACAGATGCAAGCTGTGTTGGAGCAAAAGAGATTATGATTAGATGCAGCGATCGTGGCAGAGTTTTGCTATCTTTATTTCACACAGGACCAGATGAACTAAGTTTTGTTTTACAAGTACAGGTACACTCTTTCAAAAACAGATATCTGAAAACCAGATTGTTTGAAAGGTTGTTATTTTGAAAGTGTGCACCTGTACTTGTAAAACAAAATTTAGTTCACCTAGTTTTGCTGTTTGTATGCCAGTCTATACTTGTGCTGTGACAAACCTGAAACCTGTTGAAATTCAGCAAAATCCAAAAACTAGCATGATCTCAGTTCTAAAATGTGAGGCTGGACGAACACAGCAGGCCAAGCAGCATCTCAGGAGCACAAAAGCTGACGTTTCGGGCCTAGACCCTTCATCAGAGAGGGGGATGGGGGGAGGGAACTGGAATAAATAGGGAGAGAGGGGGAGGCGGACCGAAGATGGAGAGTAAAGAAGATAGGTGGAGAGAGTGTAGGTGGGGAGGTAGGGAGGGGATAGGTCAGTCCAGGGAAGACGGACAGGTCAAGGAGGTGGGATGAGGTTAGTAGGTAGCGGGGGGTGCGGCTTGGGGTGGGAGGAAGGGATGGGTGAGAGGAAGAACCGGTTAGGGAGGCAGAGACAGGTTGGACTGGTTTTGGGATGCAATGGGTGGGGGGGAAGAGCTGGGCTGGTTGTGTGGTGCAGTGGGGGGAGGGGACGAACTGGGCTGGTTGAGGGATGCAGTCGGGGAAGGGGAGATTTTGAAACTGGTGAAGTCCACATTGATACCATATGGCTGCAGGGTTCCCAGGCGGAATATGAGTTGCTGTTCCTGCAACCTTCGGGTGGCATCATTGTGGCAGTGCAGGAGGCCCATGATGGACATGTCATCAAGAGAATGGGAGGGGGAGTTGAAATGGTTTGCGACTGGGAGGTGCAGTTGTTTTTTGCGAACTGAGCGGAGGTGTTCTGCAAAGCGGTCCCCAAGCCTCCGCTTGGTTTCCCCAATGTAGAGGAAGCCGCACCGGGTACAGTGGATGCAGTATACCACATTGGCAGATGTGCAGGTGAACCTCTGCTTGATGTGGAATGTCATCTTGGGGCCTGGGATGGGGGTGAGGGAGGAGGTGTGGGGACAAGTGTAGCATTTCCTGCGGTTGCAGGGGAAGGTGCCGGGTGTGGTGGGGTTGGAGGGCAGTGTGGAGCGAACAAGGGAGTCACGGAGAGAGTGGTCTCTCCGGAAAGCAGACAGGGGAGGGGATGGAAAAATGTCTTGGGTGGTGGGGTCGGATTGTAAATGGCGGAAGTGTCGGAGGATAATGCGTTGTATCCGGAGGTTGGTAGGGTGGTGTGTGAGAACGAGGGGGATCCTCTTGGGGCAGTTGTGGCGGGGGCGGGGTGTGAGGGATGTGTCGCGGGAAATGCGGGAGACGCGGTCAAGGGCGTTCTCGATCACCGTGGGGGGAAAGTTGCGGTCCTTAAAGAACTTGGACATCTGGGATGTGCGGGAGTGGAATGTCTTGTCGTGGGAGCAGATGCGGCGGAGGCGGAGGAATTGGGAATAGGGGATGGAATTTTTGCAGGAGGGTGGGTGGGAGGAGGTGTATTCTAGGTAGCTGTGGGAGTCGGTGGGCCCACCGACTCCCACAGCTACCTAGAATAAGCCCACCGACTCCCACAGCTACCTAGAATAAGCCCACCGACTCCCACAGCTACCTAGAATAAGCCCACCGACTCCCACAGCTACCTAGAATACACCTCCTCCCACCCACCCTCCTGCAAAAATTCCATCCCCTATTCCCAATTCCTCCGCCTCCGCCGCATCTGCTCCCACGACAAGACATTCCACTCCCGCACATCCCAGATGTCCAAGTTCTTTAAGGACCGCAACTTTCCCCCCACGGTGATCGAGAACGCCCTTGACCGCGTCTCCTGCATTTCCCGCGACACATCCCTCACACCCCGCCCCCGCCACAACCGCCCCAAGAGGATCCACCTCGTTCTCACACACCACCCTACCAACCTCCGGATACAACGCATTATCCTCCGACACTTCTGCCATTTACAATCCGACCCCACCACCCAAGACATTTTTCCATCCCCTCCCCTGTCTGCTTTCCGGAGAGACCACTCTCTCCGTGACTCCCTTGTTCGCTCCACACTGCCCTCCAACCCCACCACACCCGGCACCTTCCCCTGCAACCGCAGGAAATGCTACACTTGTCCCCACACCTCCTCCCTCACCCCCATCCCAGGCCCCAAGATGACATTCCACATCAAGCAGAGGTTCACCTGCACATCTGCCAATGTGGTATACTGCATCCACTGTACCCGGTGCGGCTTCCTCTACATTGGGGAAACCAAGCGGAGGCTTGGGGACCGCTTTGCAGAACACCTCCGCTCAGTTCGCAAAAAACAACTGCACCTCCCAGTCGCAAACCATTTCAACTCCCCCTCCCATTCTCTTGATGACATGTCCATCATGGGCCTCCTGCACTGCCACAATGATGCCACCCGAAGGTTGCAGGAACAGCAACTCATATTCCGCCTGGGAACCCTGCAGCCATATGGTATCAATGTGGACTTCACCAGTTTCAAAATCTCCCCTTCCCCGACTGCATCCCTCAACCAGCCCAGTTCATCCCCTCCCCCCACTGCACCACACAACCAGCCCAGCTCTTCCCCCCCACCCATTGCATCCCAAAACCAGTCCAACCTGTCTCTGCCTCCCTAACCGGTTCTTCCTCTCACCCATCCCTTCCTCCCACCCCAAGCCGCACCCCCCGCTACCTACTAACCTCATCCCACCTCCTTGACCTGTCCGTCTTCCCTGGACTGACCTATCCCCTCCCTACCTCCCCACCTACACTCTCTCCACCTATCTTCTTTACTCTCCATCTTCGGTCCGCCTCCCCCTCTCTCCCTATTTATTCCAGTTCCCTCCCCCCATCCCCCTCTCTGATGAAGGGTCTAGGCCCGAAACGTCAGCTTTTGTGCTCCTGAGATGCTGCTTGGCCTGCTGTGTTCGTCCAGCCTCACATTTTATTATCTTGGAATCTCCAGCATCTGCAGTTCCCATCATCTATGATCTCAGTTCTGATGCTGTTGGTTTTGAGAAAGTCTACCTGTCTGTAGTAAGAATTATTTTAACAGAAAAAATCATCTATTACTCACTCACTCTAATGTTAGAGTGCATGGTTAATCTTAATTCATTTCAAGCACATGCTCCTTGTTTTGCCATGATGATAACATACTAGCTGGTGTGGCAACAAATAATTCAACGAGAGGGGATTTAGGGTAGGAGGGTGGAGGTGTCATTTGGATATTCCTAAAAATGGATGCAGAGAGGATGACATATGATTAATAAAACCGAAAGAACTGCGGATGCTGTGAATCAGGAACAAAAACAAAGTTGCTGGAAAATCTCAGCAGGTCTGGCAGCATCTGTGAAGTAGAAAACAGAGTTAACTTATGAGGAAAGGTCACCAGACCTGAAACATTAACTCTGTTTTTCTCCTTCGCAGATGCTGCTAGACCTGCTGAGCTTTTCCAGCAACTTCTGTTTTTGTTCCTGACATATGATCAACCTGCACTTGCTTCTTACAATGCACGGCTCATACCAATGATTGCAGTTTATTTACGTGATAGTAGCCTGTGGCCTGCATTGTGCTGTGAATGCCTGCATACCTGAACATGATTGCATTGCTGGACCTGAAAAGCTGCCAGGCTTCTAATCGACTGGAAGCACTTTGGAGCTGCAGCCCTCAGCTCCAGAAGCACAGGAATTCAAATGACAGGCTTGATTGAAATTTAATCCTGTTGGGGATACCAAAAATAGTTGGGACAGGGTTGCATTCACTTCTGAACTATTGGCCAGAAGTCACCATGCAATGAAATTCAGCCTTATGAAGACAGTGGTGTCAGGGATCCATCACAGTCAATGCCAGTACTGTAGCTCGGAGGAATCAAATGAAATGTCACAAGTTTAGTCAGATCAGCAAATGGTTAAGGTCAGTCAATACATGTTGAAATGCCATTGTTTAAAAAAAGAGCAACTAACTTAATTCGCAGATCAATTAATTATCATTTTTCCTTTTTCTCATCTTCCTGCAATCTACGCCAGCAATCCATACTTTGTGTTCTCCTCATATATTTAGCACTGTTGCCCTACTCAAACCCACATAGCATATCTTGCACACATAGCCAACCATTAATCCATGACAGATCCATTATCCAAAAACATTTGCACACACTGATCGGCACATGCTTTCCTTTTGGGCAACAAGTAGTACTCAAATGCAGGCAGCAACATTCTATAACAGTCAAGCATGACTTATTTCCTTCAACTTTAGAGGAAGTGGATTCTTTGGAAGGGACTTGATTGAAATGGGGCTGAAGCCATCAAAGGTGATGCTCATGCTGCTGTGTTTCTTCAACTCATCAAGTAGGCAATGGCTAGTATTATGGTATTATCGCTAGTCTATTCATCCCGAAACTTAGCTAATGTTCTGGAGACCTGGGTTCTGCTACGGTGGGATTTGAATTCAATAAAGAAATTAAAGATCGCATGATGACTACAAAACCATTGTTGATTGTTGGAAAAACTCATCTTGTTCACTAATGTCCTTTTGGGAAGGAAATCTGCGGTCCTTACCTGGTCTGGCCTAAATCAGACTCCAGACCCACAACAATGTGGTTGACCCTTAAATGCGCTCTGAGCAATTCGGGATAGGCAATAGATACTGGCCCAACCAGAGATGCCCACATCCTGTGAGTGAATAAACCCACCCTGTCCCTCACACAATCTGGAAATATCTCTGGCACCTGCTGATGATTTTGGCATGCATCTTCTTTGTTCTTCTAGCACTAACCTCTGTAAGCAGAAACCTTGTACTTATAACAAAATATTGTGAATTTCTCAGGAAAGACAAGAAAAAAAAGGCTATTTAAATGGTGAGAGATTATAAAGCTCTGAAATGCAGCGGGATCCGAGTGTCTTAGTGCATGGATCACAAAATGTTAGGATGTAGACCTGGCAAATACCTAGGGAAGCCAATAGATATTCATTGTGAGGATAATTGAATATAAAAAGAAGGAAGTTACACTTCAATTAAAAACAGAGTATTGATGAATTCACATCTCAAGAACAGAGTAGAGTAACAATTTTCTTAGTTAAGGAGGGATGTATATTTGAAAAGAATGTAATTAAATCTGAACTTAAGGTCTTAAATCTAAGCAAGGCCAATTTGTAAGGTATGAGGAAGGTATTAGCTATGGTGGATTGGAAAAATACATTAATAGGCTAGATAGTAGATGGGCAATGTATTTGAATAATTAATGCTTGTGTTCACCATGCCCAGACCTTGGGATTTATACACAGATAAGAAAAAAAAACACTGTTCTACTAAATATCGTAAATGAATTGCAAGCATCACTTGAAGAAAAATATCGTTGATGGTGGGTGGCCAAATCAGCTTGTTACATTACCAGTATGCCATCACTTCCTCCATTGAATCCGGTTGGAAAATCTCACGCTATTATATGAAAACAATGTGAGCCTAAAACATGAATTCCATCTGTGATGATACTATAGTTTTAAGAGGTGTATTTTGTCCTATTTTTCTTTTGAGAAGAGGTTTTCAGCCAGAGGTGTCAAACGGTCTTTTTGAAGCCAATAAAGTAAGCAACTTATGAGGCCCTGAGTTTTTTTAAAATTAGATCAGTAGAAGCAACATGAATGGGTGGTGTTAGGCTCCCACAGAATGAGGGCTTTGGTTTAGTTTCCAGTTGTTGGAGTTTAAAGTTGGTTAAGGAAAATACATCTCTTCCTGCCACAGCAAAAAGCTTCAGTTCTTTCTCTCTGACAGAATTTTTTTTAGATTTATTTATGAAAAGTGTACTTGTTACATGTAATTGTTGCCAATATGATGAAAAGTGGTTTTATTATGTCACCAGTATTAGGTGCCATCTTAAAAAAAACTCAGAAAATAAGTGGAGACCAAGAATATAAAGGTAAAAAATTAAAGAAATAGAGTTAAACTTTCAACATTACAGACCTTCCTAAGTGATTTAGTCATGGGCATGGATCCAGTATCATATCCTCCAGCACTGAGTCCAACCCCAGCACAAAGCAGTCAGCTATCCTTGAGTCCTTTCTTTATGCCATCCCTGCTGGAACTGTGCCACTATTCTTAAGTGCAATCTTGCTTCCACTGATATCTTTTGCCGCCATGAGTCCTGCAGCCACCACTGAAGTGCCAGGTCCCAAACTGTGCCCAAACATGATGCTGGATCCACCATGCTGATGCTGCCAGGCCTTGCACTATGCCAAAACGCACCTATTCTGCTGCAGGCGCCACCCAGCACACAAACCTGCTTCCAATGCACTGGACACCACTGCCACCCAAGCTCCCCAGGAGAAGTTATGTTAAAAAAAAGAAAAAGCAGACAAAGCGGACAAGCCCTGAGCTCCTTACTTGCTTACTCCACAGCCATCTTGATTAGCATTCTTTTCTCCTTGGTGGGAGGAACATCATGTTTGGAACAGCTGAAGTTTAATAGTTAGAAAATCTATTATTCTATTAAATTTTCAATAGAGTTAAAGTTATGCCAATTCTTCTTATGTGTTTTGCTGAAAGCCAAGAAGTGTGACCAATCAAATTACATCTGAAACACAGCACCTTACACTTGTCTTTTTATAACACAAAAGTTAGGGTCTATGCTATCTCCTTGATATATTTGAAGGGGGTTCCATCTCGTCCATGATGAACTGGATGCTCTTGTTAGGATCACAATCTCAAATTGCAGTTTAGATTGAGGATTACCGGACTCAAAGACAGTGAGTAGTGAGTGTTGGTGTACTTTTTTTTCAGGTGTGACTGTCACTTCGTTTAAACGGTATGCCTCATGTAATAATGACTGTTTCAGCCACAAAGAATTTCCTGGGGATGGAAGAATTCACTTCGGGTAGAGTACAGTTTTTGACTTAGACTGCACAGTGATGTGGTTGAATTTTCCCAAATGTATCACACATGTCATGTAAGAGGAAACCTCAGACAATGATAAAACCAGCACTGTTAATATCTATTCCTGATAATGAGGAACCTTTCACAAGAGTCTGAATTTATTGACAAGATCTCTCTCTAAAATAAAATGTGGGCGTCAAGTTTGGTTGACCATAATGGACGTGTCTACGAGATTTACGGAGGCCATTCCATTATGTGTATCCATATTATGGCTCAAAGGAGTGTAGAAGAGTTACGGAATGTTTTATTAGATTTGGACTACCCACAGGTATACACTCAGATCAAGGGTTAACTTTTACATCAAAATTATTCAGGGAAGTTCAGATAGCTCAGGAACAAAATAATTTAAATCAACTGCATACCATTCACAATTACAAAACATTAAAACAGTGACATCAAATTTTAAGGACCATGTGAGGGCTTATAGTCAAGACTATCCAGAGGATTGGGATAATGGAATTCCATTTATATGTGTTGCATTTAGGGTGACACCTAATTAATCAACTAATTCAGTTCATTTTAATTAGTTTTTGGATATAAGGAGAGAGGATCACTGAAATTAATTAAGAAAAAGCTGTTAGGTCAGAGTTTGGAGACCACATTTTTGGACTATATGTCAGATTTTATGGAAAGATTAAAGAGAATGGGTGAGTTATACAACATTTGAAAATAGCACAGCATGTGCTGAAACAGGAATTAGACAAGAAATCAAACTTTCATAGTTTCACTAAAGGAGATAAAGTGTTAGTATTGCTACCAGTGGTAACTGAATCTTTAAAGACAAGATGTAATGGGCCTTATCAAATCAAAAAGAATTTGAATGATGTGAATGAACACCAGATAGAAAGAAATCATACAGTGCGACATGTGAATATTCTTAAACTGTATTTTGATAGGGAAGGAAAGCAAAAGCAGAATGTGTTACTTGTGACAACACGGAATGAAAAACTAAATCCAGATTATTCTGAATTTGATATTCTTGAAATTAAATTGGACAATGAGAAAGTTCTTAAAAATTGAATAAATTATTGAGTTACCTTTCAGAGGAAAATCGTAATGACTTGGAAGAGTTCTTACAGTCACGTGGAGAGATCTGGATATAGGTTGGGAAGTATTAATATGATTATGCATGATGTAGATACAATAAATGCTGTTCCAGTTAAGCAACATCCTTAGAGACATAACTGTCTAAAATTGACACAGGTTCAAAAAGAGGTTGAAAGCATGCTCAAAGACAATATAATTAAAGTGAGTTGCAGCAGATGGAGCTCACCTATAATGATGGCACTGAAAACAGAGGGTACCCAGGACCTAATTGTTGCAAAGTCAAGGCACCTACAAAATCTGATTCATATTCCATTCCATTGCTGGAAGACTGCATTAAGAAGGTGGGACAAGCAATATATATTTTGAAGCTGGACCTACTCAAAGGATACTAGCAGTAATCTTTATCTGGGTTTTTGTGACACCAAATGGACTTTACCAGTTTAAAGTTATACAATTTAGTATGAAATATGCACCAGTTGCATTTTAAAGCAATAAAGTCATTTTGGGATTACCCAGTTGTGTGTTGTACATCAACGATCATAGATGATCTGTTGATTTTTAGTCAGACTTAGAAGAAACATTTGCAGCATCTTTCAAATTGTTCGATGGTGTTTAGAAGGCAGTCTTGGTGTTACACCTGGGTAAACATGTGTTCAAAAAAGTCCAAGTCATGTTCCTGGGACAAGTCATGGAACATGGAAAGATGGCCCCACGTCATATGGACCAGATCAGATGCCATCAAAATATTTTAAGCAGGCAGCTTAGACCTTACTTCTTATTTTTAAAGACACATGTTCCGGATGCAAGTGATAATGGGAACTGCAGATGCTGGAGAATCCAAGATAACAAAGTGTGAAGCTGGATGAACACAGCAGGCCAAGTAGCATCTCAGGAGCACAAAAGCTGACGTTTCGGGCCTAGACCTTTCATAAGTCATGTTCCATGACTTGTCCCAGGAACATGACTTGGACTTTTTTGAACACATGTTTAGCCAGGTGTAACACCAAGACTGCCTTCATAAGGGTCTAGACCCGAAACATCAGCTTTTGTGTTCCTGAGATGCTGCTTGGCCTGCTGTGTTCATCCAGCTTCACACTTTGTTCCAGATGCAATGTGGCTGATCAAGCTACTTGACATTGAGCAAGACAAAGTTTATATAAACACTAGTTAAAATAGAACCAAAGAAAGAGGAATTTAGAATAACATGAATTTACTAGAAAACTTAACAGAATAATCAATGCAGTAACTATTCCAAATTAACTGTTCCAATACGGTAACATCCCTTGAACATGCTCTTTGGCAAAAAGGAAAGTTCAGGCACAGATTCTCACATGCAGTTCTCCCAGCCAGGACGGAAAATAAACCAAGAAAACATTCAGAGAGAGTAGCAGCCAAACAAATCCAAGGTCTCCCAGGCTGTTTACTCTAATTGCTCTGGTAGTCTGCTTCTTACCTTTGTGTTACAATCTGTCTTCAAAATAAAAACCAGGATAAAATAACTTCTTAAAGTCATAGTATCATCATACATGGGATGTAAAAACAAAGGTTATTGGAGTTTTCCAGGCCACCAATAAAGTGCGAAGCACTACGCTTCCTAGAACTGAATAGTTTTTATCAGAAATGTGTACCAAATTTTAGCAACAAGGTTGCTCCACTGACTGACTTGTTGAAGAAGTGCAGAAAATTTCAGTGAATGGAGTAACGTCAGAAGGTATTTGACAGTCTGAAAGCACTCTCCATTGTTACACAAAGCAGCTCAATGTGGTGATTAATGATGTGGGTGTTGATACTATACTCTTGCAAGAAGACGAGAAGATAGAAAGACCTATTGGATATTTATCCAGAATCTTGAATATTCTACAAAAGGAATATACCATGATTGAGAAGGAGACCTTGAGTTTGGTGTTGGCGATGCTACATTTCAATATCTGTGTTGCCAGTAATTTGTCTGCGGCAATTGTATATATTGATCATATCCCCTTAATGTTTTTAGAAAAATTCAAAAATTAAAAATATCAGACTATTTAGATGGAGCTTACTGTGACAGTAATTTAAGTTGGAAATTTTAAATGCAGCAGGACAAGAGAATAACAATGCCAATGCATTGTCATGACTTTGAGGAAGGTGTTTGGTGGTGGGGAGAACAATTTGAATAGACTGTAGTATTGAATGACAAGAAACATACAAACAGTATAATGTGTATATATTGTCGTGTACTAATCGTGCAAGACTAAATGTTTTCAAAAATGAAACTTTCTTTGCATGGCTATGGTTCTCTTATTTTAAAAGGGGAGTTTTGACCACACCATGGCTTTAGGAGGTGTATTTTGTCCTGGCTTTTTTTAAAGAGAGATTTTGAGCCAAATGTGCCGAGCTATTTCTTCAAAGCCAATAAAGTAAACAGCACGTGAGGCCTTGTTTCTTTTTCTTAAAAGCTAGAACATTAGAAGCAATATGAATAGGTTGAGTCAGGCACTCTCAGAACCAGGGTTTTAGTTTAGCTTTTGTAAGTTTCGTTTCCACATGGTCTGATCAACTTCTTTACTTATGATTCATTTTGCACTAATAATGAGAGGTGGTTTATTATCATTGAAACACAAGATATATATATATACAGCATCACAAAAAATAGTCTTTCCTCTACTATCCAAGTAACCTTACAGTTCTGAAATGTCTATGCCCACACACTAGTTTAAAATCTGCTTTGGGAGCACAGTTTGTCAGAATGTGTATACTACCCTGATTACAGCTAGTTGAGTTGTAGTTAAGGCTGTTCTTCCTGCTCCCATCCTACTTCTGACGTTCTCAGGAGCATGTGTAAGACCCTTCTGATTTGAGTGGATACTTTTAACTAGTTGTACGGGACATTTCTGAGTACAGTGCCTTAACAGTAGTTTAATGTAACAATGTAATTAACATAATTTACATTGAGTTTCTGAGTTAGGAAGAGTGTTGTAAAAGACACTTTTGGATGTTGTAATTTTCCCTATTGATTAAGCTGACTCTAGCAGCTGAGCTATCTCAAAAACAGTCCTAATGAAACTCTCTTCAATTTTTCCACCTGAAACCATGCAGCATTGTCTCATCAACAACACATTCAGTTGTCAGTCAAGGTAAATGACTTGCATATCTTCCTGGCATGATTCAATTTTATAGTGAGTTCTGTAATCCTCCTGACTTAATGTCTCAGGTCCTCTGTCTCATTAACATCTATGCAGTGGGCCAGCATTACTTACAACGTCCCAGAAGAACTGTTTTTTTTTGTAATTGAAAGGGACATTCCATGACCTACACTTCCAGTTGTTGTAGTTGTGAAGTTGGTTATGGAAGCTGCCATACATCTGTCCTTGAATTTGAGGACACTATATCAAAATTGAGAATGCCCTTTAAGTTGTAAAATATTTTTGGAAATCTGCATTGACCACTGTACCATTACACATTGGCTGTGCTTACACCTGCATTTCGTTTTGCAGTATATTTCAGCCTGAACTTGTGTGATGAGATTTAACTACTTCATAGTTTTGTGGTCAGCAAGAGTATGCCATTGTTTTAAATTCACTCTTGGGACGTGGGCATCATTGGCCGGGCCAGCATTTATTGCCTGTCCTAGTTAACTTCCTTCAAAACGCAGTGGTGTGCTGCCTTCTTGAACTACTACAGTTCACGTGCTGCAGGTTGACCCACAATGCTGTAGGGAGGAAATGCTGGTATTTGACTCAGTGACAGTGAAGGAATGATGATATATTTCCAAGTAAGTAATGGTGAGAGGCTTGTTAGAAATTTACAGTGGTGGTGTCCCCATGTATCCTTTCCTTTTCCTTCTAGGTGCAGTCTAAGGATCTTTGGTAAATTTCTGAAGCACATCTTGTAACTAGTACAATACTGCTGCTGAGCATTAATGGTGGGAAAGGAATTGGGAACTTGTTAATGTGGTGCTGACTAAGTAGGCTGCTTTGTCCTGGATGCTGTCAAGCTTCTTGAAAGTTGCTGGAGCTGTACTCATCCAGGCAATTGGGGTATACCATTCGACTCTTGACTTTTAGATGATGGACAGGCTTTGAGGAGTCAGGAGGTAAGTTACTTGCTGCAGTATACCGAGCCTCTGATTACTCTTGTAGCCTCATGTGTTTATGTGGTGAATCCTGTTGAGTTTCTGGTCAATGATAACCCCTAGTATGTTGATAGTGGGGGATTCAGTGATGGTAATGCCATTGAATATCATGGTGGCAGTGTTTAGATTAACTCTAGTGGAAATGGCCATTGCCTGCCATTTGTAATTTGCAAATGTTACTTGCCACTTGTCAGCTCAAGCCTGGATGTTGTCCAGATCTCGATAAAATTGAACACGGACTGCTTCAGTATCTGAGGAACCATGAATGATGCTAAACATTTTGCAAACATCAGCAAACATCCACACTGCTAGCCTTGTGATTGGAGAAGGTTATTGATGAAGCAGCTGAAGATGGTTGGACCTAGGTGTCAGTACTGAGGAACTGATACAGAGATATCCCAGAGCTGAGATGACTGACCTTCAACAACCACCAAGTGCTAGATATGACTCCCAGAAGTGGAGAGTTTCCCCCTAATACCCATTGACTCAGACCCATTGATACCACACTCAGTCGAATGTGACCTTGATATCAAATACCGTCACTCTCACCTCAACTCTGGAATTCAGCTCTTTTATCCATGTTTGAACCAAAGCTGTAATGAGGTCAGGAGCTGAGTGACCCTAGTGGAACCCAAACTGGACATCACTGAGCAGACTATTGCTGAGCAGGTGCTGCTCGATAGCACTGTTGATGACACCTTCCATCTTTTCACTGATGATTGAGAGTAAACTGATGGGGTTATAATCGGCTGGATTGAATTTATCCTTCTTTCTGTGCATAGGACATATCTGGGCAATTTTTCACATTAATGGAAAGATGCCAATGTTGTAACTGTACTGGAAGAACTTGGTTAGTGAGCAGAAAGTTCTTGAGCACATGTCTTCAGTACTATTGCCATAACCTTGGCAGTATCCAGTGCCAAGAATGGCTGAAGACTGGTATCTGCATTCTGGGAACCACTGGAACAGGCCGGAATGGATCATCCACTTGGCTGTTTTGATTAAAGATTGCAGCAAATGTTTCAGCTATATCTTTTGCACTATGTGTTGAGCTCTTCCATCATTGAGATTGGAGATATTTATGGAGCCTCATCCTTGAATGAGTTGTTTAATTATTCACCACAATTCATAGCTGGATGTGGCAGGACTATAGATCTTAAGTTTGGTCCATTGGTTGTGGGATCGCTGAGCTCTGACTATCAATGGTGGCTAACGCTGTTTTGTCATGCAAATAGTCTTGTTCAGGAGATTCCCCAGGTGGACACCTGTTTTATTTTTAGGTATGCCAGGTGTTGGTCCTGGCATGCCGTTCTGCACTCAGTTGAACCAGGGTTGATCCCCTAGCTTCATGGTAATCATTAAGTGGATGATCTGCCAGGCTACGAGGTCGCAGACTGTGCTGGAGTATAGTTTTGCTGCTTTTGATGGCCTCATGGATGCTCAGTCTTGAATTTCAAGATCTGTTCGAAGTCTGTTGTATTTAGCACGGTGATAGTGCCACACAACACGATGGAGGGTGTTTTCAGTGTGAAGGTGGGACTTTGTCTCCACAAACACTGTGTGTTAGTCATTCCTACCAATGTTTTCGTGGACAGATGCATCTGCAATCAGCATTTAGTAAGAATGAGGTCGAATATGTTCTATCCTCTTGTTGGTTCCCTCATACTTGCTGCAGACCTGGTTTTGCATGCTGTGTCCTTTAGGACCCAATGAGCTCAATAATGGGTGCTGCTGTCAAGCGACTCTTAATGGCAGACGTTCACATCCCCCAGTCAGAGTACATTTTTGTGCCCTTGCCACTCCCAGTCCCGTCTCCTAGTGATTTTAATCTTGGAGGAGTCCCAATTCATCAGCTGGTGGAGGACGATACCTGATAATGAGCAGGAGGCTTCCTTGCCCATATTTAACCTGAAGCCATGAGGCTTCATGGGGTTTGGTGCCTGGTCGACTGTATCCCACTGTGCTTGGTCTGTCTTGCCAGTGGGACAGGATACATCCAGGGATGGTAATGGTGATGGTGATACCTGGGACATAGCCGTAATTATGGAATCATACCTCACAGAATATGTCAGGCTGTTGCTTGACTGGTCTGTGATACAGCCCAACAAGTTGGCTGTGGACCCATATATTCAAGAGGAGGATTTTACAGGATTGAAGTGGCTATTTCTGATGTGGTGCCACAGTTGATGCCGGTTGGTCTATCCAGTTTCACTTCTTTTTTGAGACTTCATAGCAACTGATACAGCTGAGTGGCGAGAGTTGAATATGTTGTAACTTTCTCATTTTTATATCTTGAGTTCGGCAGGTTACTTGTTCTGCCTTCTCTTTTACACAAGTACGACATTCTTAATTGGAATAGATCAGATTGAGTTAGTACCATATGGATGTTTGGGTTGGGTAGTGGATTGAATTACTGATTAAAATTAACAATTTGTTTTTATTTTAAGGAAGTAATTTTGTTGATGATACTCTAGTTGGGATTATAATTTGTCATTTTTTAAAGGTAAAGTCAGGGTTGAGGTTTCTTTAATGCCAAGGCTATTCAGATGGGAAACTCTAGATCACAGTCAGTTATGTCTTTGCATTTAAAGTTTAGAGTATATATATGTTAGCTTATTGTAAACATATTGAAAAGTAAATCAATTGTCATCTGAATGTGTAAAAGACCAGTTTTTTCAACAAATAAGCATTCTCATTATTATGAATTTTATTAGCAGTATGTTATACTATGCACAGCTGATTCAGCTATGTGGTTTTGTAACAGACTAGTCAGATACTGGAGAATTTCTGAAAACTACTTTGATACACGTGACAATGCGATGAGTATCCCATTCATTCACGTGATTGGAACATTTTCAAGAATTTGATCTAAATTCAGCGCTAACTCCCAATAAATATTTTCATTTGATTTTCTAATTATTTTATCTGCATCTCTTATTAAGCTGTACTCAACTTTGAGAGTTCCTGACATGAATAACCTTGGGAATTTGCAGGTGATGTTTCTATCCAGTGTTAACATATGGAAATAGAAGTATTCCTTTGTTGTTAAGATCCTAAAAATGAACAGCGCGCAAGTATGAGCTGATTTTTTAAAATGTTTTACCTTAATTATGGATTACCAAGCTCTGACTTAGCCTTTACATAATAGTGCTGGCATGTACTTCCATGTTGACACCAGCATTATATTTATGTAGAGTTCTTGGCACCGGCAAACTTTACTCACTGACCCTGATGTTAGTTCCTGCCAGCTTCAGATGAGAGACAGCTCTGACAAATGGTACTGATGCTTGTGAATTCAAATAACCGTCAGCAGGGGATTTTAGACCTCCCCAAATCCTGCATATCTCCTCAATGTGCCCTAAGTTTAAGTTGGTGCCTTCCTGACAGAATGAGGTTCTACTCCCAAAATCTTCAAGGCATTTGTGACTACAAGAGGATTGTTCAGATTTCCAGGAAGCTGGATCAACTCTTAAATCATCAGACAGAGCGAATTTCATCAGGTCCTCTGACTAGTGCTTTTGTGATTATATCCCGAGGGCAAAGAGTTTCCTGGAAAACAACAGCTTTTGCCCATTGTAATATAAAGGTAGACAACCCATACAAGTACTGGCATATGATTCGACAAGGGCCACCATCCGGCAAATCATTGAGCTTTTGAAATTTAGGTATCTTGATAGAACTGAGGAGCTCCGCAATACTCGAACTTATTGTTATTGTGATATCTTTGCAGGGCAGAAATATTGAACAATATAGCAAATGGAAATCAAATACCCTACTGCCTACTTAAAGCTAGAGTCAGAGAGGGTCCCAGATGACAAGAAAATCATTAACGTTACACCCTTGTTTAAAAAGGGAGTAAGCGAAAGACTGAAAATTACAGTCAGATTAGCCTAACCTTGGTCATGGGTAAGATTTTAGAGTCCATTGTGAAGAATGAAATATCTGAATGCTTGGAAGTACGTGGTAAAATAGGGCAGAGTCAGCATTACTTCATCAAGGGGAGGTCATGCCTGACAAATCTATTAGAATTCTTTGAGGAAATAATGAGCAGGTTAGACCAAGGAGAACCAATAGATGTTATCTACCTGGACCTTAAGAAGGCCTTTGACAAGGTGGCGCATAGGAGGCTGCTGAGTAAGATGAGGGCCTATGGTGTTAGAGGCAAGGTGTTAGCATGGACAGAAGATTGGCTGTCTGGCAGAAAGCAGAGAGTGGGGATAAAAGGGTCCTTCTCAGGTGACAAGTGGTATTCCACAAGGGTCAGTGTTGGAACTACAACTTTTCACTTTATACATTAATGATCTAGATGAAGGAACTGAGGGCATTCTGACTAAGTTTGCTGATGATACAAAGATAGGTAGAGGAACAGGTAGTATTGAGGATGCAGGAAGGCTGCAGAAGGATTTGGACAGGTTAGGAGAGTGAGCAAAGAAGTGGCAGAAGGGGTACAATGTGGGAAGGTGTGAGGTCATGCACTTTGGTTAGAAGAATAGAAGCATGAACTATTTTCTAAATGAGGAGAAAATTCAGAAGCCTGAAGTGTGAAGAGCCTCGGGAGTTCTAGTTCAGGATTCTCTCAAGGTAAACTTGCAAGTTGTGTCAGGTAGGAAGGTAAATGCAACTTTGGCATTTATTTTGAAAGGACATGAATATAAAAGCAAGGATGTACTTCTGAGGCTCTTTCAGGGTATGGTCAGACCACACTTAGAATATTGTGTGCAGTATTGGGTAGCATATCTTGGAAAAAATGTACTGGCCCTGAAGTGGGCTCAAAGGAAGTTCATAAGAATGGTCCCAGGAATGAAATGCTTAACATATGAGGAACATTTGAGGACTCGGTGTATATTCGATGGAGTTTAGAAGGATGAGAACACTGAATGGCCTGGACAGAGTGGATGTTGGGAAGATGTTTCCATTGGTAGGAGAGACTAGGACCTGAAGGCACAGCCTTAGAATAAAGGGAAGACCTTTTCGAACAGAGATAAAGAGAAACTTCTTTAGCCAGAGAGTGGTGAATCTATGGAATTCACTGCCACAGAACACTGTGGAGGCCAGGTCATTGTGTATATTTAAGATGGAGATAGATAGGTTCTTTATTGTCAAGGGGATCAAGAGTTACAGGGAGAAAGTGGGAGAATAGGTTGACAAACTTAGCAGCCATGATTGAATGGCAGAGCAGACTCAATGGGCTGATTGATCTAATTTCTGCTCCCATGCCTTATGGTATTATTGTCTTATAACATGACCAAATATGTACAATGAGCACACACTATAGCATTTCTATTTAAGAGCCACTTCAACCAAATATAATGATGTTCTTTCATCAAAACTTTCTTTCTGTCTTGCTGTGTCCCTGTATGGATTATTTTTCAGCCTGGATTGACATTCTTCTATTGATATTGCTAAATATGACTTTAGTGGTAAAAAAACTTCATTCTAAGTTGCCTTCTAAGAATAAATTCAGCTGATTCTCTGAAAGTAGCACTGTGAGCTGTGCTCCAGTAAATAAACAAAATACTTGTCCATCTCTGATTCAATGATATCTAATATTTCTTCTGGTTTATATCTAGCATTTCTTCAATGCGTGTAGCTATTGTTACCAACCATTTAGGAACGAGATGAGGAGACGTTTATTCTCCTGTGGAATTTGCTATGTCAGAAAGCATTTGAGCACAAAACATTGAATGATTTCAAGAAAATTGCTCAGGTAAGCCTGTGCACAAAAGACAGGGCCAGCCCAACATGGTCAGTTACCTCTTTATCCATTTACTCTTGATAATCAACAGAGCCATCAACAGTACAATCAAATGACACTTGTGGTTCTGCCAGGACTATTTAGCTGCTGACTCTCAAACATGGAGTTGAACTCCAGAACTGAATTGAGAGTGATTGCAGTGACATCAAGGCAGTATTTGATTGCGAATGCTTTAATTGGCCCTGACTAAACTGGAGTCAATGGAAATCTGGGGGAAAATCGAAAGAACTGTGGACGCTATAAAACAGAAACAAAAACGCATACTGCTGGAAAAGCTTAGCAGGTCTGGCAGCATCCATGGAGAGAAATCAGAGTTAATGTTCTGAGAAAGGGTCTCTTGACCCAAACTATTAACTGTGATTTCTCTCCACAGATGCTGCCAGACCTGCTGAACTTTTTTCCAGCAATCTGTTTTTGTTTAGAATGTGGGGGAAAGTTGTTTGTTGGTTCTAGGCATACCCAGCTCAAAGGGGGATGGTTATAATTGTTGGACGGTAATTAGCTGAGCTCAAGGACATCACTGCATGAATTAGAAACAGAAAATAGGATCAGGAATAAGATAATGTAATGTGGAGCCGGAGGAACACATTAGGCCAGGCAACATCAGAGGAGCAGGAAAGCTGATGTTTCGGGTTGGGATCCTTCTTCAGAAACTTTTCCCGACCTGAAACGTCAGCTTTCCTGCTCCTCTGATTATGCCTGGCCTGCTATGTTCCTCCAGCTCCACACTGTGTATTCTCTGATTCCAGCATCGGAAGCTCTTACTGTGTCCATAGGAATAGCCTGCTGTAACATTTATTATGATCATAGCTTCCTTATTTTCCCCCGAATCCTTTGATCCCTTCAGTCCTGAGTGTTTTGTGCAACTGTTTCTTGAAAACATTTAGTGTTTTGTCCTTCACCATTTTCATTGGTGGCAAATTCTATAGTGAATGAATTTCTCCTCTTAATAACAACTGAAAAAACTGTGGATGCTGTAAATCATGAACAAAAGCAAAGTTGCTGGTAAAGCTCAGCAGGTCTGGAAGCATCTGTGAAGAAAAAAAGAGTTAATGTTTTTAGAACAGAGGAGGAGTCACCGGACCTGAAACGTTAACTCTCTTTTTATCTTCACAGATGCTGCCAGACCTGCTGAACTTTTCCTGCACCTATGTTTTAATTTCTCCTATTCTCAGTCCTAAATAGATTACCCTTTTCCCTTAGACTGACTCCGGGTTCTGGACCCCCTACCATCAGGAACATCCTTCCTCCATCCATCCTGTCTAGTCCTTTTAGAAAATTATAGGTTCCTATGAAATTTCCCTCATTATTCTGAACTCAAGCAAATACTGACCTAACTGATTCAGCCTCCCATGCATCAGTCCAGCCATCCAGGAAGCAATCTGGTAATCCTTCTCTGCACTCCATGCACAGCAAGAACATTCTTCCTCAGATAAGTGGACCAAAAATGTGCACAATATTCTAGCTTTGGTCTAATCAAGGCCCTGCTTTTCAACAAGACATCCCTGCTGCTATACTTATCCTCTGACTATGAAGACAACCATACTGTTTGCTTTCTTTACTGTCTCCTGCACTTTGCTTGCTTACTTCCAGTGAGTGGGGTACTACGATACGAAAGTCTCTTTGCACATTACCCGCTCTTATAGCCAGTTGTCCCCAAAAGTGGATAATCTCATATTCATCCACTCACATCACACTTCACCTGTCATGCATTTTCCCACTCACTGAGCTTGTCAAAATCACACTGAAGCATCTCTATATCCTTCTTACAGCTTACCCACCAACCCAGTTTTGTATCATCTCAAAATTTGTAGATATTACATTTAGTTTCTTCATCTGAATCAGCAATAACTGTTGTTAACAACTGGAGTCTTATAACTAATAACAGCATTGATTCCTGCAGTACCCCACTAGTCACTGCTTACCATTTGGCAAAGACTGTTTGCCAGTGAGTTTGCTCGCTGAGCTGGAAGGTTAATTTTCACACGTTTCATCCCCATACTAGGTAACATCATTAGTGAGCCTCCGACGAAGCGCTGGTGTTATGTCCCGCTTTCTATTTATCTGGTTAGGTTTCCTTGGGTTGGTGATGTCATTTCCTGTGTAGGAAATGACATCACCAACCCAAGGAAACCTAACCAGATAAATAGAAAGCGGGACATAACACCAGCGCTTCGTCGGAGGCTCACTGATGATGTTACCTAGTATGGGGACGAAACGTCTGAAAATTAACCTTCCAGCTCAGCGAGCAAACTCACATCCAGAACCTCAACCTGAGCTACAAATCTTCTCAAAACTCGCTAAGACTCTTTATTTATTTCTCTTTGTTTCCTCTCTGCCAAACAGTTTTCTCTCCATTTGACTGCATTAAGCTCAAGCCAATGTACTTTAATTTTAAATGCCAATCTCTTATGTGGGACTTTGTCAAAGCCTTCTGAAAGGACATATATACTATATTCAATGGCTTCCCCCTCATCAACTCAATGAGTTACATACTGGAGAATTCCAGCAGATTTGTGAAGCATGATTCTAAACTTATCCCATTCCTCAAGTTTGTTGTTTTTTTTCTGGCTAATTTGGCTGTCTCTTCCCCGAATCTACTATTCTTTCCAATTCCCATTGTAAGCCATGGTTTGGCCATTGGTCCTGTGCTCCTTTTGAGTTAGATAGGAATGATCATTTCTTGCAGTTCACCCTTGCATTTTTTGAACGTTTGCCATTGCCTTTCCACTGTCATCTCTTTAAGATACATTCCCCAGCTCAGCATAGCCAACGTGCCTATCGTACTATTGTAGTTTCCTCTATTTAGATTCAGGGTACTAGTCTTAGAAATGAACTGTACCACTTTCCATTTTGAAAGGATTCTATCATATTATGTTCACTCATCCCCAGTGGGCTTTGCACAAGTAGATTGTCAATTATTCCTTTTTTATTACAAAATCCTCAATGTGTGGGTCCAGAAAACCATCCTGGATGCACTCCATGAATTCTTTCTTCGCTGTATAGTTACTAATTTGATTTGCCCAATCTATATGCATTGCACACCTCTAATTTCCTGTTTAACACTATTCCCAATATCACCCCTACGGTTTGGGGTCTATATGTCATTCTTGCTAATGTTTCTTTGCCTGTTGGTGTTTCTCAGCTATACCCATACAGATTCCAGACTACGGAAGCTAGTATCCTTCCTCATTTCCTGTTTAACTAGCAATGCAACTCCACTGTCTTTTCCTTTTTTCCTCTTTCCTAAATACTGAGTATCTGGATATCACTTGCCATCCTGGTCTCCCTGCAGCTGTGTCTCTATATTGCTGTCTGTATCATTCCTGCTTTCATTTATTTGCGGGATTAATTGAACTATGTTATTGTGAGTGCTCTACACGTTAAGGAATAAAACTTTAAGGGTTGACTTTATCACATTATTTGTCACATTCACATTATTTTTCATTGTGGCCCTCCTTGATCCTGGCCCTTGATTTCTCTCCTTACCACTTTTCTAATTTTTCCCCTTTCTCTTGTCCTTGATTCACTTTCCTCTGCCATTGAAGACTGGGCCCACTATGTGGAAATAATGCATTATCTTTTCCAGACAAGTGACATTGGGGCAGATGAAAAACAATGGCTAATATAGATTGGGCATATCAAATTAGTAACTATACAGCGAAGAAATAATTCATTGGAGTGCATACGGGATGGTTTTCTGGAACCATACATTGAGGATTTTGTAATAAAAAAGGAGTAATTGGCAATCTACTTGTGCAAAGCCCACTGGGGATGAGTGAACATAATATGACAGCTTATGGACCCAAGCTTTTTCGGTTATTAGGAACCAAACATTTCCTGAGGCACCAGACACCAAAACCTTTCAAAATTTGACTGATTTAGTGAAGGAATAGGATTACTCCAAATCTCCTCTAATTCTGAGACACTATCCGGCAGTTCGAGAACCCGAGAGAATCAGTGTTGGGATTTTGGATGGGGTTAAGATGCCTGTGATTTTGGTTCAGCCCTTAATGAGATACTGAGAGACTGTTTGGCGTGTGGGATTAATGATGTAACCATTCAGAAGTGCTTACGAGCTGAAGCCCAAGTGGACTGCAAGCAAACACTACAAGTGGCTTCGCCATTAGAAAATGTGGCAAGTGGAGAATGTGAGTTACAGGGTATGCCAATGGAATTGGACACTCTCGCCAGCCCACTTGAGCTTGGGGTTCACCATTTGAGTG
Organism: Stegostoma tigrinum; assembly: GCF_030684315.1. Lineage (NCBI taxonomy): Eukaryota > Metazoa > Chordata > Chondrichthyes > Orectolobiformes > Stegostomatidae > Stegostoma > Stegostoma tigrinum. Next base: position 59,972,824 of record NC_081363.1, on the reverse strand, counting down.
AAGGCAATTGCATAACCTCACTCAGGACATATCCTGAACCAAGGGACTCTAGGTCAGCCCACAGCAAAAACCCAAAACAAAGCCAAACCTTGGCCCAGTGGTTAACATTTTCTTCAGGACCTGGGCTGTCAAGCCATTGTAGTTGCTGCCACTATGCAGACTTGAGACAGCAAAAGCGTTCCACAGGTCTGAATTGAGTTAGAGAACTCATAGGCCAGTGTCGCGATAGTGCACAACCTGTAGAGCCCACCTACATCTGCTTGAAACAGTTAAGTTGCTTAGCAACATCCAAGCCAGAACCAGTCAAAATAAATGTATGGTTAAATAGTCAACTGGTTCTAATGGAGGTTGTTAGCACTGCAGCTGTATCAGTGACTGCAGAACCAGTCTTTATCAAAATTCATTCTGGACTCCAACCCTTAATTTTGCGTAAGACCTTGGCTAGTTTGAGAACTTATACTGGGAAACCTTTACAGTTTAAGGGTACAACTTCAGTTCTGGTCTCATATGAGAAACAGTGGTTCAATTACCACTGATTATAGTAAAAGGATTATAGTAAAAGGCTTGGGCCCAAACCTGATGGGACACAATTGGTTGAGAATGATTCACCTTTACTAGCTTAATATTTTGTGATTAGAAAATGACTGCCGAGTGAAATCTTAATTAAATACCTGAAGGTCTTTCAGGAAGACCAAGGGACTATCAAAGGAGACAAGACCAACTTGCACGTTGGCGAGGAAGCAATTCCCCAGTTAGGCAAAGCCTGTCCTTTGCCATCTGCCTTAGGTAGAAATTAGGAGGCTGAAAAGTGAAAGAATCATCAAACTAGTACAATTTGTGGAATGGGCAGCTCCAATTCTACCGATTGTGAAGGGCAATGGATCGGTTTTCCTTGTGGGAATTTTAAACGAATGGGAAACTGCATCTTTCAGCTGGATAAATACCCAGTCCCTCGCATAGAGGACTTGTATGCAAAGTGTGGAGAGATGGGGAGAGCTGTCCTTCACAAAGCTGGACATGAGCCATGTTTACTTGCATTTGCAGTTAGATAAGGATTCCTGGAAGCAAGCCACAATTAATACCCATAAGGGTTTGTATCAACGTACAATACTGCCATTTGGGGTATCATCAGCCTATTTCATTTTTCAGTGGATGATGCAGAACACTTTACAAGGTCTACCTCAGGTTGCCATTTTATCTCTCCAAGGCAGGTATATACCTAAGAAGGGAAACATGTGTGTTTCAGGGAGCCTAAATAATATATTTGGGCTACGGAGTCGACAAGACTGGGTTACACCCATTAGAAGATAAAGTGAAGGCAATCAAAGATGCCCTGGTTCCCACATCTGTACCGTAGCTTAGGTCTTTCTTTGGATTAGTGAATTATTGTGGAACGTTCATACGTACCCTGGCCTCTATCTTGGTACCCTCACATCTGCTGTTGAAAAAGGGGTAGCCTTAGAAATGGTCTCATAGCCGAGACGTAGCCTTCAGTGAAGTGAAGAAGCAACTGTCATTATCTAAGATGTTGGAAGACTATGATCCCAAGCAAGAACTTGTGCTGTCATGTAATGCCTCCCTATATGGTATTGGCGTGGCGTTGACTCACAGGATGCTTCCTGGACTTTGGCTGATACAGAGTGTATATATGCCCAGGTAGAGAAGGAAGGTTTGCTGTTCATTTTCCCATCACCAATACCCTTATGGACATTAATTTTGTAATAGTAACAGACCACAAACCCCTGGTTGGCCTTCTCAAAGAGGATAAGGCTGTGCCACCCATACTTTCAGGTTAAATTCAGCAATGGGCTCTCATTCTAAGTGTGTACAAATGCAAATTGATATGCTATCCGGGAGACCAAGTAACAAATGTGAGTGCCTTGAATCGCCTCCCACTGGTGGATGTACCACTGGTGGTGCTGACTGGAAGAGTCCATTCTGGTTTTAAATATTGACCCTTCTAGTCACCACTGACAATATCAGACTGTGGTTGCAAAATGATCCAGTCCTGGCAAAACTAAAACAGCTGATGGTGATGGATGGAAGAAAAGGTCATCTCAATGAGAAGTGAAACTTTTCAAGACCTGGGGAAGTATCACCATAGAAGATGACATTTTATAGTGGAGATCAAGATTGATTGTCCTGAGCAAAGGTTGCCACCAGATATTGGCAGACCTGACCAGGTCATCCAGGGGTGTCCAAAATGAAAATGTTGGAGAAAAGTTATGTCTGGTGGAGGCAGACATACCACGTTGGTGATTCAGTGTCCAGAGTGCCAATAAGAACAAAACTTGCCGCCAGCAGCTCTTCCACCTTCGTGGGAATGGCCAGGTAAACTTTGGACTTGATTACATGTCGACCATGCAGGTCCTTTCAGGAGCTCAATTTTCTTAGTCATTAGTGGATTATCAAAGTGGTTGGACCTGCATGGAGTTAATTTTTCAAACGTGGGGAGAACAATAGAAAAGCTGTGAGCATCGTTTACAATACATGGACTCCTAGAAGTGTTGGTCACAGTCAAAAAGCCATACTTTGTGCATTTCCCAAAAGTTGAATGTGATTTGGCATATTCGGAGAGCTCCTTATCATCTATACCATTGTCCAATAATCTGACAGAAAGAACCATCCAAACTTTGAAGGTAGGCATAAAGAAACAGCTTACAGCTTCACTAGATACCAAACTGGCCCGGTTCAGATTTGATTATTGGATCACTTCTCACACAACTACAGTGATAGCTGTAGCTCTAGCAGAGTGGCTGAGGGGGAGAACACTTCCAGTAAGGTTCAGTCCCATCTTCTCAGACCCACGGGGGGTAGCGGCAAGAGTGAAAGGGCATCAGGAATGCCATTGCTGGACATGAGACTCCTTGAAGTGAGAGAAACCATTTACTTTCGACGAAGCCGAAACCACGGAAATAGCCCTGCATGGATAAGAGGCATGGTCGAACAAAGTCAGGCCCAGTGACGTACAAAGTTCACATGGGTGAGGTGGTCCTGCACAAACACATGGACCACACATGGAAACTGCAAACTTACTCATGGGACAGGAGTAAAACCTGCCCAGTCCATCAGTACAACTGGAAAAGCTGTCAAAACTTGTAGGTTTTCCCCCCTGTCTAATTTTGAAGAAATCTTTGAGTTTGAGTTGGACACAGTGATGTCGCAGCCTCAATGCCTTAACTGCCTGAACAAGAGGATGAAGGATTTCCAAGCCACTCCGCGTACAAGAGGTGGGCTACGGTCTGTACACACACTTGTATCTGAGGCTAAGTTGATGGAACCCGATCTGGTGAGAAAATCCCCCAGGAGAGGCTGCAAGTAAAAGAACAGACCTATGGCCCTGGATGTAGATGGGATGGGATGTACTGACTGTAACAATGTCAGCCAGGTGGACCTCATAAAATATAAGTTCCCTGATTGGGGCTGTTCTCCAATTAGGGGACCTTGGTTGAAAGATGTAAACAGGAGTGCCAGAGGTTCTGTTCACTCTGAGAGCTGCCTCTGAGAAAGCTGGATCAGTGTCAAATTATGCACGTGTAAATAAAGGATTACTTGATGACACAACGCCGGCCTCTGAAGAGTTATTTTACTCTCCATCATACGTCAGAATGGGGAAGTTTGCTGGTAATTGCCCAATGTTTAGCATGATTCGCAATCTGTCAGATAGTAAAGGGCGTCTTTACATGTCTGATTGTATGCATTTCAATTGACCCGTCATTGAGCTACTATCCAACAGCCATATGCCGTAATTGTTATTTCCTTCTACCAACGGTTTCTCTGTTTATCTTATTCTGGCATTCCTTGGTCAGATCACTTTTCTTCTTGCAGCTCATGCAATCTGTTCACAAATGGATAATTCTGTGCCCTTTGTTGGTTTAAGTACCAATATAGGACATTGCAGCTGTTTCATTGGGGCTTTCAGTTTATTCATCTGCATCTTCAGTAGATTAACTTCAGCAGACAACTAACAACTATTAATTCTAATTTCTCTGATGTTCTAACATGTACAAGGGCATTGTTTGGTAGGCAATGCCAAAGCTTAACTTTGACAGTATTAGCAACTCACTGTAAATGCTGTACCTTTTTACACTACTCAAAAATCTGTTGTGCAGTGCTCTGTGCTAAACTCGCAAAACGATGATGAGTGGAAAACTTTATTAAAGCCAGGATACATAGGAATACTGTCAGCTGTAAGTTCCTCTCCAAGTGATTCACCCCACAGTTGGAAGTATATTGTGAATGCGCCTATATCAGTGATTCAAGAAGATAGCTCGTCACAACATTCTCAAGGGTAGCAGGGTTGGGCAATAAATGAATCCAGCAATGTCCACATCCCATGGGTGAATTACAATAATGAGTAATATTTTCAGTGTCCTCACTGGGAAGCTCTGCACAACTCATGCTCAGCAGCATTCCACATCATTTACATAGCTGTTGCATACCGCACAGCCTTGTGCACTAATAGACAATAGCTCTGGAAGCAGAGGAAGACAAAGTGAGTCACATTCTCAGAGGACAATGGGCATAAATAATTTACCTCACACCTTGATGCTCTGAGTCTACCTGACCTAGCCTCAACTTCGAGTCTTCACTCTCTGAATCTACCCGACCTGACCTTTACGTGGCAACTCTCCACTGCAGGTCTACCCAACCCAGTCCAAATTTACCTGAATCCACTTGCTTTTGAAATTGAGCTGAGTCTCAGGTCTAAGTTCAGGCCTGTCCTCTTGGACCTCCATTTCGGTGGGCACAACAATCAGTGATTGTAAAGAGGAAAATACGCACTAGAGGATTACTTGCTTTCATAGAGGTGTGGGTGAATCCTGCTGACCATGCCACTGAAAGTATTTAATCCTTTGATCTCTCAAAGACTAAACAAGTCTTGGGTTTCTTTTTCTAAGCATGCCTGGGAGTGGTACCCATCAAAGATGGTGTCCAAATTTTCCGATTTGTTATAAACCTCAGAATTTACACTATTTTTATAGTGATAGAAAGTTTCACATTTACATATTATTAAGTTTATCCAACAGTGTTCATTCTACTTTACATTCCAAGCTGGGAAACATGACTATGTTATCTAATCATATTCAAGTTTGTGGACATGACCATACTATTCAATCATATTAAAATTTGTACACATGATTATAATATTCAATGAATTATTATACATTCTCACCTACAGACTGTCACTTTGCGATTATAAAACTCTTTATTGTGCTTTACACCCTTCCATGACCAACAAAATATTGAAAAATTAAAAATGCAGCATTGTGCTTTGAAATTTCCAACACTGGGGACAAAAACAGAAACTGCTGGAAAAGCTCAAAAGGTCTGGCAGCATCAGTGGAGAGAAATCAGAGTTAACATTTCAGGTCGAGTGATTCCTCCTCAGAACTCAAAACATGAAATTTATTGTTACACTTTACAAATGCATCTTCTGCAAATATGATAGATTCTCAACTACAGGAGGGTTATAATTTTTGTTTTAGGAGAGGGAGGTAAATTTTACACTTTGTTTTGGGAAGTTATAAAGTTAACTAGTAAAAAGTGACTTTATGGCAGAAACCATTGTCCTTGTTAATATAGTTTGTGACATTTTTCTTTGCAAAACTAGTGGAAAAAATTCTTAAAAGGAATTCCTCAGCAAAGCTTGTTCATAGACATTTTCATAGAATCCCTGGAATGTGGAAACAGGCCCTTCAGCTCAACAAGTCCACATTGACCATCAGAACATCCCACCCAGACCCATCCCCCTATAACCCACCTAATCTACACATTCCTGAACATTATGGGCAATTTAGCCTGGCCAATCCACCTAACCTTTGGACTGTGGGAGGAAACTGGAGCACCCAGAGGAAACCCGCACAGACCAGGGAGAACATGTAAGCTCCATACAGATAGTTAACGGAAGGTGGTACCAAGCCTAGGTCCCTGGTGTTGCGAGGCAGCCGTGCTAACCACTGAGCCACCATGCCATCCAAGAATCAAGAAATCTCCAAACTGAATTGAGTGAATACCGTCCGTCTAATACCAAATTTCCTTGTAAAGAAAGGAGCAAAGTCTAAGAGCTGAATCTTAGTTTTTTTTTGGGTGATTGCGAGTTGTGTTGTATTTGATAGAGTAAATTCCCTTGTAACCACTTGCAAGGTGTCTCACTGTATTTTGCCAGACTTGCTTCAATAACTACCCATTGTGTTCATATGGTGTCCCTCTCATCTGATTCTATCCCCATCTCAACATGCGCTATTCCTGGAGCGATTTACTACTCAATGTATGTCCACTGAAAGATTGGTATCCCTTGTGTCTGAGGCATCTTTAAAAGAATGTTGTATGTCTGGAGAAGCTCCTTCAATCTGAAGCTGGACTGCATGATTCCTGACATTAACTTCAGTCATGGCAGCTAAGGCGAAATTTGTGCCCAGCTTTGTGTGGAGGGACTTGGAGGTCATATTGGACAGAGGTGTGTCCACTTCCACCAGGACCAGAAGTGGAAGCCACAATACTAGATGATTGCAAGCCTGGTGCCTGGTTCCAGTCGGGGTTAGTGCAGTCTCAGCTACCTGGAGGAACATGCAGCAATGTAGAAGACGATCAATGACTTTCTCCACTCCTCTAGGGTCAATGCCACCATCTTCTGTCGGATACCTCATGCTCACTCTGTCCCTCTTACTGCACCCATTTCTCAACATGGTTTATGCTTTACCACTCTCATTATTGTCTATAATATCTTCCCTTCTGTTCTCAAACACCCCAACCCTGACTGTACTAATGCTGCAAGCCCTCTGCGCTCCCTGCACTTGCTCAGGATATCTTGCCACCTGCAACAAAACTAACAGTTGTGCCACCCACTTTCATCTCCTGGAATATCTGCCTTTCTCTCATTCAAGGATGCAGGTATAATGTGGTGGGCATCATGAAGATGTGGCTTCAAGGGGATCAGGATTGGGAGCTAAATATCCAAGGATGTACATCCTATTGGAAAGACAGGTAGGTGGGCAGAGAGGGTGGGATTGCCTTTTTAGTAAAAATGAAATTAAATCAATAGCAAGAAATAAAGTAGGGTCAGAAGATGTAGAACCTGTGTGGGTAAAGTTGAGGAACCCCAAAGGTTAAAAAAAAACATAGTGGGAGTTACATACAGGCCTTCAAGCCTTAGTGGACTGGGGCAAAAGATACACCAAGAGATAGAAAAGGTGTGTAAGAAAGGCAAGGTTGGTGATCATGGGGAATTTCAATATGCAAGTAGACTGGGAAAATCACGTTAGTAGTGGATCACAAGAAAAGGAATTTGCTGAATGTCTATGACATGACCTTTTGGAGCAATTAGTTGTAGACCCCACTTGGGAACAGGCAGTTCTGGATTAGGTGTTGTGCAATGAGGCAGACTTGATAATGGAATTTAAGATGAAGGAGGCAGTGAGCATAATAAGATAGAACTTACTCTGCAGTGTGACAGGGAGAAGACCTTAGGAGAAGCACCTATTGTAAACAGGCTGACTGTCTTGGAAACTGTCGAGACAGACGACACTGCCAGTCCGAGAGGTGGACAGGTCTGCGAGTCAAAAATTGGTGTCGAGGCAGAGCCAAGAAGTCAGACTTCACGGAGAGCTGTGGTAATAGGGGACTCCATTGTGAGAGGGACTGACAGGGGTTTCTGTGGCAGCAGGCGAGATTTGAGGTTGGTGTGTTGCCTTCTTGGTGCCAGGATCCAGGACGTCACTGATAGAGTGCAGAGAATCCTCGAGGGTGAAGGTGAAGAGCCAGAGGTGGTGGTGCATGTCGGCACAAATGACATCGGGAAGAAAAGGAGGAGCATTCTACAGCAGGACTTCAGAGAACTCGGAAGAAGGCTGAAAAGCAGGACGTCCAGAGTGGTTATCTCTGGTTTGCTTCCAGTTCCTCAGGCTGGAGAGGGCAGGAACAGAGAGATAATGGACTTGAACGTGTGGCTGAGGGACTGGTGCCGGAAGCATGGATTTAAATTCTTGGATCACTGGGATATGTTTTGGGGTAAGAATAAATTGTACAAAAGGGACGGTTTGCATCTTAATAGGTGGGGGACCAGCATTCTGGCAGGCAGGTTTGCCACTGCAACACAGGTGTGTTTAAACTAAGTAGTGGGGGGAGGAAATGGCAGAAGAGTTGAATAGGTACTTTGGATCTGTCTTCACTGGGGAAGACACAAGCAATCTCCCAGATGCAATAGTGGCTAAAGGACCTAAGGTAATGGACGAACTGAAGGGTATTTATATTAGGCAGGAAATGGTGTTGGATAGACTGTTAGGACTGAAGGCCGATAAGTCCCCAGGACCTGATGGTCTGCATCCCAGGGTACTTAAGGAGGTGGCTCTAGAAATTGTGGATGCAATGGTAATTATTTTCCAAGGTTCTATAGATTCAAGATCAGTTCCTATGGATTGGAGAGTGGCAAATGTTGTCCCACTTTTCAAGAAAGGAGGGAAAGTGAAAACAGGAAATTATAGACTGGTTAGCCTGACGTCAGTGGTGGGAAAGATGCTGGAGTCAATTATAAAAGATGAAATTACGACTCATTTGGATAGCAGTAACAGAATAGGTCAGACTCAGCATGGATTTATGAAGGGCAAATCGTGCTTGACTAATCTTCTGGAATTTTTTGAGGATGTTTCTATGAACATGGATAAGGGAGAACCAGTGGATGTAGTGTACCTGGACTTTCAGAAAGCTTTTGATAATAGGAGATTGGTGAACAAAATTAGGGCACATGGTATTGGGGGCAAAATACTGAGTTGGATTGAAAATTGGCTGGCTGACAGGAAGCAAAGAGTAGTGATAAATGGGTCCCTTTCGGAATGGCAGGCAGTGACTAGTGGGGTACCACAAGGTTCGGTGCTGGGACCGCAGCTGTTTACGATATATATTCATGATATAGATGAAGGCATTAAAAGTAATATTAGCAAATTTGCCAATGACACAAAGCTGAGTGGCAGTGTGAAATGTGAGGAGGATGTTATGAGAATACAGCGTGACTTGGACAGGCTAGGTGAGTGGACGGATACATGGAAGATACAGTTTAAAGTGGATAAATGCGTGGTTATACACTTTGGTGGCAAGAACAGGAAGGCAGATTACTATCTCAATGGAGTCAAGTTCGGTAAAGGGGAAGCACAACGAGATCTAGGTGTTCTTGTACACCAGTGAATGAAAGCTAGCATGCAGGTACAGCAGGCAGTGAAGAAAGCTAATAGTATGCTGGCCTTCATAACAAGAGGAATTGAGTATAGGAGCAAAGAGGTCCTTCTGCAGCTGTACAGGGCCCTGGTGAGACCGCACCTGGAGTATTGTGTGCAGTTTTGGTCTCCAAATTTGAGGAAGGACATTCTTGCTATTGAGGGAGTGCAGCGTAGGTTCACGAGGTCAATTTCTGGAATGGCGGGACTATCATATGTTGAAAGATTGGAGCGACTGGGCTTGTATACACTTGAGTTTCGAAGGATGAGGGGGATCTGATTGAGGCGTATAAGATTATTAAGGGATTGGACACTCTGGAGGCAGGAAGCGTGTTTCCGCTGACGGGTGAAGCATGTTTCCGCTGATGGGTGAGTCCAGAACCAGAGGACACAGTTTAAAAATAAGGGGTAGGCCATTTAGAACAGAGTTGAGGAGAAACTTCTTCACCCAGACAGTGGTAGATATACAGAATGCTCTGCCCCAGAAGGCAGTGGAGGCCAACTCTCCTGACTACTGTTTGGGGGCCTGTAGATAACTTCCATTAGGGTCTTTCTGCCCTTAGAATATTTCAGCTCTATCCATACTGACTCTATATCTCCTGACTCTCTCCAACTCTCTGGAAAGAGATAGATAGAGCTCTTAAAGATAGAGGAATCAAGGGTTATGGGGATAAGGCAGGAACAGGATACTGATTGTGGATGATCAGCCATGATCATAATGAATGGTGGTGCTGGCTCGAAGGGCCGAATGGCCTACTCCAGCACCTATTGTCTATTGTCTGTTGGAATCAGTTGTAATGCTACTACAGTTGAATAAAGGCAACTACAGAGGCATGAGGGAGTGCCTGACCAGAATTGATTGGGAGAGGAGCCTGGCAAGAAAGACAGTCGAACAGCAATAGGAGGAGTTTCTGGCAGTAATTTGGGAGACACAGCAAAAATTCATCCCTTGGAAAGGAAGCATACTGAAGGGAGGATGAGGCAACTTTGACTGACAAGGGAAGTCAGGAACAGCATAAAAGCAAAGGAGAAAGCATGCAATGTTGCAAAGGGCTGTGGAAGCCAGAGGATGAGGAAGCTCACAAAGACAAACAGAGGACAATAAGAAAAGAAATAAGGAGGGAGAAGATTAAGTATGAGATAGCCAATAATATTCAAAAAAAACTGCAAGTGTTTCTTTAGATATATAAAAAGCGAAAGCAGACATTGGGCTGCTGGAAAATAACACTGGAGAAGTAGTAATGAGAAACAAAGAAACAGCCGAGGAACTGATTCAGTACTTTGCGTCATCACGGTGGAAGACACATGTAATATCCCAAAAATTCAAGAGGGTCGTGGGTGGAGGGGGATGGGGGACACAGAGATGAGTATGGTGGCTGTCACCAATGAGAAGGTGCTAAAAAAAAACTGAAAGGTCAGAAGATGGATAAATCACATGGACCAGATGGGCTACATCCCAATGTTCCAAAGGAGTTAGCTGAAGAGATAGTGAAGGTGCTAGTGATGATCTTTCAGGAACCACTGGAGTCAGGGAGGGCAGGGCAAAATCAACATGGTTTCATCAAAGGGAGATTGTGCCTTACAAACCTGTTAGAATTCTTTGAGGAGGTAATGAGAAGGTTAGGCCAAGGAAAGCCAATGGATGTTATCTATCTGGATTTCCAGAAGGCCTTGATAAGGTGCCGTACAGGAGGCTGCTGAGTAAAATAAGGACTCATGGTGTTCGACACAATATACTGGCATGGAAAGAAGATTGCCTGTCTGGCAGAAAGCAGAGAGTGGGAATTAAAAAGGTCCTTCTCAGGATGGAAGCCGGTGACTAGTGGTGTTCCACAAGGGTCAATGTTGGAACCACAACTTCTCACTTCATATATTAATGATCCAGATGAAGTAACGGAGCACATTCTGGCTCAGTGTGCAGATGATATAAAGATAGGTGGAGGGACAGGTAGTACTGAGGAGGTGAAGAGGCTGTAGAAAGGTATAGACAGGTTCGGAAAGTGGGCAAAGAACCAGCAGATGGAATACAATGTGGGAAGGTGTGAGGTCATGCAATTTGGTAGAATGAATTGAGGCATGAACTATTTTCTAAACAGGGAGAAAATTCAGAAATCCAAAATGCAAAGGGACTTGGGAGTCCTAGTCCAGGTTTTTCTTGAGGTAAACTTGCAGGTTGAGTTGATAGGTAGGTAAATACAATCATAGATCAAAGAATCCCTACAGTGTGGAAACATGCTCTTCAGCCCAACAGATCCACACCAACCCTCAGAGCACCCTACTCAGACCCAGTCCCCTATAACGCACCTAATCTACACATCCCTGTACACTATGAGCAATTTAGCATGGTCGATCCACCTAGCCTGCACATCTTTGGACTGTGGGAGGAAACCCACGCAGGCAAAAGGGAGAATTTGCAAACTCGACACAGTCACCTGAGGTTGGAAATCGAAACCAGGTTCCTGGCGCAGTGAGACAGTAATGCTAACCACTGAGCCACCATGCCAACCCTGTTGGCATTTATCTCAAGAGGTTTCGAATACAAAGGCAGGGATGTACTTCTGGGACTTTATAAAGCTCAGTTCAGACCATATTCAGAGTATTGTTAGCAATTTTGGGCCCAATACCTCAGGAAGGATGTACTGGCCTTGGAGCAGGTCTAGAGGAGATTCATGAGAATGATCCCAGGAATGAAAGACTTAACATATGAGGAACATTTTAGGGCTCTGGGTCTATACTTGATGGAGTTTAGAAGGATGAGGTGCCAGTGGTGGGGGGATTGAATTGAAACATAAAGAATACTGAATGGCCTGGGCAGAGTGGACGTAGGGAAGATGTTTCCATTGGCAGGATAGACTAGGGATCTGAGGGCACAGCCTAAACCTAAAGGGAATACCTTTTAGAATGAAGATAAGGAGAAGCTTCTTCAGCCAGAGATTGGTGAATCTGTGGAATTCATTGGTACAGAGGGCTGTGGATGCCAGGTCATTGAGTATATTTAAGACAGAGATAGATAGGTTTTTGATTGTCAAGGGATTAAAGGCTATGGGGAGAAAGCAGGAGAATGGGGTTGAGAAACGTATCAGCCATGATTGAATGGCGGAGACAACTCTATTGACCAAATGGCCTAATTTCTGCTCCTATACCTTATAGTCTTATGGTTTAAGGAGGAAAACAGTCTACGATGGGGTGGAAAAAATCAAGAATTGTGATGGACTGCCCAACATTTGGTTCCTCACGCATTCTGTGGCGATTATTCTGACTCTGACTTCCTCAAGTACCTAAGTGACCATGTTGGAGCCCCTGGACTGGGTTTGGATGCTGCCTTTGACTTCACTGTCCAAGGGTTCTCTGAAGCGAAGACTATCTCTCTTGACTTGACTGAGGCCTGTTAACAATCATGACAAGCGTCTTGGCTTTGTGTCTGCATTATGTGGCAAGGTAAAACATAAGGATAATATAAACCACAAACTCACTGGTTGAGGGGACAGGAAGACAAGTCAATGCTAGATAGGGATGTTGTGAGCATCCTGGTAGGCTCAGACTGAGTGAGTACTAAGTGAATTTTCTGGAGATGCAGCTTTGTCCAGTACATGAGCTGGGTGCATGCCCATGAGTGCGCAAGAGTCCTTGCATCAGAATTACAATGGATAATTGCAAGTCTGGCCTGAGGTGCGATATTGAAGTACGGAACCTGCAAGTTGGAAGTGGATCAGAGAAATGCCATGTGCTCTTTGAGGGATCTGTTGGGCCCTACTGTCCTTATAGATGACATGTGACCAGTGCCCATGAAATACGTGCTGTGATGTTGGAGCCTGACATGGAGATCCTATAGAGCAAGTGCTGAGCTGAACTCACTACTCTGTTCTGACTTCCAGTTCTCTATGCCTAACTTGTTTGGCACATTCTGTAAAAGGAGGTGCGGATTGTTATTGAGGTGAGATGTGCTGTTAATAAAGCGTTTAACAAGAAATTATCTCTCTTATTAACCAACTTGTCACTAGCTAGCGAGAAAGTCAATTCTCTGCTCTGCATAAAAGATGCAGCAAGATGTTTCTCATGTTGAGATGGGCCTTGCCAGGCTTCTCATGTGATTCTACCACAGATCTCACTGATGTGCACATCATTCGAGCTCCTTTAAGATTCTGTTCTATGAAACTATTAATAATGCTGAAAAATGATATTTAGATCTTTAATGTACCCCTTCTTGGATCTTTCATGTACCCCCTAAAAAGAAATGGGAATGTGACATTTTGTTGAAGCTTTTCATGTTGCATTAATCCCAGCAGTTTAGACTCATTCCCTTGGCTTTGGAGACACATCTAAGGCAGCATTACTCACTAGCTAACTAATTCACATCTTTCATGTGATGTCACTATTTGGTTTTGTTTTACATTTTGTATTTTTTTGTCCCCAGGGTCACTATTGCTGCTGCAAAGTCTTTCTCCAGGTAAATGATAGGCCGTAAACCTTGACTGCAGTTTATCCTCTCACAAGAGATTTCACTTCCTTGTGACTATTTTTGATTCTGTCTCTAAATGTGGTCGGCTCATTGCTCTCAATTTATCCACCCCAGAGATATCAGTTTCTCCTCGATCTGCTTGTGCAGTCTCTCTCTGCAAGGAGGGCAAAGACCATGGGATTATTTATAAATAAGGATTAAAATTATAAAATCATGCTATTGCTTGATCAAGTGGCAATGTAGGTCATAAAGTGAAGGGATAATAAGGAACTGAACTTAGTGATATTTAAGATACAGGCTGGTGAGCTGTGAATAAGGTTAATACTACAGAGAAGCACAATGTAGAAGACTAGCCAAGAGTGCAATGGAACAGTGAAGTTTAGGCATAACAAAAGCATTAAATGTGGATTTCAGTGTCAGATGAGTTGGCAAGGGCAAAATCAGATGATACCATGGAGGTGGAAACAGAAATCTTACTGTGAATGAGGTGAATATGACAGCAGAAGGTCATCCATGGGCCAAATAGAACATCGAAGTTCCGAATATAAGTGAAAGTTCGCAGCCACTTTTAATGGAGCAATTACAAGGTAGTTGAACAAACATCTTCCATATTCGAAGTGAAAAACAAATCAAAACTTCAAAATATCAAACAAATTTCAGGAAAAAAACTGCTTTTGAAACAATTTGGTATTGACAAATTTGAAATGGTACCAGTAAGTGCTTTTCTATTATACTCTGCTGTTTGAACATAAAACGATTTTTTTTTGTAAAATGACCACTTTCAGTTTCTGTAAACCATATATTTTGTCAACCCATGATCAAGATTCTTTTTGATCTCACCTAGAAATCAATTGAGTTTCTGACAGCTGACGTATAAATGCTGATAGCTTCTGTTATTGTGGTTCAAATGAAACAAGTAACAATACAGTGAATTCAGTCAATGTCTGATAATAAAAGCAATATGTAATACTTCTTTCAGTGAACACAAATGAAAACTCCAATCTCTTGTAGTTTCAGAGTTAACTAAAGTAGTTGTTTATAACATATAACTTTTGAATATAAAAGTAAAATGAGCACAGTAATTAGTAGAATTAAAAATTGATGTTTCACTATGAAAGTATATAACTGAAATTTATCCCAGCCCTATTTGAAGCTTGATCAGCAGGCATTAGTTCTAGTATTACTTGCCTTATACAGTCTCTGTATTGACATGTATCTAGGCTTTGATGACTACCGAGAGGTTCATTCATTCGATAGCTAGTTTTTGATGTTATAAGAACATGAACAAAAATGACCAATTACTACTAGTTAAGGACATTGAAAAATGACCTTAACCACTCAGTCATTTTTAAAATTGACGGGAATTACATCACATCTCTTGTAGATGTGGTAAGAATGCATCTATCTCAGATCAGTTGGAATCAAATACAACAAAAACAGAAATTGCGGGAAACTCAGTTGGCCTGATAGTATCTGAGGGGAAAAAGCAGAAGTAACATTTTGGATCCAGTAAAGCCGATGGCAGCTAGGAAAAGATGGTATATATAATCAGATATTATCAAACAAAACAGTTATTGAACAATCGCTGCCTTTAGAGAAGAGATCGTCCAGATATAGATAAAGGCTCACTGCTTTTTGCCCCAAGGTAAAAGTGCACTGAATGGCAGCATCTTCAATCCAGGGGTGTAAGTGTAGTATGGGATGGAGTCAGGTGCGCTACCTGCTGATGCAGATTTGAAGTGACTGCTGGGGCTGCCAGGTACCAAGGCAGGTTTTTTTTGAAAAGGCATATTTCGGTTCTATGGAACACCACAACAATTGGATTCTTAAATATTCTGTTATGTAGGCCTCTTAACCGAGCTCCTGGCACATTCTCTGTGTCCATGACCCCAGTCTTCCGTAATCACTGCTCACATTGTGGTCTGCTGTACATTGGAGAGACAAAACACAGACAAAACCCACATTCTGTCCACAAATTGACCCTGAGCTTTGTGATGTATGCCACTTCAACACACCATCTGTTCTCTGGCTACCATCTTTGCCTCAGGCTTGCTGCAGTGTTCCAGCGAAGCTCAACACTAGGTAGAAGAACAACATCTCATTCTCTGCTTGTGAACCCTGCAGTCTTCAGGACTCAGTATCGAGTTCAACAGTTATAGGGCTTGAGCACCTTTTCCCATGTCCTTACCCCAACTCCTACACACCAGACCTTGTCATCACTTGGGATACTACTATAAACAACTCACTGTCAGCCATGAATGGTCCCCATTAATAGCTGTGGATTCTCCCAGGCCGACCTGCCCCCTTTACTTTTGTCTATGCAACCATTGTTCTCTGTCTCTGGGCGCCATCTCGACCTATTGTTTACTTCTCCCATCTTCCTCAATCCCATCTTCAGTATATAAGTCAACCTTTTCCTAGCAACAATCAGTTCTGAAGAAGGGTTACTAACTCTGCTTTCTTCTGCAGATACTGCCAGATCTGTTAAGATTTTCAGAGATAGTAGAATGGTCTAGGCCTGAAACATCAGCCTTCCTGCTCCTCGAATGCTGCTTGGCCTGCTGTGTTCATCCAGCTCTACAACTTGTTAAGATTTTCAAGCAATTTCTGTTTTTATTTCTGATTTCCAATATCTGCAGCTTTTTTCCCTCACATCTCAGTCCAACTTATATCGGCCCATCCCTAACTACACCCTTTGACCTCTTACAGCCAACTTGTGACTCTTTATTATCCTTTGTAATTACACCCTCAATGCTAACTCATACAGTATCCACCATGGGCAATGGAGCCACACTGAGATGAAATAAAGTTCGAAATGTCTAGTACAAGTTTCACTACATGATAAAAATGCTCTCGTTCATGAAAGCCTATTCAATACATTTTCACTCTTTAGCACTTAATCATTCATAAAAACATTTTGTTGTGAGAGCATTGTGGATAGCATGTTTGTTGACGTGGTCACCAGCTGCCAAAGAGTAATCAGGGAGTGAGGAAATGGGTGACCACCAAACAATGAAAAACAAGCAGGCAGGTAATATGCAGTATAATAAAATGTGAGGCTGGATGAACACAGCAGGCCAAGCAGCATCTCAGGAGCACAAAAGCTGACATTTCGGGCCTAGACCCTTCATCAGATAGGGGGATGGGGTGAGGGTTCTGGAATAAATAGGGAGAGAGGGGGAGGCGGACCGAAGATGGAGAGAAAAGAAGATAGGTGGAGAGAGTATAGGTGGGGAGGTAGGGAGGGGATAGGTCAGTCCAGGGAAGACGGACAGGTCAAGGAGGTGGGATGAGGTTAGTAGGTAGATGGGGGTGCGGCTTGTGGTGGGAGGAAGGGATGGGTAAGCGGAAGAACAGGTTAGGGAGGCAGAGATAGGTTGGACTGGTTTTAGGATGCAGTGGGTGGAGGGGAAGACCTGGGCTGGTTGTGTGGTGCAGTGGGGGGAGGGGACGAACTGGGTTGGTTTAGGGATGCGGTGGGGGAAGGGGAGATTTTGAAACTGGTGAAGTCCACATTGATACCATTAGGCTGCAGGGTTCCCAGGCGGAATATGAGTTGCTGTTCCTGCAACCCTCGGGTGGCATCATTGTGGCACTGCAGGAGGCCCACGATGGACATGTCATCTAAAGAATGGGAGGGGGAGTGGAAATGGTTTGCAACTGGGAGGTGCAGTTGTTTGTTGCGAACTGAGCAGAGGTGTTCTGCAAAGCGGTCCCCAAGCCTCCGCTTGGTTTCCCAAATGTAGAGGAAGCCACACCGGGTACAGTGGATGCAGTATACCACATTGGCAGATGTGCAGGTGAACCTCTGCTTAATGTGGAATGTCATCTTGGGGCCTGGGATAGGGGTGAGGGAGGAGGTGTGGGGTTAAGTGTAGCATTTCCTGCGGCTGCAGGGGAAGGGGCCGGGTGTGGTGGGGTTGGAGGGCAGTGTGGAGCGAACAAGGGAGTCACGGAGAGAGTAGTCTCTCCGGAAAGCAGATAGGGGTGGGGATGGAAAAATGTCTTGGGTGGTGGGGTTGGATTGTAGATGGCGGAAGTGTCGGAGGATGATGCATTGTATCTGGAGGTTGGTGGGGTGGTGTGTGAGAACGAGGGAGATCCTCTTTTGGCGGTTGTGGCGGGGGCGGGGTGTGAGGGATGTGTTGCGGGAAATACGGGAGATGTGGTCAAGGGCGTTCTTGATCACTGTGGGGGGAAAGTTGCGGTCCTTGAAGAACTTGGACATCTGAGATGTGCGGGAGTGGAATGTCTTGTCGTGGGAGCAGATGTGGCGGAGGCGGAGGAATTGGGAATAGGGAATGGAATTTTTGCAGGAGGGCGGGTGGGAGGAGGTGTATTCTAGGTAGCTGTGGGAGTCGGTGGGCTTGAAATGGACATCAGTTACAAACTGGTTGCCTGACATGGAGACTGAGAGATCCAGGAAGGTGAGGGATGTGCTGGAGATGGCCCAGGTGAACTGAAGGTTGGGGTGGAAGGTGTTGGTGAAGTGGATGAACTGTTCGAGCTCCTCTGGGGAGTAAGAGGCGGCGCCGATACAGTCATCAATGTACCAGAGGAAGAGGTGGGGTTTGGGGCCTGTGTGGGTGCGGAAGAGGGACTGTTCCACGTAACCTGCAAAGAGGCAGGCATCGCTGCGGCCCATGCGGGTGCCCATGGCCACCCCCTTAGTCTGTAGGAAGTGGGAGGAGTCAAAAGAGAAGTTGTTGAGTGTGAGGACGAGTTCGGCTAGGCGGATGAGGGTGTCGGTGGAGGGGGACTGGTTGGGCCTGCGGGACAGGAAGAAGCGGAGGGCCTTGAGGCCATCTGCATGCGGAATGCAGGTGTATAGGGACTGGACGTCCATGGTGAAGATGAGCTGTTGGGGGCCAGGGAATTGGAAGTCCTGGAGGAGGTGGAGGGCGTGGGTGGTGTCACGGATATAGGTAGGGAGTTCCTGGACCAAAGGGGAGAAAATGGAGTCCAGATAGGTGGAGATGTGTTCGGTGGGGCAGGAGCAGGCTGAGACGATGGGTCGACCAGGGCAGGCAGGTTTGTGGATTTTGGGAAGGAGATAGAAACGGGCCGTGCGGGGTTGGGGAACAATGAAGTTGGAGGCTGTGGGTGGGAGGTGCCCTGAGGCGATGAGGCCATGAATGGTGTTGGAGATGATGGTTTGGTGCTCAGGTGTGGGGTCATGATCGAGGGGGCGGTAGGAGGTGGTGTCGGAGAGTTGGCGTCTGGCCTCGGCGATCATCTCCAACACCATTCATGACCACATCACCTCAGGGTACCTCCCACCCACAGCCTCCAACTTCATTGTTCCCCAACCCCGCACGGCCCGTTTCCACCCACCCTCCTGCAAAAATTCCATCCCCTATTCCCAACTCCTCCGCCTCCGCCGCATCTGCTCCCACGACAAGACATTCCACTCCCACACATCCCAGATGTCCAAGTTCTTCACGGACCGCAACTTTCCCCCCACAGTGATCGAGAACGCCCTTGACCGCATCTCCCGCATTTCCCGCAACACATCCCTCACACCCGGCCCCCGCCACAACCGCCCAAAGAGGATCCCCCTCGTTCTCACACATCACCCCACCAACCTCCGGATACAACGCATCATCCTCCGACACTTCCGCCATCTACAATCCGACCCCACCACCCAAGACATTTTTCCATCCCCACCCCTATCTGCTTTCCGGAGAGACTACTCTCTCCGTGACTCCCTTGTTCGCTTCACACTGCCCTCCAACCCCACCACACCTGGCACCTTCCCCTGCAACCGCAGGAAATGCTACACTTAACCCCACACCTCCTCCCTCACCCCTATCCCAGGCCCCTAGATGCCAATTCCACATTAAGCAGAGGTTCACCTGCACATCTGCCAATGTGGTATACTGCATCCACTGTACCCGGTGTGGCTTCCTCTACTTTGGGGAAACCAAGCGGAGACTTGGGGACCGCTTTGCAGAACACCTCCGCTCAGTTCGCAACAAACAACTGCACCTCTCAGTCGCAAACCATTTCCACTCCCCCTCCCATTTTTTCGAATGACATGTCCATCATGGGCCTCCTGCAGTGCCACAATGATGCCACCCGAAGGTTGCAGGAACAGCAACTCATATTCCGCCTGGGAACCCTGCAGCCTAATGGTATCAATGTGGACTTCACCAATTTCAAAATCTCCCCTTCCCCCACCGCATCCCTAAACCAGCCCAGTTCGTCCCCTCCCCCCACTGCACCACACAACCAGTCCAACTCTTCCCCTCCACCCACTGCATCCCAAAACCAGTCCAACCTGCCTCTGCCTCCCTAACCTGTTCTTCCTCTCACCCATCCTTTCCTCCCACCCCAAGCCGCACCCCCATCTACCTACTAACCTCATCCCACCTCCTTGACCTGTCCGTCATCCCTGGACTGACCTATCCCCTCCCTACCTCCCCACCTATACTCTCTCCGCCCATCTTCTTTTCTCTCCATCTTCGGTCTGCCTCCCCCTCTCTCCCTATTTATTCCAGAACTCTCACCCCATCCCCCTCTCTGATGAAGGGTCTAGGCCCGAAACGTCAGCTTTTGTGCTCCTGAGTTGCTGCTTGGCCTGCTGTGTTCATCCAGCCTCACATTTTATTATCTTGGATTCTCCAGCATCTGCAGTTCCCAATATCTCAGGTAATATGCAGTACCCTGAGTTCATCTCACTCTGCAACCTTATTTTTGTATTCATTCATGGGATGAGTACATCACTAACTAAGCCACCATTAATTGCCCATCCTTACTTGCCTAGAGGGAAGCTAAGAGTCAACCACATTGTTGTGGTTGGATTCTAAGGTATGTATTGTAATCTAAGGAATGCAGCCAAAAGCAAGTCCGTGGCAACACAGCTGATTTAGTTGCTCAGGGTTCTTGGTTGGGTAGACAGGGTGTTATCAAGAAAACTGCAAGTGGAACATTGACAAGATTTGATAAAGGAAACGACAGACATTTTTTTTAAGCACGCAATAGGAATCCCCATTGTGGTTGCCTCCCTGGAGTGAGAATCAATGATACCATTAATAGCTGCAGAGCATCCTGAGGGGGTAGTGCGAACAGCTAACAGTCATGGTCCACAATGATACAAGCAACGTAAATATGAAATGTAATGTGGTCAAAGTTTAGAGGGCTAGGTATGAAATTAGCAAATAGGATTTCAAAAGCAGTAATTTATAGATGCTACGTTCTATCTATACTACAAAATGCTAATATAAAAAGTAGCTGGAAAGATGATGTAAGAAGGCGGGCGTTAGATTCATGGGTGACTGTGACCAGCTCCGGTGGAGCTGAGTCCTGTTCAGGCCTGATAGGATACACTTACTTGGTGCTGGTGTTGAGTTCCTTGTCAGGCAATTTGCTGGTGTTGGTGGAAATCTTTAAAGTAAACAGATAGGAATTTGGGGACCAAAAAATCATATCAGAGAGGAACATCAAAGTGCATTCAATAATGGGAGAGGCAGGTAGCATTAATTTACGAAGTAGTAAGTTAGTGTGTGATTTCAGAGTAACAGAGAAAATAAAGTTTAAATTAGGGTTATTGAACATATATGTGAAACACAGAGTAAAAAGAAAACAACATTAACATTGGATGAGAACATCATTCTGATTGGTTGTCAAGTAGAGTCTGATTGGTGGAAGTGTTGCCATTGAGGATATACCAGTTACTAATTACTAACAGTTAACTGTCAAACTTTGTTTAAATTCAGTAAGTTGATTCTGGTTGGTCACAATTATGCCCTAAGAAATGAGGCAGTTAACAGCTGTCACTTGTGTCTGGATTCTTTATGTCAGCAAAGGGCGGGATCGTGTGTACAAGTACAAAGACTTACTTATTCAGAAGTACTGCAAGAGCTTCAACATTGCTGAAAAAAGACGTATTAAAACCTTTCAGCATGTTTTTATCAGAAAAATTCAAAAGAAGTACCAATGTAAGGGGAAAGTAAAAAGATAAGACAACGCTGATTGGTTGGAAAGTGGACTCTTATGATGTGTAATTGCCATGGAGAATACATCAGTTAATGATGATGGATAGTAAACTGCCAAGTTTTGATTAAACACATTAGTGTATTGGATGTTAGAAGCATTATTATACATTCAACTCCAGAAGATGGAGCTGCATCCTACAAGCCTGCCAGCAATGTGTTATGGTCATGGGGCAGGCTTGTGCAGGGCCTGTCAGCTGCCAGCTTTGCTTTCAGTGGTAGTGAGTTAGGGAATATAAGCTGTTCTTCCCATTGTAAATTCTTGCCATTTGATATTTGAAATCTGTGGCAATCAATATTGAGTAGAGTGATGAGATTTTTAAATGTTGTTTGTTTAAGGAAGAAAAACCCATTTCATAATGTAATATCATGATGAAACAACGCTTTTAAAAAATTATTTTGTTATATCCAGACTTGGGATAGAAGTTGAAAGATAGAGAGAGTAAAGACTATTTTTTTGATCACAATAAATAGCCAACTTACAATTCCATCATTTCTGCTGCTCAGAATGTTCAAAACCTAAATCATAATCTCCTTTAGTCCATTTTTCTGTGAATAAGAAAAGCTAATATCTTTACAATTTACAATCAACCTATCATTCTTCTTTGAATGTTGCCCATTTTCTTAACACCCTTTTGAAGATGTAAGATCCAAAGTGTCAGACTATGTTTGAAATAAAGCTTTTCTAGTGATCAGAACAAAATTGGAATGATGGTCCAGATTTACAGATGATCAGATCGCTTCTGCAACATAGCTGAGAATTGCATGTTGGCACCCTGCAGAATCCCTGACATGGCAGGTTCCAAACTGTTATCCCAAGACTTTGAGATTCCCCTAAACTTGAGTCTTCCAAAAGTATCCATTTAAGTTGGATAAGTGGAGGGTTCATCTGCAGTTAAGGAATTAGTAACCCAGGAAAAATTAAGCAATAAAAGCCTGTAACATGCACCTAGCACACATGCTCCAATCACACTTACCCTAGACTATATGTCCCTCATTTGACATTTACCTGCCACTAGACCCAATTAACCTTTCTGCATGTTGTGGAACTTCCCACACCTCCCAGACCTGACAATGCCCATCTACCCCCTGGGAATCAACCCCCCATGCTGTGGGACTTGATGACTCTTGCAGTTAGACCTGACACTTGCCCCTGCCACTGGGAACAACTAACCACACACTTGCTAAACTCTCACCATAGCAGCCCACACCCCTCACCTACCCATTGATAGACTCCACTGTTACAATGCACTGGGATATGCCATGAAATCAAGCTCTGCAATTCTCAGAGTCATCATAAAATTTAAATGTTTTACAAAGTACGGAAAGTTTCCCAACTTACCTGACTTAGAGACCCAGGTTGATAGGAAGCATGGACCAGGATTCTGTACCAAACAAGAATCACATTTTATTTCAAGTATTTAGACTCTACTCCCAGGTAAGCAACTGTAAATCGTTGGCTTGCAACAGTAATTAAAATTCTAATTTCCTTATAACTACCCCCAATTCACAGGCAGGGTAAATAAGTTACGACAGATAAAGAAGACAGATCAGTAGTCTTTGTCCTCAGGTGATCTTTACAAGTCTTCTGTCGGCCAGTGCTTTACTTCATTTAACTTTCTCGAGTTGCTTTTACCAGTTGGTAACGGACACAAGGTGCTGATTTGCTTTTAAAAAGTCTCTGACTTATTAGTTAAAAGTCATAGTTTACAAAAACTGCTGTAGGAAAGATAAATTGGATTCCTTCAAGTTTACAGGATGTTTTGACTGCAGAGAATAGACTGCTTCTGAGCACAACTGAACACTTCTGTCTCTAATTTGTCCTAGCTCCGAGCTCTTCAGTTACCTGAGAACCAGTCACACAGTTGAAGGCAGGCAGCAAGGTGTCTGTCATTGGTGACTCTTGTCCATAGACCAGTCAACTTCTGCTTGCTACAAAATACATCTACATACAGCCTTGATTCCAAATCATCTTCAACTCAAACTGTAGTTACTGTTTATTCAAACAGTTATTTATGGAAAGCCTGCAATAGGTGTCGATTTACTTGCATTCAAACTGCAGCTTTTTCTCAATCCCGAGTTTTTAAAACACAAAATAAGAAGACTTAATCCTTAGATGTCTCTGTCCTTCTGGAAAATGAAACACATGATATACAAACATTGAATCAAGACTTGTATCCATTCATTCTTCCTATCCCCTGCCCCTTACAATCTCACAGTCTTAGCATTTCTTAAATCTTAAACTTATTCTAACATTTTACATTTCGGATGATGTATCCAAAATCTCATCAATATGAACAATTTTTACATTGTATTGTTGCAACAAAATATCTGAATACTCCTGTAAACATTTTTAAAATTTCAGTAAAGGCTAGTAGGTTATGCTGAGTGCAAATTAATGATCTCTTGTTTTGTGAAAGATGTAGACTTCAGTGTGTTGAAGAGCTAACAATAATCTAAAGTCTCTTTTCCCACGTTAGATTGCTTTTTCTAATACTGGTAGAGTTTCTTAGAGAAGTATCCCAATGGCTTCTCTAATCCTGACTCATCATCCTGTAACAAGACAATACCTATCCTCAAATCACTGGCCTCAATTGCTGTTTTGAAAGGTCTGGAAACTCAGAGATGGCTAACATGGTTTCATTTTATTAAGATCACCTTCACCTTCTTAGGTGCTGGTTGGCATTCAGCTGACGATATCACTTTTGCTTGTTTGTTGAACAAATTCATATTGTTATTATACTAGCTGATTGTAAATAGCTATTGTACTGAAATTATGTACAACTTTCCGGTAAAATCTACACATTTCTAAAAGCCTCATGATTTCTTGTTTAGTTTTAGGAACAGGGAATTCTATCAGAGCCTTCTCTTCTGTCCTCGGTAATACCCGTCCATGTCTGACAAATGCCCCATGTAAGTCATTCTTGTTTATTTAGTCTTATAACTAATTTAATTTATCACAAACCAGCCAAGCATAATTGCTTAAACACATGTTCAACTAGTCTTACATGATGTTCCCAAGTGCTTCCACATGCTGCAACATCATCCAAATATACATTGCAGTTACAGACTTCAGCTGTAACTTAATTCATAAGTCTTTGGTATATAACTGGGGTATTCTTCAACCCAACTTTGGTATAACACATCTGATACAACAAAAGTGGAAATTTCTTTAGTCCTTGTTATTCATGACTCTTGCCAGTACCCATCAACAGATCAATCTTAGAAAGGATCATGCAGTGCACACCATATTAATGCAGTCTTCCAGCCACGGAAGAGTACAAATCTTTCCTTGTGTGACAATGCTGTGGCTTTAAAAAGGTTATTTTGTTCTGGGTTTTTCTGAAGAGAAGTTGTAAAGGCAGAGCTGCTGAAGTGGCTATGGAGACAGCCTAAATCAAGAATCATTTCATTGCAATAAATAAGAAGACCTTTAGGTGTTTTTTTACAACAGTTGTAACAATGGAGAGGGTGACCAGTTCTTGCAGATCAAACTTTTTAGTCTTTTTAGCCAGTTTTTGCAGATCATGCTTTCTAGTTTTCTTTAGCTATAGCAGTCAGAAGCTGTTTGGGTTCCTGAAGAATTGGAGTTTCACTAAAATGATTCTTAGCTGCTACGTTCTCTGAAATCTCCCTTGGTGGTGTTTCCTCATAGATTAGAGAATTTCATGTAAGAATCTGTATCTGAATTTACCTTTTCACCAAGGGGTGTGGTTATGGGAATTTTTTTGCCAAGGGGTGTGGTAGTGGGATTTTACTATACTGGAACAGTTAATTAATAATTGGTACTATATCTATTATTCAGTTAAGTTTTCCATCAGTTGTTATTCTAAATTCCTCATTTTTTGGTTTGTGTTTTAACTCTAGTGTTAAATAAATTGTGTTTTGCTTTAATGTTGAGTGGTTTGGTCAGTTGCATCACACCTGGAACATGCCCTTCACTCCTCCCTTTAAAATAAAACCAAAAAGTAGGCTTTAGACTACTATGTTAAAATATTTTGAATGGATCTGGTCTGATCCATAGTAAACTGAGGGCTCTTGTTGGGATATAATTCTGTAATTCCAATTTGGGTTCAGGAATGTCAGACTCAGGCGGTGAGTGATAACTGTTAGTGTCTTTTGTTTTGGGTGTTGAATTTGGTTGGTTTAAACAGGGTGTGCATTGTGTCGTAAATGTCTCTTTAGTCACGAACGTTTTGCAGGACTGGAAGAAATGACTTCAGGAGTTTTACAAAAAGTGAGCAAGGCAAAGCTGTTGGAATTGGTGAACTGGAGTTGGGGTTGCCTTTGTGAGAAAAGTGGAGGTAATTACGGCAATAGCTAGACATTCAAGTTTGCTGGAAATGCCATTAGAATCTGTGGAAATTGCTAGAATTCAATTGCAGATGAAGCAGTTTAAACATGAAAAGGAATTCAAATAGTTTGAGTAATGACTAGAAACAGAGGAAAGAGAAAAAAAAGAATAGCTCTGGCAGAACAAAAAGAAAAGGAAAGAATAGCCCTGCCAGAACAGGAAGAAAAGGCAAGAATAGCTCTGGCAGAACACAAAAGAAGAAGAAAGAATGGCCCTCGCAGGAGAAAGGAAAAGAAGAAAAGCAGAAAGCGAGAGAGTTTAAATTTCGAAAGTTGGCAATTAGACAGGAAAATTGACTTAAAAAGGATGGAGGTGAAGGTAGAAGATAGGCTTCATGAGGACATCAGTGATGACAAGCAAATGCACCATGGCCAAGGAGCTGGTGGGGATCTGTGTAAATATATCGAAGCATTGTCTAAATTTGACCAGAAGGATGTAGAAGCCTTTATCATTTAGTTTGAGAAAGTGACTAAACAAATGAAGTGGTCAGTGATCATGTGAGTTTTGTTGATCCGAACAAAGTTGGCAGGTAGAGCTATCAGAAGAGATATCTAGGGAGAATAAGGAGGTGAAAAAAGCTATCTTATTTTCATATAAGCTAGTGCCAGAAGCCTACAGACATTTCAGGAATCTAGGGAGGGACCCTGGTCAAATATACATTGGGTTTGAACGAGTCAAACAAAGCAATTTTGATAGGAGGATAAGGGCATTAAAAATAGATCAAACATATGATGTTCTTGGAGAGACAATTATTTTGGAGTTCAAAAATTAATTTCCTGAAGTAGTGAGAACTCATCAAAGAGCAGAGAGCTAAAATTGCAAGATTAGCAGGGAAATTGGCAGATGTTTATGAGTAGCTTGGCTTCCAACGTCAATTTCAATCCATGAGGGATAGAAATTGGGGAAAGAGAAACCATCAGGTGGCAAAGGAAGGATAACTCTAATTAAAGGTAATAATGATAGTTTACCACAGGGTAAAAAGGAAACCCATGAAGGGGAAAGAGAAGTAAAAAAGCTCAGGTGTTTTCATTGCAATAAAGTCAGCCACAGGAAATCATAGCGTTGGTGCTTTGGGAAAAGCTCCAGGAAGACAGATGTAGAAAAACAGAATAAGCCAGTGAATTTTGCCAAAGTGGTAAAGGAAAGCATAGTGAAGGCTAAAAAAAGTTGTGCCAGAGTGTACAACCTGGTCGAAAGTGACAGATCTTCTTAAACCATTTATTCACAAGGCTAAGGTTTAATTGCATATGTCAGGAGGAGCAGGTAAAGAAATTACTGTTTTAAGAGATATGGCTGCATGTTGTTCTTTGATATTGAGAGATGAGGTAATATGTAATTCAGAAGGAGTATTGCCAGCAAAAGTGCTAATAAGTGGAATTTGTGGTGAGATGAGAAATGTTCCATTATGTAAAATGTGGTTGGAGTTTCCGGTGAAAAGTGGAGAAGTGGTGCTCAGTGTACTAGAGGAACTCGGTTCCAGGAATACAATTTCTCCTTGGTTATGATATAGCTGGATCACAGGTAATAGTGTTGCTTATTGTGGTTGAAAAGCCAATGGAAAATCAGGCAACTGAGGTATTACAGGAAGTATACCTTAGGATTTTTCCTGACTGTGTAATAACAAGGTCAACAAAGCCACTGGTTGAAACAGGAGGAGAAGCTAAAGACAACAGACAAGGAATTTGAAGTAGAATTATCAGAGACCATGTTTGATTGAATAGTTGAGACAAAACAAGAATAGGTGGAGGACCAAGTGGATATTTTCAGAGAAATTAACGAAGTTTCAATAGAAAGATGAAAAATGGAAGCAATTGTCTCAAAAAACAGACAGAGAAGAGGAAGTCTAGGCCCGAAACATCAGCTTTTGTGGTCCTGAGATGCTGCTTGGCCTGCTGTGTTCATCCAGCTTCACACTTTGTTATATCAGAGAAGAAGAATTTGAATGTTTGCCAGAATGTTACTCTCTTAAAAATGAGGTTTTGATGAGGAAATAGAGACCATCACTTATTCAGGTGGATGACAAATGGACAGTAGTTCATCAAGTTATATTACCAGTGGGATGTAGAAAGGAGGTGCTGAGAGTAGCAAATGAATGTAGGAGGCCATTTATGGGTAAGAAAAACTCAAGGCAAAATACAAAAGCACTTTTACTGGCCTGGACTGCACAAGGATGTCGTTGAATTTTGCCAGACATGTTATAGTGTCAGATAATTAGAAAACCTCAAGCAGTGATAAAACCAGCACCGTTAATACTCATTCCTGAATTTGAGGCACCTTTTACGAGGGTCTTAATTGATTGCATAGGACACTGACCTAACATAGGAATGAGCATTTGTTGGCCATAATAGATGTGTCCACTAGATTTCCAGCAGTCATTCTGTTGCGCAATAACACAACTAAAATGTTTGTGGAAGAATTAATTAAAATTTTCACGAGATATGGATTATTCACAGAAATGCAATCAGATCAATGGTCAAATTTTACATCAAGATTATTAGGGAAGTAATGGATAGCTGAGCAATAAAACAATTCAAATCCA
The DNA here is from genome assembly GCF_030684315.1 of Stegostoma tigrinum. Classification (NCBI taxonomy): domain Eukaryota; kingdom Metazoa; phylum Chordata; class Chondrichthyes; order Orectolobiformes; family Stegostomatidae; genus Stegostoma; species Stegostoma tigrinum. The sequence goes on along the minus strand of NC_081363.1, from coordinate 59,944,269 downwards.
TTGTGTACCATCCAGAATTTCAGGGAGCTTTAGAATGGTAGCATTAAACTTTAAAGACCATGTTGAAGGCTTATCGTCAAGACTATTCAGAAAATTGGGATAGTTTGTTCTTTTTGCAATCAGGGATGCACCAAATTCAGTCCTTTTGAATTTGTTTTTCGGTATGAAGTGAGAGGACCACCAAAATTAATTAATTAATTATGGAGAAATTGGTGAGTCAGAGGTCAGAGATATTTAGATTATATTTTGAATTAAGGGAATGATTAAATGCAGCAGGTGAGTTGGCTACACAGCATTTAAAAGTAGTACAGCGTATGATGAAACAGGAAGCAGTCAAGAAATTAAAAATTCACAATTTTGCTAATGGAGATAAAGTGTTGGTGTTACTTCCACTGACACGTGAACCTTCAAAAGCAAGGGTTAATAGACTTTATCAAATCAAAAGGAGATTGAGTGAGGTGAATTATTTGACACGGATTCCAGGTGGGAAGAAATCTCACAGTATGTGTCATATGAATATGCTCAAAAGGTATTTTGATAGGGAAAGAAAGCAAAAGGAAAATGTGTTACTTATTACAACACAGAGTGAAGAATGAAGTTCAGAAGATTCTAAATTGGACATTCCTCAAATTAAATTGGTCCGTGAGGATGTTCTCAAAAATTATTAGGACAAAATAATTGAGTTAACTTCCAGAGGAAAATCGAAATGACCTGGAAGAGTTATTATTATTGCATGGGGAGATATGTGGGAATAAGCTGGGAAGCACTAATCTAATGATGCATCACGTAGACATAGCAAATTCTGTTCCAATTACATGGAAACATAGAAGATAGGAACATGAGGAGGCTATTCAGCCCTTCGAGCCTGCTTTGCCATTCATCACAAACATGGACGATCATCTAACTCAATTGCTTAATCCAGCTTTCTCCCTACAACCTTTGATCCCATTCACCCCAAGTACTATGTCTAGCTGCCTCTTGAATACCTTCAATGTTTTGGCATCAATTACTTAGTGTGATAATGGAGTCCACAGGCTCACTACTGTTTGGGTGAAGAAATTTCTCCTCATCTCTGTTTTAAATGGTCTACACTGAATCCTCATATTCTGACCCCTGATTCTGGAATATCCACCATCGAGAACATCATCCCTGCATCTACCCTGTCTCAACCTGTTCCGATTTCACAAGTCTCTACGTGATCCCCACTCATTCGCCTGAACTCCAGCGAAAAAAAATCCCAATCTAGTCAATCTCTCCTCATGTCAGTTCCCCATCCCCAAAATCAGCTTGATAAAGCTCTGCTGCACCCCCTGAGAGCAAGAGCATCCCTCTTCAGAAAAGGAGACCAAAACTGCACACAATATTCCAGGTGTGGCCTCACCAAGTCCTGTGTAACTACAATAACACATCCCTACTCCTGTGCTCAAAACTTCACACAGTAAAAGCCAATATACCATTTGCCCTCTTTACCGCTTGTTACACCTACATGCTTACCTTCAGCAACTGGTGCGTAAGGACACTCAAGTCCCGCTGTACACTCCCTTCTCCCAATTTACAGCCATATGCCTTCTTGTTTTTGCTTCCAAAGTGAATAACCTCACATTTATTCAAATTATACTGTATCTGCCATTGATTTGCCCAATAACCCAACCTGTCCAAATCATGCTGAAGGATCTCTGAACCCTCGTCACAGTTTACCCTCCCACCCAGCTCTGCAAACTAAAAGATGTCACATTTTGTTCCCTCATCCAAATCATCAATATATATTGTGAATAGCTGAGTTGTCAGCATCGGTTTCTGTTGCACCCCACTAGTTACTGCCTGCTAATTTGAAACTGACCCATTAATTACTACTGTTTGTTTCCTCTTTGCTAACCAGTTTTCTATCTCTATCAATACATTTACCCCAATCCCATAGGCTTTAATCTTACATAATAATCTCTTATGCAGTACTTTGTCAAATGCTTTCTGAAAGTCCAAATATACCGCATCGACTGGCTCTCTCTTGTCAGTTCCACTAGTTACATCTTTATAGAATTCCAACAGATTTGACAAGCATGATTTCGTCTTCACAAACCTATGATGACTGTCTGATCCTGCTACTGCTTTCTCAGTGCTCCGCTATAAAGTCCCTGAAATGGGTTTGGCAATTATCCCCACTACCAATGTTAGCCTCAACTGGTCAATAATTCACTGTTTTCTCTCTACCTCCCTTTTTGAATATTGGAATGACAATAGCTACCCTCTGATCTGCAGGGACTGTTTCAGAGTCTATAGAATCTTGGAAGATGACCACCAATGCATCCATTATTTCTAGAACCACTCCTTTAAGTACTCTGGGATGTAGATTATCAGGCTGTAGGGATTTACCTGCCTTCAAACCCATCAATTTTATCAGCACAAGATAATAAAATGTGAGGCTGGATGAACACAGCAGGCCAAGCAGCATCTCAGGAGCACAAAAGCTGACGTTTCGGGCCTAGACCCTTCATCAGAGAGGGGGATCGGGGGAGGGAACTGGAATAAATAGGGAGAGAGGGGGAGGCGGACCGAAGATGGAGAGTAAAGAAGATAGGTGGAGAGGGTGTAGGTGGGGAGGTAGGGAGGGGATAGGTCAGTCCAGGGAAGACGGACAGGTCAAGGAGGTGGGATGAGGTTAGTAGGTAGCTGGGGGTGCGGCTTGGGGTGGGAGGAAGGGATGGGTGAGAGGAAGAACCGGTTAGGGAGGCAGAGACAGGTTGGACTGGTTTTGGGATGCAGTGGGTGGGGGGGAAGAGCTGGGCTGGTTGTGTGGTGCAGTGGGGGGAGGGGATGAACTGGGCTGGTTTAGGGATGCAGTGGGGGAAGGGGAGATTTTGAAACTGGTGAAGTCCACATTGATACCATATGGCTGCAGGGTTCCCAGGCGGAATATGAGTTGCTGTCAACTCATATTCCGCCTGGGAACCCTGCAGCCATATGGTATCAATGTGGACTTCACCAGTTTCAAAATCTCCCCTTCCCCTACTGCATCCCTAAACCAGCCCAGTTCATCCCCTCCCCCCCACTGCACCACACAACCAGCCCAGCTCTTCCCCCCCACCCACTGCATCCCAAAACCAGTCCAACCTGTCTCTGCCTCCCTAACCGGTTCTTCCTCTCACCCATCCCTTCCTCCCACCCCAAGCCGCACCCCCAGCTACCTACTAACCTCATCCCACCTCCTTGACCTGTCCGTCTTCCCTGGACTGACCTATCCCCTCCCTACCTCCCCACCTACACCCTCTCCACCTATCTTCTTTACTCTCCATCTTCGGTCCGCCTCCCCCTCTCTCCCTATTTATTCCAGTTCCCTCCCCCCATCCCCCTCTCTGATGAAGGGTCTAGGCCCGAAACGTCAGCTTTTGTGCTCCTGAGATGCTGCTTGGCCTGCTGTGTTCATCCAGCCTCACATTTTATTATCTTGGATTCTCCAGCATCTGCAGTTCCCATTATCTCTAATTTTATCAGCACTATTTCTCTACTGATATTGATCTCCCTCAATTCTTCCCTCTCACCAATCTTGCATTCTCCAAAATTTCTGGTATCTGATTTGTATCCTCTTTTGTATTCAGTCTTCCGTAATCAGTTGTTCATCCATTTTTTCCCCATACTATACATTCCGCCTTTTCTGTCTGTAGGGCACCTACATTTGCCTTCACCAATCTCTTCTTCTTCATGTACCTATTGAAACTATTAGTGTCAGTATTCACGTTTCTTGTAAGCTAACTTTCGTACTGTATTTTCCCCTTCTTAATCAATCCCTTAGTTCTTCTTTGCTGAATTCTAAACTGCTCCCAATCCTCAGACATATTGTTTTTCTTGGCCAATCTGTATGCTTATTTCTTGGATCAGATACTATCTCTAATTTCCTTTGTAAGCCATGGATCAAGCAACATCCTTATTAGCCTAACCCTCTAAAGTTGGCACAGGCTTAAAAAGAGATTGAATGCAGGCTCAAAAACAACATCATCAAGGTGAGTTGCAGTGACTGGTGCTCTCCTATACTGATGGTGCCAAAATAAGATGGTACCCAATGATTATGTTTGGACGAGCGCAAAGTCAGAGCAGTTACAATGTCTAATTCATACCCTAGTCCGCATTTGGAAGATTGTATTGAGAAGGTGGGACAAGCAACTTATATTTCTAAGTTGGTCTTACTCAGAGGTTACTGGCAGGTACCTTAATCCGAAAGAAAGAAGACAATTTCAGTTTTCCTGACATCAAATGGATTTTACCAATTTAAAGTCATATTATTTGGTATGAAAAAATGCACCAGTTACATTTCAAAGACTAACCAATAAAATCATTGCTGGATTACTTGGTTGTGTGGTGTTCATTGATGATTTGGTGGTTTTTAATCACACATGGAAGGAACATTTGCAGCATTTATCAGAATTATTCGATTGACTTCAGGAGGCAGGCTTGGTGATAAACCTGGCTAAGAGTGAATTCACAAAAGCTGAAGCCATGTTCCTGAGCCATGTTATCAGACATGGACAGGTGGCCCCACGGCATGTGAAAACAAAGGTTAGTGGAGAGTTACCCATACATCGATGAAGAGAGTAGTACTATGATTCCTGGGATTGAGTGGATTTTATCGGCCATTTGTATCAAATTTTAGCAGTGTGATTGCTTCACTGACTGACTTATTTAAGAAGTGCAGAAAGGTTCAGTGGACGATGGACTGCCGAAAGGTATTTGACAGCCAGAAAGCTGTGTTAACTACTGCCCCAGTGTTAGCCACACTCAATTACGGTGGTTCAGGGTGGTACGGTGGCTCAGTGGTTGGCACTGCTGCCTCACAGCGCCAGGTTCGATTCCACCCCCAGGTGACTGACTGTGGGAAGTTTGCACATTCTCCCTGTATCTGCATGGGTTTCCTTCGGGTGCTGTGGTTTCCTCCCACAGTCCAAAGATGTGCAGGGTAGGTGGATTGGCATGCCCACTTGCCCATAGTGCCCAGGGAGATTAGGTGGCTTAGATATGGGAAATGCAGGGGTAGGGGAATGTGTTTGGGTGGGACGCTGTTCGGAGGGGTGGTGTGGACTTGTTGGGCCCAATGTCCTGTTACCACACTGTACAGGTTCTATGAATTAAGCATAAGCTATTCAAGGTTGCTGTCAATGCCAGTGATGTGGGTATTGGTACTGTACTCTTACAAGAAGACTGCGAGAAGATCGAAAGACCTAGCGGGTATTTGCTCCAGAATGTTAATACTTATCAATAGAAATATTGCACAATTGAGAAGGAGACCTTGAGTTTTATGTTGGCATTACAACATTTCAACATTTGTGCTTTCAGTAATGTATCTGAAACAATTGTATATACTGAACATAACTGGTTAATGTTTTTGGAGAAAATTTAGGGACAAAAATTCCAGACTGTTTAGATGGGGCAAATTATTGGATCCATTCAATTTGACAATTGTGCAGGTGGCAGGATGAGAAAATGTTGTGTTTTGGATGAAGAAAGATGGAGGGATTTGTGGGTAGGAGTAAACGGACTGTTCCTCCCACCTCACTGACCAACCCCCACCCCAACTCCCTGCTTACACTCACCTGTACTGGCTTCAGCGCTGCCTCCTTGACCTGTCCATCTTCCCTCCCACCTGCCTGCCCCTCCCTCCTCACTGACCAACCCCCAACCCAACTCCCTGCCTACACTCACCTTTACTGGCTTCATGCCCACCTCCTTGACTGTCCATCTTTTCTCCACCTATCTGCTCCTCTACCCACCTTCTATCGTCACCTCTCCATCTCTCTCTTTATTTCAGATCCCCCTTCCCCTCTCCCATTTCTGAAGAAATGTCCAGACCCGAAATGTCAGCTTTCCTGCTCCTCTGATGCTGCCTGACCTGCTGTGTTCATCCAGCTCACACCTTGTTATCTCAGACTCCAGCATCGGCAGTTCCTACTGTCATGAAATAGAGTGTAGCAGTGAATGTCTGCATGCTTGGAGGCAACATAATGTATATGTATTGTAGACTAAGACTAAAGGTTTTAAATGAAGCCACCTTTGTATATTGATGGTTCTTTTGTTTTAAGGGGGAGTTGTGATGATGCTGTTACTGTGAAAAGGTTATTTACCTTTACATTAGGAAAAAAATTAGGGCCTGGGCTAAATATTCTTAAAATATTTTGAGTGGGTCTGGTCTGGCCCATAATACCTTGTAGCTGCGTTCAACATTCTATCATCAATACAAAATCAAGTCAATCATTCTGGTTTAGGAACTAACGCTTAGTGAACACTAGCGTCTTTAACTAGATTCTATCAAGTTATTGTGTTGCATGGCACGAAAAATTTAAAAGGAAAAGGGTCAAATGCAGGCAAGTGGGATTAGTTTAGTTTGGGAAAAATTTTCAGCATGGACGAGTTTGATTGCAGGGTTCTGTTTCTGTGCTGTATGACTTTATGACTTCTTGCAATTAATCTCTGTTTCCATCTGAGTTTTTTTTCTGGGCTCAACTGAGAAGTGTACTTTCAGTCCTGACTGTCTTTCTTTCGCATCATGTCATGCTAATGTAGCCCATGCAGGTATTTATTTAAGATTACCTCATGCTTCCTGTGTAATGTTACAAGATTTTCCCATTGTTCTTTCTGTATGAGAACAAGGTATTTAACTCTCCCAATATTTCTGTGATGCTGTGGGCGGACGAGGTGGGTTATGGTCCAGTACATGTCATCCATATTGGAGGCAGAGGCGGAGGACATGGGGTAAAATCTTTTTTTTTTATTTGAAAAAATATACTTTATTCGTAAGATGTACAAAAAATAAAACATATTTACACACCTACCCAGTCATGCAAGCTGCTCCGGGTTACCCAGGGGGTACATACACCAACTAAAGGGAAAAAAAAAGGAAAAAAAAAACAAAGCAAAGAAAACACCCCGGCAGTCATCACCCCGCACAGCCCCCATTGGCCCCCTGACCAGTTGGGGAAGGCGCCAGCTGGGCCCAGTTACCAGATAGGGTTCTTTTTTCTATTCTGGACAAGGGGTTTCATATGGTGGTCTTTCCCCACCGCGCCTTGGCGGCGGCTGCCCCAAGCTTTAGCGTGTCCCTCAGCACGTAGTCCTGGACCTTGGAGTGCGCCAGTCTGCAACACTCGGTCAGGGTCAGGGTCAGTTCTTTCAGCTGGCAGACCAGCAAGTTGTGGGCAGACCAAAGAGCGTCTTTCACCGCATTGATGGTCCTCCAGGCGCAGTTGATGTTGGTGGACAAGGGGTGAAATCATCCCAGGAGAAGCTACAAGAAAAAGAACAGGCCTACCTCCTGCACTTCAAGGCAGAGGGATATAGTAATTGGAACAAGGTTGGCCAGGTGTATCTCATTATGTATGGATATCCTAATTGGGGCTATTAACTTGGGCCAATCAGGGAGTCCTGCCTTACAAGTTTAAACAGGAGTTTCAGGGATCCTCCTTGCTGTAGAGACTGGCTCTGAGTTAGCATTTGTAAATAAAGAGTGACTTGGTGACAGAATACCAGCCTCTGAGCAGTTATTCCAGTGAGCCAATAAGTTGCTAGGAACTTGAGAGAGTAGAATGGCGCATTTATTTTTTCTTATTAGGATGATGGTGTTATTGGCTAGGCAACATTTATTGCCCATCCCTAATTGCCCAGAGCACAGATCGGAGACAATCACATTGCTGTGGGGGTCTGGAGTCACATGCATGCCAGACCAGGTAAGAATGGCAGTTTCCTTCCCTTTTGGGACATTAGTGAACCAGATGGGTTTTTTCCCTGTCAACTGAAAATGGATTCATGGTCATCATTAGATTCTTATTCCAGATTTTTAAAAAATTGAATTCAAATTCCACCATCTGCTGCAGCGGATTCAAACCTGGGACCCCAGAACATTACCTGGGACTCTGGATTAACAGTTCAGCGATATTACCACTAGGCCATCCCTCCCTAGTAATGTGATAGATGAAAGGATACAGGTTGCAAATAAATAAGTGAGGAGCAGAGTGCATGAGGTATCAGAGAGGGAATATGACAAGTGAAATGATTTGCATGAGTGATTAATGGTCAGCTCTATGGGTAGTCAGGATTGAGAACAAGTTTTAATAGCGTCAGAGTCAGAGATATATAGAAAAAAAGAGAGAAAATATAAATAGGTGACCAAAATGCAGAAAAAAAAGCAGGAAGGCAATGTAGGTGCCCCCTGCAGTCATCTTCCTCCAAAACAGCTATATCGTTTTGGATACTTTTGGGGGAGATGGCTCACCAGTGGAAGGCAGCAATAGCCAGGTTCATGGTACTGTGGCTGGCTGTGCTGGACAGAAGGGTGGGAAAAAGAGTAGAAGGACTATAGTCATAGGGGATTCGATTGTAAGGGGAGTAGATAAGCGGTTCTGTGGTTGAAAATGAGACTCCTGAATAGTATGCTGTCTCCCAGGTGCACAGGTCAGGTCTGTCTCAAATCAACTGCAGGACATTTTGAAGGGGGAGGGTGAACAGCCAGCTGTCATGGTGCATATAGGCACCAATGATATAGGTAATAAATGGGATGAGGTCCGACAAGCAGATTTTAGGGAATTAGGAGCCAAGTGAAAATGTAGGACCTTGGAGGTAGTAATCTCCAGGATTGCTATCAATGCCATGTGCTAGTCAATAGAAATGACAGAATAGGCAGGATAAATGAGTGGCCTGAGATGGTGCAGGAGGGAGAGATTCAGATTTTTGGGACTTTGGGACGTTGGGACCGATTCTGGGGGAGGTGAGACTATTACAAATTGGATGGTCTACGCCTGGGCGGGACTGGAACCAATGTCCTCGGGGCTGCTTTTGCTAATGCTGTTGGGGATGGTTTAAATTAATGTGGCAGGGGGGTGGGAACCAAATGAGGAGGTTAGTGGACAGTAAGGAGGTAGTAACTAAAGCCTGTAAGGAACGAGATAATTAAGTCAGTGTGACTAAGGGGAAGAGTAGGTAGAGAGCAGGTCATGAACACAAAGGGACAGGTGGTCTGAGGTGCATTTGTTTTAATGCGAGAAGTGTAGTAGGTAAGGCAGATGAACTTCGGGCTTGGATTAGTACCTGGGAGTATGATGTTATTGCTATTACTGAGACTTGGTTGAGGGAGGGGCAAGATTGATAACTAAATATCCCAGAATATCGATGCTTCAGGTGGAATAGAGATGGAGGTAAAAGGGATGGAGGAGTTGCATTACTGGTTAAAGAGGACATCACAGCTGTGCTAAAGGAGGGCACTATGGAGAACTGGAGCAGTGAGGCAATATGGGCAGAGCTCATAAATAGGAAGGGTGTGGTAACAATGTTGGGGCTGTACTACAGACCTCCCAACAGCAAGCGTGAGATAGAGGTACGAGTATGCAGATTTTGGAAAGATATAGAAGCAACCGGGTGGTGGTGATGGATTTAATTTTCCCAACGATGACTGGGATTCACTTAGTATTAGGCGTTTAGATGGAACAGAATTTGTAAGGAGCATCCAGGAGGATTTTATAAAGCAGTATGCAAATAGTCCAACTCAGGAAGGGGCTGCAAAGATGAGAGTGGTCCTAAAGGAAGAGTGCTGAATTGGGGGAGGGCCATCTATAACAAAATTCGGCAGGAGCTGGGGAATGTGGGTTGGAAGCAGCTGGTTGATATGTAGGATGCTTTTAAAGAGAGGTTGATGAGCGTGCAAGACAGATGAGTCTCTGTGAAAATGAGGGATAGAAAGGGCAAGATTAGGGAACCATGAATGACAGGTGGAATTGTGAGACTAGCAAAGAGAAGAAAGGAAGCATACATAAGGTCTAGGGGACTGAAAACAGATGAAGCTTTGGAAGAATGTTGGGAAAGTAGGACCAATCTGAAATGAAGAATTAAGAGGGCAAAAAGGGATAATGAAATATCTTTAGCAAACAGGATTAAGGAAAATCCCAAAGCCTTTTATTTGTAGATAAGGAGCAAGAGGGTAACGAGAGAAAGAGTTGGCCCACTTGAGAACAAAGGAGGGAAGTTATGTGAGGAGTCAGAAAAAATGAGTGAGATTCTTAATGAGCACTTTGCGTCAGTATTCGCTGAGGAGAGAGACATGATAGATGTTGAGGTTAGAAGGAGATTTTTGATTACTCTAGGCCACGTCAGCATAAAGGGGGGTTGGGAAGTGTTTGGTATTCTAAAAAGCATTAGGGTGGACAAGTCCCCAGATCCGGATGGAATCTACCCTAGGTTTCTGAGGGAAGTGAGAGAGGAAATAACTGGGGCCTTAACAGATATCTTTGCAGCATCCTTGAGTGTGGGTGAGCACCTGGAGGACTGGAGAATTGCTAATGTTGTCCCCTTGTTTAAAAACGGTAGCAAGGATAATCCAGGAAATTACAGGCCGATGAGCCTGACGTTAGTGGTGGGGAAGCTGCTTGGAGAAGATACTGAGGGATAGGATCTATTTACATTTGGAACAAAATGGGCTTATTAGTGATGGTCAGCATGGTTTTCTGCAGGGAAGATCATGTCTCACCAACTTGATAGAATTCTTTGAGGAAGTGACAACGTTGATAGGTGAGGGAAGGGCTGTAGATGTCATATGCATGGACTTCAGTAAGGCATTTGATAAGGTTCCCCATGGTAGGCTGATGGAGAAAGTGAAGTCACATGGGGTCCAGGGTGTATGAACTAGATGGATAGAGAACTGGCTGGGCAACAGGAGACAGAGTTGTAGTGGAAGGGAGTTTCTCAAAATGGAGAACTGTGACCAGTGGTGTTCCACAGGGATCCGTGTTGGAACCACTGTTGTTTGTGATGTACATAAATAATCTGGTGGACGGTATGATGGCATAATTAGCAAGTTTGCATATGATACTAAGATTGGTGGAGTAGCAGACAGTGAAGGGGACTGTCGGAGAATGCAGCAGAATATAGATAGATTGGAGTGTTGGGCAGAGAAGTGGCAGATGGGGTTCAATCCAGACAAATGTGAGGTGATGCATTTTGGAAGATCCAATTCAAGAGCGAACTATATAGTAAATGGAAAAGCCCTGGGAAAAATCGATGAGATCTGGGTGTTCAGGCCCATTGTCCCCTGAAGGTGGCAATGCAGGTCAATAGAGCGGTAAAGAAGGCAATCAGCATGCTTTCTTTCATCGGACGGAGTACTGAGTACAAGAGTTGGCCGATCATGTTACAGTTGTATAGGACTTTGGTTCAACCACATTTGGAACACTGTGTACAGTTCTGGTCACCACATTACCAAAAGGATGTGGATGCTTTGGAGAGTGTGCGGAGGAGGTTCACCAGGATGTTGCCTGGTATGGAGGGCGCTAGCTATGAAGAGAGGTTAAGTAAATTAGGATTATTTACATTAGAAAAACGGAGATGGCCGGGGGGGTGGGGTGGCGGTGGTTTACCTGATTGAGGTCTACAAAATAATGAGAGGTATAGACAGGGTGGACAGCAAGAAGCCTTTTCCCAGAGTGGAGAACTCAGTTACTAGGGGTCACAACTTCAAGGTGAGAGGGGAAATGTTTAAGGGAGATATGCATGGAAAGTTATTTTTGCAGAGGGTTGTGGATGCCTGGAACACGTTGCCAGTGGAGGTGGTAGAGGCGGGCACGATAGCATCATTCTAGATTTATCTAGACAGATACATAAATGGGCAGGGAGCAGAGTTTACAGATTCTTGGAAAATAGGCAACAGGTTTAGATAGAGGATCTGGATGAGCGCAGGCTTGGAGGGCCGAAGGGCCTGTTCCTGTGCTGTTCTGTTCTTTGTTCTTTGAATCTCAGGGATTTGCCTTACTCTAGAGGCTGGCTATGAGCTAGCAGGTCAACATTCATGTACTGTGCATGTGTAAACAAAGGGTTACGTGGTGACAGGATCCTGGCTTCCTTGGAGTTATTACATTAATGATTTGTCTTTTTCATTCAAAAACTTCTCCCTAATCAACTTTTATCAACTTCAGGACCATAATCTCCTAACGAGTAAAGTAAAAGTCTGCCCACCACCGCCACCCCCCAACCCCCGCCGGAGTGGTTGAGAACACCCTCCACCATGTCTCCCGCATTTCCCACAACTCATCCCTCACACCCCGTCCCCGCAATAACCACCAAAAGAGAATCCCCCTTGTCCTCACATACCACCACACCAACCTCCGGATCCAACGCATCATCCTCCGACACTTCCACCATCTGCATCCGACCCTACCTTCAAAGATATTTTTCCATCCCACCCTTGCCTGCTTTCCGGAGGGACCGCTCTCTCCGTGACTCCCTTGTCCGCTCCACACTCCCCTCCAACCCCACCACATCCGGCACTTTCCCCTGCAACTGCAGGAAGTGCTACACATGCCCCCATATGTCCTCCCTCACCCCCATCCCAGGCCCCAAGAAGACTTTCCACATCCAGCAGATGTTCACCTGCACGTCTGCTAATGTGGTATACTGCATCCACTGTTCCTGTTGTGGCCTCCTTTACATCGGGGAAACCAAGCGGAGGCTTGGGGAACAGCTTTGCAGGACACCTATGGTCGGTTCGCAAAAAACAACTGCACCTCCCAGTCGTGAGCCATTTCAACTCCCCCTCCCACTCCTTAGACAACATGTCCATCCTGGGCCTCCTGCAGTGCCACAACGTTGCCACCCGTAGGTTGCAGGAACAGCAACTCATATGTTCTGCTTGGTAACCCTGCAGCCCAGTGATTTCACAAGCTTCAAAATCTCCCTTTCCCCTACTGCATCCCAAAACCAGCCTAGCTCATCCCCGCCTCCCTAGCTGTTCTTCCTCTCACCTATCCCCTCCTCCTACCTCAAGCCGCACCCCCATTTCCTACCTACTAACCTCATCCCGCCTCCTTCATCTGTCTGTCCTCCCTGGACTGACCTATCCTCTTCTCTCTCTCTCTCTCTCTCTCTCTCTCTCTCTCTCTCTCTCTCTCTCTCTCTCTCTCTCTCTCCCCCCCCCCCCCCCCCCATCACCTACACTCACCTCTACTGGCTCCATTCCCCACCTCTTTAGCGTGTTTGCCTCCTCTCCACCTATCTTCTCCCCTATCCATCTTTGATCCGCACCACCGCCATTTATTTCAGAACCGTCTCCCCCTCCCCCTTTTCTGATGAAGGGTCTAGGCCAGAAACATCAGCATTTGTGCTCCTAAGATGCTGCTTGGCCTGCTGTGCTCAACCAGCTCCACACTTTGTTATCTCTAAAAGTCTGATCTTCAGTTTTGAGCTTAGGTCTCCAATGTGTTCTTCTTTCTTTTCTTAGAAGTGAGTGCTGAAGTGTTAGCTTGATACTAGGTGGTTTAATTTGCTCTGTTTAGGTTATGAGAACAATGTACCAGTGAGTACAATGCATAGGGTAGTGAGTCTCATGTAATTAATTTGTAAATTAAGTCAAAATGTGATAGTGATGTCAGAACAGGTGATGTGTTGCTGTTGCAACATGTCAAAGTTACTGGACAAAAATGTATGCCAGAGTGAAAACATCTATCGTAAGTCATTGCAGCTCAACGGATTTTGCATCTGACTTCAGGAACTGGAATATGAACTGCAGACATTGTTCCACATTAGGGAAGGGAAAGATAGCTGAACACTTTTCAGGAGGGCTGTTGCATTCTTCAGATTAGGTAATTCAAAATTGATCTGTGATCAAGGACCAGAGGTTGTGACTGCCAGTCAGGCAGGTGTGGGGACCCATGATTAAAATTTGAAGAGCCTTGGCTCCTGCAATTGTCCAACAGCTTTGGCTCTTGCAAGCAGTGTGAATGAGGGTGGGGACTGCAGGAAGGATGAACAGTGTGGGAATACATTGTGGGAAAGTGTGAGGTTATGCACTTTGGTAGGAAGTCAGTGGAAAATTTGGAAATCTGAAGCACAGGGGGACTTAGAAGTCCTAGTTCAGGATTCTCTTAAGGTTAACATGCAGGTTCAGATGGGAGTTAGGAAGGCAGATGCAACATTAACATTCATTTGGAGATTACTAGAATAAAAGAGCGGTGGTGAACTACTGAAGATGTATAAGGCTCTGGTCGAACCGCTTTTGAACTACTGTCTTCACTTGACCCAAAGGACAGCCTCGGGGTGAAGGGATGGTCCTTTTGAACTGAGATGAGGAATTTCTTCAGCTGGAGGGTGGTGAATTGTGGAACTCATTGCCATAGAATGCGTGGAGACCGAGTCATTGAGTGTCTCTAACACAGAAATAGTATCTTGTTAAGGTTATTAAGGGTTACAGGGTGAAGACTGGGGAATGGTGATTGACAAACACGTAGAATGGCAGGGCAAACTCAATGGGCTGAATGGCTAATTCTACTCCTATAACAAATGGCCTTATGAGCAAATTGACCATGCCATCTTGGTACAGGGAGCCCTTCAACAGGGAAGGGCATAGAAATGTTTTTATGGTAGTGGACAATATAATTGGAGAGATAGATATGTTCTCTGCAGCTGATATTGGGAGTATGAAGGTTGCATTGCTCCTTGGTGTAGGTGATTGAGCATCTCTGTCCTCAGGCTGAAGAAGGAGTGGGATGATCCAGTTGTCAGTTAGGAGAGTCTAGGAGAGGGGAAATGCATGCATACAAAGTAAAAGGATATTCCAGAATTATAGTTCTGTTTTTTGGATTAATAAGAGATGATTATGAAGCAGAAGATGTAGAATTCATATGGATGGAGGTAAGAAATAAAAAAGGAAAGAATTCACTCGTAGGAATTGCTATATGGTGGGCAGTGAGAATAAATTGGGAAATAATAAGGGCACATGACAAAGGCAGTACATTAATCATGGGTGATTTTAATCTAATCATGTAGATTAGAATAACCAGGAAGCCATGAGGAAGAATTTATAGTGTATTTGGAGCAGTTTCTTGAAATAATACATTGTGGATCCAAAAACAAAAAAAATGCTGAAGAAACTCAGGTTTGGGAGCACCTGTGGAGAGAAAAATAAAGTTAACATTTTGAGTTCAGTGGCCATGCAGGTACTGCCAGATCTGGTGAGTTTCTCAAGCTCTTTCTATTTTTGTTTCAAACATCATTTATGTACAGATCCTTGTTTTATTATGCTGTGGACCCAACCAGGGATCAGGCCATTTGGATGTATAATGAGGCAGGTTTAAGAAATTATCTCAGAATAAAAGACCCCCCATGGAAACAGTGACCATAATGTGGTAGAATTTAGTATTTGGTTAAAAAGGGAGGAACCCATTTCAGAAATAATTCTGATAAGGGATAGACAATGGCAGATTTTGAAGAAAGTGATTAATGGCTCTCAGCAAAGTCAGATTCCAGTGAGGACGAATGATTTTAAAGGGAATAAAACCTGATTAGTCAGGGGAGTTAAGGATTACATCAGGTTGAAAGAAAAGAATACGGTGTTGTAAAGATTGGTGGTAAACCAGAGTATTTGGGAACATTTTAAAATTAATGAAAGAAAACCAAACTATGAAGGGGGAGAAATTAAACTTTGAATATAAACTTGCAAGGAATATCAAGACAGATAACGAGCTTTTTTACATATATAGAAGACAACAACAGAAGCCAAAGTGAACATCAGCACATTTATACAAGAGGCTACCAAAGTAATAACAGGGAGCCAGGAAATGGCAGAGGAATTGAATAGATACTTTGCGTCAGTCTTCACAATAGAAAACAAATAATATTCCAAAATTACTATATATTCAAGGGGCAGAAGGAGGAGAGGAAATGAATACAGTAACTATCACTGGAGAAAAAATGCTTGGAAACAAATGGGACAAAAAGCCTTTAGGTCCCCAATGCCTAATGGACTGCATCCTAGGAAATGAAAGGAAGTTGCAACAGAGATAGTCGTAGTAATCTTGCAGGAATCTAAAGTCCCAAATGATTTTAAAACTGCCAATGCATTACATTTATTTAAGAAAGGACAGAGGTTAAAAAAACAGGTAACTACAGGTCAGTTGACTTAGTGACTAATTGAGAAAATGTTAGGGTCTATTATAGTGGAGGTAATAATAGAGCATTTTGAAATTCACAGTACAATCAAACAGAATTATCATGGCTCAATGAAGAGAAAATCATACCTGACAAATTTATTATATTAATTTGACTATATAACAAGCAGGATAGGTAAAGGGTAAAGATAGGAACCAGTGAATGTAATATGTCTGGATTTTCAGACGGTTTAATAAGGTGTCTCACACTAGGCTTTTAATAAAATAAGAGCTCATGGTACTGGAGGTAGTATATTGGCGTAAACAGACGTTTGGTTAACAAATAGAAAACAGTGAATTGGGATCAGGATTCGGGGGTGGGGGGGATGGGCAGTAACGCTTTTTCAGGATGGCAGTCTGTAGCTAGTGGTGTACCACAGTGATCAGTGTTGGAACACAATGATCACTGCTGGGACCGCAGTTATTTACAATATGTAGTAATGCCCTGGATTAATGCACTATAGCCAAGTTTGCAGATGACACCAATATAGATAGGAAGGCAAGTGGTGAGGATGACACACAATCTGAAAAGGCGTATATACAGGGTGAGTGGCCAAAAACCTGGCAGATGGAACGTAATATGGGGAAATGTATCCTTCTCAGAATTCCATTTTTAATATAACGTGACTGTGGAACTCCTTCAGCCTCAGCTTAAGTGAATATTACCTGTGCTGTATGCTTCCCAAGCCTCTGTTAATGAAGACATATCAAATTTTTTGAATTATCCTTATTCTTAAACCTTTGCCTATGTATGTCCATCATTAACTCATCCATCACTGCTAACTTAGAGCCAATATGGTCTTCACTGCGTCATGATCCAAAGAAATTTCTTCTGAATATAAAACATTAATCTCCTGTACTTTACAATATACCACCTCCAGTACCATGAGCTCTTATTTCATTATTCTACACATGCTGTGTCCATTTGTATTTTGTCCAATTAATTTGCCGAACTATTTTCTCAAATTACATGAAGAATGCCTTTATCTCCTTTCCCTCAGATGTTAGACTTCAAATTACTCTCAGATTCTTCTCATCAGAGTATTTGATGTCTCTTTTCCCAACTGCATCATTTTAACCTTATTTTCATATTCTCTCACTTTCTCTTTTCTTTGCAATTCTACCTCACATTTTCAACTTCAATTTCCTTATCGTTTTCTACCTTTTCATTGTCTTTTTCTGCCATCCCTAGTTTCTTAATTCTCTCTGCATGCTAAAAATGCTTCAATTGTAACTGAATACCACCTGGCTCTGACAATTCATTACCCAAAGGACGTGGCCTCCTTTGTATTTCCTCTGTGCTAGTACCTCAATTATCCATGCCTTTTCAGCTGTGTCAGGCAATGCTCCTTCTCGTGATCCAACATATTAACTAACCTCAGTGTAGAAATTTCTTTTAAGACTGCTAGTGACAACTCTACAACCTGCAGGAAATCCTTTGTTCTTTCCATTGCCATGTCTTAAATGCAGTATAGAACCTCATGTTTTCCTTAACTTGTTTTATTTCCAAATACCGTACTGAAATCCTTGTTGCCTCTGTTTCCAATTAAATCAAATCAATCTAGTCCCAGACAAGCTTCAAAACTTTGTTATGACTCACTGGGGTAGTGCACTGGAAATCAAGCTCCCCTATTATCAGAATCATCAAAAATAAAAATGATTTTTAGGAAGTATGCAAAGTTCAGTGGTGGGTGTCAGAGGCGGAGAATGTTGGACATCAGGATGGGGTGCTGTTGGGCCCTGGAGATAACGGATCAGGGTCTGAGGGTTGTAAGGCGCGTAGGGCAGTTGTATTTGTGGTGTGAGAGGTAAGTATGGGTCATTTTTACACTTTAACATTTCCTGAGCAACAATCCAACTTCAATTAGTCAGACTCATCCAAAGTCTATAAAGGGATGCTTTTGGAGGGTTCCAGCATAGTGGAATTACGCACAGGAATGTTTGGTTTCCTGTGCAATCCCTTGGGGTGAGCTACAATGGGGATTCCACAAGATTTCTATGTGCCACTCCAATCTACACTGGAATAACAACTGTCTGGCCAGTGGAAGATCTGCACAATATTTCTCAAAGATAAAATACAAGATTGAACTCCTTCGATGAGACAGTTTTAAGATGCTGAGTTGTTTCAAAAGTAAATATGAAGTCTGAAGCAGAACAAGTTTATGCTCTATTTGTATTCAGTGTGTCTTATTGTGAATGACATGATTAATGCCAGAATATTAAAGACGGGTACACAAAGCTTTTTGACATGTTCTAAAAGCTTTGATTACTTCAATTTGAGAATAAATAAAATTCTTGATCTTGCAAGATTTAACAGGAGAACGTGCAGAAAATCCATGGACAAATCATTCATGACCTCTCGATAAATCAAAATCTGTGACTCTAGAGTTTTGAATCAAAATTCGAAACAGAGAGAGATTTGTGCCAGAATTTTTAATAAAGCTTTGACAGATCTCTTATGACCTTGATAAATAGAAATTCCAAAGAAGATTTACCTTTGTTGAAAGCCAATAAAATTTTGTTGGAAGCAGGAAACATAAGGACTGATGAACAGATCCTGAGTGAGATCATCCATATTTTAAGAAGTCAACAGAGTCCATTCACTTTGTAAGGTATGAATATTTCAGAAGAATGAGACACAACCTAATTGAGATGCATAGGATTCTGAAAGGGTTTGGCAGGGTAAATAATGTTTCCCTCATGGGAGGGTCAAGGATCAGAGGGCATGGTCCCCAAATTAGAGTAGAATCTCTACAGTGTGGAAACAGGCCCTTTGGCCCAACAAGTCCACACTGAACCTCGGAGCACCCACCCAGACCCAGACCCATCTTCCTATAACTCACCTAATCTACACCTCCCTGAACACTATGAGCAATTTAACATGGCCAATCCACCTAGCCTGCACATCTTAGGACTGTGGAAGGAAACCGGAGAATCTGCAAACTCCACACAGACAGTCGCCCGAGGCTGGAATTGAACTCGGGTCCCTGGCGCTGTGAGGCACCAGTGCTAACCACTGAGCCACTGTGTCACCCTGTGGCAAATCAGAGTGTCAATTTAGATGGAAATGGAGATGAAGAAGAATTTCTATTTGCAGTAGATTCCGAGTCTTTGGAACTTCTTGTTGCAGAAAGCCGTGGAGGCACAGTCCTTGTGTATATTTAAAGCTGAGCTGAGTAAGTGGTGAAGGTGATGGTAAAATTTGTAGCAGAATCGCTGGTAGTACAGACATGTCGTGAGGCCCAACATTGGGAGCAATTCGCTGCATCTTTTATGCATTTGCCAAGTTGTTTCTCGCTTGGCAGAACTGATGAAGGGTCTAGGCCGAAAAGTCAGCTTTCCTGCTCCTAAGATACTACTTGTCCTGCTGCATTCATCTAGTTCTACACCTTGTTATCTCAGATTCTTCAGCATCTGTAGTTCCTATTATCTCTAGCACAATTTTCAGTTTTGGTGCAAGGGGAGTCTGAATAACCAATGCAGAGGGCATGCAGAGTTAGTAGTGTTGGCGATTAAGGTGGGTGACAATGAGTGAGGGAAGATGTTGCAGGCAAAGGTGTGTGGTAGAGTATGAGCCTTGTTTGGAGGTGGATACAGTAGCAGAGATAGGTCACAATTTCTTATCAGAGAGAAGATGGTGGCAGTCAAGTTGTGTGGAGTATGAAGGTCCTTGAAATTCTTCCTACATTGCTGAGGATTCCACCAGATGGCTGAGACTGTACTGAGCTGGGTGGCAACATCGGACCAAGCCAACATGGCTTAGCATTGTGGCCTCCCCTCCCAGTTTGAGAAGATGAGGAAATCCCACCGTTATAGCACTGTTTTCCCTAGAACTTCCAGAGCCCTGCCCTCAAACTGTGGCACCAATATTTCTTTCTCTGTCATGTGCAAGATAAATGCTAGGAACTTTACAGGCAGCTTAACATTACCTTTGCCTTCCCAAGTATACCACAATCTTCTAAGAATGATACTGAAGCCAGTAAACATTTTTTTTGGGAACAAAAATCAGTCGTTATTTTGTTCATGATTAATCAACTGCATTGTAAGCTTTATGTCCTGGAGCTCCACTTTTTTGGTAATCTGAAACAACAGTGAGACGGAGGAAGGAGATAGACTACTTAGCGGCATGGTGTAAAGACAACAATCTCTCCCCCGTTGTCTGCCAAACGAAGGAGCTGGTCGTCAACTTTGGGAATCAGAATTGAGGGCATGCCCCTGCCTGTATCAATGGTGCTAAGGTGAGGGTGGACAAGGGCTTCAAGTTCATACGGGTAAATATCACCAATGATCTGTCCTGGTCCATCCATATCGACACTACAGTTAAGAAAGCGCTTTAGAAGCCTAAGGAAATTCGGCATGCCCACAATGATTCTTAGCGATTTTTATAGGTGCATCATGGAAAGCAGAGATAATGGGAACTGCAGATGCTGGAGAATTCCAAGATAATAAAATGTGAGGCTGGATGAACACAGCAGGCCAAGCAGCATCTCAGTAGCACAAAAGCTGACGTTTCGGGCCTAGACCCTTCATCAGAGAGGGGGATGGGGAGAGGGAACTGGAATAAATAGGGAGAGAGGGGGAGGCGGATCGAAGATGGAGAGTAAAGAAGATAGGTGGAGAGAGTATAGGTGGGGAGGTAGGGAGGTGATAGGTCAGTCCAGGGAAGACGGACAGGTCAAGGAGGTGGGATGAGGTTAGTAGGTAGCTGGGGGTGCGGCTTGGGGTGGGAGGAAGGGATGGGTGAGAGGAAGAACCGGTTAGGGAGGCAGAGACAGGTTGGACTGGTTTTGGGATGCAGTGGGTCGGGGGGAAGAGCTGGGCTGGTTGTGTGGTGCAGTGGGGGGAGGGGACGAACTGGGCTGGTTTAGGGATGCAGTAGGGGAAGGGGAGATTTTGAAACTGGTGAAGTCCACATTGATACCATATGGCTGCAGGTTTCCCAGGCGGAATATGAGTTGCTGTTCCTCCAACCAAGCCGCACCCCCAGCTACCTACTAACCTCATCCCACCTCCTTGACCTGTCCGTCTTCCCTGGACTGACCTATCCCCTCCCTACCTCCCCACCTACACTCTCTCCACCTATCTTCTTTACTCTCCATCTTCGGTCCGCCTCCCCCTCTCTCCCTATTTATTCCAGTTCCCTCTCCCCATCCCCCTCTCTGATGAAGGGTCTAGGCCCGAAACGTCAGCTTTTGTGCTCCTGAGATGCTGCTTGGCCTGCTGTGTTCATCCAGCCTCACATTTTATCATCATAGAAAGCATCCTGTTTGGCTGTATCCCAACTTGGTTTGGCAACTGTTCTGCCCAAGACCACAAGAAATTAGAGAGAGTTGTGAACGCAGCCCAGTACATCATGAAAACGACCCTTCCTTTGATTGACCCAATCTATACTTCTCGTTGCTTCAGGAAAGCAGCCAACATAATCAAAGTTCTCTCCACTTCATCATACTCACTTCTAACCTTTTCCACTGAGCAGAAGATTCAAAAATTTGAAAACACATACCAACAGCTTTAAGAATAGTTCTTGCCTACTGTTATCAGACTAGTAAATGGTTCTCTCATATTAGAGTTGATCATTCGCTGCACCTTCTCTATAGTTGTAACATAACATTCTGTATTCTGTTCTATTACCCTGATGTACTTGTACAAGGTATAATTTGTCCGGGTAGCAGGCAATACAATACTTTTTTACTGTGTCTCGGTGCATGTGACAATAATAAATCAAATCAAATCAAATCAAAAACTCATTGTGGGATATCTTAGAAGTGATTGTTTCTTTTGAGA
The DNA here is from genome assembly GCF_030684315.1 of Stegostoma tigrinum. Taxonomy (NCBI): domain Eukaryota; kingdom Metazoa; phylum Chordata; class Chondrichthyes; order Orectolobiformes; family Stegostomatidae; genus Stegostoma; species Stegostoma tigrinum. The sequence goes on along the minus strand of NC_081363.1, from coordinate 59,922,544 downwards.
ATGGCATGTGATAGAATGAGGTTAGAATAAGATGAGGGGATGTCATAAGGGTAGAAACTTAATAAGCTGAGTTTGCCAAGACCAGTTATGCCTTGCAGTGAGAACCCCTCTACGAAACTCAGCGGAACTAACACCTAGCCAAAGAAACATAAGATTCAACCCATAAAGTTAACATTTCCACTAAAATTTATTTCCTTAATCATGGGCATAGAATCTTCCATGAACCATGGCAGTATGATGGAATGGAATTGTTTGTTTCCTTTTCCTTGAAAAAGTATTTATTGATTAATTTAGAGGGTTGCAGCCTCTTACAGTTATGACAATACAGCCAAACATGTGTTTGACACTAAACATCACTTCAGTAACCTGGAAATCTGAAACAAAAACAGAGATTGTTAGAGAAACTCAGCAGATCTCACGGCATCTAAGGAGAGAAAGCAGAGTTAATTTTTTGGGTCCAGTGACCTAAACATTTCTCCAGCAATTTTTGTTTTACATAATAAACCATTTAGTAGTTTCATTAGTGTAATCTATAAAGTTTTTATTTGTAAATGAAGTGTTTCTTGTCGTAAATAAAGACTTCTAAATCCTGGCTCATGCAAATGCATCGAAAAAGTGTTTGAAGAAGCTCACTGAACTAGCATGATCTTGCTTTTTTTTAAAAATCAGCCTACTGAGAGATGTTATTACATACTTCTGGAGCAGGGGAACTTTGAATCCAGACTTTCACAGCCCAGAGGTAGGGACACAACCATTGTGCCTCAAGAGCCCACAACTTTACGTATTATATTTTTAAATTTGTTATTTTTCTAATCAACATGTTTAGAAATGTTATTGCACCAACTCTGGAGCAGGTGAGAAATGATCCCAGGCCTCTAGGTCCAGGGATAGGGACATTTCCACTGTGCCACAAGAAGGCCCGGATCTTGCATGTTAATTTTTTGTTGTCACCATTTTTTCTTAAGCAACCTCTTCAGAGAAGTTATTACACACCTCTAGAGCAGGTGCAACTGGAACCCAGGCCTCTTAGTCCAGGGGTAGGGACCCTACCACGTGCCACAAGAAGGTGGCCGGGCATATTAGACCATGGCCCTGAATCTGTTTCAGGTTAAATTAATTTTGAATCATTGTAGTTTATTGTAATGACACATAGAGTGAGGTTCACCTGATCTTTTTGCATTGGTTTGATTGATTCTGCCTAATTGTAGTGGAATCTAGGAATTAAACTAACGGAACTTCCCTTACAGTAATTGGATTTTGGATAAGTTAGGACTAATTAGTGCAGTTCTGCCACAAAATTATTAGGTCACATTCCTTTTGGCACTGATTACGCATTAGACATGCATGGACAGTTGTCTTTTTGTGGTTTTTAAAATTCACATCATAATAAAAACCTCTATAGCATTCAGCATTCTTGCTCCATGCTGAAATAACATCTTAAAACCCCTTCACCCATCAACTTTATTCTTCCTGGCATGCGGTGATTAAAGGACACCATTACCCAGCATAAATTCTACCCCTTTAATAGGTAAACTCAGAAATTTCCAAGAGTAGCAACTCTGTTTACTAAGTCACATCATAGCTTAACTTTGTTAAACTTAACTTCTCATAAACCATGAGAACAGGTTCATAAATCCCATGAATGCCACACTTTAATACATTTTCTTTCTTCCAGTCATCTGGAACACAAACTTTATCACCATACCAACTCAACTACTCCAGTCTCTTTCACATTATTAATCTGTTTATTTGTTTTGCTGATGGAAGAAGGGAATACTTCATCCTTAGAGACAAAATCTCTGTTATCTCCAATAGATTGACTCCATTTAGCTCTATACAAGGTAAAATCTCCTTGACTTCTGGGTCAGTGGGCTGAAGAGTGGCAGATTTGGATCAATGGGCTGAGTGGCAGATGGAGTTTAATTTGGATAAATGGAAGGTAATACATTTTGGTAATACAAGCAAGGACAGGACTTAGGCAATCAATGGTAGACCCCTGGGTAGTGTTGTAGTATAGAGATACCTAGGGATTTGGGTACATAATTTTTTGAAATTTGCATCACAGGTAGACAGGGTGGTTAAGAAGGTGTTTAGCACACGTGTCTTCATTGCTTAGAACTTTGAGTATAAAAGTTGGGATGTTATGTTGAGGTTGTACAGGATGTTGGTGAGGCCTCTTGTGGAGTACTGTGCGCATTTCTGGTCACCTTGTTATAGGAAGAATATTATTAATCTGAAGATGATTCAGAAAAGATTTGTCAGGACGTTGCCTGCATGGAAGGGTTTGAGATATAAAAATAGACTGGAAAGGTTGGAACTTTTCTCACAGGATTGTAGGGTTTGAGGGATGACCATGTTGAGGTTTATACATCATGAGGGGCTTAGATAAGGTGAATGCCAAGGGTCTTTTCCCTGAGGTGGAGATTTCAAAATTAGGGGGCATATTTTTAAGATGAGCGAGAAAGATTTATAAAGGGCATGAGGGACAACTTTTTTGACACAGACAGTGGTTCGTGTATGGAGTTAACTGCCAGGGAAAAGGGTAGAGGCAGTTACAGTTACAACAATTTAAAGACATTTAGAGAAAAACATTTTGTCAGATACATTAGGGACATTTAAGCGGCTCTTGGATAGGCACATGGATGATAGTAAAATGTAGGGTGTGCAGGGTAGTTTGGTCTCAGGGTAGGATAATAGGTCTGCACAACATCGTGGGCTGAAGGGCCTCTACTGTGCTGTGCTGTTCTACATTCTATAAGTTAATGATTAGGAAAGGTTTGGATGGATATGGGCCAAATGCAGACAAGTGGGACTAGTTTAGTTTGGGCACATGGTCAGTGTGGACTGTTTGGACTAAAGAGATTCCATGCTGTATGACTCTGTGACTCTTTGACTCTATGACTGTAAAATGGTGCATTCTTAAAGCAATGGCTTAATTTAAAGATTTCAAGTGAAATCCCAATTTTGGGGTCGTTAGCCTGCTGCCATTGAATTGAATAAGCCTTTACAATTCAAATACTGCCGAAGGGCTCTTGTGGCATAGTAGTCGTGTGACTCCCTCTGAATCAGGAGATGTAGCCAGACTGGCTGAGCTTTTCCAGCAATTTCTATTTTTGCCTCTGAATCAGGAGGCTTGGATTCATGTACCACCTGGTCCCTCCGTACAGCTGGATTAGACAATATCTATAAATTACTTCATCCAGTTGCCTTGCTGGAAAATTATCAGAAAACTTGGCAGCATCTTGTACTAGTAAGCAAAGAAACGTTAATTAACTCAACTCTGGTTCGGTGCTTTGAAATTTTTGGTCATTGGCCCAGCTCAGGTGACAGAAACAGTGAACAGAGTTCTGAATATTTCTGGGACTGACCATGTTATCATGCAGAATAAAACAACCTTTCATTAAAATAAAATTCTGTCTAAAACCTGTTTGGCGCTGCAGCAAATTCCCTGCCTCTGAACAGGAGGCCACGTTCAAGCCCAACTTGCTCCAGAGATGTGCAATAACAACTCTGAACAGGTTTACTACTAGTTTCTAAATTTCTGGTCAGGGTGTTGAGGTGCAATGGTAGTGCCCTACCCTTGAGCCAGGAGGTCCGGGGTCAAGTCCCACATGCACCAGAGGTGTGTAAAAATATCTCTGAATAGGTTGTTTAAAAAAAAAAATCATTAAAAATCCAGTGTGGGACATGGTGTGATTATTCAGCTGAAACCTACAGAGAGGACGAAGAGAATGTATGGTGTCTTATAGGACCCTCGCATAAGAAGCCATTTATGAATTTGGTTATATCTGATTGTAGAGCCACAGGCAGAAATCTGTTTAGAGTGATTAAACACAGTATTGGGAGACTGGTGGGCAGGCATTTGGGAAGTAACAGTGTTTTCAAGGACTTTGGAGATGAGGCAACGGTTTTCAAGGACAGGCTGAATGATTTGAGAAGAGAAAGTTGTGATTGTGATTTGTTTGAAAGATGTTGAAGCAGTGCTTGTATAAGGGAAACAAGTTAGAATAGCCTTTATTCTAAAATGGTAGACTTTATTGCCATGTGTGCTCAAATGAATGCAGTGAAAAGTTTGTAACCTCACCTCTTGGTGGCATCTTAGATACAGGATACCGAGGTACAGATACAGTAGATGTTGTCACAGAATTGAAATAACAGGAAGAAAACACTAGCGTGAGAATACAGAATTTAAAAGTCCAGAATGAGAATGGTTTGTTGCCCGTACCACGTGCTAGTGAGGCAAGGAATAGGGAGAGAGAGGAGTTGAACACGTGGCTACAGGGATGGTGCAGGAGGGAGGGTTTTGGATTCTTGGATAATTGGGGCTCTTTCTAGGGTAGGTGGGACCTCTACAAGCAAGATGGTCTTCACCTGAACCAAAGGGGTACCGATATCCTGGGGGGGAAATTTGCTAAGGCTATTCGGGTGGGTTTAAACTAATTCAGCAGAGGGATGGGAATCAAAATTGTAGTTCGACTATAGAAAAGGTTGAGAGTAGGATGGTCCGAAATAAAGTTTCAGGGACGCAAGATGGCACCGGCAAGTAAGAAGTTGGTTTGAAGTGTGTCTACTTCAACGCCAGGAGCGTCCGGAATAAGGTGGGTAAACTTGCAACATGGGTTGGTACCTGGGACTTTGATGTTGTGGTCATTTCGGAGACATGGATAGAGCAGGGACAGGAATGGTTGTTGCAGGTTGTGGGATTTAGATGTTTCAGTAAGAACAGAGAAGATGGTAAAAGAAGGGGAGGTGTGGCATTGTTGGTCAAGGACAGTATTACAGTTGCAGAAAAGGTGTTTGGGGACTTGTCGGCTGAGGTTAGAAACAGGAAAGGAGAGTTCACCCTCTTGGGAGTTTTCTATAGGTCTCCAAATAGTTCCAGAGATGTAGAGGAAAGGATAGCAAAGATGATTCTCGATAGGAGTGAGAGAGACAGGGTAGTTGTCATGGGGGACTTCAACTTTCCAAATATTGACTGGGAACACCATAGTTCGAGTACTATAGATGAGTCAGTTTTTGTCCAGTGTTTTATCCACAGTATGTAGATAGGCCAACAAGGGGCGAAGCCATATTAGATTTGGTACTGGGTAATGAGCCCGGCCAGGTGTTAGATTTGGAAGTAGGTGAGCACTTTGGTGATAGCGGTCACAATTCTGTTATGTTGACTTTAGTGATGGAAAGGGATAGGTGTATACCACTGGGCAAGAGTTATAGCTGGGGGAAAGGAAATTACGATGAGATTAGGCAAGATTTAGGGAGCATAGGATGGGGAAGGAAACTGCAGGGGATGGGCACATTAGAAATGTGGAGCTTATTCAAGGTAAAGCTCCTGTGTGTCCTAGATAAGTATGTACCTGTTAAGCAGGGAGGAAGCTGTAAAGCATGGGAGCCATGGTTTACGAAGGAGGTGGAATCTCTGGTCAAGAGGAAGAAGGTGGCTTATGTTAGGAAGAGATGTGAAGGTTCAGTTAGGGCACTTGAGGGCTACGAGGTAGCCAGGAAAGACCTAAAGAGAGAGCTCAGAAGAGCCAGGAGGAGACATGAGAAGTTGTTGGCGGATAGGATGAGGGTAAACCCTAAGGCTTTCTATAGGTATTTGTGGAATAAAAGAATGATGAAAGTAAGATTAGGCCCAATCAAGGATAGTAGTGGTAAGTTGTGTGTGGAGTCAGATGAGATAGGGGAAATGCTAAATGAATATTTTTCAACAGTATTCACTCTAGAAAACGACAATGTTGTTGAGGAGAATACTGAGATACAGGCTACTAGACTAGGTGGGATTGAGGTTCACAAGGAAGAGGTATTAGAAATCCTTCAGAGGGTGAAGATAGATAAGTCTCCTGGGCCGGATGGGATTTATCCTCTGATCCTCTGGGAAGCCAGGGAGGAGATTGCCGAGCCTTTGGCATTGATCTTTAACTCGTCATTGTCTACAGGAATAGTGTCAGATGACTGGAGGATAGCAAATGTGGTTCCCCTGTTCAAGCAGGGGAGTAGAGACAACCCTGGTAATTATAGACCAGTGAGCCTTACCTCAGTTGTTGGTAAAGTGTTGGAAAAGGTTATCAGGGATAGGATTTATAATCATCTAGAAAAGGTGAAAGAGACTTTTTATAGAACATTACAGCACAGTACAGGCCCTTCAGCCCTTGATGTTGTGCTGACCTGTCACACCGATCTAAAGCCCATCTAACCTACACGATTCCAAGTACGTCCATATGCTCATCCAATGACGACTTAGAAAAGAATAAATTGATTAGGGATAGTCAGCATGGTTTTGTGAAGGGTAGGTTGTGCCTCACAAACCTTATTGAGTTCTTTGTGAAGGTGACCAAACAGGTAGATGAGAGTAAACCGGTTGATGTGGTGTGTATGAATTTCAGCAAGGCATTCGATAAGCTTCCCCACAGTAGGCTATTGTACAAAATGCGGAGGAATGGAATTATGGGAGATATAGCAGTTTGGATCGGAAATTGGCTTGCTGAAAGAAGACAGAGGGTGGTAGTTGATGGGAAATGTTCATCCCGGAGACCAGTTACTAGTGGTGTACCGCAAGGGTCGGTGTTGGGTCCACTGCTGTTTGTCATTTTTATAAATGACTTGGATGAGGGCATAGAAGGATGGGTTAGTAAATTTGCAGACGACACTAAGGTCGGTGGAGTTGTGGATAGTGATGAAGGATGCTGTAGGTTGCAGAGAGACATAGATAAGCTGCAGAGCTGGGCTGAGAGGTGGCAAATGGAGTTCAATGCGGACAAGTGTGAGGTGATGCACTTTGGTAGGAGTAACTGGAAAGCAAAGTACAGGGCTAATGGTAAGATTCTTAGTAGTGTAGATGAGCAGAGAGATCTCGGTGTCCATGTACACAGATCATTGAAAGTTGCCACCCAGGTTGACAGGGCTGTTAAGAAGGCATACAGTGTTTTAGCTTTTATTAATAGAGGGATCGAGTTCTGGAACCAAGAGATAATGCTGCAGCTGTACAAAACTCTGGTGCGGCCGCACTTGGAGTATTGTGTACAGTTCTGGTCACCGCATTATAAGAAGGATGTGGAAGCTTTGGAAAGGGTGCAGAGGAGATTTACTAGGATGTTGCCTGGTATGGAGGGAAGGTCTTAAGAGGAAAGGCTGAGGGACTTGAGACTGTTTTCATTAGCGAGAAGAAGGTTGAGAGGTGACTTAAATGAAACATATAAAATAATCAGAGGGTTAGACAGGGTGGATAGGAAGAGCCTTTTTCCTAGAATGGTGACGGCGAGCACGAGGGGGCATAGCTTTAAATTGAGGGGTGAAAGATATAGGACAGATGTCAGAGGTAGTTTCTTTACTCAGAGAGTAGTAAGGGAATGGAACGCTTTGCCTGCAATGGTAGTAGATTCGCCAACTTTAGGTACATTTAAGTCGTCATTGGATGAGCATATGGATGTACTTGGAATCGTGTAGGTTAGATGGGCTTTAGATCGGTGTGACAGGTTGGCACAACATCAAGGGCTGAAGGGCCTGTACTGTGCTGTAATGTTTTATAAAAAGTCTCTTTAAAGTACTCAAGTTATAGCTCTTTTCAACCGAGTCTGTGCCTGCTGGGCTTCAGAACATGAGGCCTCCCCTCTGTCATGGACTTGCCTCTCGGACGCACCCCCGGCAGCCCACATTTACCTGCTCCTGCTCTGGGCTCTGGCCGTGACATGGCTCCCAGCTTGGCCTGTTCTCGTCCTGCTCCACTCTCAGAGACTTGGCCTGCGCTCCGTCTGCTGCCCACTCGAGGCTCTCGCCCATGACTCACTTCCGGGATTCAGCCCGTGCTTACTCTGCTCCCTATTCTGGGGCTCTGCCTGCACTTACTACACTCCCTGCTCTGGGATTTGGCCCCCTCTTGTTCTGCTCCCCTCCTCCAGGACTCAACCTGCACTTACTCTGCTGATTTACTATTTCATTGTGCTTGGGAAGCGGGAAAGAAAATGAGTTTTTAAAAGAATGCAATTATGAGTGCCAGCTTTTTGTGTTAATGATGAGATGAGCTGGGAGAAGTGTTGAGACAGCAATGAATGAAGTAAAAAAGAGCCATTGGTTCAGGCTTGGGCTAGACTCCTGTCTACTGCTTTAATCGTTGTGTTACAAAGTAACAGCATTATCTTCAAAGACACGGTTTGTTGGAATAATACTCTTTAAATAGAATTATTGAAAAATGGAGCAGTAGGTCCTAGAAAATTGACTACTTTGTTGCAGCTTTGGACAGAGCCATTAAAGTAATTGACTTGCCTTGGCATTTCGTCTTTTCATGATTATGTCATTCATTGCTTCAGGATAGCGAACACGAATTTAAAATGACACGTGTGTTCTGTAAAGGTATTGTTCTATTGATGAAAACATTTATGCTATACTTAAGTAATGATTTACAGGAGTTTCAGCCACTTTAGTTGTTTTTTTTGTTCTCATAGGTCACTTTGTTCTCACAAATGGAGAATGATTGGCTGAACTGGTGAATTTAAATTTTGAATGTAAGACCCAGATGTTGTTTTGCCCTTATAGTGTTATAACTTATCACTTAAACAACAGGCTACCTTTTTCAGTTTGTAGTCACTGGAATGACCTCGTAAAGATGAATACCATCAAAATAACTACTGGTGCAACTCTTTATATTGTCAAATTGTTTAAATATAATGAAGAATGAAGATCAAAAATCATTTCATTTCAACCAAATTTAACTTGAGTACAAGAAAAAAATTACATTTTGCCCTTGTGCCATAGTGAGCCACCCAACATGCATTATAAAGGATAAACATAAAACCATGATATAGGAACAGAATTAGGCCATTCAACCCATCAAATCTACACCACCATTCAATCATGGCTGATGTTTCTTAACCTCATTCTTCTGTCTTCTCCCCATAACCCTTGATCCCCTGACTAATGAAGAACCTATCTATCCTTGTCTTAAATACATTCAATGGCTTGACCTCTACAGCCTTCTGTGACAATGAATTCTATAGATTTGTGTTAATGATGAGATGAGCTAGGAGAGGTGTTGAGACACCAATGAATGAAGTCAAAAAGAGCCATAGGTTCAGGATGAAGAAATTCCTCCTCATCTCAGTTCTAAAGAGTTGACCCTTCATTCTGAGCCGGTGCGTTCAGGTCCTAGTCTTTCCCACTGTCGGAAAAACCTCTTTACGTCCACTCTATCCAGGCCTCTTATACTATATTCTACAAGTTTCAGCCAGATCCTCCTGACCTTCTAAACTCCATCAAATAGACATCCAGAGTCTTCAGTAGCTCCTCCTACTGACAAGTCCTTCATCTCAGGATCATTTTTGTGAATTTTCTCTGGACCCCTCTAAGCCTAGAACATTGTTCCTTAGATATGGGGCCCAAAACTGCTCACGATATTCCAAATGCTGGGTGACTGAAACCAGTCATACATCTCTGCTGTTGTGTTCTAGCACTTTGAAATGAGTGTGAACATTGCATTTGCTCCTGACTGTCAACTGAACCTGCACGTTAATTTTAAGAAAATACTCAACTAGAACTTCTAATGCTGTTGTCCTTCTGATTTCTAAAGCCTTGTTTATACATCGAAGCTGTTCGTATATTTTGCTCATGCATTATTAGAACAATCTACAACAGGAGATTGACACTTTGAATCAAAAGTCATAACATTTAGAGTTTCATAGTATAGAACATGACGATATCTGAATAAAAAGGACATTTTGTCAAAGCTTTTCATCTCGCCTTCATTAGGTCAATTTGTAAGACCACTAACTCAAGAGCAAAATTATCGTTTATTGAGGAGATTGATAGAGGAGATTGCTTATTGGTTGGCAAGCAGAGTCCGATTGGTAAAGGCATTGCCATGGAAAATGCAGATGAGTTCAGATTTGTGAAGAAGGGTCTAGGCCTGAAATGTCAGCCTTCCTGCTCCTAAGATGCTGCTTGGCCTGCTGTGTTCAGCCAGCTCTGTACCTTGTTATCTCAGTAACTGCTCAAGAGCCTCTTATCAGTTTGCATGATATACAGCAAGAAATGATCTGATCTAGATAGCCATTATATTACAGGAAAGCATTGATGCACTCTATTTCAACATCAAATTTGCATTGTGAACAAACGTTAAAGAATAGATTGGCTGGAAGTTCTCTAGTACTGTTGACTGTGAACTCAGTTTCACTGTTTGATATATACATTGGGATTTGTATAGTTCTAGGTGCTATAAGATTGATTTGATTTGGAACATGACAAATACAGCCTGACCTAAATGTAAACCTATCCTGTGAAATAGTGGCCACTCTGATCAGCTCATTTCTCTCTACATCATGCAATTCATGAAAGGCCGTTAAGGTATTGACACTTGGTCCTGCAAATGGTACTGAAAGAAGATCATTTGGAATTTTCCAGTGGGAATCTCATTTCTCAAAACAATGTGGCTAGAAAAGCAGCAGCAGGTAGATCCACCCCCTCCCCAGCCCACCACAGCGAGTTAATTGCATTTGCAGTCAAAGACTACCCCATTGCTGGATTCTCCCCTGTATTGATGACCTGGCTTTGGAATCTGTTTCTTATTTGCATTTTTTAAAACATGTCCAACTCCATGTTTAAGTGCCCTTCTGGCTGCTTCCTTTACTGCTGGAAAACATCTGATTGGCCCTTGAGCTTTGAAATTCTACTCACCACCTATAATATGACAAAGAACCTATCTTCAGGCTAATTCAGAGCCATCGTCATTAAAATCTCGACTTAGTGACTGTTTTCCATTGTGAGCATATTCAAGACCTGGAAAATTACCAGCTGTTGTTTTCTATACTCAAAGCGTTCTTTAAGGCACTGGTATCCCAGTTACTTATAGAGTTTGTTTAGTCTGCTAATATTAATGTCTTTATATTCCATTTACTGTATGATTGGAAACATTGATAAAAGATGCATATTATCAATTCTGAAAAAAATTAAGGAAATTATATTGAGTCAAAAAATATGTGCAGCATGTAGCATATTGTTGATATATTTCAGAGGAAAGTTACTGAAAAGGACACTAATTCATGATCTGGAGTCAAACCTAGTGACTTTAGAACATTGGAGATAATGGGAACTGCAGATGCTGGAGAATCCAAGACAACAAAATGTGAGGCTGGATGAACACAGCAGGCCAAGCAGCATTTCAAAGCGATGCTGCTTGGCCTGCTGTGTTCATCCAGCCTCACATTTTGTTGACTTTAGAACATTGACAAGCTAAAATTGATTTAGTCTTAAAAGCCACTGCAGCTATTTATCCTTAATGATGTAAATGGAATAGTTTTTTTTTCTGTTTGCCATTTATTCATTCATGTTTTGTAGTGGACGAAAGGCAAACAGATTGATGGTCATTTAAGCTGGAGGTGGTCCTGTTGTTTCATTTTTGTTTTGGGTGTTAGCATTAGAACAGGAAGATAAGTCTGAAACTAAGAAAGATTGGAGGAAGGAAACTTGTGGAAGTTAGAAGGGTTTGAACCCGAAACATCGGCTTTCCTGCTCTTCTGATGCTGCTTGGCCTGCTATGTTCATCCAGTTCTACACCTTGTTATGGCAAATTTTCTGTCAGTCAGGCAGCTGGTTGGTTGCCGGTGAGCTTTCAAAGACTCGAGATGAGAAAGCTTCAGACATCAAAAGCCACTGGTATATCAAGCCAAACCTTGGTGCTGCTGCAGAGGAGGCTGTGATGGCTGCGAGGTACAACTTCAAGAGAGGTTTTGTTTCAAGCAGGTCACACAGATTATGGGTCAAGGGGAGAGGGGTGCTGTATGGAGTTGAAAAGAATTGGGGAGGGGTATTGCTCAATGGCTATCACCACCATTCCCTATATGCAGTCCCGTGATCTTGAACCAATAAATGCAGATTGAGGAACCCCTTCCGCTACATCTGACAGTTTGACAGCATTTTTCAATCATCCGCCAGGTAGTCTGATTCTTTCCTGTCCTGTCTGGAGCTGAAATAGTTGTAACCCCAGCAGGAGTCAATCTTTAATTGGTCACAAATTGACTACCTAAGGAACTCATTTAGCAAAGTGGCAACAAGGTGCAGCTTGGGCCAGAACTTAATATTGATGGAGGCTTTTGTTCACCACTGTCCTGTCTAATAGGGTTCTCTCTTCTCCAGGTTCATTACCTCCAACACCAGACAATTCTGCCCTGTATGACAAATATCAAGTTTTTATTTTGGTATGTTTGAGATTACCTGTTTAATTTAAGATAAAATGATGTAATGAAAGGAGTCCTGTGATCTGTTCTGAATCCAGCTTCATAAGATAGTTGGATAGTCTGTTTGCTACAGGGACAATAAGGCCCAGATCGATTGACTGGGAAGAAGGTGCAAGATGTTCATACCTGTAAATAATGATAATTATGGGTGTGCTAATGTTGGAAGACTCTTGGGCCTGAATATCTGCTACTAAGGGAAATAATGGGACTTAACACACCCACCTTGGCTTAAAATCAACTTGTATCATCATTGAAGGGTTCTTTTAGACCTATCTTTTTACTTTGGGCGGGGGGGGGAAACATGAGCTGGATAGAATCGGACCTGCCAAACCTAGAAGCAGATAATTCATAGTTATGGGGGCAGGTGAGCATGGAGATGGGCTGTTTGAAAGGCCTGCACTCTGTTCTTTGGAATTTTATCCCAGTTGTTTTTTTTAGAAGGTGGTAGACTCTCTGGCCCTCAATGTTCTCAAGACTTCACCCACAATATGCTTCTCATGGCACCCACCTACCCTCATGGCCATCCATACCAATGGATAAAATGGAGGGAGAATGACATTGGGGTCTACAAGATAACAACTTATTATTTCTACCCAGATGCTAGACCCTTGTGATTCAAGCTGCTATGAAGATGGGCTTTGAGAGGGTAAGTATGCACAGCAAGCTATTGTAAAATCAGGTCATAGATTTCTTGAAATATCCCAAACTTCATAGATTGGTCAGCCTTCAGAAAAGTCTGAGAAAAAGGGCCAGCACAATAGAGGTAATCAGCCTCTGTTGTTTATTTCACTGATGTGAGTTTGTGTTCTTACTGAAGAGACCAAGTTTGTGAGGATTCTAATAAGTCAGGAAGGTTTTTCTCAAAGGAGTATAGCCCTATATCAGTGTAACCCTTAATCTGAAGGTGAGTTTAGTGATTAGAAGTTAAAATGTTATCTAGTTCAGAAAGGAAGCAAGTCATTGGAAGCTGAAAATTGTTTTGAACTGGTTCTTGGAGAATGAGGTATCCATTTCAAGTTCCGATTAAGGTATAATCATGGAGAAGAGTTATTAGATGTTTTAAATGTTAAGTGTGGGATTTATTGTGCCATATAGAATTCAAGTTGCTTACTGGATAGTGTTTAGATAATTATCCTTTTTGTTTGTTTCTTTACACAAAATTCTTAAATACCTTTTATCTTTCAAGGCTAACACAGGAAATTCAAACTGGGTCAGCCATGGGCTAGTGGTGTTTTCACTAGGCTATCAATCCAGAGATCCAGAAATGTTCTAGAGACCTGAGTTTGAATCTTGCTGTGTCAGATAGTGGAATTTGAATTCAATACAAATCTGGAAATTTTAATAAATGAAAATGAAACCATTGCTGTTTCTCAAGAATAATCCATCTCATTCACTGATGTTCTTTAGGGAAGGAGACTGCCATTCTTACCATGTCAGGCTGACATGAAACTCCAGACCTGCTGCAATGTGGTTGACTCTTGACTGGGTTTAGGGATGGGCGGTAAATTCTAGGAGATAGCAAGAACTACAGATGCCGGAGTCAGAGTCAATACAGACTGGAGCTGGAGGAACACTGCAGCAACAGAGGAGCAGGAAAGTCAACATTTTGGGTTTACACGATTCATCAGGACTAGGGAGGTGTAAGGGAGCTTGGAAATGAATGGGAGGGTGGGGTGGGGGGAAGGTAGGTGTGATTTTGATAGGTGGATACAGGTAGTGGAAATTGGTCAGTGGGAAGGGTGGAGTGGATATGTGAGAAAGAAGATGGACAGCTGGTGTCAGATCAAGGAGGCAGTGATGAAAGGGAGAGCTGGACATGGAATGGGGCTGGGGTGTGAGGAGATTTTGAAAGTGGTGCATTCTATGTTAAGGCCGTTGGGCTGTAAGCTCACGAGACACAATAAGAGGTGTTTTCCTTCAGTTTGCATGTGGTGTCATTGTGACATTGCAGGGGGCCCAGGATGAACATATTACCAAGGGAGCGGGAGAGGAGTTAAAATGGTTGACAATCTGAAGGTGCTGTTGATTATAGTGTCCAGAGCACAGATGCTCCGCGATGTAGTATCCATTGCTTCCATTGTGGTCTCTTCTACCTTGGTGAGGCCAAGCGCAGACCAATTCACAGAGCATCTGAGCTCTGATATAATTAATCTTTTCTGTAGCAGGGTGATCAGAACTGCACACGGTACTGCAGAAGAGACCTTACCAACATCATGTACAACCTCATCATAACATTCTAATTCCTGTGCTCAAAAGATCTGAACAATGAAGGCAAGTGTGCTAAATGCCTTAAGTGAAGTTGCTGACTTGCTCGCCGAGTTGGCCTGTTTTCTTTCAGACGTTTCATTATCGGTGAGGCCTCAGATGAAGTAATGTTGTTCTACTCCGCTTGGAATTTATACTCTCTGGTCTGTTATGCTGAGTTGTGTCATTTCTGGTTCTGTGGAGTTGTACGTTGGGCCCAGTTCTGTATGTTTGTTGATTGCATTATGGGTTGAGAACCATACCTCTAGAAATTCCTGTGTGAGTCTGTGTTTGAGCTACTATGGTTACATTGTCCCAGTTAAACTGTTCACTATGAACAGACATATCCCCGCAACTTCAACCCCGCAGGTGCCTAATAAATAGACAACTCCAAGAGGACACAGTACACCCTAACACACTAGCCACAATGCCCTACATCAAGAACACATCAGGACTGACAACGAGAGATAGTAGGAACTGCTCATGTTGGAGTATCTGAGATAACAAGGTGTGGAGTTGGATGAACACAGCTGGCCAGGTAGCATCAGAAGAGAGGGAAAGCTGACATTTCGGGTCTGGACCCTTCTTCAGATAACGAGACTCCTAAGACCACTAGGAATCATGGTAGTGCACAAGCCCACAGCCACAAACCACAAGACAAATGCTCACAAGGATTAAAGACCCCATTCCCAAAACATTCAGAACCAACGTAGTTTACAAACTACCATGCAATGACTGCCAGAAACATTACATTATACTGACAGGAAGGAAGCTAGCCATCAGAATACATGAACATCAGGTAGCAGCAAAACGACATGATGAACTTTCCCTTATATTGGTACACCTGGACAATGAAGCCTATCAGTTTACCTGGGACAATGTAACCATAGTAACCCAAACCAAACATAGATGTGCACAGGAATTCCGAGAGGCATGGTTCCCAACCCATTACGCAAACATCAAACACATAGAATTAGGCCCTGTATACAAGCTTATACAGAACAAAACCAGAAATGACATCTCAGCATGACGACTGGACAGTATAAACTTCATGCAAAGTAGAACAACAGCGCGCCATTGGAGGCCTGACTGATGATGTAACCTAGCATGGTGACGAAAAGTCTGAATGAGAATAAGCCTGCTCAGCAAGCAAGTGAACAACCTCATCCACAAGCCAAGCTGCAGATCTTTGCAAAAACCTTAAGTCTTCTTAAGCACCCAGTCTATTATATTTTTATCTAGTTTTCTTACAATTATAGGAAACTATAGTGTTTTTTATAGCGACATTCTTTTTATTTGATTCTTTTCCCAACAACGCAGAAAGAAAATTATGAAATTAAATCTTCAGAAGTCCATAATGAACATAAGTGTGTTGCAATAATATGACATTACATCCCCCTGTGATTCTCCTATACAAACCCTAAAACAGCTGTTAAAGACTTGTTTTAATGAGGGCTGGGTAGGTTAATTGTGAAGTGCAGCTAGCTGTAATGCACCTAGAATGGAATCATTTACTGTCTACCATCTTTATTGTGGAGGTGTTGATGTTGGACAGGGGTGGACATAGTCCAACGGACTTTTTTGAAATCACAAGCTTTTGGACTGATGCTCCTTGGTCAGGTGAAGCAGTGCGCTGAAAGCCTTTGACTTCAAACAAACCTATTGGACTAAACCTGGTGTCATGTGATTTCTGACTTTTATCATCTTTATACCCAGTCTTTGAATTCCCCACTGTCCTAATTGACAAATTGTAAACCTTGTAATAAGATCCTTCCCTTTTACTTGGCAAAATTGGATGTTGCTACCTAACAACTCTTGGAACTAACTGTTCCAAAACTAATATACTGTCTTGCTCAGTATATAAAAAGATCCAAATGGAGGAATTTATCTCGATGTATAAATTATTTTCCGGCACATAGCATGAGGATTTTCATTGTATGTGTCAGTTCACGTCTCTCTTTTAAGTGAAATCATTCTCCTTTCAATTTCTTTAACTTTCTTTTACTTACCCCACGACATACATCTTTCTATTGTCTAAACTGAAAATATTGTCAAAAAATCTAGTTGAATTTCTCTTGTTCTTCAATTTTCCTGTGCAGAATCCATACTTTCAACTGAGTGCACCCTAATAGGATTGGGATTAGCAAATTGTTCTCACTGGAATTAGGAGTAAATCTACATCCTAATTTCTCATATCTTATAGAAGTAGCATTGCATTTTAGCCTTAACACCTCATTTTGCATCTCATTTCAGCTGAAAATAAATTTTCCTGGAACTATTTCTTATTTATAAACTACATTGATAGAATAGTTCTCAGTTTAAGAAAAGTTTGGTGATCAGTGGGATAATACTGAACAAACTGTTTTTATTTGCATTTGGTCCCATAAATATACAGTTTTTAATGATTATGAAAATATTCAAGTTTTATTTTTACTACTGCTGCACTGAACTCTTTATTTTTCTCTTAGTTTACAAGCCTTGCGAAAGGAGAAATCTCGAGATGCTGCTCGATCACGCCGAGGAAAGGAAAACTTTGAATTCTACGAATTGGCGAAGCTATTGCCTCTCCCTGCTGCCATTACAAGCCAATTAGATAAAGCATCAATTATTCGCCTCACCATTAGTTACTTGAAAATGAGGGACTTTGCAAATCTAGGTGACCCCCCCTGGAATTTGAGAATGGAGGGTCCCCCACCTAACACATCTGTGAAAGGTAAGAAAATTATTTCAGATTAGAATAGAAGATCTAATTTACTACTACTGTACTACAACTGTAAATCTGATGGTCTCTACACAAACATACAGGAGTATGTTTGCCTTATTTTTAGTTCTCCGGTAATCATCAGCTTTTCCTCATGTCTCAACATGTGTAAAAAAATTTTAGCATCAACTATATAATTCCAAATAGTTAGTTTTTTTTCTCCACATTTACATATGGTGTATATTTTGGAATTTTCCAGTATACTGTTGGTACATCAGCCTCATTTCAAGGTAGTGTGTTTCTTTATGTTGTTAATATTTAAGATCTTTTTGTTTTTACCAAAATGTATGTTGGTGGTTAGAAATGCAAGGGATGGATTTTGTTTCAGTTGTCAACATATTGTGTGAAATACACACTTAAAATTTTGAGGCTTAGTTTTTTTTATATATTGTATATAAACATTAAACTTGAGCATGATATTTCTAGAATTTTAAGTACTGAACAGTGCATAAAGTTATCAAACTCATAATAGTACTCAAAATATTACATATTCCATTATAATACTCAGACAGATCAGGAGCGTATTTTCAAGAAATTATGCAACCCACTCATGATTTCTTGTCTTTCAGTAGTAAATTTCTAGAAATATGATAAAAGTGGATGGGAAGAAAATTTTGTATGAACATGCTTTAATTAACGAATGTGAAGGTAGGAAATGCTGATGAAGTAAGTGGCTGATATCTCATGATGAAAAACAGGTGGTGGATGGACAAAGGATGGGCAGGAGAACAATGAGAATTGAATGGCCTAAACTGAGGTGAGGGTTCTCTATCACATGCATTGTTACTGGACGTACCGCCTCTCAATCCCAAGTAGAAACCCTAATCTATCAGTTAACTAAATGGAGCACACACATCTGTTTCCTATATTGTTCTTTTCAATTAGATTATGCAGCTGATCAGCTATCTTAATTAAACCAAGCATTAGAATGCTTTTCCAATTTGGAAATCCAAATTGGGTAGAAATTATGCATACTGCTTGCACCCTTTGATAGTAGTTTCTATGGAGAAGGAGGCTAGTACAAAATGATAGTCAAGTAGCTTTGTGTAGAATTTAGTGGATTAAATATGGGAATTGAATCTTCTCATCTGTTCCAAACAGAAAATGGATTAAAAAGCAACTGTCCAAAGTGGTAGAAGTTGAAAACTGGACCCCACAAGGATCAGTGCTGTGACCAATATTGTTCACAATTTATGTCAATGATTTAGACTGTAGAATGAAAATTACAATTCCTAAATTTGTGGCTAATAACTTGTTGGGAGACGAGGGAGCATGGAATGATCAGGGAACTGAGTGCCCAGTAAACAAAGTGCTAAACTGGTACAGAGGAATGAAAAGATGCACCTCTTTTTATTGTCCTACTTATGTGGGTGCTACGTTATTTTAAGTGGGTCAGTGTTAGCATGGAGTTTAAGTTTAACTTTTCCAGACTATTAAGCTAATTAAATTAGATCCAGTCAAAGTCTCTGACTCTAACTCAGCACTGGAGACCTTTTCCAAAGAATTCCAGAAGCCAGGTAATTGGCCATCAGCAATTTAAACTTTGTGAACAATTCCCTGAGTTATCAAATGCGTCAAGCTTATACATGGTCCTGACATGCAATTCTTGTCTTTGTTGCTGCAACAATTACTATCTATCAGTAGATCTCAGCTGGATTTGAAGTTACTAAACTCTGCATTTTTTTCTGAAACCACATTCTAATTGGCATAGGGTCAAGCAATTTAGAGAATCAAATGGATGACTCAAATTGTTTATGAGGCATTGGCTGTAATACTGAACTCTTCTACAATCACCATGGTTGCAAAGTGACTAAATTTGCAAATTAAACTTCCCAGATTAGAAGGATTATAGATAAGGAGGAAAATAATAGAAGAATTATGCTGCTTAGTAAAGCCCCTGGTAAGTAGTTAGAATGAATCTTGGCTCAAAACCCATGGATTAGAATCAGTAGGAATTAAAATGAGGAATGACAAAGGTCAGAAAAGATTGATTGAATGGTGTTTTCTCTCCTCATAGTTTGTTCAGGAAATGAACATCTTTGGCATGATAAACATTTGTTTCTCATTTATAACTGACCTTAAAAAAAGTGATGGGTACCAGTGCTTATGAACTGCTGAGGCCACCCATTTGATGTAGGTGTAACCAAAATACTGTTAGAATGTTGTAGGTTTTTGACCCAGCAACAATGAAGGAACAAACTATGCATCTGTGGAGGTCAAGAGATTGGTATGTGCTATCTCCTGTAGGTTTGCAGAAAGAACTGTAAGCAGCTTGTTGTTGGTCTGTAGTGTGCTCACCAATCCTCTTTTCTACTCTTGAACAAAACATTAATCTGGTTAGACAGAGATAATTGGAACTGCAGATGCTGGAGAATCCAAGATAATAAAGTGTGAAGCTGGATGAACACAGCAGGCCAAGCAGCATCTCGGGAGCACAAAAGCTGACGTTTCGGGCCGAGATGAAGGGTCTAAGCCCGAAACGTCAGCTTTTGTGCTCCTGAGATGCTGCTTGGCCTGCTGTGTTCATCTAGCTTCATACTTTATTAATCTGGCTAGACAAGCTGGTAGGGCTCTATAACAAAGCAAATCAACTGGACAGAAGAAACTTACAAAACCAGAACAGAACTGAAAAAAATCAAGTCTGATTCATGGTAATGATGCGTTCTTTTCTGCCTACCACTCTCTAAATGCCACTATCCTGCCAATGACACAACCTGCTGTTGATTTTAGAGGGTTTGTGATCAGTTACCAAATATAAACAATCAACAATTTATCAGGATTTTCTGCTAGCTTATTGAGAAGCAACAGTTTAGATGTCATATATTAGTAAATTAGGCAAAGCTATGACCCATGGCAGATGAGGATTCTTTACTGGTCCTGGAGCTTTGTGTGGAATAGAGGCGTAGAGGCATAGCACTTACAATCCCAGTTATCCTGTTGTCTTTTATGGTGGTTTCTGGTAGTCTTGCATAATCTTGATACCAACAGTTTTTGTTCTTACCTCAGGTACATGTGAGGGCCATCACCTGGGTCTTCTTGCAGTGAGATAGTGTGGCTCATCTTCCTGGATATTCAAGCTGCTCCCACCCTTCCTGTCCACTTAATAACTTAATTTGAGAGCTGGAGATCAGTGCTATCTCAATCACCTGTCAGAGAGTCATACAGCGTGGAAACTGACTCTTTGGTTCAACCTGTCCACGATGACCAAACATCCTAATCTGACCTAATCCCATTTGCTAGTATTTGACCCATATCTCTCTAAACCCTTCCTATTCATATACCTGTCCCAGATGTCTTTTAAATGTTGTAATTGTACTCACCTCCATTGCTTCCTCTGGCAGCTCGTTCCATATAGGCACCACCTTCTGTGTGGAAGAGTTACCCCTCTGGTCCTTTTTAAATCTTTCACCTCTCATCTTAAGCCTATGCTGTCTAGTTTTCTACTCCATTACCCTAGGAAAAAGACCTTGGCTATTCACCCTATCCATGCCCCTTATGATTTTATAAACCTCGATAAAGTCACCCCTCAGCCTCTGATACTCCAGGGAAAAATGCCGCTCCCTATTACTCAAATTCTCCAATCCTTGCAACATCTTTGTTAATCTTTTCCCAAGTTTAACAACATCCTTCCCATAGAAGGGGAACCAGAAACGTACATGGTATTCTACAAGTGGCATCACTAATGTCCTGTTTAACTGTAAATATATCATCTCAATTCCTATAGATAATGTTCTGACTAACGAAGGCTAACATGCCAAATATCATCTTCATCACCTGTCTATCTGTGACTCCCTTTTCAAGGATCTATTCACCTGCATCCCTCAATCTCTTTGTACAGTAACACTCCCAAGGGCCCTAACATTAACTGTATGGAACAACTAATCATGAGTCACATGAATATTATCCCCTTGCCCACTTCCATTTGAAGTTTTCATTCTTTCTAAGGCTAAAACCTTTTATTTGATTTTTGGTATACTGCATTGATAATGAAAGGTGTGGTACATGAGTTCACACCTTGATCGTTCTGATGAGCTGTCTGTTTTCAGATATTGCGACACTGTTGTATGAGGTCGTAACCTACGCAGGAAATACCAAATATGGAATACTGAGAACACATTAACAGGCCTCCCAATTATTAACAATGTTTCCTCCCAATGTACACCAGAGTGCCGACATATCCATGGAAGAGGGGGCTGACGGGTGGGTTCTAAGATGCTGTCCAGGGCCCGCTGCTTGAACCTTCAGGTGCTCTGGTTTCCATCCAGAGATGTCCCGATGATATGGATTGGCCATGCTAAATTGCCTATTGTGTCCAGGGACCTCCACAACATACTGTAGGGATTTTATGATTCGATGTTAATGGCCTCTATTTGTCCGATCTATCCATGCCCCTTCTGCACAGTATGCTCATAGATTAGGATGTGGGGATGGTGTGTAACCAAAGATTTAATAGCAGCCCCTTTTAAGAAACAAAAACCTTCAATAAGAATCTCAATTTTCTTCGGCTTCAAATGCATGATGCAGCCTGACACCAGTGAATTTACTTAACCTTCTCTTGTATGAGACACTTGTGTGCACTACTTACCATCCAAGATTCCCAATGGATAGAGGAAGGAAACTATTGATAGACCCTCACCAGAAACTACTACACTGCTAGAAGGTAACACATTAAGCAAAGAAGCATCTGACTGGCTAACAGGAGGGAGGAAACAATAACCCATGCATCAAATGCCTTTGTACCATTTTGGAGGGCATAGAAAAGATTTTTCTGGGGTCACTCAGATTGTGGAAAGAGGGAGAATCTCTTATTTCGGGCCAATGTCAAGTTTCGGACAAATGGAAGCTCACAGCACACCTGGCCTGCTTAGATTCCCTGTGCATTTTTAATGCTGGATCCTGCAATTAGGAGGTTCTTCATGAATTGGTCTGTGTACTGGATGTTAACAAATGCCCTCACAACCAATTAAATTGGCATCATCCAGCCTCTCTCAAAGACTCGTTCACGCAGCATTCTGAACACTTTCTTCCGCATGCCATCGGTCACATCACTGATGGAGGAACACCTTCCTGAGAAGCGGCTCCCTTATGAAAGTTGGCAAACCCTAAAAGAGAACACTTAGTACCAGGTGATTGTTTCCCAAAGCTTGATCTGGTCCAAACAGAAAACAGGCAATTCCTGGAAGAGAATTCATTCACTCCATAAACAGGGACTGCATGCTATCATTGAGATCTCCATATGTGATGGAAGAAATACTACGCCAGAACATACTATCTTGAAGAAAATCCACATAAATGTGTTGCTACAAAGTCTGAAGGTGCAATGTCAATATTTGGTACAAAGGTACATCAACAGCTGACCCTTCCTCCCCAAACAGGAGACTCAGTACCTCAGCAGCAACTCAGAGTTGCTTTTTGTTGCAGAAAATCCTAGCACATTTATTTGTGACAAACTCTGGCAGAATGGCTATCGAGTTGGGTCTAAATTTTTATTTGGAGATTTTAGTGGTCAAGGAGCTTGTTCCAGTTTGACTGCCTCATCCGACCAGGAACATGAATGTGTATGCTGTACAGATTGGACTACAGCGTGTGAGTTTGCTTGAAGAAACATTTGCTCTTCTCAGCTCCATTAATGTGGACGTCTGCATTTTGATTAGTATGGTGGGGAGTGGAGATTTCAACTGCACCCCAAGTGAGAAACTGTGCCGGTGCTCCGCACTATGCACGATTGTTTCAGAGATCTTTGAGGGACCTTATTAGGTACTTTCATTGATGGACATTTGTCAAAATCTCCATCAGTCATAGAGTCACAACCATCAAGTTTTGGATTCCGCTATCCTGGAGAAAAAAATAACCCTGACTATTCACCCATTGAACTATCCAGAGAAATTGACAAAACATAGATGTTGCCCCTTTAGTTGCTGGCCCTTATGAATGTCCCTGGTGAACAAAGGAATTATATTAAACTACTGCTCAGGGTGATCCATTTATACTAGTGTCATGTGTTGTCACAGATGCCTTCTGCCTTTGCTGTAAAATGTCAGCAATGGGATTTAAGGTGCTGAAAATTTCATTTGCACAACCCCAGTGGTCCCTTAGAATCAACCTTAAAACGTGATATGAAATTTCAACAGCTCCCTTCAAAGAAAGCGAACAGCAAAACACAGATTCAAATTCCTCAGATTGTTTGAAGGAACTGTGACAATTAAGGATGTCAACAGTCTCATTAAGAACATGATATCATGAGAGCGATGGTTTCAGGAAATAAATGTCAAAAGTCAGCTGGTGTCCAGATGTGAACACTAACTCTATCACTGTCAGGTAGAATTTATTGACCTGACTGCAGAGAGTTTAGGGGGACATTGACAGAAGCAAGGGTTGACAGACCTTTAAATGTGCAGGGGGAGACACAGAGAGACAAGGGAGGGACTTGCATGTTTTACCTGGAGTCAAAGCACCTGGAATTGACTGCTTTTGTTTCTCTAAGATGCACATTCCTGCTGTTTCAGTACCTTCCATGCACTGTGCCAAGATGGGACCATCATCTAGTTTTGGTGAAACTCATTTGTTCCATGCTTAGAGGGCTATTCGTTCTAGGACTTGTACTGTCACTTCCTACAATGGCAGTGGAAGAAAGAAATGAAGATTTCTATCCTTCAGCCTAAGGTGGGATGTGAGAAAAGCTCAAGGCTGTCTTCGGTTAGGAGCACATGAGGATGTCATCTGAGGCAGGAGTTGGGTAGTTGAAGCAGTAGGTTCTCAACCTTGAGTCCTGTCTCAGCCTTGAAAAAATAATTCATTCTGTGTCTTTATGATAATAGTGGGAGGAGGGATATTTCAGGTCATGAGATTACAGATTTTGGATTGATTGCAATTTTGCTGCTGTTGATGGTTCACAATATCTCATGGATGTCTAGTTTTAAGCTGCCAGATCAGTTTTGAACCTTTAGTATGGTGATAGTGTCACTCAAAATAGTGACATGTGTGTTCAGTCTGAAGCTGGGTCTTGGTCTGTGTGGAGACTCCTGTTATGGTTTGGTAGTTTGGTGAGGACAATGTTGAGTAGGATTTTATATTGTCTCTCACCATCTGGAATAGGTCCTCCATAGTAGCTATATCATTTCATGATTCAACTAGCTCAGTGCGTGATAATATGTTGATGCTACTTTTGGTGCTGAACACTGAAGTCATCCTCCCAGAGTAAATTCTTTGCCATTGCAACTCTCTGCTTCGTTGAGGGGCTACTGAACATGGAGGACTATTGATCATCAACTAAGGGCAGATTATAGCCAGTAACCAGAAGGATTTTCCTGATGCCTATTTTTGGTCCAGTGTCATGAGATTTCATGAGGTTCAAAGTGTACGTTAAGGACTTCCAAACCACTTCCTTTTGATCTATGTACCACAATATACCACATCTGCTATATCTGTTGGACAGGACAGACCTAGAAATAGTGATGGAGGAGTCTGGAAGGGATGATTAAGTCATGCTTAACCACAATATGGCATACTTTCCCAAGTCCCTACATGTCAATGGGGAGTACTTTGCAGCGTCAGTCGGGCAGGATTCGTCTTTTTCATATCCAGTTGCTAAGCTGATGCCCAATCGTGCTTCGAGCTTTATTGTTTCTTGTGGCAGTTTCGTGCAATGCTTGTAGGGCATTTAAGAGAACAGTTAAGAATTTACCGTTTCCTGTGGATCTGGAGTTATGTTTAGGTCTAACAGAATAATGACAGTGCATTTGCTTTTTGATAATAGTTGGGTATGATCACGTTCACTATTGCTCACTTTTTTATTCCCTATTTATTTAGTTAACTAAATTTCAATCTTCCTGCTGTTATGGTGAGATTTGAATTCATGATTTCCATTATGCCGTGCTATATGTTCTCTATTTTACAGCCAAATTCCTGATTACCTCCAATACTGCTTTCATCCCCTCCAACAATCAATTCTTCAGTTTTCTAATTTCAAGGATCCACCTCCTCACTTTCTCCTTCATCTGCTGGATCCAAAGAACACTTATTTGCCCACAAGTTTCTCAACTGTATGTTAATGATTGCCTGACCTCAGGGCTATTTCCAATTTTGCCAGATGCTAAAATCCCTTTCCACATTGTTTCCAAAGTCATGAATCCCTTTTCCTTGATATGTTAAGCTTCTCTCTACAACATAAATTTAAAACTTTTCTGAAACAATAGGGCTGTCAAAAATACTGCAAAAACTATTTGTTAATATTACAGAAATATCAGATTCCAAACATAGTGTCCTCCCATATCTATAGGCTACTCATTTGCCGATGCTGGTATATTAGAGTCTCTGGTTACTCTATATGATGCAAGACCCTTTGATATCCTCTAATTTGCATTGAACAATTTCGAGTGACGTATGTTTGTAACATGGAAATGTTTTAAGTCTTTGGTGTACAATTGCTTAACCAAGGAAAATGTCTAACTAATGAGATGCAGGAGCCCTCTTACTGTCATTGCTATCATCATTCATAACCTGCCTTGGAGCCCTGCTGCAGCAAGTGATGATTCATTATATGAGCTACAAACATCTAGCACGATGTGTATGATTCTTTCTACATCCGTACTTACCTAAGATGTGCAGCGTTAAAATTTGTTTCAAATAAATATCGTTTGCTATGATTGATATGCAATATTGCTTAATTTGATTAGCAACTTAAGTACTATTCTAATTTTCTGCAAATTTCACCTCTTGGTGAAAAGGTTTCTCCTCAACTGCTCTTTAATCATTCAAACAAGTGCCTTAAATCTGTGTCTCTGGTTATTGACTGCTCTGCCGGAGGGAATAGGTTACTCCTATCCATGTACTCCTCAGCCCTTCAAGTTTCTATACCTCGATTAAAACTTCATGTTGACTCTTCTGTTCCAAAAAAACCTCAGTCTATTCAATTTTTCCTTATTACTAAAATTGTCCATTGCTTCTAACATCTTTTTAAATGTTTACTGTTGTCTCTTTAGTATGATTGCATCCTTTTAATGCAGTGATCAGAGATATACACAATATTCCAGCTATAGTCGAACAAGTGACTTATGCTAAAACTATAAAAGTTTCATGATTTTGTACTGTAGGGCTTGCTAAGAAAGGAAGGTATCCTGTATGACTTCTTCACCAGCTTACCTATCTATCCCATGATATTCAGTGATCTTTATTCTAAGGTTCCTCTTCCTTTACACTTCTCACAATCATACCATTCCCCTTCCTTATTGGTCGTCTTCAAATACGTTATTTCTCTGGATTGAATTCCATTTGCTAGTTTCTGTCCGTCAAACCAGGCTGTTGATGTCTTCATGAAATGCAGTTGTATGCCGAGTGGCATTGCACAGTATTGTAGAATACATGGTCACTGTTGTCATTGTTGACATTTATCACGTTGGGGGCAAAAAGAAAAATCTCTAGTTACAATGTAAATGCAATTGACAGCAAACAGCAAGTTGAAGTGATATGCTTTTATAATAAAACATTCTAAGGTGGTTCACAGGAGACAAATAAACTGATATTAGGGCAATGACCAAAAACATCACGGAAGTAGTTCTCCTTGTGGAGTGCCTTCAAGGAGTAAAATCTTGTGCAGAGCCAAGTACACTTAACATGGAAATTCCACAGTTTAGAACCTTGGCAACTGAAGGCACAATCTGCATTGGTGGTATGATTAAAATCAGTGATGCAAAGAAGTCCAGAATTAGAAAAATTTAGATATTTAATTGCTTTAGGATTGGAGGTAAGTAGAAAGATACAGTAGAATTTGAAAAGCATCTTGAAATCAAAATGTTACTTAGCATGGAACAAATGTGTTAGTGAGCACGGAGTGGATGGACTTGTCCAATGTAACCATACAGATAAGAGTTTTGATGGAGCTGAAGGTTGTGGAGGGTGTAATGATACCCTCATGTGACCATCTGTATATGCATGTGTACAATCAGGGCAGAATAAACCAATTTCAGTCATATAGTAGAACTCTAAGTATAGGCAGCAGTCTTTCCTGTCCTACAAAGATATTGAAGTCTGGCAATGAATAGAGTTGTAAGTTTTTCGGCTGAACAAATTTTGTTGGAGAATCTTCCAAAAAACAAGCAAAGGAATTTTAGTTCTTCTTAAGGTTTTGTTTTGTTTTGCTGAGAAATACTTAGAAATCTAGATATACTTGCTGTATACTTGGGTCAACAGAATTCAAAAATGGCTGCATGACTATATATTATTGGGCACCTGGGAGAGTTCATTCATGATAGAGTCTTTTGATGCATATTTGGAGCAACTTGAGATGTTATTCACTGCTCAGTGAAGGTCCTGATAATCTGGTTGTGAATCAGGCAGTGTGGGAAAGGAAAAGTGTGATCTTTTGACTAAAGCAGGATGCAAAGTGCTAAAGTTTTTTCTCACTCTTTCTGAACCAAAAAACATGTGGCTGTCAGAAATATTGTATAAGCTTGACCAATACTCAATCTCCAGCTGTCAGCTTGGATCAAAGAAATAGTTTGCCCATCGAGGACATGAAGAGTTTGTTTTGGTTTTGAAAAGATGTCCAGATGATGTAATTTGAGATTTCCAAGAGAGAAAAGTACAGGATAGATTTATATGGTTTAAAAGTTTTCACATTCACTGATATTGTTAAAGTTGACTTCAGTATAGCTTGCCAAGTAGCATTATCTATGGACACGACAAAGTGTGACTCGAGAGAAGCCAGATTTAACAACAGGCAATTATTTGCTGAAGCAAATACAGTAAATCAAAAGCTTCCATGAAGGCAGTTTTCAACTGTTTTTCTTCACTTTGTTCGTGGGATATTGTGTCACTGACTAAGCCTGAAGGAAACTAGTCAATCAGATGGGGTTTTATGACAGTGTTTAATCACCCATTAGACCAGCTTTTTAATTCCAGATAGGATTCAAACCATGCCACCAGAGTATTAGCCTGCACCTCTGGATTAATAGCTCAATGACAATACCAGCAGGACAGTGCCACACTATAATGGTATGACAATATCTGGTTACTAGTACTTAGGTTGACATGAGAACAGAAGCATCTATTTCTGAAGGCAGATTTCTACAACTGTAAAAAGAGACACCTTGCTAAAGCATGTTAGAAGAACATAAATCAAGAATATCTGGAGGAAATGGCATTCACTTGCACTTGCTATTGAACAGCACCATAATCAATGGAGGAGCAGTGAAACCCAAATGATCCAAAGCATAAGATGTCCAGTGAAAATCCACATTTCAGTCCAGAAAGCATTGGATGTAGTTTCAGTAAACATGTGTCCCAACAAAGGGACACCTGTGAGCCTGACCCTTGAAATGGTTTAGAATTAGCAAGAGCTGGAGAAATAACAAGTAGAATTGTGAAATAATGGAAAATAGTAAATCCCCATAATGAAAAATGTGCTATTTCTAGCCATTTCTAAGGGACAGTGTGCAAAATTGCTGATCCTTGTTGAGAAGGGGGAAGAACCCATCCCTTTAAGGAGGAACTGGTTTGCAGCACTTAAGTTAAACCTAAACAAGTTTTTTTTTAAGCACAAACAATACTTACAATGCAAGAGAGCATGATTACAAAGTAGCCTCAGGTTTTAAGTAGAAACAGTTTGTGGTTTCAAGAATATATGGTCAACATAGGTGTTCAGAGGATTGCAAGACCTAGTTTTTCTCGAGACCTCAATCAGTACCCTCTGTTTTCAGGGATAAAGCAAAGTGAAAGCTAAAAAGACTTGAAACTGAGTGCATTATTTCTGAACTACTGATTGGTTTCTTCCCGTAATGATAGCACCAAAGTCAGATGGTTTTATATGAAAATGTAGGAATTATAAGGTAATCAAAAATCATAAATCAGATTCTAGAATGCAATAACCTGATACTTGGCCAAATGTGGCGAATTTGTTCTCAATGTTGTCAAAAGGCCAGATATTTTTCGAAATTAGATCTGACAAAAGCCTATCTGCAAATTAAGTTAGACAATGAGTCCAAGTCATAATCAGAAAAGGTTTAATTCAAGACAACAAAGTGTGGAGCTGGATGAACACAGCAGGCCAAGCAGCATCCTAGGAGCACAAAAGCTGACGTTTTGGGCCTAGACCCTTCATCAGAAAAAGTTTAGTTCAGTTTTATTTCAGTTTGCGGTTTCTTAAACACCTAGAATTTTGAGAGTTAATAAATTACCCATTGCGATAAATTCAGGGAGTAAGTTGCTATTTAAATGACATGCTTATTTCAGCTCTGAACAGGCAGGTTGTTGAAGATAAGGTGGAAAAGCTGCACCATTGTTTTGGAAAAGTATGAATTTGATGAAAGTGCTGACAAATGTAATAGCTTTCATAACTGCACTAGTTCGGTCACAAGGAAGAAAATGATAGCACATGAGGTCATTTTTTTGGCCTCAGTGAATTACTATTTTAAATGCTTGCCAAATGTGATAACCTTATTGTATCCATTGAATGAATTTGACTCAGAGATAAAGGCCCAAATTTGGGGAGATGTGATGTGTCAAAGAGTAAGGAAAAGGAACGGAGAAAGGAATTAATATGGGAAATGATAACATTGCAGATCTAAAAGCAAATCATGGAAGACTGGAGGTTACAAAAATAGTGAAAGGATAACACTTAAGGCACATAGCATTCAAATCAAAGCAGATGAACAAGTAAACAAATTAAGAAATAATTCTGATCAGGTACCTGTTGCTAAGTCGTGGCTGCAGGATGACCTAAACTGGCACCTCAATATTGAAGAGTATAGGACATTTAGGAAAAACTGGAGATGAGGAAAGGGTGGAGTGGTGGTTCTGTTAATTAAAGATATTAGCATAATAGAGAGGGAGGGTTTAAATTCAGGAAATCACGATACAGAAGCAGCCTGGTAGAAATGAGAAATCATAAAGGCAAGTGACCACTTGTGGGAGAGAGAGAGAGAGAGATAATGGGAACTGCAGATGCTGGAGAATCCCAAGATAATAAAATGTGAGGCTGGATGAACACAGCAGGCCAAGCAGCATCTCAGGAGCACAAGGACCACTTGTGGGAGTTGTTTACAGTCCCCCTAATAGTAACAACATGGTAGGACAAGTTTCAGTGAAGAAATAATGTGAGCTTGTCACAAGTATGAATCGAGTATCGCAAGGGATTTTAATTTGCATGGATACTGGAAAAGTGAGATGTGAAAATATAGTCTATGTTAAGGAATTCATGTTTCTTAGACCACCATGTTACAGCACAAACCAGAGAGCAGGCTGTACTAGTGCCTAGTATTGAACAACAAATGAGAATTAATTACTGACCTCATAACGGTTGTGCCCCTGGGTACTAATGACTATAATATAAGTGAAATTTGCATACATTCTAAGGGAAAGAAACATGGATTCAAGACTACAATGTCAAATTTCAATGAGGACAGTTATAAGGACATGAAAATACAGCCAGCAAAGTGAACATGCAGTTTAGAGTAAAGATGCAGTGATAACTATTTAAGGTAATATTCCAGAAAGTGCAGACAGTAACAGTTCAACAGAAAAAGTTCTAAGGGACAGACCTGCCATCTGATTAACTAAAAAAGTTAAGGGTAGCATCAGACTCAGAAAAAAAGATACACAATTGTGCAAACAGAGGTGGCAGGGATTGGAGAGAATACTAAAAATGCAAAGAATTCCTCAAAGATCAATAAGAAGCAAAACATCCGGTGCAAGAGATAGTTAACCCAAAACACAAAAAAAAGACAGGAAAATTTTCTTCAGATATTTTAAAAAATGTAAAGTTTATAAAATTAGCATTGGCCTGATAGAAAATGAGTTTGGAAAATTTGCAATGGAGGATCAAGAGAATTACTCTTCATTAGAAAAGGATACAAATAACATACACTGATGTAGTTGTAAATCAGGAATTGAAAGGGATGGAGAATTTCAAGAAAATTGCTGTTACCAAGGAAGTACTGCTTGTAAATTTTTACGACTGTTTGTTGACAAGTCCCTGAGTCCTGATGGATTTCAAATAAGAATCTTAAAAGAAGTAGCTAATGAAATAATACATTGATTTCAGTTTTTCAAAACTCATGAGATGCATGGAAGGTTCCTTTCAACTGGAAAAATAACTGACGTAATTCCTTTATTTAAAAGGAAGGGAGGCAGACAGCAGTAAACTACAGGCCAGTTGGCTTAGCATCTGTCATTAGGAAAACTTTAGAAGCTATTACTAAAAATGTTATGGCAGTGCATTTAGATAAATTTGAGGCAATCAGGTGAAGCAAACATGGTTTTATCAGTAAGAATACAGCAAGTAATCTGAAAAGCCAATACAATATCATGTTTTATTGCGAGAGTAATTGAATACAAATAGTAGGTGGTTATGTTTCAGTTACACAGTACATTAGTGAAACCACGTCTGGAGTACTGTGTACAGAACTGGTCATCATACTTTTGAAGAACGATAATGCACTGGCAGCTGTTTGGAGAAGGTTTACTGGACTAATACCCGGAACAAGCAGATTGCCTTTTTAAGGAAAGGTTAGACAGGTAAGTTCTAGTTCTACTTTCTCTAGTTTTTAGAAGAGTCAGCGGGGACTTAATTGAAGAACAAGATTGTGAAGGGACTAGATTTGAAAAGGATGTTTCCTCTTGTGAAAGAATCTAGAACTATGGATAATAATTGGAAAATAAAGTGTGAGTTATTTAAAACAAAGATGAGGAAACATTTTTATTCTTTAAATATTTTTAAGACAGTGGTTACCAATTGAATGGTGGAGCAGGCTTAAAAGGCCAAGTGGCCTACTTTTTTGGCCATTTGTATGAGTCATTACAATACTGAACAAAGCCATTCAGCCTATTATTGAAGGTGCTCTGAGTAACAGGACAATGATGTATGACACAGTATTCAATTGTCTAAAAATAAACTGGCAAATGTTACTTTGTTTGTACATACAACATAACCCAAAAGATTATTCTGAGAGAAGGAGCTGTGACCTTGAGTTGGATCATGTAAAGAGAAACATACTGCATTTATTTCACACTCCGAGTGCCGGTGAGCAAAATTATAATGAGTATTTTTTTTAGTGTAGCAAGTTTTCATTAATATGATTGGAGTTTCACAATCAAAATTTATCATGGCCCATTGGTTATTTTCAGTACCTACTTTATCTGCAGAGATGAGCTTTGTGTTTGTTAGCTTATCAATATGACATTGCATTTGATAGTGTAAACATCTGAATTTAATGCTGATATCAATTCCTCCATCCGAGTTAGAGACCAACAGGAAGAATTAAATTTTCTTTTCACATGTAACTGCATTGCTGGTTAGAGCAGGATTCATTGGTAGGATAACTGACAAGAAACTTTTATTGGCAAGGATATCCACCTAAATTACAGATTAGTTACCAACAGAGCAAATGGATTTTGAAATCTTCTCAGTTTTATGCTTCAGTTTTTTTCTTTATAGTCATTCATGGAATATGGGCAGCACAGGCTGGGGAACAGTTTTTTTTTGCATCCCAGGTAGCTCTTGAATGGAGTTGTCTAGATTGAGAGGACGGTTAAAAGCGCATCACATTGGTGTGGGTTTGGTGTCACATACAGGCCAGATTAGGTAAGGATGGCAAATTTCTTTCTAAAAGGAAACTGGTGAACCAGATGGAGATTTACAACTGACAACAGGAACATCGGAGCAAAAGCACACTATTTACCCCATTGAGGCCACTTGCCATTGAATACGATCATGACTGATTCAAGCGCTCAATGTCTTTTACCCAACCAATCCTTATAAATGTGTACATCATTTACAATCAGAAACCAACCTCTAACTTAGACATACTCAAAATCTGAGCTTCCAAAGTCCTCAGTGGTAGAGAATTACAAAAGTTCAGAGCCCCTTGGTAAAATAATTTCTCCTCATCTTGGACCTATGTGGCACCACCTTATTTTTAAATTGTGATCTCTGGTTCTAGATACCCCAACCAGGGAAAATACCATACCGGCATGTACGTTGTTCTCCCTTTAAATATTTCAAATGTTTCAATGAAGCCATTTCTCAGTCTCTGAAACTCTGGAGGATACAAGCTCAATTTACCCTGTCTGTGTTCATATGAAAGCCCTGTTTTCCCTGGAACGTGATGAACCTTTGTTGCACCTCTGACCAAAACTGAAGAGCGTACTCCAGGTGTAGTTTAACCAAGCACCTATATAATTGAAGCAAGACTTCATTATTTCCAAGCTCAAGTTCTTTTGCAATAAAGGCTATATGTTAACCTTCAGTGAATTGTTTACAAAGTCTGAGTACATCTACACTTTCCAATGTCTTCCTGTTTAAGAAATAAAATAAACACCTGTTTCTCCTACAAGAGTGGACAACCTACTAATTTAAAAGTTTTTCCGAAGATTTGTAGCTCAGACTGTTGATGCAGTTGTTGACTTGCTCGCTGAGCTGGGAAGTTTGTTCATGTACTTAGCAACTCGACGAGCAAGTCAACAACCTAGCCTAATGATTTTTTTAAAAATCACATTGCATCAGCTATGATCATGCTCATTCCTCTTGAAGGTGCTTTACATCTTCCTCACAACATGCATTCCCATTTAGTTTTGCATTAACCACAATTTTAGAAATATTATATTTGATGTCCAAATCATCAATATATATCGTGAACAGCTGGAACCCAAGTACTGATTTTACCAGTCACAGCTCGCCAGTGCAAGAATGACCAATTATTCCCGCTGTTCTTTGTGTCAGCCATTAATCTATATCAGTACATTACCTCCTATCCTTTAAATTTTTCTAACCAGCTTCCTATGGGTCTTTATCAAAAGAGTTCTGAAAAATTGAAGTGTACTACTTCCATTGGCGACATTCAAAAATTTCACACAAGGTTGTTTTACATGTTTTCCCACTTGCAGATCCATTCTGGCTATGTCCAAGCAGATCATTATAAATGAGGTTTCTGTTTAAACTGTCTTTTTTACAATAGATTATAGCTTTTTCCTCAAATTCCAGGCTGACAGTTCTGTAGTTCTCGACTTCTGTCTCGTTCCCTTCTTAAGTAGTGGGGTGACATTTGCACGAATCATGTCAGAATCAGGTTGAAACAATGGCCTGGTGGTATTATCACTGGACTGTTAATCTAGAGACACAGATAATATTCTGGGGAGTCGGGTTGTGGTAGATGGTGGAATTTGAATTCCATAAATATCTGGAATTAAGAATCTCATGATGACTGAATCTATTGTCACTTGTTGGGGAAAAGCCCATCTGGTTCACTAATGTCCTTTAGAGAAGGAAACACCCATCCTATGTGGTCTGGCCTACATGTGACGACAGACCCACAGCAATGTGATTGACTCTGAGCTGCCATCTGGGCAATTAGGGATGGGCAATAAATGCTGCCTGGCCAGTAATGCCCTCATCCAGTGACTGAATAAAGGGGGAAAAAAACCCCATAGAATTTTGGAAGATAACCTCCAATGCATTGACTGTCACTGTGGCCATTGACTTCAACATTCTGGGATGTAGACCATTAGGCCCTGGGAGTTTATCACCTTTCAGCCCCATTAATTTCTCCAGAATAATCATCTTAATGATGTTAATTTCCTTCAACTCCTCAACCTCCCTGCCCACTTGGGATCCATAGCTCTGGTACAGTACATGTATCTTCCTTAGTGAAAATAGCTTCAAATTAATCATTTTGCTTCTCTGTCATTCATCTGTTCTCCATTATACACTCTGCTGACTGCCCAAAATGGACTTATTTTCGTTTTAGCCAATCATTTCCTTTTTATGTATCTATAGTTGCTTTTGAATCAGTATTTATGATTTTTTTGTTGCATTACATTCATACTTTATTCTCCCTTATCAGTTTCTTGCTGCTCCTTTGTTGCACTTAATAACCACCCCCCCCCATCGTCCGAATCACGGCCTTTATAGGCCTTTTTCTTTTAATTTTGTACAACCTAAACTTCCTTCTTAGACAATAGTTACATGGTCAACATAGGACCAGCTTCTTAATTTCAGATTTTTGAATTTGAAATTCATCACCTCCCAAGATGTGAAATAAACTAGTCTGAGACTGAGTAATATTAGTTGTGCTGCACTATTAGTCTAAGGGTATTACCACTAACTCATAACCTCCCATAAATATGAGTTGTCAGTTTATAAAGAGTATATTTGGAGCTGGAGTTGGAATTCCTGAAAGTTACAGATTGCAGTTGTGATGTGATCTTTATGATCAATGCTTACAGGGTATGTGATACAGGAGAAAAAGCAGCAGCTGCCACTGTAGATTTGCAACCACCAAAATGACCAGCTAGAGAGTGGGGAAAAGGTGCATATAGATTTAAGAATTTAATGGGCAGCAGATAGATAATGTGGCATTCAAAGTGGATAGAGAGGTTTCCTATGAATCAAATAATAGCTAGCAAAATGCTAGATAGTTTTTTTTAGAAAATGAATTGCTAAAAGAAATTGTGTCCAATAACAAACCTCTGATTCATTTGGAAACATTTTCAAAATTCTTGGGAATGAATGAGGTAAAACACTCTGGGGGGTTCCTTAAGATCATAAGACATAGGAGTGGAAGTAAGGCCATTCAGCCCAGCGAGTCCACTCCACCATTTAATCATGGCTGATGGGCATTTCAACTCCACTTACCTGCACTCCCCAGAGCCCTTAAATTCTTGATCCTGCAAGGAATTATCAATCTCTGCCTTGAAGACATTTAACGTCCCGGCCTCCACTGTGCTCCTTGGCAATGAATTCCACAGACCCACCACTCTCTGGCTGAAGAAATGTCTCCTCATTTCCATTCTAAATTGATCCCCTCTAACTCTAAGGCTGTGCCCACGGGTCCTCGTGTCCCCACCTAACGGAATCAACTTCCCAGCGTCCACCTTTTCTAAGCCATGCATTATCTTATAAGTTTCTATTAGATATCCCCCTCAACATTCTAAACTCTAATGAGTTTTGAGAAGATTTGTAGCTCAGGTTGAGGTTCTGGATGTGAGTTTGCTCGCTGAGCTGGAAGGTTAGTTTTCAGACGTTTCGTCACCATTCTAGGTAACATCATCAGTGAGACTCTGACAAAGCGCTGGTGTTATGTCCTGCTTTCTTTTTATATGTTTAGGTTTCCTTCGGTTGGTGATGTCGTTTCCCGTTCTTTTTCTCAGAGGATGGTAGATTGATTTGGAGCCAATGCGTTTGTTGATGGAGTTCCGGTTGGAATGCCATGCTTCTAGGAATTCTCGTGCGTGTCTCTATTTGGCTTGTCCTAGGATGGATATGTTGTCCCAATCAAAGTGGTCTCCTTCCTCTTTCTGTATGTAAAGATACGAGTGATAGTGGGTCATGCCGTTTTGTGGCTAGTTGATGTTTATGTATCCTGGTGGCTAGCTTTTGCCTGTTTGACCAATGTAGTTGTCCAATGCAGAAAGCTAGCCACCAGGATAGATGAACATCAACTAGCCACAAAACGACATGACCCACTATCACTCGTATCCTTACATACAGATGAGGAAGGACACCACGTTGATTGGGACAACACATCCATCCTAAGACAAGCCAAACAGAGACACGCACAAGAATTCCTAGAAGCATGGCATTCCAACCGGAACTCCATCAACAAACACATTGGCTCCAAATCAATCTACCACCCTCTGAGAAAAAGAACAGGAAATAACATCACCAACACAGGAAATGACATCACCAACCCAAGGAAATCTAAACATATAAATAGAAAGCGGGACATAACACCAGCGCTTCATCGGACGCTCACTGATGTTACCTAGAATGGTGACGAAACGTCTGAAAATGAACCTTCCAGCTCGGCAAACAAACTCCCATCCAAAACTCTAATGAATACAATCCCAAGATCCTCAGCCGTTCATCGTATGTTAGGCTTACCATTCCAGGGATCGTTCGTGTGAATGTCCACTGGACACACTCCAGTGCCAGTGTGTCCTTCCTGAGGTGTGGGGCCCAAAATTGGACACAGTATTCTAAATAGAACCTAACTAGAGCTTTATAAAGTCTCAGAAGCACATCGCTGCTTTTGTATTCCAACCCTCTTGAGATAAGTGACAACGTTACATTTGCTTTCTTAATCAGAGCGTCAACCTGCAAGTTAATCTTTAGACAATCTTGGACTAGCACTCCCAGATCCCTTTGTACCTTGGCTTTATGAATTTTCTCACCGTTTAGAAAATAGTCCATGCCTGTATTCTTTTTTCCAAAGTGCAAGACCTCACATTGTATCATCCTGCTTCAAATTAAGTAGTTAGGTGTGTTCTTGTTAGGTACAAATTGTAAAGAATATAATTTGCCATGGAATCTCAAACTGAATTTTTAAATTTATTCAGTGCAACACATTACTACAGGCAGAATTTGTCGAAGACAGTGTAGAATGAGGTTTACATTACTGAAGGCAGATTTAAGAAATCAGTGAAAGGGAACAATCCAGGCAGAAAGATAGTCATGGTTGAGATAGAGAGTGAGAGAGAGAAGTCTGAAGTACAACCAAAACGAAACATTGAAAGAACATCCAAAAGCATTAACTTTGTTGAAGCTCAGCAATGTTGTCTGATGTTAGGATTCATTTTTAATTATAAAAGCATGATCTAAGTCAATTACAATTATAGATTGAGTTTAAGAAAATCAGTTTAATAATTTAATAGTCCTGATTGGTTGGAAGACTCATTCCAGGTACAAATATGCTTTCATGAGTTTTTAATAATTTATTAAGTTTTTCATAATAAGTACAAAAATAAAGAGCTTAATAAAAACACTGGCTTTCAAGTGATCCACTTCTTGATGCCAGTTTGTGACACTGATTGACTGGGTACAGGTCTCTTGCTCTGTTCCTTTCATGAAATTCTCCTTCTGTCTTCAATTTTCTTTTCTGGTGTATCAAACCATCAAGAATCACCAGTTATTAACCTTTACCTCCTCCCACTCCATGCTGGTCAAAGGCATCTTAAACAGTATTGGGTGTATTAATGCATGAACAGTGCTTGAACAAGTTTCTTTAAAAGTGGAGGTCATCTTAGCGCTATCACTTTCTCCTGTCCATGATTAATTCTTTGACATGCCAATTACTTTTTAAGATCATCCTTTTTGTATCAGATTGTCCCCCTCAGTATGGCAACTCTGTAGATTATTTGCAATAAATGGTAGCACCAATTAAACAATTTGTGTATCTGCTTTTAATACATAGTGCCAACTGTTCTCTACCTCCAATGACTTAATATCATCCCAAATATCCTAACTGATACATCCAAATGTTCTCCAAATCTTCTATGAGAAATGGGTCTGGCTTGACATTCCCTGCCTACCCTGTATCATGAAGATGCTGTTTGACTTAAGGTGCTTTCGACATTACTGAAGGAGCCATGATCAGCATCTCCTGCCATTATTGTGTAACTCTGTCTTAATGGGAAAAAGTAGGAGTGAAATAGCAATCTGACTGTGATTGCAACTCCTCAGAAAACCCAGCCCATTGTACATTGAGTGTCGGAGCCTTCCATTTCTGATTGCAGCAGCGGC
This sequence comes from Stegostoma tigrinum, assembly GCF_030684315.1. Classification (NCBI taxonomy): domain Eukaryota; kingdom Metazoa; phylum Chordata; class Chondrichthyes; order Orectolobiformes; family Stegostomatidae; genus Stegostoma; species Stegostoma tigrinum. Next base: position 59,883,807 of record NC_081363.1, on the reverse strand, counting down.
GCGAGTGGGAGCTTGGACCAGGGGCTTGTCGGGAAGCCGGTGAGTCAGAGATTTTGAATCTTTAAAAAGCTTACCTTGATCAGCAGCACCTCGGAGCAGAGGTTTCTGGGAAAGGAGTGACTTTTTGTTTTACATCCCTCAGCTATATAAGTGATTGTTGTGTAAACCAGAGACCCCACCCTTGTAGGGCCTCCCACCCACCCACCTCCTCTAACCTTATACATCAGGGACAAATCAAGGTAAGCTTCTCTTTTTTTTAAACTTTGTTTAGGGGATTAGCAGGGATGGCAGTGCAGGTAGAGGAATGTTCCTCCTGCATGATGTATGTGGTGAGGGACGCCATTAGTGTCCCATCCAAATATGTCTGCAGGAAGTGCACCCAACTCTTACTCCTCCAAGACCGCGTTAGGGAACTGGAGCGGGAGCTGAATGAACTTCGGATCATTCGGGAGGCTGAGTCAGTGATAGACAAGAGTTTCAGGGAAGTAGTTACTCCTAAGCATGAAGAAAGCTGGGTAACTGTTAGAAGGGGGAGAAAGCAGTCACTGCAGGGGATCCCCTGAAAAACAAGTATACCGTATTGGATACTGTTGTGGGGGAACGACTTACCAGGGGCATGCAGTAGGGTGTAGGTCTCTGGCACAGAGTCTGTCCCTCTTGCACAGAAGGGAAGGGGGGATAGGAAGAGAGCGATAGTCATTGGGGACTTAATAGTTAGAGGGACTGATAGAAGGTTTGCCGGGAACGAAAGAGACTCTCGGTTGGTGTGTTGCCCCCCAGGTGCCAGGGTCCGTGATGTCTCGGATCGTGTCTTTGGGCTCCTGAAGGGAGAGGGTGACCAGCCCCAAGTCGTGGTCCACATAGGCACCAACGACAGAGATAGAAAGAGGGATAGGGATGTCGGGCAGGATTTCAGGGAGCTAGGGTGGAAGCTGAGAGCTAGAACAAAGAGTGGTTATCTCTGGTTTGTTACCCGTGCCACGTGATAGTGAGGCAAAGAACAAGGAGAGATTTCAGCTGAACATGTGGCTGCAGGGATGGTGCAGGAGGGAGGGCTTCAGGTACATGGACAATTGGGGCTCATTCTGGGGAAGGTGGGACCTCTACAAACAGGACAGTCTCCACTTGAACCAGAGGGGCACTAATATCCTGGGTGGGAAATTTGCGAGTGCTATTCGGGTGGATTTAAACTAGCTTAATGGGGATGGGAAACTGAGGTGTAGTCCTAGTACACAAGAGGATGAGCGTACGGAGCACATGGTCAGGACCTCACTGTCACAGGAGTGTGCTGGCAGACAGCAAGCTGGATTAAACGTGTCTACTTTAATGCTAGGAGTATCCGGAATAAGGTAAGTGAGCTTGCAGCTTGGATAGGTACCTGGGACTTCGATGTTGTGGCCATTTTAGAGACATGGACAGAGCAGGATCAGGAATGGATGTTGCAGGTTCCAGGGTTTAGATATTTCATTAAGGTCAGGGGAGGTGGTAAGAGAGGGGGAGGTGTGGTGTTGTTGGTCAAGGACAGTATAACGGTGGCTGAAAGAACTTTTGATGAGGACTTGTCTACTAAGATGGTATGGGCTGAGGTTGCCGAGGAAGGTTTATCGACTGAGTCAGTATGGGTGGAAGTTAGGAACAGCAAGGGAGCAGTCACCTCACTGGGGGTTTTCTACAGACCCCCAAATAGCTGTAGGGAGATCAAAGAACTTATAGGCTGGCAGATTGTTGAAAAGTGCAAACGTAGCAGTGCTGTTGTTGTGGGTGACTTCAACTTTCCCAATATAGATTGGAACCTCCTTAGCGCAGATGGTTTGGATGGAGCTGTTTTTGTCAGGTGTGTTCAGGAGGGTTTCCTTACTCAGTATGTGGACAGGCCGACGAGGGGAGAGGCCATTTTGGATTTGGTGCTCGGCAATGAGCCAGGACAGGTGTCAGATCTCGTGTTGGGAGAACACTTTGGCGAGTGACCACAACAGCCTCACATTTACCATAGCCATGGAAAGGGAAAGGAGCAGTTACCAGGGGAAGATAATTAACTGGGGAAAAGGAAACTATGAGTTGGGAAGTACAAATTGGGAGCAATTGTTCCACAGAAAGGGCACAGCAGACATGTGGAGGCTACTTAAGGAGCAGTTGTTGCGAGTGATGCATGAATTTGTTCCTCTGAGACAGGTAAGAAGGGGTAAGATTAAGGAGCCTTGGATGATGGGAACAGAGATGCTCCTCATCAAAAAGAAAAAGGCAGCTTACGCAAGGTGGAGGAAGCAAGGATCGAGCACAGCTTTAGAGGATTACAGGCTTGCTCGGAAGGAGCTCAAAAGTGGACTGAGGAGGGCCTGGAGGGGGCACAAAAAAGGCTTGGCAGGAAGGATTAGGGAGAACCTGAAGGCATTTTATTCATACGTGAGGAATAAGAGAATGATCAGGGAGAGCATAGGGAACTTGTGCGTGGAGTCTGAGCAGATAGGGGAGGGCCTAAATGAGTTTGTTGCTTCGGTTTTCTCTACGGAAAGGGACCTTGTTGTGAATGGGAACTTTGAGGAGCAGGAAAACAGGCTTGAACAGATCGAGATTGAGGAAGTTGATGTGTTGGAAATTTTGGCAAACATTAAGATTGATAAGTCCCCAGGGCCAGACCAGATTTATCCTAGGTTGCTCCGGGAAGCGAGAAAGGAGGTTGCTAAGCTGCTGGCGAAGATCTTTACTTCCTCACTCTCCACGGGAGTCGTACCGCAAGATTGGACGGAGGCAAATGTTGTTCCTCTTTTCAAGAAAGGGAATCCCTGGAAATAACAGACCAGTCAGTCTTACGTCTGTGGTCAGCAAGGTTTTGGAAAGAATTCTGAGGGATAGGATTTATGACTCTTTGGAAAAGCATAGCATGATTAAAGGGAGTCAGCGTGGCTTTGAGGGGCAGGCCATGCCTTACAAATCTTATTGAGTTCTTTGAGGAAGTCACGAGACAGATCGACGAGGGTCAAGCAGTGGATGTGGTGTACATGGACTTCAGCAAGGGGTTTGATAAGGTTCCCCATGGCAGGCTCATTCATAAAGTCAGGAGGTGTGGGAGACAGGGTGATTTGGCTGTGTGGATTCAGAATTGGTTAGCTGACAGGAGGCAGAATGTGATTGTAGATGGTAAGTATTCTGCCTGGAGGTCAATGCTGAGTGGTGTGTCGCAGGGATCTGTTCTTGGGCCTCTGCTCTTTGTAGTTTTTATAAATGACTTGGATGAGGAGGTTGAGGGGTGGGTTAGTATGTTTGCTGATGACACAAAGGTTGGAGGTGCCGTTGATAGTATCGAGGGCTATTGCAGGCTTCAGCGAGACATTGACAGAATGCAGAGCTGGGCTGAGAAATGGCAGATGGAGTTCAACCTGGATAAATGTGAAATGATGCATTTTGGAAGGTCGAACTTAAATGCCGAATATAGGATTAAAGGGAGGATTCTCGGCAGTGTGGAGGAACAGTGGGATCTTGGTGTTCAAGTGCACAGCTCCCTCAAAGTTGCCACGCAGGTGGATAAGGTTGTTAAGCAAGCATATGGTGTTTTGGCTTTCATTAACAGGGGGTTTGAGGTTAAGAGATGCGAGGTTATGCTGCAGCTCTACAAAACCCTGGTGATACCACACTTGGAATATTGTGCCCAGTTCTGGTCGCCCTATTATAGGAAAGATGCGGAGGCTTTGGAGAGGGTGCAAAGGAGGTTTACCAGGATGCTGCCTGGATTGGAGGGCTTGTCTTACGAGGAGAGGTTGACTGAGCTCGGACTTTTCTCTCTGGAGAGAAGGAGGAAGAGAGGTGACCTGATCGAGGTGTACAAGGTAATGAGAGGCATGGATAGAGTCGATAGCCAGAGACTTTTCCCCAGGGCAGGATTGACTGCCACGAGGGGTCACAGTTTTAAGGTGTTAGGAGGAAAGTATAGAGGAGACGTCAGAGGGAGGTTCTCCACCCAGACAGTTGTGAGCGCATGGAATACTTTGCCAATGGTAGTCGTGGAAGCAGAGTCATTAGTGACATTTAAGTAAGTGACTGCTGGACATGCACATGGACAGCAGTGAATTGAGGGGAATGTAGGTTAGGTTATTTTATTTTCGGATTAGGATTATTCCACGGCACAACATCGTGGGCCGAAGGGCCTGTACTGTGCTGTACTGTTCTATGTTCTATGTTAAATGAGCATATAGATGAAAAATGGCAATGGGTCAAGGACACCTTTGCTGTCCACAGAGAGTCTGCAAAAATCTCCATCAGTTTATGGACATACCCTGGACTTAAAACCCTCTGGAGACAGAAGTTGTGGAAATTACATTGCATTAAATTCACTGAACGTTTGGGACTCCAGAAACCATGGGCAGCAACTGAGTGGCAGATTGGGACAGACTGGGGAAACATGCAAGCCCAGTGGCAGATGTCTGGAACAGGAGTTAGTTTGTAGATTCTAAAAGGAAGACCTGCTTTCAAGCCCCAGCTTAAATAATTGAAGCTAGACTGCACGAAACAAAAGCTACAACAACTTTGGACCTTCTGGAACATAGAGGTAGAAAGCCATTCAATTTTCCAGCCAGTGCTCGGGCACAGAAATACCAAACATTCCACTCCATCATGGTACATGCAAACCTCTTCCAATTTTAGATAACAAAGTGTGGAGCTGGATGAACACAACAGGCCCAGCAGCATCTTAGGAGCACGAAAGCTGATGTTTTGGGCCAAGACCCTTCATCAGAAAAGGGGGAGATGGAGTGGATTCTGAAATAAATAAAGAGAGAGGGGGAGGTGGACCGAAGATGGATAGAGGTGAAGATAAGTAGAGAGGAGAGTAGGGGGGTGGAGGTAGGGAGGGGATAGGTCAGTCTGGGGAGGATGGACAGGTCAAGGGGGCGGGATGAGGTTAGTAGGTAGGAAATGGAAGCGTGGCTTGAGGTGGGAAGAGGGGATAGGTGAGACGAAGAACAGGTTGGGCTGGTGGGGACGAGCTGGGCTGGTTTTGGGATGCAGTGGGGTGGGGGGGGTGGATTTTGAAGCTGGTGAAATCCACATTGATACCATTGGCCTGCAGGGTTCCGAAGCGGAATATGAGTGGCTGTTCCTGCAACCTACGGATGGCATCATTATGGCACTGCAGGCGGCCCAGGATGGACATGTCATCTAAGGAATGGGAGGGGGAGTTGACGTGGTTCGCAAATGGGAGGTGCAGTTATTTATTGCGAACCAAGCATAGGCGTTCTGCAAAATAGTCCCCAGGTCTCCACTTGGTTTCCCTAATGTAAAGGAAGCCACACCGGGTACAGCGGATGCAGTATACCACATAGGCGGATGTGCAGGTGAACATATGCTTGATGTGGAAAGTCATCTTGGGGCCTGGGATAGGGGTGAGGGAGCTGGTGTGGGGACAGGTGTAGCACTTCCTGCGGTTGCAGGGCAAATTGCCGGGTGTGATGGGGTTGGAGGGGAGTGTGGAGCGGACAAGGGAGTCGCGGAGAGTGTGGTCTGTCCGGAAGGCAGAGAAGGACGGTGTCGGAAAAATGTTTTTAGTGGTGGTGTTGCGTTGTAGATGGAGGATGATGCGTTGTATCCTGAGGTTGGTGTGGTGGTATGTGAGATCTAGGGGGATTCTCTTTTGGCTCTGGAGGTTGGTGGGGTGGTATGTGAAGGGTCTTGGCCCGAAACATCAGCTTTTGTGCTCCTGTGATGCTGCTTGGCCTGCTGTGTTCATCCAGCTCCACACTTTGTTATCTCAGATTCTCCAGCATCTGCAGTTCCCATTATCTCTTCCACTTTTATATGTAGAACATACACATCCCTATTCAGACTTGAATGAATGCCCATCCAAGGGAAATAATGGACATTCTAAAACCATTTAAATCATTGACCTCAGTTGCAAAACCAGTTGTACCTACTCCAGTGACCAGGACGCTCAGTCAGCCCTGAAGTGGAACAATAGCTCAGCAGATTTGGTGGGAGATAAGTTGGGGGGGGGCCTACAGTTTGGTGCAACTGGAGACCCCAAGCCCAGCACTGGGCATTGCAATACCAGCACTGCACCCAGATTCCAACCCGTTGTGCTCTCCTAGGTGAGCTCCACGAGAAAAGTTGAAGAGTCTGAGCAAGAAGCAGGCCCTGTTCATGAAGGAGAGCAGCCCTTGCAACCACTGAACACCAATAACCAACCATGAACCTCCATTCATTCACTAGAAGTGACTAAAGGCATACAGACACTCAAGACACAGAGCAGGGCAATGCCAACAACATCCATCACCATCCAAGACAACAACCCGCTCACAAGAACCATAAGAATAGAAAAGAAAACCCAAAAGGTACTCACCTAACTGGTTGAATGTGTCCAACTGCATCAGCGGACACCACTTGGACTGACTGTTATTGGTACTCGCAGCCCTTCGGAGTTCCAGCTATAGCAAGAGACTATGGACAAGAGCCAGTCAAAATCAGGTTTCGTTTCACAGGTGACACTGTCAGCCATCGAGATCTTCTAACCCAGCTTGGCTAGTCTTAGATAAGGGAAGGTAAGGTTTGGGACTAATGCTCTAGGGCACCCTTCAGCAGGGGCAGCAGGTAAACTCCCTCTTCACTGCCTGCTAGGACAGTTAACAACCAGTGTGTCTATGTATCAGGTCTTGGCTGCAAGGCTTAACTGGGATAATAAAATGTGAGGCTGGATGAACACAGCAGGCCAAGCAGCATCTCAGGAGCACAAAAGCTGACGTTTCGGGCCTAGACCCTTCATCAGATGAAGGGTCTCTGATGAATGGTCTCGGCCCGACACGTCAGCTTTTGTGCTCCTGAGATGCTGCTTGGCCTGCTGTGTTCATCCAGCCTCACATTTTATTACCTTGGAATTCTCCAGCATCTGCAGTTCCCATTATCTCTAGGCTTAACTGGGAGTCATGTTAACTGGGAGACAGGTCTCAGTCAGAATAGCCAGGTTTTGATATTCACTTTCTGGTTTTCTGTAAATATATTCAGTTTGCTTGTTTTTTTTTCAATAAAAAACAGATTTTTTTGCCTCTGAAGCAACTGCCTGCTGTGTTTTCCAACGCACCACATTCTACTACATAAGCCCAGTGTCAGAACCAGAGTGCTGGTGAACATAAACCAGACAGACTCCCTACACTGGCTTCTTATTTATCCAAACATATAAATCACAAGCAGAATTATGCCATTCAGCCCTTTGACCCTGTTATGCCATTCAGTAAGTTTATGGCTGATCTGATTGTAGCATCAAATCTACATTCTTGTCTACCATTAATATCCCTTCACCCTCTTGCTTAAGAATCTCTGTACCTCTAAATTAAAAATATTCAAGGAATCTGCCACCTCTACCATTTTAAGGAACAGAGTTCCAAAGACTGATGATCTTCTGAGAGAATGAAAATTCATCTGATTTCTGTTTTAAAAGTATGGCACTTGACTTTTAAGCAGTGCCTCTTAGTTTTAGATTCTCCCATTAAGAGGAAGCATCCTATCCATGCTTCTTGCCCTGTCAAGACTCCTCAGGTTCTGGTATGTTTCAATCAAGTCATGTCTTACTTTTCCAAACTGCAATGTTTCAAGTCTAGCCTGTCCAATATTTCTTCATAACAACCTGCCAAATCTAAATATTAATGTAGTGAACCTTCCCTGAACTACTTACAATACATTTGCATACTTTTACTAATAAGATGACCAATACTGCACACGCTGTTTCAAATGCGGACACACCAAGGTCCTTTAACTCAAGCTGGATTTGGAATCTTGCTCCCCAAGTCAGATGACAGATGTTGAAAGAGAACAATTTAATCAATTATGCCAAAAATCTTTAGACAAGTAAAGAAGGATGAAGATTGATAGTTTACCACGATCAGTAACATATATCGTCATAACAATTCAGGTAGCAAAAATAATTGATATATCAGAAAATGTTCATTCAACCTCAGAACAGTCTATTTAGTATATGCTTGCATCCTAAATCTAACATCATGAATGAGAAAACAAAATAGTGAATGTTTATCAGTGTCCTCAGAAAAAAAACATGTTCTTCAGTGCAACTTTCTAATTGCTAGCTAATTGAACCAACTTGATCCGACATCTGAAGAAGCATTTTGGCTAATTGCTTCTATTTTTTAAAAAAAAAGCTGTTTGCATTAATTCAAATAATAATAATGTTATGTAAAATGACAGCAGCTGCTAACCAACTGTTCATTTAGCCAGGGCTTTCCTGATTATGCAGTTCATCAGAATAGTTAAATCAATTTCACATAAAGTTAAGCTTTTGGAGGCCTGAGTATTGGTTATACTAAAAATGTTCTTTTTCCATCAAGAAAGACATTGAAGTTCAACATTTCTAAATTTACCAATAAGGAAATTCAAACATATAATTTTGTACCACAATCACTGCACGACTTTAACTGCAAGTACTAGAACCAAAGAGCAACTGATCACAAACCATCTGAAAAATGTTACTTCAACATTTCTAACACTGCTTGCAAGCACTGAACCAGTACTAAATTCTAAAGACTTATTGAGTTCAAAAATTCTCAATTTACTATAATGCGTTGCAGATACTGGAATTTCTCATATCATATCTTTGTTTCCTATTAAAAATGTTTTGAAGTACAGTTAAGCTCTTTTTAAAATTCACTCATGGAATGAGTGTGTGACTGGCAATTTCAGAGTCAACCACATTGCTACTAGGCTGGAGTCACATGAGGATAAGGGATTTCCCTCCCTGAAAGACATTAGTGAGCCAGATGCATTTTTTTCCCCCCAACACTTGACAATGGATTAATGATCATCACTAGACTCCTAATTCCAGGAATTTTCTCTCCCATTGAATTCAAATTCTGCCATTTGTCATGGTGGAATTCAAACCCAGGTCCCCAGGACATTACCAGGGTCTCTGGATTAATTGTCCAGTGATAATACCACTAGGCTATAGCCTTCTTATGATAGTTACAATGAATTAACATTTGCAATAGTTTTTGCCTTGCAGTCTTAACAAGTTATTTGATTCACAGTATTTCATTTCATGAATATTTCAAGTTGTGTAATTAAGTTTCCAATATAAAACTTGCACTTGTCTTTTCTGGATGAGGATGGCCAGTTTCCTTCCCTGAAAAATATTAGTGAACCAGGTGTTTTTTTTTAAGAGCGATACTTTCACGGTTGTCAGTAGATTCGTAATTTCAGGGTTTTTTAAAAATTGATTTCAAATTCCACTGTCTGCTGTCTCCAGAACTTTAATGAGCTTTTTGGATTAATAAAATAGTGACAATACCAGTACACCATTACCTCCCCTAGTTCCTAAGTGCACATAGCTGATTCATTGCCAGCAAGCTTTTGCTACTTGTGCATATGATGACATAACTTTAATACTGGAATTTGAAAGCCTTGATCATCTTCAAATCATTAAGAATATTGTTGACAAAGGAACATGCATGGAATTTGCTGAGAAAGGAGATGTGGCTGTAGTACCTGGTTCATTTAGGTATGTGGTTGAAGAGTTTCAGGGCAGAGGAGATTACCAGAGGGTTGCAGTGGGAAAGGATCCAGAGGGAGGACAGCTTCTTCAAGGTGGGCATTTCCAGAAGAGGCTTCGCAGTGGGGTTATAACTCACTCAGTGATAGCAAGAACTGCAGATGATGGAGTCAGAGACAACATAGTGTAGAGCGGGAGGAGCACAGCAGATCAGGCAGTATCAGAGGAGCAGGAAAGTTTACATTTCAGGTCAGGACCCTTCAGAAAATTCTCCTTTTGCTGTTTTATCCATTAACAGTGCAAAGTGATCAAATGAAATGATGTACATTTTATTGTTGTGCATTGGGATTATTTAAGATTGTTGGGTAAAAAGTAGTACTGTGGCTAATGTTAATTACTTAGAATGCTGAAGGCATCATTTGGGTGTTAGTAGTGCCCTTCTACTTAAAGTCATGTGTAGAAATTCACAGATTACGACATGTAAATGAATTGTTATTTAAGCAGCTGTGGATATGGGAGCTCATTTCCAAACCATGGTGTTACAAAAATTGAATGACAGCAAGCAAAACTGCAGTAATTACAAAACTATGCCCAGAGGCTTTCTATGACTAAAATAAGTTAGGAAATTGCCTTTAGTTCCTTTAAAACTGATGTCCTTGTAGAACCAATCTTCCTTCCAAAACAAGGCAACAATTCCCACCAAGCATAATTGCATCCATTTAGGTTTGGTTCATAATTCACATTGACATCTATGTTCCCGGAACAGTGAAAGATTTAAACAAAAAAAGGAAAAGCTTGCTAATTTATTCTGTATCTTTAAAGAAATTCACTTTTTATTGTTTAAATATTATTGCAGTTTTCTTAAAAACAGACGTACAGGATGCTAGTTTATGGCAGGTGGGCATCATCTCCCTTTGTAAATTTAGCCAAAATTATTCACAATTTCAGGCCTTCTGAGATAGACAAATCAGCCAAACTTGTTGAAATAAAAGTGTATATTAGAATATCCTACACAATACTGGCATTGAATATATCATTTTGTATCTTTTGATTTTTTTTGGAGACATTATTCACATCTTACTTGTGGTTAGAATTCGGCTGAACCACTAACGTATTGCTGAAGGGAATACCATGAAAGTCTACCTTTTGGTATATCTTAAGAACAGAAAATTTCCCAAGCGACTTCTATATGATTTTTTTTGTTATGAATTAGCAAACAATTTTGTGCATTATATGCACACCTTATTTTCAGTTTCCTCAAAATGTAATAATTGCAAAAAACACTTCTGTTTGCATTTAAGCTCCCAATCAGGTTTAAAAGTTCAATGCACATTATTTGGTAAAGTTCAATGCACATTATTTGGTAATTTTACTTATAAGATGCTTAAATTAATTTATTGATTTGGAAATTTTCTACTGAAATTTAAGATTGTGCCAAACTGTCTTCCTTAACATCACCAAACAAGGAAGCAGAATCAAGCTGTAGTATGAAACAGAATTAACGAAAGAAGAATAGGGATCCTGTTATAATGGGTCTTTGCCATTGCTATTTTCCAGCCAGTATTTAAGGATAGAACTTCTGCCCATTACAATTGTATGATCTCAGGGTGGACAGAGATTTTGAAGTGGCCATGCTGACCATTTTCATTTCTGTACTGTCTTTAGGATTTGGTGTAGGACCAGTGGAAGTTATGATCAGTGAAGAGAACATTTTTGTGCCAGATGGGTGGTGGTCATTTGGACTTTGAAATGCTGCAGTTATGTGGTGTAGTTGACTTGTTGGTAGTCTTGGAAAGTTTAGAATTAGTGCTGGTGCACACCAGTGACTTCGAATTCAAGTTGATTGCTGGGAGTAAACCTTCAGGATTTGAGAGAGTTTGTCATCAAAACTAAATGGTTTAAATTCATAATAAAGTCATTTGGTTCCAAAATGCATTAATGGACTTTAATTCTGAAAATTGTAACTAAAAGATTGCAGGAGGAATGTATATTAATTCATAAAGCCACCAGAACTACAAAAAAAAGAGATACCTGTTCCATTTGGAATGGACTTCACATGAACCGCACTGAAATCAAGCTTCCAGCAGACTTTGGCATATTGTGAAGGTTTTAAATGTCGTAACAAATGGCTTTGAAGAAGGCAGGTGTATTCAAGTGAGATGAGATTTAGAAAATTAAATCAAGGACAGGCAACAGTGCAGGGCTATGATATGAATAATGATAACCAATGGGTGACTGGAAAGCAGTGTGTACAAACATAAAATAGTGCACTAATACATGGTCAAACTGATTAAAAATAGTAAAAGAAAGATAGAAGAAATTGAATCTCTTGTTTTTTTGATCAGTGTAATTTTTGTTAAGTTTCGTGGAGGAATTTAATCCACAAGGCCCAACTAGTTTTCTCAAGCTATCATCGAAGATTCTCCTCATTAATCACCACTACCTCCTCTTGAACCCCTCTCATCCAGTGCCAACTCGAATCGGCCACTCGCTGTAACCAGAAAATCTTACCACTGCTAGGATACCCTAGAATGACCATCAACTCACGACACCTTTAAAAGTGTGTTGTGAATCTGGGCAAATTCTGGCCGACTGGAGCCACACTGCACAGTTTGTGACATTTGTCCCCGATTGGGCAGAGAAAAGGAAATTGGTGTCCCACTTTGTGGACAGATAATGGCAATTCTCTGCACCTCTTTACCCCTCCAGGACTGACAGGTAATTGCACAACAACCGACCCCACCAGCCTGATTTGAGATTGCCAGTCATACCTTCTTAAAGAATTCCCAACAGCGCAGGATGAAGATCAATAACCTTCCCTCCTCTGCCAGGAGAATTGCCACCATCTTTTCTCCACTACCTTACACTCATCCTTGGATTACACCCACCTCCTACTAATACACTACTATTTTCACGATCAGATGCATCCCTGAAATCCCACTCGCCCACCCACTACAAACCCTGTATGGCCTCTGCAACTACTTCTCATTTACTTGGGATATCTCACCACCTTGGCCCTGGTACTGGTGCAGGTGTGCTCACAGTTGTGCCAGCCAACTTCACCTTTCGTAATCACTCCCTTTTTCTCAGTACAGGAGAGAACAACCCAGAATAGTGCAGAAAGGGAGAAAACGGTAGTGAGGTGCCCAACATACAGTTCCTCACCTGTTACAACCCAACTGTCCAAGCTGCTGATGATCACGTCCAAGCCCCTGGACTGATATCGGAAGCTACCCTGCACTTATTGTGCCAGTACTGCTGCCTGCAGAGTGTCTCCCTTGATCTGTTTGTGAATTCGACTCCCCTCTGATTTTGAGAAATTGTCATTCATTAAAACATGTGCCAGTATCACATGTCACACTGACATGGCACATATATGCCCACATTGTTGGGTACTGACTGCTGATAACCAGAACATACTGCCTAATCTTGCATCGGAGATAAAAAGGCAAAGATTGGTACAGCAGGGAGAGGCATGCATGTGGGCAACGTGAGCAAACACCAAGAAAGCCAGTGTTAGGACCTGAGAGGCAGCCTGATCCAGTCTGTCTTTGCAGGCACAAAAAATAAAAAGCAGCGTAACAATAATAGTTGGCAGTGACCTCCAAAATGCAGCATTGAAGTGCAGAGGTGTATAGTAACTAAACCTGAAATACAGCATTATGTGGAGAGATTGCCTTGTGTGATATGCAAGGTCCATATGCAAGTTGTTCGTGGAGTATGCTCTGAGATGTTGATTCTGGATGTCTGCGATGACAATCCAGAGGCACAAGCAGGCAAGCGAGTTGAGAGCTGGAGTCAGAATCCTCAGGCATACATATTGGGAATCCTTGGCATGGTAAACTCAGAATTTTCATATTAATGAGGTGAGATTAAGGGTTAAATGAGGATGATTAGGAGTAATGATCCCAGTTACTCGCAAACATACCAATCCCTTTCGAGAAGCTCATTTTGATATCTAGAATTTCTGTGGGAAAATTCAGCTAGGTGGTTCTGACATTGAGAAAGGCTCACTTGACTTTTCATGCAGATGTCCCAGATTTTTCATCATGGCCCATTCAGAGCCCAGCATTAAAGCTATCTTATCTGACATGCTGCACGCATAATAAGATTGGCTAATTGATAGCTCAAGAAATTAACGCAGTATTGTAACCATTGCTACAGTATGGGTTTGCTTTACACCCAGAGTTAGGCAGCTCAGGAGATACCCTGGTTTGGTGAAACTGCCTTGCAAAATATTCATGAATAGTGTGATTCACAGTTTGGAGAGGGGATTGTTGGGATAGAGTCAAGCCTGTTGCCCCTGAATGCAGATCAGGTGTGGTCACAGGGGATTGCATTCTAATGAGGGTGAAAGGTTGAGAAGCCACACACCATTTGTGGCTCACCAAGTTAGTTAACAATAATATCAAGTTGACAGAGAAGGCATTCCAGACCATAAAGATTAGAAGTCCCAGCTCAATTCTCTGAGATGTTTTCCAGTTGTCTTGTTAAGTGTTAGCCCCTTTATCCCTAACCCTCACATTTCAGCTGCAGCCTACCCACTCCCCATGACAACCTCTATACGCCTCTTACTCACCCTGCCATCTTGCATCTTTGACCCACACACCTTGGCTGTTTACAGCCATCATGTCTGTTGCCCATCTCCCACAGCCATTGAAACCTCTCTGCCAACTTGTACACCATATGTATCCCATGACTCATTAAAAGGGGGTCCCATGCCAACTTACTTCTCGTTCAGATTAACCTATGCCCTTGCCCCTTCCAGGCTAACTCACCTAGTATCTACCATTTGCCATGGGAGAACATTAATTATATTATCTCAACATGATTCCTAAAGATTACAGCTTTAGAATAATAAAACCAACAACTATTTCATGAAATTCACTCAAAGTTAATTCTTTACCCAAAACCAACACCCATATATTTATGACCCTAAAGCAAAGGCAGAAACCTTTAACAGTGTCTGAGCTGTCAAACTGTGAATTTACAGCTCTCCTACTGGGATAACATAAGTTGGGGAAAGTAGCCAACCATTAATAATGATGTAATTACAGATCTTTTAGTTATTAAATGCTATAATTATGGTAACTGTTGGGACATTTTTTTTGCATTTGCTTTTAGAAATCTAATTAAAACCCAGCATATGGTTCTGAAGACATTAGATATGAAGGGAGTCTGCTGATGGAAAGATTAGTCTTAAGTGAAGGGTTTAAGCCCAAAATATCAACTTTCCTGCTCTTCTGATGCTGCCTGACCTATGTTCCTCCAGCTCCACAGTGTTGACTGAGATTGGCGTAATAGTAAGAAATTACCTGGACTTAGATCAAGATACAAGACATTGACAGTCAATAGAGACTACAAGAGCCAAGAAAAGACAAATCCTTCAGGAGAAACTAGCCAAACTAACCCACCAAAATAACAACAGAGCAGACACCTGGATAAGAAACCTTTTGCACAGGAAACTGACAGAACATCATGGGGAATTCCTAATAAAGACACACAGGAGAGCCACGCACACTGACCAAGTTTCTGAATTTCAACAGCAACCACCCTAACACCTACAACAAAGTTATATGACAGCATTATTTAAACTGGCAATAACATACTGCAGCAGCACAGATCTACATCAAAAAAAGAAGAGTACCTCTTCCAAGTATTGAAGGACAACAGATACCCAAAAAAAAAACTGGGTCAGATGATGTCTATTACATGAACACCAGGAAGATACTGCATGCACTAACACACATCATGCTACCATACATCAAGAACACATCTGAACTGACCACAAAACTCTTATGACCACTAGGCATCAAAACAGCACACAAACCCACATAAACCCCACTCTAACTGTTAACCTGAACCAAACACCCGTTACCCACAACAGACAGGGCCAACATAATATACAAGATCCCCTGCAAAGACTACAACAAACATTACATTGGACAGATAAGAGTGTACGAATATCAACTAGCAACAAAAAGACACGACTAGTGCTCACTCACATCCATCCACGTGGATAAGGAAAGCCACCAGTTCGATTGGGACAGGCCAAACAGAGACAAGCATGGAAACTCCGAGGCCTGGTTCTCTACTAAGAGCATCAACAAACTCAGAGCTAGACCCTACGTATGCACACACCCCACTGCAAAGGAAAACCAAAAACCTAGCTCGACTGACCGTAGTGTTTAAGTAAACAGGCAGGAAAACACAAGAATGCTTCACTGGAGGCCACACCAATAGCGTTACCAAGCACGGTAATGAAACATCTGCAGAACAACAAACCAGCTCGGACTGCCAACCAACCAACCACAACCTGAGCGACAAATCTACTCAAAAGCCTTAAAAACAAGATCAGTTCAAGCAAAATAATAAATAGCAGAGGAAGGATGTCACTTGTAAGAGTGATTTATAGACCCCTCAACATTGACTACACTGCAAAACATATGTATGCATCAAGAAATGATGATGAATTGTAGGAACAGTACCATATAATCACAGGTGATTCTTTTGAAAACAAGTGGGGAGTCATTAGCTTAAGGATCTAAGATTTCAGGAGATACTATATGGGAAGAACTGCAGCAGTTCCTCTTCTTATGATGAAGATTTTCAGGCAGATAATTTAAAATTGAACAGTTTCATTCAATATGGATTTGCAGCAATGTGGCAACAGATCTCCAAGTATTTGAAACAACATAAATTAGTTGAGCCGCAGTGACTGCATTAGAAACAATTGTGTACCTCATTACCTGTGATCTTCCACTTTCCTGAAAAGAATGCTTAGGATAGCAGTTCTTGTTTAGAAATGGAAAGTAGCTCTTACTTTTAATTCTGTTGCTAACTCATTCCTGCTGTCTTATAGCAATTTAAAATATAGTGGTTCAAGGAAATTAGTGCGTTCCTTAAGGCTTTAAGCTGAATGGAGTAGTAATTATTGGGAATACTAATGAGTTGTTTAATTCTGCTTGACAGTTCAAAGATTCTAAACACAAACATAAATATGGCAGGTAATGCTACAACATGACTGCATCACCTAATAAAGGAACTAGTCAGAATGAAGAGGAGCACAAAACTAATCTTGTATCAATGATAATGGGAACTGCAGATGCTGGAGAATCCAAGATAACAAAGTGTGGAGCTGGATGAACACAGCAGGCCAAGCAGCATCACAGGTGCACAAAAGCTGACGTTTCAGGCCTAGACCCTTCATCAGAGAGGGGGCTGGGGAGAGGGAACTGGAAAAAATAGGGAGACCAGGGGAGGCGGACCGAAGATGCAGAGAAAAGAAGATAGGTAGAGAGGACAGTATAGGTGAGGAGGTAGGGAGGGGATAGGTCAGTCCAGGGAAATCAGACAGGTCAAGGAGGCAGGATGAGGTGGTAGGTAGGAAATGGAGGTGAGGCTTGAGGTGGGAGGAAGGGACGGGTGACGGGAAGAACAGGTTAGGGAAGCGGAGACATGCTGGGCCGGTTTTGGGATGCAGTGGGGGGAGGGGAGACTTTGAAGCTTGTGAAGTCCACGTTGATACCATTGGGCTGCAGGGTTCCCAAGCGGAATATGAGTTGCTGTTCTTGCAACTTTCAGGTGGCATCATTGTGGCACTGCAGGAGGCCCATGATGGACATAGCTACCTAGAATACACCTCCTCCCACCCACCCTCCTGCAAAAATTCCATCCCCTATTCCCAATTCCTCTGCCTCCACCGCATCTGCTCCCAGGATGAGGCATTCCACTCCCGCACATCCCAGATGTCCACATTCTTCAAGGACCGCAACTTTGCCCCCGCAGTGGTCGAGAATGCCCTTGACCGCATCTCCCACAACACATCCCTCACACCCGCCCCTGCCACAAACACCCCCAGAGGATCCCCCTTGTTCTCACATACCACCCCACCAACCTCCAGATACAACGCATCATCCTCCGACACTTCCGCCATCTGCAATCCGACCCCACCACCCAAGCTGTTTATCCATCCCCACCCTTGTTTGCCTTCTGGAGAGACCACTCCCTCCATGACTCCCTTGTCCGCTCCACACTCCCCTCCAACCCAACCACACCCGGCACCTTTCCCTGCAACCACAGGAAGTGCTACACTTGCCCCCACATCTCCTCCCTCACCCCATCCCAGGCCCCAAGATGACCTTCCATATCAAGCAGATGTTCACCTTCACATCTGCCAATGTGGTTATTGTATCCATTGTACCCGGTGTGGCTACCTCTACATTGGCAAAACTAAGTGGAGGCTTGGGGACCGCTTTGCAGAGTGCCTCTGCTCAGTTCGCAACAAACAACTGCACCTCCCAGTCATGAACCATTTTAACTCCCCCTACCATTCCTCAGACAACATGTCCATCATGGGCCTCCTGCAGTGCCACAATGATGCCACCCAAAGGTTGCAAGAACAGCAACTCATATTCTGCTTGGGAACCCTGCAGCCCAACGGTATCAATGTGGACTTCAGTCTCCCCTCCCCCACCACTGCATCCCAAAACCAGCCCAGCCCAGCCCAGCCCAGCCCCCCATTGCATCCCAAAACCAGCCCAGCCTATCTCCACTTTCCTGACCAGTGCTTCCTCTCACCCATCCCTTCCTCCCACCTCAAGCTGCACATCCATTTCCTACCTACTAACCTCATCCCACCTCCTTGACCTGTCCATCTTCCCTGGACTGACCTATCCCCTCCCTATCTTCTTTTCTTTCCATCTTCGGTCCACCTCCCCATTTATTCCAGTTCCCGCTCACCATCCCCCTCTCTGCTGAAGGGTCTAGGTCTGAAACATCAGCTTTTGTGCTCCTGAGATGCTGCTTGGCCTGCCGTGTTCATCCAGCTCCACATTTTGTTATCACAAAAGTGGTCTTTGCAAGATCCCACATGACCTAGCCTTGCCAGCTTTACTACCTACTCTTCTGCTACCTCATAAGCCTTAATTTCTTCCTTTTGTATTTCCTCCAGCCTCTGCAGTCCTGCTTTCTTTTGCCTTAGCAGTCTTGCTCACTGTGCTACCACTCACCTTCTCTATGCTGCTTCACTCCCACAATTGTTGGTGATAGATTGGCTGCCTGTAATTGGAGAAACAGCCTCTCACCAATTCTATTAGTTTTCCTTAATTGGATGACCTTTTTCTGATTGGTTGCATCTGTAATTGAATTTTGCTGGACAGTCTGGTGCTTTTGGAAGTAAATTTTTCTGCCGCTCTGTGGGTTTTGAACCATGGCCTCCTCCATATTGCATGTTTTTTTAAATCATATGGCACTTATAGCTTTTGCTGTCAACCTAATCATTGCATAGCTGAAGAGAGAACAGAGGCTTTGAACATATCAACAAATAGTGGCCAATGGCCGTTATCTTCAACTGACCTTGGGATCAGTGGCCTTTACTGGCTTGTTAACGCTGGCGATGTGGCGTGTGTCATTTTGAAAGTTGTCAGCCACCAAATGCCTAAAGTGCCTGTCTTAGGTGTCTTTTTTAATATCGAATTCGGAGTCTGTGAACATAAATAGTGCAATTTGATAAACATCCCATAATTGTTTTCTTATTCCTAGCATTGCTATCATTGGAAAAATCTACAGCGGAGCCTAAGCATTTTGTTGTATACAGGGAGACACTACCCAAGGTAATTTAAAGTGGATCGTAATTGCTTAACTCCGAGAAAAGGCTTCAAAGTGGGCTGTGTGTGAATATACAAAATTTATCTTATGAAAGTTCTGATTAATTAATACTAATGCTTCCAATTTCTCTATTATAAACAAAATTATAATTTACTCTTTTAATCCATGAATGTATTCTTTGCTAAGAAGTCTATTGGATTGCTAAATATCATTTAAATGATGCCTAGATGATTACCATATCAAAATACATTATGATTAATTTATTAAAAAAACAAAAGATTAATTTATTGTTTAGTTATTATTTCTTTTAATGTTTAGAATCAACCAAACTGTATCTTGTTAGATTGCTATTAATTACGTAAAGCCTGACCTTACTGGAGAAATTTTATTACTGTTGTCAGATAGCTTGTGTAAGTTTATAATGAGAAATGTCGGCATTGAAAAGATGACATGTTTGCCGGCTGTGCTTTGTACAAATTATTTTAACATCTAATCATCTTATTTTAATTCTGTTATTAACTTAGTTCCCTGAATTCAGATAGAAAATTAAGTTGATAAGAGAACAGCACAATCCTGTTTTACTGTTGGGAGGGATGTGCTGTTAACTTGCTAAAACGTACGACTATTGAATGGTATTCCCTCTTGTATCTCATGCAGTTTGCATGTGGGCATTATTAATTTTTTAACAAACCTCCACTTGTTAAGCACAGCATGGTGGTTGAGTTACTTCGGCTCATGTAGTAAGCATGATTATTCTCTTGATCGAAAAGGAATACATACTCAGTTAAATTCTACTAGTCATTGAAGTGTCATTGAAAATGGTCTGTGACACGTGTAAGAGAGTGAAAACTGCAAACAAAGCTGCTAAGAATTTTCCAACATTATTTATTAATGCATAACTATCTACAGGGCTAGATTGACCCAGATTCCATAGAGGACTAACTTCTTCCAGTTCTTCATCCACTCACCACCATCTCACCCACCCTTACACACACCTGTCAACTATCCCATGGCTTACATTCCAATCCACTATGTTACACGGCTGTCATCCTATCCTCTTGTATTCTTGCAGCTCTACAGCCTAACCTGTGCAACTGTCGCCATAACCCGTCACCCATCTACCTGCCATTTCTATTCTCTCACTGACCTGCCAATCTCTATCCCCTGATTCAGATCAGTAGATTTGGACCAATATTTTTATAAGTGGTGTAGGTGTTGGTGCTTTGTGAAGAGAGAAATACCTATGTATAAGAGTCTACAAATAGTTTCACAACAAGAAAATATTGATTTGTGTGACCTCTGTTTTCAATTTGTTGTCATTGAGGCGAATTGAATCATTTTGGGGCTTGTTCCTGATGTTGCCACTTGGATGAAACTCAAAACCTTATTTGTGGCCAGGATATTTGATGGACATTCATATTACTTTGGCCTCATTCCAAATTGAGGGAATAAAAATTTTGACAAAATTGCCACAATCTTTTTGGTTAATTGTTTCATTTAGTGAAGAGTGACTGTCAAGGTTTGGTGAGAACTTGAATGAAATTTCTGTAGCCCTTCAAAACTGGACAGAATATTTGTGTGTCTTGTGCGATTGCTTCTTTAGGATCTTAAAGTGGACCAAACAAATATTTGTCAGCTGAGATTTAACACAAAGGGAGAGAAATTGAACACTGTCTAAGTGAATTGAACTCTATTAATTCAATCAGTATTACATAGCTTTGCATTGATAATACAAACCATGCTACCCCAAATCAGTGGCTCATCCTACAGCACTTAAAAACATGGCTACCTGTTAATCCATTACGCTTGGCATTCTGAGTCTGCTAAAGCTTTTCCAGCTCTCTATTTAAATACCTAACTGACTTTACAGTATGCTGTTTCAAATGTATATTCATGAGCACGGATCTTAGCTTTTATTGCCTTGTTATTCATTCAGTGAATGTGACCATTGTGGCAAGACCAACATTTATTGCCCATCTCTAATTGTCCTTGAAAAAGTAGTGGTGAGCCTCCTTTTGAACAACTTCAAATTCCATATGTGTAGGTACATCCACGGTGCTATTTGACTTTTCTGTAGCAGTTTGGTAGACTTCTGCAATGGGGCAATTAAGTGTCAACCACATTGTTATTTAACTGTGAATAGAAGTTAACAGTCAAAGGACATTACAAAGCAATAGGGTCATCTTTAAGTGCATCCAAATACTGTGTAAGGAAAAGCACCAACCTGTAAATGATGTTGGATCACCTACCACCCCGTTGATGTTGTTGCGCTGCTGCAATTTTGCCAAGAGTCCTAAGAATGAATGTTGGATAGTCTTCTCTTTAGTGCAATGAGACATATGATGTGAGGTACATGGGAACCCACTTGCAACTTTGAGAGAGAAATGGGCAGATCTTGGCTGCTGATGGACAATCTTTTTGAAGCACAGTGGTCCTTTAACACATTATAGGCAGCTATTTAGAAATGGCAAAACATGTTTTAAGCTTATTTTATGCATCTGTGAAGAACAAAAGTGTTTCTGGGATACGAAAATAAGTAAGAACTATGTGATGTATCTTTCTGTGTCCAGCCCTGTCTTTTGACTTAGTCTGCCGTACTGTCGATAACTGATCTCTTACTCTCCACATCGACAGGATGCCTCACAGCACCAGTTATGTTCTTGCTCATGTTGGATGTGGCGCTGGCCACTATTGGCTTGGGTCTCATGAAGATGTAGAGAGGGGTGGGCAGCAGCAATGATTTCTAATGATCTGTTTCCAGTTGTTCAATTTCCAATGATATGTCGCATGTCTAAAATGCTTCAACGGCTGTGAGGTACTGTTTGATTCCCAGGATAGACCAGAAAATTTCTATTCTTCAGTTTGTAAGGAAGCAATTCAATTTGCATGTTGAGAACATTTCTTTGAGCGCTCATTTTTTCTAAGTATTGCTTATATGAACTAAGGAGTACTCATTTTAACAAATAATTTATGTAGAGGTCAAACATATCCTTCCAAAATGAATCACCTCTCACTTTTCAGGGTTAAACTCCATTTTCCACTACTCAGCCCAGCTCTGCATCCTATCAATGTCCTTTTGTAACCTAGAACAGCCCTCCGCACTGTCCACAACGTATCATCTGCGAACTTACTAATCCACCCTTTCACTCCTTCATGCAAATCATTTACAAAAATCACAAATAGAGGAGGACCCAGGTCAGATCCTTGTGTTACAACACTCGTAACTGAGCACCATTATGAACACAGAACATAGAAAAGTACAGCACAGTACAGGCCCTTCGGCCCATGATGTTGTGCCGTGAATTAATCTTAATCCAAAAATAAAAGAACCTAACCTACATTCCCCTCAGTTCACTGCTGTCCGTGTGCATGTCCAGCAGTCGCTTAAATGCCACTAATGACTCTGCTTCCACGACTACCATTGGCAAAGTATTCCATGCGCTCACAACTGTCTGGGTGGAGAACCTCCCTCTGACGTCTCCTCTATACCTTCCTACTAACACCTTAAAACTATGACCCCTCGTGGCAGTCATTCCTGCCCTGAGGAAGAGTCTCTGGCTACCGACTCTATCCATGCCTCTCATTACCTTATACACCTCGACCAGGTCACCTCTCTTCCTTCTTCTCTCCAGAGAGAAAAGTCGGAGCTCAGTCAACCTCTCCTCGTAAAACAAGCCCTCCAGTCCAGGCAGCATCCTGGTAAACCTCCTTTGCACCCTCTCCAAAGCCTCCGCATCTTTCCTATAATAGGGCGACCAGAACTGGACACAATACTCCAAGTGTGGTCTCACCAGGGTTTTGTAGAGCTGCAGCAAAACCTCGCGGCTCTTAAACCCGATCCCCCTGTTAATGAAAGCCAAAACACCAAATGCTTGCTTAACAACCTTATCCATTTGGGTGGCAACTTTGAGGGAACTATGCACTTGAACACCAAGATCCCGCTGTTCCTCCACACTGCCGAGAATCCTGCCTTTAATCCTATATTCAGCATTTAAGTTCGACCTTCCAAAATGCATCACTTCACATTTATCCAGGTTGAACTCCATCTGCCATTTCTCAGCCCAGCTCTGCATACTGTCAATGTCTCGCTGAAGCCTGCAATAGCCCTCGATACTATCAACGGCACCTCCAACCTTTGTGTCATCAGCAAACATACTAACCCACCCCTCAACCTCCTCATCCAAGTCATTTATAAAAACTACAAAGAGCAGAGGCCCGAGAACAGAGCCCTGCGGGACACCACTCAGCACTGACCTCCAGGCAGAATACTTACCATCTACAATCACACTCTACCTCCTGTCAGCTAACTAATTCTGAATCCAGACAACCAAATCACCCTGTCTGCCATACCTCCTGACTTTATGAATGAGCCTGCCAGGGGAACCTTATCAAACCCCTTGCTGAAGTCCATGTACACCACATCCACTGCTCGACCCTCATCAACCTGTCTTGTGACCTCCTCAAATAACTCAGTAAGATTTGTGAGGCATGAACCTGCCCCTCACAAAGCCACGCTGACTCCCTTTAATCATGCTATGCTTTTCCAAAGAGTCATAAATCCTATCCCTCAGAATTCTTTCCAAAACCTTGCTGACCACAGACGTAAGACTGACTGGTCTGTAATTTCCAGGGATTCCCTTTCTTGAAAAGAGGAACAACATTTGCCTCCGTCCAATCTTGCGGTACAACTCCCGCGGAGAGTGAGGAAGTAAAGATCTTCGCCAGCGGCTTAGCAACCTCCTTTCTCACTTCCCGGAGCAACCTAGGATAAATCTGGTCTGGCCCTGGGGACTCATCAATCTTAATGTTTGCCAAAATTTCCAACACATCAACTTCCTCAATCTCGATTTGTTCAAGCCTGTTTTCCTGCTCCTCAAAGTTCTCATTCACAACAAGGCCCCTTTCCTTAGTGAAAACCGAAGCAAAAAACTCATTTAGGCCCTCCCCTATCTGCTCAGACCCCACGCACAAGTTCCCTATGCTATCCCTGATCAGCCCTACCTTCTCCCTGATCATTCTCTTATTCCTCACGTATGAGTAAAATGCCTTCGGGTTATCCCTAATCCTTCCTGCCAAGCCTTTTTTGTGCCCCCTCCTGGCCCTCCTCAGTCCACTTTTGAGCTCCTTCCGAGCAAGCCTGTAATCCTCTAAAGCTGTGCTCGATCCTTGCTTCCTCCACCTTGCGTAAGCTGCCTTTTTCTTTTTGACGAGGAGAACCTCAGTTCCCGTCATCCAAGGCTCCTTAATCTTACCCCTTCTTACCTGTTTCAGAGGAGCAAATTCATGCATCACTCGCAACAACTGCTCCTTAAACAGCCTCCACATGTCTGCTGTGCCTTTTCTGTGGAACAATTGCTCCCAATTTGTACTCCCCAACTCCTGCCTGATAGCATCATAGTTTCCTTTTCCCCAATTAAATATCTTCCCCTGGTAACTGCTCCTTTTCCTCTCCAAAGCTATGGTAAATGTGAGGCTGTTGTGGTCACTGTCGCCAAGTGTACTTCCACCGCGAGATCTGACACCTGTCCTGGCTCATTGCCAAGCACCAAATCCAAAATGGCCTCTCCCCTCGTCGGCCTGTCCAGATAGTGAGTAAGGAAATCCTCCTGAACACGCCTGAAAAAACGGATTCATCCAAACCATCTGCACTAAGGAGGTTCCAATCAATATTGGGAAAGTTGAAGTCACTCACAACAACAACCCTGCTATGTTTGCACTTTTCAACAATCTGCCATGTTGAATGTTTTCCGTCGACTACCACCATTTGTCTTCTAAGGGTCAGCCAATTCTGAATCCAATCTGCCTCATTTACCCCTATCCCATGCATCCTTACCTTCTGCATGAGCCTACCATGGGGAACCTTATCAAATGCCTTACTTAAATCCATGTATACCACCTCCACTGCTCCACCGTCATCCACCTGTTTG
Organism: Stegostoma tigrinum; assembly: GCF_030684315.1. Classification (NCBI taxonomy): domain Eukaryota; kingdom Metazoa; phylum Chordata; class Chondrichthyes; order Orectolobiformes; family Stegostomatidae; genus Stegostoma; species Stegostoma tigrinum. Next base: position 59,858,793 of record NC_081363.1, on the reverse strand, counting down.
ATAGGCTGGGACTGTTTTCACTCGCACATTGGACGTTGAATGGCAACCTTAAAGAAGTTTACAGAATAATGTGGGACATAAAAAGACTTAATGGTAGTTGTCTTTTGCCTCAGATGGCAGATTTTAAGATTTGGGGCACATTTTTAAGGTGAGCGGAGAAAGATTTAAAAAACACGAGGGGCCAGTTGTGGGTACAATTACAATGTTTAAAAGACATTTGGTTAAGAACATAAATAAGAAAGGTTTGGACCGAAAGGGGCCAGGAGAAGGCGGGTGGTACTAGTTTAGTTTGGGATTATGTTTGGAATGGACTGGTTCAGCCTGTTTCTGTGCTGTATAACTCTATGACTGTTTTGGACATTGCTAAACTGCACACTGTAGTTGTTACAGGCATTTTTTCTGTGAATTATTTACTTTTTTTCTGAAAGAAACCTTCCCATTCGCTGACCTTCTGGATGATTCTGTCTATCTAAAATAATTTATCCCTCACCCTATTAGGTAACAGCCTATTCTTTGGCCTAGAAACACAAATGCTTTGTTTCTAAAGCAGAAAACTAAGATTTTAAAAAAATCATTTAAATGCACGCAACCAACTTTCCAGACAATTGGTTGCCCAATCCAAGCTGAAACGATCACCTTTCTTTCTTAACCCACACAATATAGAATTACAAATCAAAGTTAAAGCAGTACATGATGTTGTTCAATTTCGTACCAAAGTTACCAATAATAACTTGTATATATCATGAATCCTCATTGCACTTTGCCATAGAAAAAATCTTTCAGATACATTTTCATTTTTCTATTATGACTTCCTCATTGGTGTAGCTATTCTATTTATACAAATATTGCTTTGACAGTAACAATAATCAGAGAAAGTGCACAAGGACTTTCCATAATAATTTTCAAAATGTAGTTTGATCATAACATTTATTTTCTTTCATGTTGATTCTTGATAAAGCCTCTGCTATACTATTGTATTTTCTTACAACACAAATGATTTTAAAATTGTATGATGTAGCATTAAACACCAACTAAACAGTCTGAAATTTGTAAATGAAATCTTTTATGACAGAATGATGACCCATACAAACAATAGTATTCTACAGAGTTATTGAATACAGAGACTTCAGAATTCAAGCTTAACAAGGAAATACCTCTCCCTTGGCAATATTTTTTTTCTGAACCTCCTTACTATCCATTTCCTTGCCTGATGCACCTATTATTTTACAGAATTGCTTAGGTGTTCTATTACTGCAATAGGTTTCTCATTTAACTTTCATAAATTAACATCAGTTGTCTAATCCACACGCAATGGAGGGTATTTTAATTTTATCTCACCTTTAAGTTCTAGCCTTTCTGTATTATTTTGTTGTCATCCCTTTTGTTCCCTAAATCTAGTATCTTTTCATTCTGAGACTTTTAATTCCTCTGGTTTCCGAAATGATTACTTCCACACATGTAATTGAGATATTGAAAGCATCTGCCAAGACTGCACTTCTCAAATCTTTAATGCCTAAGGCTCATCTAAATAAGTCTTGAGACTTAATGGAATACTCTTTTGAAATTCTTTCATGATCATGATTTCTGTCACATATTCAAAATGTTACTCTGACTTCAGTGTTTGAAATCACAGCATTTACTTTTACAAATTATTTAAATCTCTGATTAGGATTCTTTCTTATCGTATTTGATAATTTAATAATTTGATAAATATTTGATATTTAATTGATAAGCTTTAGGAACAAGCTCATGAGCATTTGGCTTTGCTGTTTTAATAGCTACATAGCCTAAAGATTGGCCTTCTTACAAACTGGTGTACATGTTCGTGTCTGTATGTAAAAGATACTCTGTAGCATTAAGGTTCAAGCATCTTTTGCCACTTCAACCTCATAGCTATCTTTTAAAATGAAGTGAAGTATTTTTGAGTTCCATCCTCTGTAAATTTTAGCAGAAAACACACACTTCTAGTTAAATCAAAGCCCTCATTCGCATTATCCCTCTTGCTTTTTCCTTTACTCTGACTGATTTTCTCTAGCCAAGTCTTATGTTGTCTTATTTTCTCTCTTTATTTGTGTATCAAGCCTTTTAACTTCCAAATGTCTTTCCATTGTTCTTTACTTTTCTTTCTCTTGTCAACTCAGTCTTTTAGATCCAGTTCATAATTAAGATCATATGCAGCGTGTCTTGGTTTTTCTGTCTTTTGAGCCACATGGAGAAGAATCAGGGACTGTTTTTCATTCGCAAGCTGTGAATATTCGTACTTGCCAGCATTTGCAGCTTTTTAATAAACTGTAGCTGAACCAATTAGAGCACTGTTATCAGGCTCTAATTGTTATCAGGCAGATGTTCCCTAACTCAAAGGCTCTTGGTGCCACTCTGTATAAAATAACCCCTGTCTTGCTTCAAAAAGCAAAATTAAATATGTGCAGCACTTGATTTTTCCATGTTGCAAACTTGCAGTATTTCAGCTATATGGCACACCAACATCCATTTCAGTTTAGATTCCAAGTAGAAAAATATGAGGGTCCGCTAAATTCTAATTTTTTTCATTTCTATTTTCCATTGAAAATATCTATTTCTTGGTGAATAAATGATCAACTCTCTATTGTTATCCTATTGAAGTGGTCATTTGTCACATGTGAATTCAAAAAATCTGCATTAGTCAGCTACTTGACCTCAGCAGAGACATAAGTCAAAACAATTCTAATACATTCTTTGTCTGCAGATCTAATCTACAAGTAAATTGGATCAATAGTAAGAGGAGAAATTGTGGCCAATTTTCTGTTCTGTATGCTGGCTCTGGAAATAACTGAATTTCTGACTACTTGCCTTAGGTTCCTTTGGTTTTACTGGCCTTAGGTTCCTCAGACTTCTGCCAATAAACGGAACTGGGAAGACCGTAAACTTGAGAATCTTATTAATTTCGCATATAACTTGTGTTCTGCTTGCTTTTGGCACCGTCAAAACTGTCTGATTTCAGTGCAAACACTCTCCATGAGACTGTCGACCCCTCTTGGTCATAATGACAGAAAAAAAGAGATATAGGACTTGGAATGCTAATTCCCATCTACTAAGATGACAATGATGGACCTGTGTTATTACATTCATAGACCTAGTTCCAAATAGCATAGAAATCTGCTGAATTTGACTGCCTAATGAATGAACAATAATGAGGCCTAAATGCAGGAAAATTGATCCTCTGCTTTTCTTTTGCTTGGATATCCAAAAATAGATTGAATAATAGAGCAATGGTCATTTCGTTCAGTTGGAATGCAAATACAAGTAAGAAGGTAAATAATGGGGGAGAAAACTATTCCAGTACTTTATGTGTTGTAGCAGTGAACAACAATAATTATAAAATGATTCATGTAACGGATGACTTTAATAAAAATAGCTAATTTTTTCGAAGATTCAATAAGAGAGCAGGTTTCACCACCTTAGTAAATGTATAAAATTACACATGAATTCCAAACCACATTCCAATTTTCTTAATTATTAATATTCATGAGAGACAATTCTCCCTTATAGATCTGAATGTCAAATCATAGTCTCAGCACAAAATTTATTTGGTTAATAAGCTAGTTCTAATTTACATGATTAAGAACAATAACAATATATTTTGCTTTGTTATATTTGAAATCATTTATATTTTTTGAATAAGCACTTTTTTCAAAGGTGCAGAATGTACCCCAGAAAAAGTAAAGAACATCTAATATCTTTTTGATTGTATATTTCCATTACATAATATGATTAACTTCAAACATTCTATGAACAATGTCAGGAGTTTAGAAAATTGATTTGTAAGGAAAATAATACTTATTTAAAACTAAAATTAAACCACATTATACACACATTTTTATTCTCTTAGGAATTTATTTGCTTCCAATCATAAAAAGATTCATCCTGAGCAGATTGTTCAATTGTGCAGTTTACGGAATATTATTCAACATTGAATATATTCACTAAAATGTAATTTTATACAATTATTTGAACTGAGAATTAAAGTGAAGCTACTATTTTAAAAATTAAATAAACCGAATAAAATGCATAATCAAATTATTATAAGAAAGTGAATTTGAGAAGTCTGGAAAATGCTTAAAATGCAGTTGCTTTTATGAAAGCATTGCAAAACAACAGAATTCTCCCATAGCTTACAAACCCTGACCAAAGTAGTATAAAATTAAATGAGAAGATGTTTAAGTATCTCTATGAATCAATGAATCTTTATATTGATAATTTTCTCATGAATCATTGTCAAATGCAACTATATTTGCAGAAAATGCTGCCTCACAAATTCCCATTTAATCTACATTTAATTGCTTTCATGATTGTGGTCAGTGACTTTTGAAAAGAGATGAGGTACATTATAACCTCCACACAATAAGTAAATTGGTGTTCAACCTATGTTGAATCAGTTCTTACTTTCCATTCCATCTATGCTTTATTGTGGTATTAATCTTTATCGTTCATATGATTTCAATACTTCCTACTCTGAACCAACATTGTCCAACTTGAAGCTTCTTGAATCTGTTTGATTTACAGAGAGCAAACTGAATTGCTGCTTTTAAAAGTATTTCTCTCAGGCTGAAGTACATGTTATTTATGTTAATTAAAATCAGATCTTTAAATCATTCAACAGTTGTAAGCATCATTTTCAAGAGCAGCCATTACTACCTACTCCTAAACGCCCTTAAGAATGTACTGGTGGCAGTGAGTCACCTTCTTCAATTCAATTGAGCTATGAGGCTATTTCCTGACATAGAAACCTCAGAAGCTGCAGTGGGAGTGGACCTTACAAATCCACAATCCTGTTAAGCCATTCACTAATTTGATGGTTTATCTTCAATTCTGCACTCCTGACTGATCCCGATATCCTGAGAAATAAAGATAGGAAATGTTGGAAATATTCAGTCAGTTGAGCAACACTGGTGCTTGAAACACAGTTGGCAGTGTCTGTTTTTACCTGTATGAGGTTTGCAGGGTTTGGAGGTCTTGGTGCATGCAGTGGATTAATGGTGGAAAATCCTCTGGGATTGCAGAAATCTGACATAAATCCACTATTATCCAGATGTATATAGTGTATGAAACGCTTTTGGAGAAAGTAGGTTGGCAATTGCTTGATTTGTAAATTAGCAAAGTAATAATTGACTCAAGAGCGGAATGGTAGACGCAGACACGTTAGCGTCTTTTAAGATATATTTGGACAGGTACATGGATGGGCAGGGAGCAAATGGACACAGACCGTTAGAAAGTAGATGACAGGTTAGACAGAGGATCTTGAACGGCGCAGGCTTGGAGGGCCGATGGGCCTGTTCCTGTGCTGTAGGTTTCTTTGTTTCTTTGTTAAGATTTAACTGCACATCTGGGCTTTGATTGCAAGTGCACAGGTTTCTCCAGCTATCAGGAACTTGGCAAGAACAATGTATTAATGTGAGGTCTGTCCTCTTATAATTGAGTAATATTAAACATAACTGCTTACATGCATGGCAAAAGAGGACATGTCACTGGAACCTTGCAGACTCAGTCCACATTCATTGTGATCTGATGACACAATGACATGACTCCTTTTCATTATGTTCAGTGGTATGCTTATAATAAAGCTATAGTCAAGCTTTTACTGAACTTCTCATAGGTCCTTTTAGAGTACCCCATTTAACCATAAATGTTGAGCTCTTTTTGCCTAATTAATACTTTCCCTCCAAGATTCTTGGATTGCTGTAAATCTTGTTGAACTTTGAGTTGCTTGAGTTTCTTTTGACATTCTGCTTTTAAGAACTGCAAAGGCAATCTGCATCTCGAGCCACTTAATCCGAGCAACACTTAATCGAGCAACAGTTTAATCCCCTAGTTGCTGAGTGAAAAACATTTCAAGTGAGTGCACGTGTTGATATGATGCATTTGTACATTTCAGCTGGCAGTTATACAGCTTATCGATTTCTGAATGGTGACTATTGGCATGGTCCAATTTGGACTCAAGTATATATTTTTCCCTTAGATTTTTGTTAGCTGCTTGTAGTTACTGAAATGCCTCTTGAATCATTTCCAAGATTTGATTTTTTTTACTCTAAATGTGTCAGATTCATGTTGATGCTCCCTGTACATTATTCTAAATAAATGGCTTCTATAATGTAGCTGGGGCATCCTGCTCAAAGCTGCAAATTACAGTGTTTATGAATATGCAGTTAAACCTTTAGACTTTTTTGCACAATTGAAAATTGTTTTATAACTCCATTAATCAAAATATACAAATATCATGTACACTTTCGTACCTGCAAAATTATTTAAAGTGTGAATTGTCATTCCTTTATAATTGAGTTAATATTAAATCTTGTTCCCGCTCTTTTCATGGGTCGTCTCACCTTCTACAGAGAGAGGAATTTAGACCATAAGACCATAAGATATAGGAGTGGAAGTAAGGCCATTTGGCCCATCAAGTCCACTCCACCATTTAAATCATGGCTGATGGGCATTTAAACTCCACTTCCCTGATGTCTCCCCATAGCCCTTGATTCCTTCTGAGATCAAGAATTTGTCGATCTCTGCCTTGAAGGCATCCAACGTCGCGGCCTCCACTGCACTCCGTGGCAATGAATTCCACAAGCCCATCTCTCTCTGGCTGAAGAAATGTCGTCTCATTTTAGTTTTAAATTTACCCCCTCTAATTTTAAGGCTGTGCCCACGGGTCCTAGTCTCCCCGCCTAACGGAAACAACTTCCCAGCGTCCACCCCTTCTAAACCATACATTATCTTGTAAGTTTCTATTAGATCTCCCCTCAACCTTCTAAACTCTAATGAGTACAATCCCAGGATCCTTAGCCGTTCATCATACATTAAACCTACCATTCCAGGGATCATCCGTGTGAATCTCTGCTGGACACGCTCCAGGGCTAGTATGTCCTTCCTGAGGTGTGGGGCCCAAAATTGGACACAGTATTCTAAATGGGGCCTAACTAGAGCCTAATAAAGCCTCAGAAGCACATCACTGCTTTTATATTCCAACCCTCTTGAGATAAACGACAACATTACATTCGCTTTCTTAATTATAGACTCTATCTGCAAGTTAACCTTTAGAGAATCCTGGACCAACACTCCCAGATCCCTTTGTACTTCTGCTCTGCGAATTTTCTCACCATTTAGAAAATAGTCCATGCCTGTATTCTGTTTTCCAAAGTGCAAAACCTCACATTTACTCACATTGAATTTCTTTTACTAACTATGAATGCTGCATCTCCAAAACATACTTTATGAAATACGTTGAAAAGTTTTATTCTTTATTTACGTTCTTCAACAAAAGAACAATTCTTCTTAAAATAGACATCATCGACATTGCCACCCAAATCCACGAGTATACAAAGCACTAAGGTCTTAGCCACCATCAAATAAACAATATGACTTATGAGTTCCTACTTTGTCACTGTATCCTAAAAGTGCAAATCAAGATCAGGAATACCTTCTGGGACAGGCCATCTTCATCTTTGTTGTCATATTTTCTGGTTATTTGTAGCTGTTTGAGAGAAATTAGGCATCTGCATTACCTTTTCACTATCCAAGAGATGGGGTATCTAGCAGAGCAGGATTCCTGGCACACTGGGCTTTAGTGTTTCTGGTGCCTGCTAACCATAGAATACTGAAGATTAAATATAGAACTACATGTAATAAAAACAAGTGTTTTGCTTGGGAATGATCACTCGGTGGTCTCGGTGATCTCTCTTACATTGTTGCAAAGTGTAACATGAATTTTTGCTTTCACTCTGTTTTCAGTACATCCTGCGCCCCAGATGCTTTTTTTTCCAAATTGCGGCATTGCCTCTGAACAAATTGATACTTACACTCCACATTAGTTTATTTGCCATTAAATATGATGTCTGCCTCCGAGAATTTGTCTTACATGCTTGAGCAATCAGGGGAATTGAAATCATGCAGTGGGCCTCTCACGTACTCAATTAAGTGTTCATCCTCCCCCTTAATATCCACTACTGCTAAATACTCCTAAATAGCTATGGTCTGTGTTTGATATTTTATCGTGTTGCTACATCTATGACATGTTAACCCTTTTGACACTTGCCATTCTCTGTAAAAGTAGCTGAGTCAAATACTTATCTGTGGTCAAAGTTTGCCCTAAGCTTCTTGCGCAGCCTCTCTGACATTCCACACACACTGATCATCACAATGACGTAGATCTCAGCATTCCAGTTCTACTATCGTGTAGTAATGTGATGTGTATGCTTCTATGAATGGACTTAAACAGTGTTTATTAACCATAACTATTTACAAGGAATAGTGAAGAAATGATATGCTGGAGTTAGGCCCTCCATGTGATCTCCATTGTCACTATGACATAGCTCCCTATGCATATAATCGGTAATAATTTTTAGAGTAAAATTAACGTAAACTTTTATACTGTACACAGTGAGGATTGACAGTACTGTGAAACTGTAAATCAGAAACCATTTAAATAAGTGAAAGGCATGTTCTGTGAGAGTGTCCTCACTGATTTTGACCTGATTGCCAAGAATTTTTAGGCAGTTTGACTTTGATCTTCACTTGCCAGTTGTCAACCCCGCTGTAATATGGGAGCACTCATGCAATTCTACATTGGACCTCAGACAATGAACGAGAGGAGCAGCTCCACCAGCAGGCTGACAGGTGCATTTTCTTCTCAGCTTCCTGTTGATGACGTGTTCGAGGAATGACACACAGTTTCATTTCAAAGGAGGCTGAATTGCCAACTTAGGGCATACAGATGGAGGATAAGTTTTCTGGCCACCAGTGACTTGCTCAATGAGTCATTGCTGACAGCTGTTTATACCTGGAATAAGAACTTCTACCAGGTGGGCATGCATTGCCAGTGGATGTTAGGGATACCAGTGTCTTGAATTTCCTCACCTGATGTTCTTTCCATGGATCAGTTAGTGACACTTACAGATTTTCCCAATCTATTGATCACAATTGCATATCCAGGAGACTCATACCATGTTTTCCAGAGCCCTCACCTGCTGTGGCTAATTAGAATGAGGGGACCCTCAAAATTACAACATTAACTGGATTCTTATAGACCCAAGGAATCATAGAATACACCCTTGTGGCTAATGGATCCTCAGATCATCCAGGAGCATCTCCCAATCAATAGGGGTTTTACTGTATCAATATTCAGCTGCTATGTAACCACTGGTAGGTGTGGATGCAAATCTGTGTAAAATATTCTAGAACATACAAGGTGTCACTATCTGCACCAGGCACATCGACCATACATGATGGCATCTCTTAACAGAGTCACTGATTGGTCGCTCGGGAATAAGTCTTCCTTCTAAGGATGAATCTGTGACGTCTGTAAAGGCCCATACAACTAAACAACCCTACAACAGGACAGGTATAAGCAGAGCAAATGACTATGTAAACAGTCAATAAGTGAATCATTGTGTTGCTGACAAATTAATTTAGGTCGCTGGACATTTGGTGGAGTTCTGGATGTAAGTTTGCTCGCTGAGCTAGAAGGTTCGTTTTCAGACGTTTCGTCACCATTCGAGGTAACATCATCAGTGAGCCTCCGGTGAAGCGCTGGTGTTATGTTCCACTTTCTATTGATCTGTTTAGGGTTCCTTGGTTTTCCTGTGTTGGTGATGTCATTTCCTGTTCTTTTTCTCAGAGGGTGGTAGATTGGCTCCAAATCAATGTGTTTGTTGATGGAGTTCTGGTTGGAATGCCATGCTTCTAGGAATTCTCGTGTGTGTCTCTGTTTGGCTTATCCTAGGAAGGATGTGTTGTCCCAATCAAAGTGGTGTCCTTCCTCATCTGTATGTACGGATACTAGTGATAGTGGGTCATGTCTTTGGTGGAGTTATTTTACGTATACCAGCAAAGCTTTCCTGAATGGCCATGGTCTGCAGAATAGTGCAGTAGAAAAGATAAATTTTTAAAAAAGGAACAAAATGACCACTCTGCATCTTCATTGCAGAAGGAGAAAATGGAATGGCCTGGTGTCATCACTTTCCTTGAACCCATTTCATCGTTGAAAATGCTTAATTTGAGTTCTACCAGGGTCACATGGGTCTTGACCTCATTGGTCCATTCATGGAGAAAAGAGCTGTACTCCAGAGATAAAGTGAGATTGATTGCCCTTGACTGAGAAGGCATCAAGCCAGAATAAATGGAAATCAGTGGACAAACTCTCTGCTGGCTGGAGCCATACTTGGCATGAAGGAAGACAGTTGTGATTGTTGCAGGTCAGTCATCTCAGCTCAAGGACATCTTTGCAGGATGATGGCCTAGGCCCAACAATCTTCAGTTGCTTCATCAATGACTTTCTCTCGATCAAAGACGATTTGCAGTCATTAGGGAACAGTGTTCAACATAATTTGCGAGTCCTCAGACATTGAAGCAACCATTTCCAAATGCAGCATGGATCATATCCGGGTTTTGGGTGATGCGTGGCAAATGAAATTTGCACGACACAAGTGCTGGCTGACGACCAAATGCAACAGGAGAGAATTCAATCATCGTGCATTGACATTCAGCAATATTACCATGACCAAATTCCCCACTATCAACGTCCTGGGCATTACTTTTGACCAGAACCTGCTGTGAAAATATTGCAGTGAAAATATTGCGGTGAAAAGAACCGGTCACAGACTCAGAATCCTTCAGTGAGTAACTTACCTCCAAAGCATGAATCAGAAGGGTGATATAATACTCCCTGAATGAGTGCAATTCTAAGAACGTTAAAGAAACTTGTCACTATCCTGGACAATGCAGTCTGCTTAATCGACACTACATCTACAAACTACCACTACTTTATGTACAATATTAGTAGTGTGTGACAACTGTCAGACAAATTACAGTAATTCACTAGTTAACAAGTTCTAAATCCACAACTAGTATCATCTGGAAAGACAAGGGTAGCTGATGCATGTCAACATGTTTACACATATATACATATCAAACATATCATAACATGCACCCCCACCCGTTAGTTCTCCTCCATGCTACTCATAATGCTGATTTGTTGCTGTGTTGAATCCTGGAACTACTTCCCTAACACAAATTTTCTGTAGTTTTCAGTTCATTTTTATGTGGGAAGTGGGCATTGCTGGTTGGCAAACATTTATTGCCTGTCCCTAGTTACCCTTAAGAAGATGGTGGTGAGCTGCCTTCTTGAGCTGCTTCAATCCACTTGCTGTGGGATGACATACAATGCCATTCGGGAGGGAATTCCAGGATTTTGACCCAGCGACATTGAAGGGACAATGTTATATTTCCAAGCCAGGATGGTGAGTACCTTGGAGGGGATCTTGAAGGAGGTAGTGTTCGCATATATCTGCTGCCCTTGTTCTTCTCGATGGAAGTCATCATAAGTTTGGAAGGTGCTGTCTTAGGGATCTTTGGTAAATTTCTGCGTTGCATTTTGTAGATAATACACACTGCTGCTACTGAGTATCGGTGGTAAGGAAGTGGATGCTTGTGGATGTAGTGCCAGTCAAGTGGGCTGCTTTGTCCTGGATGGTGTCAAGCTTTTTGAGTGTCATTGGGGCTGCACTTGGCTTGGCAAGTAGGGAGTATTCCATCCCACTGTTGAATTGTGCCTTCTAGATGGTGGACAGGCTTTGAGGAGTTAAGAGGTGAGTTACACACTGCACTATTCCTAGCTTCTGCCTGCTCTTGTAGCCATTGTGTTTATTTGGCAAGTCCAGTTGAGCTTCTGGTCAATGATAACCCCCAGCATGTTGATAGTGGGGGATTCAGTGACGGTAACACCATTGAATGTCAAGGGCAGTGGGAGATTATTTCTCATTGGTGGTGGTCATAGCCTGGCATTTGTGTGGTGCAAATGTTACCTGTCACTTGTCAGCCTAAGCCTGGATATTTTCCAGATCCTGTTGCATTTGGACAGGGACTGTTTCAGTATCTGAGGAGTCGCGAATGGAGCTGATAATTTTGCAATCGGTGACAGTAATTCCCACCTCTGACCTTACGATGGAGGGAAGGTCATTGATGAAGCAACTGAAGATGGTTAGGCTTAGGATGCTACCCTGAGGAACTCCTGTAGAGATGTCCTGGAACTGAGATGACTGACCTGTAACAACCAAGACCATCTTCCTATGTGTCAGGTATGACTTCAACCAGTGGAAAATCTATCTCCAATACTGATTGATTCCAGCTTTGCTAGGTTTCCTTGATACCACACTCGCTCTAATACAACCTTGATTTCACCTTGCCTCTGGAATTCAGATCTTCTCTCCATGTTTGAACTATGACTGTTATGAGGTCAGGAGCTGAATGGCCTTGTAGAACCCAATCTGGGCATCACTGACCGGGTTATTTGTGAGCAGGTGCTGTTTGATAGCACTGTCGATGAAACCTTCCATCACTTCACGGATGATTGAGAGGAGACTGATGGGTTGGTAACTGGTCGTTTGGATTTGTCCTGCTTTGTACGTACAGGGCAAACCTGGGCTATTTTCCATATTGTCGGATAGATGCCAGTGTTGTAACTGTACTGGAATAGCTTGGCTAGGAAAGCAGCAATTTCTGGAGCACGAGTCTTCAATACTATTGCCGGAATGTTGTCAGGGCCCATAGCCTTTGCAGTATTCAGTGTCTCCAACTGTTTCTTGATATTGTGTGGAGTGAATCGAATTGGCTGAAGACTGATATCTGTAATGTTGGGGACCAATGGAGGATGGACAGATGGATCATCCATTTCGCACTTCTCTCTAAAGATTGCTGCGAAAGCTTAGATCATCTGCATTGCTTCTCTGAGCTTGCCCATCATTGAAGATGGGGATATTTGTGGAGCATACTCCTCTAGTAAGTTGCCCAATTGCCCATTACTATTCATGACTCTGTGGCGGGGCTGCAGCGTGTAGATCTGAACTATGCATTGTGGGATTCCTTAGCTCTATCACTGATGCTTATGCCATTTGGCAAGCAAGTAGTCCTGTTTGATGGCTGTGCCAAGTTGACACATTACCTTCATGTGCCTGGTACTGCTGTTGGCATGCCCTCCTGATTGATTCCCTGGCTTGATGGTAATGGTTGAGTGGGATGGCTATGCCAGGCCATGAGATTACAGATTGTGCTGGAGTACAATTCTGCTACTGTTGATGGCCCACAGCACCTCATGGATGCTCAGTTTTGAGTTACTGGATCTGTTGGAAATCTGTCCCATTTAGCATGGTTATGGTGCCACACAAAACAATGGAGGTAATTCTCAATGTGAAGGTAAGACTCCTTCTCCATAAAGACTGTGTAGTGTTCTGTCTTATCAATACTGTCATGGGCAGGTGCATCTGCAGCTGGCAAAGTTGGTAAGTATTTAGGTCAAGTATGTTTTTCATTCTTGCTGGTTTCCTTGCCACCTGTAGGCAGCAACAATGACCTTTAGGACCTGACCAGCTTGATTATTAGTCCTGCTGCTGAGCCACTCTTGGTGGTGGACATTGAAGTACCCCACCCAGAGTGCATTTTGTGTCCATGCCATCCTCAGTGCTTTTTCCATGTGTCATTCAACATGGAAGCGTACTGATTCATCAGCTGAGGGTAGGTCGTAATCAGCAGGATGTTTCCTTGCCCATATTTAACCTGAAGCCATGAGACTTCATGGGGTCCATAGCCAATGTTGAGGGCTCCTAAGGCAATTCTTTCCTGACTGTATATCACTGTGTTGCCTCTTGTGCCAGGTCTGCCCTATCAATGGGACAGGATATATACAGGGATGGTGATGATGGCATGTAATCCATTCTCAGTGAGGTATGATTCTGTGACCGTGTCCGGTTATTTGTTGACTAATCTGTGAGACAGCTGTTCCAATTTTGCAGTAGCCCCCATATGTTATTAAGGAGGAATTTGCAGGGTTGACAGGGCTATTTCTGCTGTGGTCTTTTCCAGTGCCTATGCCAATGCCTTGTGATCCATCCGGTTTCATATGTCTTAGAGTTTGTACCGACTAGTACACCTGAATGGCTTGCTTGGCCATTTCAGCGGGCGGTTGGGAATCAGCCACAAGTGCTGTGGGTCTCGAAGTCACTTGTAGGCCAGACCAGATGAGAATATCAGATTTCCTTCCTTGAAGGATATTAGTGAACCAGATTTTTATTTCACAAACCACAATTATTTCATAGTCATCAGTGGATTAGTAGATCTGTACTTCCGATTGAAATCAAATTTCACCATCTGCTGTGGTGGATTCAAACCTGCATTCCTCGAACATTTGCTGAGTTTCTGGATTAATAGTCTAGTGATAATACCATCGACTTCCCATGGTTGAAGACAGCAGTTCACCCCAGCTTTCCAAGAGCACCTAGGGTTGTGTAACAAATCTAGGCACAGCCAGCACAGAGCACATCCCTGAGTGCATGATAATAAAGGGGTAGGGCTTTCAGAAAGGTGATGATATGATGCTATCTCTGAATGGCAGCAAACAATCCAATTGCCTTTCCAGAAGTCTGCATAATATGTGCGAGGAACTAACTCTTAGGTTGCTTCTAATTTTACATGTGAAGTGCTTCGAGGAGGCATGCAAGAAAGGTCTGGACGACTTGTCATATAAGTTCTACTATTTCTCTGCGTTAAATTTTCTGTTGTCCCTCTCTTGGTAATTTTACAAAAATTCTGAACAGTGGCACAAAGCAATTAGGATAGAAATTCTGGTGATGCTGGGAATGAGAGGTAATAGCCAAAGGTGCAGGAAGCACTCATAAAATACGGTAGCATGTGTGAATAGACAGGGTTAACATTTCATCAGGCCATCAACTTGAAATGTTGTGTTGAATTTAATGGTTACCCTTGGGGTCCCATTGGGCTGGAAAATTGATGGTAATACTACTACAACCATTTTCAGCTGACCAGATGGGATTAAGTTATTTGGTACTTATTTTTTGCCATCATGCTTCCCGGTGCTGAGCAAATATTCCAGCTGCAAAGCTGCAACTAATCAGAACCGGCACGTTTCCTTGTGCTGGAGTGAAATTATTGCAAGGACTCCTGTTTTAATCCATGACTTTGTGACCTTGTTATCTCACAGTCAGGAGAAGTCCCAGAGATACTTCCTGTTGCAACTCATTTATCTGATAGTTCTACTGGCTTTTCAAACACAATGGGCACGTCCAACCCGTGATCTAGCTATATCATTACTGAGGATAAACTAAATTTCCATTACGGAGAATTTCTCCACTATTCCTACCACCACTTCAGTTTTCACCAGACTCTCCAACCTCACCTTATATAATGGAACACCACTCTTCTCACCATGAATTCCACATATAAAAGTGGATAAATCCCCAGGACCTGATCAGGTGTGCCATAAAACTCTGTTGGAAGCGAGGGAAGTGATTGCTGAGCCTCTAGCTGAGATATACATTGATAGCCACAGGTGAGGTACCAGAAGACAAGAGCTTGGCAAACATGGTGCAGCCATTTAAGAAAGGTAGTAGGGAAAAGCCAGGGAACTGTAGAACAGTGAGTCTGACATCAGTGGTGGGCAAGTTGTTGAAAGGAATCCTGAGGGACAGGATTTATATGAATTTGGAAAGGCAAGGACTGATTAGGGACAGTCAGCATGGCTTTGTGCATGGGAAATCATGTTTCATTCACTTGATTGAGTTTTTTGAAGTAATTAAGAGGATTGAAGAGGGTATCGTGGTTGATATAATCGATATGGTCTTCAGTAAGGCGTTCAACATGGTTCCCCATAGTAGACTGGTTAATAAGGTTAGATCACGTAGAATACAGGGAGAATTAGCCAAGTAGATACAGAACTAGCTCAAAGGTAAAAGACAGAGGGTGATGGTGGAGGGTTGCTTTTCAGACCGGAGGCCTGTGACCAGCAGTGTGCCACACAGATCAGTGCTGGACCTTCTGCTTTCCATCATTTATATAAGTGACTTGGATATGAACCTCGGAGGTGTGGTAGTAAGTTTGCAGATGACACCAAATTTGGACGTGTGGTGGACAGTGAAAAAGATTACCTCTGAGTACAACGGGACCTTGATCAGATGGGCCAATGGGCCAATGAGTGGAAGATAGATTTAAATTTAGATAAATGTGAGGTGCTGCATTTTGAAAGGCAAATCAGAGCAGGACTTATACACTTAAAGGTAAGGTCTTGGTGAGTGTTGCTGAATAAAGACCTTGGAGTGCAGGTTCACAGTTCCTTGAAAGTGGAGTCACATGTAGACACAATAGTGAAGAAGGCAATTGGTATGCTTGTCTTTATTGGTCAGTACATTGAGTGTAGGCGTTGGGAGGTCATGTTGCAGCTGCACAGGGTATTGGTTATGTCACTTTTGGAACACTGCATGCAATTCTGGTATTCCTGCTTTAGGAAGGATGTTGTGAAACTTGAAAGATTTTTACAAGATGTTACCAGGGTTGGAGAACTTGAGTAAAAGTGAGAGGCTGAATGGGCTGGAATGTAGGAAGCTGAGGAGTGATTTTATAGAGGTTTAAAAAATTATGAGGGACATGGATATGGTGAATAGCCAAGGTCTTTTCCCCAGAGTGGGCGTTGTCAAAATTAGAGGACATAGGTTTAAGGTGAGGGGGGACCTAAGAGGCAACTTTTCCATGTAGACAGTGGTGTGTGTATGGATTGGGCTGCCAGGGGAAGTGATGGAGGTTGGTACAATTACAACATTTAAAAGGCATCTGGATGGGTACATGAACAAGAAGGGTTTGGAGGGATTATGGGTCAAATGCTGGCAAATGGGATAAGATTAATTTAGGATATGTCGTCGGCATGGAGGAGTTGGACTGAATGATTTGTTTCCTTGCTGTACAACTCTCTGACTCTATATTACCATCTTTTAGGCAATACTCTTTCTGCATTGCATATCTCCTCATCTCTCACCATCAAAGATCGACTTGCTTCCATTTCTTACCTGCTCCTCCTGGCACACATGACTAAACCTTACCCACGCAAGTTTTTAAAGAGATCTGGCATTTTCTTCTCAACCAACCCCTGACCAGACTATGCATTTTTTTTTAGCTCTTTTGCTTCACCTGTGCTTTCCTCTACCACCTTAACAAAACCTATTTGATGATCCTGTTTTACCACCTATGTCTTCCCGGTGTTTTTCACAAAATACCAACACTGTGGCTTCATGTGTCCTGCTGTCTTCCAGTGAAAACACCTGAGGTTTTTCACTCCTCTTCCCTCTTCATCGGTTTCTTTTTTAACTTGTGGTAAATTGTTGCTACTATCTTCAATGAGATGTCCTTTTCCTTTACCATCCGAGGATTTCTCTTTCCCTCAGTTTCTATGCCTCGCAAGTTGAAATTGATATTGGAAGCCAAACTTTTATGAACTAACACGTAATCATCCACTATTTCAGCTGGTAAAAACAAAGAACAGTATAGCACAGGAACAGGCCCTTTAGCCTTCAAAGTCTGCCCTGACACATTTTGCCGTTCCATACCAGAACTGAGACTCATCTTGCAGCCATAAATCTTTGCACATCCATTTTAGTTCTCATTACTTGACACTATTGCAATTACGGAGACTTGGCAAAAATAGGACAGGACTGGCAGCTGAATGATCCGGGATTCACTTGTGTGAGGTGTGAACAAAGGGGATGTAAAAGGGGTGGGGAGTTGCATTACTGGAAAAGGAACATCTCATGGCTGTACCGAAGAAGTGTACATAATAGGAAAGGTGAAATCAAAATGAGGGGGTATACGACAGGTCTCTGAACAGCCAGTGGGAGATAGAGGAGAGAATACGTTGACAGATTTTGGAACAATGTAAGAACGTCAGGGTGGTTGTGATGGGTGATTTTAACTTCTGCTTTATTGACTGGGACTCACTTTGTGCTAAGGGCTTGGATGGGGCAGAATTTGTAAGGACCGTTCAGGAGGGTTTCTTGACACAGTATGTGAACAGTCCAACCAGGGAAGACGTTATACTGGATCTGGTTTCAGGAAATGAGCCCGGTCAGGTGAGTGAAGTTTCTATAGGGGAGAGTTTCAGGAGTAGTGACCATAATACCATGAGTTATAAGATACTCATGAATAGAGATAACAGCAATCTCAGGTGAACGTATTGAATTTGGAGAAGGAGAACTACAAAAATATTAGGCAGGCATCAGAGAGTTTTGTTTGGAGGCAGCCATTTGAGGGTAAATCCACATTGGACCCTGTGAGAGTATTTCAAATGGTAGTTCATAAGAATTCAGGAGTGGCACATTCCTGCAAAGATGAAGGATAGGTAAGGCAGATTAGGTGAGCCTTGGATGACCCAGGGATGATATGACCTGGGATAAAAAGAAAAAGGAAGCAGACATAAGGCCTAGGAGGATGGGGATTGACGAAGCCCTTGAAGTGTATATGGAAAATAGGAAAGATTTAAACCAGGAATTAGAAAGGCTAAAAGGGATCATGAAAAGTCATTAGCAAATAGTATTGAGAAGAACACAAGGCTTTTTATACATATATAAAATGCAAGAGGGTAGCCTGTGAAGGGGTTGGCCCATTCAAGGACAAAGGAGAGCATCTATGTGTGGAGCCAAAACAGGTAGGTGAAGCCTTAAATGAATTCTTTGTGTTGGCATTCACGAAAGAGATGGAGTTTGTGGAAGATGATCGCAAGGAACGGAATGTCAAATTTCTTGGTCCACTTGCTTTTACAAAGGAAGAGGTGTTGTGCATTTTGAAAAGTGTTAAGATAGATAAGCTCTCAGTCCTGATGGATCTATCCCAGAATATTGAGGGAGGCAGTAACAAAATTAGGCAAATTGCGGGAATAACCAAGTCATTGAACGGGTATTTTGTGTCGATCTTTACAGTGGAGGACACAAGTAAAATGACAATAATTGATGACAAGGAGTCTAAGGTAGGTGAGGACCTAGAAACGATCATTATCACAAAAGAGGTAGTGTTGGGAAAGCTAATGGAGCTAAAAGGTAGACAAGTCTCCTGGCCTTGTTGGAATGCATTCCAGGGTTCTAACAGATAGCGGGAGAAAGGACAAATGCTCTTGTGGTAATTTTCCAAAATTCACTGGACGCTGTGGTAGTTCCATCAGATTGGACAACAACAAATGTGACGCCACTGTTTAAAAAAGCTTTACTAAAGATGAGTAATTAGCTTAACTTCTATAGTAGGGAAAATGCTTGAATCTGTCATCAAGGAAGAAATAACAAGACATCTAGGTAGAAGTTGTCCCACTGAACAGATGTAGCATGGATTCGTGAAAGGCAGGTCATGTTTAACTAACTTACTGAAATTCTATGAAGATATTATAAACACAGTGGACAATGGGGGGACACAGTATATGTGGTGTACCTGGATTTCCAAAAGGGATTTGACAAAATGCCACACAAAAGGCTGCTGCATAAATAAAAGTACACAGCATTACGGACAATGTATTAGCATGGATGGATGATTGGTCAACTAAGAGGAAGGAAAAAGTGGAGATAAATGAGTGCTGTTCCGGTTGGCAATCAGTATCTAGTGGTATGCCTCAGGGATCAGTGCTGGGACTGCGATTATTTACAATTTATATAGATGATTTGGAGTTGGAGACCACACGTAGTGTGTCAAAGTTTGCAGATGACTCTAAGATGAGTGTTAGAGCAAAGTGTGCAGAAGACTCTGGAAGTTTGCAGATAGTTTAAGTGATTGGGCAAAAGTCTGGCTTTGTCGGAGTACAATGTCGGTAAATGTGAACTCATCCATTTTGGTCGGACTAACTGTAAAAAGGACTATATTTTGAGTGGTAAAATATTGCAGCATGCTGTTGTGCAGAGGGACCTGGGTGTCCTTGTGCATGAATCTCAGAAGCTTGGTTTGTAGGTGCAGCAAGTAATTGTGAATGTAATTGGAATTTTATCCTTCATCACTAGAGGGATTGACTTTAAAAGCAGGGAGGTTATGTTACAGCCGTATATGGTGCTGGTGAGGCCACACCTGAGTACTGTTTGCAGTTTTGGTCTTCTTACTTGAGAAAGGATGTACAGGCACTGGTGGGGTTGCAGTGGAGATTCATTAGGTTGATTCTGGAGTTGAGGGGCTTGGCTTCTAAGGTTGTAATGAGAAGACTGGAAATAATTCAGGACATTACAGACTGTGAGCCCCACCTCGGTCATAGAGAAATTATTAGAAAAGATTCTCAGGCACAAGAAGTAAACGGATGTATGCCACTGCTATTACAGATTTCATCAGTAAGCATGTAGACGACTGTTTGCCGAAGACATTAAACTAAATTTTACCCACGATGAACGAAGAGATCCACTCCCTACTGACATCCAAGCCTGAGGTATTCAAGTTGGGCACACCTGACCTTTACAAAAAATCCTGGTATGACCTTCTTCAGGCCATCAGAGATACCAAGAGGCAATACCAAACTAAGCTTGAAACCCAGATCAACCACATGGACACCCACCATTTGTGGAAAGGCTTATGTGACATAATGGGTTCCAAAATGAAGTTGAACAAAATTGCAGGCTACAGTACATCCCTACCCAATGAGTTCAATGCATCTTATGCTTGCTTTGAACAGAAAGTCAGTGAAACAATGTCACCTATCCCAACAGCCTCAGATACGCTGGTACCCATGGTCACTGCTGCAGATGTTAGATTGGCCTACTTGAGAGTGACCCCATGGAAAGCAATTGGCCCAGATGGAGTTCCCGGCCATGCATTCAGATCCTGTGCAGATCTTATCTGCTTCAAGAAGACCACCATCATTCCTGTTCCAAAGAAAAACATACAGTGTGCCTCAATAACAACTGCCCGGTAATTCTGACCTCCATAATTATGAAGTGTTTCAATAGGTTAGTCATAGATCACACCAACTCCAGCCTACCAAGTTGCTTTGACACTTGCAATTCACCTACTGACGTAACAGGCCCATGGCAGACGCCATCATCCAGGCCCTATACTTACCCCTGAAATATCTGGATAATAAAGATAAGTACATGATGTTTCCACATATTGACTACAGCACTGCCTTCAACAACATAATTCCAAACAAACTCATCTTTTAACTCTGAAACCTAGGTCTCGGCTCTCCAATGTCATTGGATTCTCAAGTTTCGACCCAGTGACCGCAATCAGTAAGAATAGGTGACAGCAGCTCCTCAACCATAATCCTCAACACTAGTGCTCCATGAAGCTGCACAATCAGTCCCCTACTATGCTGCTGATACACTCAGGACTGTATGCCCAAATTCCTGCTCACCTCCATTTACAAGCTTGCTGTTATAGTCGGATCTCAAACAATGATGAAATAGAATACAGGTGGAGATTGTGTGCTTAGCAGCATGGTGTAAAGACAACAATTTCTCCAACAACATTAGCACTAATGGAGGAGCTGGTCATTGACTTCAGGAAGTGGAGTCTACATCAGTGGTACTGAGGTGAAGATGTTCAAGAGGGCCAAGCTCCTGGGAGTGATGATCACCAATAATCTGTCCTGGTTAACTCACATCAACGTGACAGGCAAAGCACAACAAAGACTCTACTTCCTCGAGAATCTAACGAAATTTGGCATGTCTGAAAGAGCTTTTACCAATTTTTATAGAGGCACCAGAAAAAGCATCCTATTTTCATAATCACAGTTTGATATGTCAATTGCAGTTCCCAATTCTGCAAGAAATGACAGATTTGTGAAAATACCCAGTCCATCATACAAACCAGTCTACCATCCATTGACTCACCCTCAACATCCTCACCCTCAACAACTTCTCTTTCGATTCCTCCCACTTCCTACAGACAAAGGGGGTGGCCATGGGCACCCGCATGGGCCCCAGCTATGCCTGCCTCTTTGTAGGTTACATGGAACAGTCCCTCTTCCGCACCTACACAGGCTCCAAACCCCACCTCTTCCTCCGTTACATTGATGACTGTATCGACGCCGCCTCCTGCTCCCCAGAGGAGCTCGAACAGTTCATCCACTTCACCAACACCTTCCACCCCAACCTTCAGTTCACCTGGGCCATCTCCAGCACACCCCTCACCTTCCTGGACCTCTCAGTCTCCATCTCAGGCAACCAGCTTGTAATTGATGTCCATTTCAAGCCCACCGACTCCCACAGCTACCTAGAATACACCTCCTCCCACCCACCCTCCTGCAAAAATTCCATCCCCTATTCCCAATTCCTCCGCCTCCGCCGCATCTGCTCCCACGATGAGGCATTCCACTCCCGCACATCCCACATGTCCAAGTTCTTCAAGGACTGCAACTTTCCCCCCACAGTGATCGAGAACGCCCTTGACCGCGTCTCCCGCATTTCCCGCAACACATCCCTCACACCCGGCCCCCGCCACAACGGCCCAAAGAGGCTCCCCCTCGTTCTCACACACCACTCCACCAACCTCCAGATACAACACAGCAACCTCCGACGCTTCCGCCATCTACAATCCAGCCCCACCACCCAAGACATTTTTCCATCCCCACCCTTGTCTGCTTTCCAGAGAGACCACTCTCTCCATGACTCCCTTGTTCACTCCACACTGCCCTCCAAGCCCACCACACCCGGCACCTTCCCCTGCAACCGCAGCAAGTGCGACACTTGTCCCCACACCTCCTCCCTCACCTATCCCAGGCCCCAAGATGACTTTCCATCTTAAGCAGAGGTTCACCTGCACATCTGCCAGTGTGGTATACTGTATCCATTGTACCCGGTGTGGCTTCCTCTACATTGGGGAAACTAAGCGGAGGCTTGGGGACCGCTTTGCAGAACACCTCCGCTCGGTTCGCAATAAACAACTGCACCTCTCAGCCGCGAACCATTTCCACTCCCCCTCCCATTCTTTAGATGACTTGTCCATCATGGACCTCCTGCAGTGCCATAATGATGCCAAAAAAGGTTGCAGGAACAGCAACTCATATTCCGCTTGGGAACCCTGCAGCCCAATGGTATCAATGTGGACTTCACCAGCTTCAAAATCTCCCCTTCCCCCACCGCATCCCAAAACCAGCCCAGTTCGCCCCCTCCCTTCACTGCACCACACAACCAGCCCAGCTCTTCCCCTCCACCCACTGCATCCCGAAACCAGTCCAACCTGTCTCTGCCTCCCTAACCTGTTCTTCCTCTCACCCATCCCTTCCTCCCACCCCAAGCCGCACCTCCATCTCCTACCTACTAACCTCATCCCATCTCCTTGACCTGTCCATCTTTCCTGGACTGACCTATCCCCTCCCTACCTCCCCACCTATACTCTCCTCTCCATCTATCTTCTTTTCTGTCCATCTTCGGTCCGCCTCCCCCTCCCTCCCTATTTATTCCAGAACCCTCACCCCATCCCCCTCTCTGATAAAGGGTCTAGGCCCGAAACGTCAGCTTTTGTGCACCTGAGATGCTGCTTGGCCTGCTGTGTTCATCCAGCCTCACATTTTATTAGCTTCCACCCATTGACTCCACCTTTACTTCATGCCGCTTCAGGAAAGCAACCGACATAAAAGACCTCCCCTATCCCGATTATACAATCTTCCATGCCCTTCCAAAAGAATAGATTCAAGAACAGCTTCTTGCCCATTGTTATCAAATTTTTGAACAAACCTCTCAAATGTTCATTCTGATCTCTGTCTCCCTGCAGCTTCTCTGTGGCTGTAACTCTGTGTTCAGCACTCTATTCTGCTACCCTGATGCACTTTGTATGCTATGATCTGCCTGTATAGTATGGAAAACAACACATTTCACTGTATCCTGGTACATGTGACCACAATAAATCAAGCTCAAACTGAAATTCAAGCATCTTTTAGTTTTATCTCCATGAGTTTAAGTTTAAAAGTTCAGCCTTTCCCCCTTATTTCTCTCTTTTTCATTTTCTCCTGCTTTTAATCGGAATTCAAACCGTTTCATTTCCTTTTCATATTCAACTGCTTTAATTCTTTTGCTCTTTGTTCTGCGCAATTAATTCTCTCTTTTGCTTTTGCCTTTCGTTCTTTTACCCATGCCATTGTCTGTAATTCAAACTGCTTCATTTGCACAGAATTTTAGCTATTTCCAATTAATTTGATTGCAATTGTAAATGCTGAGCCATTGCTGTAATTATAATCCCCAGACAAAGACCTGACTCTGCATGCTTTTTTCCTCTAAAAATAAACACATCCAGCCATAACTCCAGCTGTTTACCAACTGCTTTCTCTGAAGCAGACATTCCGGTACTACTGTGGCAGAACGCCCACAACAGAAACATCACAGAACACATCTCCATTAAAAGAACGTTACCATCAAAGATTTCTGAATACAATATAGAATATATATATAATATGAATTAAATACAGCTGACATTGTTTTAAGGATTTTCTTTGGTTGTATTCCTCTGGATTTAGTGGCCAAGGTTTGCTCCTGTATTTTAACTACATTATTCTTTTGTATCAGGCAGAATTTTAGATTTCTCCTTTTTTCAGGTTTGCAGATTGTTGGAGGGAGATGGAGATTTTTCAGCTAGTTTTCCCACCAGGCTTCTAACCAAGCTGACCTCTTTACAGGTAGTGAGACATATAAAACCTTGGTTCACCTGCCAACCAGCCCTTCAACCAGGTGAAACTCTGAGTGATTACTTTAAGGGTTGTTTCCCACTGATCCTCAATTTTCAGAATGACAAGATTTCCTGGGCAGGGAGGAAGCCCAGAAAGTGATCCTTGCTTGGGCATTAGGCAGGAACATTAAAGTGCCATCAACTGCCTTCTTTCACCATGAATATCAGCAACAATCTGGCCTCTGTTGATGCTATCTTCCTTTGGTCTTTTCACCAACTGCCCCTACCTTTGGCCACACCTGGGCCTCAACACCCACTCCCACCCTGAAACCTCCATACTGACCTGGTCCTGGATCGCCAGGATGTAAACTCTGCAGTCCCGATCCTGCCCATTTATTTGACTGTAATGTTTATCCTTTTAATGATGTCTTCTTTCTCACATACTATGAATCGCGAGAAGGTAATGCAACTTTTTTTATCAACTCAAAAACAAAGTTGCTAGAAAAGCCCATCAGGTCTGACAGCATCTGTGAAGGAGAAAACAGAGTTAACGTTTCGGGTCCAATGACCCTTCCTCAGAACTATTTTTTATTCCTCTTTTTGTATCTACGCTTTGTACCAAGGTACTTTGTATGTAAGATGGTGCCATGAGAGGTGACATTGTAAACTTTTCACTGTACCCCTGAACTTCTGTACTCGAGTACATGTGACAATAAAATATATTCTGATTCTAATTCTACAGTTGCTGGAATTACAAAGGATTTTTCAGCAGCTCTGAGGTGAAACCTTTACCCAGGTGAGAGGTAGAAGTCTTGTTCTCCAACCAATTAATGTTCATTGGAACTTTAAGTGACTATAGGACAGCTAGTCAACAATAATGTGTTTGCCACTGACTCTTCACGTGGCAGGAAGGGAACCCCAGCATCTTACAAATGCTGGCTATAGAATTAGGAGTGAGGTAATAATGTAATTTGATGGAAAACCTGTTGAAAGTTACATCCTGCGGTTGTTTAAATCTGATGCAGATTTCCTGTGAAGTAATGTTGTAATTTTAAATGTCACTAACTTGTTCAATGTTCCAAAATAACATATGCACATACATCTGTAGATTAGACTACACTCTTATATGTACAATATATTACATGCCCAATAAACCACCAGTGCAGCCAATAAATGCTGCTTCAACCCATTCACCTTTTAATGACTTAAGATATTTGGACAAGTCAGTCTCTTGCAAGTTCTACAATCATGGCTCCACATGGTCCAACAAATTTTGAGTTTAAAGGAAGGTGATATTACCAAGTTTAGCTATATATAGAACATAGTACATAGAACAATACAGCACATTACAGGCCCTTTGGCCCACAATGCTGTGCCGAACTTTTATCCTAACCCTAAGGTCTATCTAACCTCCACCCCTACCTTGTACTATCATCCATATGCTGATCTAATACTTGCATAAATGTCCCTAAAGATGCCAACTCCACCACCCTCTCCAGCAATGCATTCCACAGCCTGACCACTCTGTGAGTAAAGAACTTACCTCTGACGTTTCCCCTATATCTACCTCCACTCACTTAAAATTATGCCCCCTCGTAATAACTACCTCCACCCTAGGAAAAAGTCTCAGGCTGTCTACACTATCTGTACCTGTGATCATTTTGTACACCTCTATCAAGTCACCTCTCATCCTTCGTTGTTCTAAAGAGAAAATCCCTAGCTCTCTCAACCTTTCCTTGTAAGACCTACCCTCCATTCCAGGCAATATCCTGGTAAATCTCCTCTGCATCTTTTCCAACGCCTCCACATCTTTTCTGCAATGAGGCAACCAGAACTGGACCCAATATTCCAAATGTGGCCAAACCAGGCTTTTGTATAACTGGAGCATAACTTCACAGCACTTGAACTCAATCCCTCTATTAATGAAAGCTAACATACCATATGCCTTCTTAACAACTCTATCCACCTGGATGGCAGCTTTCAGGGAACTGTGGACATGAACCTCAAGATCCCTCTGGTCTTTCACACTGCCAAGAACCTTTCTGTTAACCTTGTATTCTGCTTTCAAGTTTGTTCTTCCAAAATGAATCACGTCATACTTTTCAGGTTTAAACTCCATCTACCACTTCTCAGCAGCCCTGTGTCCTATCAATGTCCCGTTGTAACCTAGAACAGTCCTCAACACTATCCACAATGCGAGCCACTTTCATATCATCTACAAACTTGCTAATCCACCTTTCCACTGCTTCATCCAAATCATTTACAAAAATTACAAATAGAAGAGGACCCAGGACAGATCCTTGTGGTACACCATTCATAACTGAGCACCATGTTGAATATTTTCCATCCACTATGACCCTTTGTCTTCTAAGGGTCAGCCAATTCTGAATCCAATCTGCCACATTTTCCCCTATCCCATGCGCCCTTACCTTCTGCATGACTCTACCATGGGGAACTTTATCAAACGCCTTACTTAAATCCATGTTTTCCACATCCACTGCTCTACCTTCATCCACATGTTTGGTCACCTCTTCAAAGAATTCATTAAGGTTTGTGAGGCATGATCTACCCCTCACCATATTTTAGACTATATTGTTCAGCATCAGAAACAGGTCAGGAGATGTTTTAAGTTAACCAACAAAGAACTAATTTGTTGTAAAATAAAACTTAATCAAGCTGTGATCCTATGATCCTACAAGCAAAGATGTAAAATTTATTAGACCTATTCACAAATTGTCAAATGCCTGTTTGCACCAAAAATTACTTTTCACACAAGCTATTGACAGTGGGGGTGTCTTGTTGGATCAGCTGTGACTAGATGATCTGTCTTTAACCTAAGACAGTGCTAAAGATTTAACCTTTCCCTTAAGGGTGCTCCAGATGCAGTAATGAAGCATTTCAGTGGATTTTCAACTCAAGCAATTTGAATAAGATGTGTTTCAAAGAGGGAGATGGCAACAGTTGTTGTCCATTTGGCAAGTTTTCTTCAACTGCCTGTGTTCAAAGCCAATATATTTTATAGCCACAAATTGGGTCGTGCGACCTTTCCAAAAGAGTTATAATATCAGTGACTCAGACCAAGCTGCTTGTGTTCTTTTCAAGTGTAACATATTTGCTGCTGTGGCCAGTTATATGTTTGAAAAATGTTTAGTTCAAAATGTTAAGTCTGTACAAATATGTTATAAATTAATATTCCAGGCGTCACATCTTCAGTAACAATATGGATAAACCTTTCCAGGTTTTAATAAATAAATGTAAGGTTTTTTTGTTGGCAAAATGTAGTTGTCTTTTGGCAAGAGTTCTACCCAAGCCCTGAATCTTTTGTACAGGTGTCTGATCAAAATTAACTGCTTGAGTACTTCACTTGATGTCAATTCCATTTGTACAAAGCCAAAGAAAAATTAAATCTTCTCACACTTTTTTTATAGCTGAATTTAATTTGCCATGTTGTCTGCGTGATCAGCGTGACCAGTCTATTTCCCATTGCATTCTTTTGATGAAGCTTGATTTAACTGCTTTAGCTACTTTTGTGCAATTGGCAAAGTTAATCAGCTTACATTTTATTTTGATCACAAGTTTGTGTGTATTTACCAACAATAGAAGTTTATACACTGACTTTTTAATACTTTGTCTCCCCATTCTCCATCCTTTACTCTCACTCATTTACTCCCTCTCCCTCTCTCTCTCAAACACACACACACAAACACACACACACACAGACACACACACACACACACTCCTCCTTTTCATTATCCAGCTCCGATTAGGAATTCCCTGTTTCTAATTTAGTTTCTTATTCATGCCACTCAGCATTCACGTGACTCTAATTTGTAAGTTCTAGTATGAGCATTTGTCTCATTTTTTTGATATTTAACTCTCTGAATGATGGTCACTGTCCACTTTTATTGAATACCTTGTAGTGATTCAAAGATTTATTACAGTAAGTATGTGAACACATTGGTGTACAGAACTGATTTGCAAGAGTGGTTCCTGAAATGAGCAACTTCAGTTATGAGGAAAAACTGAATAAGTTGGCACTATTGTCCAGTGAGAAGGCAGCTGTGAAGAGGTCTGATTGAGGCTTTTAAAATCATAAGCAGGATAGACAGAGTAGATAGGGAGAAACTTTTCACGCTTGTAAAAGTTTCAAGAATGAGAGGAAAGAGATTTAAAGTGATTTTCAGAAGAACCAAGGGTGACGTGAACATTTGTTTTCAATCAGCGAGAAGGTGTGGAAAGCATTGCCCAGTTGTATGGTGAAGGCATGTTCAACTGAGACATTTCAGCGGGCATTTTGCAATTATTTGGATAACTGTAACGTGCAAGCATTTGCGCTGGCTAATGATGTTCATTTGGAGAGGTGGTGCGGGAATGTTGGACCAAGTGGCTGCCTCTGCATGATGAGACATCTGTAATTCTGTAGATGTTAAAGCACAAACTTCTTATGGAACAGTGTTCGTTGATTATACTTGATTAGCGATAATTAAATACTTGTTCAAATTTCCATTTATTATTTCACCTTTTAACATGGTTTGTTTTAGCACTATTTTTAAATTAGTATATTTGATCTTTTTGTTCTAAACCTTATCAATGCTTAATGAAATTTTACTGATCATAGTTGGTGCTGCACAAATTTTATGTGGACATTAACAACTATAGAGTATACTATCTTTCACAGGGTAGCTGTTGGTCTTTGTTCCCTTGAACTTACCAATTTGCTACAAAGTTTCCAAAATTGGCAGAAATATTGAGTGCATGTTGTCAACAATGCCTGTCTAATGAGGCGTGTTTCGAATCTATATTGCTGCCACAACTTCAGAGCAGCAGCTCTGAATTTTAAAACATTACTTTTATACTATAATGTTCAAGGCTATTGTTAGAGTTATACAAATTAGTTCAGTGAAGAATTTTTAAATTTGAACTAAAAAGTGCTGGAGAAAGACTAATTATCACCATTGTTAAAAATATAAAACATTTTCATAACAGTGTTAAAATGATTTATATTTTACGTACTACATTTTTTAATTTATAAAGACAACTTATATCACCATTCTTTTATCAGTGGTATAGGATTTAATGTTTCATATTGTCTACTGTACTATCTTTGTGTCTTAGTTTGTATGCTGCTTCAGTGTATCATGTATCTTGAGACTGGAAGAATTATCTGCAGTTCAATATCGTACTGTGGTATTGAAATTTCCTTTCGGGATCCAGCAGAATCGCTTGGGTCACCAGACATGCTTTTGTCTGCCACCTTTTCAGTCCACTGCATGCATAATCATGACTAGTACAAAGGAAAGTAAGAAATCATTCAGATCAGTGCTCAGATGGCTGAATAAAAACATCTTGTTTGAAGTCTTTTATGAAAGCACAACATGAAACTCAGATGAAGTGAAAGACATTCGCCATCACAAATAATGTCCTTAATAATCTTGTTAAGCTGGTCTTTCTGTGTATGAGACAAATGGAACATTATTGGCTTATAGGGTGCAGTAAATAATTTAGTTTCCAAGGTGCATGCTGGGCTGACAGTAAATTAAAATGACATGAACAAAGGCTGTTTCAATTGAATAACTAACGAATCAAATTTAATTGGCTTAGGTAAAGTTGTAGTAAGTATGGTTTACAGTTAGATCAGGTTATTGTAGGATTTTACCAATGCACATACATCAAAGTGCCGAGAAGTAATTTCTAGATGTTAAGTTTTTACAAAGGCAATGTCAAAGTCATGGCAGCGATAGATATTGTCTGGATCTGGAACAAAGACATGATGTTTAGCATTTCATCAGCAAAACTAAGTGTCTGTTTTTCCTTTAATCTTTCATTGAATCTGAGCATTGTTGGCAAGGTTAACATTTGTTACTCATTCCTAAGTGTGCTTGAAAAGAGTCACTTGCTCAGGCCATTTCAGAAGGCAGTTAACAATCAGCCACTATCAGCAAGCGTTCATTGATGACTAATTACTGTGACTAGATTCAATACCAGATTTTATTAACTGAATTCAAATTCTCTCAGCTACTGTGGGATTTGAACTGATGTCCCCAGAGTAATAGCCTCAGCCTCTGGATTTCTGGTTGAGAGACATCATCGCGATATCACCATCTCTGCCATCGGGAGTAAAAGATACTGATTGGTTGGCATTTTAACTTTGGTCATGGCATTGCTATGGAGAATAACACGAGGCAACTATTGTCCATCCATTTGTTTAATTCCAAATGGTGCAAGGCACAGGCATATACCATCTGTCTGCATGAGATAACATGGTGTAGAGTTGGATGAACACAGCAGGCCAAGCAGCATCAGAGGAGCAGGAAGGCTGATGTTTCGGTCTAGGCCCAAAACGCCAGCCTTCCTGCTCCTCTGATGCTGCTTGGCCTGCTGTGTTCATCCAGCTCTACACCTTGTTATCTTAGATTCTCCAGCATCTGCAGTTCCTACTATCTTGTTGTCCAGTAGCAGATTCACGTCTAACATTACACATGATGTTCTGAGTTTTGCAAGTATGATTGGTTGGCTATGGTTAGTACTCTGCCTATTGTGTCCAAGCCACTATTAATTGAGACATATGGCCTATTTACTTCGCATTACACTGACATTTAAATTCAAGTACCACATTACTCATTTGTGCTGTTGGGAGAACATCTTTTTGACTTAATGGCAACATATTAATGGAAAATATCACAGATAGTAAGGACTGCAGATGCTGGAGTCAAAGGTAACACAGTGTGGAGCTGGAGGAACACAGCAGGCCAGGCAGCATCAGAGGAGCAGGAAAGTTAACGTTTCGGGTCAGGACCCTTCAAGTCAAGGAGGTGGGGGTGAGAGGAATGGTTGGTCATAGGATGAGGCCGGGGATGGGAAGGTGGGGGCCTCCTCTACATAGGTGAGGCCAAGTGGAGGCTTGGAGATTGCTTTGTAGAGCACCTACACTCTGTTTGCGACAAATGACAACCCCTTCCAGTCACGAGCCATTTCAACTCCCCCCCCCCCCCCCCAACTCCCTGGGTGACATGTCCATCATGGGCCTCTTCCAAAGTCATGATGACACCACCTGAAAAATGGAGGAGCAGCACCTCATATTCTCCCTCAGGAGTCTACAACCCAATGGTCTCAATGTGGACTTTACCAGTTTCAAAATCTCCTCAACCCTGGCCTCATCCCATGACCAACCCTCCCTCTCATCCCCGCCTCCTTCACCTGACACAACCTGTCCATCTTTTCTCCCACCTTACTGACCAATCCCCACCACTACCTCCCTGCACTCATCTATCACCATCCCACCTACCTTCCCCAACCCACCCCCCTCTCTCTATTTATTGTGGAGCTCCCTTCCCTCTCCCCCATTTCTGAAGAAACAGCAACTTTCCTGCTGCTCTGATGCTGTCTGGGCTGCTGTGTTCCTTAATGGAAAATATCACTTTGGTTGCTCCTTCATAGTCCCAGTGTGAAATGACTAACATGTTGCTCAAATTAGAATGAAATAGTTATTGTCAATGCACATAATTAGATTGACAGAGCATTGTTCTTAATGTTTCTAAATTCATATCCATTGGAATCACCGCCAAACATAACCATACAGATCTGCTTGAAAACAGGTTCCAGAAACACTTATTAGACTTGTGGAGGACTAATGAGCTGCATTGTGATGTATATGATAAGATTAATTCTTATATTTCACAATGTCCTGTGTATGTATGGGATGCCCATGCCACACAAAAGCATTGCCCTGTTTTTCCCAATCTTATCTATGACTAGTTCTGCACCATATAATTGAAAGATGTTGAATTGAGTTGCTACAATCAGTTCTGAATTAATTTTAAGGTCTCCTTGCTATGGGCATGGAGTCAAATGCAGGCCAAACCAAATAAGGTAACAGATTTCCTTCACTGAAGAACCTTAATAAACCAGATAGGTTTTTATGACAACTGATAGTTTCACGGTCACAATTACTGAGACCAGCTTTCAGTCTCTGATCTTTGTTCTGAGAAAAACATCGTACAGTTTACAAATTCAGTGATTGAGCCTTTAGATGCTGTACTTTCCTTTGCAAGGTGATATTTGATTTTATCATCTAGTGCCGTGTGACTGAAGAGGATATTCACAATATAGCAAAATGTCTGCACTGAAATTTCTTGGAATGAAAAGTCTCAATTATGAGGATAGACTGAATAGATGGGTTTGTTTTCATTGGAGCAATGGACGATGAGAAGGGATCTGTTTGAGGTACGCAAAATTATGAGAGAAATAGACAGAATAGATCATGAGAATCTTTTCCCCTTGGCGGACATGTTTAAGAACAGAAGGAGAAAGTGGTTTAGAGGAGATCTGAGAAATATTGAACATGCTCCTGAGAGGGTGGTGCAGGAAGATACTCTTGCAACATTTGACAAGCATTTGGATGAATACTTAAAATGCCAAAGCATTGGAGGCTGTGAACTAAGTACAAGTAAATGGGATTTTTGTAGCTCAGTGTTTGTTGGTCAGCTTGGACATGGTGGACCAAAAGTCCTGTTTTTGTACTGTATCACTCCAAAACTCTAACAGAGGGATATGTGTTTGATGGTGACCACTGGATTTGGAAAAGTGGCTAGCAGCATGTTGATGAAATGTCTCAGTCTCTTCACAGTTACTGTCAGGTCCGTATATTCTGAAGCAAGGGCAAAGCAACCAATAGCAATTAAATGATACACAGCGTGTGTGTTATGGAACAGTGTTGTCTATGATCAAAAGTTCACTTAGTAGCAATTCGTTAACATTTATACAAACCTTGTTCCTCTGCCAGTTCAAGAGATTGCTGCCTATCCTGATTCATCCGGTGTTTTATATTGGTAATTTCTGGTCATATTTGTAAGATCTGTGATCATTTGTATACTTCATTTTGGAGCTTGCCTGCATCTCTGTCATGGTTAGCAAACCAGTTTTAGTGCTTCTGTTTAATGATTTGTAGGATATCAAGTGCCATGCTTTAAGTAACATCTTTGATTATTTCTGAGAATTTTCTGTTATAATTTAGTACAGGTACTTCAAGATTTCAACAATTCCTGTGGTTAGTTTATATTCCAGTTCTTGTCTCTTAGTCATCTTTAAGAACAGTAATATTAAGCTTCCTGTGGGTTGTCTCTGCTACACACCTTAGATTTTATCTTCAAAGACACTGTACTCCTGAAAAGCCAATAGTCAGACTAGCACTGAGCTCTTCTAAGGGAATGGTAGAGCATGGGTCCTTAGGATCTCTGTCATATGATGACATAGATTAGCTTATGCCTCTGGGAAACATGTTGGGTTGCTTGCTATAAGACTATAGTTTTGATGGTTAAGTCAGAATTATTGCACTTGTAGTGAGAAAAGCTGATCATCGGAGTTTGAATTGCCAATGCTGCTGTGTCCCAGTATTTCTCTCTGTGCCTGTGTCCAATTTGGCATTAAAATCACCTGTGTTTGTCTTGGTGAGCTACTGTTCTGACTATCCTTATAAGGTCATGACAGAAAGCTTCTTTAAAAACTTGTATATGTTTCAACAAAGTCACCTCTCATTCTTTGAAATTACAATGGATATAGGCCCAATCGTTCAAACCTTTACTCAGAAGTTAACCCTATCATCCCGGGAGTCAGATGAGTGAATTCTCATTAAAATTCTTCTAATGGGTTTCTGGGTTTGTACCAGACTCCTTAGAGTTGCAGAGGTCTTGCCCTTGATGGTACTTTAGAAACTGATACCATGACGTCCTCAGCCACTTTGTTCACCTTTAAGAACAAATTAAAGCTTTCCATGTGTAAAGTCCAATTTTCTGACTTTTCTTCAAATAGTCCCATTCCTCCAAATTAGCCTTCAATTTAGTTTTCCCATGGAATTTTTTGTTATTTGCATCTAATAACCATTCACAGCCCAAGTCCCCTCGATGGACACTCTCTGTACCAGCTGCTTTGTTAGTGACTGCACACCATTCTTTCCTGGCATCCACAGCCCAAGTTCCCCAAGGCTGCAGGAACAAGGCTTACAAGTAAAGAAGGAGAAATGTGAGTTTTTTTAAATACTCCATCGGGTACCTGAGCAATAGATTTGATGGCAAGGGGCTACACAAGGTACCCAAGAAGATGGAGGCTATCATGAAGGCCCGTAGACGAGAGAATATGTCTCAACTGTGATCGCTCTTGGAACTTGTAAATTATTATGGCAAGTTTGTGTCTGACCTGATCAGTTGCTGGGA
Source organism: Stegostoma tigrinum (assembly GCF_030684315.1). Lineage (NCBI taxonomy): Eukaryota > Metazoa > Chordata > Chondrichthyes > Orectolobiformes > Stegostomatidae > Stegostoma > Stegostoma tigrinum. Next base: position 59,824,165 of record NC_081363.1, on the reverse strand, counting down.
AAAGGGCTACTGTGAAATTGTACACAGGAATGCGAGGGGGCTTACTGGAATGTGAAGCAAGCCCTAAAAAGGTCAGACGGTTTGACCAAAGTTGCCTCTACAGTTGGTGTGAGATGCCTTGTCTTATGTGGTTGGTGCTGTACAGTCATACATCTTGCTGACCAGAGAAAAAAAGGCCTGTTGTGTTTGAGGTCAGTAATAAAAATGGAGGAGATGTGGAAAAGGAAAGATTGGGCATGCCAATTGGTGTTTAGAAGTTCACTCAGTTCCTTTTTGGAAGGCTGCTGACAGACCACAGACCACTAACTTTCATTTTTGGCTTGACTCTGTTAGCCTACTCATATGATTTCAGGTACTGACAGTCAGAGAAACGGGGCACTGCAGATGCTTTGTCAGAGTTGCCACTATCAGGATATAGGATGTTCCTGACAGAAACCTGAAAATTCTGTACTTTTTCCAGGAAAACAAGGTACAGGCATCAGTGAGTCAGGTGCGGACTGCTACGTGGAATGACCCAGACTTGAGCCTAATGGTGGACTTAGTTCTGAGAGGAAAAAAATGTCTGCCCAAAATTGTCAACTTACATTTCAAGGGGGTGGGAGTTGTCAGTATCAGACAGGTGATTAACATGGGGAATGAGAATTGTTATCCCTAACCTGTTAAGAGGAAACATGCTGGAACAGCTGCACGAAGGGCACCCCGGCACAATGTGAATGAAGGAAATATCTGTGAGCTATTTTTATTGATAATGGCTTGGTGGTTGATGAGGTGGCTCAGTGGTTAGCACTGCTGCCTCACAGGGCCAGGGACCTCGGCTTGATTCCACTCTTGGGCGACTGCCTATGTGGAGTTTGCTCAATGTCCCTGTGTCTGCGTGCATTTCCTCCCACAGTCCAGAGAAGCATATGTTAGGTGGACTGGCCAAGCTGAATTGCCCATAGTGTCCAGGGACGTGCAGGCTTATTGGATTAGCCATGGGAAATGCAGGATTACAGGGATGAGAGAGGTGAGTCTGGGTGAGTTGCAGTTAAGAGTGTCGGTGTGGACATGGTGGGTTGAATGACCTACTTCCATACTATAGGGATTCTATTCTATGTTGGCCAAATGTGGACTCCCAGATTGAGGAGAAAGCAGAATCATGTAAATTCTGTGCATTAGTAAGGAAGGCACCACTGTTATCATCTCTTCATCCACAGGAGTTGCCTCAATCACCATGGCAGCAGATTTATGTCAATTTTGTGTGACCAGTAGACATACGGATATCACAAGTGTTCATGATGCCCATTCCAAGTCGTCCAAGGTGGTAGCAATGAAGTCGGTATCAGTGGAAACAACACATACCCGATTGGATTAAATATTTGCCAGGTTCAGGAACCCCAAACAAGTCATGAGCGACAATAGTCCACACTTTGCGGCACAGGAATTCCTGAGCATGTGTGGGATTATGCCACATGTGATGACCCAGTGCTTGCTGGCTTCCTTACCTTAAAGGTTCAATTGTCAGCTGAAAACCATGTTTAACTTACTGTGGCTGGAAAAGACCAGAGAGGTGGTAAAGCAAAATCAAGACAGATAGTCAGAAGGGCGAGTACGTCAACATCAAATGTATTCCAAAGTGGAGAGACTGTGTTGTCCCAGAATTATACACCTTGGGAGAAACAGATCCCAGCAGTGGTCATGATGGTGGCTCAAACAGGGCTGTTCTTACTTACTATGTGGACTCAGGATGAACTAGTCTGGAGGAGACACACAGACTAGCTGGTCACTGCACCTCACCAGAGGTGTGGGAATTAGTAGAATGTCCTTCATAATACAAACCAGTCCAGGTGAGACCAGTGATGTCAACTGAGTCATGTGTCTCTGAGTCAGTTTGGCCATACCCGGAGAGGTGACAACACCAGCATCACAGGATAACAACAGCCAGTTAGAAAGATACATACTTCTATAACAACAGGAGCTTCTGGAAGCCTGGGGATGACATTAGAAATGATCCCTGGGAAGAGGGGATGGTCTTCAAGGAATCATCATCTCCCTGAGAGACTGATCCTGTCAATGTAACTATGGATGTGTCATTTTCCTTTGTTCCGCAAAGACAGGTAACAACACTAATATCTGAGTCTCCAGCAACTGCATTTCACATTTTAGACTTTTCTAATCTGGTCTCTTTTTTCATTTTATGTTAAGCATTTTTCAATGTTTTATAGCCAATCACATGCTTTGGACTGTTGTTCTCTAAGAAATTCAAAGCGTATTAGAAGCATTGATGCTGAGCTTTGGTTTATCAATTTCACTTCAATTATTTTGAGCAATCCTCTCCTTATGTGTCCACATATTAGTTCAAAAGAATAGCATAACTTCCTGTGGAGTAGTTAGGAGTACCCTTAATGTCAAATCGTAACAAATGAATTTCTTTATCTCAATAATTAGGACATCTTGACAATAAGCTCAAATCATGTTCTTCAAAGTTCTTCATTCTTTCCAATGTGCCTTGAGATTGTGATGATGAAGATATAAATTATGTTATTCCCAAATAAACTGTAATTTGTTGTGAATATTTGCAACATAAAATTTGAGCCTTCTTCTAATTGTATTTCTTTCCATAGCCTGTCTCTTGTTAAGCAAAAATTTAAACTACCTTTTCCTCTATTAAAGCAATTCCACTAAAGGCACTGTTTCAGGAAATCTCATGAAAATGTCCATTATTGCTAAAAGATGGTGATTGTCAGACCTGATTTTATATAGGTGGCCTAACCACCCTACTAAGACCTGCTGAGTGGTTCTACCTAAGCTAGTATCAGTAGTATTGAAGAGATAATGGGAACTGCAGATGCTGGAGAGTCCAAGATAGCAGAGTGTGGAGCTGGATGAACACAGCAGGCCAAGGAGCGTCTTAGGTGCACAAAAGCTGATGTTTGGGCCTTCGACCCTTTTCTGATGAAGGGTCTCGGCCTGAAACGTCAGCTTTTGTGCTCCTAAGATGCTGCTTGGCCTGCTGTGTTCATCCAGCTCCACACTTTGTTATCAGTAGTATAGGCATAGGTTTAGTTGGGGGTTGAAGTTTTCCCTTTATCTAACATGTATGGCATGTTTGACAAAATGTGAGTACATTTTTATATAATCATGACCAATAAAAATGTTTTAATATTTGAACCTGTGTTTTCATAATAGCTAAGTGACCTGCCATTGGGATTTCATGAGCCACCTGTACAATTTTATTATGATATGCAGTTGGGATTACTATCTGAAATGCCACTGCCCATTCTTCATTGGCTAGTATTTGAGATGGTCTACATTTCTTCATTAAGACTTTGTCTTTCTGGTAATAACATTCAGGTGTTGTTTCTATTTCAGTCTCAGAGTAGGGTGTTTAATATAACATTCTCAATTCCAAATCCATTTGTCGCATTTCTGTTAAAAAAAAAGATCTGAGCCTCATTCTTTTCACCTTCATTGTTTTGAATTAAACATTGGAAAATTGTATCCATTGATTGAATTTCCAAATCATCTCCCTGTTTCAAAGGTTTATTTTCTTTCTGACTAGTTGTATTGGTTGAGATCTAGTCTCAAGAGTCAGGAAACAATCCACGATGTTCCTGTTGTAAGACTTCAGTTTTGTTAGCCACTAGTTGTTGTTCAACGGCCCTTCGTAGGCTTCGTATGACCTTCCAAGGTCATTTACCAAAACAAAGTCAATTCCATCTATAGACAAAAAAACAGAAACTGCTGGAGAATCTCAGCAAGCCTGGCAGCTTCCATGGGAGAAAACAGTCAACATTTCAAGTCTGATGACTTATCATCAGCGTGAGAGGCCACTGGACTTGAAACATCAACTCTGTATTCTCCCCACAGATGCTGCCAGATTTGCTGAGATTTTCCAGCAATTTCAGTTCTTCTGTCAGATCTCCAGCATCCACTATTTTTTTGTTTTATTTCCTTCGATAGGATTTTGTTTCACTGCTCCCAATACAACTTCTCAACTAATCAAGTCACTTTTTAATTCAACTCTAAAATTTGACAATGGTTTGTGAACTGCCTGTCTACTTCCAATTAGTACTTTTCTTTTCTTTGCCTCCTCTGGAACACAAACGGTATCATCATTCAGCGTTAATGACTGACTTGCTCAGTGTATTTATTGGTTTACATATGTTATGGCTCATTGGAATATTACACTGGAAATCAAGTCTGCTATTCCTGGAGTTGTCACAAAAGATAAAGGTTTTTTTAAAAATATGCAGAATTCTTCAATTTACCTGTCTATCAGACCCAGGCTGATAGGAAAAATGAGCCATGTTTCTGTAATTAACAAGAACTAATATAGAAAAATAGGCAGAATTAATATAGAAAAACTGAACACTGCTCCTAGATCTTCTTTCAATGAATACTTCCACTGGTTTGCAGGAGGCATTGGGTGGAAAGTTACTAATTGTTAAAGGTCTCTGACTTCTAATGAATATGTTACAACTTACAGCAACTGCTGAAGTGAAAATAAACTGGGTCTCTACAGATTTGAAGTAGCTTTTCCTGCGCAGAATAAAAAAATGCTTCTGTCAAGATCTGATGGCTTCTCTGTATTTTAGTCAGAGCTTCAAGCTGTTCAGCTTCCTGAGAACTAAACAGTAGATAGTCACTATTCTACAAATCGTTCAGCTGCTTGTTACCAGCTAAATTTCCACTTGTTCACATACTTGGCTCCAGCTCATCTCTATCTTCTCTTACTACGACCTGAACCCAGCAACTGTATAAGTAGTACTACACTGAGTGTCAGGTTGCTTGCTTTCAAACATGTCCAGTGGTCCTCCAGCAATTCTTGGTTTTTAAATCAGTTCTTTTTTTTTCATTTCAGTCCATGATCAAAAACACAGAAATGTAAAAAGACAGTCTTTAAACCTCCTTAGTTTGAATCATAAACAAAATACCATCTCCTTAAGATAAAATACTGAACCTCCAGTGGTCTGATTCTCCTTGTCAATGTCTAGGAAAAAAGTCCATGAAAATCCTGAACCATTTCTCCCTTCTTATACATTCCAAAGGAATATGCCCTCTTTGTACTGCAGGTATGATATCAATACCTACTTTCTGTACTGGTGCCCTTTTCTCTGAAGACTCCTTAGACACTCTGACTAATTCATTTGGTCTCCCACTTCATTTCCAGCAATTGGTTTGGTATATCTAAATTATATCTTATTATTGAAAGAACTGTGGCTGCCGTAAATCAGAAGCAAAAACAGGAATTTCTGGAAAAGCTCAGCAGGTCTGGCAGTATCTATGGAGAGAAATCAGAGTTAACGTTTTGAGTTGAGTGACCCTTCCTCAGAACTAGAGTTTTAAGGCACACATGCTGCCAGACCCGCTGAGCTTTTCTAGCAATTTCTGTTTTTTTTAATATTTTATGACGAAGGAAGCCTGTTAAATCTTTGTCATTTTTGGTTTCAGATTTTCCCCTTTGTTAATTCGGCCTCCATCTGTTTGTTCTATCAAAATAGAATGTTTTACATCAGCAAGTGTTTTATTCCTCTAATTTTCGTTTGAATTTCCATTTCCCAACCTGGAATTTTTTATGCAAAGTATCATAATTTCTCTTGCACTATCAAATTCTTTTCTCCAGCTTCAGTGATCTTAACCACTTAATCCCACAGTATTTGTTTCTCACTTGCAAATTTTACAAATGTCTGATTAGGTTTCTTTCATCATCCTCAATTTAATTGATAAGCTACTGTCAGAAATTCATAAGCATTGAGTAATTCTTCTTTATAGTTTCATATTGTATGCATTGTTCTTCTACCTTTGCCTAACTCGTGTTTTTAAAATTCAATGTCTCCTTGACGTTCAATTGTTTTTAAAAAAAGTCATCTGCCTCTGTTTGTCTTCCCTTTCCATTTCAGGTTTTCTTCACTTTATGTTCCTGAACTTTTGTTTATCTCTTTCCTCAAATTCAAACATTTTCATTTCTAACTTTATGTAAATCAATTCCAGTTGTGATTCCCCAATCTCAGGTTTCCTTTCTTCTAATTCTGTTAGATAATTACTTGAAGCACATATCTTTACAAGATCCTGCTTTTACTTCTACTTTCAATTTGTTTGTTAACGAGAGCCTCAATCCTTGAATTATCATGAAATTAACCTAAACTTTCCCAGCTACACATAACCTTTTCAGGGTTTTCATCAAATACTTATGGTCTGGAACTTTTGAACTTAACTCCTTACACTAAACACATCTAAACACTTCCTAAACTCCAAACCACTTCCTTAAATCTCCTCAACACTTCCCAAACTATCCTTTTTCAGAGAAAATGTTTTGCATATTCCACATCAGACAAGACTCCTGAAAACTTCCTCAAGGTGAAACTAAAGAGATTTTTCTTCAAAGGATAGGTGTTTACTCCAAGCCTCCAAAAAAAATACAAAATCTTGCATTTGAAAGTCTTATGAATTAAAATGTTCACATTCTCGTAAACCCTCCCAGTATAAACCAAATTCCATTTATCTTCTGGGAGTCTCTCTCTAGTACTGTGTTTTATAAGACGTTACCATGGCTACTGAAATGCTAGATGTTAATATGAAACCCCTTCAGACGCACGCAAGACACTATTTGCCATGAATTTAAAATACAAATATCTACAAATAAATGATAATAAATCACACATATTTCATCAGTGACAATCCCTCAACTGTTCAGCCAACTAATTAATATTCTTTCTCGTGCAGAATAAATTGTTGTTTCCTTGGAAAAGCATTCTTGCATCTGTCTGACTTTACGTTTAACCAATGAAAAGTTTCAACAGCACGCCTCTCTTCGTCAGAAGTTCTGTGCTATGTTCAACTGTTGGTCTCTCTGTAATTATGTAGCAATCTTGCACAAGACATCAACATTATAATTTGTGTCAAACACTGTCAGATTAATTTTTGATTCAGTGTGACTGCTGGCTGAAAGACAGTGAAACCCCATTTGTATTTCAATTCATTCTTCATTGCAGAAACTTGCAGTACCTTGTACATAATGAATCATTTCAGTGGTATTAATGTTTTCTAAATTTCAGAATATTCAGTCTGAATCAATTCCTGTATCCAGGACCAATTGCTTGATAATGTTAAGGAGGACTAATATAGTGATATTTCACTTCTGGGATACTGGTTTAAATCTAGTTAAAACTGATGAGATAAAACTATTTTTGTCTGTCATGATCATATTGAAATTTATTTAGATAAGCACAGTCTTATTCGAAGTGGACATGCTATTCTGCAATAAGACGATACTAATCTATCACTCATTAATATTCAAAGGTGCTACCATTGCAGAAATTGCTCAGCATCAGTAGGAATTCAGTTAGAACAGCCACATAAATTTTGTGCTAACGAACAGATAATCCGTATTCTGCAACAAATCACTCACGTCCTGAGTCTCCAAAGCCTTTGCACCATCGACAATATTCTTGACATTTGCTGAGTGAAAATCTTTGAATTTTGTCTATGTGTGACTTCACATGGATAGCAGTGGTTCGAGAAAGAAGTTCATCGCTGCTCTCTAAATTGAAATAAACACTGTGCGATAAATGTTAGCCTTACTCAGTTTTTTTTAATGTTCATTTTTGTGGGATGTGGGCATCGCTGAATGGCTAGCATTTATTGCCCCTCCTTAGTTGCCCTTGATAGCTGCCTTTTTGAATGGTGGCAGTCCAACTGCTATAGGTTGACCCACACTGTCACCGGCGAGCGAACTCAAGGATTTTGACCTAGTGACACTGAAGGAATGGTGATATATTTCCAAGTCAGGCTGGTAAGTGGCTTCAAGGGGAACTTGAAGGTGGTGGTGTTCCCATGCATCTTCTCCTCCTTTGGCTCCTTCTAGATGGAAGTGATCTGGATTTGGAAGGTGTTGTCTGAGGACCTTTGGTGAATTTCTACAGTGTGTAGATAGTACACACTGCTGTACTCAGCACTGGTGCTGGAGGGTGTGGATGCTTATAGATGTCATGGCAATCAAGTGGGCTGTTTTGACCTGGGTGGTGTCAAGCTTCATGAGTGTAGTTAGAGCTGCATTATCCAGGCAAGTGGGGAGTATCCCATCACACATCTGACTTGTGTCTTATTAATGGTGGACAAGCTCTGGGGAGTGAGAAGGTGAGTCACTCACCGCAGTATTCCTAGCTTTTGACATGTTTTTGTAGCCACTATGTTTATGTGATGAGTTCAGTTGAGTTTCTGGTCAACAGTAACCCCCAGCATGTTGATAGTGGGGGATTCAGTGATGGTAACACCATTGAATGTCAAGGGGTGATGGTTAGATTGTCTTTTATTTGTGATGGTCACAGCCTGGCATTTGTGTAGCACAAATGTTACTTGTCACTTGTCAGTCCAATCTGGATATTGTCCAGATCTTGTTGCATTTCAACATTGATTGCTTCAGTATTGGAGGAATCGCAAATGCTGCTGAATATTTTCACTCATCGGCAATGATCCCTACTTTTAACCTTATAATGAAGGGAAGTTATTGATGAAGCAGCTGAAGATGGTTGGGCCCAGGACACTATCCTGGGGATCCCCTTCAGAGATGCCCTAGAACTGAGATGATTGACCTTCAACAATCATGACTATCTTCCTGTGTGTCAGGTATACCTCCAACCAGTGGAGTGTTTGCTTCTGACACTCATTGATTTTTGCTAGGCCACCTTGATGCCACACTTGGTCAAATGCAGCCTTGATGTGAAGGGCAGTCACTCTCGCCACACCTGTGGAATTCAGCTCTTTTGTACATGTTTGAACCAAGACAAAAATGAGATCACAAGTTGAGTGCCCATGGTTGAACACAAATTGGGCATCACTTAAGCAGGTAATTGCTGAGCAGGTGCTGCTTGATGACACCTTCCATCGCTTTACTGATGATCAACAATAGACCGGTGGGTGGTAACTGGTTGGGTTGGATTTTCCTGCTATTTTATGTACAGGAAATACTTGGGCAATTTTCCACAATGTTGGATAGATGCCAATGTGGTAAATGTACTGGGACAGCTTAGCTAGAGGAACACCAAGTTCTGGAGCACAAATCTTCAGTACTATTGCTGGAGTGTTGTCAGGGCCTGTAGCCTTTGCAGTATCTAGTGCCTCCAACTACTTATTGACATAATGCGGAGTGAATCGAATTAGCTGAAGACTGGTATCTATAATGTTGGGCACCACTAGAGGGGGCCGAGATGGATCATCCATTCGGCCCATCTCGCCGAAGATTGCTGCAAAAGCTTCAGCTTCATCTTTTGCACTGATGTGCTGGGATCGTCCATCATTGAGGATGAGGATATTTGTGGACGCTTGTCCTCCATTGAGTTGTTTAATTATCCACCACTATTCACAGCTGGATGTGGAAGGACTGCAGAGCTTAGATCTGATCCGTTGGTTGTTGGATCACTTAGCCCTGTCTATCACTTGCTGCTTATGCTGTTTCGCATGCAAGTAGTCTGGTTTCACCAGCTATGCCTGGTGTTGCTCTTGGTATGCTCTCCTGAACTTTCTATTGAATTGGGATTGATCCCCTGGCTTGATGGTAAAGGTTCAGTAGGGCATATGCTAGGCCATGATTGTGCTGGAGTACACTTCTGTGGCTGTTGATGGTCAATAGCGCCTCATAGATGCCCAATGTTGAACTGCAAGATCTGTACGAAGTCTGTTCTATTTAGCATGGTGATGGTGCCACACAACACCTTCAAGTTTATTCTCAATGTGAAGGCAGGACTTTGTCTCCACAACATATTGTGTGATGGTCACGCTTATTTATACTGTTATAGACAGATGTATTCGCATCTGGCAGATTGATAAGGATGAGGTCAAGTATGTTTTTCATTCTTGTTGGGTCCCTCACCATCTACCACAGACCAGCCTAGGAGCTGCGTCCTTTAGGATCCAACCAGCTCGATCAGTACTACAGCAAAACCACTCTTGCTGGTGGACATTGAGATCCCCCATCCAGAGTATATTTTATGCCCTTTCCACCCTCAGTGTTTCTTTTAAGTGCTCATGTAGGAGTACTGATTCATTGACTGAGGGAGGATGGCATGTGGTGATCAGCAGGAGCTTTCCTTGCCATGTTTAACCTGAAGCCGTGAGACTTTATGGGGTCCAGAGTCAATGTTGAGAACTCCTAGATCAACCCCCTCCTGACTGTGTACCACTGTGCCACCATCTTTGCTGGAACTGTCCGGCTGTTGCGACAGCGCTTATCCAGGGCTGGTGATGTGGTGCCTGGGACATTGTCTCTAAGTTATAATTCCATTAGTATGACTCTGTCAGGACATTGCTTGACTAGTCCATGAGACAGCTCTCCCAATTTTGGAACTAGCACCTGCTGTTAGTGAGGAGGACTTTGCAGGATCGAGAGAGCTGTTTCTGCTATTGTCCCTTCTGTTGCCTAGGTTGATGCCAGGTGATCCGTCCTGTTTCATTTCTTTGAGACTTTGTAGTGAATGGTACAACTGAATGGCTTGCACTGCCATTTCAGAGGGCAATTGAGTGTCAGCCACATTGCTGTGAGTCTGTAATCACACGTTGGCCAGACCGGGTGAAGATGGCAGATGTTCTTCCTTGAAGGGCATTAGTGAACTTAATGAATTTTCCTGACAAATGAGAATGATTTCATGGTCATCAGTAGATTCATAATTTCAGTTTTTTTAAAATTGAATTCAAATTCCACCATCTGCCATGGCAGGATTCGAACCTACGTTTGCAGAATGTTATCTTGTTCTCTCAATGTTGTCTAACAATAATACCATTAGGCCATTGCCTTCACGTCAGAAGAGGAGATCTTTGAGATAGCTGGAAGACTGCTCTTATGCATTTGCCAAGACCTCCATGCCAAGACAACGCAGAAATCTTCATTGCACTGTGCTTCGTTGCCGTCTCAATACCACCACCATCAATTTATTCTTAAGCTGCTGAAAGCCTTCTCCCCTATAACATAACCAATGGGTTCTCTTCTCTTACACAGGCACCATTGGCTCCCACACAACTGCTACAGTGAAGAGGTCAGTTGCTCGTGTCATCACCTCCGCTCTACCACCAAGAAGGAAATCACATCCCTCAGAGCGTGTAGCGGCAAGGTTTTCCCTTGCAGCCCGTGAGACTTCCACCTCAATTGGTTTTCTTTCTAGACTAAATTTGGAAGCACAATTTGGTGAATACACCACTGGTCTATCTCTGAGCTGATCAAGGATGATATACCCCAGGTTGCTCGCAGTCAGAGACAGCTAGAGACGGGGCATCTGCTGAGGCCTGTGCCCGGCACACTCTGTCTGCTGGATACATGCGTGCACATTTCTTGGCTTTCTCTGGATACTTCCCATCTCAAAGGCCATCTCTATGTAAGTGGGAATCACACGGGCCTTAAATACCAATAGAAATAGTAAATAGCTATCTCTTGACTCAAGTATATTTCATCTTTGAATTAAATAGTTTAAAGTTTGAAACATTTACAACATCTGACATTACTAACACCTCCTTTCGACATGTATATACTACTGGAATGCCTATGTTCTGTCTGTAACCATGGCTCTTCACTCGCCTGCCATTTTAATACATCACTGTGTTCCTATGCCGACATTTCTGTCTCAGACCTGCTACAGCGTTCCAGCGAAGCTCAATGCAAGCTGGAGGAACGGCACCTCATCATCTGCTTGGACACCTTACAGCCGTAAGGGCTCAATGTCGGGTTTGCCGATTTCAGCGCATGAACTCCCCGTTTGTTGTGACAACCTATGTCCGGCTGTGTTGAAAAATGGAATCCTCATGTGAATCAGAAGATTGGATCTTTCTTTCAAAAATGAAGTTCTGGAAATCCTCAGCAGATATATCAGCAGAGAGAGAAGCAAAGTTCATGCTTCAAATCCAGTATGATTCTTTATTGAAATGAGTTGAATCATGAACTCCATTCCTCTGTCCACAGATGCTATGGCTTTCCAGCACTATTTTTAGTTCAGATATCCAGCCTCCCCTATATTTTCATTGTGTCCATTGGTACAGAAAGAGGTGAGTAAAGAAGGCACCCAGAAATTTTTATTTGGCATTTGCAAACTTTTTGCTTTATTCTATTTGAGAAATACATGGCAAGTTTACAATAGTTCATTCATGTGGCTTTAAGTGACCACATTTAGCGGTATATATCAGGAAACTTCGGAGGAGCTTAATGACATTTTGCTTACATGGACATTTGTGCAGTAAGCTTCAATAAAGTCTGATGGTTTTCAAATACAGGGCATTGGCCAATGAAAGTTGTGTGTGGAATAGGTTGTCATTGTTGTTAGATCTTTTTGTGACTGTGTGTTACCCTTTCAGATTGATCAGTGTCTATCCACACCTTTTGAAGTTGTGGGATGTTAGAGGTGGTTTCTGTTACCTTGTGGGAGGATAGTTTGAAGGATGGAAATTTATCTGCACAAAATGTTTTTTTTTGCCAAAAAGCACAATGATATTTGTATACTTTCAAGAGTTACACTTTTAAAATTTGCTAGAATTGACTTTTTCTGGGGAAATCATTGTTTGCCCAATGGGTAAGCCATTGTTTGTTAATAGTCAGTCCAATTTTTGATACCTGAAGACCTTTACGAGGTTTATGACAATATCAGCCTTTTAAGCTCCTTCTCTCTAACAGAATCAAAAGCTGTAGGTCTCGAGTAAAATGGGGTTTCCATCAGAAGACTAAACTTGCATATTCATGGGAGTGTGGAATTCTAAGTGGTTTCAATTTTGTTGAAAAGTGTATGTTTTTTCTAACTTTGAGGTGATGCTATGAACATAAAATGAACAGGGAATTGAGAGTTCCATAACCAGATTACTAAAGTTGGGAATTTGATGCTCTTGAGAATTCAGTGCTGTTGGGATTGGAGGTGTTCTTTTCAGCATTTTTGTTTTCGTTCCAGAAGTTGGTGGTTTTCCTTCGTCCCAAAGCCCGAAAATTGTAGCAACCTATTATTTTACTAAATTATGACTGATGGCCTAGTCTAATAATTTATGTTAAACAGACATGGTAGGATAGGTGCTGTGCTGTAAATGCAATGTGTGAGTATTTGTGGAGAATGTTATGTTCCTGGACAACCATATCTGCAATTGGTACCTGCAACTTAAGGCCATTTAGCTCAGAATTAAATTGTGTTAATTGCCTGCTTAAGGGCCTTAACTTTTGACAGGGTTGGAAGGCTGTTTCCCTTCTGCCATGGACTGAAATTGGGACAGTGATGTGAAGGCAAAAAGTGCCCGTCTGTCACCCTCCTACTGAATAACGTGCCACCCCCCATCAGCAAACTCACCCTGGGAAAGCACATTAAATTCCATCAAAAAAGACTGCAAAAAGGTCTAAAGTGGGTGTAATTAGGGAACAAGATCATGGCCAGAGTATAATGAGGGCAAGTATGTGGCAATTCACTTTGGCGCTAAAAATGAAAAAAAAAACAGAATACTTTTAAAAGGCATGAAGCTCTTAACTTTTAAGAATTTCCATCTTTTTCTAGATTCCCATCCTCTCAGCATCTACTCTGTAAAGCTGCTCAGATTTGGATGTTTTTCAGTAAGCTTGCTTTTCATTCTTCCAAAATCCAGTGAATATGGATGAACCAGCTCAACCTTGTCTCACAAGTGTTTGATAAGACCCTGTGTGAAGTCCACAATTTGTTTACTGTTTGAGATTGGTTTCCGTAAAGTGTTAAGTTCCCAGAGGAAAATGGCTAACCTGACTCCCTTTCTTTAGTTATCCACATCCTTGGTTGGTTGCAATAATATTAACATATGAAAGATGCTTTTTCTTGAGGACACCTTTCAACCAGACCAAATGAGAGAAGTCTTTAAAAAGAAGCCAATTTAGCCAGGCTTCCTAGAATTAACAATATGACTAAATTTATTTAAAACTATACTTGAGGAGAAACACGAATGCAACACACATTCAGACAAATAAGTCCAAAAAGATAAAAGAAAAGAAAGATCAGCCTCTAAATTATTTGTGAAGAAAAGATAAAGCAACATTGTAGCTGCTATTAGGTTGCACTGGTAAAGTTCATGTAACAATTCAACATTTGACATTAAAGTTTATTGGTTTTGTTGGGCGTTTGAAGTTCCTTCGATCCGATATCTTTGGCTTATCACACTCTGAATCAGAGAATTTCTTTTTATCATTACCTGCAGTACAGTGGTGCTCACTGTTTGTTCTTAATTGTGAGTTGCTAGACATGCTGTGGTATTGAAACTCTCCTTTAATTTTCTTTGTATATTCTTGGAAGGGAAAGCCACAAAATGTCTGCAAGAATAAAAACCAAAGAGAACTGCGGATGCTGTGAATCAGGAACAAAAACAGAAGTTGCCGGAAAAGCACAGGTCTGGCAACATCTGAAGAAATTATCAGAGTTTTCCAAGAAGTGGTGATAGCCATCCTCCTCATTGTTTCAAGGTTTCATGTCTCCCTCTGATTGAAGTTTCTTTGATGCCATTTGTCCCACAAAAATTTTACCAGCCAGCCTCTAAAGTTTCATCTGCAGTTAATTGTCTCTGTAGCACAGTTCTTTTAAAAAGCACATTTTGGAATTAAGGGCTAAAAACATGTGTAGTATTTTCGGACTTCGACCTGCCATAGGTCAACACCTGCATCCCAGGGATCAGCTTAGCGAACCATCTCTGAACTACTTTATTGACAGTACTGTCCCATCTCCTCTACCTTTCTTCCTGTCTTTCCAAAATATTAAATACCCTTGAATATTCAGGTTGCAGCTTTGGGCACCTGGTAACCATGGTTAGGCAATGGAAATCATGCCATATCTATTTATTTTGATTTGTTCCATCAATTCGTCCACCTTATGAATGCTGCGTGCATTCAAATAAAGAGATTTTAATCTTGTCATTTTACATTTTTTCTTTACTCCAATCTTATTGGGGTAGTCTTTTCTGTTTCTGCACTCTGTCTTCTAGTTTTAAATACTGCACAACATTGCACCAATGCCCTGGGCTTTCTCTTTAACTTTCTAAGTCTTCTCTGATGTAATCCTTCATACTCATCACTCAACATTTAGATTCAGTGCAGTTCAGATGAAGAGCAGCCCAACAGTACTGCTTCCTCTTTCTAATGTATGGATATCAAGATCCCATAAGTCAAAACCGTCTTCACCCACACTAATCTTTGAGTCACTGATTCTTATTTACTCAATGCTCATTTGTTGTGCCTCAGTTCATAACCCAGAGATTATTGCCTCTGTAGTTATGCTTTTTAATGTATGTCTTCTCTCCTCCTATTCCCTTACCAAAACCTCTTTTCTGTTCCCCTGCAAGGTTTCAGCCCACTTGTGGATCTTGATGACTGGATCCTTGCTGCATAAGCAAGGGCTGAGGATCCTCCAGTGCATCCTTCTAAAGCCCAGGTTTGTCTCTCATGCAGTTACACCCTCCAGTTCCCTGACTACAGGCAAAATCTAAAGTACTTAACCTGAGGTATCTGAAACAAAATATTCAGGAAATTTTCATCCTGTTTGATGCATCAGTGTCCAAAGCATAGATTCTAACTCATCAACTTTAAAACAAACTTCCTCTAGCTGCAAGCACTGCACAGCATTTGGGTTATGGATTAAACTGATTTATCTTCCAATCTATTAACCACAACCAGTAAATCATCTGTATTTTGCAATTGAATAATTTATGCGCACAGCCCGTTAAGGGCAATGAATAGTATCAGAGTTGAGGAAAAGGTAGGGCAAGAGGGCGGATCCAAATCAAAATGAAGTTGGAACAGAAGATAAAATATGCTGCCCCCTTCAGTGCCCACCTCTCCATCAAGGCATTGAGAGTAATAGTGGGCATCACGTGTTCTTTCTCTAAAGACACCTGGGTATTGACATAGCCATGGAAGACGGCAGACAATCAGCAGCTGTGATCCCCTCCACAGCCCACTGCCTGGACCTGTTAATAGCCAACATGGCTAGGACCAGGAGCAGACCGAAGAAGAGGTCCTCTGACAAGTCTACACCCATCTGCACCTGATGCCCAAATGTCTGGAGCATGAGGCTGAAGTACAAACAAATGTGTAACAAAAGATTTTTTAAAAAGTATTGAAAAGGGTGTAAAGTTCCCAAAATCAATAGATGTATGGCCCACAGCATCATAAAATACATAATTAGATTGGGAGTCCATGAACCACTGCAATCCATGGTTACGTGTGACTGCTGTGGGCATGCCTTCCACCCTAGATCTCCAAAAGTGAGAACACCTGTGTAGACAGCACTCCATGGGCATCTAGAAAAGAATAAATTGATTAGGGATAGTCAGCACGGTTTTGTGAAGGGTAGGTCGTGCCTCACAAACCTTATTGAGTTCTTAGAGAAGGTGACCAAACAGGTAGATGAGAGTAAACCGGTTGATGTGGTGTATATGGATTTCAGCAAGGCATTCGATAAGGTTCCCCACAGTAGGCTATTGTACAAAATGTGGAGGAATGGCATTATGGGAGATATAGCAGCTTGGATCAGAAATTTGCTTGCTGAAAGAAGACAGAGGGTGGTGGTTGATGGGAAATGTGTATCCTGGAACCAGTTACTAGTGGTGTACCATAAGGGTCGGTGTTGGGTCCACTGCTGTTCATCATTTTTATAAACGAAGATCACATCGGACATTCCCATGAGGTAACTTAGGTCGTAGGGCATGGGCTCCTCAGGGAAGTTCAGGAACCTAGGGCAGATGTGAAATTCCATCCATCCAAGCAGGGGTATGTGGAGACAGGATTACATCACACATCTGAGCATCCTCCAACTCCGGCAAAGTTGAGTAAAACATCGATTTTTTTCAGGGAATGGATGGCATTGGCCACAAGCAATGTCCAGCCCGGCATTCACAGCCCAGCAGATACCCAACTCTAGTCACCCCCATGGCCACAACCCTTCCCTCCATCAGCCACTCAAACTTGAAATACTGTGAGCAAAGAACACTGAACAGGTTTGCCATTTTTCCCACCATCTATAACATCCATCATTTTATTCATACGTGTGAGTCTGTGTAAAGGAAAGTTTATAAGGGAAGTAAAGTTTTAACTGGTAGAGATATATGCTAACAGTTTGTAACTATTTACCTATGGCTAATGTCTATTTCTTTGCGATGAATAAAAATTCTTGTTAAGAACAGAAACCTGGCCTGTGCTTTCTGACAACATGAATCTGAAAATCAGGTAAATTAGGAAATTTTGTGTACTTCTAAAGATCTTTAAATTTTGCGATGACTCTGAGAATGGTGGGTAAAAACCGAAAGAACTGCAGATGCTGTTACTCAGGACAAAAACAGAAGATGCTGCAAAAGCTCAGCAGGTCTGGCAGCATCTGTGAAAAAAGAATCAGAGTTCACATTACAAGTCAATGACCCTTCCTCCTATGAGTTCCGAGGAAGGATCACCAAACCCAAAATAGTAACTCTGCTTTATCTTCACTGATGCTGCCAGACCTGCTGAGCTTTTCCAGCAACATCTGTTTTTGTTCCTGAGAATGGTCGGGCTTGATTTCCATTGCATTGTCTTGGTGAGCAATGACACTGTCCTCACTTCAGTTGTTGCTGCCACTCTTTCATAGCTGTCCACTGGTCTCACTCAAAATATTTGGAATTTTGTAGAACAAGCCAGTTTTAGTATGTTTCATAATTGAGTATGTGCATGGCTAGTATTGCTAAATTTTGTGTCACTCTCTGAATCAAAGAATATGGAGAATGGATGAGGTTGTAGTGTTGAGTCAAAAGATTATCCATTAACTGACAGAGCAGGTTGGAAGGACCATCTGGTGTACTCTTGCTCCTGTTTCCTCTGTTATGTTCTGACACAGGCTTGCCCCACAAGCAGCCTATGATGGTTCCTGTGGTTCCCACCAAGCCATTTGTTCAAAATACAGATAAGTATAAATCTAAGATTTTGCAAGGAGCATTCTCTCCAATCAGAGATAATGGGAACTGCAGATGCTGGAGAATCCAAGATAATGAAATGTGAGGCTGGATGAACACAGCAGGCCCAGCAGCATCTCAGGAGCACAAAAGCTGACGTTTCGGGCCTAGACCCTTCATCAGAGAGGGGGATGGGGTGAGGGTTCTGGAATAAATAGGGAGAGAGGGGGAGGCGGACCGAAGATGGAGAGAAAAGAAGATAGGTGGAGAGGAGAGTATAGTTGGGGAGGTAGGGAGGTCTCTACCTCCCCACCTATACACTCCTCTCCACCTATCTTCTTTTCTCTCCATCTTCGGTCCGCCTCCCCCTCTCTCCCTATTTATTCCAGAACCCTCACCCCATCCCCCTCTCTGATGAAGGGTCTAGGCCCGAAACGTCAGCTTTTGTGCTCCTGAGATGCTGCTGGGCCTGCTGTGTTCATCCAGCCTCACATTTCATTATCTTCTTCTCTCCAATCAGAAACTGGTTCTCTCCTGTATTTGCTTGTCATTGGCCTGAGGGAGAGAAGCAATTGTAATTGAATGAGCAGCAAATAGCACAACATGAGAAATTTAAGTCTGACTGAGCCTGGAGCTGTGGCATTGAATCTGCTGTATGGGAATTGAGAGGTTTTCATGAAGTCAGTGGCTTGAGAAGGAAGGGTACAGTTTGCTCACTGATGGACGTAAAATGTGGGATTAGAATTAGGCAGACTAACATCCTAGAGGAGGGAATTTAGGTAATTTGAAAGTTGGTAGGCTTCTGTTAGTGGGATGGAGGCTGTGAGATTTCGGTAGGACATTGGCAGAGGAAGTGAGAGTCAGGTGCACTATCACCAGGTGTGAGTTGTGATGAGAGAAATTGTTGGGGGTGAGTGGGGTACTGGATAAATCTCATCCCTTGTGATCAGAGGCCTAATTTTTTCCTATTTCTAGATCTGTTTCTTAGCTGAAAAGGCAAGTAAAAGAATTGTTATTCATGGAAGTTGAAATCTGGCCCCCTAGGAAAACTGTATGAACAACCCTTATGTAACACTTCAGCTTGACTTTAATGATGTAGAATCATGTTCTTTGGAACACTTGAGCATATAATCCCTTGCGCAAGTGAGTAACAGGCAATATATGCAACACAATTACCATTACCTATGTAAAATTTACAGAAGTCAAACATTAATTAACAGGCAACTGATGTACGCAACTAAGGAGAAGGTACTTTTGTATAAACTAAAGATCACATCCATCATAGGTTCAGTAAACACATCACTTCTGGAAGATATAAAGAACAAGTGCAAAATAACTTGTGGCTCTGCAGTAGGTTCACACTGCCCCTATCATCAAGATTGATATGTCCAATATACTTTAAAAGTTGCTGTGCTTAGTGTGAGTCTCCTAACTATGATTTTTACCAGCAGATCACGTCGGTATATCCGTATTTCTTAAATTTCTAAAAGTCACATTTTTTCAATGCCCATACTTTAAAACAGAACTTGAACCCTCACAAGACAACCATGTTGGTTGTTAACACTCTGAGCTATCTTCCTGCTGCTTCGTCTTTCTCCAGCTGTGCAGATATTGATTTTTTTAAAAGCTGTACCTTTGTTGTGAAATATTGTGCATAAGTGTGAAAACTTACTTGGTATTTGAAACGTTTTCTATCTGAACTTCTCTTCCCCAAGGCACTCAAGTGATAGCTACCTTTCTCTGAGTTGACATTCTTCTAGAATTCTGTACCTCAGCTTAAGTCAAAGGAGAAATTTTAATCTTAGAGTCATGGAGATAATCCTAGTTTTTACAGTATGGAAAGTGTCCTTCAGTATCTGCACTGGTCATCAAGCATTTGTCTATTCCAATCCCATTTTCCAAGACTTGATACATAACCTTGTATACCTCGGCTTTTCAAATACTCATCTAAGTACTTCTTAAATGTTTTGATGGTTCCTGCCTCTGTCAACCATCTAGGAATTGCGTTCCATGGATGAAGGACCTGTCCCTAAAATCCAGTTTAGGTGCTACCTGTCCTTATGCGTATCCTAACTGCTCTGGAAGAAAGCCCAGTGATCCAGATATCTGAAGCCTTCCTTCCTATACCAATCCTTTAGCAATGCATGACTATATTGCTTTCCTATTTCTGGCCTCACCAGAACATGACACTGGAGGTAATCCCGAGATTATAAACCTAGAGGTTCTGCTTTTCAACCTCTTGCCTAACGCTCTAATTTCCGTTTGCAGGACCTCATATCTCTTCTGCTGACGTCATTAGTACCTATATGGATCATGACCTCTAGCTGCCCACCC
Organism: Stegostoma tigrinum; assembly: GCF_030684315.1. Classification (NCBI taxonomy): domain Eukaryota; kingdom Metazoa; phylum Chordata; class Chondrichthyes; order Orectolobiformes; family Stegostomatidae; genus Stegostoma; species Stegostoma tigrinum. The sequence goes on along the minus strand of NC_081363.1, from coordinate 59,803,966 downwards.
TCCCCTATCAAAATAGCCAGTGTTGGTTCAAAGACATCCTGGCACTAGTGAGACTACCACCATCCTGGTGTCTCAATTATGATCACAGAAATGCCTACCTCTGCTGCTAACTGTAGAATCCCCTATCACTATGACTTGACTGCAGTTTGACCCTCCTTGATGACAGTCATCCAACGCTTTTATGTCTGTGTAGCTCTCACTTGTGGTGTGACCAGCTTATTAAAAATGCACTTTAGGGCATTCTCAGCCTTATGGGTATTCCGTAGTGAGCCCACCTGCAGTTCTAGCCGCGCAAGTGGCAAATCAGGAGCTACAGCTGACATGCCTTCTGTATACATGGTTACCATGGACACTGGAAATGTCACTAATTTCCGACATATTGCTGGAGGAGCATTCTCCAGAACCAAGTTCTGCTATTGTAAACCTCAGACAATAAACCTATTGCACAATCTTACCCACTACTCATCAAAATCAGATTTCTCACTCTTGCCTCGCAAATTACAAACCACAATCAGTATCTAGGCACTACTCACTCAGTATCTAGTCATGGCTCCTGGGCAGCTACGCCTATGTCACTTTTGAGTCATGACATCATCTCCAGAGCTGTACCTTTGGATTCTGCTCTGCTCCCACTGCTAGGGGTCTGATTGAGCTTGTTCAGATATTTATCTGCTATTATTTACTCCCTGTATCGCTGTGTTCTGCCATTGTCACTCTGACTGACCACCTACTATCCCTCATGTATGTGTAGGTGGTGGAGTTCTATAAAGAGTTTAGAGTTTTAACCTGTACAGTTATATGTCAGCAGTTCATAATTGTTTGCCAAAACCTATTTATTTGGAATATACAGTCGTTCTTGTCAAGTACAAAAACCTGATCTGTGTTTTCTGTTAACTTAGATCTAAAAAGCCATGTACATTTGGTAACTTTGTGTACTTTTATAAAACCTTCAACTTTTTTGATAACTTGGGAATTGTGAGGCTCAGTTTCCAGAGCACTACGTCAGGGAGACATAACACTGTACTCAAACATACTTTATTGCAGCAGTTCAGCTGTCACAAAGTTCACTCCATACAATCGTATAATCCTTACAGTATGGAAGCAAGCCATTCAACCCTTCAAATCCATACCAACCTTCCGAAGAACATCCCAACCACCCTATCCCTGTAACCCTGCATATCCCATGACTAATCCATCCAGTCTCGCACATCTTTGAACTGTGGGAGGAAACTGGAGCACCCAGAGGAAACCCATGCAGACACAGGGACATTGTGCAAACCCCACACAGACAGCCGCCCGAGTGTGGAATTGAACCTATGTCCCTGCCACTATGAGGAAGCAATGCTGACCACAGCCACCATGCTGCCCGTTGGCTGAGATGGTCTCGGAATTACAAATTTGGCAGCAAATGTTCTAGCTAAGTTTGTACTGTCTACTCTTACTTTATAGCATAATGGTCCTACAACTACATTGAGGCATTAGACTGCAAGATACCCTTGCCCAAGTGCTCTGTGGCATTGGATGCTAATGTTCACAATTGGGAACATGTAGATAGTAGGACTATGGACCTCTTACTTCCCACCTTATCCTGCTTTGCTTTCAAAGCAGAACAAGTGAAATTATGTGCAAACAATGAATAATTGAACTTGAGGCAGTAAGCAATAGTTTGAAGCTACGGGTGAGCTGTTCAAGACTGCGATAGTTCTGGAGAGTACGTAGGAATTAATTGGGGAACAAAATGATCAAAATAGCTGGAAGAATAGAAAAATATGTTTTACTTTATCTGTGAAGAAAACTAATGTATCAAATTTACTATACAACATATTGTCTGTTACATGATGCAGGCCATTATAAAGCACCGTATTTTCAGACTCACTGAAAACAGTTTTAAGAGGTGAAGTTATTTGAAATATGGCACTTGCATACTGTTAGGATGTTGCAGCATTTATTGCTTGGGGCACATGTTTGCTGTTCTGGAAATAAGTTTGCCTTTAATGCTAAGCAACAGCAAGTAGGGTAAAAACATAGAAGTGAATGCCTTCGGTTATATCAAGAAATGTACTGTGAACTGCATGTTAATTAGCCCAGTGTGTGAATGGGGAAAACAGAATTTGGAGGTTCCATTATGACCCTACTTAGTCATTCTGATAAGATACAGTATCCTGTGCTTGAAAAGTGATCATAAATGAACTCAAATGCAGTCACTATACCATCAATGTACACAGGATGTAATTACATTATGCAAAATTTCTCCAAATCTGAAGTCCCATTCACACTTTGCTCATATGTTTGGTTGCAGAAAAGCCAGGACCTGAGGCAGAAGAGCTGGAGTCCATCGTTCAGCAGCACCACTTGTTGTTATGCTTCAGCCACACAAGTGACAGCACAAAGACATGCATAGTGATAGTGTGGAACAGGAGGTATTAGAGGGTGAGGTGCAGGTTCTTATTGATGAAGAGGCATGCTGCACATATATTTTGCATATCCATGGGCCTAGTGGAGTTGATTCCTGTTTCTGATTGCTGGAGTCTTCTTTCAAAAGGCTTCTGTACAAGCATGAATGTGTGCATGAGTCATTTGTTTTTAATGGATGTCAGGCCACAAGTATTTCAGGTGTACAAGTGTACTGCCAACTTCTTTGCACTATTTTGGAGCAGGGCTCTGATTTGCATTGCCATGACACTGCCTGTGTCAATTTCATTGCATCAGCCAGAATGTTGATTTGCATGATAATCTCCATAGCAGATCCTCCCAGAAAATAAGCATTGATGATATCAAGGAATTACAGATCATTATTCCCAAAGAAATATAACATATCTTTTATCTTTCAGATTTGAGCATAGGCAATTAGATTGATCCATCTACTTCTTATATCTCATGTATCTTGCAAGCAGTACAGTAAAGCCAGCTGGATAAATGCTACTTTGTATCTTTGTGGGTGCATACTATTTAAATGCTATTCAGGTTACTGGTTGCATTGACAAAGTTTTCAGGCACATTTGCAGTTTACAATCAGAAAGCAACATGCAGAAACGTTTGGGTTGAAATTGGTCTTGGATTGTTGGACAGAATGGATGATAATGAATGGAATTTTGCTTTACAGCCCATTTAATTTGACTTCAATGGAAATGTAATTTGAGCAGGGTCTAAAATGGGCTGCCAATTCATTATTGTTTGTTTTGCACAATGTGCACCACATCCATCATCATTCTCAATTAGTGGTAACTGAAAAATGAAACTTCTCACCAGTAATAACACCTGACCTTTGTATAAGTTAACAATTTCAGAGTATAGCACAGGATGGACCACATCTGAAATAAAAATGGAAAATATGGAAAACATTTAACTGGACAGGCAACATCTTTGGAGAGAAAAAGTTATGGTTCTTGTTTTAAGTCAATGGTACTTTGAAATGTTAACCCTATCTTCCTTCTTGACCTTTTGAATTTTGCCAATATTTTCTGTTTTTATTTCATATTTACAACATCTGAAATATTTTGCTTTTTACCAAATAACACTTCTGCATGGGTACAAAAACAAAAAACCATAAAGCACCTTAATGCATTCTATATGACGTGAATAAACAACCTCTGAATAACTGAAAAATTACACTGGCTCTTATTCGCTATCTTAGTAAAAACTTCAGTCATATCCAGTCTATTGTACAAAATGTTGCATCACAGGCAGACTTCTGTTTCAGATTGTCTCGGGGACTCAAGTAGTGAGGATGATGTTCTATGACACGAAGAATCTGCAGAAAAGAGTACAGTCAAAGATCTAAAGTGAACAGGTGAAAATTGGGCTTGGTGTTAGTTCATGCACTTTGAAAGGAGGAATAGAAGAGCTGAATATCACAGAATTCCTACAGGGTGGAAGCAGGCCATTCAGCCCATCGAGTCCACATTTCGCCTCCAATGAACAACCTAGCCCATCCCTAACCCTGCATTTTCCGTGACTAATCCACCTAGCCTGCACATGCCTGGACACTAGGTAACTTAATAGCCAATCCACCTAACCTGGATATCTTTGGGATGCGGGAGGAAACTGGAGCACCCAGAGAAAACCACCACAGACACAAGGAGAATGTGCAAACTTCACATAGATTGTAAGCTAAGGGTGAAATCGAACCTGGGTCCCTGGTGCTGTGAGGTAGCAGTGCTGTGCCAACATGCTGCCATGTACCATTTAAATGGAGAAAAACTGCTGAACATTGCAGCACGGAGGGATTTTGGGAGTTTTTGTGCATAAGTCACAAAAGGCTAGCATATAGTTAAGCAGGTAATAGGGAAGGTAAATGCTATGTTGGCCTTTATTTCAAAGAGAATGAAGAATAAAAATAGGGAAGACTTGCACTAAAATTTTACAAGGCATGAGTCAAACCACATCTTTTCCCTTGTGGAAGAGTCTAGGACGAGGGTATGTAATCTCAGAGTAAGGGGTTTCCCTATTAAGAAATGGAAGAATTCCTTCTCTGAGAGGGCAGTGAATCAGTGGAACTCTTTACCATGAAGAGCTATTGAGGCTGTGATGTTGAGCATATTCAAGACTAAGATAAAGTTTTTCAAATGGGAAAGAATTCAAGGTTTATGGGGTCAGCAGGAAAGTGGAGTTTAGGATTATCAAATCAGGCATGATTTAAATTGAATGGTGCAGAAGACCTGATTGGCTGAATGGCCTACTTTGTCTTCTCCATCTTGCGGTCTTAACTCTGCATTTGCTTCCTCCACAAACTTCTCTCATGCCTGAGACATGGTATGTAAAGTGCTTATGATATTTCAATTTCCAAAAGAAAGGCAACCTGACTGCATCCTTTACTCTGACTTGCTGTCTTCTAGAGTCAATTGTAACATATCTTATTCTCTTTGTTGTTTCTCTCATATAATCTCTATGTTTTATTAACAAACACTTTTTTACTTTATAAAGGTCATCAGCTTTTCCACCAATTACTTTTCAGTTTGCTTTGTTTTCTCATATTTTTCCCATTCTTCCCTCAAATAACAGCCCACTGGTTAGGGCGTCTTTTTTTTTTTCTCCACATTACTACAGTCCTGTGGTAGATTGATATCAATCATTTAAAATTTTTAAGCCTCAAGTAATTGTTGTCTTAAAAGTAAACAAAATTCTATTCACATCCAACATCAGAGCAAGGCTTCTTTTGATGGTCTATCTAAACTGCCAGTCAAACTATGAACTCGGAATACCTACCCCCACTGAGACAAAATAAACTTTTGAAACTCACCCAAGCATTCATAATGAGACAAAGAACTTACAAACAATGTCATCAAAGAACTCAATTGAAACTGTATGATTGGATATATTTTCTAATCTGAAACTTTCGGAAATGGTGTGAGCTCATGCACTTTGACAGGAAGAATAGAAGAGCCAAGTATCACAGAATTCCAAGTTAGCACTGCCCCTCCAAGGAGCATCCCACCCTATCTCTGTAGCCATGGGTTTCAATCAAATCAATCAGCAGAGGGTTGTTGCACTCCTCAGTGGATGCTGCTGCCAGTTCTATTTAACTTTTAAATAGTAAGGATTGACAAAAAGATCAGATGATCACAATTACTCAGATCTTATCTGGGGTCTTAACATCTACCCTATTAAGCCTCGTACATAACTGAATCTTGATACTGAAATTAATATTCTAACACCACCCATGATTCAATGTTGCCTTGTTGAATTGACCTTCTACTTCAGTTAGTGGAGTTGAACAGTGCAGTGATGATGCTTCATGGTAGAGCTCATTAACTTTCTACCAATGTGTTGTTTCCACTTAAAGGAAGGGCACACTGGTTTGGCGTAAAATTAGGTACCAATGAACAGCTGGGGAATCTGATATTAACATGCAACATCAAATCTGCTGGTTACAAGCAGTGAGACTGTCATAAATCCCAGAATTAAAAGTACAGATTCAAATTAGAACATATTTGCAAATATTAGCACTACATATTGTAAAGTCTGTTTTCCATCACTGCTATTTCAGGAAACAACTAATACAGATGGCTGCCTTGTGGAATATTGAGTAGGATTTGCACCCAAGGAGCAAGTGTCAAAATTCATGACAGCTGGAAATAGACATTAAGTGATCATTTAACCTCCTTAAATGCTGTTGTGGGGAGATAGCCAGGTCACAACCCCAAAACATCCCCTAGGAAAATAGCCCAGGTGAAGATTTTTATTATTTGGGGTTGTGACAGGGCTATCTACCCACAAGCAGCAGTCAGCTCATTAAGGCTAAATGATCAATTAATGTCTATTTCGAGACACTAACAGGCATTTAAAAGTTACCTTTAAGCTCTTGCAAGGTGTCAGGGACTTGACCACCCACCTCGAGGCAGCCTCTAACAGCAGATTGAGGAGCCAGCAACCAGGCACAATCTGAGATCTGAGATAATGGGAACTGCAGATGCTGGAGAATCCAAGATAATAAAGTGTGAAGCTGGATGAACACAGCAGGCCAAGCAGCATCTCAGGAGCACCAAAGCTGACGTTTCGGGCCTAGACCCTTCATCAGAGAGGGGGATGGGGTGAGGGTTCTGGAATAAATAGGGAGAGGGTGGGAGGCGGACCGAAGATGGAGAGAAAAGAAGATAGGTGGAGAGAGTATAGGTGGGGAGGTAGGGAGGGGATAGGTCAGTCCAGGGAAGACGGACAGGTCAAGGAGGTGGGATGAGGTTAGTAGGTAGGAGATGGGGGTGCGGCTTGGGGTGGGAGGAAGGGATGGGTGAGAGGAAGAACAGGTTAGGGAGGCAGAGACAGGTTGGACTGGTTTTGGGATGCAGTGGGTGGAGGGGAGATTTTGAAGCTGGTGAAGTCCACATTGATACCATTGGGCTGCAGGGTTCCCAAGCGGAATATGAGTTGCTGTTCCTGCAACCTTCGGGTGGCATCATTGTGGCAGTGCAGGAGGCCCATGATGGACATGTCAACTAAAGAATGGGAGGGGGAGTGGAAATGGTTTGCGACTGGGAGGTGCAGTTGTTTGTTGCGAACCGAGCAGAGGTGTTCTGCAAAGCGGTCCCCAAGCCTCCGCTTGGTTTCCCCAATGTAGATGTAGCCACACCGGGTACAGTGGATGCAGTATACCACATTGGCAGATGTGCAGGTGAACCTCTGCTTAATGTGGAATGTCATCTTGGGGCCTGGGATGGGGATGAGGGAGGAGGTGTGGGGGCAAGTGTAGCATTTCCTGCGGTTGCAGGGGAAGGTGCCGGGTGTGGTGGGGTTGGAGGGCAGTGTGGAGCGAACAAGGGAGTCACGGAGAGACTTGTCTCTCCGGAAAGCAGACAGGAGTGGGGATGGAAAAATGTCTTGGGTGGTGGGGTCGGATTGTAGATGGCGGAAGTGTCGGAGGATGATGCGTTGTATCCGGAGGTTGGTGTGGTGGTGTGTGAGAACGAGGGGGATCCTCTTTGGGCGGTTGTGGCGGGGGCGGGGTGTGAAAGATGTGTTGCGGGAAATGCGGGAGACACGGTCAAGAACGTTTTCGATCACTGTGGGGGGAAAGTTGTGGTCCCTGAAGAACTTGGACATCTGGGATGTGCGGGAGTGGAATCTCTTATCGTGGGAGCAGATGCGGCGGAGGTGGAGGAATTGGGAATAGGGAATGGAATTTTTGCAGGAGGGTGGGTGGGAGGAGGTGTATTCTAGGTAGCTGTGGGAGTCGGTGGGCTTGAAATGGACATCAGTTACAAGCTGGTTGCCTGAGATGGAGACTGAGAGATCCAGGGAGGTGAGGGATGTGCTGGAGATGGCCCAGGTGAACTGAAGGTTGGGGTGGAAGGTGTTGGTGAAGTGGATGAACTGTTCGAGCTCCTCTGGGGAGCAAGAGGCGGCGCCAATACAGTCATCAATGTAACGGAGGATGAGGTGGGGTTTGGGGCCTGTGTAGGTACGGAAGAGGGACTGTTCCACGTAACCTACAAAGAGGCAGGCATAGCTGGGGCCCATGCGGGTGCCCATGGCCACCCCCTTAGTCTGTAGGAAGTGGGAGGAGTCGAAAGAGAAGTTGTTGAGGGTGAGGACGAGTTCGGCTAGGCGGATGAAGGTGTCGGTGGAGGGGGACTGGTCGGGCCTGCGGGACAGGAAGAAGCGGAGGGCCTTGAGGCCATCTGCATGCGGAATGCAGGTGTATAGGGACTGGATGTCCATGGTGAAAATGAGGTGTTGGGGGCCAGGGAATTGGAAGTCCTGGAGGAGGTGGAGGGCGTGGGTGGTGTCACGGATGTAGGTAGGGAGTTCCTGGACCAAAGGGGAGAAAATGGAGTCCAGATAGGTGGAGATGAGTTCAGTGGGGCAGGAGCATGCTGAGACGATGGGTCGACCAGGGCAGGCAGGTTTGTGGATTTTGGGAAGGAGATAGAAACGGGCCGTGCGGGGTTTGGGAACAATAAGGTTGGAGGCTGTGGGTGGGAGGTCCCCTGAGGTGATGAGGTCAAGAATGGTGTTGGAGATGATGGTTTGGTGCTTGGGTGTGGGGTCATGATCGAGGGGGCGGTAGGAGGTGGTGTCGGAGAGTTGGCGTCTGGCCTCGGCGATGTAGAGGTCAGTGCGCCATACTACCACTGCGCCACCCTTGTCTGTGGGTTTGATGGTGAGGTTGGGGTTGGAGCGGAGGGCTGCCTGTTCTGCAGGGGAGAGGTTGGAGTGGCTGAGAGGGGTGGAGAGGTTGAGGCGGTTAATGTCTCGACGGCAGTTGGAGATGAAGAGGTCGAGGGAAGGTAGGAGGTCTGGGGGTGGTGTCCAGGAGGAGGACTTGTGTTGGAAGCGGGTGAAGGGGTCAGTGGAGGGAGGGTTAGGCTCCTGTTTGAAGAAGAAGTAGGCGTGGAGGCGAAGGCGGCGGAAAAACTGCTCGATGTCCAATCGTGACTGGTATTCATTGATGTGTGGTTGTAGGGGGACAAAGGTGAGCCCCTTACTAAGGACTGACCGTTCATCCTCAGTCAGTGGAAGGTCTGGGGGGATGGTGAAGATGCGGCAGGGTTCAGTGTGACTGTCTTCTCTTGGGTTGCTGGCTGTGGAGGTTGTGGGCGGAGTGATGAGGGCATCAGCCGTGGGCGGGGTTCCGTCGGCGTCGGCCATGGGCGGTGTTCCGTCGGCGGTTGGAGTATCGGGGTGGGCGGCAGCAGCTGCGGTGAGGGTGGTGTGTGAGGTGTTGTAACTGGAAGTGGAGGCGGTGACTGCAGCAGCGGTCCCGGAAGTGGTGTGGCTGGCGGAGGCGGATGTGACGTCATCGGTGGGGTCTCTGGCTGTGTCCTCGTGGTCAATGGTGGCGGGTGCATCGTTGGGGAGGGGCAGGGATGGACTCGGGATTTGGGAGGCGCAGGAATCCTCTTGTGGGTGGCAGGGGCCAGTGAGTTTGTTGTACTTACGATTTTTGGTGTCCAGTAAAGCTGAGTGAAACTGGGTCTTCAGTCTGTGGATCCTGCAGAGGATAAAAAACAGCAGGGGTCCTCTGCAGGTCTGGGAGAGGGAGGCTCTGAGCTGTGTCAGGCTGGATTGCAGTGTGTGGAGGTGCCGGCGCATGGCTGCGAGTGTCTGTTTCAGGACTCGCAGGGAGAAACGCTTTTGAAGGGTCTGAATATTCTGGGTGTAGAGGTGGTCATGGTTGGGGCAAAATTGGGAAGGCTTGAATGTAGACTGTAGTCCATTGTGCTCCTGAGATGCTGCTTGGCCTGCTGTGTTCATCCAGCCTCACGTTTTATTATCTTGGATTCTCCAGCATCTGCAGTTCCCATTATCTCTAACACAGCTCTGTGGCCACTTCAGAGCCAAAGCCGAGTTGCTTCACCTTCTCCCCCCGAGTTAGGTTATCATAAAGTATTCTTGGGCTTCCTAAGTTGGATAGGGCTGAGTCACCATACCATCTACCCAACTCCAGGATTTCAGAAAAACCACCCCATCTTACTCTGTCTGTGTCAACCCTGCTCTATTTCTTGTTAATATTGCACACCCTAAAGCACTGTAATTACGGTCCAATCCCTCAGTGCTGATTTGTGTCAACAAATTAACAGATCTCCCTGAATTTCTGCAGCAGTTCACTGCACAAACCGTAGAAAACCAACCAAAGCACCTCCACTAACCGGCCAGTAACAGAATTAAATCAAATGTCTCTCAATTGGTTAGGTCCTGAACCTTTTCAATATCATTAGGGGGGGTGTCCTTATGTTTAGATGAGAATGACGAACACAAGTATTCAGTGTTCAGACACAGAACAAGTTTGAAACGCAACTATCAAAGCTGCTGAAACTCCCTGCCAACACTGAGCACCCAATGGGACACAATGAGAAGTGAACAACAGAATGAGCCACACAATTTCATTTTTTTCGCAGTTATTGCTTCATAACTCCTTCACCCGTGATTTGAGAGAACTCCAAACTAAGGCCAGGGAAAGATACAGAGGATCAGAAAGTCATGTTAAAAATGGAATCAGACAAAAAGGCCCATGGCATGGAAGGGCCATGAATATAAGGATAGACAAGTTATGCTGCAGCCTCATAGGCCTTTATTTAGGCCACACTTGGAATATTGCGCACAATTCTGGCCACCACACTACCAGATGTGGATACTTTGGAGAGGGTACAAGAAAAGTTTACCAGGATGTTGTCCTGGTATGGGCGATTTTAGTTCGGAAGAAAAGCTGTATAGACTGGTTTGCTTTTACTGGAACGCATGAGGTTGAGGGACGACCTGATGGAAGTTTATAAGATTTGATCTGGGGAAGGGTCACCAGACCTGAAATATTAACTCTGATTTTTCCTTCACAGATGCGGCCAGACCTGCTGAGCTTTTCCAGCAACTTTGTTTTTGTTTATAAGATTGTGAATGGCATGGATAGAGTGGAAAGTAGGAGGCTTTTTCCCCAGGGTGGAGGGTTCAATTACAAAGGGTCACAGGTTCAAGGTGCAAGGAGGATGTTTAAACAAGATGCATGAGGCATGTTTTTCACACAAAGGGTGGCGAGTGCCTGGAATGCACAGCCAGCAGAGTGATGGAAGCAGACACAATATCAGCATTTAAGAATTATGTGGACGAATACATGAATAGGAAGGGAATAGAAGAGTTTTAGTATGGAAGGGCAAAATGTGTCAGTGTAGGCATGTGGACTTCACCAGCTTCAAAACCTCCCCTTCCCCCACCGCATCCCAAAACCAGCCCAGTTCGTCCCCTCCACCCACTGCATCCCAAAACCAGTCCAACCTGTCCCTGCTTCCCTAACCTGTTCTTCCTCTCACCCATCCCTTCCTCCCACCCCAAGCCGCACCTCCATCTCCTACCTACTAACCTCATCCCGCCTCCTTGACCTGTCCGTCTTCCCTGGACTGACCTATCCCCTCCCTACCTCCCCACCTATACTCTCTCCACCTATCTTCTTTTCTCTCCATCTTCGGTCCGCCTCCCCCTCTCTCCCTATTTATTCCAGAACCCTCACCCCATCCCCCTCTCTGATGAAGGGTCTAGGCCCGAAACGTCAGCTTTTGTGCTCCTGAGATGCTGCTTGGCCTGCTGTGTTCATCCAGCCTCACATTTTACAATCTGAGATCTGTCTACCTGCATAGTCATAAGTGTGAATGCAGACCATAGATGGAGAGAGCGCATTTCAGAATGGAGACACCATCTTGCTCTTTTACCTGAAATGTAAGTTTTATCTTCAGTCTGGAGGACCACCTGTTAGCTCATGAACTTCAAGATTCCTCCTACCGTCTTTAATCATGCAGTCATGCAAGAAAATCATTGCTGTTGATGATTTCCCAATAGTGTAAGGTAATGCTCCCTGGCCATTTGACCTAACATCAAGAATCCTGACCCACAAACCAAAAATCCTGCCCAATGTGTTTTGAACTTTCTTGGCACATTACTTGACAAGTATAGGAGATGCTGCCTCTGGAACAGAAGATGTCAACAACAATAAATACAGGGCTAAAGTGATGAAAATTTCGACTGACATTGATAATGTAGACAATGGATTCTTTCTGTCAGCTCAGAAAGAAATCCCTGGGAGCAGGTCATAGCTATAAGCTGTTATAACATTATTTAACAGTCACCTCTTCAAACATTGCTCCTGGAATATTGAACTAATGTCAATGATACCGTCCTTTAAGAAAACAGTGTTAACTTGGGGTTCAGTTTAGAGAAGCCTTTATCAGCCTTAAACACTATTGCTTATCTTATTATCTTTTCAATTTTAAAATGAAACTTTGTCTATGACCCAAGATTATTTGTCTGATGATATGAAAACATAGTTAACAGAATTAAAACCTGAACTAAAGAATAGAGGAATACAAATGTAGTAGCTACATTAAGTTATAAAAATACCAAAATATATACTAGATGAAATCACACCCAGTTTTGAATGCTACAATCTAGTTCATTTTAATTTTCAAAGATTCTTTCATGGACCCATCATATATACAGCATCAGTATTTCTCTTATCTCCAATGAGCAATTAGCAACATCAATTTGATGTTCTATATGTATTCTGTAAATCTATTAGGTGAAACACTTTAAAGGCGTAGTTTGGGACATGTATCAAAATTACAAATATTAGTTAGAACTGATAAAACTGTCATGGTTTCTGTCACAAAGAAAGGTCATATTCCTTCAGATAATAAGATGTGAGGCTGGATGAACACAGCAGGCCAAGCAGCATCTCAGGAGCTCAAAAGCTGACGTTTCGGGCCTAGACCCTTCATCAGAGAGGGGGATGGGGGGAGGGAACTGGAATAAATAGGGAGAGAGGGGGAGGCGGACCGAAGATGGAGAGTAAAGAAGATAGGTGGAGAGAGTGTAGGTGGGGAGGTAGGGAGGGGATAGGTCAGTCCAGGGAAGACGGACAGGTCAAGGAGGTGGGATGAGGTTAGTAGGTAGCTGGGGGTGCGGCTTGGGGTGGGAGGAAGGGATGGGTGAGAGGAAGAACCGGTTAGGGAGGCAGAGACAGGTTGGACTGGTTTTGGGATGCAGTGGGTGGGGGAGAAGAGCTGGGCTGGTTGTGTGGTGCAGTGGGGGGAGGGGATGAACTGGGCTGGTTTAGGGATGCAGTGGGGGAAGGGGAGATTTTGAAACTGGTGAAGTCCACATTGATACCATATGGCTGCAGTGTTCCCAGGCGGAATATGAGTTGCTGTTCCTGCAACCTTCGGGTGGCATCATTGTGGCAGTGCAGGAGGCCCATGATGGACATGTCATCAAGAGAATGGGAGGGGGAGTGGAAATGGTTTGCGACTGGGAGGTGCAGTTGTTTGTTGCGAACTGAGCGGAGGTGTTCTGCAAAGCGGTCCCCAAGCCTCCGCTTGGTTTCCCCAATGTAGAGGAAGCCGCACCGGGTACAGTGGATGCAGTATACCACATTGGCAGATGTGCAGGTGAACCTCTGCTTAATGTGGAATGTCATCTTGGGGCCTGGGATGGGGGTGAGGGAGGAGGTGTGGGGACAAGTGTAGCATTTCCTGCGGTTGCAGGGGAAGGTGCCGGGTGTGGTGGGGTTGGAGGGCAGTGTGGAGCGAACAAGGGAGTCACGGAGAGAGTGGTCTCTCCGGAAAGCGGACAGGGGAGGGGATGGAAAAATGTCTTGGGTGGTGGGGTCGGATTGTAAATGGCGGAAGTGTCGGAGGATAATGCCACAATGATGCCACCCGAAGGTTGCAGGAACAGCAACTCATATTCCGCCTGGGAACCCTGCAGCCATATGGTATCAATGTGGACTTCACCAGTTTCAAAATCTCCCCTTCCCCCACTGCATCCCTAAACCAGCCCAGTTCATCCCCTCCCCCCACTGCACCACACAACCAGCCCAGCTCTTCCCCCCCACCCACTGCATCCCAAAACCAGTCCAACCTGTCTCTGCCTCCCTAACCGGTTCTTCCTCTCACCCATCCCTTCCTCCCACCCCAAGCCGCACCCCCATCTACCTACTAACCTCATCCCACCTCCTTGACCTGTCCGTCTTCCCTGGACTGACCTATCCCCTCCCTACCTCCCCACCTACACTCTCTCCACCTATCTTCTTTACTCTCCATCTTCGGTCCGCCTCCCCCTCTCTCCCTATTTATTCCAGTTCCCTCCCCCCATCCCCCTCTCTGATGAAGGGTCTAGGCCCGAAACGTCAGCTTTTGTGCTCCTGAGATGCTACTTGGCCTGCTGTGTTCATCCAGCCTCACATCTTATTATCTTGGAATCTCCAGCATCTGCAGTTCCCATTATCTCTCATATTCCTTCAGAAGTAGCTTATGTGTGATTCATGCTTAAGTAGTTTACAAAGCAATAAGTTTAAATATTTGTGAATTACAAAAATACAACTGATTTCAGATTATATTAAATAACAAGCTCGTAATCAAACTATGTGCTAGACTCTAGAGTGATCAACTCCAACTTGCTTGGTTGTTTATTCAGCTCTGGGCTTTTAACCAGCCAGAAAATGTTAACCTCCAAAAGGGAATCATTGTCTTACTATGATCTTGCTGCCTTACGCTACACAGACTTTTGTTCTTATCTCTTAATCATGACTAATTCCATGATTCTCATCTGCTTTAGCTGACTGTAAAATGTTGATGGCCCATTCTTTCATCTTGGCAGGAGACACAGTATGTATCACTAAGGAATGCGCAAGCCTAAGTTATCAAATACGATGTGTTTATAGTTGTCAAGTATTACACACAGCAGCAGTTTCCCGTATTAAGTATGTTGTCACCTATTATAGGTAAGGGCCACATCCTGACTTGGAAGTTGCAGCTAAACGAGAATTAAGCACTTACTGGCTCTGTGCTTTCTTTGTTTACACTTGAGAAATATGATTCAGTCCCTTACATTTTTGCTCCACGTTTACTGTCCTGTTAAAATGTCAATGCAATACCAGCTGGATATTCAACAATTTTAATCTAGTGTAAAATATTTTAACAGCTAACATAATCTTAGGTGTCAGAAATTCTAGAAACAGTGAATCTATGTTGCTGTAAGAGATAATGGGAACTGCAGATGCTGGAGAATCCGAGATAACAAAGTGTGGAGCTGGATGAACACAGCAGGCCAAGCAGCATCTTAGGAGCACAAAAGCTGACGTTTCAGGCCATGACCCTCCTCTCCACCTATCTTCTCCTCTATCCATCTTCGGTCCGCCTCCCCCTCTTTCCCTATTTATTTCAGAATCCTCTCCCCATCCCCCTCTCTGATGAAGGGTGTAGGCCCGAAACGTCAGCTTTTGTGCTCCTAAGATGGATCAGGGCTGTGATAGGAATTTGGTGGGGACTCGATGGGTTGTGGAGGCCAGGTCAGCATGGACTGGAGGAGAGACCCAATGTAGCCTGGAGTAGAAGCTCAGTGTGGACTGGAGGAGAGGCCCAAAGTGAACTGGACGAAATGTGCCTGGTGTGTTCATCCAGCTCCACGCTTCGTTATCTCTTAATCTGTGCTACTGTGGTGTCTTTCCCAAATTAATCTTGAAATTACTAATGTCCCGCGGTTACAAGTAACTCTCCATTACCATGCCTTGTTGGTAATCATGTGTGAAAATAAAAACCATGATAAGTAATATTACAAACTGTTATTCTGATTCCTGCTTCAAACGTGACATTAGAATTAGAATTAGACATATTGTCACACGTACTGACATTGAGTGCAGTGAAAAATTTACGAAGTCACCACTTACAGCGTTGTCTTAGGTATAAAGATACTCACATTCAGGATCTTTAGAATAAATTAGAAAATTAAACATAAAAGAATTCAGCATTACAGTTCTTAAAGCAGACCACGCTGGACCTCACCACCAGACTACATTGGGCCTCACCTCTAGACTTCACCAGGCTTCGTCAAATTGCACCAGACCTTGCCTCCTCACCATGCTGGGTCTCAGCTCCAGACTGCACCAGCACATTTCGTCCAGTTCACTTTGGGCCTCTCCTCCAGTCCACACTGACCTTCTCCTCCAGTCTACATTGGGTCTCTCCTCCAGTCCATGCTGACCCGGCCTCCACAACTCATCGAGTCCCTACCAAATTCCTATCACAGTCCTGCTCCAGGCGCCAAGTTCCGAATACAGGTTATGGGCCTACTAAAGTCCTCAATACCTGAGTCTATCAGGTAAAGCTTACAGCTTCATTTGAATCAGAGATGACCCTCCGACAGCACTCTGGCTTCCCAAGAAAAAAGGAAAAAATGTGTGAAATGAGAGAGACAGACAGACAGAGTGAAAGATATGGCCCGTCTGGAACATATAGGCTCCCTACCATGCAAGTGCCGCCATCTTGGACAGAGGAAATTTTGGGACTGAGTTGTTCGGACATGCTCTGTATCATCCATCATCCAATGGTCCGGCCGAAAGAGCAGTCCAAACTTTTAAAGCAGAATTAAAAAAAAACAGCCTCCAGCTTCACCTGATACCAAACTGTTCCAGTTCCTGTTTGATTTAGGTGTCCACCCCTCATGCAACGACAGGAACAGAGCCAACAGAGTTGCTAATGGAGACAAGACTCAGCACGAGGTTAAATCTGATCTTCCTGGACCTTGTGGGTGAGATAGCATTAGGAACGCCATTGCTGGCTAGAAGACACCTCTAGGTGAGAGAGGCCGTTCACTTCAGGCAGCAAGGTTTGGTGTTGAAACCAAGGACTTGGCTCTGTATTGATAAGAAGCATAGTCAGTGCAAGGCCAGGTCTTGTGACATACAAAGTCCAGGTAGGTGAAGCGGTCATGAACAAGCACGTAGACCATACGAACGCTGCAACCTAGTGAACAGGGGCAGACACAAAACATACCTGGCCCCTCAGAACATCTAGAAAAGCTATCAGAACCGATAGGTTCTCCCACCCAGCCTAGAATCGAAGAAACCTCTGAGGAAGAGATGGACACAGCAGATGGGCTGAAAGTGACAGGTAATACTTGTGCCACACAAATACCAAGTAATAGCCATCTCCTTTTAAGAGACAATCTAACCACCATGGCTTGACTTTCAATGGCCCGACCATCACTGAATCCTCCATTATCAGCTTCCTGTTGGTTACCGTTGACCAGAAATGGAGCTGGACTTACCATAGATATACAGTGGCTACAAGAACAGATCAGAAACTAGGAATCCAGCAGAGAGTAACTTACCTCCTGTCTCCCCTCAAGCCTGACCATCATTGACAAGCCGCAAGTCAGGATTGTGATGGAATATTCCCCATTTGCCAAGATGGCTGCAGCCCAAAAGCACTAAGAAATTTGACACCATCCAGGACAAAGCAGCTTGTTTGATTGGCACCGCATCCACAAGCATCATCTCCCTCTACCACTGAATCTCATTAGCAGTGGAGTGTACTATCGACAAGATGCATGCAGAAAAGCAGCAATGATCCTTAGACAACCCCCACCAACCTATGTCCACAAACTATCAACAAGGACAAGGACAACAAATTCATGGGAATGTCACTATCAGCAAGTTCCCTTCCATGCCACTTATCATCCTGACTTGGAAATATACTGCCATTGCTTCAGTGTCATTTAGTCAAAATCCTAGAATTCTTTCCCTAACAGGGATTGTGAGTCTACTGACAACATACGAACTTCAGAGAGTCAAACGCAGCTCACCACCACTTTTACAAGGGTAACCAGGTACAAGTACTAAATTCTTGCCTAGCTAGTGATGTCCATATCCCACGAGTTAACAAAAATATCTGTAGTCTGCAGTGACATAGTGGCTCACTCATCTCAAACAAATGACATTGAGGATGTTAGACTGTGGACCTCATGTGCCTTCTGGCATCCTGATGGGACCTTCTGTTGTAGTCTCTTCATATTGAAGCAGATTGGAAGCCATTGGTGGTTGCAGTTACATCAATTCCTCTTCAATTTCTCTGCAGCTTTATAGCAGCATAGCCACTATGTTGAAGACTCCTGGTGTGGATGGATCCATTGGGCATAGTTCTATGAACCTGTGTGGGGAATATCAGAAACAGAACTGGCCCTTAATAATGGGAACAGTCTGCTTTTGCATCACATAAGTGACCATACAGTCGGACTTGGAGGACTTCAACAAGGAGAAAAGTAGAAAGACCCTACATCAATCGCTTACATAGTTTCACCACTCCCAGTCCCCACATTGTATATAAGAGCATAGTCTGGAATTAAGAGTCTAATAACGACCATTGTTGATTGCTGGAAAATCCCATTTGGTTCACTGAAGTCGGTTAGGGAAGGAAACTGTCATCCTTACCTGGGCTGGCCGACATGTGATTCCAGACCCACAGCAATGTGGTTGACTCTTAAGTGCCCTCTGCGCAATTAGAAATGGGTATTAAATGCCACCTTATCCAGCAACATCCTCATCCCATGAATAACGTTTCAAAAAATTGGTGAATTCTTTGTGTTTTAAGATGGCAGGAAATCAGCTCTATGCCTTTGCTAGGATTGTGAGATATTGGCTGCCCCTTGAGGAAACTGATCCACTTTTGAGATCAACTGTGATTACTTCTGTTTCACAAAATTGATTATGATCAATCTGTAATGGTCAAGTTTATTTTTGGCCAGAATTTGTATCCGACACTGCAGCTTCTCATGGAGGGTACTGTATTTTAAGATGACTTAAACCTGTACTATGTAAGGAGTTGATTAATACATTTGTCCCTTGAAAGGTTTCACATTGTTGTGAAGTAGAGCTTAGTGGGCTTTTGAGGTGCCTTGATAGTGACCCTATCTTTAAGCCAAATGGTGTGACTTCAGTCCCAGCAGTTTCAGATGTGAACAGATTAATTAGTCATATCTAGAAGTAGATCTTACAATTCAAGACAGAATATAAAACACTTTGCCAATTTCAGGTGTGGTCGCAGCCATTTTCCATTTCCACTGTGAATTTCCAAATATGGAAGACATACGTTTGGTACAATAATTTACAGAATCAGTCTGCTAAGCAAGGTCCTTTCACCCTCTAACCCTCCATAGTACTTTTACTTGCACTCCCTCCTGAGCCCATCAGTACTGAGCTTCTGCCATATGCATGCACCTCTTCCACTTTTGAATTCATCTTCAAACATACCCCTAATCTTCAGTCCTACAGTTTAGTCATACCAATGATTAGGCTTTGCTGCTCCCCTTTTAGCCAGAATGATTGATGTGTGCCACCCCGCTTCCATCATATCCTGTAACCATGTGCTCCAATACTCTACCATTTCCCTTCCTTATGTATTGAGATGAGTTCACAATTATTATCTCCTCTGCATCATAGTATTCTGCCTCCAATTCTCACAATTGAAATCCCCACAGCAGTGACTCCTGATAAACCCTGCCATCCCCTTGACTTTCATTGATCTGACCCCTAAAAGTGTCCATGACCCACAGTTTTGACTTGGATGAGCAGCACTGACTGATGAGTGACCGGATCCCTGACTGATCTCTGTTCAGTTCCCTGCTGATGTATCACTAATTCCTGAACCATTTGCACTGGGCCTGCAGAACTGACCTTGGCACACTTCTCAGATTGTACTGATATGCAGTTCCTGATTGTGACTACCCCAAGTGGCTGACTGTGTCCAAGCCCCTGGACTGATGTTAAATATTATGCTTGACTGACAGCTGTCTTTTTTGACTTGACCAAAGCCTCCTCCCCTTTGACTTTAAGACATGATCATTTGGTTGAAGCACATGTTGTGTGTTTGTTGCTTAAGCTGCTGGCACCTGGTACATGTGGGACATTTGCATAGCACAATGCCTTTTGCAACATATCCACTCCCTTGGCCAATCACTTCTGACGACCATGAAAAAATTCCTGGCTTTGTGCTTGTGCTAAATGACAGGGCAACACAGAAGTATTGTGAGTCTTTATGTTCTGAATTGAGGGGGAAAATCATAAAATGGCAAGGCAGGGATACTGTGACCATCCAAGTAGGTGCAAAAAGAATGAACACTAAGAGAGCAACCTAAAGTCCTGATATGCACTCTGGTCCAAAGCATGAGGTGAGTGATTGTGTGCAATTTGCAGCTGAATACAATTTATGGTGCTATTGTGCTCCAAAGCGCAGCATTGAAGTGGAAGACTGTATTATCAGTGAATCAGAGATGCGCCATGAGGATTACCGTTTCATAGAACATCTGTGCTCTGTGCGGGACACGACAACAACTTCCAGATGCCAACCATTTTAACTTACCCTCCCACTCCCTGGGTGACATGTCAATCCTTGGCGTCCTCCAGTGTCACAGTGATACCACCAGCAAACTGAAGAAGCAGCACCTTATATTCTGCTTCGCGAGCCAACAGCCTGATGGTCTAAGCATGGAATTCACCAGTTTTTAAAATCTCCCCAACCCCAGCCTCATCCCATGTCTAAGCTTCTCTCTCATCCCCGCCTCCTTGATCTGACACAACCTGTCCATCTTCTCTCCCAACTCTCTGCCCCACCCATCCCACTGACCAATCCCCACCACTCACTATCTGCACTTACCTATCACCATACTGCTGACCTTCCGCAGCCCCACCCCTCCTCTCTCTAATTATTTCTGAGCTCCCTTCCTCCACCCCATTTCTGAAGAAGGGTTCTGACCCAAAATGTCAACTTTCCTGCTCCTCTGATGCTGGCCTGCTGTGTTTCTCCAGTTCCACACTGTGTCACCGAAAGTGTTATGTGTTCGCTTCTTTTTCTACCGCTTTTGTCTGGTAAATACTTTTACAAAATTGCTACTTATGCGGTACATATTGTAATATCCTCAGAAGAAGCAAAAATTGCAGATGATACCAAACTTGAAAGAATGGTAAACTGTGACGGTGTCAGTGTCTATCTCCAAATGGACATTGATAAATTGGTGGAGTAGGCACGTGAATGGCAAATGAGGTTCAATGCAGAGAATTGTGAGGTGGTGCACTTTGCTCTGAAGAACATTGTAAAAATGTTTTAAAATGAGTAGTACAATTCTAAAGCGTGTGCAGAAGCAGAGGGGCCTGGGTCTATATATGCACAGATCATTGAAGGTGGCAGGACAGGTGGAGACAGCTATCAATAAAGCATAGTGCTGTTGGTTTCAATAATAGGACCATGGAGTACGAGAGAAAGGAGGTGATGTTGAACTCATACAAGACACTTATTAGATCTCGGCTGGAGTAATGTGTTATGCAGGCTATATTATTGGAAAGATGTGCATGCAGTGGAGTGAGTGCAGAAGGAGTTTACAATAATGGTTTTGGGAATGAGAAACTTCAGTTATGAGGATGGATCGACGATTTGTAGAATCCCAATAGTGCATAAAGATGCCATTTGGCCCATTGAATGTGCACCGACCCTGCAAAGAGATTCCACCCAAACCACATTACCTCACATTTATTGTCCTAATCTACCTAGCCATTACAGGACAATCCACCTAACCTGCACATTTTTGGACATTGGGAGGTAAGTGGAGGACCGGCAAAATCCACACAGACATGGGGAGTACATGTAAACTCCACACAGTCACCCAAAGCTGGGATCAAACTCAGGTCCCTAGGGCTGCAAGGCAGTAGTGCTAACCACTGTGCTGCTAATGAAGTTAGGATGATTGAGAAGAGATTCGTAGAGATTTTCAAAATCGTAAGTGTGCGGGATAGAGTAGATAGAATGAAACTTATCCCTCATGTAAAACAAAAAAAGAGCAAGAGGCCATAGATGTGCAAATGAAGAAAAATATACGAAAAAGCGTTTTCACACTGCAAGTATGAGGGTATAGAATGCATTGCCTGAAAATGAGGTGGAGGCAAGTTCATTTGGGGCATTCAATAGGGCATTGGATAGAGACAGTGTGCAGAGATATAAGGAAAAGGCAGAAAATTGGTATTAGATAATAAAGCAGTACAGACACAGTCTGCTAGATGCTTCTTTCTGTGCTGTAAAAATTCTGTGCTGTGATTTAAAAGAGTCAACATGAAATAAGTCTCAAGTCATTCCATCTATTGACTTTGTGGAGATGTTGGTAAATAGCAATATATTATTAATGTTTAATGTGAGCAGTACACATAACATTGTTTCTCTCTTTATAACTTTTATTTTTGGAAGACATATGCATAGGTTGGATGCAGAGTAAAGGATCCTACATGCTATCCAAGGCAGATTTTCAATGCCAAATTACAAAGTGCAACTGGTGCTTAAATTCATCAGATGGAAATTTTCCAGGCACGGAACTATGTGAGCATTGGCACAAGAAAAGGGAAAATTTTGTGATATCAGCAGTAAGAAGATTCTCAGAATAGAGATCAAAAAGCCCCATTTTCTAGACAAGCATTGAACGGCAGGATGAGATCCTCAATACTGAGTATTGAGAGGCCTATCTGCATGTGTTGCCGTGTATTAACATCTCATTATTAGCTAATCACATCTAATTTGTGTGCAGTTTGTTGTTCTCCTACCTTCCAGATAGAAACTAGACAGCAACAATTTCTGCTATGAAAACCAGAATGGTTACCTGGCCATTCTAGCTCATTGTTTTTTCCTCCAGGCCTCAGGCTCATACACAGTCAGCAATTCCTGACATCACACCTCCATGGGCAACTACCCTATGCATCCCTGTTCATGGGCATTGGACATGTACCAGTTTCATGGCACCGTCATAGTGCACTCTGATCTATTTACTTCTGTTCTTCCATTCTGCACTTTTGGAGTGCACTGACACCTTGCGTTGGAATATAGATACTTTATGCGCAGGAAAAGGCACCCATCTCATGGATTGCACTAAGCTGCATCTCAGCTTCCTTACTTGTTCTCTTATTGCTTACTAACTTTGCACCTGCTTGGATGCTTGTGGGATCCCTGTGTTGCCTTTTGCACATTGCCCATTCAGCCAGAACTTGAAGGCTGTCAGTAGTTCTGTCTTGACTTGCCATTTAGAATTATAGAATCCCTACAATGTAGAAGGATGCTATTTAAACCAAAGAGTCTGCACCAATGAGCAAAACAACATCCCACCCAGACCAAGCAACTTACCTGATCCCGATAACTCGACACTTCCCATGCCTAATCCACTCAGCTTGCACATCCCTAGACGCAATGAGGCAATTCAGCATGGCCAACCCACCTAACCTGCATATTACCAATATTACCAATGTTAATTGACTGCAATGAAGTATTCTGCTTTTTAGACTTTTCAATGAAAGCAAATGGATTATGATCAGCATAAATGAACATTTCCTTGTTTCCTTGTCAAGTATTATGCTGAAGAGTTAACAACAGTTGCAGGAGAGTGCTTCATCTAATACTGGTTGCGTTTCTTAGAAAAGTACTCTTAGAGAAGGCTTCTTTGTTCCTGACTTATCATCTTGTAACAAATCACTAGCATCAACTGCCATTTTGAAAGGTCTAGGGCAGACACAAAACCAGTTTTTCATAGTTGTCAGCAGTGATCAAAAGGATGGACATTGTTGCTGCATGTCACCATACTACATGACTCTCACGCCTTCACTATCTACCAGCATGTCAAATACACTGCACGTGCGTTAACTGACTGTCCATGTCTCAAAGTCTACAGAAAGTAGTCCTCAGTCAATTCAAGGAAAACAACCCTTCAGTCAGGAGACCCTGGCACAGTAAACCATGGATAGCTGGCAATGTTTGGACACAGTCATTGGTCGCTTGGGGCAGTTGGGGTCAGAGGCTTTGTTTCACTACAGTCCTGGCAGACGGCCACATTCAGCCTTGTGGGTCCAGTGTAACCAATCTGGAAGTAAGGGGACAACTGTCAGGGAACTGCACACAGATCATTCATGGATCTCATCGCTCCTCGGTCAGATTTCCATCTAAAATAGAAACCGAAAGAACTGTGGATGCCGTAAGTCAGGTTTAAAAACAAAGTTGCTGGAAGAGCTCAGCAGGTCTGGCAGCATCTGTGAAGGAAAAAACAGAGTCAATGTTTCGGGTCCGGTGACCTTCCTTGTCACCGGACCCATAAAGTTAGCTCTGTTTTTTTCCTTCACAGATACTGCCAGACTTACTGTGCTTTTCCAGAAAATTCTGTTTTTGTTCCAGATTTCCATGCAAGTCTGTCAATTGGTAAGCTATGGCCAGTCTTGGGGTCCATCCACTTAAAGTTATGGGAGGTTATCAGACACAACTGGTGTTGGAGGGAATGTGGGGACCTCAGTTGTCGGGGTATAGATAGCAGGGGGAATAACAATTGAGAAGGGGTTGCAACTAATAAAATGGGAAAGGTGATAGCCAGAGGAAGAAAAAGGGAAATGTGAGATTCTGTATCATCGACAGACTGGCTTTGACCGTGTGGAAAATACATTACTACATCTGGCATGATGACATGATATGCCTGGTACTAAAGTGGGAACATGAAGGTGAGCAAGATCAAAGTCGATTGTGTCAACAGAGTGCAATCAAGAAGGGAATGTGGAGATTTGACAGGAAACCTACACTCAGAGCTTACGCATGTTATTCATTGTGTGAGGCAGACTGCTGTACCCTTTCATCATAATATAAATATCAGGTGTTCGACAGATTTGAACAAGGTTACCACCACACTTTGGGTGGGCAGTTTAAGTGAGAGAGAGGGCTTCAAGTTTGATCAGTGTAAAGCCCTTCAAAGGACAACAGACTTAAATAGATACCTACGCAGTGCCGGTGAAAGACACTTGTGAGCACTACATACTGCATCTATTGACTGATATAAATGCGATGTACTAAAATCTGAAATAAACACAGAAAATGCTAGCAAAACTCAGTAGGTGTGGACGCCCAGAACTATTGCGAAAGAGTCATATCAGACTCAATGTTAATTCCAATTCTGTCTACACATGCTGCTAGACTTGCAGTGTTTTGCCAGCATTTTCTGTGTTTGTTTTAGGCATTGAAATATTGTATGATCAAAATCTTAGCCTCAAACACTCTTGACCACATCATGCAGCATGATTTGTCAGTCCAAATAATGGATATGCTGCATAAGCAATGTATTGTAGCCTGGAAAGATTGACCTTGGTTGCCAAAGCAACAAACGGCTTCCAATGTCTTACAATCTACATTGTAGAAATGCTGCTCACTTCACAGCTTGGACCATGGAACATTTTGTAAGGCTAAAGATAGTGAGACTCAGCGTGTTTAATCTTCTAGTTGCATGGAGAAAGTTATTCACTGACATGGCTAATGTTGAGAAGTGAACATACATTTACCAGTGCGAGAGCATATTCACAATGAGGTTTCACCATGCCACCTATGTGACCTGACAGTGTCATCTTCTTCCTTAACTTTCCATTATATCTCAGTGCAGACCTAAGGTCTGCAACTTGGTTGGCGGCATATTACCCAATAGTCTTTGTTTGGAGTTGGCCTTGGAGTTTTGTTTGAGTTATACTTGGTGCATTAGTGGCTAGTGGGCTCGAACATGCTGATTGTGTTCTGAGAGGAAAGGTGTCCCTTCTTTGGCTTAAATGCTAAAGGGCTAAGGTAGGCAGGCAAGTTGGAGCTAGAAGGCCGTACAGTCTCTGGAGTGCCTTGAGAGAAGCTTTCTGGGAGGCATGTATGTAGCTCCTCTACTGTCTGGGTCTTTATTGATACAAAAGAGAGGATGTAAAGGGGTATAAGATTGGGCATATTAAGGATATGTTCACAGTGGCATTAATGGGAGAGCAGCACAGAAATAGATTTGGATTCTTACTTAGTTGCCAAGACATTAAAGCTGTGGCATCACCACATGGCTAATCACACTCTTCACTTGCCAGGACCAGGATCCTCTCTTTGTAAGGAGTGAAGAGCTGAATGTTGGGCAACCCATCACCCATGCTGGTTCTCTCCATCCTATTGAGGTCCCTTTTTTCCTGGAATAACAAGTAGAAGGATTAATTAAGATGAAAGGTGCTGAGAAAACTGTTAGTGCTTGTGCAGGTGGGAGAGGAGGTATTGTGGTGTCCTTAGTGAGTGATGTAGTGAATGAGTAGTAGGCAATGTAGAAGTCATGCTGGACGAGTTGTATATGCTTGGATGGATAAAAGCAAGTGAAGGATCCTGTTTCATGTAATAGTGAAACTGGCAGACCATGAACCCTGGTGGGAGATGTGTTTAGTAAGAGGTAGATTGAGTGTGAGGTGGCAAACAGTACAAAATGTACATAATCTCATGCAGCAGGGAATATCGTTGACTTCATTCTTCATTGCTGAACATTTCAGCAAACCATGGATATTGCACTAGGCCAGACAGCAACCTCAGATCAGGTTAGCAGGGTTTGATGTAGAGGCCTCCTCTGCAGGTCCTCTGGTAAGGGGACACCCATCCTCTGCATCATCAGTGCCGCCAGGGCCCAATTGATAGAACAAGTTCTCCCTTTGTCTGCCACGTCTGGGCAAATAACAGGAAGCATTCAAGGCAGTTCAGAGTTACAGCGCTTGACTTGGTGCTCAACTATCTTTCAAAGGCAGGCATGGTCTGACAGGTCCTGGCAGTGGCAAGTACATCTGCATGAGCTAAGAGAGAGAATAAGATAAATTTAGCATGGTGCATAAGTGAATATGCCAGTTTGGAAAGATACTGTGAGAAATCACGCTAGGTCTCAGAGACAAAAACCGCTCATGAAATTCACCAGAATTAACACTTAGTTAATTTCCCATAAAACTAAGTCTGCTGACTCATTATGATACAGAAAGAGGCCATTTAGTCCATCAGGCTCATACTGGCTGTCTGTAACCCAGTTACACACCTTCCCAGATTTATTGCAAGACCTAAAAGTTTATTTCCCTAAAATACTGATCTACTTTCTTATTGAAATTGTTACTCACCTCTACTTCCCTCACCCTTGTCGGCAATATGTTCCAGGATGTTGCCACTCATTATGTAAAAAAGAAGTTCTTTCTCTCATCTTCTCTGCGTCTCTTACCGAGAAATCTAAATTTACACCTGCTAATCCTTGTAGGAACAGCTAATAGAAGTTTGGTGTAGGCCTGTTCTTTTTCTTGTAACTTCTCCTGTGATGAGGTCCAGTTGCTCCAACTTTGACTCGGACACGTACAGCACGTACCAGGCTGTAGTGCTTGGAGAGTACCATTGTCATGTCCCAAGAGTCTCGGGAGAGGTTCCTCCTCACTCCTTCAATCTCTTCAGGCAGTAATGGTATCGAAGCTGCATCTATCTCAGACTCTGAGGTTTCTTGGTTGTTCAACGGAGGGGAAGAGCCCATACTTTCAGACAGGTTTTCTGGCTGTTCTGAGGGGCCAGGTATGTTTTGCTCCTGCCCCATTTGTGCGATCGCAGTTTCAGGTGATCCTTTGTATGTCACGGAAGCTGAACTTGCATCAACCTCAATTCACACCCATAAGACTATAAAACATAGGAGCAGAAATTAGGCCATTTGACCCATCGCGGTCTGGTCCAGCATTCAATCATGGCTGATAAGTTCATTAACCTCATTTGCCCCGTCACCCTTGATCCCCTTGAAAATCAAGAACCTATCTATCTCAGTCTTAAAAGTACTCAATGACCTGGCCTCCACAGCCTTCTGTGGCAGTGAATTCCATAGATTTACCACTCTCTGGCTGAAAAAGTTTCTCCTTATCTCCATTCTAAAAGGTCTCCTCTTTAATCTAAGGCTATGCCCTTGGTTCCTAGTCTCTCCTA
Source organism: Stegostoma tigrinum (assembly GCF_030684315.1). NCBI lineage: Eukaryota > Metazoa > Chordata > Chondrichthyes > Orectolobiformes > Stegostomatidae > Stegostoma > Stegostoma tigrinum. Next base: position 59,776,442 of record NC_081363.1, on the reverse strand, counting down.
CCAATGGAAGCATCTTCCCAACATCCTGTCTATCGCGGCCATTCAGTATTCTAAATAGCCTTGCAGGGCCACCTCCATGTTTTCAACACCAAATTTCTACCCCTGAATTAAATGGTCTCTCTTGCTTAGAGGAGACATGTGGCGGGTATTGGTGTGCTGCTGTTTCTCCTTCTGTCCCAGGTCATGCATTGTCAGGTTTAACCTGGTGTGGGGTGTTCTCCCCATCAGCAACTCTGCTGGAGCTACCCCCATAGTTGCATGAGCGGTAGTCCTATAATCAAACAGGAACCAGGGCAGAATTGAATGAAATATAGGCTATTTCTTTAAGCCTGCCTTCAACATTTGGACTGCTGTTTCTGCCAGACCATTGAATGATATATGGTATGGAGCTGTCCGAGCATGCCGAATGCATGCATAGAATTGATTCGGCAAATTTAGGCATGACAATTGAAAAGCTGCAAGCATCATTCACGATAAATGGACTCCTAGAAGCATTTGTCACGGACAATGGGATGTCATTTTCTGGCATGGAATGCAAGTATTTCATCAAGTATACAAAAGCAGATGAGAGGTTAAGAACTCTGCAGTGAATAACTCACACCTGCCTTCACAAAGCCTGTCCGCCATCTGAAAACCACAAGTTAGGAATGTGATGAAATATTCCCCATTTGCTGGATGAATGCATTGCCAACAACACTTAAGAGATTTGATCGCATCCAAGTCAAAGCAACCCAATGTGATTGACATCACAAACATTACCACATTCACTCCTTCCACCACTAGTGTATAGTGGCAGTGGTATATACCATCTACAAGATGTACTATACGTAGGCTCTTATGATACCATGGTCCAGAATGACAGAATCTACCATCGAGAAGTGTTAAGGCCGCAGATGCATGGGGACAGCATCACATGTGAGCTCCCCTCCAACCCACACTCCAACCTGATGTGGAACCATATCCCTGTTCCTTCATCTTCACTGGGTCAATATCTTGGAACTTCCATCCCACACTAAATTTGGGATCTTTCTAGACTGGTAGGGGAGAAGTCAAGATCAAGCGCTGTCTTCAACCTTAGTCTTCAAAGTAACACTATTTATTGCAGATTAATGCTAAATATTTTAATACACTGTAATTGTAATTATACCAGCCTTTGACTTGTAGTTGCTGTAGGCGATGACTAATCAACTTCATGTGCCCAATTCATTTGCTCTTTGCCCGTTTTTGGAGAATAGAGAATTCTGGTGTAGTTTCTTCTACTCATTTTACTAATCAATTCCAATTCCGCCCACAATGTGATATTTATACTCGGTAGTCTACAGTTCTCTGTCATCATCACAAGTTTGCTCCATGTTCCAATGCTTTTACACGTGCGGTAGATCAGTTATGAAGTAGCTGGAGATAGTTGATCCCTGAGGAACAAGATTCTGTGGCTGCATAGTAGTATCCTAATCCCTGACCCAGGTTCCACATGCTCCAGAGATATGTAATAACTTCTCTGAACAATTTGTTTAGGTAATAGCTCAAGTGAGGAACACCTGCACTTTTCGCCTGTGACTGAAATGCTGCCACACTCTGTCAAAAGCTGCACTGATGTTAAGGACAGTCACTATTACCTCATCCATACCTTTGCTCCAATTCCCTTGCAATACCCCACTTATCAGCTCTTTCAATCTTCTGTCAGCCTTCTCTGTCTCTCTCTCCATTGTCATGAATGGTAGGGGAAATTCACAAGAGCATTAGAGGCTCAGGGATTGAGGCGGGGGTTTAATGACTGTGTCCACCATTATGCCTCCACAGCGAGCGCATAAAGGAGCAGGGTGGTCATCAGCAATGTGTAACATTGGAGTTCAGGTGACACTGAGGACAAAGTCAAATGTGTTGAGTTTCCAAATTGGAGAAATGGGTTGAAATGAATTGTCATGGCAGTTTGAAGTAATAGGGGATAAGCTGATTTTAAGGGGGAGGGGGGAAATCATGAAGTGCAGCATGATCTGTATTGCCAGTTGGAACTTTCCTTTCTCAAGACATGAAGTGCTGCTATTAAAAACACCCAGGGTGGGCAGAGTAAGTATCAATTTGGTGGCTAAAAGTGAGCGATCCACCAATGTATCACCCATTTCAACTGCATTGAGATTAAGGGTGCAGAAAGGTCAGATGCTGGTTAAAAGTTCTTTACAACATGCCATTGGTGATTGCAAATTGAAACTGACCATATCAGTAATGTTGAAATTATCAGCAATAACAGTATAAAATGCCAGTGTGAGTTGAAGGCAAAAGTGTGCGTTGAAGTCAAAATTCTATTTGTACCACTTCCAAGGGTCCTGTGGGAGCCACACTGTTTCAGCTCCTCCTCTGTTATTTAAGCTTCACGGTTGTATGTGCTGAACGTATGGTTAGATGGAGATTTTTATGTGGGTGTAGGATTAGAAGAGGGTATTGCATTTCAAGGATCCAATTTTGTTCACACATGGTGGATCTTCAACTGACACAACACCTTCTGTAAGTCACTGCATTTGCTGAGGTAAATCGATGATATTAAACGTATGACTTCCATTATCCACTTGTAACATTTTTCAGTGAGTGGTGGAGTGTGCTCAGCCTCCATCTGGAGGATCCTCAACTAATGACTGCTCTGACATGTAAGAAACTCTTTTGGTCCTTCCATTCATGATTTAGGACCTTTCCACTGGGAGTGGCACTGGTGGCGTATTGTTCCTTACTCTGATTTTTAAGAAAGAAAAGATAGATGCAGGTGGAGCAGCTACAACAGCAAGCCTAGCAGCAGCAGCAAGTTCCTGTGGAGGATGAAGAGCACCCAACTCTGGATAGTGCAGCTATAGATCAAATCAGGATGAGCCTGGTGTGTTGGAGATCCAGAGCTTTTAGACTGTGACTCAATTTCCTGGTGATGAATGAGGTGCAGTGACAATGTATGCTCCGTATGTCCTTGGACATGGTGACAGAACAGTACTGAATGCTGGATTGGGACTGGAGGACTGGAGTAGTGGGAGACCGTCCTCTTCTGGTGGCAGTAGAGGTCACTCTGTCTCTGAACCTCGATGTGATTGGCTCCTTTTAGGAATCAATATGTGCTCTATTAGGAATATCCCAGTTGTCACCCACAGGTGCATCAGGACAGTGACCAATGGTATCAGACTGGTTCATTTCATTCAGTTATGAGGTCAGTGCTGCAACCTGGATAGTGGGATTTGGGATTATAGCTGCCTTCCCCAGTTACGGGGTGTCATTGATACATAGCATTGAGAGGACCATATCATAACGCTGCAGAATTCCTTGCTGGGAGGGAATTCCATTCAATAAATGTCTGGATTATCTGTGATCACCATTACCACTTCCTGGAAGTGTGTGCCCACTACCCTGACAGCTGCCATGACTCCTACATCTTGGAACACCCTCATGTGTGCCTCTCTCAAATATTTCAAGTACCTGGTGCATTTGAGAATTCAGGATTTTTACAAGGCTGGTTACTGGGTGACAAAGGCTGCCCACCGTGACCTTGGCTCATGCACCGTTGTGGAACCCCTTTAATGATGTAGAATGTAGGTTTAATGCCACCATGACTGACCAGGGCCAGAAGCAGACCACAGATCTGTAGAATATGTGGTCCCTGTGCTTGGACCAGTCTTGACCTGTCCCTCCAGTTTTGCCTAGACAAAGTGTGCTACATCATCATGTTGTGTTCTGCTGTGTACAGTTGAAGCAGGCAACAGAGCGATGTGTTGGATGCTGACGAACAGGGAGAATGGAAATACAGAGATAGTAGGAACTGCCAATGCTGGAGAATCTGAGATAGCACGGTGTGAAGGTGGATGAGCACAGCCAGCCAAGCAGCATCAGAGGAGCAGGAAAGTTTGACGTTTCGGGTCGGGACCCTTCTTCAGAAAAGTATGGAAATATACTTTCGGGCCTTAACTATCTCCTGTCTCTTTAGATGATTTACCTAAGATCAGCTGATTAACTTAGTGGTTGCCTGGGTTTTGCCAGTTTTGGATTTCTGGACCATGACAAGTTGTTGGCCTGCTGGCTAGTTTCACTGTTGTCAGTCACTTCCACAAGTTGTGTATGAAATTCTTCGTATATTTGCTATTTATTAAAGCTCAAATACATCTCAGATTTCACATTGAACTTCTAATTCAGTTGCTCACTCTGTTTTTGTGAGAGTAGCCACACAAAGGGAATCATTCCTTTTTGTTTGCATCATTTGTGGGAAATCTGTAAATACTCCTATTTTAGAGCAGTATTGGAAAAACTTTTAGTGAAAGTCACAATTCTAATCAATCTATGGATTCAAATGATTAGCATTCTGAAGCTAATAACTGTCTTATACATATTTCTGTACCATGCTAATTTCTTTTAAAACGATTTTGAGGCCTAGCATTAGAATGGATGGGCTTTTGTGCTCCTCTGTTGGTTAAGGGGAACACCTATTAGAGAGGCAGACTTTTGGTTTCAGTTTCATTTTGAATTGGGCAGTCCTGTGAATACCTTGGATGAAAATAGGTCTATAGACTAGAGTTCCTGTGAAGGGAAGGAAATATAGTGAAATGGATTACTTTGGAATGAAGTGCCAGTGTTACTTAAAGCTGAATACTTTTAAGATTACGTATATAATAGCCCCAGGGAGAAGCTATCTGCGGTTCCAGTAGAAGTTGAAGTCACAAGTGACTTAAACTTGTCAAGGTGTGGGTATTGAATTTTTTTTTGGTTTTGTACAGGTGGTCCAACACAAAAGCTGTTTATAAAATCTTTTCAATTAAAAAAAAATTATGATTAGTTGGATTATACTGTACTTTTACAGCATATTTGGAAATCTTTATTAAAACAAAAGCATTTGTGTGCATATGTTTCAGTGATAAACCATCTTGTTAAGATTATAACAAACCAAAGAATAACCTGTCAAGCCATGATCTGACTTGTCTAGTAATAACACCAAATGGAATGATACCACCTATTTTCTGGATCATCAGATATATTTGAAAATTTAGTTCCCAGTCTTGGTCACCCTGCAAGCATATCTTCAGAATAGCGATAGAATCATATTAATTTATTTCAAATGTATTGGATGCTGGTCCCAGCATGGTTCAAATGAAGTCTATCCCAACAAAACAACTTCTTTTTCCCCAGTGCTGGTACTGCTGTCCCAATCCTGGAACTCCCTCCCCAGTCGCATTGTGGTTCAGGAAGACAATTCACCACCACCATCTCAGTGATGTCTACATCCCATGAATGGACTTTCAAAAATGTTTTTAAAATGTTTCTGTACATAATATAACTATGTAGACCGTTTCCTTTTCCACTGTTTATTCTTTTCTTTTCACTCTATTCTTAAAACTCCTATTATTCATCGAGGTCTCAGATAGCACCTTGATCTGACCACTTTTTGAACAGTTTGCACTTAAAATAATTCGCAGCACAACAATTTTTCAACCTGAGTGAGAGAAAGAATCCAACTTAGAGAAGTCACCAAGGAATGCTGTGCTGTGTAAAATCCAAAGCCATTGCATTGTATGATTCTCTGTGCATTATCTTCACTGCCACCTTCAATCCACATCATTCTTGAACATGTAAGCTCTTCCATTAATAATCACGGTAGTGAGTATATCATATTGAGGACAAACAGTAGCCTAAAGGAGCAACATTTGGCTTAACTGACAGCCTACTTATACTGCTCTACATTTGGAAATAAGGTCAGAATTTTAAACCTCGATATCCTAAAACTAAGCAAAATAATGAAAATTCTATTAGACAGCAATATATTGCATTATTATTAAGGTAGGATTTTGCATAAAACCTCACATGCAGTTATCTGAAGGAAGTGTCAACAATAATGTGCTATGAACCCTCAGAGAGCCTTAGTTTTGAGCTTTCATTCATTGTAAATAAGATCCAACAACCCGTAACATTTACAAAAAAAACATTAATTAAATGCTTAGAAGAAGTAAACCTTTAGGCATGAGGTTGAAAACTGCAAAGATAATGACTCACATACAAACTGTCACACATTAAATATTTATAAGGACGGAATAACATCAGGGCCTTAACTATCCCCTAACTCGGAAGATGATTTGCCTCAGCCAGCTGATTAACTTAGTGATTGCCTAGGTTTTGCCAGTTTGGTGCAGTGGACCATGAAAAGCTGTTGGCCTGCTGGCTAGCTTCATCATTGCTAGTTACTTCTACAAGTTCTGCATGAAATTCTCTAGGGCTACTTCATCTATTTGCTATTTATCAAATCTTAACTACATCTCACATTTCACATTGAACTTCTAATTCAGTTGCTCACTCTATTTTTGTGAGAAGAGTCACACAGGGAATTATTCCTTTCTGTTTGCATCATTTGTGGGAAATCTGGAAGAACTCTCATTTTGGGACAGGATAGGAACAACTTCAAGGGGAAAGTCACAATTCTAATCAACCGAGGATTTCAGACATTGAACTCATTTCTATTGAAAAAATGCTGGCAAAGATTATATTTTCAATTTATAAACAGGTATCCTTTGAGCCATTGGGTCAGAAATTGTGACCTCGAATATTACACAATTTCCCTTTTTACTCTCACAGCAAATAATATGCTCTTTGACATTTGAAAAATATTTCAGTAGGTATTGCAGTTTTATAACACTATTTATGAATTGGCAGAGATTGTAAAACAATAAACATAAATCAGTTTGTGCCAATACTTGGTGGAAGAACACAATTGAAAAATTTAAATGCCATAACTAAAAATCTGACAGAAGCAAACAACCATTTTTAGCATTTTGACATTGAATTTATTTTTAAAAATTGATAGATTTGGAAGGCATGACTCCCTCTTGCTTAATCCCATGTTGTTGCTATTAGACTGACAACAAATATTGCAATAATTTTCTGCTATGTTTGACATTAAAAAACATCTTTGAAATACAGGTAATTAAACTGTCTGTTAGTTGGAATCCTTCAGAGGCTCCGTTTCTTCTCTGGCAGCTGGTGATACATTATAGAGATGTTGAGCTAATCGATTAAAGCCATGGGGACAGGAGGACTGCTTGACAGCACTGCACTGAGATGAAATTAGTCAGAACTGAGAAGTGAGATGAGAAGGTTGCCAGTAGGTGCAATTCATTAGGGAGAGTGAAGAGGATAAGGGACAGGAAGCGCTGATCCTTGTATAATTAAGAGAACCATGTTATAACCATGTATCTCAGATGTAAAAGGTTTGGATAGACCACCAATGTTATTTCTTTGTGAACTTAACCATTGTCTAGTGTGAGTGCTACAACTTTAAATGATTATACTGCTTAGAAGTTCAAAATCAGTCTAATTTTCTTTGAAGCTACTGGTGTTAGGGACAACTGACTTCAGAGGGATATGCACGGATTGTATTTGGAGCATGAGAATTTTATAGAGGGAACTGATTTGATACTGATGCAGTAGGCAAATAATTGACTTGGATTTGTTAGAACATAGAACAGTACAGCACAGCAGAGGCCCTTCAGCCCACAATGTTGTCTCGACCTAGTATCCTATTAAGATCAAACTACCCTGCATCCTTTACATTATACTATCATCAATGTGCCTATCCAAGAGCTGCTTAAAAGTCTCTGAACTATCTGACTCAACTACCACTGCCGGCAACGCATTCCACACATCCATCACTCTCTGTGTCGAGAACCTACCTCTGACATCTCCCCTATACATTCCTCCAATTACTTGAAAATTATGCCCCCTGATAATAGTCATTTCCACCCTGGGAAAAATTCTCTGGCTATCCACTCTATCTATGCCTCTCATCATCTTGAACACCTCTATCAAATCACCTCTCATCCTCCTTCACTCCAATAAATAAAGCTCTACCTCCTTCAGCCTTTCCTCATAAGACCTGCCCTTCAGTCCAGGCAGCACCCCGGTAAATCTCCTCTGCACCATCTCTAAAGGTTCCACATCTTTTCTATAATGAGGCAACCAGAACTGAACACAATATTCCAAGTGTGGTCTAACCAGAGTTTTATAGAGCTACAGCACAACCTCGTGGCTCTTAAACTCAATTCTCCTGCCAATGAAAACCAACTCACCATATGCCGTCTTTACAATCCTATCAACTTGGGTAGCAACTTTGAGGGACGTATGGATATGGACCCCAAGATCCCTCAGTTCCTCCATACTGCCAAGAATCCTGCCATTAACCCTGCATTCTGCATTCAAAGTCAACCGTCCAAAATGAATCACTTCACAGTTTTTTGCATTGAATTCCATCTGCCATTTCTTGGCCCCGATCTGCATCCTGTCAATGTCCCATTGCAACCTACAGCAGCCGTCCACACTGTCCACAATTCCACCAACCTTTGTGTCATCGGCAAACTTACTAACCCACCCTTCCACTTCCTCATCCACATCATTTATAAAGATCACAAAGAGCAGAGGTCCCAGAACGGATCCCTGCAGAACACCACTGGTCTCCAAGCTCCAGGCTGAATACTTTCCATCTACTACCACCCTCTATCTTCTATTGGACAGCCAATTCTATATTCAGACAGCCAAATTTCCCTGAATCCAATGCCTCTTTATTTTCTGAATGAGCCTACCATGGAGAACCTTATCAAATACCTTCCTAAAATCAATATACACTGCATCCACTGCTCGACCTTCATCAATGTGTTTTGTCACATCTTCAAAGAATTCAGTAAGGCTTATGAGGCATGACCTGTCCCTCGCAAAGCCATGTTGACTATTTCTAATCAAACTGTGCTTTTCCAAATAATCATAAATACAATATCTCAGAATCCGCTCCAATATTTTGCCCACCACTGACTGGTCTGTAATTTCCAGGACTATCCCTATGCCCTTTCTTGAACGAGGGAATGACATTTGCCACCCTCCAATGGTACTACTCCAATGGGCAGTGAGGACGCAAAGATCATCAAAGGGGCAGCAATCTCTTCCCTCACTATTATTGAAGAGATACTTTTGATTATTATATTTACTTTGTGATATTTACTTAATATTACAGAAGGATCATCAATATCAAGAGCACCATTTTAGACTAGGCTCCAGCTTTAACCTTTTGACATTTGTTGTGCCAGAGACACCGAAACCTTTCTGGACTTGCGGCATCAATCCATTTCTTCGATCGGTGCAAAGCATGAGATGGCCCAAAAACCCTCCGTTTCTTCCTGTCCTGCAGGCCCATCCAGTCTCCCTCCACTGACATCCCCATCCGCCTAACCGAACTTGTCCTTCCATTTAACAACTTCTCCTTCAACTCCTCCCACTTCCTACAGACAAAGGGGGTGGCCGTGGGTACCCGCATGGCCCCAAGCTATGCCTGCCTCTTTGTAGGGTACGTGGAACAATCTATCTTCTGCAGCTACACTGGCCCCATCCCCCACCTCTTCCTCCATTATATCGATGACTGTATCGGCATCGCCTGGTGCTCCCACAAGGAGCTTAAACAATTTGTCCACTTCACTAACACCTTCCACCCCAATCTTACGTTCACCTGGGCCATCTCTGATACCTCTCTCTCTCCTCTTTGACCACACTGTCCTCATCTCTGGTAACCAACTGGAAACTGATATCTATTTCAAGCCCACTGACTCCCGCAGCTACCTAGATTACACCTTCTCTCACCCACATTCCTGCAAGAATGCCATCCCCTATTCCCAATTCCTTCACTTCCACCACACCTGCTCCCAAGATGAGGCATTCCACTCCCGGACATCCCACATGTCCTCGTTTTTCAGCGACTGCAATTTCCCCTCCACAGTAGTCGAAAACACCCTTGACTTCATCTTTTGTCTCTTGGGTTTCCCACAACTCAGCCGTCACATTCCCTCCCCACAATAACAACAAAGACAGAATTCCCTTTGTCCTCATGTATCACCCTTATTTTCTCTGAGATAACAAGGTGTAGAACTGGATGAACACAACAGGCCAGGCAGCATCAGAGGAGCAGGAAAGCTGACGTTTTGGGTCTGGACCCTTCAGAAATGGGGAAGGGGAAGGGGGCTCTGAAATAAATAGAGAGGGGGGGAGGCAACGATAGAAGGTGGATAGAGGAGCAATAGGTGGAGAGAAGACGGACAGGTCAAGGAGGCAGGGATAGAGTCAGTAAAGGTGAGTGTAGGTTGGGAGTTGGAATGGGGGTTGGTCAATGAGGAGGGAGGGGTGGGTAGGTGGGAGGGAGGATTTCATACATCATTCTCCACCAATTCTGCCACCTGCAATCTGACCCCACTACAAAGGATGTATTTCCCTCCCCACAGTTATCTGCCTTCTGGAGGTCCATGACTCCCTTGTCCGCTCCACACGCCCCACTAGCCCCACCACCCCCGGCACTTTTCCCTGCAACCGCAGGAAGTGCTACACCTGCCCCTGCATCACCCCTTCACCCTCATCCCAGGCCTCAAGAAAACCTTCCACATTAAACAACTGTTCACCTGCATATCTGCTAATGTGGTATATTGCATCTGCTGTTCCCGATGTGGCCTCCTCTAACTCAGGGAAATGAAGCGGAGTCTTGGAGACCGCTTTGTGGAGCACCTTCTCTCAGTTTGTAACCAAACAACTGCACCTCCCAGTCGCAAACCACTTCAACTCCCCCTCACACTCTATGGATGACGTGTCCATCCTGGGCCTCCTCCATTGCCACAACAATGCCACCCGAAGGCTGGAGGAACAGTACCTCATTTTCTGTCTGGGAACCCTGCAGCCCAATGGTCTCAATGTGAAGTTTACAAGCTTAAAAATCTTCCCACCCCCAACTTCATCCCAAGACCAACTCATCTCATCCCCACCTCCTTAACCTGAGCGTCCTCCCTCCTAACTACCCACCCCTCCCTCCTCACTGACCAACCCCCATCCCAACTCCCAACCTACACTCACCTTTACTGACTTTATCCCTGCCTCCTTGTCTGTCCATCTTCCCTCCACCTACCTGCTCCTCTATCCACCTTCTATCATCAACTCCCCCCTCTCTATTTATTTCAGAGCCCCCTTCCCCTCCCCCATTTCTGACGAAGGGTCCAGACCCAAAACGTCAGTTTTCCTGCACCTCTGATGCTGCCTGGCCTGTTGTGTTCATCCAGTTCTACACCTTGTTATCTCAGACTCCAGTATCAGCAGTTCCTACTATCTCAGAAGCATGCAGATTTGTTTATGTGTTTATGGTCTATTGTATGAATTTATTTTAATATTTTCCATGAATTATTGGATTTGATTTCAGTGTGCTAAAAGAATTGACAGTGAGTGTATTTCATATTATTATGCAGAAACCTTAGGTCTATTGTTTGCCTGAAGCTCTGAATTCACAATTTATATGACATTAACACAGTGATGACAGTAAAGAACTCGCACCCCAAATATATGGTCCTATCTATTTGGATTTAGCAAATATTTATGTTGGATATTTCTATTATAATACGCATTGGAACCAGAAAAGCTGGATTTTTATGTCGTCTTATCAAGGATGCTTGAAAGGAGAGTCTTGGTGTTTTAAGTTTTGAGTAAAATAAACGCTCTTCTGATTCTTTTTGTTACTTTTTAGCTTTTAATCATTCACTTTACTTCAGGGCTTGATTTTTATGAGCTCGAGCAGGACGGTAACTATTGTCTATAAATGATTGAATTGCACTTGACAATCAGGCATGTTTGACTCTACTATAATTGTTGGTTTTGGAAGAGAAAGGTGAGGATCTGAGGAAGAAGATGCATTTTTTTCAATTAGACAGTCACTTCATACTTACAATTGTCTTACCACCCAACTATACAGACAAAATTAAGATCCACTTATCTTCACCTATCAGAGAGGATCTGCCTTGGAGGCTACAATTCGTGAGGGAACTGATGTGAAGAAATGCCACTTCCTGGAGTCAAACTTGCAGGCCAGTTGAGTGGTTTAGTCAGTGACTATCAAGAAAATAACTGCCCTTGAATTTCATGACAGGTTGTTCTCTAAAGCAACACTAGATGATGTCTGGGTTGCACTGACCTCTACATCATGAAGGCCAGGCGCCAACTCTCTGACACCTCCTCCTACCACCCCCTCGATTAGGACCCCACCCCTGACCACATCATCTGTCAGACCATTCATAATCTCATCATCTCAGGTGACCTCCCACTCACAGCCACCAAACTCACCATTTCCCCATCCCTGCACTGCCTGTTTCTAGCTCCTTCCCAAAATCCACAAACCTGACTGCCCCAGCTGACCCATTTTCTCTGCCTGCTCCTGCTCCACTGAACCCCTCCCCGTTTACCTTGATTCTGTCTTTCCCCAGCGGCCCAGAAACTCCCATCTACATTGCCCTCCAAGACTTCCAATTCCCTGGCCCCTAACACCTCATCTTCACTATGAACAACCTGTACACTTGTATCCCCCACCCAGATGGTCTAAAAGCCCTCTGCTTCTTCCTCTGCAACAGGCCCATCCAGTCGCCCTCCGCCGACGCCCTCATCCGCTTAACAGAACTTGTCCTTTACCTTGAACAACTTCTCCTTTGACAACTTACACTTCCTACAGACTAAGAGGGTGGCAATGGGCACCTGTATGGGTCTGGGCTATGCCTGCCTCTTCATAGGATGCGTGGAACAGTCCCTTTTCTGCTATTACACCGGCACCATCACTGACATCTTCCTCCATTATACCGATGACTATATTGGTGCTGCCTCATGCTCCCATGAGGAGCTCGAACAGTTCATCAATTTTACTAACACCTTTCAACCCAACCTCAAATTCACTTGGACCATTTCCGATACCTCCATCCCCTTCCTGGACCTCTCCGTCTCCATCTCAAACTAAACGCTCCCGTAGCTATCTGGACTACACCTCCTCTCAAACAACCTCCTGCAAGAAATCGATCCCTCACTCCCAATTTCTCCGCCTCTGTCACATCTGCTCCCAAGATGAAATGTTCCACCCCCAGACATCCTAAATGTCCTCCTATTTCAAGGACCCCAACATCCCCTCCACCAGTGATCAAAAATGCCCTCAACCGCATCCCTTGCATTTCCTACACTTTTGCCCTCAAACCCCCCCAATAAAACAATGAAAACAAAGACAGTGTCCCACTGATCCTCAAATATGACTCCACCAACCTCTGCATCAAGCGTATCATCCTCTGCCACTTTCTCTACCTACAATCCGACCCCACAACCAGAGAGATATTTTCTTCCACACCCCTATCTGCCTTTTGTAGGGACTAGTCACTCCATGACTCCCTCGTCTGCTGCGTACTCCTTACTAACCCCACTACACCTGGCACTTTTCCCTGCAATGAACCCTACACCTCCACCCTCATCTCCATCCAAGGCCCAAATTAAACTTTCCATATCCAACGGGGGTTCACCTGTACATCCTCCAATCTGGTCTACTATATCTATTGCTCCTTATGTGGCCTGTGAAACATTGGTGAGACCAAGCACAGACCTGGGCACCGTTTTGTGGAGCATCTGTGCTCTGTATGCAATAATCGACAACACCTTCTGGTTGCTAACCATTTTAACTTCCACCCTCCCCCCAGTCCAACTCCTTTGATGACATGTCCATCCTGCACCTCCCCAGTACCACAGTGACACCACCCACAAACTGGAGGACACTACCTCGAGAGCCTACAGCCTGATGGCTTGAACATAGAATTCACTAGTTTTAAAATCTCCCCACCATACCCCCTCCCCAACGCAGCCCCCAGCCTCATCCCATATCCAAACCTCCTGCTCATTCCCACCTCGTTGATGCCTGACACAACCTGTCCACCTTCTTCCTCACCTATCTGCCCCACCCTTCACACCAGCCAATCCCCACAACCCCTTGCTTGCATCCACCTATCACCACCCCACCTACCTTTCCCCAGCCCCACCCAACCTCCCTCTCGACTCCTTGACCTGACACAACCTGTCCATCTTCTCTCGCACCTATCCATCCCACCTATCCAACAGACCAATCCCCACCACTCCCTACCTGCACCCATGTATCACTATCCGAGCCCCACCCCTCCTCCCTCTATTTATTCCCCAAACCCAGTTCTGAAGAAGGGTCCTGACCCAAAGCATCAACTTTCCTGCTCCTCTGCTGCTGCCTGAGCTGCAGTGTTCCTCCAGCTCCACACTTTGTTGTTTCTTAGTAGATGATGTCTGTTGAATCTCATGATCAGCAGCCTATTGTTGCATCAAGTAAGTACAAAGAAATTGCTTTTTTAGGCAAAAACCTTTATCATTTCTCCACAGAAATAGACAACAACATTTTTGGACAGGAAGCATGTTTCCCCAGAATACTGGGTGCACGTGCTACTAACTTGACTCTGACCTGCAACCCAAATACATTCCTGAACATAAGTGGCTTCTACTCTCCTGAATGTACGGCTAGCCAGTTGTTAATATGCATGGGAATGCCCTTAAGGGCAGAAATGATTTCTTTATTTTTATTCCAACTGATGCTGTCATCATTATTTGAAAGTCTAGAAAAACTGTATTTGGCTGCTAATGCACAAAGGTGCACTGCTAATGCAGTCTTTATTATTGGCTCCTGATCACTTGAGGCAACATTGATGGTAAATGGTATAACTTGACACTGATATAACTGATTCAGTGTAAAAAAAACCTGACATCTCCTTAACTTTTGATGTTAATGGTACTTGCCATCACTCCTTCAAAAGATCAATCCTAGAAACAAGTGTTATCAATATAATCTCCAAAGTAAGGAATTGTTTATGCACATGTTTTAAAGCTGCATTTACTTTTGTAGTCAACCTGTTCTGCTTAGGAAGCAACAACACCAGTGAACTCAAAATAATTCAGTTAGGTTCAATCTGGTGATTTTTCTAGCATGTATTGAATTTATGATCCCATGTGAGCTTGCTTTATTAGGCTTAATGGACAAGGATGTTGTTTTATTGGCATTGATTCCATTGCATGCTCAACCAGCTAACAGAGTACGTCCTTGTTTATCTTTCCAGGTTTCCTTGAACTTTTTAAGTTTGATTACTTAATCTTTCTGTTGTCCTTACTCTAAGGATGGAAATATAGTTTGAGTAACTGTCCCATAATATCAGTGTTAGCTTATTGGATGATAGAAGGTTCACTTTGTGAACAACCTCAACTTATCTCCATTTTTTTTAGGATATTCATGAGAGGAAGCTGATTCTGTTTCCTATAATCAAGAAGATCTACCAGACAAGAATCTTTAATAGTGCTCTTAGCTCCTTGTAGGGACCACTGAATCTCACTTTTGTTTCCTGTTTGAAATGTTCTAGTTGTAGCATGTTTGCCCATTCTTTACCTTTGTTTTAAATGCTTTGCTACTTTACATACTTCTCTGTGTCTTTCCAGAAACATGGATGTATAATCCAACTTTGAGGATGTCTATTTTTGCCTTAAAAACTTCTCTTAATTAGTTCTAACAGATTTCTTATTGCAAAACCATATATCTGTTCCAATGACCTAAGCCTAGTAGATTCATTTGAGAAATCTCTGGTAGCAAAGAGTAAGAAGTGTAACCCTTTGTCCCAGTCTTGTGGGCACTTGTGACAATCATTGTTTTGAGAGTCTAATAATGTCTTTCCAATGCTCCCTGTGTTCACACATGATAGGCAGTAGACCTAAACTACTTTTCAGATTGCTTATCTTGTTCTGAAACAATTTTTACATGCAATCAAACCAAAGTTTTAATTTTATTTCAAATGGTGGTCCATAATGTGTATAAAAAATAAATACTTCCACCAATACATTAGCTGTAATCATCCTTAAAGAAGGAACTTCTGGAAATCAGGTTGTCATATTCATAACAGAAAGAATATACTTGTGTTCCACTTCTGTTTTTGACAATGGTCCTACACAATCCACTAATATCTGATTGAATAGTGCTGCAGAAATTGGACTGGATCTTGTCAGTACCTGTTTGATTACAGGTTGAAGTTTTCCCAATACCTGACCTGCAGCATATTTATAGAACTGTGTCAAGTCCTGGTGAAATCTTGACCAAGAAAAATGCCTGTTTATCCATGTTTGAATTTTCTACATTCCTGAATGTCCTACCATACTAATTTCATGTGTTATTCACATTATCTACTTATGATATTTGGGCTTTACCTATCTGATGAACAACTGCCTATACTTTGTCAACAGGTTTATGAGATCTCCGCAACTCCATTTTTAACCTAATAACATTTCAAACTCCTCTTACAATTGATCCATGATATATTCCGTTTTGGACTGAAGGTCACATGGGCTTCCCACACTTACAGCATTCCGACCAAAAGTACCCTATTTCATATAGAAACAGTTCGGCCTTTGATTTTTGCCTCTCCCTCATCACCTTCATCTTTGACCTGAGGAGGAGATCATGGGCATCACCAGCTGAACTTTCTTTACTCTGGTTGTTTGCTTTCCTTTCACTCTCCTATCCTGTATCCTCCTTGAGTTTATGGAAGTGACAATGAAAAAAAAAATCAACATAATCAATTGACCATTTTGATGCTTGTCTAACGTATGTAACTCAAAGACAGCAAGCACTGCAGATGCTGGAGTCAGAATCAACACAGTGTGGAGCTAGAGGAACACAGCAAGTCACACAACCTCAGAGAAGCAGGAAAGTCAACTGGGGAGGGAGAAGGAAGCTGGGAAATGAATAATGGGAGGAGTGGGGGTGGGGAAAGGTAGGTGGGATGGTGATAGGTAGATGTAGGTGGGGATTGGTCAGTGTGAAGGGTGTGGCAAATAGATGGGGAGGAAGATGGACAGGTCAAGATTGTGCAAGGGTGGTAGGTGGATGCAGATAGGGGGTAGTAGGGATTGGCCAGTAGAAAGGATAGGCAGATAGTCAGGTCAAGGAGGTAGGAATGAGGAGATTTTAAATGTAACTCTCTGGTATTCAACAAGGGTTCTTATTCAAAAAGTTAGTACATTTTAAAATTATTCTGAGGGAATAATTTCTGAGATTTTCACAGGTGGTATTTACTCCTTAATTCCCTTTCCACCTGTCAGGATTACTTACTTCACAGTTTGAAAATAATTGTTGGTTTTCTCAAATTTTGAAACATACCTTTTTTGCTTGAGTGTTTTAGGCACTAATTCATATATACACTCAATATATCCCTTTTCACAGCATTACAATCTGTAGGAAGTTTCACTGACAATAATGCATGTATTTCATGTTCTGTTAACTTGAGTTATATGGGCAATGTTCAGTTTTCCTCCAGCCACCTGATTTGTTTTGCTATTTTCTCAAATGCCAAAAAGAATACTTCCACATTCATTTCCTCAAATTTTGGTAGGACCTATAGAAAATTAAACATTTCCTTTCTGGACTTTTAAAAATACCTTGGCCTGCCCTTATGAGAACTTTTGTCAGTATCTGATGTGTTGATTTTTTATTTTATTTTATAGCATCTTTTAAGCTAGCTTTCCTTATCTCTCTCCTTTTTCTTCACCCTTCTCTTGGAAATTCAAGTTCAAGTTTTCTTATCTACATCTGCTTTCTAATTTTACAAATATCCTTCCTTTACTATTTTAAACCTGCTATATATCTTTCCCATGCTAAGCTATTTTAACTATAATTGAATTGTTGCTATTTCACCACTCTGTGTTTCTTGTTCCTCCTGTATTTTGACCAATCCCAGTGCTTTCCTAATGTTTCAATTATCTCTGCGTTTTTACCTCTGGAAGGCAATTCTCCCTCTAATTTATTTGCCAATTCCAGCAGTTACTTCTTGTAAATCCATTGGG
Source organism: Stegostoma tigrinum (assembly GCF_030684315.1). NCBI lineage: Eukaryota > Metazoa > Chordata > Chondrichthyes > Orectolobiformes > Stegostomatidae > Stegostoma > Stegostoma tigrinum. The sequence goes on along the minus strand of NC_081363.1, from coordinate 59,758,724 downwards.
ATGCTTGTTCTAACTGCAAGTGTGTTTTAGCAGCTTTTGATGCCTCTTATTATAGCACAAAAAACCTGGTATCTGTCTTTTTATTCCCTATAACTGACATTAACTCTATATCAGATTTTATTTTATCCTTCTTCAAAAAATTCCAGTGATGAACCTCCAAGTCTTTGTTACAGCTTTAGCTGGAAGAATGCACTAATAATTGTGCTGCACTGTTCAAAAGTTATTACAATGTGTATCAATGTATAAAAACTCAATGGGACCACCATAATGAGCAGTTTGCCTGACTAATGGCTATTTGCAAATGCATTCACACTAGATTTCATCATTAACAGAAAATAACCCAATTTATTGTACCACACGTAGCCTTAATAAAAACAGACAAAATAAACTACTTTTAGTTTCCTAATATACAACTTAAACTTCCACCCTTCCAGAAACCCTAAATATGCACACAGTCAATCACAGTTTAGAGACGCAAACACAATTTAACGCACCTACTATGAGGGTGGAAAAGAATATGAACAGAGTAAACAAAATCCTGAAGATCAGAAATCCAGACCACAAAATTATTATTCACAGTCCTTTTGATTTTATCAGTGATTAAAACATTGTTATCTATAGGTGATGAACTGCATTCCATGCAATTTATTTTTCCAATGTCCCATGCATCTGTGACTTCTGGAAGCAGAAGCCAATGCATTGGCACACTGGTTGGCCTGTGCTAAATATCTGAGCAGCTGCATGGTCATACATTTTAGAGAAGTGTTGATGATGATTGTTGTTCAATTCAATGGCTGGTCAAGTAGACCTGGGTCATCTTGTTCTGGAATTCTTTCAAACTTTCTTGGTTTTTATGTCTTTTTCCGACTTGAAGAAAGGGAGATGGAGAGATGGTTGTTTTTTGTCTATCTTTCTATCTTCTATCTTTTTAACACTGCTACTGAATTTGTAAGATGGCTGTTACACAGCATTTCCTCAACTCAAAAGACTCTTGATGGCCACTCAGCCTCAAATTCTCTCTCTCATTGCATCAAAAAGCCATATTTTATCACACAGCTCACAAAATATTCAGTGCTTGATTTTCAAGTTGCAAATTCCTCTCAGTAGAGATAATGGGAACTGTAGATGCTGGAAAATCCAAGATAACAAAGTGTGGGGCTGGATGAACACAGCAGGCCAAGCAGCATCTTAGGAGCACAAAAGCTGATGTTTCGGGCCTAGACCCTTTTCTGATGAAGGGTCTAGGCCTGAAACGTCAGCTTTTGTGCTCCTAAAATGCTGCTTGGCCTGCTGTGTTCATCCAGCCCTGCACTTTGTTATCTTAAATTTCTCTCAGTATTTCGGTTATGGCAATCCAACTTACACTTCTGTTTATAGTCCCCAAAAAGAATGCATGTATTCTTTTTACATGATTGAAAGGCAAGAAAAAAGTAAGTATGTCTTCACATGTTTTAAATTGTGAACAGCGATCATTACATTCTAAGAAGAGATTGGCATGGTGGCTCAGTGCTTAGCACTGCTGCCTCATGGCATTAGGGACCCAGGTGCAATTTTTAGGTAATTACCTGGGTGGATTTTGCACATTCTCCCCACATCCATATCGATGCTCTGGTTTCCTCCCACAGTGGATTCACTGTGTTAAATTGCCCATAGTGTCTAGGAATATATAGGTTAGCTCAATTGACCATGGGAAATTGTATCAGAGATAATGGGAACTGCAGAGGCTGGAGAATCCAAGATAATAAAGTGGAAGCTAGATGAACACAGCAGGCCAAGCAGCATCTCAGGAGCACAAAAGCTGACGTTTCGGGCCTAGACTCTTCATCAGAGAGGGGGATGGGGTGAGGGTTCTGGAATAAATAGGGAGAGAGGGGGAGGTGGACCGAAGATGGAGAGAAAAGAAGATAGGTGGAGAGGAGAGTATAGGTGGGGAGGTAGGGAGGGGATAAGTCAGTCCAGGGAAGACGGACAGGTCAAGGAGGTGGGATGAGGTTAGTAGGTAGGAAATGGAGGTGTGGCTTGGGGTGGGAGGAAGGGATGGGTGAGAGGAAGAACAGGTTAGGGAGGCAGAGACAGGCTGGGCTGGTTGTGTGATGCAGTGGAGGAGGGGACGAACTGGGCTGGTTTTGGGATGCGATGGGGAAAGGGCAGATTTTGAAGCTGGTGAAGTCCACATTGATACCATTGGGCTGCAGGTTCACCGGCACATCTGCCAATGTGGTATACTGTATCCATTGTACCCGGTGTGGCTTCCTCTACATTGGGGAAACCAAGCGGAGGCTTGGGGACCGCTTTGCAGAACACCTCCGCTCAGTTCGCAATAAACAACTGCACCTCCCACTCGCGAACCATTTCAACTCCCCCTCCCATTCTTTAGATGACATGGCCATCATGGGCCTCCTGCAGTGCCACAATGATGCCACCCTAAGGTTGCAGGAACAGCAACTCATATTCCACTTGGGAACTGTGTATCCCAATGGTATCAATTTGGACTTCACCAGCTTCAAAATCTCCCCTTCCCCCACCGCATCCCAAAACCAGCCCAGTTCTTCCCCTCCACCTACTGCATCCCAAAACCAGCTCAGCCTGTCTCTGCCTCCCTAACCTGTTCTTCCTGTCACCCATCCCTTCCTCCCTCTCCAAGCCGCACCTCCATTTCCTACCTACTAACCTCATCCCACCTCCTTGATCTGTCCGTCTTCCCTGGACTGACCTATCCCCTCCTTACCTCCCCACTCATACTCTCCTCTCTACCTATCTTCTTTTCTCTCCATCTTCGGTCCGCCTCCCCCTCTCTCCCTATTTATTCCAGAACCCTCACCCCATCCCCCTCTCTGATGAAGGGTCTAGGCCCGAAACGTCAGCTTTTGTGCTCCTGAGATGCTGTTTGGCCTGCTGTGTTCATCCAGCTTCACACTTTATTTTCTTGACCATGGGAAATGCAGGTTACAGGGATATTGTGAGGTTGTTGGTGGGGGGTGGCGTGAATCTGAGTAGCATGCTATTCAGAGAGTTCTGTAGAGTTGATGGGTTCAGCCGCTTGCTTCTGTAGGGATACAATGATTTTACAAGTGTTGGTTGAACTGTTGGAGATGTGATGGGAACCGTTAACTGTCTTCAGATGCTATTCCAGAAATCTGCCAATGGTTTTGCATACTTTTACCTGCATGCTTATGTTCTCCGCGTAATGTATTGGGATTCCTACATTTCTATGCACTACAAGATTATCCTTATCTCCAAGTTTATGAATAGGGGCCTAGCTGTTTATTTTTCATGTAGCCTTCATCCTGAGATAGGTCATTTCAAAACAACCCTACAATTCTGGCTATCCTCACCAAATGATCTTTCACTGTATAGTGTGCCAGCTTGTGAAAGGGCTGAAGCTCATCATTTGACCTGATAGGTGCCACGACAAAATCAGAGTACCCTGTCGAAGTAACATGACACCAGGTTAGGGTCCAACAGATTGACTTGAAATCACCAGCTTTCTGAGAGCTGCTCCTTTGACGGGTGAAGGAGCAGCAGTCCAAAAGCTGGTGATTTCAAATAAACCGTTGGACTATAGCTTGGTGTTAAGTGACTTTTGACTTTGCCTACTTCAGTCTAACATCAGCACCTCCACATCAGAATACCCTGGAATTGGCAAAGTATTTTAAACATTTAAGAAACAGGTGAAGATAGCTATTTAACTCTGCTACTTTGCTGTATCGTATGGGGGCATTTTCCACCAACAGGAAGATGCCATCAAACCAAAAGAAATTTGGCTTACCAGACAACTAAGTAATGTGATATATAAATTATAGTGCCAATGTGATACCAGCTAGGTAAGCTATTTGTCCCAATAAGATACCCTTAGATATTTTACAGGTGGAAGAGTTCCAATTCAACCAACTGTTGCTTGCAGTATCAGAACGGTATTGTCCAATATTCGATGTGATTCAGCTAATGCACAACAATTACTAAACAATCTTGACTGTTCTTTGAGTTTAAAATTTAAGATTATAACTTGGGTTTTCAGTATAGCTCATTTCTGCATACTAGAAGATCCATTTATTCACATACGTGGCTTTGTACTTTGAGGATAAGAATATGTTTTCATATTGCAACATTTTCACAGAGCAATGAGTTCTGAGACAACAATGCCTCCTGTAAGGCCATGGCATTTAGGTATCCAATCATTATTAATCTTCCTGATTTGAACGAAATCAGTTAATTAACACAGCAGTTCCTGCTGCATCTCCATGCCAATTATAGTCTAACCAATCGGTATTGTCTGGCCATGCTGTATTTGTTTTCTAAAGTTGATGTCTTGTTTGCATTTCAGTCCAGATGAGCACGAAATGATAAGCCTCTATGTCATTTCTCTTTTAAGCAGCGCAGGCATCAAATTGCATCAGATGCATAGCTTTGTATTCTCGGTGTGATGCCGGTGCTGCAAGAATTATTAGACTGGAAAATAGCAAATGTAACTCATGTATTCAAAAAGGGAGTGAGATAGAAAGCAAGAAGCTTACATGCCATTTAACTTAACTTTCATTGTAGGCAAGATATTAGTGTGCAAAGTAATCTGGTCATGACAATGTCAATGCAATTTTATGGAAGGGAAGTCATGTTAGAGCAATTTATTGGAGGTTGTGAGGAAGCAACATGTGCTGATGAATGAGAATCAGTGGATGTACTATGCTTACACATCCAGAAGGTATTTGATAGGCTGCCACATCAAAGGTTATCACAGAACATAAAAGCTCATGGTGTAGAAGGCATGGATAGAAGATTGGCTAGGTAATAGGAAGCATAGACTAGGTATAAATGTGTCATTTTCTGGTTAGTAACATATAATGAATTGTGTGCCACAGACTTCAGAGCTGGGGCCTCAACATCTTAACATAGAAACAGAGAAATTAGCTATAGAAGGAGGCTATTTGGCCCTTCGAGCCTGCACTACCATTCACAATGATCATAGCTGATTGTGCAATTTCAGTATCCCATTCCGACTTTCTCTTCATTTCCCTTGATCCCATTACTTGCAAAGACAATGCCTAGCTCCCTCTTGAACAAGCCTACGAACTTGCCCAAGAACTTTCTGTGGGATAGAATTCCCTAGGTTCACAACTCTGAGAGAAGAAATTCTTCCTCATCTCAATCCTGAACGGCTTTCCCTTCATTCTTAGACTGCAACCCTTAGTTCTGGACTTCCCCAACATCAGGAACATTATTCCCAATCTAGCCTGTTCAGTTCCATCAGGTTTTGAAATGTTTCTATGAGATCTCCCTTCATTCATCTAAATTCAAGTGAATATAATCCCAGTTGATCCAGTCTTTTTTCATGTGTAAGTCCTGCCGTCCCAGGGATCAGTCTGGTGAACAATCATTGGGCTCCCACAATAGCAAGAATGTCCTACCTCAGACGAGAAAACCAAATCCCCACACAATACTGAAGGCCTCACCCCCACCCTGTATAACTGTAGCAAGCCATCCTTCACTCTGAGACTCAAATCCTTTAGCTATGAAGGCCAGCATGTTATTAGTTTTCCTCACTGTCTGCTACACCTGAATACCAACCTTCAGCAACTGTTCCACCATGATTCCCTGGTCTCGTTGCTCCCCACCTATTCCTAAATTGCCACCATTCAGATAATAATCTGCCCTCCTGTTTTTTCCAAATTTGCCAAGTATTTGCTAAGTATTTAAAATTTGCACAAATGGCATGAATGAAAGAATCAAAGTTATGGTTGGTTCATTTGCTGATAATACAAAGATAGTAAGTTGTGAAGTGGAAATAAGGAAGCAACAAAGATTTTACAACATCCTCGGTGTTTTTCCATTGACCAGGAACAGAATTGGATCATGTGCATAAATACTATGGCTACAACAGTAGGCCAGGAGCTAGCAACTGTGTAAGTAACTCATGCCCTGTCTCTTCAATACCTGGCTACAAGGTACAAGTCAAGAGAATGATGGAATATGATAGAGGAGGCAATGGCCTACTGGTATTATTGCTAGACAATTAATCCAGAGACTCAGATAATGTTCAGAATACCTGGGTTCAAATCTGAACGTGGCAGACGATGGAATTTAAATTCAATGAAAAAATAGTTTGGAATTAAGAGCCTAATGATGTCCAGTAAACCATGGCTGATTGTCAAAAATAAATCTGGTTCACTAACGTGCTTTAGGGAAGGAAACTGTCATTCTGCCTGGTCTGGTCTACATGTGACTGACCCACAGCAGTATGGTTAACTCATAACCACACTGTGGTCATTTAGGGATGGGTAATAAGATGCTAGCCTAGCCTGCAATGCCTGCATCTCATGAATGAATAATCAGAAAAATGCTATCTAACTGGATGCATGCAGCTCCAGTAACACTGAAGAAAGTTGACACCATCCAGGACAAAGTAACTCATTTGATGGGTATCCTATCTCCCAAGTTCAACAATCAGTCCCTTTGCTACGAACACACAGTAGCAAAAGTATGTACTATTTACAAGATGCACTGCAGTAACTCTCCAAGGCTCTTCCATTAGCACTTTCCAAACCCACAACTTCTATTACCTGAACGATAAAGGCTGCAGGTTCATGGAACACCACCATCTGCAAGTTCTCGTGTGAATTGCACACCATCCTGACGTGGAATAATAAATTACTGTTCCTTCCAAGTCATTGGATCAAAATCCTGGAACTCCTTTCCCAATCACACTTTGTGTATCCCCACACCTGCAGGACTGCAGCAGTTCAAGATGTAGTTCATCACAAACTTCTCCAAGGCAATTAGGGACAGGCATGTAGTAACCATGTCTTGTTAATTTTGTGCCTTTAAAATTTTTGGCTCGCAATGTGAAAAAACTTTTCTTAAAAGCAGGGAATTATCAGGATGGCTACATAATTTCACAGAAATGTGATAGCTTTGTGAACAGAGTAAAGGCTAATCAAAGTCCACCATCAGAGGTCACAGAAAAAAATCACTAATTCTAACTGCAAGTAGATGTGAGGTTAGCTGAAGCCAAGAATCAAGATGGTTCAAAACAGGTGGCCTGTCTTCATTAATTGAGGCTCAGGAAACAGATCCAGATTTAGGTAAGTTATGAAAGGCAGCTCACATTGATACTGAAGCTGAAGGGGTTTCAGAGTGCTATTCTGTCAAAACTGAAGTTTTGTTTAGAATGTGGAGATATTCTCACAGACCTGAGAAAGATAAATTGATGGTTATTCATCAAATGGTGATATATCACTTGGATATCTTAAGGAGGTATTTTAGGTAGCACATGGAGTTCTGATAACAGTGCATGTAAGAATACAGAAAACACAGGCATCAATGCTTTCACTCAACTTTGGTCTGGAAGTCAGCTAAATTGACATACAATGCGTGACTTAAAAAATAGCTTAACATTTGATACAGCTCTGGGAATAGCAGGGCTTCATTTATGGCACCCTACCCCAGTGAGTCGTAACAAGTAATAAATGCTGGTCTCACCAACAATTTCCATGTCAGATGAATAAATGAAAAAAAAAAGTAGTTTAACTGAGTGCACAAAGGTCTAGTGAGTGTGTATAACGTAGGAAAATGTAAAATTGTCAATTTTGGCAGTAAGAATAGAAAAGAAGGATTATCCAAATGGTAAGAGATTGCAGTGCTTTGGGATGTTGAGGTACTTGGGCATCCTAGTGCAAGAATCCAAAAAGGTTAGCATGCAGGTACAGGGTGTGTTTTGAAAGCTGATAGATGTTTTATTGTGTCAGAAATCAAATATAAAAGTTGGGAAATTATGCATCAGTTATTGATGGAATTGAGAATCCAAATTGGAATGTTGTATGTAATATTGGTGTCATTATTTAGGGAAGGAGAAGGATTTAAAAACATTGGAAGCAGTTCAGAGAAGGTTGACTCAACTAAAATTTGGAATAAGCTGGTTGTCAATGGAGCCCTTCTTCTCTCCCCTCATCCTTGAATAGGATTTGCATCTGTGCATCAGTTTTATTTTTCATTCCAATAGCATGATTTTCTTTATTTCCTTTCAATCCTTCTCAAACAGGTAATTTGTTTTACTTTGCTGTGCCCCCATGTGAGTTTCAGTTGCACATTTTGTTTATCCTCCAAGTAGGGTTATATTTTGAAAAAAGATACAGTACTACTTAAATGAAATAGGAATAGAATAAGAATTTAGGCCCAAAACATCAGGCTTCCTGCTGCTCCGATGCTGCTTGGCCTGCTGTGTTCATCCAGTTCTACACGTTGTTATCTGGAAATAGAATAATATTTACAGTAATGAAGAGATATTTGAATGATTTGAAAAGTTGAGGATTTTGACTGTGGTGTTCAGGAAATTACTTTCAGAAATGCTTTAATTACTGTTGTGTCAATTTTCTTTCAACTATGTATCACAAATTCTCTGATTGTATCCTTAGTGTAGAAGAACATATGTACAATGTCTTGTTTGATGACATAACCTTGACAAAGCATATTTCAGGAAGGTGTCAAGAAAAATTACTTTGAGGATTTGAGTGAAGGAGGATTGATTTTCATTGAAACTGATGTTATTTGCAGATATGCTTTCAGTCCTTCATGCATGTGTTCATGTTCAACTTCTATTACATAATTTTCAAATCACATGTGTAACATGTGGTAAAAGCATGAAAGAAGCATACAAGACCAGAAAATATAATTGCAGACCGTGTGGCTAATTATGTATCTAATAAGTATGTACCATACTGCATTAATGAACATTGATCATGGGATGTGGATAATGTTGACAAACTGACACATTTGATTGGGGAAGCTGCTGGTGGTAAACTTGGTTTCAAAGCCATTAATTACATAATTTCAATGGCATTATGAGGTAGGAGTAGTGGGTTAGTGACTGGAAGCTTTCACATTTCCTTCTTTATGCTGAGTTGGATCTTCTGAATTTAATTTCACAATTATAATTGTGGGATTTAATTCTGGGCTGGTTGCCGCTGATGTAACTACGATGCATCCTTGAAGTAAGGCATCTTTAATTACGTTACAATTCAAGGAAATGGCAATGCAAATTGGAACTACAGGAAATGGCAATGGTCAAGAATTAAAGTACTGTTTCATGATTTGCATTGGAGCAAATATCAAAATCGAGCTTCTTGAACATATGATGTTGCACTGCCATATATTCAAAGATGGCACCAAGTCATCTTTGCAACTAATTGGCAACCGATAAGACAAAAAGTTCAAAAATAGCCTCAAGATGCCACTAGATCTCTTTGAATCCTCTTTAAATGCAGTGCTGCAACACACAAACTAAAGTGCCCTTTTCATATAAACAGTTAGAAGACTCTAGTGATTACAGTGAAAGCACCAGGAAATTCCTTTGGAATCTAAATGATGTCAGCAGGAGTTAATTTTAATCCAATTTAATAAGCAAACTGTGTCAGTACATATACTTGAGTTCATCCAAAGCACTGTAGCTCCAATTTGCATCAAATCTTAATTGTTTATTAGCCTAATGCATGTTCCTCTGTCACTTTCTGTTTCTTGTTCTTAAACCAATTTTGAATCCAATTGGCGAGCTCACCCTGAATCCCATGTGATCTAATTTTACTAAGTAGTTTATCACGTGGAGTCTTGTCAAAGGTTTTACTAAAATCCAAGTTAAAAATGTCTACCACTCTGTCCTCATCAATCTTCTTGGTTACTTCCTCAAAAAATTCAATCAAGTTTGCAAGACATGATTTCTGTTGCGCAAAACCATGCTGACTACCCCTAATCATTCCTTGCTTCCTCAAATGCACATAAATTCTACCTTTCAGAAACACTTCCAACAACTTACCATGACCAAAATCACACTCACAAAATTGCAGTTCTCGGGCTGCTCCTGACATCCTTTCTTAAACAAAGGCATAACATTAGCCACTCTCCAGTCATCTGGCACCTCACCCATAGATACTTCTGCAAAGGCCCCTCAGTTTCCTCCCTAACCTCCCACAAAGTCCTGGGATACAAGGAATCAAGTCTGGAGATTTATCCACCTTCATATTTTTTTAATACCTCCAGCACTTCCTCTTCTGTAATATGAGCTATTTCCAAAACATCAATATTTATTTCCCTGAGTTCTCTAGCCCCCCATTCTTTCTCTTGCAAAATATTCATTTAATATCTTTCCCATCTCCTGAGATTCAACACAAAGACAGCCTCTTTGATCTTTAAGGGGCCATGATCTCTCTCTCTCTCTCTAGTTGTTCTTTTGCTCTTAATGTACTTGTAGAATCTCTTTGGATTATTTTTAACCTTATTTGCCAATGCTATCTCATATCCTGTCTTTGCATCCTGCACCCCCTCTTAAGAATGCCCCTACACTCTTTATTCTGTTCAAGAGATTCATTTGAATGCATTTGTTTTCATTTTTTTTATTCTTGACTAGAACCTCAATGTCTTTACCCATCTATTGTTGTCTAATCCTACCCGCCTTACTTTTTATTCTAATAAAAACATAATGAATCTGATTTCTTATTCTCACACTTTGAAAGCCTCCCACTTATCAGATGGTCCTTTATTTGCGAACAGTCCACTCCAATCATTTTTTGAAAGTTCTTGTCTCATACCATAAAAATTTGCCTTACTCCAATTAAAAACTTTAATTTTTATAGAAGGCTTTTCCTTTTCCGTAACTATTTTAAAACAAGTAGAATTATATTCACTAGACCCAAAATGTTTCCCTACCATCACTTTACTGTCTTATTATCCAAACGAAGATCATGTTTTGTTCCTTCTCTAGCCAGAACATATTGATGAAGAAAATTTTCTAGAATATGTTTAACAAATTCCTCACCATCCAAACCTTTAATATTATGAAATAATAATATTATGAAAGTCCCAGTGACAGGGCAGCATGGTGGCTCAGTGGTTAGCACTGCAGCCTCACAGTACCAGGGACCCGAGTTCAATTCCAGCCTTGGGCAACTGTCTGTGTGGAGTTTGCACATTCTCCCCATGTCTGCGTGGGTTTTCTCTGGGTGCTCTGGTTTTGTCCCACAGTCCAAAGATGTGCAGGCTAGGTGGATTGGCCATGCTAAATTGCCCATAGTGCTCAGGGGTGTGAGGGTTATAGGGGGATGGGTCTGGGTGAGATGCTCCAAGGAGCAGTGTGGACTTGTTGGGCCGAAAGGCCTGTTTCCACACTGTAGGGAATCTAATCTAATCAATGTTTGGCAAATTAAAATCACCTACTATTACAACCTTGTTATTCTTGCATATACCTAAGATATTTCTACATATTTGTTTCGCACTTTGGATATTTCATTATCATAGTAACAATTTGCATTTATATAATTTTTTATGACACCAATAATAATTCCAATTGACAATGTGGATAAATTCCTAAATCCTGAGAAAGCTGTATTCACTTCTGAAATAGGGCATAAATGGTTGAAAAATCTAACCTGGTGTGTTACAGATTATAATTTGCTGTCACACAAATCTTATTGGGGTTTTGATACTGGACTGTAATTGTCCCACCTCACACCACAGACATTATTTGCCAGCTTCTGGATAGCTCCTATGTATGCGTAACATTTACTTAATTGTTAGAAAGGTTACCTTTTTCAGAATGTCATAGAGCCATAGACATACACATGATGGAAACAGGCTGTTCTGCCCAACTTGTCTGTGCCACCTAGTTTTCACAAATAAATTGGTGACTTTTGCTTAAATTTGGTCCATATCCTTCCATAGCTATTGCATCTATGTAGCTATCTGAATGTTTCTTAAATGATGAAATTGTACTCGCTTCAACTACTACCTCTGGTAGCCCATTCCAGACATTCACCACCCTCTGTGTGAAGAAATTACCCCTCTGGACACTTTTGCATCTCTCCCATCTCATCTTAAACCTATGTCCTCTGGTTTTAGACTCCTCTGTCATGGGGAAAAGCTGTTGGTTATCTGCTGTATCTCTGCCTCTCATGACTTTATAGACGTCTATGAAGTCATCTCGGGTCTCCTACATTCCAGGGAATAAAGTCAAAATATACAATGTCTCCCTGTAACTCAAACTTTCCAAACAAGAAGCATCCAGTAAGTCTTTTCTGCGCACTTTCTAGTTTAATAATATCGTTTCTATCATAGGGCAATCGGAAATGCACGCAGTACTCCAAATGTGGCCTCAACAATGCCTTGGACAACTGCATCAAGACGCCTCAAACCCTATGTTCAGTGCTCTGACCGGTGAAAGCAAGCATGCTAAAGGCCTTCTTCATGACCCTATCTACCTGTTCTAGTGATTATTATGTTCAGCAGCAATCCTTTGCTCTTTTCATAACATTTATCATTATTTTTGCCAAAAAATCTGACCTACTCATAATAAATTGGAGCACTGCTTTAACTCGATGTTCAGTCTTTAGTGGAATGAGTGAAGTGATCCATGGATTAATTCAGCGTTTCCAATAAGATGACATGTAACATAATAGCTTGTAATTAATTCTTCAGAAATTCTTATATATATGATAGTCTGCAGATTCAAGGCTTTATCTAATACATAATGTTCATTTCAAATCTGTAATTGCATTTAAATTAAAATTGGCTTAGCTGGAAGATGGATTGTCAGAATGCATCAAACCACCCAGCGTGTCTTGAAAATGTGAGCATGAAAATGCAATTTTGTGAATATGTGCATTATATTTTGGAGCTCATTAATTTTTATTCTGTATATACCTTGAATACTATGACGATTTTCTGTTTTATACAAAATAATTGTGTCATTACAGTCAGTAATGTTGTGCTTACTTGTGTATCTACAGAATAAGTAGAAGTTCAATCAGCTGCTCTGATGGAAGTTATTAGATCTGTAGAGTAGTGTAATTTGTATCCTGTATGACACTGTGACTTCCAGAATTATTTTGACGTTGCTTGGTGGTGTTTTATTTTTACCATAAGGGTGGGGGCAGGGGAGTTGTCATTTACTATTCACCATGATCATAGTATTGCTAATTTTCTCATTTCATCACTTGAGCATGCCATCTTATCTCAATCCTAATTACAGTCAAACTGAGAAGTTCCACATATTCCCTTGATGATAATATTTTTCTGCTTGGATGAGTCATTACATTGTTTGGCAGACTGAAACACCACTTTTTCATTGTTGGAACACTACCCCTCATGTAATACTATGTCTTTTTTCATTGCAGTATGTTATATGACTTTCATCCTTCTGTGACATTTCAAGCTGTACAGTGCACACAAATATTGTGCTTCAATTTGACTGATTGGACAGGAGCCAGATCTTTGATCAGGCCTAAGCACAGGAGAATGCATGGTTGTAAAGAGCTGCTTAATGAGCTTTTATTGGAGGACCTCTGAACTATCTTGAAATAATGCTTTTGTTTGAGTATGATCAGGAAAATCCTTTTCAGTTTGACTGCAGTAAGGTACTCAATGTATATTTGTTCATGTCTTCATTCTGGCGTGCAAAATGTTTAGATTGATAAATATTCAGTGACTACAAGACTTTGAATAATTCAACGATAAAAATAATCTCCAGAGATGAGCAGTTTATTTTTAAAAACCTGCAGGTGAAAACTATCTGTTATATAAATGTCATAATGACTCCAGTGTGGCATTCAAAGAGGGGTGGTTGATCTACACATTAGGCCGTTTCCCATCTGTTTTCTTCCATTAAGGATTGCAGTGCTCCAAATTGTACAAATCTTTTAAAATCTTCTGGAATTTTATTGAATTTTGGTACAAAGTTTGCTTTCTTCAGCTTATAGGACAATAGCTTTCATAAGTTACAAATGTATAAAGCACTTGTTGCTTGTTTTGCTCGAAATGGTTCCTTTTACAGAAATGGTGAATGCAGTATGTTTAACAGCTTATACTGATACAGCATCTTTAATGAAATAAAATGTTTCAAGTTGCTGCACGTGAGCTTTATAAAACAAAGTATGGCACAGACCCACAAAAAATAATTAGGCCAGATGACCAAAAGCTTGGTCAAAGAATGTCATAGGAGAAAAGTGAAGCAGAAAGGCAGCCACTATTGAGAAGGGATTACAAAGTTTCAGGTCTAGACAATTGAAACCATGGCCACGAATAGTGAAATAAAAATAGGTGTGCACAACAGGCCAGAATTTTTAGAGTACATATATTTTTGAGGATGTGGAGAACAAGAGATTTCAGATATAAGGAATTAGATTTTATTGTCACCTGTACTGAAGTATAGGAATACAAGAGTACAGTGAAAAGTACAAACTCACCATTGTCTGGCATCATCTTCGTTACACAAACCAGAATTTAAAAAAAAACAGCAGAAATATAAGAAACAAGGCCAAAGGAAGGAAAAATGTCTTGACCTGAAACAAAGAAAAGTCACATCTGAATAAAAATGTGTGGAACACTCAGCTTCCAATGCAGGCATCCGGGTCTAGCTGTGGCCTGTAGTGTTTTGCTGTCGACACCACCTCAGATCACTGGGAGAAGCTTTGCACAAACGCCACCAGCCACTTCCGGTCTTCAGGAGGAGCTTTACCTCCGCTGCTGCAGCTGTCCCTGATCACCTGGAGGAGTTGTGAACATGCTGCTGCTGCAGCATCTGACCACCAGGGGCAGTAGCCTTAGGGTATTTGAAAACCAGAATGAGAATTATAAAATCAACATATTTCTTGACTTGGAGTCAATGTTAATCTTTGACCCAGGGATGATTGGAGAATGAGATTCACTGTAAGTTAAGACATAGGCAACAGAATTTCACATGACCTCATGTTTTATGAAGGAGAAAATGTGGTTCACCAGCTAGGAGTGCATTGAAATAATGTGTCGAAGCTTTTAGTCATTCATGGTGTGTAGGTGTCACTTGTTAGGTCAACATTTATTTTGTCAGTAATTGTCTTGGAGATGTGGGTGTTAAGCTGGCTTCTTGAACTGCTGCAGCCTGAGGATGTAGGAATACTTTCAGTGCATCAGGGAAGAGAGGTTCAGGATTTTGACTCTGCAAAAATGAAGGAAAAGCAATGTAGTTCCAAGTCAGGAAGTTGTGTGGCTTTGGGAATTTTACTGATGCTGTTACACCCATACATCTGCTATCTGCTATCCTTCGCCTTCTGATGGTAGAGGTTACAGATCTGAGGTGGTACCAGTGGTGTCTCAGTAAGTTACTGCAGTGCATCTTGTAGGTGATACATACACTGTCATTGTATGTTGGCACAGTAGTGGTGAAGGAAGTGGAGGTGGTGGATGGTGTTGATCAAGCAGGCTGCTTCATCCTGAATGGTTCAGTGCAATTAAATGCACATCATAATATCTTTTATTCACTTGTGGGATGTGGATGTCGCTGGCTGGACAGCATTTAATGCCTGCCCCTAGTTGTCCTTTAGAAAGTGATGGTGAGCTGTCTTCTTGAACTACTGTAGCCCATGTGCTGAACGTAGATCCACAATACACTTAGGAGGGCATTCCAGCAATTTGACCAATGAAAGTGCTTGGAGGAACTTTTAGCTGGAGGTGTCCCATGTATCTGTCGCCCTTGTCCTTTCGAGTGAAATCATTGTGGTTTGGAATGTGCTGTCTGAGGATCTTTGAATTCCTGCGGTGCATCTTGTAAATGGTACATGTTGTTGCTACCAAGCATCATTAGTGAAGGGAGTGGATGCTTGTGGATGTGGTACCAAACAAGTGGGCTGCTTTGTCCTGGACAGTGTCAAGCTTCTTGAGTGTTGGTGCTGCACCCATCCAGGCAGGTAAAGAGTACTCATCACACTCCTGATTTATGACTTGTAGATGATGCACAGGCCTTGTGGTGTTAAAGGGTGAGTTACTCATTGCAGTATTCCTAGCCACTTTCATGCCTTTGTAGCCACAGTATTTTTATGGTGAGTCCATTTGAGGTCCTCGTCAATGGTAATACCAGGATATTGACGGTGATGACAATGCCATTGAATGTCAAGAAGCAGAGGTTAGATTGTGTCTTATTGGAGATGGTCATTGAATTTGTGCCTCATGAACATTGCTTGTCACTTTTCAGCCCAAGCCTGGTTATTGTCCAGATCATGTTGCATATGAATTGACTGATTCTGTAACTGAGGTATTGCAAATGGTCCTGAGTATTGTCCGATCATCAGCGGACATCCCCTCTTCTTATGATGATGGCAAGGTCATTGATGAGGCAGCTGAACATGGTTGGACCGAGGACACTACTCTGAGGAACTTCTGCAAAGATGTCCTGGAGCTGAGATGACTGACCTTCAATTACCACCAAGTGCCAGGTATACTTCCCACATATTTTGAGAGTTTGCCCCCAATGCTCATTGATCCCATTTTGCTCATGCTTCTTGAGGTCGCACTTGGTCACATGTGGAGGTCCTTGATGTCAAGGGCTGTCACTCTAACCTCACCTCTGGAATTCAGTTCTTTTGTCCATCTTTGAACCAAGTCTGTAGTGACATACCTGAGCAATTTTCCATATTGTTGGATAGATAGCAATATTATTTTGCACTAGAACAGCTTGGCTGGGTGTACAGCAGGTTCTGAGGCACAGATCTTCAGTGCCATTGCCAGAATATTGCCAGGGCCCATAGCCTTTGCAATATCAGTGCCTCTAACTATTTCTTGATATCACGTGGAGTGAATCAAATTGGCAGAAGACTGATATCTGTGATGCTGGGGTCCACTGGTAGAGACCAAGATGTATCATCCACTCAGCACTTCTGGCTGATGATTGTTGCGAATGCTCAGCGTTCTTTTGCGCTGATTTTATGGATCCTTCTGCTCTGTAAATTATTCAACTGTTTACCACTATTTACGACTAGATCTGATCCGTTGGTTTTGGGATTTCTTAGCTCTCTCTGTTACTTGCTGCTTATGCTCTGTAGTTGTAGCATTGTTTGGTGTCTCGCCAGATTGCTGCCTTATTTTTAGCTATGTCCAGTGTTGTTCCTGGCATATCCTCCTGCACTCTTGATTAAACCAGGGTTGAACTCCTGGCTTGATAGTCAGTGTAGAGTGGGAGATAAACTGACCACGAAGTTGGAGTATGATTATGCTGCAATTGATAACCTAAACACCTCATGAATTCCCAGACTTGAGTTGTATCTGTTTGAAGTCTGACCATTTAGTATGGTGATAGTGCCACACAGCATGACGGAGTGTGTTCTCAATGTGAAGGCAGGACTTTGACTCCGTGAGGACTGTGAAGTGGTCACTCTTACTAACACTGTCATTGAAAGGTACATCTCCAGCAGGCAGATTAGTGAGGATAAGGTCAAATGTGGCTCTGCTACCACCTATTGCAGACTCAGCCTACCAGCTATGTTCTTTAGGATCTAGGCAGCTCAATGTGTAATGCTGCTGCCAACTCATTCTTGGTGGTGGACATTGAAATTTCCCACCCAGAGTATATTCTGTGTCCTTGCCACTCTCAGTGCTTCCTCAGTTGGCAAATGGGGGAGCACTGATTCATCAGCTGAGGGAGGATTGTACACATATGCAGAGACTTCCTTAGCCATGTTTGACGTGGTGCAGTGAGATTTCATGGGGTCCGGAGTTGATGTTGAGGACTGCCTGGGCAATTCCATCCTGACTATGTACCACTGTACAATCAACTATGTTGGTTTGTCATGCCAGTGGAAAATGGCTTATCCAGAAATGATGATGGTGGTCTCTCGAACATTGTCTGGAAGGTAGCTGTCTGACTAGTCTATTGGCTCTCGCAAAATTCCCAGATAATAGAAAAGAGAACTTTTCAGGATGCATCGCAGCTTTGTTTAAACAACGAGAGAAGTTGTTTGTGAAGGGCGCAGTATGGGGCGTATGTGTACAGAATGCGATTTGACTGGCAAAAAGTAGCTAAGTGCTTTTAAAAGCTGCAGATGCGGTAAATCAGGAACAAAAACAGAAGTGGCTGGAAAAGCTCAGCAGATCTGGCTGCATCTGTAAAGAAAAAAATTAGAGTTAATATTTCGGGTCTGGTGAATCTCCCTCGGAACTTTGTGGTTCAGTTAAGTGCGTTTTTTTTATTTTATAGGTTCACACTCACAATGTGGACAATTAGTCTTTTCCTGTACTGTGCCTAAGGGTCCTATGACTTTGCCCACTCCTTCCAGCTTATGGGTGACATTACACACCAGCTTTGCCTCACTCCATTGGTATGGAACAGTTGGGGGAGAGCCCTCAACTACATTCCTAAGGTTACTTGCTTTGACTTTATAGGTAAGTCCCATTTGCTTTCTGTTCACAGATTTCATGTTTTGCTTTTTGCTATGATGGGGAGAAGTCCATTGCATCATGGTTTCAACATCAATATCAAGTTTGTCCAGTTGAAAGTCTGAGTCTATTTGTAACCTTTTCTCATTTTATGCATAATGAGCAAATTTGCATTCCTGTTGGTAATCATTTTTAACCTGCAGCCATTTTACCAATCCCAGCAACTTTTTATTTTCCTTATTCAACTTTGAAGCATACAAATGGGCACTGTACATTGTCTCATTATGGAATGTTTGTCACTTAGTTGTTCCTTTTGCAAATTCTTTTAAAAGCCTATCATCAGCACACTGATAAATACCATCACATGTTTCTACAATTTCCAGTTCAGCGCCCCCTGCCAACTTTTAACTTTTTCATTAAACTATGTATCAGTCATATTTTTGAATATCCCACTGACACGGTAAATTTAAGACTGTTGCCTCTCTCAGCATCTCAAATTTAAAGCCAATCAAAACCTGACTTCTGTAATGCCATTGTTGTCATTAGTTGATGATTTTAGGAGTTCGCACTCACAGTTACTTCATGTAGGCAGTCCATACTTTGTAGGTAATTTTCTGAAATTTTCTTCAGTTTGTTATGAAGCAGCAGTTTAGATATCGTACTTCAATTTTTTAGATAAGAAAGTGCACAACCATGCCAAGTGGGGATGGTTCACCGATACCAGAGGACAAACAAGGTGTCCGCACAGAATGTTTTGGTCTAATTAAAGTGGTGGGGGCAGTGTCCTGCTTTGTAGCTGAGGTGTTATGGAATGTTTTCCTCGGTCTTCTTTCTCTGCTCCTGTCTTCCATCTGCCTGCTGAAGACTGTTCAGTGAAGACTGCTGTCTGGGGACTGTCAGATGAGAATTGCTGCCTGAAAGGTCTACTTGATAAGAACTTCCCTCTGTGGGAACTCCCCTCAGCCCTTGAACACTCATTGTTACATCATATTTATATTTAAAGCCTGAAACCTTCACTCAATGGCCATGGGGAAGCAACTAATGATGTTGAATGATTTTTGTCTCTTTATCTTTGCCATTCTTTCCGTGAAAAAGTACTTATTTTCAAAAACAACACTTTGATAGAAGGGTGAATTTAGTACCAGATAAATTGTTAATGCTAGTTCAGTGGGTGTTGTAACCTCTCTCATTATAATTCCTCCTTTTGTTTTCACATGCTACAATTTTGAAAACTTAAGTACTGTTATAATGGATAATAAATAAAATCTCATGATACATTGTAAATACTAGGAAAATCTAAGTTTTAATACACCCCAGCAGTCAACAGACTTTATAGTTGGTATACAATGGGGACTCTTCTGGCACAATTGTAGTATGAGCCAGGAGTCCTGGGTTCAAACCCCATCTACTCTAGAGTTGTGCAATAACATCTCTCAGCAGGTTGATTAGAATATGGATGGAAAGTTGATGGAAAATTAGAGGCCGATTAGCCTAACCTCGGTAGTTGGTAAAATTCTAGAATCCATTGTCAAGGATGAGATTTCTAAATTCCTGGAAGTGCAGGGTCAGATTAAAACAAGTCAGCATGGTTTTAGTAAGGGGATGTCGTGCCTGACAAACCTGTTGGAATTCTTTGAAGAGGTAACAAGTATGTTAGACCAGGGAAACCCGGTAGATGTTATCTATCTAGACTTCCAAAAGCCTTTGATACAGTGCCTCACGGGAGGCTACTGAGCAAGATGAGGGCTGATGGTGTTCGAGGTGAGGTACTGGCTAGGATTGAGGATTGGCTGTCTGACAGAAGGCAGAGAGTTGGGATAAAAGGCTCTTTTTCGGAATGGCAACCGGTGACGAGTGGTGTCCCACAGGGTTCAGTGTTGGGGCCACACCTGTTCACCTTGTATATTAATGATCTGGATAAAGGGACTGGGGGCATTCTGGCGAAGTTTGCCGATGATGCGAAGATAGGTGGATAGGCAGGTAGTACTGAGGAGGTGGGGAAGCTGCAGAAAGATTTGGACAGTTTAGGAGAGTGGTCCAGGAAATGGCTGATGAAATTCAATGTGAGTAAATGTGAAGTTTTGCACTTTGGTAAAAAGAATACAGGCATGGACTATTTTCTAAACGGTGAGAAAATTTGCAAATCAGAATTGCAAAGGGATCTGGGAGTGTTGGCCCAGGATTCTCTAAAGGTTAACTTGCAGGTAGGGTCTATAATTAATAAAGCGAATGTAATGTTGTCATTTATCTCAAGAGGGTTGGAATATAAAAGCAGCGATGTGCTTCTGAGGCTTTATAAGGCTCTAGTTACGCCCCATTTAGAATACTGTGTCCAATTTTGGGCCCCACACCTCAGGAAGGACATACTAGCCCTGGAGCGTGTCTAGTGGAGATTCACACGGATGATCCCTGGAATGGTAGGTTTAACGTATGATGAACAGCTAAGGATCCTGGGATTGTACTCATTAGAGTTTGGAAGGTTGAGGGGAGATCTAATAGAAACTTACAAGATAGTGTATGGTTTAGAAGGGGTGGACGCTAGGAAGTTGTTTCCATTAGGCGGGGAGACTAGGACCCGTGGGCACAGTCTTAAAATTAGAGGGGGTAAATTTAAAACTGAAATGAGACGACATTTCTTCA
The DNA here is from genome assembly GCF_030684315.1 of Stegostoma tigrinum. Taxonomy (NCBI): domain Eukaryota; kingdom Metazoa; phylum Chordata; class Chondrichthyes; order Orectolobiformes; family Stegostomatidae; genus Stegostoma; species Stegostoma tigrinum. The sequence continues at coordinate 59,737,925 of NC_081363.1, read as the reverse complement.
GCCAGAGAGTGGTGGGCTTGTGGAATTCATTGCCGCAGAGTGCAGTGGAGGCCGGGACATTGGATGCCTTCAAGGCAGAGATCGACAAATTCTTGATCTCAGAAGGAATCAAGGGCTATGGGGAGAGTGCAGGGAAGTGGAGTTGAAATGCCCATCAGCCCCGATTTAAATTGCGGAGTGGACTTGATGGGCCAAATGGCCTTACTTCCACTCCTATGTCTTATGGTCTTATGGTCTAGAATATCTACAATTATCCTGTGCCTCCTGCAAAGAAGTGAAAAAATCCCAGAGGGAGGAGACATAGCAACAAATTCCTGACAAGCAAAAGGATCATTTCAGTGAGCCCTGTGGACTGAAGTTATTGAGCTGTGACTTCCAGCTTTTTTTTAAACTCCCTCCACCCAGACACCCAATTACTTTGTGTACCTGTCTGTATACATATGTCTTTTAACGGGGGTCCAGTTTCAACCATTGAGTCATAGGTTGATAAGTCATAGTTGTTTACTTGTGATGAGAGATTATTGTAATAATTTGTGGTAGTTGTTATATGCAGGAACCTGGTCAGCATTTTATGTTAATTTGAGGTAATTCAGGGGTGTTGTGCTTTGAAAGACCAATAAATGTTTGTGGCAGCTCTCGGAGTAGTGGGGCTCGACATCAGTGTACTTTCTCATGTGGGTTGTTAACATCCGAACATGACATGGGAAAAATCTGCCTCTGTGTGTGATAGACAACGCTGACTGAAATAGCTCCACAGAGGCTAGTATCCTGTCACAATGTCACCCTTTATTTACTCGTACATAGTACTTGACACTGTTCTGGCTTCCACAGGACTCTCTCTGACACTGAACAGAACCTGTGACACTCCTGTTTATAACTGTCTGCCACAGTTTCCTGATTGGGGCTGTTAACCTGACCCAAACAGAGAACTCAAATTCTATGAGACCCCGCAGGCCTGACCAGTCCCCCTCCACTGACACCCTCATCCGCCTAGCCGACATCATCCTCACCCTCACCAACTTCTCTTTCGATTCCTCCCACTTCCTACAAACAAAGGGGGTGGCCATGGGCACCCGCATGGGCCCCAGCTATGCCTGCCTCTTTGTAGGTTACGTGGAACAGTCCCTCTTCTGCACCTACACAGGCCCCAATCCCCACCTCTTCCTCCATTACATTGATGACTGTATTGGCGCCGCCTCTTGCTCCCTAGAGGAGCTCGAACAGTTCATTCACTTCACCAACACCTTCCACCCCAACCTTCAGTTCACCTGGGCCATCTCCAGCACATCCCTCACCTTCCTGGACCTCTCAGTCTCCATCTCAGGCAACCAGCTTGTAACTGATGTCCATTTCAAGCCCACCGACTCCCACAGCTACCTAGAATACAACTCCTCCTACCCACCCTCCTGCAGAAATTCCATCCCCTATTCCCAATTCCTCCACCTCCGCCGTATCTGCTCCCACGAGGAGGCATTCCACTCCCGCACATCCCACATGTCCACGTTCTTCAAGGACCGCAACTTTCCCGCCGCAGTGGTTGAGAACACCCTTGACCACATCTCCCGCATTTCCCGCAACACATCCCTCACACCCGGCCCCCGCCACAACGGCCCAAAGAGGACCCCCCTCGTTCTCACACACCACCCTACCAACCTCTGGATACAACGCATCATCCTCCAACACTTCTGCCATCTACAATCCGACCCCACCACCCAAGACATTTTTCCATCCCCACCCTTGTCTGCTTTCCGGAGAGACAAGTCTCTCTGTGACTCCCTTGTTCGCTCCACACTGCCCTCCAAACCCACCACACCCGGCACCTTCCCCTGCAACCACAGGAAATGAAACACTTGCCCCCACACCTCCTCCCTCACCCCTATCCCAGGCCCCAAGCTGACTTTCCACATTAAGCAGAGGTTCACCTGCACATCTGCCAATGTGGTATACTGTATCCATTGTACCCGGTGTGGCTTCCTCTACATTGGGGAAACCAAGCGGAGGCTTGGGGACCGTTTTGCAGAACACCTCCGCTCGGTTCGCAATAAACAACTGCACCTCCCAGTCACGAACCATTTCAACTCCCCCTCCCATTCTTTAGATGACATGTCCATCATGGGCCTCCTGCAGTGCCACAATGATGCCACCCGAAGGTTGCAGGAACAGCAACTCATATTCCGCTTGGGAACCCTGCAGCCCAATGGTATCAATGTGGACTTCACCAGCTTCAAACTCTCCCCTTCCCCCACCGCATCCCAAAACCAGCCCAGTTCGTCCCCTCCCCCCACTGCTCCACACAACCAGCCCTGCTCTTCCCCTCCACCCACTGCATCCCAAAACCAGTCCAGCCTGTCTCTGCCTCCCTAAGCTGTTCTTCCTCTCACCCATCCCTTCCTCCCACCCCAAGCCGCACCTCCATCTCCTACCTACTAACCTCATCCCACCTCCTTGACCTGTCTGTCTTCCCTGGACTGACCTATCCCCTCCCTCCCTCCCCACCCATACTCTCCTCTCCACCTGTCTTCTTTTCTGTCCATCTTTGGTCCGCCTCCCCCTCTCTCCCTATTTATTCCAGAACCCTCACCCCATCCCCCTCTCTGATGAAGGGTCTAGACCCGAAACGTCAGCTTTTGTGCTCCTGAGATGCTGTTTGGCCTGCTGTGTTCATCCAGCCTCACATTTTATTATCTTGGATTCTCCAGCATCTGCAGTTCCCTTTATCACTTCTATGAGACCCACTTGGCGGACCTTGTTCTAATCACTACACTACCATGCAAACTTCATTGAATCAGGTCAAAAAAATCACATGACTCCAGGTTCTCGTCCAACAGGTTTATTTGAAGGCATAAGCTTTTGCAGTCAGTGCGACTCTGAAAGTTTGTGTTTTCAAATAAACCTGCTAGACTGTAACGTGGTGTGTGAGTTTTGACCTTGTCCACCCCAGTCCAACATCGGCACCTCCACTTCATTGAACCATCATTCATTCTCTGGTTTGATTCTAATTGTAGAGTTATGCTGGCCATGAGGTTACAGAGGTTACACTGGTCTCAAGGCAGCTTAGTACAAGCCAACGAAATTCATCATTAGGAAAATGTGTTACTCTATCAATGTACAGCTAGAAGTCGATTACAGAAATAACTTCACACAAGTTGGTACAAGGTAGCAGGGGAATTGCTGTGTTGCTTTTATACTTAAAGGCAATCTACCATTCTTGTTTACTGTATCCTGTGAGGAAAACCCTTATTTCTATCATATGTAGGGCATAATTAAACTAACATTCTAGCTCCCCATTGTAATGTAAACTGAATAATTCTACAAGAAACCGTGCAGAAATCAGCAAACATGCCACAAGGTAATATTTTGAAAAAATCAATTACTGGTAAACAATTAGGAGATGCTGACAGTTGTTTTCTGCCATTGATTTCTTTTAGGAACTATTTTTCCCATGTATAACTTCTAAAGTTTCAAAATGGCTATGTAGGAATTATTGATTATGGTAGATGTAAAGACCAAATTTTTCAAAAGTAACTTATACATACAATATTTTTAAAAATTGCGATGGTGCCTTAAAGGTTTTTAAATAATCGTATAAATGAAGGAAAACCATGCCACGCATTAGTGCTTCTTGACACTTTTTATTAAGCTTCATCTTGAAATCTGACTTGTAAAATAAATGTACACAATATGACAGCCATGGTACCGTTGGGAGAAAACTCCACATAAGTCATAGGGTTTAACATAATCTATGAGTTAAAAAACAGGCTAATGTCAGGAGCCACGTGTCTAACTTTTGGGCAGGGGTGGGACGGTGGCTCAGTGATTAGCACTGTTGCCTCACAGCACCAGGGAAAGGTTTTGATTCCAGCATTGGGTGACTGTTTGTGTGGAGTTTGCATGTTCTCCCTGTGTCTGCATGAGTTTCCTCTGGGTGCTCTGGTTTCCTCCCACAGCCCAAAGATGTGCAGGTTAGGTAGATTGGCTCATGCTAAATTGCCCCTAGTTGTCCCTGGATGCACAGGCTGGTAGGTTAATCATGGGAAATGCAGGGTTACAGAGATATAGTTGGAAGCTCTTTGGAGGGATGGTGTGGACTCAATGGGCTGAATGGCATGCATCCACGCTGCAGGAATTCTTTAATATGAAAAAAGGGAAGAACCAGGACAGAAATAGTGGTGAAGGCGTTCAAAGGAAGACCGAAGTAACCTTGTTTTGCCATATTTCTTGATATGTGAAATGTATTAATCAATTTGGCGTGTAACTAAAAAGTACAGCATTTCAGATTTTAGGAATAAAGTATAAAATGGAGAAAACAAGTTCAGAACAATGGTTTTCCAACCCAGTCCAGGCTGACACCTGGCCCTCAGTCTGCACTCGGCCTTGACTCCAGACTGCACCAGGTTTCACCTCTGGGCTGCTGGGCTGAGGGACTCCCATGCCAGGCTGAAGGGACTGCCACCCCAGGCTGAGGGACTCCCACACCGGGCCGAGAGGACTGTCATGCCGGGCCAAGGGGAAATCCCATGCCAGGCGAAGGGGACTGCTACACTGGGCCAAGGGCCTGCCATGCTCGGCCAAGGGGACTCCCACGCCAGGCCGAGGGTTGGCCATACTGGGCCGAGGGGACTCCCATGCCGGGCCGAGGTGAACTCCAATGCCAGGCCGAGGCGAACTCCAACGCCAGGCCGAGGCAAACTCCCACGCTGGGTTGAGGGGACTCGCATGTCAGGCTGAGGGACTGCCATGTTGGGCCGAGGGACTGCCACACTGGGCCAAGGGGACTCGCTTGCTGGGCCAGGGAACTGCCATGTGGGGTTGACATGTCCTCACCAGGCCAACAGACTGCCAAGCTGGGCCAGGAGAATCCCTCGCTTGGCCAAGAGGCTACAATGCCACGCTGCTGAACCAGATTGAAAAGACATCTCATGGGGTCTGCGCGGAGGCCGGGAGGTTCAAGCCAGGAGATCAGAGGCTGCAAGCTCGGAGGCCGCTATGGGGTCAGAGGACAGGATTTCCGCAGCAGCGAGGTCTTAGGCTGGGAGGTCATCCGCTGCGAGGTCTGAGGCTTGGAGATTGAGGTTGAGGCTGTGATGTTGGAGGCTGTGAAGAGGAGAAAAAAGACAAAAGAGGAAGAAGGGGAGAAAAATAAAGAAAAGGAGTGGGCAGAGCAGTCAAACTTCAGCTGAAGCATCCTCTCCATCGCTATCTTGGAGATCAAGAAGTAGGCGGAAAAGGTGGCTCACCACCCTCTATAGTAATTAGAGATGGGCACTAAATGCTGGCCTTTCCAGTGACACATCTAGTGAGTCAATGATAATAAATATTTGAGTTAATTATCAAGAATTATGCCATAAATTGAATTAATTATTTTTGAGGTTTATCTCAACACCAAGTAGCCACTTTATCTCCATTAATAGTGAACTTAGATGGAGAAGATCCTGCCTGAAAAACCTATTTGAATTCTTTAAAGAAGTGAAAATTTAAACGGACTACCACACTAATAATGCTGGAAATCGCAGTGGGTCAGGCAGCATCCATGGGGAGAGAGCAAGCTAATGTTTCTAGAGTCTAGATGACTCTTCAAAGAGAACTTATGCTTTCACTCCATAGATGTTTCCTGACCGCTGTGACTTTCAGCATTCTTTTTTACAGTACAGATGCCAGCTGCTGCAGTAAATTGCTGCTGTACCCAAATATACAACCTAGAACATGTTGTGCCAAACTTAAACCCTAAACCTAAGGTCTTTCTAACCTCCACCCTTACCTTATGTTATCATCCATATGCCTAACTAATAGCCACTTAAATGCCCCTAATGAGGCCAATTCCACTACCCTCTCTGGCAATGCATTCCACACCCCTACCACTCTCTAAGTAAAGAACCTACCCCGACGTCTCCCCTATATCTACCTCCACTCACTTTAAAACTATGGCCCCTCCTAATAGCTACCTCTACCCGAGGAAAAAGTCTCTGGCTGTATGACTTGTGTTACGTTTGAATCCACGATGAACATCTGAGAAATGTACAACTAAGGCAATCTGTTCCCACCTGCATAACGTCGCCCAAATGCGCCCATACATTGGTTCATCTGTTGCTGAAATTCTGTCCTTATTACATCCAGACTTGTATATTCCAGTACACACCTACAGGCCCCCAATGTTCTATCCTCTGTAAACTTGACCTTGTCAAATATAACCTGCTAGCAATAAACTAACTTGCACCAAATCCTATTCACCCGTCATTCCTGTAATCAGTGATCTAAACTGATTCCCGACTTCGCAATCCCCGAATCTTAAAATTCTTATCCGTCTTCGACAGCCAAACAACCCTCCAAGATATCTGGGTTCCTTTTAATTTTGCTGTCTTGGACATCTACGATTTTAATCATGTACATTGCTAACTATGCCATCAGTTACCTCGATCCAAAACCTATATAAATCTCCACTTCTTTTCTTAATCGTATGTATTTAACCAAACTTTAGATCATCTACCTTAAAGTCTTATGTGGTTCGGTGTCATATTATGTGTCCTAATGTTCCTTTATTGTTGTTTTATTAGATTGCAGATGCTATGTTCCCAAAATTGTTATAGTAAGAAGGGCTGTACCGCAATTTCATGTTTTCCGAATTCCAATATGGAAATCTATTAATAATACTTAAACATTGTGGAAAATCTGTGCAGATTCAGGGGATGGCTGAGAAGCTAGTGACAGCATAATACTGCACAATGTGTACTCAGTAGAGGACTTATATCTGAATTAGGGGAGCTAATGGGTGTGAGTGTTATGTAGCTCCATACTGAAACCCTTATTGTTTCTAATTTACTTAAGTGACTTGAATGCAAAGTATTCAAATTTGCAGAGTGGTAACAGAAGAGATAGCTCGAAACTTAAAGAATAACTGGACAAATGCTTATCACTGCCAATTTCAGCGAGGGTCCCTAAAAGTGTTAAACTTCTCATTTGCATATTTTAGGAAAACTATTTTGAAAATTCTGGGTTCGATGTTTTTCAAGATCCTTGAATGGCAGAATGTTAATCCCAGAAATGAAAGTGTTGGAAATGAAGAAAGGAAGACCTTTTTATACAGCTCCTTTCAGAACTGTATTAGTGGTCATTTTTCAGAATTCTTTAAACTCTGGAACAGTTTCTTTGGGTTGGCAGGTGGGTGATATATTTCTGTGTCAGAATGATGAGTAACTTGGAGGGGAACTTTCAAGTGGTGCTATTCCCCAGTATCTGCTGCCTTTGCCTTCCTAGATGGCAATTCTTGTGGGTTTGGAAAGTGCTGACAAATGAGCCTTGATGAATTTCTGCAATACATCTTGTAGATGGTACACACTGCTGCTACTGAGCATTGATAGTGGAGAGCAAATGTTTGTAGATGTGGTGCCAAAAAAGTAAGTTGTTTAGTTCTGAGGCGGGGGTGGGGGAGGGGGTGGTACTCAAGCTTCTTGAGCTAGAGCTACACCCTTTTAGGAAAGTGTTGCAAATGACATTTTATTGAGTATTAAAACTTCTAAGTATTTTTATCTGATTTCATATATTTTAAACACACAATGAGTGTTCCAAATTAATATTGATAGTTTTGAGATTGTCGCAGTGGTCTTACTCACCTACTTCTAGTGTCAGCCTTAGCAAAGTAGTAACACTCTTGGCTTTGTTTTAGATCAAAGTACATAATTCAAATTCATATTGTGGCATATTATTGAGGGAGTACTGCATTGTCAGAAGTGTCAACTCTTGCATGGGACATTGAATCTCATTCATTTAATGAAACTGACAGTTTCTCATAAATTTACATGTTTTATAACAAGCAACAACTGACGAGCACAGTCAGACAATCCGTGTATGTAATGAAAGAAATTAACTCAGAAATATTTAGATGTCTGCAGTTCATCTTTGACTATCCAAATTTCACACATTATCCAAAGCCCTGTAAAATAAGAATCATCAATGATACTAGTAAGTAAACCTGGTTCTATTTTTAAACCTTTCATTTCAGTAAAAGTTCAATCAGTCAAAAAGTTGAATAACATGTTCTGTTATAGCATGCCAAATCTCTCCTAGGAAAGCAGGGCAAGCTAGGAAGCTGGATCTCAATATTATTAGTAAAATTGAAAAGTCTAGCGAGTTTTGAGAAGATTTGTAGCTCAGGTTGAGTTTCTGGGTGTGAGTTTGCTCGCTGAGCTGGAAGGTTAGTTTTCAGACGTTTCGTCACCATTCTAGGTAACATCATCAGTGAGCCTCCGACGAAGCTTCGTCAGAGGCTCACTGATGATGTTACCTAGAATGGTGACGAAACGTCTGAAAACTAACCTTGCAGCTCAGCGAGCAAACTCACACCCATTGAAAAGTCTACAAAGAATATCATCATGACTGTTTTCTCATTGGTTGAACAAACTCCAAGACACCTCATCTAAAATCAATCTGTTGGCTATGGAAAGGTGAAATTGCTGATCCCATCTTAAAGGAGTATTTGGTTATGGTAGGTATGTGATTTGCTTATGTTTCCAGCCACTGGTTGATTCAAATAATATGTTTGTTCCATCTTGGATAATTTGTACAAGATGTATCCAATCTTGAACAAAATTTCATGTTGTACAAAACTTTGAGTATTCCAGCCAGCAGTGTCAGTGACATTCATGATACGTTTGTGGCTCTTCATGATGTATTTGCTACTAGTTTATCAAAAAGCACTTGAAGGGAACTCAATCTACAGCAATCAACATTTCTTCACACAAATCACACTGTGCTCTTTTTTGCACTTGTCATCAAATTTAATTTTATCAAAATTGACAGGTAGTTCTTCTCTGGTCAAAGTTTTGATATATGCGTCAGATGAAATATATGATACTAATTCTTATAAAGAGAATAAAAACAGAAAATGCTGAAGAAATTCAGCAGGTCTGGCACCATCTGTAGAGACAGAAACAGAGTTAACGTTTACAAATTGATTAGCAGACTGGAAATAAAAGGTTGGAATAAATGGCAGGCAGTGATTGTTGACATATAACAGACATTGGTCGTAGGACATCAGCTAATAACAATATATGTTAATGATTTATATAAGGGAACCTACTGTAATGTCTCAAAGTTTGCAGATGACACTAACTGGTTGGAAGGGTGAGCTGTGAGGAGAATGCAGAGATGTTGCAGTGTGATTTGGAGAGGCTGAGTAAATGGACAAATGCGTGGCAGGTGAGGTTATCAACCATGGTAGCAAAAATAGGAAGGGAGCTTGTCATTTGAACGGCTAGAAGTTGAGAGAGGGAATTGTTCTATAAGACCTGGGTGTCCTCTTCCAGCTGTAGTTGAAAACTAGCACACAGGTGCACTAGGCCGTAAAGAAGGCAAACGAGATGTTGGTTTTCATAACAAGAGTACAGGAAGAAGGATGTATTACTCCATTTATAGAGGACGTTGGTGAGGCCACACCTAGAACATTGTGTGTAGTTTTAGTTTCCTGATTTGAGGAAGGATGTTTTTGTTATGGAGAGAATGCACAAAATTGATTCCTGGGACGGTAGGACTGACACATAAGGAGAGATTGAGTCTCTTAGGATTGTATTCACTGGAGTTTAGAAGAATGAGGCAGGAACCTGTAAATAAACCTGTAAAACTCTGAAGGGACTAGACACGTGAGATACAGGAAGGATATTCCTGATGGCAGAAAGCCCAGAAATGGGGTGTCATATTTTACGGATAAGAAGTAAATCTTTTAGAACTGAGATCAGGAGAAATTTCTTCACCCAAAGAGTGATAAGCCTGTGGAATACACTGCCACAGTTTGAGGTTGAAACATTACGTTTTCAAGAAAGATGATCATCCAATGGCAGAGCAGGTTGAAAGGGTCAAATGATGTACTCCTGCTCCTACATTGTATTTTTTAAGGGTGTTTGGAACTGAAGGACACTGGCAAAGGAGGAGGAGTAAGTAGAAATGATGATGATAGTGCACCGAGTAAAAGATAAAGGAAGTATTATTTACAGTAAAGATGAGATTCAGATGCAAAATAGATGTTAATGATTGTTGTGAATAGAATAAAATAGGTGAGCTCTGCTAAGATCATATCAGGAGGGCATTAATTGGGGTCAAAGGAATATGGGGGTATAGTATAAATGGAAGACACATTCATACTCCAAAACATTTGATGTTATTGAACGCAATGTTGAGTCCTGAAGGTTGGAAAATGCATTTACAGGAAGTAAGCTGGTGTTCCTGCAGCTGTTGTTGGGTTTTAAGAACACTGCAGCAGACCAAGGACAGAAATATGAGCATGAGAGCAAGATGGTGTATTGAAATGATAAAGAATTGGAAAGTTGGAGTCATTCTTTAAGGTAGAGTGGAGGAATTCTGCAAAGTGCTCATACTGTCTGCAGTCTGACATGTAAATTTGGGAGAAACTAAATAAGGAACAGCAAATAAAATAGATGCAATTGAAAGAAGTAGAAGTCAACCACAGCTTCACTTGGAACCTTTGTTTGGGACAGTCAGTACTTGGGGAAGTAAAATGGCAAGTGTTACACCTTCTATGATTGCTTGGAAAGTACATTTAGAATTGTGAAGGGTATCAAAGGGCCAGGGTGAAACAGGGAATGCTGACAAAAGAGGGGAGAGGAAGATGTGTTTGGCAGTGTTTGCCCATCCCTAATTACCAGGAAGACAGTTTAGATTCAGCAACATTGCTTTGGGTCTGGAGTCAATATAGGCCAGACCAGGTAAGGATGGCACTTTCCTTCCTCAGAGGATATTAGTCAATCAGACAGGTTTTCCAACAATTTACACTTGTCTTACGATCATCATTTGACTCTTCATTCCAGATTTTTCTTTGAGTCTATGATAAACATGAAACCATTTGTCAATCCCCGATGGTTAGAACCCTCCAAAAGTATCACTTAAATTGGAGAATTGGTAGGATTCTGCTGCAGTTAAACTTGTTCGTTCATGAGATGTGGGTGTTGCTGGCTAGGCCTGCATTCGTTGCCCATCCCTGACTGCCCAGAGCCAACCGTATTGCATTGGCCTGGAGTCACATGTAGGCCACACCAGGTAGGGTGGTAGATTTCCTTGCCTGAAGGGCATGGTTTCATGGTCATCATTAGACTCTTAATTCCAGATTCTTATTGAATTTAAATTATACAATCTGCCATGGCAGGATTCGAACCCATGCTCCCAGAAGATTACCTGGATCTTTAGATTAACAGTCTGGCAATAATTCCACTGGCCATCACCTAATTATTCTCGTTTTTATCTAGTTTAACTCAAATTACCTCACACAGCCCTAACTACACCTCCTACAGATCCTGCAAAGCTCCAAACCTTGACCCAATCTCCCCTGTCCCTCAATTCCTGACACCTGACCACTACTCAACTTGATGACATCCCCTCGCCCCCTGGAACCAAACAGACTCTTGCCACCAGATCAGAAAAAACCACTTTCAAATGTTGGAACTCAACACCTTTCCTCACTGCTTCTGTGCCACTGGATCTGTGTCCCATTCACGTGCCGCCAGACCCAACACCCATCTTAACCCGCATACCCCTAAACCTTCTTCCCCCATCCGGAATCGAGCTGACTGTCCTTGGCTCCAGATAGCTGCTGTTATCAGCCAATTCTTCCTACTCTGTATGATATTTCCTCTTCTTGGAAAATTCAGCCCATTACTTTTAAAGGACACAAATTGTTGATGCTAATCATATTTGAAAGAATATATTGATAATGGTGTTATATTGATGTGTGATCATGATAATATATTGATAACATATTGATAATAAGACAGTAGTGTTTTTTAACCCGTGGACTTTATTGATGTGAAGCATAAGGCATCTGCCTACAGGATGTGTACTTCATAGTTGAGGTCTTATGACGAGCTATGACCAACATTTGTACATGATTGCATTTCAATCTAAACCTGTTTTGATACAAAAAAATAAAAGGACATGGATTATCATGTACACTTTTGGTTAACCAAGTGACAAATTAAGTATAACAACTGTTCTCATGTCTTAGCAGTTGCTATTTCCACCAGTCTCTGAGCATGCATTGTATACATTGTCCTTAAATCGTGTTGATGACTTAATGCGTATCGTTATCATCTAGGTGATATTTTTACATCAGAGAGTATCATTCTTCTGTCATTTATTATTGCTGTGCTAGGTCTTGTTGCTCTACTTCAGTTGTTGGGCTTCTACAGACCTCTGGGCCCGATAATGAAAGTATGTTCCACATAGTTGGTGCATCACCTCGTCCTGATCAGCAGCCTGCAGGTGGGAAATAGGCTCTGTGGTTTGGTGTGCGTGTCTGTGGTTGTAGTAGTATATCTATCTGATTGTTCACCTTCACCAAGTACAATCAAAATGACAGCTTCTCCACACAGGTCCCAAGTTGTCATTTAGACTGGTATTTGTTGAAATCAGTGGACGTTTGTACCCTGACTAGCTCACCAATAGTCAACTCTGGCAATGGTTTAGAGTGTTTGTTAAAGTGTATTTTTTTATCTTAAGCTTGTTACTGTTTCCGATTTCAGGGAGGCTTTTTTTCGCTCATTGAAGAGTAGTTTGTGTGTATGGTTTGATATTAATCTTTGCATTGGACTACTTTACATGCTTCCAAGCGGGTTTTTCACTCTACACTTGCCTTGTATACAGCTATGTGGGGCTTATTTGAATACTTTGGGGATTTTCACTGCTGCCTCAAATTTTCCATTTGATTGTGCATCATATGGGAATAATGTGGCGTTTAATTTCCCAATCTTGCATGAAATAACTGAATTCTTCACTTGTGAATAGAGGGCCATTTTTATGCATGATAATGCTGGGAATGCCATAATAGCTAGGTGTTCAACAGTAGAATCATAGAAACCCTGCAGTGTGGAAGCGGGCCATTCGGCCCATTCAAGTCCATACCAACCTCCAAAGTGCATTCCACCCACACCTACCCCTCTAACCTATCCCTGTAACTCTGCATTTTCCATGACTAACCCACCTAGCCTACACATCCCTGGACACAATGGGCAATTTAGAATGGCCAATCCACCTAACCTGCACGTCTTTGGATTGTAGGAGGAAACTGGAGCACCTAGAGGAAACCCATGCAGACAAGGGCAATCTCTGCATAGACAGTTACCGAGGGTGGTCCCTGGCACTGAGGCAGCGGTGCTAACCAATGAGCCACTGTGCCAATCTGAGCAGTATACATTGAAGTTAACTGGGTCATGTCCCAATAGTCATAATAGTCGTCTACCGTGACAAGATGATCAGCTGTTGAAAATGTGAAGAGGTCTACTTCCACCTATTGCAGTAATTTATTTGGAATGCCATTTGACATCAGTGGCTCTCTAGCTGGCATAGTTGCACTACATGATGTAGTTCTTGATTTCACTGCTCATGTACAACTCATCTCTTGCCTTCCTTGATTTCTTACCTTTGTTGGCTCACACGGATACATTTTAGCATTTTTCCTCTTAACTCCTTCAGGATAAGTCACAATATTTTCTTTGGACAACAGGACACCTTGGCCTGTCAATTTTTTTCTTGGTACTCAATATTCTCTTGTATAAACAGGGTGTGTTTGATCCTTTCAAGTCATTCTTTTATCAATACTTCATGCAACAGTTGAGTTTTGCCTCTTGTTGGATAGCTTGTTTGATTTCAGCAAGGTTTGTTGGTTATATTTTGTGTCTCTGTTGTGTTGATGATTTCCAGAGCATGACAAGCTGCAATTTCACTTTGAATATAGAAAATTTGACATTCTCTTGCAGGGTTATTGTGGGGTTATGTCAGTGTCTGTATCTTCGAGCCAGAAAGCCCCCAAATCAAGTCCCACTTGCATGCATGCTAAACATCTTCTTAACCACCCTGTCTACCTGTGATGCAAATTTCAAAGAATTATATTCCCGAACCCCGAGGTCTATCTAATCATCCCTTACCTCTCCAAATGTGTACAAATGCTAGCCTAGTGGCATTATTGCTGGACTGTTAATCCAGAGGTCCAGATAACGTTCTGACGACCTGAATTCAAATCCCACCATGACAGATGGTGAGATTTGAAGTCAATAAAGATATCTGGAATTAAGAATCTAACAATGACCATGAATTCATTGTCAGTTGGCAGAAAGCTTCGTCTGGTTCACTAATATCCTTTAGGGAAGGCAACTGCTATCCTTACCTAGTTTGGCTCACATGTGACAGCAATATGGCTGACTCTGAACGCTGGGCAATTAGGGATGGACAATAAGTACTGCCTAGCCGGCAACGCCCTCATTCTGTGAATGAATTTAAAATAAACATATCCACTACCAAAGTTAGGATTGTCCACCCACCCACTGGCTTAAAATGCTCCCATATCTCCCTGGCAGATTAATGGTTGGCCTCCAGTTATGTTGAAAACCATCCCTTTTGAACAGATTTCTTTTGTAACAGAAGAGATACCAGTGATCCCAAAATCTAAATCTTTGCCATTGCACCATCTACTCAACCACTGATTTATCTGCCCCATCTTATTATTCCTACTGTCACGAGCACTCAGCCCCGGGAGTTATCCAGAGGTTATAACCTTTGAAGTTCTGCTTTCTAACATCACACCTAACTTCCTATAGTCACTCTGCAAAGCCTCAACCATTTCCATAAGTGTGTCATTCTTACCAATGTGTACAAGAAGGATATTGGCAGGGTAGGAGGGTTTCAGCTGCAGGGAAAGGCTGAATAGACTGGGGCTATTTTCCCTGAAGCATCGGAGGCTGAGGGGAGACCTTATAGAAGTTTATACAACCATGAGGGGCATGGGTAGAGTAAATAGGCGAGGTCTTTTCCCCAGCATGGTGGAGGCAAAAACTAGAGGGCATAGGTTTAAGGTGAGAGGGGAAAGATTTAAAAGGGACAACTTTTTCATGCGTGTATGGTGGTGCGTGTATGGAATGAGCTGCCAGAGAAAGTGGTGGAGGCTGATACAATTACAACATTTAAAATGCATATGGATGGATATATGAATAGGAAGAGTTAAGAGGGATTCGGGTCAATTGCTACTGAAGGTAAGTGGAAGAATTCTAAGCAGCATTGTAAATGGAAGGATTAATGGGGGAGGTTCTGAATGTGAGGAGAGCACGTCAATTAGAAAAGAAAGCCGAGAAAGTCAGAGTATGTAGTAACTCTGAAGAACTAAATTGCATTTATTTCAATGCAAGAGGTCTTACAGATAAGATTGATGAACTCAGGACATGTTTATGAACATGAGATTGGGACATCATAGCTATGGCAGCAACTTGGCTGAGAGATGGACAAGACTGGCAGCTCACTGTTCCCAGACGGATAGAAACGAAGGCAAGAAAAATGTGGGGTGGGAGGATGGGGAGATGATGCTTTTGATTAGGGAATGCATTACTACTATAACTTAGGGAAGATATTTCTGAAAAGTCATCAGGTGAAAATACGCGAGTAGTAATTACAAATACAAAGGGAAAGATTACTTTGATGGCACCCCCCCACAGTAAGAGAGAAATTGAGAAACAAATATGTAGGGACATCTCAAATATATGTAAGCATAATAATGTTATAATAATAGGTTTTAATTTTCCAAGCATTGACTGGGACTACCATGTGTTAACTGTTCGGATGGTGAAGAATTTATCAAATGTGCTTAGGGAAATTTTCTATATCAATATGTGGATGCTGCTATTCAAAAAGGAGCAAAACTAAACCTCCATTTAGCAATAGGCAGGGCAGATGACTGAAATAAAAGAGGGAAAACACCTTGGGCCTAGTGATCAAAATTCTATTAGTTTCAAAATGATTATGGAAAAGGATAAGCCTTCTATAAAACTGAAGTTTTTAATTGGAGTAAAACAAATTTTCTTGGTATGAGACAAGAACTTTCAAAAGTTGATTGGAGTAGATTCTTCGCAGGTAAAAGGATGTCTGAGAAATGGGAGGCGTGCAAGATTGTGATGACGAGAGTTCAGAGGCATTTTGTTCCTGTTAGAGTAAAGGGTAAGGCTGGTAAGGTTGAGGAACAATGGATGAATAAAGATATTGAGATTCTAGCTAAGAATAAAAGAGATTTTTTTTTACTTATAGAAAACTTGGCTCAATTGAATTCCTTAGTCAATATAAAGAGTTTAGGGACATTCTTAAGAGAAAAATCAGGAGGGCAAAAATGGGATATGAGATAGCATTGGCAGATAAGGTTAAGAATAGTCCAAAGAGGTTCTAAAACTTTTGTTAAGTGCAAGAGGGGAACAAGAGAGAGGGTAGGGTCTCTTAAAGATCAAGGAGATCACCTTTGTGTTGAACCCCAAGAGATGGAAGAAATACTAAATGAATATTTTGCATCCGTTTTCCTCTGGAAAAAGAAATGGAGTCTAGAGAATGCAGAGAAATAAATGTTGATGTTTCAAAAACAGTTTGCATTACAGAAGACGATGTTCAGGAGGCCTTGGACAATATAAGGCGAGTAAATCTCTGGAACCTGATCTAATGTGTCCTAGAATGTTGTGGGAAGTTAGGGAGGAAATTATGAGATTCCTTGCAGAAATATTTGCATCATCTATGACTATAGGTGAGGTGCGTGATGACTCGAGGGTTGCTAATGTTGTACTTTTGTGTAAGGAGAAACCAGGGGACTGTAGACCTGTGAGCCTGACTTTGGTTGTGGGTGAATTGTCGGAGATGATTATAAAAGATAGGATTGGTGGACATTTAGAGAGGCAAAAATTGATCAGGTATAGACAACATGGTTTTAGATTAGATTCCCTACAGCGTGGAAACAGGCCCTTTGTCCCAACAAGTCCACACTGCACCTTGGAGAATCCCACCCAGACCCAAGCCCCTATAACCCACACACCCCTGAACACTATGGGCAATTTAGCATGGCCGATCCACTTAGCCTGCACATCTTTGGACTTTGGGAGGAAACCGGAGCACCAGGAGGAAGCTCAAGCAGACATGGGGAGAATGTGCAAACTCTGTACGGACATTTACCCAAGGCTGGAATCGAACCCAGATCTCTGGCACTGTAAGGCTGTAGTGCAAACCACCGTGCCACCCACAATATTTCCAAATCATGTCTCACAAACTTGGTTGAGGTTTTGAGGAAGTAACCTAAAAGGTTGATGATGGCAAAGCAGTAGACATTGTTTATTTGGATTTTAGTAAAGCCTTTGACAAGTTTCCGAGTGGTAGACTTATTCGTAAAGTTAGCTCCCATGGGATGCTGGGTGAGTTTGTCAATTGGATATATAATTGGCTAAACGGTAGGAGACAGAGTGATTGTGGAGGTAACAAGATATGGAGCTGGATGAACACAGCAGGCCAGGCAGCATCAGAGGAGCAGGAAAGCTGATGTTTTGAGTTGGGGCCCTCCTTCAGACATGGGGGAGGGGAAGGCATTCTTAAATATATAGAGAGAGGGGGTGCAGTGATAGCAGGTAGATAGTGGAGCGGGTAGGTGGGAGAGTAGACGGACAGGTCAAGGATGCGGAAATGAAGCTAGTAAAGGTGAGTGTAGGTAGAAAGTGGGGATGTGGATTGGTCAGTCAGGAGGGAGGAGCTGCTAGGTAGGAGAAGATGGACAGGTCAAGGACGCTGTGTTGGTGGGGGGGTGGGGTGCGGAGAGCTGGTCTTGGGTTGAGGGCAGATTTTGAAGCTAGTACAGTGCACATTGAGACCATTGGGTTGGAGGGTTCCAAGGCGGTATGTGAGGTGCTGTTCCTCCAGTTTCCGTCTAGAGTCATTGTGACACAGGAGGAGGCCCAGGATGGACATGTTGTCCAAGGAGTGGGAGGGCAAGTAGAAGTGGTTCGTAACTGGGAGGTGTTGCTGTTTGTTACGAACCGAGCATAGGTGTTCGGCTTGGTTTCCCCGATGTAGAGGGGGCCACATCGGGAACAGCAGATTGGCAGATGTTCACCTGCACATCTGCCAGTGTAGTATGCTGTATCCACTGTACCTGGTGTGGCTTCCTCTACATTGGGGAAACCAAGCGGAGGCTTGGGGACTGCTTTGCAGACCACCTCTGCTCAGTCCGCAATAAACAACTGCCATCATGGGCCTCCTGCAGTGCCACAATGATGCCACCCGAAGGTTGCAGGTACAGCAACTCATATTTTGCTTGGGAACCCTGCAGCCCAATGGTATCAATGTGGACTTCACGTGCTTTAAAATCTCCCCCTCCTCCACTGCATCCCAAAACCAGCCCAGTTCGTCCCCGCCTCCCTAACTTGTTCTTCCTCTCACCTATCCCCTCCCCCCACCTCAAGCCGCAACTTTATAGCAGATTGTAGAGGATTGCTTTTCAGACCAGAGACTTGTGACCTGTGGTGTTCCGCAAGGATCGGGCCTGGGTTGTCTTTAGTTTGTTATATCAATGATTTGGATGTGGATATAGAAGATACAGTTGGTAAGTTCGGGGATAACACCAAAATTGCTGGCATTGTAGACAGTGAAGAAGGTTTTCTAAGATTACAAAGGGACCTTGATCAAATGGGTCAATAGGCTAAAAATGGCAGATGGTGTTCAATCTGGATAAATGTGAGGTATTGCATTTTGGTACAACAAACAAGGAAGGGTTTATTAAATTAATGGTAGAGCCTTGGGTAGTGTTGTAAAATATAGCGACCCAGGGGAAGCAGGTACATAATTCTTTAAATTTTGCATCAAATATAGACAAGATGGTTAAAAAGGCATTTGGCACACTTGCTTTCATTGCTCATTCCTTTGGGTATAGGAGTTGGGACATTATGTTGCTGTTGTACAATACATTGGTGAGGTGTTTTTCTGAAATACTGTGTCCAGTTCTGGTCACCCAGTTGTAGGAAGGACACTATCAAGCTGTAGAGGGTTCAGAATAGATTTACCAGGATGTTGCTGAGTTTGTAAGATTGAGTTATAAGGAAAGGCTGGATAGACTGGGGCTTTTTTCACTGGAGCGTAGGAGGTTGAGAGGTGACCTGATGGAAGTTTACAAGATAATGAGAGGTATAGATAGAGTTGATGGTACTTGCCTTTTCCCCAAGGTGGGGACTTTCAAGACTAGGGAGATACACTTTTAAGGTGAGAGGAGAGAGATTTGAAAAGAAAGGACATGAAGCAAATATTTTACACAGATGGTGATTCGTGTGTGGAATGGACTTACTGATGAAGTGGTGTTTGCGGGTACAATTACAAATGTGTAAAAGACATTTGGATGGATATATGAATAGGATAGATTTGGAGGGATATGGACCAGCAACAGGCAGGAGGGACTAGTTTTGTTTGGGATTTTGTTCAGCATGGACTGGTCAGACTGAAAGGTCTGTTTCCATGCTATATGACTCTAATGAGACTAGATTAATTTCGGATATCCGGTGGGCATGGACGAGTTGGACAGAAGGGTTTGTTTCTATGATTCTGTAACTACTGGGTTCTCACTCTCACCTTGATGATATTCTCCTGGAAGTTATCCTAATCCTTTCAACATTACTTTGTACTATATACATTGTGTTCAACAAAGGTTTAGCATGCTATAACATGTAGCAAATTTCTTTTGGCATATTAAGGGTTACCAGTTCAAGATTTAGACTTGTTGAGACCAGTGGCATTTCCTTGCTGTCTCTGATCTGGAAATCCAGATCCTCATTCATTTTATTTCAGTCTGGTCATGCAGAAATCAGTGCTCTAAGCTCAAGCATTGTACCATTGTATATTCCTAACCTTATTTTCATGGGCTTCATTTTTGAATTGATGCACTCATTCACGCAGCACAGGTCTGTAAGATCATGATGATTGATGCACCAGTGTTCATCTGTAATTTTATGTTGACATTTGTTCTTCTGCAGTCCCCATTCCAACAGTCATAAACATGCCTCAGCTTTCAACATGCCTGAACTAACCTATTCACACAATCGTAGAATCCCTAAAATGCAAATAGAGGTCATTGGGATCATTGAGTCTACACTGGCCCTTTGAAGAGCATCCCACTGAATCTATATGCAATAATGTTCCAATGAACCCTCAATCTGAAGATAGTACTTGGCCTTATCTTCTCTTCAACCTGTCTATCTTGAACCCAAAAATTCTTAGATGTGAGCATAAAACTATGCAATAAGATATGCATTTTATCATCAGCCTTTTGGCAGTTCATGTATGCCATAGTAACAGCATTAACCTTATTAACCCGGTGTTACCTCATTAAAAAATGGAAGCAATCTAATTAAAAACAATTTCACTAACACCGGATTGATTAAAATTGAGGGTGCAGGAACTGAAATTGAAAGTAAAAGGGCTGAAACAAATTGTCAGGAAAGCAACCAAAGGAGTGAAAGAAATGAATGAAATACAAAGAAACTATGGAAACATCCATCTAAGTCAGCAATAAATCTTTACTGCCGTCATGTTATTATGAGAATTATTATCTACCATTGAACCGCCAAATGTCAAATGTTTCCTTAATATAGTTTCTCACATGCAAGAAATACTATACATGAAGAGGATAAAACTGTGGATGACAATCAGAGGAAAATGGAGAATTCCAGGATTCAAGGTTTTTGATTGAAATCATGTGTTAGAGTGAGGAAACGTTTAAACCTGGGAGATAAGGAAAATTGGGCTCTTCATGAATGTAGCTGAATTACCAAAGAAAAGAGGGCAGGGACAAAGTGTAGCCTGGCATTGAAGTAATTGTCATGTTTCAGCATTTAACATTGCAGGACGTCATGAACATATTGTATGGTGAGGCCATGGAAAGATTCAAAAAGAGAAACATACTTTTCAAACTCACACTGATCTAAAACTGCTTGGAAAGGAATATAGGTAATGAGACTTTGCATTGGTGAGGGAATAGGCCTGTACCGTGTGAGTAAGTTACAACCTGTTATGGATAAGGCTGCAAGTTAGAGCATGAAAGAAATCAAATACCAATGTATTGCAGGCATGAATTATGGTTTAGTGGTGATGAACAATATGGAAAGAAGCAGGCAAAAATACAGAGGTGGAGGAAACTTGCTTATGTTTTGTCTGTAGCAGCAGTGTATGTTGAACCTGATGCGAGAGGCATATAGATGGCATAAGCATTTGAACAGGATAATGCTTACTTTTCTAACTTTGAACAGGAGGAAATGTTCATTCATTCATTTCTTAGTTTTAGACACAAAACTGGAGCAGTAATCTTTGAACTGATGGAACAGGCAAGGCGTTTGAGCTGGTTATCAAATGTATGAATGGAGAACCATCTTCATGCCTGAAGCTAGTGTGTAAATAATAAAAAACTGAACATTTCAGGCAACACTGAAGGAATTTGCACACAGGGCATGAGAAGTTATTTGATATACTGAAATGTTGTGACAGGTATGTGTGTGTCAAGAAAATGTATTGCCCTGGAGATTGACTGCAGATGACAGAGTATGGAGCAAGGTAGATTATTAAAGGTATGCTATTTTATAAGATGATTCTATGTTTTATATAACTTGTTTCTGGGAGGAGAACATTTGCTTGCCATTGTAATGCAGAATAGTTCATTATCAACCCTAAATTTCAGTTGATTTGTTTCATATTTTTAAAAAAATCAAAAAAGTCTTCTATTTATGGTATTTTCCCATTTGAAGCCTTTGTGAAAGTTGATACTATGTAATGCTTCCAGTAGTTTATTTTTGTATTCGTATATCTCCAAGGATTTCAGAAAAAGCTTGATCCATGCAGTATGTGTTATCTCGGGAAATATATTTTTTTGAAAATTAAATACAACAAAAAATTAAAGTAAATTGCCATTGTCCCACTCTCTCATTTGAGAGAAATGATTGTTGGTGATGGTTTAACCTGAGAGTTAGCACATCTCAAGTGAGGGGAGAAGTTGAGAAGGACTGCTCTTCATAGTAACTTCCATTGGTGTCGGCATTGAACCCATGAAGTTGGCATTACTCCACATTATGTACTGGCTGCCCAGCCAACTGAGGTAACTGACTCCCAATACAATAAGTAATATGAAATGAAAAAAAGAAATCAGCAACAAAACTGTGAAAGAGATGAAATCTGATTGTAAAATGTATTTCTTCATGTGAGCTTTAGTTTTCCGTGAACAATCAAAATTTTATTTATATATTTCTCATGCTAATGTAGTCCATGTTCTCAAAACATCAGAGACCAAATAAATCAATTGTTTTATAATGTGTTACCTTGTTGAAACCCAAGATTTGAATGGTTGAGTGGCCAAAAGACCGTGAAGCTGGTTTTCTTTATTTCACTGGTATTGGGTCAAATATGAAAAAAATTAAAGTTAAACAAAGAAGCTACTGTATTTACATGGAAGCAAGCCTGTGGTTTACATCTAGTTGAGGAAATCTTTTGCGTTACTGATAGTTCTCACCATGGGGCTTCCTTCCACAAGGACACCCTTTCCTCCAGAAAAGGCCCATTTGACTTTCCAGCTGGCTTCCCTCACCAGTGTCACCTGCAGGTGAAGGCCCGACATGACTGTTCAACCTGCCTTGTTCGTGCCCTCTATCATCACCACCTCCTGCGGGAGGTTCCATTACACACATCCCTGCCTAAGACTTGCCAACTACATCCAGCAAGCTGTGACTGTTTGCTAACAGTTGTGTCATGAACAGTTCAGTAGGTCCATGATGGTTAGAATGTTCAGGTCAATATTAGTGGCAGCATGCTTCTCTGGACACAGCAGTCTGGTCAGGTTAGCGGTAATATCTACTTTTTGTTCACAAGAACCTGCTCAGCCTTTTATTCTGTCCTGGTACCTTCCAAGGGAGCCAAGGTTCATGGCAGATCGACCGTGTTGAGATCTAGGTCTGTCAGCATTCTGGGTGTTGTATGATCTGTGGCAGTTGTTGATTTAGTTTTCGCCTCTCAGCAGGTCATTCCTGTACTGTTAGACCATCTCATACTGGATGCACCCCTGAATTCACAACACACAAATTACTTGGGAATCCTCATTGCTACTTGATTCCACTTCATTCAAACCATCAAAAATTAACACTCACATTAGGCGAAGAATCATACAGCAGAGAAACAGGTCCTTCAGCCCAGCATGTCTCTGCCAACCAATAAATACCAAACTACACTAATCCCACTTACCTATATTTGGTCCATAGCTTACTATACCGTGGCATTGTAAATACTTATCAAGATGCTTCTTAAATATTGCGAAACGACCTGCCTCCACCACCTTCTCAGGCTGCATGTTCTCATATTTCAACCACCCTCTGAATGAAAGAATTTTTTCTCAGATCTCCACTGAAGTACTTATTCCTCATCTTAAACTTATGCCCTGTGGTCTTAGACATGTCTGTTTACAGGGAAAAGGTTCTCATGATCTGCTGTATCTATTACTGCCATAATTTTGTAGACCTCAGTCAGATCCCCGCTCAGCCTCCTCTGCTCCAAGGGAAATAAACCCAGTTTATTTGGTCTCCCCTCATAACTGAGACATTTCATTCTAGACAACATCTTGGTGAATCTTCGCAGCACCCTTTCTTGTACAAGCACATCCTTTCAACTGGTTTGGTAATCAGAACTGCACACAGTATTCCAGCTGTGGCCTAACCAATGTTTTTTTTTGGGATAGTATCAAGACTTCCTTGCTTCTATATTCTACACTGCAGCTAATAAAGGGAAGGATCCCATATGCATTCTTTACCACCCTGTCAACCTGTGTTGACACCTTCAGGGAGCGAGTGATTGGTACACTGTGGTCCCTTTGTTCCCCAGTACACCCTAGGGACATACTGTATATACCATTGGATATATCCTTTCCTTACTAGACCCCTCAAAATCTTTCATCTCATATTTATCAGGATTAAATTGGCTATCTGCCATTGCTCTACCCAATTTACCAGCTGATCAGTATCAAACTATAGCTTGAGACCATCCTCCTCACTATCCACAACACCACCAATTTTCATGTCATTTGCAGACTTACTAATTATATCTTCTGCATTGATATACAAGTCGTTAATGTACTTAGTAAACAGCAAAGATCCCAGCACCAGGAGGAGACAATGGCTAAGTGATATTATCACTGGACTGTTAATCCCAAGACCTAAATAATGTTCTGGGGATCCGGGCTCAAATCCTGCCACGACAGATGGTGGAATTTGAACTCAATAAATATTTGGAATTAAGAAACTAATGATGATCAAAATCCATTGTCAATTGTTTGAAAAACTGAGCTGGTTCACTAATGTCCCTTTAGGGGAGGAAACTGCCATTCGTACTAGTCTGGCCTACATGTGACTCCAGCTGCACAGCAATGTAGTTGACTCTTAATTGCCCTCTGGACACTTAGGGATGGGCAAAAAATGCAGCCTAGCCAGAGACACCCTCATCTTATGAATGAATAAAGGAATCCTTGTGGTACACTGCTGGTCACAGACATCCAATTACAAAAACAACCATCCACTATTACTGCTTGCATTCTATTTGTAAGGCAGGCTTGGATCCAGTTTGCCAATTTGTTCTTCTGCTTTATTCGTCAAGTTCCTTGGATTAAAATAAATACAGTTAACTTGCTGGAACTTGCATGTGCCTTATCCATGAATCTTCCCTGTCTACTGGACTGTCCTAGCATTCCTTCTATGATCTTGATCCTGAATTTGTATCTGGCCTGTGCCACATCCCCTTGCCAAATTGGTTTCAAACCTCCCAGCAACGATATTAGACTCATTCCAGTTCAGATGCAGTGTGCGCAGCTTGTACAAATCCCACCTAGCCCAGTGGCTCTCCCAATGACCCAAAAAATGCAAAGCCTCCCTCTTATGCCATTCCTTTAGTCACACCTTCATCTGAACTATCTTTCAATCCCGTATATTCAGTAATCTGTGGCACCGGAGTTAATCTGGAGATTACAATTTTACTAGATGTCCTCTTTAATCTACTGCCTAATTCTTTAAACTCCTGTTGAAGGACCTCTTTTTTTTAAAATTTAGTTTTTGGCACCCAAATGTACTACAACTGGCTGTTCAGCCTCCTGCTTCAGAAACCCCTGCAGCTACTTTGAGACATCCCCAACCCTGCACCAGGGAGGCAACATACCATTTAAGAGTCTCATTTGCTGCCACAGAACTGCCTGTCAGTTCCCTTTACAGTCGAATCCCCTATCACTAAAGCTCCCCCAGTCTTTCCCCACTCCTGTGCAGCCAAGCCACCCATAGTGCCAGAAAATTGGTTGTTGCCTCTTTCCCCTGAGAGCTCACCCTCCCCCATAGTATCCAACATGGTATGTCTGTCTGAGAGAAGGATGGCCGCAGGGACACCTGCACTGCCTATCTACACTTGCTAGTTTTCCTGTGGTTACCCAGTGTTTTTCTGCCTGTGTAGCCCTTACTTGTGGTGTGACCAGTTTATTAAATATGTCACCTACAATGTTCTCAGGATCACAAAGGCTCCACCCACTTTCTGTTGTCAATCAGGAGTTGCAGATGAACACACTTCCTGCGTAAGTGGCCATCATAGACACTGGAAGTGTCCCTGATTTCCCACATATTGCAGGAGCTTTCTTCATGGCTGAGGCATTGTGAACTTTCTCACCTATAAACAATGAACAACAATCTAATTACTCGACCTACTTACACTCAGCAAATCAGGTTTTTCGCTCTCCCTCTCTCTATTCATAACAAGCTACAAATCACAAAAATAGAGACTTTTCATTCTGTCGCCTTCCTGCTTCTACTCGCTCAGTCCCTAGAATTGGTTCCAAAGAAACAGCCCTCTTGTCCTCTGTCATTTCTTTGAACCATGACATCTACTCAGGAGCTCCACCTCTGGATTCATTGAAGGTTCGCTCCACTCCATTTCCTCTCATGTTGCTGCTCTGATTGAACTGTTCTGCAATTACCACTGAATGAGCTACTTGCCTCCACAGCATCCATTGGACTTCTAGACTCAAATAATTCCCTTCTGTGAACCATTTTCCAAGGATGTGTCCAGCGATTGGTTCAATCACTTAAGTGTGGTCACCTTTGTGTAGCCTCTTGTTCAAGTCCAGGTCCCAGATATCCTGTATCTTATTCCAACCGGATTGAGAGGAATGCTGTTGCACCATTTGGTTCTCTCCACCTTGTGATTGTTTAGTACTTTTCTTCTCAATGCCTCTCTGTTAGTCCTCTTGGTTTCTATCTGGAATATCTGGCTAAGCCTCGTGTAATGTTTGACGATCCACTCACTGAATTGGCTGTCTCCAAAAGATGGTGTGATAACCTTCAGGAGTTAATCGGTGAGAAGGACTGGGTTTCTCCAAAGAAGAGAAAACGTGGGTAATAATAGGTGAATGAAAGTGGGCTGCAGTTATCAGCATAACCAAGCTGCAAAATGTCTTCAGATAATTTGGTTATTCTGAGGAGGCAAAGCATGCAGTCTTGGATCTCACTCATCAGGATATTGATGATATTCCATGGAATCATAATCTAAATGTCATAGAGCACCGGAGTCAGAATTCTGCATTTCTCTTGGACATGTGTAAAATGTCAGCTGCAGCCCCCTCAAACTGGACAGCGTTTGATTCCCACTTGTGGTCAGAATTCTGACAATGAGCATTGGCTTTTGTGTTAGCTTTTACTCTAGTTCCTTGCTTGTGTCTGGAAATGAAATTGAGCAAGTTCAGTAGCCCATTGCACCAAGTCAGGTGGATGTTTGAATGTTTGACAATACAAACTCTGCACTGATTGGAATATTTATAAACTGTTAGGGAATAGCATACTTCAGAATTCAGATCTGAAATTCATATTGGAATAATTCTTCATATTATTCTCCTTTGGCAAGAGACACAGACTAGCATTAGTGATAACCACTATTCTCTGTTCTAGAACCTGTGGCAGTACCAATCCTAAAACAAGAAAATCGGAGTCAGTTTCCAGTTTGAAATGGAGATGGAAACCTAGGTAGCTAAAGATAGGCAATGAGTCAGGCTTAGACTTGAGGGTGGTGGGTTCCAACTCAGTGATGCTTCATGAAGTATTGCACCTTCTAAGTCCTTTCCCAACCACTACTTTGGCATTCACTGGATTTCTTCAGCAAATTGTGGTACGAGGTACCAATTGTGCATAGCCTTCTACATACCTCATTAGTAACCAGGTAAATCTAGTAACCCACACAGCTCCCTTGCTGTCTTTGGTCAGAGCCATTTCTCCACCCTTCACATTTACTCATGGTCAGAAACAATGACTTCCTGATAAAAATGTGATAAAGGTACCCAAAATACTTCACTTCATATAAGATAGAACTTCTGTTATTTTACCTGTAAGTTAAATTATGAAAAGTGGGTTAAGACAGTGTCTTAAGTCTTTCAAGTATTTCCTCAACCCAAAGACAAGTATGTCATCCAGACACAAGGAGGGACTGGAAATTGAAACAGCTAAAGTTTTATCATTTCAAACATTACTGAGCCCAAATAGTATTCTCATGTAATACAGGAAGTAGACAGAGGACTTGTCAATGTGGTGCAATGATAACAACCTCTCTCTCAATGCCGGCAAAACTAAAGACTGATCATTGACTTCAGAAAAATTCAAGGAGAACACGCCACCATCTGCATCAAATCAACTGAACTAAAGTTGAGAGGGCAAAGAGTATCAAGTTCCTCAGAGTGATGATAACCAACAAACTGTCCTGGAATTTCTGCAAGGATGTGATGGTCAAGAAGGCACAGCACCTCTTCTTCCTCAGGCAGCTCAGGAAATTTGGCATTCCTGTAAGGATCCTCACCAACTTCTACAGATGCACTTCTGCTGCCGGTGCATAACAGTCTGATATGGCAACTGCTGTGCCCAGGGCTGTAAGAAACTACAGAAGGTTGTGTGCAGAACCCAGGGCTTTCATCCATGGACTCCATTTGTGCATCTTGTTTCTGCACAGAAGCCTGCCAACATTATCAAAGATCCATTCCACCCCTGTAATACTCTTCTGCAACCTCTTCCATCTCAGGCAGAAGATACAGAAGCTTGAACACATGCACCAGCAGGTTCAAGAAAAGCTTCTTCCCTGCTGTTATTAGACTGATAAATGGACTCTCTAACTTCAAATAGTGCTGATCTTGTCAATGTTGATCTTGTCTAGTGCACGTCCCATGTGGCATAACTTGTATGTCTTACTCTGTCCAAGTTTTTTTTCACCCAATGATCTATATATCCTTGCTTACTATGATATGCCTGTACTGCTCGCAAACAAAGCTTTTCACTGTACTTTGGTATATGTGACAACAGGATCTTATTTATTATTTAATTATTTATTGTCACATATATCAAAGGATCTTATTTATTATTTAGTTATTTATTTAAAGTCTCACATGGAATGTAAAGAATGTCGTTTTTTCAATTTCTTGTTCGGTGATAGTTAGCTTATTATAACTATGGGCCAAATTTGGACTGTGAAAATAATATGCACCTTTGAGAACTTGTAATGTTCCTTCAGTCCGAGGTAGATGGCATCTTTGAGTGTTTGCATTGAGTGTCATGTAATTAACACAGATGCTCAGTTTTCCATCTTTCTTCATCATGAGGACGATGAGGGAGGTGCACAGAGTTGACAACTCTTGGATGACACTTTGTTCCAAAGATTTCTCCAGTAATCCCAGACTTCTTCCCAGAGATCGGGTGATAGTAGTAAGGAATCTTTACTGGGATGGTCACCTTTCGTCAAATCGTATGATTTAGCAGCTGGGGCGGTTATCTACCAGTGTCATTGTTGCTGAACTAATAATCTCAGCACCCAGGTCACATTGCGGGAACCTGGGTACAAATCACACCATGGCAATTGGTGAAAGTAAAGCTCCAATGTTGACCATGAACCCTTTGTTGTAAAAAAAACTTCATTTGGTTTTCTAATGTCCTTTGGGGAAGGAAACTGTCAATCTTACCTGGTTTGACCTCCATGTGACACCAGACCTCCAGCAATGTGCTGACTGTGGCCATCTTAAATGGCCTAACAAAACTTTGAGCAGTGTCAACTACTAGAAAGAAAAAAATGGAATGAAACTGAACTGCAGCAGTGGATAAATCTCCAGGACCTGATCAAGTGTATTCAGGATGTTGTGCAAAGTTATGGAGGAAATTGTGAGACTCCTAGCGGAAATATTTGCCTTACTTATAACCACAGGGGATGTGCCAGCAGACTGGAGGGTGGCTAATGATGTGACTTTATTTCAGAAAGGCTGTAAGGAGAAGCCTGGGAACTGCAGACCTGCGAGTCTGACATCAGTGGTGAGTAAGTTGTTGGAGGTGATTCTGAAATATAACATTCGCATACATTTGGAAAACCAAGGAATGACTCAGGATGATCAGGATGGTTTTGTGCAAGGGAAATCATGTCTCACAAACTTGATAAAGATTTTTGAGTAAGTGACCGAAAAGATTGATGAGGGCAAAGTGGCAGAAGCTGTCAAAGTCTTTACTAAAGTCCAAGTAAACAAGGTTCTGCATGATAGACTAATTAATAAAGTTAAATCACATGGGATTCAGCATGAACTTACCAGTTGGATACAAAATTGGCTTGATGGTTGGAGACGTAGGGTGGTGGTGGAGGGTTGCTTTTCGGACTAGAGGCCTGGGACCAGCAGTGTTCCACAAGGATCAGTACTGAGTCCAAGAGATAATAGGAACTGCAGATGCTGGAGAATTCGAGATAACAAGGTGTAGAGCTGAATGAATGCAGCAAGCCAAGCAGCATCTTACGAGCAGGAAAGCTGACGTTTTGGGCCTAGACGTTTCATCAGATCCTGCTGGCTGGTGGATTGATAGGACTTTTTTTGTCTCCCAAAACCATCAGTGGAGGCCACAACACCAGACCATGCCAGCTTAATCCAAGGTAGCCGCTGTGTTTAATTGCTCTCAGCCATCTGGAGAAACATCAAATATCTTTCAGTGCCCTTTTGGTCATTCAAGTCAATACCCTTCTCTGCTTCGCAGCTCAAGTGCCACCAGCTATCTAACAGCTCACATTCACTTTATCTCTTCTGGTGCACCCACCTCCAACCAACTCTATAGCTTTACCACACTCAATAATGCATGTAACATCTTCCCCACTCATCCTCCCCTCCCCCAAACTGGACACTATTAATTGTGCACTCCTATTCTGTTACCAATTCACTCACTTGAGAAACCTCCCATCTGCAACATCAGTAAGAACTTTCATCTTCTCTAATCCTTGCCTAGTTCTCATTATAGCGACAAAACAGCTCGCAACAGAGCAGAAAATGTTAAGACATTTGTTATTCTGCCTCACCCCTTATGAGCAGAGAATTCCTGGCTCTGACTGTCCCAAGTAGGGCCAGGACTGGTATCACAGGCTAGCCCTGATGTTTTGGGCTGCAATCTCCTGAATGAAGGCATTCCCTTGGCTGGACTGAGGCCTGCTGACAACCATGGTAAGCGTCCTGGCCTTATATCTGTGTTAAATAGCACGACAAGGCAGTAGTACTATGAGCCAGTTATCTCTGGCTGAGGGAGTAAGGCATGGCAAGACAGGGATGTTGCAATCATCCAGGGAGACTCAGGTGAGTGAGCACTATGATAGTGATCAAAGATCACAGAGATGCAACACGGTCAGCCCATGAGCTGTGTACTTGATCCAAAGTGCAAATATCCTTGGTGAAGAATTGTAATGATGGCTGTCAGTGCACTCGAGTGGCAGCATTGAAGTGCAGAATCATCTTGTATAACATGCCATGAGTGTTCATAGAGTGTAGCTCGTATGAGATGTCAATGTCTGTTGGCATGCAACGTGTATGGACAATGGCTATAGAGCTCACCGAAAATGATGGTGCTTGGTATCTAAAGGGAGGTCTTCTGGAGCATGAGGTGAGTTGAACTCACCGAGAGTCCAGAGACAACACTGTGTGGAGCTGTGTAAAGCTTTTCAGAAAATGGTCTGAAGAAACATCCCGACCCGAAACGTCAATTTTCCTGTTCCTCTGATACTGCCTAGCCTGCTGTGTTCCTCCAGCTCCATACTGTGTTGTCTCTGACTCCGACATTGGCAATTCTTACTATCACCAAGAATCCACTCTGGTTTTTACATCTACACCAACAGCTAGTCTGTAAGGAAAGTTTGGTGAGATGGTAACCAGTAGCAAGGTAGATTCAGAAGAGCCAGACCAGAAACGTTAACTCTGATTTTTTTTCTTCACAGATGCTACCAGACATGCTGAGCTTTTCCAGCTACTTCTATTTTTGTTCCTGACTTACAGTTCTTTCAGTTATTTTTAGACTGTTAACACGCTAATTTAGCAATAAATATGCACATTATTTACATGGAATTAATCCCATGGTTTACATCTAGCTGAAGCGATCTTCTATCTATTTGATCTCTTTCCCAAAGTGATCTTGTTCTCCGAATGACACCTTTTCTGCTCAAGGCGATCCATTCAAGTGCTTTAGCTACCCGGCTTATTGCACTCCTTCAGCATTGCAGCTGGACGGTCTGTCACATGACTACATTTGAATTGTAATAAAAAGATACACTGAATTGCGAAGAAATACAGAACTCAGTATGTGATCTGGAAGGAAGTGTACATTTGTAACAATTATGCTTTATGAGCAATATACATGTGCGCACTTTTTTATTCATTTGTGGGATGTGGGTGTTACTGGCTGGTCAGCATTTCTTCCCCACCTCTAGTTACCCTTGAGAAGGTGGTAGTGACCTGCCTTTTGAACCACAGCAGACCTCGAGCTATGGGTTGACCCATAATGCTGTTAGGGAGGGAACGTAACAGATTTTCAACCTGCATTTGAGTACAGGTCATTCTCTTAAGTGGACTTTTGTGCTGTATCAGACCATTGCCAGTCTCATAATAATGAATTGGTAGTCTCTTTTATACCACACCTGACATTCAAATCTGACAGTGAGCAAAATTGGCTCCCTTTTTTGTTTCTGATCCTGCTCCTCTGATGCTGCTTGGCCTCCTGTGTTCAGCCAGCTCTACACTTTGTTATCTCAGATTCTCCAGCATCTGCAGTTCCTACTATCTCTCCTGTTTTTTTTTTATGAACCAGTTTGATGAACTGAAGGGACCAACCCAAGATTTGTCTATGTTACATTCAGAGTTTTGCAATATCTTTTTTACATGTATCCTCATTTTAATTCCATTACTTTTCAGTTGGTGTACAGCAAATGCTTAAATGCATCAAAATCAGTGAATGTACAGAATGGCAGTCATAATCAATTCATAATTACTTATCTTAAATCATATATTTATGAAAAATAAACAATAAACCATGCCACACTGCCTCAAATTAATGGAGTAATTTATCTTGATCAAGAATTTGTTTGTTCCTGAATTCAAGCTTAAACTAGCAGGCCTCCACTTACAAGTGACAGGACCATTCTTTGTATCAACTGGCCTTGAACATGAGTTATTTTCCTTTCATAACCTCTGAGCACTGAGATTAACTATCTTAAACTTCTATCCAATAATTGATTCAGCACATGGCCAATGAATACACTTTCTACTCTTCAACTGGGCAGGAGTGATTCTAGGCAGTTTCCGCTTGACTTACGTGTACAGGTAATTCTAATAGTAAAAAGGCAGATATTTGTAGGAAACCAGAGGCAAATTTCTGATTTTAAAAAAAAGCTAGCTATCTGAAACATTAACAATTTATTTTTCCACAGATGCTATCTGCCCTCTTGCTTATTTCTCACATGATTTGCTTTTATTTCAGATTTCAAAAATAATGGCACAAACCTTCCAGTCTCTGGATAATTGGAGATGGGAGATATGTTCAGAAATGTTAGACATTCAAGGAATTTGCTGAGAACATTTATACTTCCATTGGGCTATTCCCTACGTTCTAGGACCTTCCTTGAATGTCACCAAGCTTCAGTACAGAGCACAAACTTTGCCCAGATACGAGGGAATTACCTGGACACTTACCCAAGGTTTAACACCTGATCCAACAACTGTACAACTTAACTGAGCATCACAACTAGCTCTTCAGTCAGTCCGTGTAACTAGACATGACAAACTACCCCACCCGATTCTGGCCACCTTTAACACTAATCCACATACCCACGTCATCCACCTGCTCATCTCATCTATCTATCTAATTCACCTATTTTACGATCTCACTGACCTATCTATCATCTATTCCAGTAATCCTAGGTGGTTTGACTGTTAGAGATCAAAAGAAGCTGTTTTTAGCTTTATAAATGCAGGGTACACCATTTCCAGAAGTACTCCTATACCAGATCCATGGATGCTTAGGTTGTTTTACTGAAAAGCGGGCACACTATATTCATACTTGCAGCCAATGGTAGGAGTTTTTGACTCCATAATAAATGTGCTCCCAAATTTCCAGTATTTTAGGTATTGGGTTGTAGTATTTGTGCTGAAAACTATCCATTTACTTTGAAGATGAAAGGATTTGAGAGCAAGAATGGTCAATTAGTATTTTTAAGCATATGAATTAGGAGCAGAAATAAGTTATTTGACCCTTCCAACCTGGTCTGCCACGCAATGAAGTCATGGAATTACACATTTCTGTCTATTGCCAATAATCTTTGATTCCCTTGCCTAAGAGGAATTATTTTACATCCACCTTAAAATATTCAGTGACCCCGCCTGCGCTGCTTTTTGAGGCAGAGAGTTCAAAAGTCATACAGCATCCTCTGACAAAAAATTCCTTTCATACCTGTTATAAAAGGGCAAACCATAATTTAAAATTGTGTCTCCTACATCTGGACTCATCCACAAGAGTAATTTTCATTTCCATTTCCATAATTCCCATTGTCGTTTTATGTGTAAGTGGCCAAAAAGAAAATAGAGTGCAAAATTCAAATCATGGAAATGATGAGAGAGCTACAAGCAATTGGACAAGTCAGCCTAGAGAGGTATGACCCCTTTCTCACTATTCTCAACAGTTAAATACTGGGTAACTCTTCTAGGCTTGCTACAGATTAAAGCCCTTAAGTGATAAAATAACAGAGTGAAAATGGTTGGTTTTCCAACTGGGAAACCAAGGCTAGCTCCCTGTCAGATCGCAAGGTGTAGAACTGGATGAACACTGCAGGCCAAGTAGCATCAGAGGAGCAAGAAGGCTGACGTTTCAGGCCTAGATTTCTGAAGAAGGGTGTAGGCCTGAAACGTCAGCCTTCCTGCTCCTCCGACACTGCTTGGCCTGTTATGTTCATCCAGCTCTACACCTTGTTATCCCAGATTCTTCAGCATCTGTAGTTCCTACTATACCTGTCAGATTGTATGAGAGGAGGCCACCATCTGCTTCAATCTGAGCCATGTTATGAAGGAGACGTCGACCCCCTTCCGAATAACTAAAACCAAACACCTCGAAAAGCTCACTGTGTCGCATGATCTATTAAAGTAAATGTGAAAAGTGGTATAACCTGCCTCTCAGCCCACAATGTGTTGTAAAGGGAAAGTTAAATGAAATGAACTCCTGGCAGTCATTCTATAATTAACAAGGAGCAATTTATTTATCTAACTCTAACAGTGAACAAATTAACAGAACTACCAACAAACTGAAAATACCCTCTCAATAATGAACTGTTCCCACATAAAACAAAACCTTAATGATATTCAGTTCCAAAAATATAAATCTCACAAATATACCAAAATAATAAATAAAATTAAAACTTAATCTCTCAAAGTTGCAGCCAGGATATGTCTTCTGGAATGCTCTGCGCCCTCTCCATTGATCCTAACTCAGGAACATCTTTCTCCATCTCCATATTAGCTAAGAGTGCTGCTGTACCTTTAGTTAGATGATAGTTATTCTGAGAGTTTAGAGAATTCAGTGAGAGCAGTGATTTTCTCTTTAGAGCTTATGGCTTGTTAAGTCTATTAGACGATGGTTGCTCTCACACCAATTTTCAAATACCCTCTTCTTTTATACCCCTTGTGTCCAATCAATTTCTTCCAATAAGATTGGTCCTAGATTGTCAAAATGATTAGATTTAAGCTTAATTTCATCTCTGAGTACCTAGTTTAAATTAATTGGCTAATATTCAAACTAGTCACATAAACACACTACTGGGTTGCTAACTACACACCACTCTGATACAAGTGTTTCAATTTCAGGAACTCTCTGCGCACATGCTGCTTCTTGCAAACATTCTTTTCTTCCAAGCCTAGAAAAATGCATCATCTTTTAAAGGGACCATGTATTCGTCCCTGATTATTTTACAGACAACAAATTTCAGTCCACAAACACTCAACTCAACTTCGTAACGCCTCCCTGCTTAATAAAAAAAAACCATCATGATGAAAAGATGGCTTCATTTTTTTCCCCCTCGAAATCTTAGTGCCATTATTCTAAGTTTGCATCCACAATTACATTTTCACGGCTTGCAACATATAAATTAAATGCTTGTAACATAAGATTCCAATGAAATAGTCTGGTGTTCTGAAATTTAAATCTTACCAAAAATGTCAGTGGGTTGCAATCTGTGTACAGAACCGTCTCTTATACATTATGCACAGCACAAACATTAATATGTTGTAATTGCAGTACCAAACTTAATAACTGTTTTTCAATGGTTGAATATTTTCTCTTTAGGATATTGAGTTTCTCTGAAAAATAACCAATTGGCCTTTCAATTTCACAAACATCCTGCAATAATAGCACAACTCCAACACCTACATTGCTTGCATCAATAGCGAGTTTAAAGGATTTCAAGAAATTTGGCATGGCTAAAACAAGTGCAGTGTTTACTGCTGTTTTTAAATTCTCAAATGTGTCCTGGCATTGTTCTGTCTGTAGAAATTTTGTGTCCTTCTTTAACAAAATCGTCAGCAGTGCCACCATGCTATTAAAGTTTGATACAAAGTTCCTGTAGATTCCATTCAGTCCCAAAAATCGTAGCACCTCTTTCTTCAAAAATAGTCTCAGAAATTCCTGGTTGGCCTTCATTTTCATGTTCCTTGGTGCCATCCATCTGTGTCTGATGTTGTGTCCGAAGAATCTCACTTCTCCCTTCGTTTTGCCAAATTTATGACCAACGTTGCCTTCCATTGTCTCTCAAAAAGCTCTGCCAAATGCACCATGTGACCTGTCCACAAATGGCTAAAGATCACTAAGTTGTCTATAAAGATGGTTCAATTAGTCAATCTTGCCACAACTGTATTCATAAATCTTTGAAATGTGACTTATCATAGCCTTTTTCCCAGTGCCTTTCTTAAACCACCAGCAGTTCTTATAATTTCTGGAAGTGAGGTTTTTTCTTTAACTCCTCCAGCAGAATGACCTATCTAAGATCCTCATCTGTCTTTTCTATCTTCACTGCTCTCACCCATCTATTGAAGTTGCTCTGTTTAGTTCTTTCAAAATCGATCGAAGTCTGACCTGAGATAATGGGAACTGCAGATGCTGGAGAATCCGAGACAACAAAGTGTGGAGCTGGATGAACACAGCAGGCCAAGCAGCATCTCAGGAGCACAACTAAGATGCTGCTTGGCCTGCTGTGTTCATCCAGCTCCACACTTTGTTACCTAGAAGTCTGACCCGGTTCCTTTTCTGCATTTCTGAACCATTGTCTATTTGCTTCTTGTACCACTTGGTAGGTACAAAAAATCTAGCCTGTTTTACTTTCTCATAGTGTCCCGACACCTCCTCTGACAGCACTGCAAACACCTCACTAGCCTACCAACTTGGTCTGAATTAACATTACCTATACAGTCTCTGGCCAGTTCATCTACTTAGCCAGTTTCTCAATGGAAATGAAAAAGGCTTCTGCATCTTTTTCATCGAATTTTGGAAATGTTTTGACATAATTGTCTATATCTCTTCCCGACTGTGATGGGTTTACACATCATCACTCTCCTCCTCACTAAGCCTTTCTTCTACCTTCGTATTGATCCTTTTAAATTGACTTTCCTGTTTAATTTCTAACTTCCGAATTTCAAGCCTCTCTCTTTCTTCTTTTGCCCTCTCTCTTTTTCTTTTTGTCTTTCCTCTGCTTGTAACAGTAATTCAAACCATTTCAGTTCCCTTTCTTCTCTCACTTTTTCCCTTTCTGACTCCGATTGTCTAATTTTCAATTTAAGTTTTTCTAACTTGACTGAACTTGCCTGTTTCTCTGACATACCTGAATGTTTGACTAACACCGTTACAATTTCAGCTTTCCTCTTATCCCTAGCCAAACCAAATTCTAGCCTATTTGTTAAGCCTAAAAGTATGTCTTTCCTCTGATTTTCTAAGCTTTCTTGGAAAATTTGAGAAGCAACTTCAAACCCCCAGAGCCTCTTTAGAAACTGTTAAGTGCCATTTCCCCCACTTTTGATTTAACCAACCACAAGTAACTGAAATTTAGCAGATTTTCTACTTCGCTCCTAAGTTTTATTTAAAGATCTAGGACATTAATCCCCAAGTCTGCTGGGACCTTTTGTACCCCAAATCTGTCAAATCTGTCCAAATCCATTCAGATCCCATATAT
The DNA here is from genome assembly GCF_030684315.1 of Stegostoma tigrinum. Lineage (NCBI taxonomy): Eukaryota > Metazoa > Chordata > Chondrichthyes > Orectolobiformes > Stegostomatidae > Stegostoma > Stegostoma tigrinum. Next base: position 59,700,572 of record NC_081363.1, on the reverse strand, counting down.
GAGCCAGTCAGATCCTGGACTTGAGCCCCCAATCTGTTCTGATGGAGAGGTCCACCCCACTACGAATAACCAGAACCGAAACACCTGGAGAACCTCACCTCATCTCATAAACTGTGAAAAGAACTGTGAAAAATTGTATAACCTTCCTCTTAACCCTCACTCTGCTATAAAGGGTAGGTTAAATGAACTGATCTCCTGACAGTCACTCTGTATTCAGCAAATAGCAATTTATTTATGTGACAGTGAACAAATTGACAGAACTACTAACAAACCGAACAACTAACCCACAACTGTTAACTATTCCCAAATAAGACAAAACTCTATGGTATGCTGTTCCAATAAGTCGAAATTCCACTTATGTACCAAAATAATAATAAAAAAATTAAAGCTTAGTCTCTCGAAATTGCAGCCAAGATATATCTTCTGGAATGCTTCTCCACTGACCCTCAGTCAGGAATGCCTTTCTCCATCGAATTCTTGTGACAAGAAAACCAAAAGAGCTGTGGATGCTGTAAATCAGGAACATAAACAAAGTTGCTCCAAAAGCTCAGCAGGCCTGGCAGCATCTGTGAAGGAGAAAACAGAGTTAATGTTAACTTTGTTTTTGTTCTTGTGTCAAGAATATTGTCTAAGACTGTCACTATACCTTTAGTTAGATGATGGCTATCCTGAGAGCTTGGAGAATTCAGTGACACCCAGTGATTTTCCCTTCAGTGCTGATGGGCTGTTAATATTATTCGATAACAGTTGCTGTCACACTGATTTTCTAATACTTTCTTCTTTTATATACTTGGTGACCTATCAATATCTAATAATCGGATTGGTCCTAGATTATTAGGTCCTGATTAAAACCATCAGATTTAAATTTAATTTTTTTTAGTCTCTAAATGCCTGGTTCAAACTAATTTGCTGATATTCAAACTGGCTGCCGATACAAGCTGTGCCTGAGTTGTTTACCACACAGCCCCCTGATACAAATGTTTCAATTTCAGGAACTCTGTGCACCTTCTGCTTAAAAACACATCATCTTTTAAAGACACCACACACTCTTCTCCTCACCGATCTTTTTACAAACATCAAATTCTAACATTCTCTCTTCCAACGCACAGATACTCTGCCCAACTTCGCAACACCACTGAATTCCACCCCCTGGTCCTGCCTCCTATCTCCTTCTCTCTTGCCTTCGGAGACTCAAAGACAACCATTTAGTTTTTCACTGTTTAGGTGTCTAATTCCTTGGCCTTCAGCAATCATCTCTAGAACCCAGAATCTGCCAGCATTTGATTGCCTGTCAGCTTCTTGCAGGATGAGACTTCAATATTCAAGCTCATGATCCATCAAAAAGGTTACTGATCAGCTCTTAAGTGACTGGTTGAAGCTTGATGTCATGAAATTCCTCGGTGGGTGCGCAGTGAATATGTTCTCCTTGAAAATGCCTGCCCATATACTTAATGGAACATTAAATTTTGACCATACTATTTTTTAAATAATGTCTTGAGTCATCACTTATAGAGTCCCTACAGTATAGAAACAGGCCCTTCAGCCCAATAAGTCCACACTAACCCTTAGAACATCCCACCCAGACCTATCCCCCTCTAACCCATGTAATCCACACATCCTGAACACTACAGGCAATTTAGCATGGCCAATGCGCCTAGCCTGCACATCCTTGGACTGTGGGAGGAAACCCACGCAGACACAGACAGAATGTGCAAACTCCACACAGACAGTTGCCTGAGGGTGGAATCATACCCATGTTCCCGGCGCTGTGAAGTAACAGAGCTAACCATTGAGCCACATGCTGCCCTTATTAGAAGCTATTAGTATCTAGAGAGAACATTACAAATTTAAGACATGTAACATAAATATAACTCATCTACAAATCCTTTCTGTGGAGAAAATGACTGTAGAATCCCCAAACATGATAAAAATTATATCCTTGCGCAGTCTTAAGCATAGGCCTTTTTAAAGTTAGGAATCATGTTTGTGAAAATGTCTGCTTTCCTTTGGCCTGTCAGGAGGCACATTCTGTTAATGCTTGGATCTTAATGTTGCTGTCTTCAAGAACCTTGACATGAGCACAGTTGGTATTCACCTGTTGCAGTTGAGTTGCTCATAGTTTTCCTATCATGTTAGTACTAAATTATGACAGTGGAGATGATGTGCTTTCTGTTTGTTTTCATACATGTAGTTTCAGTCAGTCTTGACTGTGTCACTCAGAATGGAAGCATCAAGAGAAATCATACTTGTCCCAAAGCAGTTCAGGCCCCAGTCTCCAACAGAAGCGGCTTCCAGCATATCTAAAACAGTGTCAGAGTTCCAATTCTGGAGATACTGTTCCCACCATAATGGCATCCACCATTTTCACCAGTGGAGGATTGGGAGCAGGTTATAATTTACACAACATAGTGTGGAGCTGGAGGAACACAGCAGGCCAGGCAGCATCAGAGGTGCAGGAGAGTTGAAGTTTCGGGCCAGGACACTTCTTCAGACCCTTTCCTGCTCCTCTGCTGCTACCTGGCCTGCTGTGTTCCTCCAGCTCCACACTATGTTGTCTCTGACTCCAGCATCTGGAGTTCTTGCTGTTTCTGTATGCTTTGCACATCTAGGTTCGTGGAGGTAGATTCCTTCAAACAGGCCTAATTTTCGTTAGTGCGATGTACAAATTATCTATGGCTCATGGGCTTCAGACATTTGAGCTGAAACTTGAAATCTGCCAGAATTGTTTAGTTGTAAGTTAGCCCTTTCCACATGCCCAGGTTGCCCTTTTGGAGAAGTTAAGGGCTCTTTGCGAGAGGTCAAATGCATGTTCAGATTGACAGCAAGCAGTCTAGCATCCTGTACCATGCTTGTAGTGAGCACATGAGTTTGGGTTTGTTGCCTCTTGTGTTGACATGCTTTCTCCAGTTGTGCATGTTCTTGTCTGGCCACAGGGTAAAAACATTAATCAACATTATCATCAGTAAAGGGATAGTTTACCTTCATTGATAGGTTCACATATGGATATGGATGTGAAACCCCAGAGCTGCGATTGTTTGTGTACACTTATAGTAAAAAGAACATAGTTCGGGAGAATTACCATTGTCGGGGTCCTGATTGTAATTTGCTTGTGTGTGGTGAAAATCTGGAATTCATGGATCATAACAGTGTTTCAGATGATGTGTGTGCACAGGATATACATCTTCCTATGTGCCATGTATGACTCCAACCAACAGAGAGCTTTTCCCTTGATTCTATTGACTCTAATTTTGTTAGGGTATATACCATATATGATGCTTTTAGAGTTGAGAAGAGATACCAGACAGAAAGATGCTAGCACACTCAATGCCATGAATAATCATATGCTACGAGCCACAGGATACAGACAACCATTTATGAAGAAGGGTCTAGGCCCGAAACGTCAGATTTCCTGCTCCTATGATGCTGCTTGGCCTGTTGTGTTCATCCAGCTCTACCCCTTGTTATCTCCTCCATAATGCATGTAACCTGCCAATTATTGCTTTGTTCCATTTGATTTTGTTCTCAAGAGAGAGGGCAGTATGAGAATGATTATGTTTCAATGTGTTTGGGTAGTATGACTTTCACAGCTAACTAGCTGAGAATATATAAAGTCCGTTAAAGGTGGATGTGAGACTGAAAGGATTGGCAGGTGGGTGCAGATCAGTTATATGGATGGTATTGGGTGCAAGTATTTTTAATACCCGGACCTCATTGAAATGCCACTAGCTGCTTTAAAACAATTTCATAGATTGAAAGTTACAGAATTTTGTGTGGCAACACAAATGCTTCTTCTGTTTTGTTGTTTGCTGTACATGGCCACACACAATTGCTTTCTTAAATGGGAGAACATTTTGAGACCTGCATGATATTTTATTAGTTGGCATATATCTAAACCCACACACAATTCAGAAGGAACGTGGCCACCAATACTGATGTATAGCAGCTGCTGATGTCCAGATGGAAACCTAGAACTGCTATGTCAGACAAAATTATAGAGCTGGTCCACACAATGAAATCAAAACTCCTGCACCATCAGCAAGGTGGTATCACAAATTAATGCTCAAATGCGGCTTGTGTCACAGTGGCAGCATAAATCGCTTCCACCCTCAGGACATGCCCTGTCGAAAACATGAGACAAGCATGAATTAATTTTAAAGACTGAGATTTCATTACCAACATATCATGGTAAATAAGAGTTACAGATTATCTACACCTGTTAAGTATGATAAGTTGATTTAGTGAATTCTACTGAGTTCCTACCTAATCATCAGTTTATGTATCATTTTGCTGATACTAAGCCAAAAAAACCACAAGATTTGTAAAATTAAATTCACAACATGCTGTATGGTGATGTGCACTTATGGAGTCAAAGGTTAGGCAGGCAAATTGTGGATGGAGTTTTTGCTATAACTGTGTAATGATGTCAACAGGAACTCTGCACCATTTTTCTGGTTGAGAGTCATTTTAAAATTCAAATTGTGAAAATCTTTGTGTTCCAGTGTCCTCTAGGAGTATCTGGTGAAGTTCTAATGTTAGTTGACCAATGCAAGCCAATGTTTGTCATTGACTCAATACACTTCATTAGCATGTAGAAGGACTGAGAGGCATGATTTTGGTTGAGGGGAACAGGGACTGTCATTTAAAAGCTGTACAATGAGTTGCCACCTAAGAGGCAGACATGTTTCAAAGATTTTCTGCATCTTTATCTTCCTCAATATATTCGGTATTGACTTTCTCACAGTGTTTAATGTCCTTCCTCTGTCATGGTTCCATGAGATATCCTCTTTGGAGCACAAAATTATATAGCATGCAGCAAATCGCTATCATTTGGGAACCCCTTTATTGGCTGTAATTGTTACCAAAGTTATCAGAAAAGCTGGAATCTCTGCTTCACTAATCCACTAATTCGCTTGGGGAAAGTTTTTCTGAGACATGCATCTGGTTGCATTGCTTATCGCATGATGATTGCACACCATTTTAAAACTGAGGTAGAGTGGTATAAATGCAAAAATGGAAAAGCTGCTCCTAAAATTCTGCAGCCTCCACTTTTTTGACTGATATTGTGACAGAACAGCATGTCTGGTCATCTGCCGTTGAGGTTGTGGATACTGACCCAGTGTTAGAATAATTCTGGGTAAACAGTGCCTCTTTGGAAACTTTTACAGGACTTTAGAATGACCTAGAATTGGCTTCTCAGTGTAGCCTGGCATAGCCCCTGAAAAACTGTAAAATAACATCAATCACCTTCCACTGACTGATAATTGACAACAGATGGATTATACATAAAACAGATGTATAGTGTTGGAAAACCTGATACGCTTTCCCACAGATATATCTCTCAATTTTTCTGCTGCTCCTAATCTATACAGAAGAGCCTAATATTTTGATGTTGCAGACTGACTTAGGCTAAACTGAATATATAGTTTTCCAAAAAGTTAGTATAAATATATTGGCACAAGAATAACCTGCCATTTCTGATCAAAACTCTGCATAAATTGAAGTGATACATCATGTGTCTATTGTGCCTTAACCTAGACTATGGGTAAAACTTCTTCCAAATTGAATTTGTCACTCTGAATAGTTCAGCAATTTAGACAGTACTTATTCAATTATACATATTTTGATCAGATTTTCTGATGGAGTCATCACATGTTGCCAGCAACGTACTTTATTACCTGTATTTTTATTGCTAAAGTTGGACAATCCTTAATCTACCAGCATATTTTGAAATACCATTGCAAAATTATATAAACTACAAATTATATAAATTGTTTTAATGACTAGTGCTCTGAAAACAAATCCCTCTGATGTGAGCTAATAATTATAGTACATAATCTTCTAATTTGCTATATTAATTATATATTTAATGGAACTCCCAAAACAAAATGCAATGTTTAATTATGAGTGAAAAGACACAGCATCTCAATATGGGATTAAATTGCTGTGAGAATTTGGAATTTACACAATTTTAGAACTTCAGTTATACTTCAAGAAAAAATACGTTTTAATATATAACAGCAGTTCACTGTTACTTAAACAATTGTTAGGACCATTATACAGGTCAAGTATTTTGCAGTATTATGAATTTCAACTGCTTATTAATAATATAGATTGTGGAAGCATAATAGTAACAGGGATACTTTCTTCGACTTAAACTGGGGTATCTGTATACTCACAAAACTGAGTGCCTTTATGAAATAACAGTATTTAATGTTGAAAATATGGCAAATGCTTAAAAGCCAAAATGTTATCAGGTAATTATCATAGAGCCATAAATATCTAATTCTCATTAGTTTTGATTAAAATTCAAAGTCCACTGATTACACGGGATTTGTAAAGTATAATCTACGTAGTTTATAATATTTTAACAAATAAATTAGATAAACTTTAAGTATTAAAATGTTTTTGTATAACTTTGATCAGGTTTTTCTTGAAGATTGATTGATACGAAGCAGAAGTATTTATTTTTCCTCCCTGTAATTATTTTACTGCTCACAAAGCTGAGACAAATGATGGGCCAGAACCATTTGTAACGAATAGTTTATCTTGCATTTTGGTTTCGCAGATAGAGCTGTAACTTTCTTCTGGTGTTTGTGATCTTTCATCATAGCAGGGTTGATAATAATGATACTCCCACTTTTACGATGTTTAACCTCATATTAACAGTTTATGTGTGAATTAATGTTTAATAATGTGGTGAATGGTAAATTTGAGTAATTATTATTCCAACCTCATCGAACAGTGTATTAGTGTCTTTCTTGTACTGCACAATGGTTTTGTAGCACACAAGCTGATGTGTATTTATACACAGTAAGGTTTTTGTACCAGCTGTGTGGTCAGAGCAACAGACCAGGAAGATGAGGAGGTCTCTCAACAAAAAGAGAAAGTTAAAACAAAATAAAATAAAGAACTGTGGATGTTGGAAACCTTAAAACAAAAACAGAAATTGCTGGAGAAACTCAGTAGGTTTGGCAGCATCTGTGCAGAGAAAGCACAGTTGATGTTTTGAGTCTACTGATCCTTCCACAGAGCTGAAGGAAAAGAGAAAATACTCAGCCTGAGTTTTTTTGTCGTTGTAGCAATTCATGAGATCTGTTCTGTTGATGCCTTATACTTGGTGACAAGACCAGTTATAAATTGGGATGGTACATGCAAAGAAATGTTAACTGTATCCATATGTCATGACCAGAATGTCATGCCTGTCATGTGGTCACTAAACGGTTGATCAATAAAACTCATGTCGCCCTCTTGTAATTTGTACTGATTTAAGTTAAAGCAGACCATATGTTAAGCCTTTGCTTAAACAACTTATAGGGTAATTTATTACAAGTTATTATAGCAGATTCCTTAGGGATAAAAACAAAATATTATTAACAAAGAAATTGCATATACCAACATTAGTAGAGAAAGAACTTAAAAGAAGAAAGTTCTGTAAAGACCTTGTATGTTTATTGTTGTGCTTTGTAAAATTGTGGACTGAAATTAGGAAGAACTGCTTTAAAAGTAACATTTGCAAGGATTGCTGCATGTTTGCAAAAGCAAGTGAACTGACTCAAAGCAGTCATTGTTTTTACAGCTGTAAAACAAGCAGTAATTGAAGTGGTTGCAGACAAATTGGAGCCGAAGAGTTTAGTATTCAGATGGTGCTCTGGTTGATATCAAAAAGTCGATTGGTCCATGGACTAGAAACCAGTTATCAATGACAAAGGCTTTTTGCCTGGCAGCAACTGTGTAATTAGTTCTCTGATCACTAAACAGCTTGAGACTTGGAGAGTCTATAGGTGTAAGGCTGAAAAAGCACAGCAGGTCAGACAGTATCTGAGGAGTAGATGAGTCAACATTTTATACCAAAACTCTTTGTCAGCACTGGGGAGGAGGAGAGGTGTCTAGAAATAAATAGAGAGAGGGGCGTAGGGCTGGCAGGAGGGTAGGAGAGATGGTGACACATGGATGCAGGTAGGGGGTTAATGTGGTTGGACATTATCAGAGCGCTATCAGCTAAGGAACTATCATTCTGTTTTCTGGAGTCAATCTCATTTAAAGCCTGAAGAAGACCATTTGATCTTTCCTTTAGCAGTCACTATAAGTTGTGACTATTAAGTGATAAGTCAACACTTTTTATGAGGGAATCAACCACCCTGTAGTGTAAACCAGTGGAAGTATTCAGAGAAAAGGAGGATGAGATAGTACCTTACAACCAGCAAGAACCAACTCAATGGATCTTGTGAACAAAGGCTAATGAACTGCTTTACCAGTTTCTTGTCTGGACATGCGTCTCTTTCTTGTGTGAATCTGTCTATATGCATCTAAGGGAGAGTTTCCAAGGAGATTATAGATTTTATTAGTATTTCTATATGCTGATAGTTTATAACTATTAATCTGCAGCTTGGGTCTAATTACTTGCATTAAATAGCAATTCTTGTTAAGTACAGAGATCTCATTCATGCTTTCTATCAACCTTGGTCTGAAATCAAGTAGATTGGAAATTTTGCCTACTTTTTTAAAGACCTGTAACTTCTGTGATGATGCAGTAAATAAAGGAGCTGATTTCCAATGCATCACCCCAGTGTGTTGTGACAGCTATATTGTGTCTCTATGCTATGCCTTTGGAACAGAATGCTTCAGTTCCTTGTTGCTGAAATGAAGAAGTTAACAGTTGAAGTCAAATCCGGCAGCTGTGATAACTTCTGTGGTTGAATAGATGTTTTTATTTGTATAGATATGTCGCTCAAAAGAGCAGATTTTGGGAGAAACAACAGATTTATAGCTTCTGGATCTATAGATAAGGCATTTGTAGCTGCAAAATTATTTTACAGCAGCTGTTGTAAGATGCCTCTGTCCTCTTTACACTGTGTCTCTCTCTGTGTGAAGAAGTGCTTTCTTCACAGATGGTTCAAGGCAGAGGCTGAATCTTACTTTTTTTTAAATTCTCTCTGGGTCGTGGATGCTGCTGGCTGGCCAGGATTTATTGCCCATCTTTAGTTGCCTTTGAGAACGTGTTGTTGAGCTGCCTTCTTGATCTGCTGCAGTCCACATGCTAGAGATAGATCCATAATGCCCTTAGGACCCAGCGACAGTGAAGGAATGGCCAATATATTTCCAAGTCAGGATGGTGAGTGGCATGGAGGGGAACCTGCACGTGCGGGTGTTCCCGTTGTATCTGCCGCCTTTGCCTTTGTAGATGGAAGGTGTAGGTTAAGGCATTGCCTTTGGTGAATTTTTGCAGTATATCTTGTAGATAGTACATACTGCTACTACTGAGCATCCGTGACGGAGACAGTAGGTGCTTGTGAAAGTGTTGTCAATTAAGTGCACTGATTTGCCCTGAATTGTATCAAGCTTCTTGAGTGTTGTTGGAGCTGCACACATCCAGGCATCCATCACACCCCTGACTTGTGCCTTGTAGATGGTGGGCAGGTTTTGGGAAGTCAGGAGGTGAGTTACTGGCAGCAGTATTCCTAGCCTCTGACCTGCTGTTATAGCTACTATTTATGTGGCAAATCCAGTTGTATTTTTGGTCAATGTTATCCCCCATGAGGTTGATAACAGGGAATTCAATGATGGAAACACCATTGAATATCAAGGGGTGGTGGTTAGATTGTCTCTTATTGGAAATGGTCATAACCTGGAATTTGTGCAGTACAAATGTCACCTGCCACTTGTCAGCCCAGGCCTGGATGTTGTTGTGTTGCATTTGAGCATGAACTGCTTCAGTATCTGAGGAATCATAAACATTGTGCAATCATTGAAGACACCCCCACTTCTGACCTTATCATGAAGCAGCTGAAGATGTATGGACCTAGGACACTACCCTGAGGAACTGCAGCGATGCCCTGGAGCTCAGATGATTGACCTCCAATGCCCACAACCATCTTCCTATGTGCTATGTAAGACTCCAACCAATTAAACATTTACCCTCTGGTACCCATTGATCCCAACTTTGCTCAAGCTCCTTGATGCCACACTTGGTCAAACATAGCCTTGATGTCAAGGGCTGTTACTTTCACCTTACTCCTCTGGAATTCAGTGCTTTTGTCAGTGTAGACTAATGGGGTGGTAATTAGCCGGGTTGGGCTTGTCCTGCTTTTTGTGTACAGTTTTTTTCCATTGTTGTGTTGATGCAAGTGTTGTATCTGTTTTGATAGGGAAGCATATATGGGAGGTAGTGGATGAGGATGGGAATATCTGTGGAGGCTCTTGCTCCAATGACATTTTAATTATCCACCACCATTCACAATTAGATGTGGCAGGACTGTGGAACTCAGGTCTGATCAGTTGGTTGCAGATTGCTTACCTCTGTTTGTCACTTGCAGCTTATGTTGTTTGACATGCAAGTAGACATGTTTGGTAGCTTCACCAGGTTGACACCTCATTTTTAGGTAAACCTAGTCCTGCACCTGGCTTGCGCTCCTGCGCTGTTTATTGAACCAGGGTTGACAGGGGGCTATACTAGATCATGACTTTGTGGAGTACAGTTCGACAGCTGTCGATGGCCTACAGAACCTTGTGGATGCCCAGTCTTGAGTTGCTAGATCCGTTCAAAGTCTGTACCATTCAGCATGGTGTTAGTGCCACAGGACGAAATCTATTCTCAATATGAAGGCACAACTTTGTCTCAACAAGGACAGTGTGAAAAACACTGTTACTGATACTGTCATTCAAATTAGAAATAGAATTAAGTTATATTGTCACATGTACTCAAGTACAGTGATGCAGGAGTACAGTGAAAAGTATACCAAGTCATCATTCTCCATTTCAACTGACAAAAACCAGAATTCATGGAAATGACTATCTCAGAAAAACCAAAGCAACAATTTTAGATTCAGAAAACAGAATTAGAAAAAAAAGGCAGAAATACAAAAAACAGAGCCAAGGAGAAAGGAAAATGTCTTTATCTTAAAGTCTTATCTCTATGACTGCTAACTCACTGCTGCCACTATTCCCTGGAACTCTCTGCAGCTGCTACCAGCCTCCTGAACTCACTCCTGCTGCTAACGCTGCCGACCCCCCGGAACTTGCTTTTCAATTGCAGGAGCTTCATCCACTGCTGCTGTTGCTGATGCTGCCACCACTGACAGCCTCCTGAACTCACTACTCGATCCCTCATAACTACCATTCCCTTGCCGCTGAAACCTGCAAAATGCTGAGTCCCAGGCTCAGCAGCCCAAACAATGTGCTGCTACTTTGCCACCACCTTGTCCGTTCAACAATTAAATCCGTAGTCAGCAGTTTGCGAAGAATGAGGCCAAGTATGTTTTTCCTTCTTGTTGGTTTCCTCACCATCTATTTGCAAGTGTAGTCCGTCAGCTATTTCCTTTAAGACCCAGTCAGCTCAATCAATAGTGCTGCTGCCAAGCCTTGCTTGGTGGTAAGCATTGAAATCCCCCACCCAGAGTATAGTTTGTGCCCTTGCCACCCTTAGTACTTCCTCCAAGTGTTTTTTGGCATACAACTGATTCATCAGGTGAGGGAGGATAGTAAGCAGTAGTCAACAGGTTGTTTCCATGATACCATGGGACTTCATGAGGTCCACAGTAAATGTTGAGGACTCAAGAACTCCCTTCTGACTATATTCCACTGTGCTGCCACTGCTTCAAGGTTTGTCCTGCTGGACAAATAGAGGGATGATGATGGTGAAGTCTGGGACATTGCCTATGAAGCCTATAATGCCAGGCTGTTGCTCGACTAGTCTGTGTGACAGCTCCCCAGTTTTGGCACCAGATCCTGTATATTAGTTTGGTAAGTTATGGGTTAGCTAGGAGCTGTAGACTCTGTATTGGCTCATCAATAGCATCCAAAACAATAATGGTTCCTCAGCCCTATAAACTTTTGTTCATCTATTTTTCCTGTGATAGGAATTCACAACCCTACTAAATATAAGTAAGTCGTCCTTATTGCTTTCAGCTGACATTATACTCCTTTCACTGAAACACTTTTACAATGAGATTATTGAACAGTAGAAAATATAACCTTGATGCCTTTAGCTACTGCTGCACACAAACAATGGATTTTCAAACAACGAAGCAAAACTTGGAAATGCAAAGGGCAAATTTTACCTAAAAGTTAAAATCTTTGCATTAACGTAAACTCTTACAAAAATAGATTTAGAAATTTAATAACATGTTTGAAATTCTGTCCCACAAATTTCTCGCTACACGATGTGACTGGAATGGTAAACTAAAAGTTGACATCTTTTCGCCCATCAACCTTCTGAAGTAGATCCTCAATGAATAGGGAGGAAGAAAAGTAAAGACTGACGAAGAAAAGATTTTTTTTGTTCAGTTATACATTATTTCTGTTTGCGGGGCTAGACTCCAAACATTGACACACGAGGATCATCCCTTTTCACAATGGCCTTCTAACCCCTGAGTATTCTGTGTGTCAATGTTTGGAGTCTAGCTCCGCCAACCCAAACAGAATGCTGCAAAAGCTTTATTGATCTCACACAGGTGTGGAAGGCCAATTAATGCATCTTCAGATGCCATATCCTATGAGCTGCATTAGTAGCCTCAGACACAGCTGAAATCAGTGCAACTGTTTCAGTCACCTATAAACAATTTCTATCTCAACTCGCACCCAAGAAAACATATGCTACATCTTTCTTGCTTCCTTAGCATGATCCCCAGAAGAATGTCAGAAAACCTTGAAGCCCTTTCGCTCCCATGCTCCTTTCTCTTTCCCAAGTCAAACACAACTTGCACATGATTCCCAGCACCCACTTCAGTAACAATGTACCTGCCCTTTAAGGTGTCGACCGGCATTAAGTTGTGTTCCGACATATAGATATTGAACCTCCCGCTGAACAGTGAAACCAACTAACAGCATTTGTGGGACTAGTTGAAAGTAGAAATCATGTAACTCATCACGTAGTTTAAAGATGGTGAGGATTAATTGAATAGAATGATTTCCGCAACTGTCTTTGCAAACTACTCAATTTAGTTTCAACTGATATATCCTAGAGTTTAAGATTTAATTGACAACCATATCAAGAGAAGGTCAGAAATAAGGTATGGGTATTTAAATGTAAAACACATACAAACAGGATATCAGAGGACAAAGAGAAAGATCGAACCAAATTCTGCAAAGTTTAGTCCACAGGATCCTTGTGGATTTGCTTGAGAAGTGTTATAATATCCCTTTCCGTAAGAATGTGAACTAACACTTCTTTTCATTCAACAATGAATCTAGGATCCTCAAATTGAGACAGATCAGTTTAATTTCTGATTTTGCTCTGATCAGACTTTTTAAGTTAAAAATCTCAATTCCAAACACTCTACTGTTGTATTCTTTAACTCTTGAAATGCACTGTGCTACGCACATATGAATTTAATAGTAAGTGAACTGTCTGAGTACACAAAAATAAGAACTATCAACAATCAAATGCTTTACTCAAAAAAATACACACAGTTCAACGTTTGCAAGTTTTTCATGTGGAATTCCAGAATTTCCACTTGTTTGTTATATCAACTTCTTGTGCTGGCTTTCTTTATTTCCTCTATTTTGGATTAATTCTGCAGTACTGTACAGGAAGCTAAAAGCTACTTTCCTCAATAATGAGACCAACAATTGCCTGAGCATTTTCTCACAAATTGAAAACAGAAACAATACTCATCAGTGTATCAAAAATGGTATTGTTGAATGTTTTGCTTGAGCACAATGAAAATCACCAGATTGAGGACTTTTTAAAAAAATTAACAACAAATCTTTAGGAAAGAGATAATGAAAAGGCTATGTTTATGACTGATGCTTTAGTATGCTCATCAGCAATATCCTGCTTTTATTACAATAATTGCACTTAATATTGCGGCACTGTTATTATGGTTGACTGGACTCTGAAAATTAAGTACCGAGCGTGTTGTTATAAAACTCATTATAATGAACTCTGGTGGGACAAAGTCTGTTAACTTTAAAATCACCTCAGGCCATTTTGTCACAATGGTTCATTGTCTATCTGCTTAAATGTTTGATACTCCGTAAAAATATGCATTAAAAATGTTCATACCAATATAAAGTTAAAAGAAATGGAAAAAAAGGTTTGCATCAAAATTTATCTTGTTCCATAATACATAAAGTGTTGATCTTAATGTATTATTTAATTTTCTGGCTGATGTGAAATTTCTTTTTGACATTTGAAGAGATTAGGTGCAAAATTGTTTTTGACAGTGGAAAGAATTCTTGACTTCATGGCATTATTTTTGTGGTATCTTCATATCTGACATCTAACGGTACAGATATGTCTATATTTTCTAGAGTCTTGCTACAGTAATTCTATTGCTTGCCTTCTTTCTGTTTAAAAGAAATCAATCCGTGGCTTGTGAACTTTCTGCACCAGATTTTTCATAAAAGGTGTTGAGGGTTAACAATGCATGCCAGTCTTAATGTGTAAACTAGGCAGCAGGTTGAAATTCCTTGTCTGTAGATTTGAAAATGAATCCTAAATTGCAAATTTCCAGAACTTGCTGATTGATTTATGCCACTCTGTCATTTGCTTCACGTAAGTGATCTTACTACTTCGAAGAACTTGCTAGATTTATACATTAATTGTTCATTGAACATGACAGGAAGTTAGGATTGGTACATTACTAACAAAGTGATTATGGCATCATAGCAAGATAAAAACTCTAGAGCATGCACATTAACTTCTAATGCACAACTGAATCTAGTTTAATCTGATTTTGATTTATATGCATATATACATGCAAAAATAGCCACTGGAGGGTGCTATTACATACCTCCTTCTTCCAAGAAAAAATTACGCATTGTTCCAAATCCTAGTCAACTTGTATAGAACATAGAACAGTACAGCACAGAACAGGCCCTTCAGCCCACAATTGTTGTTTTCTGATTATCTACAAATCTGACTTAACTGCTGATTTCCAGTTTCTAAAAAAATTCCACCATGATGCCACTGTCAGAAATTGGGGAAGGACATTGAGCCCCTTTTGGCCGAGGTTGAGAAGTTATCCAGCAAAGACTGACTTTGTCTTTGACCTTCAGTTGAAATTATTGCTTCATCACATGTATCTGACTGATTCTGAAATGTATCAGAATTGCTTTCAGAACTTGTTGTAGGTTAACCAGTGGTGTTGCACTTGTGTCCCAAATATCCGATAAAGGAGATTCATTTGATTCTTCCCAACTCCCTTCTTCATGAATCTCTGAAGTTAAAACATGGTTTATACATATTCAAAGCTACCTTTCCACTATCAGGTACCTTGACCAAATATGTACAAGAATATTTTCATGATTTCATGACTTTTCCTGATAGCCACTTCAACAACTTACAGTAATATTCTTTCATATTCAGGCTAGTAGCAGAGTAAAGTGTGTTATGATAAATAAATAAATAATTTTGATGGTTTGTGATTTAGTGACAACTGATGATACTTACCATTTTTATCAAACATTTGTTTTACAAAGCATGCTTAAGAATTTGGACAGTGACCTCCACTTCTCTATTTGAAACCGGATGATACAAAGAACTCTATTGCGATTTATCTCATTCATTCTCATCAACTTTGAATACACTTCTGAACTAAGTCAGTGTTGGAAATGCAAATTTTGTACAAATACATCCATTTCTAAAGATAAACACAATCTGTCCCAGCCTGCTGTTTCTTAAAAATTCTCCCGAAAGACAATGAATAGACAGTTTTTTTTCAAATCCAAGTTAAACTCTCAAATGTTCTCACTCGCAACTGATCTTTGATCCAAACCCACAGCTTTCATCAATCTCTAATGGCTTGGGAGTGTAATAGCACTCAAAATTACAAAGCATGTGTGTGTCAAGCATCCTGTATCTTTGAGCATTGAGTGGCTTGAGCATTGCATTAACTGGCCTTCCATCAAAAATATTTCCCATGCTGACTGTTTAACAATGGATTTTGAGAATCTTCAGGAACATTGTGACTAGTGAAAAACAAATGGTGTCTATGCTTTGGATCCTTCAATCAATTAATGTATTAAAGACATTTTATGAAAATGCTGTGTTGGTGAGACAAGCAAAATGACACAGAATTTGGTTTGCAGTTCAACTCAATTTTGCCAACAAAATATACTTTATTAAAACACTGTGTGTGCATTTCCAAAATTCTCACAATATTTGCTCCCGAGCTATCTCTGTCCAACTGAGAAAGGATTTTATACATAACAATCCATGGGTTTGAGCTGGATTTTTGGAATGTCCCTCCTCTCCAACGCAGTGGCTCTCTTCCATGAAAAGGAGTCTCGCGGGATCAGAACAGATCTTCTCTCGCTCTCCAGATGGTCAGAACTCTAATGCTATACAAAGTTGAGTCTTCAGTGAGCCTTCACTGAGCCTTCATTGTGTATTCACTGAACGGCTGTTGTGTATTTTTAATATCCTCTTGCTTCTGACCTACCAGAATGTTCTGTAGCCTTTGCACACAGGGTCATGAGTTGGGTTCAAATCAGCCAATGGGGTCACACCAACAGCCTTCACTGTTGCCATGCTGTGAGGTGTAAAGTGCACATACTCAGGCAGCCAAGATGCCAGAACATCTGTTTGCCAATTTTCTAAGACACAATCCATGGGCTGGATGGAACCTCTTTGATCTTAGTTTCCACTATCTTCTGTAGCAGGTAGCTGCTGATTACAATTTAGTTTGGCAAATTTTTTGTCAGGCCTGATTTCTCCATCCCTGGGTAATTTAGTCTATCCAAATATGGGCCCATTGTTACCTGACCATAGCATCTTGCAAAAATAGAATCGCAAGCTCATATCATGCTCTCATGCAGGCAAGTTTCAAGTCTCAGGTGGATAGTCTGACTCTCTAAATGTCTGGGGTTCTCCGTTGTACAGAGACAGCACCCTTTACACAAACTACCTTCCTAACACATGTCAGTAAGTTGAACAGCACTATATGCAAGCAACTTAATATGTAAGTAGAGAATTAGCCACTGTTTACGAACACTGGCTCTCCCTCAAGATCCTTTGGTGGTTAGCAATAGTTGACAGAGTGAAATTCATATTGTGCAACAGTCCTTTTTCAAAGCAGTCCTGGTTTATAAATTTCTTGGCTCCCATTGTAGGAGCATAGAGACCATTGTTAGTTTTTGTATGAGTTCCTTCTTCCAATGGAACTGTGAGGACAGTGAGGTAGATCAAAGTAAACAGGGCAAACAATACAACCAAGTGTGAGAGACGATGTACTGCTGGGTGTATCTGCATGTTTGAGCCCCAGTCCCAGAGGTATCCCACCAATTAGTCACTTTGAGTTCCCTAATACCCTTTGAATTTCCTCCATTTGCTGAATAATAGTAACAAAAGCTTTATGTGCATTTGCCAATTTTGTCCAGACTGCAGTATTTTTTCTGGTATGAGTTGAATAACCATGTTATACTTTTCACAATAGTTCCCTAACGTTTATCCACTGACATTCCTCCTATGGATGTCTATGAGCTCAATTAGGCATACTTTGGCTGGTACATTTGACCAAATACAAAAGGTGATGTTTTGGATTTTATATGTGAAGGTCCCATACTGGTAGTGATTTATGGAAGTTGTAACATGTATTCTACCCTGGTGATCTCTGTGTTCAGGATCCAGAGCTCTACAGAAAAACTTATAACAGTCTTTGTCTGAAAACCACACAGTGCATATTCATTTGAATATAGTGTGTAGGGGTGCACAGTTATTACTTTTGACTGCTGAGATTTATCCAGAGTGGTACCTGTGAGCTTTCACTCTTTCTGAACAATGTACAGCCAGATGCTGTCATACTCTAACTGTATTTTATCCCTCTTGGATAATGCTAATATTTTCCACTTTGAAGACGTTATAACCCATGTTCATTTGACATTGTGATCAGGATCCGCAGTACCATCCCTACAGCCTTTCCTGGAAGCCCGCTGCAATCATCATTAAAGTAGACCTTGGTCAGTTGCTGTAATTGACAATTTGAAATGTTGGGATATTTCTGCCTGTGGAACAAGTGCTCAATCTGCGCATCTCTGATCCGAGGTGGGACCTGCTCTTGTTTAGCCTGCTTGACGTTTTCTCTCAACTATTTGATCATCTACTAGCTGTAGATACTGCATGGGGTCCTATTGAGCATACTGTCATCACCTGTCTTTCCCCGGATGATCTCGCTTATAGAGGTAGTATCCAGGGCTGGTCCAGGATCCTAGTCTGAATTGGTAGTTGGGGCTGGTCCTGATTTGGAATAGGAATTTGCACTGCGTCTGTATCAATGACTGCAGGAGGTCTGGATCAGGACTCAGATTAGGGTCTACTTGCCCCAGTTCTCCTACAAGCACGTGGAATTCTTGGCTTTTGCTTTGGACTCCATAGGCCTTTCTCTGATTAATGTGGTACCACCACATTTTACCTTATTCTAACAAAATTCTGTACATGGACATTGTGGTCTTGTCCACCACCAAGTGGTGCTGAATATGTGGGGGGCAGAAGTGCTCCTGGCTTGAAAATTTGTTACGTTATCCACTGTGTTACCTCATACTTTACCAAATTCACCTTCCCACCAATGTATGCCTTGTTTCTCTTTTCTCTTCTGGCCATTCTGATGGCTGGTATTTTGTGTGCAGCCTGTACACTTTATCGTAGAATTTTCACAGTTTTCTCATGCAGAATGTGTCGACCTTGGGCTCTGTCAAGTTGAGTCCTATTAAGCATTTGATACCTCTCCTGAGACATCTAGTCATTAAAATGTTGGTGGGAGGGGGTGAATTCAGTTGAACTGGAGGGTGATTTCCTTATGAGCATGAAGACAAAGGGTGAAACTACATATCAGGTCGAGGTTACGATTCATCATCTCAACAATTTCACTGGATTCAGCATGGTAGGCAGTGCGGAACATCTGGCTAGCATCAAATGTATTCATCGCTGCCTGAGTTATTTGGCCTGAGTTATTTGAAATGGGTTCCCAATCCAAATCTATACTGCAGGAAATGCCCCAGCTGGTGAAAACTTGCTGAATTAAGATATCCAATATAACTTACGTGGTCTTTTGAATGGAGAATGCCTCAATCTATTTCCTAAATGCATCCACAACGACCAGGAAATACTTCTATCTTCCTTTGCAAAGGGTTAAGGGGCTGACATAGTCTATTTGAAAATCAGTCTAAGGTCATTCCAATAGCCTAGTATGCCTTAACTCTCCTTTATTGGCATATTGAATGGATGTTTCTGGGTGTAGATGATACTATTCCCGATGTCATGTTTTAAGTATTTTTCCACTCGTGCCACCAACACCAGCCTTTAATTCTGTCAGTCATGGTTTCTGGCCTTGATGACCCTGGACAAAGTGTCATTGATAAATCACTTGATTTTAGTCCTGAACAGATAACGTGTAGCATCTGTTTTTGAGAACAAATCCATCCTGAGTACTCGTCCTGTCACTTGCTATACAAGGTAGGGATTGTTCCCTCTTTTGCTTCCTTTAATTTGGAGTAGCTGCTCTGAGCCTGTACCTGATTTCTGGCCTTGGTTTGGCTCATAGCAACGGCACCTATTTTTTCTAGAATGAGAGGCTACCATGGTTGACCATCGTGGGTACCATTCTTAGTCAATTCGTCTGCCCTTATGTTCCCAGCTGGGGAAATTCAGCGGTGTGCTCTGCAGGGATGCAAAAAATAATGGTTTCCCATCTGATGAGACGGGTCCTCTAGCTCCCCACGGTTCCAGGAAGTCAGTTAAACTGTTGCAGACATATATGCTGTCTGAATGTATATTTGCCGCTGTGGGTAATATTTCACGGTTGCTACCCATGTAGGCCGCAGCTATTAGCTCAGCAGCCTGAGTGCTCATTTTATTGGGGAGCTTCAGGGCTAACTCTATTAGGGGTTCGCTTCTGTATTATATATTTGTGTGTGTGTGGGTGTACACCATACCCTGTCTTCCAGTGTCCGTCCTCCACCGTAGAGGATACCTTGATAAATGTTCTTACGTGGGTCTCTTTTCTGTTCCCCTGGCTACCTTGTATCTTTCCCCATTTTGTTCTGGCACAAATGCTGCCTTGGGGACATTTGTTGCAAGTACCTGACGCACATGACATTATCAACCATAGCTCACATTGTCAGCTAGGTAGATGTTGACTGCAATGTTGCAAACCTGTAATAAAAGGGTTCAGCATGCTATGTGTTTGGCAGACTACCGTCTTAAATCCTGCTTTCCAACAAAAGTTGAATGTGCCCTGTCAGAATTGCTCAAGGGGTGGCAGAGGGTGTTCAAGTTTGGTACTATAGACAAAATGTTGTACTGCCTAGAAAACGGCTAGCAAGTGCTTTTCACGCATAGAGAAGCCCTGTTCTATGGGTGAAGAAGTCCCGTAGGCAGAGCCTACTAGTCTGGGTTTATTGTGTTGTTTCCGTAGAAGTGTGGTGTACTGTATCCAGCTCTGGTCCCCCAGTTATAGGTAGGACATTATTAAACTAGAGAGGGGTCAGAAGAGATTTACCAGGATGTTGCTGGATATGGAAGGTATGAGTTATAAAGAAAAGCTGGATAGGCTGGGACATTTTTTACTGGAACATAGGAGGCTGACATGTGACTTAAGAGAGGTTTATAAAACCATGAGGCGTATAAATAGGGTTAACAGTAGGTGTCTTTTCCTGAGGATGGGGGATTGCAAGATAATGGGGCATATTTTTAAGGTGAGAGGAGAGAGATTTAAAAAAGACAAGGGCAAATCTTTTACACAGATGCTTGTTTGGATATTGAATAAACTTCCTAGATAAATACATGAATAGGGAAGGTTTGGAGGGATAATGGCCAGGAGTAGACAGGCAGGACTAGTTTAATTTAGGCTTATGTCCAGTATGGACCAAAGGGTCTGTTTCTGTGCTGTATGTCTTTATGCCTATAAGTGTGGCTGCCAGAGTGGCATCCATGGCTGCAACTTCCAAGGCGGAAGGAAGTTCGGGGTCAGGTACCTGCTGCAGTGGCCTGCACTAGGCCCTGTTTTAATTCAGCAACAGCATCCATTTCATTCCCATGGGGCATTCTTTTTAAAGAGAGTAGAGTGGCTTTAATGGCAAAAACATTGATGGGGTTCTGCCAGGATCACACTACACCTAGAAAGGAATGTCCTTGATATGCTTCCCTTCTATTTTGTGTTTTCCCTGAGCCATTGGAGACCTCATGACCTGTACCTTCTTGGGGTTAATTTTTTGTCCTAGGACAGTGAGGCAGGTTAATTTTAACTATTTATTTTACAGTATCAAATGTTCGTTCCTTGTCTCTGTCTGCTGGAGGAGATCATGCATACACTCTACCAAACAGTCCAGTTAGGAAAACCTCTCTAGCTCTTTATCCTGCCTCTGATGAAATATTGATGGAGAATTTGGGGCGGCACGGTGGCTCAGTGGTTAGCACTGCAGCCTTACAGCGCCAGGGACCCAGGTTCGATTCCAGCCTCGGGCAACTGCCTGTGTGGAGTTTGCACATTCTCCCCATATTTGCGTGGGTTTCCTCCGGGTGTTCCAGTTTCCTCCCACAGTCCAAAGATGCGCAGGCTAGGTGGATTGGCCATGCTAAATTGCTCGGAGTGTTCAGGGGTGTGTGGGTTATAGGGAGATGGGTCTGGGTGGGATGCTTCAAGGGGCGGTATGGATTTGTTGGGCCGAAGGGCCTGTTTCCACACTGTAAGGATTCTATGATACCCCTTTATGACTGTGAAAACCCTGGTCTTGTGTATTGCTGGTAACGAAGGTGAATTTGTATTGGCACTGTCAGGGAAGGGAGATAGATCAAAATCTATTACCAGTGTCCAGTGTATTTTGCCCATAAAGCCTGATCATGATTTTGCCTATTCCCTACTGCTGGTGCTGTAATTGGATGAGTTCCCTGTAATCAATGTGAGCCACCAAGAGCCATCTGATTTCTTAACTGGCCATATTAGTGACTAATTGGTCAATGCTACAGGGCATAGGACTCCTTGCTTTAACAAACTGCTAATGACCTTGGCCACCTCCCCACTGCCTGCTGGGGAAGGTGTATTGCCTGTGTGATTTTGGGTCTGGTCCATCTGTCACTACCTTGCCCTCTATACGACTGCAGTTGTGTTTATTACTAATGATTGCACTCTTTTGCTCCATGAGAATTGCATGTGTTGCAGGGTCCTCAGTCATTCTGGTGTGTCTAAATCCACAATTCCCTCATGGTACAAATTCTCCATGTGTATGTGCCTGCACAATCTCTGCTGCGGCCTCATTGAGCTCTGGCAGCAGGAGTCCTTTGCTCTCAGATCCATTTTCGGGGGATAAGCAAAACACAGGCTCTATATGTTTAGGACTACTGTAATGGACTATGCTGGTTGCTGAATCAGGATCTGAGACCTGAAGGAATTGGAGTTGAGGGAGGGAGGCTGTGAAGGTGATAGCTGCTTTGAACGTCTATACAATTGGCTCCTTCTAGATAACAGCAATGATCTTTGTGAAGTCTCTCAGTCATCCATCCACAAATGCATCAGAATAATGATTCATAACATCTGTGTAAAATCACACTGATTCATTTTGTTTCCCAAAATGAAATTAGTGCTATAATCCAGGTTGTATGATTCAGAAATATAGCTGGCTTCCTTCATGTACAGACTACCCTCAAATGCATATATATTGCACAGAGTTGGCCATTTTACATCACTGCAGAGTTCATCAGAAGGCAAGGCTGCCATTACATTGATGTACTAGTAATCTGTGATCACCAGTTTCACTTCTTAGAAGTGTGCATTCACTACCCTGACAGCTGCTTTGAATCCTACATCCTAGAGCACTCTTACGCTGCATTTGAGGGCCTAGATGCCATCCAAGGCTGGCCACTGGGGGACAAAAGCTACCTAGTGCCCATAGCTGATGCCATCATTGTGCAACCCCCTTGACAAATGCAGGGTAAACACAATGTCACCTATTCTTTGACTACTGTAGTGGTGGAGCAGACAATAGGGCTGCTGAAGATAGTGTTACATTTCTTGGACAGGACTGGGAGTGGCCCTGCAGTATAGTCTGAGCAGAATGTGCCTCGTCATTCTCACATTCTGTGCTGTGCAGTCAATGAAGTGATGTGCCGTCTGCTAAACTGGGGGAATGGGAGAAGTCTTCCAAGGAGGAGAATGAGGACATTGAGGAGGAAGGCCACCTTGTGTATGATAGAGTGCCACTTTTCAGATGCTACAAGCCAGATAAGACATAATTGACCCCTACTTCCATTGGATGAGAACTTGGTGCAGCACCTCATTGAAGAATGCAAATTAGTCATTGATCATTATACCAACATTTTGTTTGCATTGCAGGGTGAACTGCAGCCTCTATTTGTTTGTTTTGTGTTCACTTTTGATAACTATAAGTAAAAGCTCACATTAGGAATTGTGTAAATGCTTGCCTGTCTCTGACAATCTCCCACTGAGCAATAGTACAATGCTGGTCTGCATTGGGCTTTGGATACAGAATAGTGTTGATGCACTGTAATTGATGGGATGTGGCGAAGACGTAGAAGGCAATTTGGTTCAGTGGTTAAACAGTAACTGGGACAGGGGCATGGAGCTACTTGTGCCTGGAAGTGTCTGCCACACCAAATATGTACCATGAGCATTGTGTTTTTGAGGCTGATGTGCTATTACATTGCAGTGAAAGGTAACTGTAGAATGCCATTACTGGCTGGTGATTTGGCCAGGGTTTAAAATGATACTGGTCAACTCCAAGATATCCGGTGGGTGTGGAGTTATTCTGGCTACAGCAAGTGGTAGAATTGGGCTAGCAGTGAATAAGATGGATGCCATAGGGGCTGTGTTGATAGTTAATCAAGCGAGAAATGCTGGTAGGCTTCGCAAAGAAAATCCTTTGTGAAACTCATCAGAATTATCCGAAATATTGTAAATTCAGCTCATTGCCTTTGTCTTTGATTCTTTTGTTTTTCCCTCTCAATACAATCTGTGTTTCCCTCTCTCGGCTTCTCTTTAAATGCTTTATTTGACTCTAATCTATCTTCTTTCTCCATCCTTCTGTCTCTGTCTCAATCCTTAAATCTCCTTACTTCATCAAATATACTGTTATCTCACAATTCATTCAGATCCTAGTCGTCTCAAAGCCTTCATTGTGCTATTATAATCTCGTACTTTCAACAAATTACATTGCAAAATGGTTTGAAGTTGAATGATGTCAGGAAATGCTTGAGTAATTAGCATGTACAATCAGTTGCCCAACCGGAGCAAAATATGGCCCATGATAACAAAATGCACATACTCTAGTGTACGATATTACCAGGAAAGATTCTTAGGTTTCATCATGAATATTTGATATAATTCTAACTGAGTAGCAATATTCCCTTAATATATGAAGGATGTTTGTATCAACTGACAAAATCCATTAAATCTTATTATAGAGTAAGTTTCAATAATTCATGGTTGATTTTCTCAGGAAGGAAAATAACATTTCAAAATGACCACACAAATTATTTTATCACATGTTGGCATATAAAGTGTACTTTTGAAGCCTCAACAACTCCTCCAAAAATGCTGATCGACTTGTATGCTATGTATAATCTTGATCTGTTAGTGTGATTGTAGGTTATTTCCACTTTGAAGGGTTGTGGGATCCACTGTAAAAATTGGACATGTCTTAAACTTCCATGCATGTTCACAATACATCCAGCATTGCTTGAATGACTCCAGTTCTATGGTACCTTCAAGTTAAACACTTTTCTCTGGGATGAAAACTAAAGGATGATTACTAATCTGAGTATAGCGTGTTGCAGATGAAAAGAGGAGTTAAGATATATGCCAAAACGTGACTTTTAATGCTGACACAATGTTGCTATGTACACTGTAATGAAATACTGGAAAGGTATAATATATGTAAGTTATCTGCTAATGCTTACACTTTCAGAAACGTTTCACTATTTATTTCAAAATCAATTGAGTGTGGATTAAGTTAAATCTCTTGAACTGTTAAAGTATCAAAACATTTCAGATTCATAATTAAGGGAGGCATAACAATGGACAATTTTTAAAAAAAAACCTACTCTCCACATTTGCTTGAAAATATTGGTTAATGCTGGTGAAGTTGGTGTATGAAATTTCAACATTTCCGAACAAACTATGTAACTGATTTTCAGTTATGTCCTCTGGAGGTTTTCATGTTACAAAAGTCAAATATGTAAGGCTTAATTATTTAAATCCTTCATTGAAATTACGTTTGATAATCAGGTAAAAATATATTATTCATATTTTTCTCTCCCTTTTCAAAATTGGTTTACTATGAATACTTCAATATCAATAGTGTAACTGTTGTTTAATGTAATGCTTTATATTCAGTTGTTACATTTTGGGAAGAGGAAATAAAAGTCTCAAGATATCAAGCTGTGATTTAAGGATAATATGTGATTTAGTGATAGCACATCCTCAACTAGGACAAAAGTAGTTAGATTTTTAAAGTGTTTTGCATACAATCTTATAGTTTAAGCTAAGTCCAAGCTATCAAGTATAAACTACACCTGGAAGCTCCTGACCAAAGATTGTCCATCAAAGAATTATGGCCTCAAACCTCTCATAAACCTGACCCACATCTTCATCTCAGTCACAGTCATTTTCCAAAACTATGATTATAAAATGTCACTGATCAAGGATGTTTGGAATTGAATCAGAGATAATGGGAACTGCAGATTCTGGAGAATCCGAGATAACAAAGTGTGGAGCTGGATGAACACAGCAGGCCAAGCAGCATCTTAGGAGCACAAAAGCTGATGTTTCAGGCCTAGACCCTTCATCAGAAAAATTGAATGATGTGGCATGATTCATTTACATGTGTCAAATATTTTGAAGACGTGCTTGATGGACCTCATATTGTTGCAGTACGGACAGTCAAACCACATATACCAAAGACTTACTGAAATGCAATTGTTTCCTTTGCTCCGAGATATCTCCAAAGAACTGCACCTTCTGAAAATCAAAAACGAAATCAGAAATTGCTGGAAAAGCTCATCAGGTCTGACGGCATCTGCGGAGGAAAATCAGAGTGAACATTTCAGGACAAGACACCTTTCCTCAGAACTGATGGTAACTAGGAAAATTTATATGCAGTTTACATGCAGAAGATAATGTGTGGAGAGGGAGTAAGGACTAAACGATAGGTAAAGATAGAACCCAAAGAGAGAAGAACAGTCAGACAGACAAAGAAGTGGACAACGATCCAGTGAGTAGGATAAAAAGCTATTAATGGGCATTATTAGTGACTGACAGTGGATTGTGTTTAAAAGCAGGAAGCTTTATGTCCTCACATTTGCTTCCTGTAAAGACTCTATTCCATTCTCCCAGTTCCTCCATCTCTGCCACATTTGCGCCAACGATGCCAATTTCAACAAGGGAACGTCTGAAATGTCCACCTTCTTCCTCAACCAAGGATACCCCTGGACCATTGTTGACAGGGCCCTTCGCCTGATCCGACCCATCTCCCGTACTTCAGCATTCACCCCACCTCCCCCCACCACCCCCACAACAGCGGCATCGTCCGCTTGTCTTTACTTACCATCCCACCAGTATCCACATCCAAAGGATCATTTCCAGAACCTACATATTTCCTTTTCCTCCCTTGTCAACCTTCCACAGGAATTGTTCTCTCTGTGCACCATGGCCTACCCTTCCATCACTCCCAACACACCCCACAGAATATAACAACACCGTTTTCTGCAACCACAGAAGATGTAGCACTTGTCTGTTTACTTCCTTCTCCTCAGTAGCCAAGGGCTCAAACACACCTTTCAGATGAAGCTGCACTTTCCATGCTCTTCACACTCTACCTAGTCTCCTGCATTTGCTGCTCACAATATGGTCTCCTCTAATGAAACGGAGACTGGGTGCGCTTACCTCTGTCTGCAAAAAAGACCCGGAACTTCCAGTTGCCTGCCATTTCAACACACCACTTGGCTCTCTGGCCAACATCTCCGTATCAGGCTTGCTGTAGTGCTCCAGCAAACCTCAATGCAAGCTGGAAGAATAGCATCTCATTTTCCACTTGACAACTCTTCAGCCTTCTGGACACAATATGGAGCTCAGCAACTTTAGGGTTTGATCTCTCCCATGTTCTTATCCCAAGCCCCTCACACTAACTCTCGTTATCACACAGTCTGCTATTACACATAACTCATTGTTAATCGCTAACAGTCCCCATTAATAGCTATTCACCCTCCTTGCTGGATTGTTTTCCTTTGCCTGTCCAACTGTTCTTATCTCTCTTTGGGCTCTACCTTTACCTACCATATACTTCTTAACCCCCCTCCTTCTAACCTCTCTTCTGCATATAAACAAACATTTTATGGCTATCATCAGTTCTGAGAAAGCGTCACTCAAATTGAAAATCTGAATTCTGTCCACAGATGCTGTGAGTGAAAAAGTGCCAAAAGACCCTCACAAGAAAATTAACTCAAGTAAAGGTCTAGGTGCAACTGACCTGAAACCAATTTTAGGATCAACAACATGATATCAGTGAAAAGCATAAGAATTGTGAGAAAATCACTTCATTCTACAGATATGGTTTGACACTTGATCATCAGAATTTGTTCCTGTTTGTCTAAATATTCCACCCATGATATTTCAGGAGAGCTATCTGACTTGTTTGTTCTACAGATGAACGAATGTGTACACAACTGGATTTATGGAAGATATAGTTAAAGTTTGCATTGTAGTAGTTATATGTTGAAGAGTAGATTTATTGATTTTTTAAAAATTAATTAAACATGTTGTGAATTTCTTTTGTCATGGGTAGCTATCAAAGTCATGAAAAGTAACCAGACCGCTGATTCAATTGATTTTTTTATGCATTTGTGATGGTTCATAGGGTATTAGGGCTTGATTACCAGTCCACTCATCCTATGAGGGTCATGACAAACCACTTAAGAGTAAAGGTGATTGGCAGATAGGTAAAGCCACACATTTTGGAAATTATTTATCAAAATTCTAATTACAGAACTTTGTATCATGGCTTCTCTCAGCATGACCATGACCACCACTAGTGGAAGATATTAAGCAATAATAAAAATTACTGGAAAAGCTCGTCATGGCAGCATCTGTGGACAGAAGTCAGAATTAACATTTCAGGTTGAGGTGGGTTTAAATGAAGCAGTCAAAATGGAATTAGTTGATTATATGAGAAGTAACAATGCGCCACATTACTGGGAGAAGGCAGGAGAGTGACAGGAAGGAAGTTACTCATTTAGAATGCTGACAATGATGCTGGACAATGAAATAAAAACAAAATATGCTGGAGAAACATAACAGATCTGACAGAAACTCTGAAGAAGAGAAACAAAGTTGATATTTTGAATCCAATATGGCCTGCTTTCGGAACAAAAGTTTTACCATTATTGAGACTTTAATTTTTATTATGTTCATAGTAAGTGCTAAGTGCTTGATTTTTGTTTGAGATTTAATTAATTTTTCCACCCCAACAATAGAATTACAATCTGAGATGAATTAAATTGCTTCATTCTTGAATTTACATCTTTTCTGTTTGAAAGTTTGTCAGTACTATCCAACAGAATGTTTTCCCAGATTTGTCCTCAGTTTAGTCTGGGTAATGTTCCTTTTAGTAATGTTTTCGTGTGAATATTTCCCCTTGATCAGTTGCTTTAATGTTCAGTGTTGGTTCTGCTTTTGCACTGAAACTGACCGTGTTATGGTAACTGCTTCTGAAGCATTTCATTGCCAATGAATCATCCATTTGTTCTCTGTCAATAATAGCATCTTTTATGATCTGTGAAGAAGTTGGATTTTTCCTCACTCTTTTTAAGTCTATTTCAGTCATCTGCATGTAAAACACACTATTTGGACAAATGATGCTGGCACGTATATTGATGGCACTTGGATACTGTTCAATTAGATGTGGAAACATCTTTATCAAACTACAAAGAAACAGTGCATAGTCAAGATAATACTGGTTGCTTAAAGCTAGAGTCTGTCTCACATGGTCAATCTGATGACAGATTTCCAGTTGTGTCTTTGCAGCAGCAGGCCAGACTAATCTAACCATGACAATTGCAAATCCTGCTTTAAAAGCTTCTTTTATACCTTTTTCTTGTCATGACTATGCGCCATATAAGATAAATGGCTGGTTAGGTCAGTTCAAGGGGAGAGCCAGGGTCATTCTGTTGGGTCTGTCTTCAGAAACTAAACCAAAATAGTGGTTTTGGTGGTGGTCGTGGGACACAGGGACATTGCTGCAGGACAGATATTCAAGAATTCATTCCTCATGTTTGGGCAGCAGACAGGGGAAAAGTAGAGCTCACAATTGTGAAGGAAGGCTGTCGTGATTGTAATGAGGTCAGCAGGCTGGACTGAAGATATTAGGCTTAACATACTTTTTTTAGTTGAGTACAAGTTACATTGGCTTTATTGGAGGGATTCCGGCATCAAGGCCTAGTGAGATTTCTCACTGCAACTTACCAAACTCGCTTCATTGACTACCTACCTCGCCGTTGTGGCATCTTTCCTGTCCAGTTCCCCATCTGGCTGAGGATGAAATGTGCCTCTCCAGCTGAGAACGTTGGGCATGGCTGTCAGGCTGTCAACCTGACGGCACAGGCAACTAGATGATTACTTGTTTCGCTGCACTGCTGTAGTTTCTGACCAATGAGGGCCAGTGCCTTTCAAATAACCATCTACTGCTCCTGTCCTTTCTGTGCATGTAAACAAAATCTCTGATTCCTGGCACCACGGGGTCCTTCCCGGACTGAGCTATTAACCTGGTCCAATCAGGGAGCCCTGGCTGACTTAAAAAGGTTGAGTGTTAGGGATACTGACACTGCGGTGTTTAACTCTGTTTGAAGCAGTGCTATAGTCAAGGACTGTTCATTTGTAAATAAAGGATGACTTTATGACAGGATTCTGCCATCTGTAGAGTTAGGTCAAGGGTTACCATATCTGCAAAGGGAGGATACAGTAAACAGTGATTCACCTGGAGGTCATATTGGTGTAGTGGTGAATGGGGGAGGGAGGAAGTGGTTACTCCACAGACAAGAGGACTTGGCTTCAAAGGGAGATGGTGAATGACCACACCTGGCAGCAGTCACCTAATATAGCAGTTGCTGAGGACGAAAGGTAGGCTTGCTTATGCTCTGTTAAATGAGTTGAGTGGGATCTGGGGAGGTGCAAAACCTATGAGGTCCCTGAGAAGGGCTACCAGGAAGAGAATCTAGGTATACAGGGCCTCACTGACATGTAGGTACAGATGCTAGAAGTCATTGGCCAAGGAGCATTCATTGTCATTTTCCATTAAAAGTGCGTAATTAGAAGGGCAATCATTGCAACCACACTCAGAGTTGGCTATATAAGTGATTCAACCTGTGAGGTAGTTGGTGCAAGATCCTCCTATTAAAGTGCCCTCAGAATTTTCTTCATCTTCTCCCTCTCATTGTGTCTTATGGTACTCCCTGCTTCTGGAATTGAGGTGGAGGGAGCCGGTTCAGCAGTGAAGCCTGTAAGCCCTGGAGATTTCATCAGAAATCCCCGGGGATCCTAGTGAGGGTCCAGACATGCCGAAATGGACCCTCAAGCTTGAACTTTTCAAGAGTCGGAATGGGAGGGCCTGGCCACCTCGGGAATGTGCTGACAGGATACTTCTGAGGCACTTGCATGTCCCTTTGACAGGGTACCTTCTGGCACAACCCTGTGTCCTTATAAGGAAGGGGCACCTGGAGTTCCCCATCACCCTGTCATCATGCCTTCCATCCTAAGCACCAATTGGAGTGCAAATATGTGTGCCTCTCCAGCAGACCAGAGGGTTTTGGGCCTGGCTGTCCATGCAGCTGCCAACCTTTCCACAGAGGCAGCCGGACAATTACATGATTCGCTGCATTGCTATAGCTCTGGCCAGTGAGGGCCTTTGCCTTCCATTGCTTTTCTCTCTGTGCATGTAAACAAAGTCCCTGATTGCTCACACCCCAGGGGTGCCTGGAGCTGAGCAGGTATCTGGTTTCTTCCTGACCTCTTCCTTGGCCCGCTGTGGACCTGATGTGAGGGTTATGTAACGGAAAGGTAGGCAGTTAATGAGGCAGGTTTGGTAAGTTCAAATGACAAATCTCAGTCGGCCTTGGAGTGGGAATCCCTTCAAAAAAGCTAATGAAACTCCCACTCAACAAACAAAAATCCTAAACTCAGCCGAATTTCTTAAGATATAATGATAACGTCACTGAAAATAGTTTTGTTTGTTTCGCATCTTTCCTGGATTCATCTAAACTTGGTCAAATGATAGCTATTTTAGGTCAATATTTGTCCTTGCTTTAGACCAGTCTTAGTCTGTGAAAGGGACAACAAGGTGCAGAGCTGGATGAACTCAGCTGGCCAAACAGCATCAGAGGAACAGGAAAGCTGATGTTTCAGACTATTTCAGTCCGTGAAAGGTCTGATCTATGATGTTATTGGATTGTGGAAAAAGTTTGAAGGGCTTGAATGGCCTACTTCTGCTAACTTACCCCTTCCCAAGCTAATAAAGTGTGAAGCTGGATGAACACAGCAGGCCAAGCAGCATCTCAGGAGCACAAAAGCTGACGTTTCAGACCTAGACCCTTCATCCGAGAGGGGGATGGGGAAAGGGTTCTGGAATAAATATGGAGAGAGGGGGAGGCGGACCGAAGATGGAGAGAAAAGAAGATAGGTGGAGACGAGAGTATAGGTGGGCAGGTAGGGAGGGGACAGGTCAAGGAGGTGGGATGAGGTTAGTAGGTAGGAAATGGAGGTGCGGCTTGAGGTGGGAGGAAGGGATGGGTGAGAGGAAGAACAGGTTAGGGAGGCAGAGACAGGCTGGGCTGGTTTTGGGATGCAGTGGGGGGAGGAGATGAGCTGGGCTGGTACAATCCGTTGTACCCGGTGTGGCTTCCTTTACATTGGGGAAACCAAGCAGAGGCTTGGGGACCGCTTTGCAGAACACCTCCGCTCGGTTCGCAATAAACAACTTCGCCTCCCAGTCGCGAACCATTCTAACTCCCCCTCCCATTCTTTAGACGACATGTCCATCATGGGCCTCCTGCAGTGCCACAATGATGCCACCCGAAGGTTGCAAGAACAGCAACTCATATTCCGCTTGGGAACCCTGCAGCCCAATAGTATCAATGTGGACTTCGCCAGCTTCAAAACCTCCCCTTCCCCCGCCGCGTCCCAAAACCTGCCCAGTTTGTCCCCTCCCCCCACTGCATCACACAACCAGCCCAGCTCATCCCCTCCACCCACTGCATCCCAAAACCAGCCCAGCCTGTCTCTGCCTCCCTAACCTGTTCTTCCTCTCACCCATCCCTTCCTCCCACCTCAAGCCACACCTCCATCTCCTACCTACTAACCTCATCCCACCTCTTTGACCTGTCCGTCTTCCCTGGACTGACCTATCCCCTCCCTACCTCCCCACCTATACTCTCCTCTCCACCTATCTTCTTTTCTCTCCATCTTCGGTCCGCCTTCCCCTCTCTCCCTATTTATTCCAGAACCCCCTCCCCATCCCCCTCTCTGATGAAGGGTCTAGGTCTGAAACGTCAGCTTTTGTGCTCCTGAGATGCTGCTTGGCCTGCTGTGTTCATCCAGCTTCACACTTTATTATCTTGGATTCTCCAGCATCTGCAGTTCCCATTATTCCTTCCCAAGCTTGTTCTCTAACCCTCGTCTTTTATACATTATTGCTGCTTTCGCTAAAATATTGACAGTAATGATATCTGGCTACACACTGGAATTCTCCTCCTAACCACCTTTATCTCTCACATCTCTGTCTTTCGGAAATACCTCAAATCATTTATTTTGGCCAAGCTTTTGCTCACATCAGTGAATATCATCATTGTTTCAGAGCCCATTTTAGTTACATTATACCTCTCTGAACAAGATTAAGGTGGTGTTCTACATTAAAGGCAGTACCTAAATAAATTGTTATTGATATGACATTCAGACAATTGTAGTTGGCAGAAACTTACTTGAAAACCTTCCTGACCAATTTTAATGCAATTGCAAGATCCAAATTTTTCTCTTTAACCATTCAAGTGTGTACCATTATTCAATAAAATCATATTCAAGACCTTTTGAGGACTAAAGTGGGTTTAAAGACGGGCAAATATTGACCTAAAAAAGCTACCATGCTCATTTGACCAGATTTAGATGAATTCAGGAAAGATGTGGAGTAAACAAAACTATCTTCATTGATATTGCCATTTTATCTGAAGATGTTGGGCTGAACTTATGTATTTTTTCTGTTGAGCGTGAGTTGTATTGGCTTTTCTGGAGGGATTCCCGCTGTGAGGCAGTGACTGCTCACTGCAACTTACCAAATTCACCTCATTAACTACGTATCGTTCCCTTATGGCATCTCTCATTTTCATGATGTAGCAGATTACTGTATTGTCAGTAAAAAGGATCTCTGTCATGAGATAGGATCCAACCACTCACCAGGAAAAATTAAACACACAAGTGTTGCCTAAAAGACTTTAAACACAGTGTACAAACTTTGAGGGTATATTGGCTAAGAACTAAAACCAAAGATTTTATCAAACAGGAGTTTGGGGAGACAAAAGAGGAAGTGAGCTAGAGACACACTGAGCTGGCTCCCTGTCCCTAGAAACCCCTAATAATACTTTTTCTCCCAGGCCAAAACTGGTAACTGTTGCTAATAAAATTTGGCCTGTTATGTATAAATATTATTTAAATGAACTGGAGCCATTAATGATAAATAATGGTCAAGTTCCCATAATTACCACAAGTGATCCATTGCTAAAGCTCATACTGATATAAAACTGATGTGTGTTCCTTTTAGTGATATACAGAACAGGGCAAGGTTATCGAACCAAGTGAAGAGACTTTTCAAGGATCTCGCATTGAAATAATAGATCATTACATTAATCCAAGTTATCTTGAATGCATTTTCCCTCTTGTGGTCCTGTAGCTGCAACACTATTTTACCTGACTTTGTTGAATATGGCAAAATAAAACGGGCAGAACCACATAAGCCAGAAGAGCCCACATAATCTACCTGTCCACTTCAGTTAATCTATGAAATGTCTGACAGAGTACTTATTGGCGGGCACTCCTGAAGATTTGGTTTTACTGGTATTTGCAATACCCAGCTAATCTAATGACCTGAGGAATTTGGAAATCTGTCTTAATCAATATTAAGTTACTTCTTATCAATACAGAATGTTCCTGCATAAAGTATAGATAAAATTGTAGCTTATATTAATTGCAGCCATGGTATATGACTGGTAAATGGTATATGACTGGTAAATATGCCAAGGCTAAAGCCTAGCAAATTAAACAACATAGAAAATAGTTAAAAACATTTGAATGCCCTTTCTTTGTGACTTTGTGCTATTCATCCATTTAGTGTGCCAAAATTTTTATTTCAGATTATTTTCTACTTCAGAATGTATTGTGATTTTCTTAGAAATTAATTTAACAGAAATGCGAGAGGATCTGTAAAACCTTGGTGTTTGTTTTACTAAGTTTTCTTTGGGCTAATATTTAATTTCAAACCAGAAATTTGTGGAGGCATTTTAATTTTTATTTTAAGCGGACTGTTACTTGTAGTTCTGTTTGTGACCTGTGTACTGATCTGGATAAGAGATGTCAAGATGAGAATAGAACCTTCACCAGACAAAAATAATATGAAAAAGAAAGTGGGAACCCTCATACATATCAGCAGGTATCTCAATGCAACATTGAAAGAAGGCTCCAAGTATGGAAAATTAATAGCATTATAACTTTGAAGACTAGTGTTCGGCTCAGTAGACCTCGCAAGAGAAAAGTAAATGATGTTGAGCTAAGGAAGAAATTAAAAATCTGACTGACAAAAACAATGCTAGCCTACCTTTGGTTCAGTTGTATACACTGAGTACTTTAGTTATATTACAGATATTGATTTTTTTCTTCCATCAAAAATAATATGATCCGTAATATAAAATTATAAAATTACCATTTATTATCACAGTTATCATAATATATTTCTCTGTTGTAATTTCTGACCTAAATTTGACGAGTGCTGCAGCTAAGTATATTAAAATCCATTTTTTCTTCTCTATAGCAGTCGATTAAAAAAAAACTGCTTGTTGTTTTATTCCATCATCCCATTGTACCTCCCTTTTACAAAATCATGCTACCTCAGACCTATTTTACGAAGCAGGTTCAAGTATCCATAATCTTATCGTTAATAATGTACCTAAAAATCTTACCAATGACTGAGGTCAGGCTAACTGCCCTGTAGACTTCTGCCTCTTTAAACAGGGGTGCTACTTAGCCATTTTCCAGTTTTCAGATAATCCTTCCTGACTCCAGTGATTCCTGAAAGATCACCACCAATTCCTCTACAATCTCCTCAGCTATTTTTGTGTAGTCCATCTGGTCTGGGTGATTCATTCACCTTCAGATCTTACAGCTTCCCAGGCACCTTCTTCTTAGTGATAGCACTGTGCTCACATCTGCCCCTGACTGACTTGAAGTTCTGTTATGTTACCAATGTCTTTCACAGCAAAGACTGATGCAAAGTACCTATTCAGTTCCTCTGCTATGTCTTTTTTTCCCCCATTGCTACATCTCCAGCTTCATTTTTTGGTGGTCCAACATCTTCTCTTGCCTCTGTCTTACCTTTTATATACCTAAAAAAGCCTTGCAATCTCTTTACTCATATTTCAGTTTCTCCCCTCTTTGTACTTTTTTAATTATCTTCTATTGGTTTGTAAAGACTTCCCAATCCACTAGCTTCCTAGTAGTCTTCACTACATTGTATGCTTTATCTTTTGCTTTCATGCTGTCCCTGACTTCACTTGTCTGCCATGGTTGACTCATTCTTTCTTGGGATGAATTTACGCTGTGCCTCTTGAATTGCTGAGAAACCCATGCCATTGCAACTCCACCATCTTCCTGGTAGGCTTCCCCTCCAAAGTAGAACCCAAGTAACATTCAGCTTCGTACAGAGCTGTCCATGTGAATTTAGGCGAGTCTTCTAACCTGGTCAGCAACCACCTATATCAGTTCCTGTCTTGATTCTACTTCGTGATGTGTTGACCTCAACTCCAACTCATCCCTGCCATCCCATCATGAAAGTAGCATGAATGGGCACTGCTGAGCAGGAAATGAGAGCATAATGTGATGGTACTGCCACCTTAAAAAAGTTACATTGTCCTTTGTTTTTTGTTAAGAGGTTGTAAAGGCAGAAGGCAAGGAGTCCAGGGTATAACAGTTTAACAATGGAAGGGGAGTGGCTAGTTCTCCCGATTCAGGTGTTTTCTAATTTATTTTAACTGCAGCAGTCACAAGATGTTTTGAGTACCAGAAGTGTTGCAAGCTTCAGTAAAAGACTCCTCTGACTTTCTCTAAAATCTCTCCCTGGATGCTGTACCCTCCTGTCTGTAAGAATCTGTATTTGAATGTAACTTTTTGGCAAGAGGTATGTTTGTGGGATGTTAAAATATCGGAATAGTGTATTATTAAGTTGCTGTATTAGGTCGGTTAGGTTTTCCAACAGTTAGGTTACTCTAAATTCTGCTTTCTGTTGTTCATGTTTCAACCGTCGTGTTGAAATAAATTTTGTTCTGCTGAAAGTTGAGTGGTTTGACCAGTTACATCACACCTGGAACAGTCACTTCACATCCGCCTTTAAAATAAGAAAATGTTAGGGTCTAGGCTATCTTCTTAAAATATTTTGAGGGGGTCTGGCCAGGTCCATTATGGGCTGGGGGCTTTTGACATAATTTTATAATACCAATTTGGGTTTAGGATTGTTGTACTGAAAGGCGGCAAGTGGCACTTGTTAGTGTCTTTTGTTTTGGGTGTTGAATTCGGTTGTTTTAAACAGTGTTTTGTGTAGTAATAGCTTTTTCAGTCACTATGAGTTTTCTGTGGGTGGAAGACGACTTTGGGGATTTTACAAAAGGTGAGCAAGGCAAAGCTATTGGGATTGGCAGACAAGCTAGAGTTGGGATTGCCTTTGTGAGAAAAGGGGAGGTAATTACAGCATCAGCTCAGCATTTAAATTTGCTGGAAATGCCATTGGAATCTATGGAAGTGGCTAGATTTCAATTGCAAAGTAAGCAGCTTGAACATGAAATGGACCTGAAACACTTTGAATTATGGTTTAAAAGCAGAGGAAAGAAAAATAGAAAGAAATGCCCTGGTAGAGCAAAAAGAGAAGGAGAGGAAGCTCCAGGCTGAAGAAAGAGAGAGAAGTTAACCACAAAGAAAGAGAGTTTGAACTTCAGAAGTTGGTAATTAGGCAGGAAAGGTAGACTTAAAGGTTGGAGGTGAAGATAGAAGGTAGGCTCAGTGAGGAGGATTGTGACGATGAGTAAACCCATTATAACCAAAGGCCTGGTTGAGGTTTGTTTAAGTATATCCAAGCATTGCCGAAATTTGACGAGAAGGATATAGAAGCCTTTTGTTTATCTCATTTGAGAAAGTGGCTATACAGATGAGATGGCTGGTGACCACGTGGGTTTTGTTCATCTAAGCAAAATTGGTAGGTAGAGCTAGTAAGGTATTTGCATCACTATCAAAGGAGGTATCTGAGGACTATGAGGAGGTGAAGAAAGCCATCTTAAGTACATACAAACTTGTGCCAGAGCTTACAGACAATGTTTCAGGAGCCGAAGAAGGAACCCTTGTCAAACATACATTGAGTTTGAAAGGTCAATGAAAGTAATTTTGATAGGTGGATAAGGGGACTAAAATAGATCAAACATATATTGTTCTTAGCGAGATGATTATTTTAGAGTAGTTCAAAAATTCACTTCCTGAAGTAGTGATAACTCATGTGGAAGAGCAGAGAGTTAAAACTGCAGGAATAGCAGCTGAAATGGCTGATTATGAGTTGGTTCATAAATCAAAGTTCGGCTTCCAACATCAATCTCGATCCATGAGAGATAGAAAATGGAGGAAAGAGAAACCCTCGGGTGGTAAAAGAAAAGTAGGTCTCATTGAGGATAATAAAGATAGCGTGCCACAAAGTAGAAAGGAAATGCATGAGGGGGAAAGAGAAGTTAAACAGCTGGAGTTTTCACTGCAATAAAATAGACCGTATGTAGTCACATTGTTGGTGGTTTATGAAAAGCTCTGGGAAGACAGATTTAGGAAAACAGGATAAGCCAGTGAATTTTGTTAAAGTGGTGAAGAAAAGCACAGTGGAGACTGAAAAGCTGCACCATAATGTACAACCTGGTTGAAGGTTGGTTGAGATGGAAGTGCCAGATCTATCATTTCCATTTACTTGTGAAGGTAAGGTTTACTCACATTTGCCAGGAGCAGCAGATAAAGATATTACAGTATTGAGGTACAGGATCATATTAGTCTTTGATGTTGAGAGGTGAGAAGATATGTAATTCACAAGAACTATAGCCAGAAAAAGTGCTAGTACATGGGATTCATGGTGAGACAAGAAGTACTCCGTTATGCAGAGTGAAGTTGGAGTATCCAGTGAAAAGTGGAGAAGTGGTGGTCAGCATACCGGAGAATCTGTTGGCTCCAGGGATACACTTTGTCCTCGGTAACGATATAGCTGGATCACAGGTAAGACTGCTGCCTACTGCGGTTGAAAAGCTAGTGGAAAATCAGGCAACTGAGATATTCCAGGAAGTATATCCTAAGATTTTTCCTGACAGTTTAATAACAAGATCACTAAGCCAAC
The DNA here is from genome assembly GCF_030684315.1 of Stegostoma tigrinum. NCBI lineage: Eukaryota > Metazoa > Chordata > Chondrichthyes > Orectolobiformes > Stegostomatidae > Stegostoma > Stegostoma tigrinum. The sequence goes on along the minus strand of NC_081363.1, from coordinate 59,661,971 downwards.
GGTTGAAACAGGAGGAGAAATCAAAGAATAAAGATAAGGAAGTCAAAGTAGAATTATCAGAGACCATTGTTTGATTGAATGGTTGAGGAAAAAAAACAAGAACAGGTAGAGGAGAAAGTGGAAACTTTCAGCTCAGAGAAATTAACTAGGTTACATCAGTAAGATGGAAAATGGAAGCAATTGTATCAAAAGTGTACACAGAAGAAGAATCTGAATGTATTCCAGAATGCTACTTTCTGAAAAATGATGTTTTGACGAGGAAATGAAGACCATCATATATTCAGGTGGATGAGAAATGGGTAGGAATTCATCAAGTTGTACGACCAGTGAGTTATAGAAAGAAGGTGTCACAGGTAGCACATGAATTCCCAATAGGAGGCCATTTAGGGGTAAGAAAAACTCAAGGCATAATACAAAAAAGTTTTTACTAGCCTGGATTGTAGGATGTAGTTGAATTTTGCCAGACATGTCATACATTTCAGGTGATTGAAAAACCTCACGCTGTAATAAAACCAGTACCTTTAGTACCCATTCCTGCATTTGAGGAACCTTTTTTAAGTTGATTGCGTAAGACACCTAACTAAAACGAAAAGTGAGAATCAGTATTTGTTAACAATTAATAGATGCATCCACTAGATTTCCAGAGCCATTCCATTATGAAATATCACAGCTAAAAGGATTAATGAAGAGTTACTTAAAATTTTCACTTGGTATGGATTACCCACAGAGATACAATCAGATCAGGGTCAAATTTTACATCAGAATTATTCAGGGGGAAGTTATGGATAGGTTAAGAATAAAACAATTCAGATCTACTGCCTACCATCCTGAATCGCAGGGAGCAATAGAAAAGTGGCATCAAACTTTAAAGACCATGTTAAGGGTTTACAGTCAAGACTATCTAGACGATTGAGACAAAGGAATTCCATCTGTACTTTTTCCAATTAGTGATGCAGCAAATGAATCGACCAAATTCAGTCCATTTGAATTCGTTTTTGGGCATTAGGTGAGGGGGCCACTGAAATTGATTAAGGAGAAATTGGTGAGTCAGATTTCAGAGACCACATTTTTGGTCTTTGTGTCAAATTTTAGGGAATGATTAAATAGCGTGGGGGAGTTGCCTAGCCAGCATTTAAAAATTTCACAGCATATGATGAAACAGGAAGCAGCCAAGAAATCAAAAACTCTCAATTTTGCTGACGGAGGTAACTATACCTTTTAAAAGCAATATTTAGCAGACCTTATCAAATCAAAAGGAGATTGAGTGAAGTGAACTATTTGATACAGACTCCAGATAAAAAGAAGTCTCAGTGTGTCATGTGAATATGCCCAAATGGTATTTTGATGGGAAGGACAGTGAAAGGAGAATATGTTACTGGTTGCAACTAGAGTGAAGAACCAAGTTCAGAGAACTCTGAATTGGACAATCCTCAAGGTGAATTGGATAATGAAGAAGTTCTCAAAAATTGGGATAAATTATTAAGTTTCTTTCCAGAGGAAGATTGAAATGACCTGAAAGAGTTATTACTATTGCATGGGGAGATATGTGGGAATAACTTGGACGTAGTAACTTAATTATGCATGATACAGATATAAGAAATGCTGTTCCAATTAAGCCACATCCTCAGAGACCTAACCCTCCAAAGTTGGCACAGGTTCAAAAAGAGATTGAACGCATGCTCCTAGATAACACAACTGAAGTGAATTGTGGTCACGGGAGCTTACCCTTACTAATGATACCAAAATCAGATGGTACCTAACAATTTTGCAATGTCAATGCAGTTACAGAGTCTGAGCATATCCAATTCCATGTTTGGAAGATTGTATTGAGAAGGTGGGACAAGCAACTTACATTTCTAAGGTGGTTTTACTCAGAGGATACTGGCAGGTCCCTTTATCTGATACAGCAAAGACAATTTCGGCTTTCATAACACTGAATGGACTATGCCCATTTAAAGTTGTGCCATTTTGTATGAAACTGCGCCAGCCACATTTCAAAGATTAACCAATAAAGTCATTTGTATATTGCCCAACCATGTGGTATACACCAACTTTTTTTCAGTGATTTTTAGTCACACACAGAAGGAACATTTTCAGCATTTATCAGAATTATTCAATCAACTTAATGAGTTAAGATTAGATTCCCTACAGATTAGATTCCCTACAGTGTGGAAACAGGCCCTTCGGCCCAGCAAGTCCACACTGCCCCTAGAAGCGTCCCACCCACACACCCCTGAATACTATGGGCAATTTAGCATGGCCAATTCACCTAGTCTGCACATCTTTGGACTGTGGGAGGAAACCGGAGGAAACCCACACAGGCACAGGGAGAATGTGCAAACTCCTCACACAGTCGCCCGAGGCTGGAATTGAACCCAGGTCCCTGGCGCTGTGAGGCTGCAGTGCTAACCACTGAGCCACCGTGCCGCCCCAAACTTGCTACATCGGGTCAGTTAGGTTTTCTAACAGTTAAGTTACTCAAAATTCTGCTTTCTTTTGTTCGTGTTTCAACTGTAGTGTTCAAATATATATATTTTTTTGCTTAAAGCCAAGTGGTTTGCCAATTGCATCACACCTGCAACACCCACTTCACATCTGCCTTTAAAAAAAAATGTTAGGATCTAGTCTACCTGCTTATAATATTTTGAGGGGGTCAGGTCTGGTCCATAACAATGGTTTCAAGAAATCTCCCGATTTATAATGGTCAGTGTAGTGATTGGAACCAGGGCCAGGTGGATCTCATGGACTGAGATCATTGAATGGGGTTGTTAACCTGGGTCAACCAAGGAGTCCTGGCTAACAGATATAAATTGAGGTCAAGAAGGTCTCCTCAGTTTAGGGACTGGCTTGAGCTGGCTGGTCAGAGCCTATATACTGTGCACGTATAAATAATGTGTGACTTGGTGATGGGATACCAGGCTCTGTGCAGTTATTTCAGTGGCAATGAGACAAAACAATACACGCCTGAAGAAAATTTGCTCATAATAGTCTTTGAGTTGACGTCAGCATTTCTGGAATTATGCCTTTATTTGCGAAACTTGTCTTGTTCAATCCTGTTGAAGACTGGGCCCAGTTTGTGGAAAGATTGCAGCATTTTTTTGCAGGCAAATGACATTGGGATAGATGATAAGCAACAAGTAATCCTTCTGACGCTGTGAACCCGCACCATTTTCAGTTATTATGAGCTTAACTCTCCATCGGGCAGATACTAAAATCTTTCAAGGGTTGTCAGATTTATTATTATGACCCCAAACCTCCTCTAATTGTGAGATGCTGTTGGTTTTATTTGGCTGTCAGGGAACCAGGATGATCCATATTGATATTTTTGATGAGGTTAAAACAACTAGTAGAGGCATGTGATTTTGGGCTAACCCTGAACGAGTTGCGGAGAGACCATTTGGTATGTGGGATTAATGATGTAACTATGCAAAAGCACCTACCAGCTGGAACCCATTTGGACTTCAGGTAGGCACAACAACTAGCTTTGTCATGAGAAAATGTGGCAAGTGGAGCACTGGAGCTACAGGTCATCCCTATGGAAGTAGATGCTGTAATCTGTCTGACTGAGCTTGGGGAACTCCACCTGACCGCATGCAACTGCAGAGCCTGAGCAGAGGGATCCTAGGCCAGCCCACAGCAAAACCTCACAACAAAGCCAAGCCTCAGACAAATGGCTAAAAAGTTCTTCAGGATCCAGGCCAGCAAGCCATTGTAGCTTTTAGGTTTGTGCATACTTGAGGCAGCATAGGAGTCCTATGAGGCCTGACTTGATTAAAAATAAACTCTTCTAGGCTGGTATCCCGGAGCACGTATACCCTGGAAAGTCCGCCTATATAGGGACACAGGCTCAATTCCAGCCTTGGGTGACTGCCTGTGTTGAGTTTGCACATTGTCCCCTTGTCTGTCTGGGTTTCCCGCCAAGTTCTCTGGTTTCCAGCCACAGGCTAAAGATTTGCAATTCGGTGAGAAGCAGTTGGTGCAGTTACCACTGATAGTAGTAAGAGGCTCGCCCCAACCCAATTAGGGCAGAATTGGTTGAGAAAGATTCACCTCAATTAGAAAATGGCCGCCTGAGTGAAGTCCTCACTAAATACCCAGAAGTTTTTCAGGAAGGCTAGGAATTATCAAACGTGCCAATGTCACTTCACAATTCCATGATTTTCAATAGCCCACCCAGTGCCATTTTCCTGATGGGATAAAGTAGAGGTGGAAACCAGGATGTAAATTTATTATAGTGCTGGACCACAAATCCTTGCTAGGGCTACTTAAAGAACATAAAGCTGTGCCGACCATAGGTTTCAGTCGAATTCAGTGGTAGGCCTTTATCTAAGTGTGTACAATTACAAGTTGGAACACTGCCCAGGAGGCCAAGTGGCAAATATGAATGCTTTGAGCTGCCTTTCATTGGCAGACATGCCAACTTGGTAAGAGTCCATTCTGGTTTTAAACTTTCTGGACACCCTTCTAGTCACCGCTGACAATATCCGATTGTTGGCACAGAAAGATTCCATGCTGGCAAAAAGACAGTCGGTAGTAATGGGGGACACAGAAGGACCATCACAAATAGAATTTAATCTTTCTGGACCCAGCGAGACCAAATGCCCATCGAGGATGGCATGTTACAATAGGGAGCAAGATTGTCCCAAGTAAAGGTCACCACCAAATCCTAACTGAAACTCCAGTAAGGTCATCCAGGGCTTTCTAAAATGAAGGTGTTGGTGAGAAATTATTCTGGTGGCCCTGACTGGAGGCAGACGTAGCTGTATTGTTGGGGCAGTGCCCAGAATGCCAACAGGGACAAACGTTGTTGCTGGCAGCGCCATCACATTTGTGGGAAAGGCTGGGTAAACCCTGTACTCGGTTACACGTCGATTTTGCTTTTCCTCTCATGGAATCAATGTTCCCGGTCATTGTGGATTCAAAATGGTTGGACATGCATAAAGTTCATTTGGCAAACTCAAAGATGATGATTGAAAGGCTGCAAACAAAAATTCCTAGAAGCATTAGTCACAAACAGTGGTATGTCATTTACCCACAGGAAATTTGAATATTTCCTAAAGTTGCATGGGATTCAGCATATTTGGACAACTCCGTACCATCCTTCATCCAATCGTCTGTGAAAAGAGCAATCCAATTGTTAAAGGCAGGCTTAAAGAAACAGCCAATAGCTTCATTTGATCCTAAACTGTCCCGGTTCCTGTTTGATTATAGGACCAACCTTACACAACTGCAGGGATAGCTCCAGCAGAGCTGCTGATGAAGAGAAGAATGCACATCTGGTTAAATCTGGTATTCTCAGTCCTGTGTTAGGAGGAAGGATGAAATGACTGCAGGAATGCTATTGGTGGCCACATGCCTCCTCTAAGCAAAAGAGACCCAGCATCGATTCTAAGCAAGATCGATGCAAGATCAGGTCCCTTGACATACAAAGTTTGGGTAGCTGAGGCAGCCCTGAACAAGTATGTGGATCACCTGAAAGCTGCTACCATGTAAATGGGGCAGCCACAAAACATATGTGACCCCTCAGGAAGGCTGTCAGAAACCAGGGGTTCTCTCCCTCCATTCAGCATTGAGGAACTCCCAAGGTCTGAGATGGATGCAACCTGAATACTGCTACTGCAATACTGTAACGGCAAAAACTCTCCAAGATGCTCTGTTTGCGAGAGGTGGGCGATGGTCCGGTACACGGCAACCGAGTCTGAGTCCAAGTTACAGGAGCCAGACCTGGGCCAAAACGTCCCAGCAGAAGCTATAAGAGAAAGAACAGGTCTACATCCACGGACTTAGTGGGGGAGGAATGTAATGATTGGAACCAGGCCCAAGTGGATCTCATTCACTGGCATCCTTGGTTGGGTTGTTAACCTGGGCCATTCAGAGAGGCCTGACCGACAGATACAAGCAGGAAATTAAGAAGATCTCCTCAGTCCAGGGACTGGCTTTGAGCTGGCTGGCCATAGGCCATGCATTGAGCACATGTAAATAAAAGGTGGCTTGGTGACAGGTTACTGGCTTCTGTGCAGTTATTTCAGTAGCCTCAAAGAGAAAAAAACAATCTGGTGCCAACTTAATTATTGCAATGGATGCATTTTATTACATAAAATGCATATTTTTGAAAACATATCGAAAACTGGATTTAGACTGAAGCTATGAATTAGTCTGATCCTGCATTGTTGACAAATTCACCTTGAACAATTTGGTTTTATATATATTCCGCATAATAAGTTATGAAAATGGCTGCTTAACCTCTAGGCCCATCAAGTTTTTGCTTTATGGTTTAAATATGCTATTTATTGTAAAGCACCTGATTCTTCATAGGATCACAGGATTGATATGGTGGAAAAGGAGACCACATGGTCTGTTGTGTCTGCACCAGCTCTCCAAATTAGCAACTTAGTTAGTTTCACTTTCCACATTTTCTCAATTGGCGTAGACCTTGTTTCTTTTAAGACAACAGCCCAATTCCCTTTGGAGTGCTTCACTTGAAGTGTTCTGGAATCTAAAGACACAAAATGTACAGGACTAATGTTAGGAGAATGGCACGAGGTAAATTTTCCTTCAGGGAGCCAGTGCCATCATGGACCAAGTAGTCTCCTTCTGAACTATAACAATTCTGTGATAAGTCAGGAGAATTTTAATAGATAATGTATTTAAATAAAACTCTTAAAACTAAAGCACAATTCTGTGGTTTTAAATTTATTTTTAGTCGTACTGCATTTTTGCATGTAAATCTCGTTCTTTGCAGTTTCTGAATGTTGACAATCTTGATTCACCATTACAGCCTCCACACTCTCAGATTTAACTGCTCTGATCTTAACACAGATTTTCTGAAAATTTAATACAAAGTTGAAAGCAATCAAAATTGTGAACCAGTTAATTGCTTATTGGAACATTGTACAGTGGAATGTATTCCACAACTCAACTCTGCCGTAATGTGTAGAGTGAGAGTCAATCTTTTGTCTGTTTGCTCAGGCAAAATTACAGTTGTCTATGAGTTAGGATGTTGTAATTTCAAGTCCCATTTCAAAGATTTAAGCACAAGAATCCGAGTTGGTGTTCTGGTGTAGTGCTGAGAAGAGCACTGCCCTGTCAGAGATGTTTGTCTTTTTGATGCAAAGTTAAACTGACGCCCTGTCTTGTTTAATGTGAGTCTAAAAAAAGTTCTGTATATCATTTGGAAGAACAGTATTTATACCATGAGCAACATTAGTAAAAGCGATTATTTGCACATTACCACTTGCTGTTTGTGAATGATTATAGTGTGTAAAGTCCTTTGTACGGCCAGCAGAAGTTACTACTGTGTTCAGGTGCTGCTGGGACTGCTTAACTGCCCAGCTGCTTTTGGGGACAGATCTTTTTACTCCTGAGGGGTGGAGTCCCCACTCTCACTTTGTCGAGGTTGCCCCCAGCATGTTATCACTGGAGGGCAGCCCTCTTTTCAAGGTAGTGGGCTCAACTTTACTACTGGGGTTGGATGTAATCAAGCAATAGATTTCCCTCTGTAAAAATCACTGTTATATTCTAATACTATTTAATCAGCTAATAAAGTGTTTTTCGATGCCTTGTGATCACGAAAGGCAATACGTAAACACAAGGTTTTTTAAAATTTTCTTACCAATTCTTTTTTTTGTACTGAAGGCATTTAGGGCTCAGTGAGAGCTAGATTTGGCCAGTCACATGAAGTACTTTGTTTTACTTACTTGTGGGTTGTGAGAGTCACTGGCTGGGCCAACATTTATTGCCTATCCCTACTTGCTATTGAGAAGGTGGTGGTGAGCTGGATTGCATCTATAATTCTGACCACATACCGGCAATTTCACTCAGAGGCAATAAAGATGGTATAGTATGTGAAATAGAAAACTTTGATTGTAAATCCCTAGATTTAGTTAGATGGATACTCCTTTGAACTGAAAGTAGAAATATATTGTTGTGCAGTGCAGAGCTATTTTGCTTTGCATTTGGATCATGCTGTACCAGGTGATGGATACAGGATAATGGAAATAGAAAAATACTTGATTCTACAACACACCTCAGTTTAATGATCAGAAAAATATTGTTCTCACTTTGAACTAATTTCTAAAACAAAAGCTTGGCAACAGATAAGACTCACCTTTTGAATATTTGCTTCATTTTTCTGATCATTAGGTCACAAGATAAATACAGGTTAGGAAGTATGTTCAGGCCATTCAGCTCATTTGTGCAGTACAAAAAATGCCCCATGTGTTGAATTCATTTATTTCTAATACAATTCATAATTTGTTAGTGTTCACTAAATTCATTCCAATCATTGATCACTCCATGTGTGTTCCCAGAGAAAATGTTAGCTGCAACATGAAGCAAGACAATCCAATTTATATTCCTGCCAAACGTTTTGTCAAATTTAGTGATATATCTGTAATGTTCCTCAAAATTAATATTGAACTATCATCAACTAATACCTGGGAGTATTAGTGGTAGTTTGAATAAACCTTCCAATAATTACTATTTTTCCTCCTTTATTTAGCTTTAGGAACACAGCGCAGGAGAAGTCCAAGCTCCGTGGCCATTAATGTGTTCGAACAGAATTTGGGAAGCCATATTCTTCAGGTAAGTGATGCAACAAATTGGGGTTACTTACTTATGTCACTGATAATGATTCATTCACTGGTTACAGATTAGTTATTTTGTTAAAACTTGTCATCACAGATTTAGATGTAATACTTTTAGTTCCCATTGACCTGGCATAGTTTGAGTATGAATTGTTTTATTCCACTGTGGATATTTCACTATACATAGTTATTGGTTTCTGGTTAGCACGGCGACAATTCGTACAGTTAGCTTTGACTTCTTTTGAGTTCTCTTGACTTTTTGTTACAACACGTCTGTCAAAAGAAACATTTTGATTATTGAAAACATTTTTGCTAATTATACAAATGCTCTGATGAAGGTTTTATCTACTGAGATTCAGCAAGCACTTCCTTCTATCAAGCACATTTAATGTAGTGAAGCGCTTAAAAATAATCAATGTAAGCATTTTTGGCAAAGTCGTTGAAGGAAATATCATCAGGAAAATACCAGGGAGGTGAGCTTTTAAACGAAAAGAGGAGATAAAGAGGGAGACATTTCATTGTATTGGGCTTAGATGGCTGAAAACATTTAACCTAACATATAGGAATCAGGAATGCACAGCAGATCAGGATTGGACAATTGTAGAGATCTGTATAAAAACAAATAAATTTAAGAACAGAAGTACGCCACTCGACTGCTTGAGCTTGCCCTGCCATTCAATAAGATAGTGGCCGATCTGAATACTTCACATTCCCACCTACTCCGATAATATTTCACCTCCAAACTTATCAAGAATGGTCTCTGCCTTAGAGACTATTCATAGACACAGCTTCCCCCACCTTTCAAGGAAAAGTCCCAAAGAACCATGATCTTCCCTAAGTAAAGAAAAAGTTCCCCTTATACGGTTTTATTTGAAAAATCTCTTTATTTTTAAATAATGGCACTAATTCTGGATCCTTCCATGAGAATAAATGTCCTTTCCATGTTCACCCTGGCAAGATCCCTCAGGATCTTCTATTTTTCAATCACGTTGCCTCTTGCTCATATAAACACCAGTCCATGCAAGCTAGCTTGTCAAAGTTTTTCTAATAGGACAATCCACCCAGACTAACTGTTCATTTGGTAAACCTTCCCAGAATGGGTTTCAATGCACTGCATTCTTTTTCAAATGAAGAGACCAATACTGTCCACTATACTCCAGATGTGGTCTCATCTATAGAAACTGAAAGAACTACAGATGCTGTAAATCAGAAACAAAAATAGAGATTGCTGGAAAAGCTTAGTGGGCCTGGCAGCATCTACAAAGAGAAATCAGTTAATATTTTGGGTCTGGTGACCCTTCCTCCAGTTCTGATTTTCTCTTCTCAGGTGCTGCCAGACCCACTGAGATTGTCCAGCAATCTATTTTTGTGGTCTCATCATTGTCCTGCTTGAAAGAAGCATGACAACCTTCCTTTTGTTTTTAATTCTCCAAGCAATAAATTATAATATTCCTACCTTTTTTAATTATTTCCTGTACCTGCATTCTATCCTTTATGCAATTCATGCACTAGAACACATGTCGTTTTTCACCCCAGAGCCCCACAAACTTCCACCATTTAGAACTCCTGAGATGCTGCTTGGCCTGCTGTGTTCATCTAGATCCACACTTTGCTATCTTGGATTCTCCAGCATCTGCAGTTCCCATTATCTCTGACACCATTTAGAAACTGTTTATTTTTTATTCTTCTTGCCAAATCTTCCCATTTTCCCACATTGTACTCCATTTGCCAGATCTTTCCCACTCAATTGCCTGGTATGTAACCCTTCATAGCCTCTTTCTGACCTTTTCACAATTTGCTTTCTTATCTATCTTGCGTCATTGGCAAATTTAGCAGGCATGCTTCTGGTCCTTTCATTCAAGTTATTTATATAAACTAGAAGATGTTGTAGCATTGTTTCCATGACTGTGTATTTCCTGTTAGTTGCTAATATTATTATTTCCATGTAATATGCTACTCATTGTACACTGAGTTTTAATTATCTGCAATAGCATTGATAACATTTTGGAAATCCAAGTACTGTACGTCCACTGATTGCTCTTTATTCACCACAATAATTATTTTGTCAAAGAACTCCAAGACAATGCATTTCTTTGTTCACAAAAACATGTTGGCTTTGCCTGGCTATCTTGAACATTTCTTTGTGCCCTGCTTTAGTGTAAGTAATAATAGCTTCTAACATCTTCTGTATTACAAATGTTAAAACTAATTGGCCAGTACTTTCTTTATTTGTCTTCCTCTCTTTTTAAACAACCAGATTGCATTCACTGTTAGTAGAAGTAGAGAATCTAGGTAAAATTGCGCACTTAAAACCAACACATCAACTATTTCAGTAAATGTTTATTTTAAGACCCTAGGATGAAATCCATCTGGACCAGGGAGTTGTCCACCAGCAGATCCAACAATTTGCCCAGTACCACTACATGGCTGATTTTAATTTTCTTGAGCTCCCCTCTTCAGAATGGAGAAATACCCATAGGGAATTGTTGAAGTGAGCCATCTAGATGCAGTTGAGGCTGGACAGGTTAATAAGGAAGAGCGGAATGGACGGTTGCAAATTCTTATTTTGATGAGGAAAGAAAGGAAGAGGCTGGAGTGGACTGTAAGCAGCAGTATGAATTCACTGCGCCAAATGGCCTGTTTTTGTGTTATTTATATATAATAGAATAGTCTTTGTTGTCACGTGTTGCCTGTTGGCATTACCTAGTTCCTCTGTACCTAAGATAATGGTACTTTAAGTGTAGTTACAGAGTAAAAAAGAAGATTCAAATGGGAACAGTTGAAAGAGCCCAGAATGATAATAAGTGATAAGTCACTTAAGTTCCAATCCGTGCCTGTCAGCCCATTGACCAGAAATTGAATTAAATAAGCCACATAAACACTGTGGCTATAAAAGTAGGTCAGAAGCAAGGAAGCTTGCAGTGGCGAACGCCCCTACTGATGCCCGAAAACGCTTCTACCATCTACAAAACAGAAGTCAAGGGTGTGGTGGAATACTCCACACTTGCCCGGATAAATGCAGCTCCAACAACACTAAAGAAGATTGTCACTATCCAGGACATAGCAACCCGCTTGATCGACAACACATTCACAAATATCACTCCTCTACCACCGACGCACAGCAGTAGCAGTTTGTGCCATCTACAAGGTGCAATGTGAAAAGTCACCAAGAGTTTTTAGGCAACACCATCCAAACCAACAACCAGCCACCTACAAGGACACAAAGCCATGTTGCCTCCACATGCCGGCCTCCATCCAGGACTCACTCCACCACTGCCCTGGGAATCAGCCCATTCGGTCCGCTGCTGGATACGACCCATTCACTCTGCCACCATTGCAAGACCTGGGCCCCTGCCTGCTCTGCCACGGTACTCAGCCCGTTCACTCCACTCTGCCGCAGGTCTTATCCCATGCTTGTTATTCCGCAGGGCTTCGCCCGTTCTGTCTGCTCCACCACAGGACTCCGACTGCGCTTGATTTGTGGCTGGACTCGGCCGGCACCTGGTCAGCAGCAAGTAAACGTATGGAGACTTGGAGTCAGGCAGTGGAAATGGTAACAGTAATGTTGCATTTTGTAATGACGTGATTGGAAACTCAATTTGTTGTGATATGAATGCTGCTTGTCCCTTTTCCGTCCAAGCCTGGTTGTTTGTTTGTTTATCATTTTATGTACAAGTTTAAGAATTCCAAAGTTAATACAAATTATGAACAGAAGAGGATCCAGTATTCGTCTTTATGGATAAACTCTTTCTGACTTCTGCCATTCTAAAATATATATTTTATTTTCACTCCATTACAGTAGGCTGGAAGTCACATGTAGGCCATATCAGATAATCATGGCAGATTTCCATTCCTAAAGTGCATGAGTGAGCCAGATAGATGCTTACAACAATGAATGCTTATTTATGCTGCCATACTGAAATTAGTTTTCAGTTCTAGACTTCTAAACTTAATTTATCGATTTTAAATTAAATCAGCTTACATGGTGACATTAAATCTGTGTCCAGGGTATTAGTGATAATGGGAACTGCAGATGCTGGAGAATCCAAGATAACAAAGTGTGGAGCTGGATGAACACAGCAGGCCAAGCAGCATCTCAAGAGCACAAAAGCTGACATTCCGGGCCTAGACCCTTCATCAGAGAGGGCCTCTCTGATGAAGGGTCTAGGCCTGAAACGTCAGCTTTTGTGCTCCTGAGATGCTGTTTGGCCTGCTGTGTTCATCCAGCTCCACACTTTGTTATCCAGGGTATTAGCCTGGGTCTCTGGCATAAAACATATTGTAATTTTATTTTATGTTCCTTGATAATTTAATTTGATAGCTCATATTCATTTTACTAATTTTTTTTACTTTTCTCTTAATTGTTTCCTGTTTTCTGTTATCATGCGCTGCTTTGTTACCTATGTACTTAAAATAAACTTTTAATTGTCCCTTTATGTTTTCATCCTTCCATGGAGTTTTGCAATTTTTTTCTTTATTCTTTCCATTTTGCAGAATTTGTTTTCCTTGCTCTCTCTGGACCCTTTTTCTTTAACTTTGTTTCATTTCTGATGTAAATCCTTATTTATCAATGTAGTTGTCCATTTTATTTTACCAAGTTATATTCTCAGCCCTTCAAAATCAGCTTTTCTCCAATCTACAATTTAGTTTTCGCCATATTAATGTTCTTCTCTATAAAGTGTAGTGCATTGTAGTAACTATGATGTCCCCCTATGTTTACTTCTGTTATCTGCTCTGGTTCGTTCTCCAATATTAGATTTAATAGCAAATCTGTTGTTGGCATTTTCACATATTGGTTTAGAAAAGAATCTTGCATTATATTCATTGCTTCACTCTTCAGTCCAATTAAATCATTATTAACATAAAATTAATATTGCAATCCCCACATTCTGTGTTTTTCTTTTAGTTCCTTCATTTCTCTGCATATTTCTTCCTCCACCTTCCTTCCTTCAGTAGATGCTCTGTACACCGTACTCGGTAGATTTTTTTTCATTCATTGAATATGGGCATTGCTGGCTGGGCTGGGATTTATTGTCCGCCTGTAGTTGCCCTTAAGAAGTTGGTAGTGAGCTACCTTCCTGAACCATTGCAGTCTCTTTTCTAAAGGAGGATCCACAATGCTGTTAGGGAGGGTGTTAGAGAATTTTGCCCCAGCAACACTGAAGGAAAAGTGATACATTTCCAAGTCAGACAGTGAATGGCTTGAAGGGCAACTTGCAGGTGGTTGTGATCCCCATCTATCTATGTCATATCATAGAATCCATACAATGTGGAAACAGGCCCTTTGGCCCAACAAGTCCACACTGACACTCAGAACATCGCACCCAGACCCATCCCCCTAATCTTCACATCCCTGGATTCTATGGATAATTTAGCAGGCCAGTCCACCCAACCTGCACATTTTTGGATTGTGGGAGGAAACCAGAGCACCCAGAGGAACCCCATGCCGACATGGGGAAAATGTGCAAACTCCACACAGACAGTCACCTGAAGATGGAATTGAACCCAGGGCCCTGGTGCTATGAGGCAGCAGTGTTATCCACTGAGCCACCGTGCCACCCCAAATGGCTGGTTGCTGGTTTGAATGGTGTTGATGGATGGTGATTTTTTCACATTGCACCTTGTAGATGGCATAAACTGTTGCTGCTGAGTGTCTCTGGTAGAGGAATGACTATTTGTGGATAGGTTGCCAGTCAAGTGGGCTGCTTTGCTGAGTGGGATAGTAACTATTTCTTCAATGTTGTTGGAGCTGCACTCACCCAGGCAATTGTGGAGTATTCTAACACACCCTTGACTTCTGCTTTGTAGATGGTAGAAGCACTTTGGGGCATCAGTAGGGGAGTTAGCTACTGTAAGCTTCCTCATTTCTGACTTGCTTTTGTAACCACAGTATTTATATGGCTCATATAGTCAATGTAACCAGTATGACAATTCTTACTGCACGCAGGTATTGAATGTTTAGTTTCCTGAAGTTTTATTGTCTGCGAATAAAGCTAAGCATGGCAATTATTAATGAGGAGCCCGCATGCTATCTCACGATGGAGAGAGGTTCACTGATAATTGAGTAGAAATAGTTGAATGTAGGATGCTAACCAAAGCAACCCCTGAATGATGCCTTGGTCCTAAGGTGACTGACCTCCCGTATAAAACAGCAATCTTCCATCTGCTAGGTTTAACTGCAGCTAGTGGAAAGCTTTTCTGCTGATTTTCATTGATTTTACTTCATGAGGGCTCCTTAATGATACAATCAGAGAAATGTTGTGTGAAAGGAAGTTATTCTCACCTCACGCCTGGAATTCAGTTTGTTTAACCATATCTGGATCAAAGCTGTAATGGGTTCCAACCCCAAGTGTTCCTGATGGAACTCAAACTGAGCTTCAATGATCATTTTTTTTGCTTCAAGTTTCCATCATTCCAGTATGTAATGACTATTGGGATCTGTCAGTGGACTGAGTATGACTTACCAAGACCAACATGATCAATGAAATTAAATTGATCAGGTCGATGTCTCTTTCAGAATTGACAAATTTTATGTCCCCTGCTCGAGGATGGAGTGGAGGATTAGGATGGTAAGGAATACAAAATGCAACAGACTGGAACTGCATTTGTGTTTCATGTCAATGAGACCACATTGTACGTTACAACTATATGATACTGAATTTGAAACAAATATCAGGAAAATTCCTGAAGAAAATAGTTCTGATTTGTTGGCAGCAAATGTTTATGAGTGAATGTTAATCCTTTTCAAAGGGGAGAGAGCTCCGAACTAGGATTATAATTTAGCGGTTCTAATTGTTATGGGGTGATGCTCAATTGATGTTAGTACTGGACAAATCAGATCCCCTACATGAACCTGACTGAATAGATCATAATTTTTAAAATCATTCTGTTACTGAAATGATTTTATACGGAAACACATGCAATATTATATTCTTTACTTTAACACAAGAACAAAACAAAAGTTTATTAACAACAGAAATTAATAAAAGCAAGAAAAAGTACTCTGTTCCCTTAAACATAGATTCAAAGATCTTTTAAGCATGCAGTAGAAATAAACCAAACACTGTTTTGTATCAGAACCAGGACTGTCTGGCATGGCTTTTAACAGCTATTGCAATTCTTAAAACATCTAGTGCTGTATTTCTAGCGTAATCTAGAAACCTTATTTCCAAGGAAAGGAGAAAGTCTTTTCTCTTCTGATAATTTGATTGTGCTGACGTTTTAAAATTTCAGATTATCTGCTGAAACTGTGAATAATTCTTTGTTAATTAGTATTATTATGGTTTTGACTTGGCTTCTTTCTATACTATCTGTTATACTATCCTCAATGCAACTTCAAAACTTCACTTCTTTTACACGAACTCTGGTCTGGTATTAATAGTAACATTATTCTATGATGATTTCATTACTTAAAACTCATTTTCTTAGGAATACTGCTTAACATACTTTATTCTGTGAAAAAGCATTCTCGGCACTTCAGAGCTTTGTACATGCTTCTCTTTCGAACAACATCCTAACACAGACTAAAAATGAACATCAGAGTTTGGCAAGTTCTCCCTGCTAAGCATTCTTGGTATTAGAAACTCTGCATAACTTCTTCTCGCTAATTGGTAACCGCAAACACACAAAGCCTTTACGTTTAATCTAGAATTCCAAGAAATCAACCCCACAGTAAACAACATTAAAACAAATGTATATAAATCTCATTGTTTCATCACACAAGATAGAATTCACAGACTAAAATAAATTTTCTTAGTTGGCAAAGCAGATTGTTTACTTTTCTCCTGATTGATAAATCATAATAAATAATTACATATAATACAATGTTCATCATGTAAGTTATTGCCCTCTAGATTCTTCAATATTATGAATTTGTGCTCTGATACACCAAGCACAAGCAAATGGACTATTTTGTTTGTTAATCTACTGACAGTTAAGCCAGTTGAAGAGCTGAATCAATGCATTTCCTGTATGTATGACAGTGTAGTATGCTGTTTTGTTGAATCTGAGTGCAAGAATATTGGTGAGAGCTATAAATGGTGTACATATCAATTATTCAACCTCAGACTTATTTTAATGTTCATTGTACTACTGATCAGATATTTAAATGACGCAGATCTTATTCATAACTATATTTATTCATTTAATAGATTGCAAATCACTGAACATTTTACTAAAATTCTCTTGTCGGGTATAGGCATTGTTGGCTGGGCCAGCACTTATTGTCTGTCCCTAGTTATACTTGAGAAGATTATGGTGACCTGTCTTCTTGAACCGCTGCAAACCATGTTCTATTGGTGGCAGAGTAGTTGGTAGGTACGTGGCAAAGTAGCACAAAATTAACTCAGAGTCTTGCATCAAATACAACAATTTTATTTGTGTTTCATTGCAGAAAAATGTTGTCCATATTTTAAGGCTCAACAAATTTTGTCATGAAATGTATTTGTAGCATAGAATAATTGCATGGTTAGAGCATTGTTACAAGGGCCTTTCAACCCTTGTATCAGTACCAGCTTTGTATTGCCTTTCTCACGGGGAATTAGATACAGGCTATAAATACTGGATTCCTTTGCATTGTCTGCAACCCGTGTATGAATACATTTTACAAAAGGATCCAGATAATTTGAATAAAGATTAATGCAGAGAAGCATAAGGTAATACATTTTGGTAGATGAAATGTGGAAAGAAAATACGAGCTCAATGGTACAGTTTTGAGGGGAATACAGGGGCAGAGGGACCTTGGGGTACCAGCACATAATTTTCTGAAGGTGGCCAGATAAGTTGAAACAGTTGCTGAGAATGCTTATAGAATACCCAGGTTTATAAGTAGAAACCTACAGTATAAAGCAAGGAAATGATGCTACACCTCAACAAACCTTTGATCAGACCACGTTTGGAATATTATATTCAGTTTCAGGCATCTTATTTAAGGATGAATGTTTAAAGCCCTGGGGACAACACAAAGGAGATTTACTGGAATGATACCAAGAATGATATATTTTAGATAGAAGGAAAGATGAGAGAAACTGTGCTTATTCTCCATGGAGCACAGAAGATTAAGAGGTGACTTTATCGCCGTGTCCAAAATTATGAACAATTTTGCCAGGTAAAGAGGGATATTCTGCTTCCATTAGTTGGCATATCATTAACTAGGGGGTCACAATTTCACGATTGACAGCAAGAGAACTAGGAATGAGTTGAGAAATTTCTTTATTCAGAGAGCTGTTAGGACTTGCACTGCCTTGGAGAGTGGTAGAGGCAGATTCCATAACCGGTTTCAAAAGAAGCCAATATATTTTTGAAAGTGATGAACTTAGGGTTCTACAATATAGGGCTGAGTAGCTCTTTCTGGGACCAGTACAGATATCCTTCCGTACTGTAAAATTCTGTGATTCAAATGAATAACCTTTTGAAGCCATGATTTGAATTTACTTCTACCACAATCTCTGGCACTGCATTCCAGATCCTAATTATTCACCCCCAATATCATCTTTTACTTTCTTCTACAATTCATTTGCAGCATTTTGCTTAAAATTACACTATCAATTATACATTCCAATTCTTGCTTATGTTCTTTACAGCTTTTTATTCTTGTTTTTGGATGTGCATGTCAGGCATGGGTATACAGATGGTAGCAGTCATTTCTTTTAGTCCAAGTGGTCATTCTGAACATAAACTTGGATAGTGACGAATGATGAGCTATCATGGGGATCACCAGATACAAGCTTATTTCCCCTCACCAATTCTGCAATTACTGATTAGCAGTCAGAAATAAGCATGAGAAAATGTTTAACTTTCCCTAACTGGAGACATTGTAAAATATGCTGCTTTTAAAGTTTAGGACACTATATGCTGTTTTGTTGTGAAAATGCACTTTTTTTATAAAAGAAATTTGTCTGCATTCACAGGTACTGTGCAGTCTTTGCATATAAATCAATGCAAACATTAGAATTTGTCATTCCCTGCAGTTGCAAAAGCAGAGGCATTTCTTACTTAGCAGGACACTATTTATATTCATTGAGGCAACAAGATGGCCTGCTCTTTGGCAAAAACACCTTAGACAGTGGTCTTACCCTACTGTGCCTTTGTAGCAACTGCCCCAAGCTTTTGTTTGCCTCTACATACATAATCCTAAACCTTGGAATGGGTCAGCCTGTAACACTCGGTCTGGGCCAACTCTTTAGACTGGAAGACCAAAAAGTTTTGGGCAGACCAAAAAGTGTCTCTCATCAAGTTAATGGTGCTTTAGGAACAGCTGCTCTTCATCTCTGTGTGCAACTTGCGGAACAGCCTGTAGAGCACAGACTCCTACATCACTGAGCAGCTCGGAACAAACTTTGACAAAAACCATTGCATTTCTCCAGATTTCCTTTGCAAAGACACATTCCAGAAGGAGATGTGTGACAGTCTCTTTGTCATTGCAGCCACTTCGAGGGCAGTGCACATTGGCACACAGAGACTGGGCGTGCATGAAGGATCGGACAACAGTGCCCTGCTCTGCACAACCAAGCTATGTCTGGGTGCTTGTTGAAAAGTTTCGGTGATGAGGTATTCTGCTAAATGACTTTGCTGATCCGCTCAGGGAACCACGCAACAGGATCCACCCTCTCCTTTTTCTGCAGGGTCTGAAGGACACTGCATGCTGACCACTTCCTGATGGATTTGTGGTCGAAGGTGCTTCAGTTTTCAATTTTTGTTTTTGACGAAGGACAGGAGATTTGGAGCGTTCCAACATCTTGGAGCATTCTGCAGCAACAAATCCACACCAGTCCTGGGGACAGGCAGAACCTTAGTACATAGTACACTTGGTGTTGCACATTGAGGATCTGTGATACAACCACACACAAAGGTGGCTGTCATATTGAGGGCAACATTTGGCCTGTCTTTCCCTCCCTTTATCCAGACCTTTATACGTAGGGTCCCAGCAGACATGGTCCATCTTTGACCTCCAGATGAAGCGGAAGATGGACGGTGTGAGTGACTGCAAAAGCACAGGTTTAGGGAATGAGCCAGACCTACAACAACACCAACATAACTGGTAATCAGGTGTGAGGTTTTACCCACAGTGGAAAGGGAGCATTGCTCCCAGATTCTGCCACATTTTGGCAATATGTTCCTCCCAACTTTTTGCATTTTCCCTGGCCCTCTGAACTGTATAGCTAGCATTCTTCAGATGGTCTGAGATGACGGTGTTAGGGATAAAGAATTGGTCAGCCCAGTTCCTAAAGGACATTGCCTCACTCTTGCATTGATCTACCTTGGTTCCAATGGACAGTTCGAACTGGACACAGATGCTCATGAGTCTGCACACTGAAAGCAGATCCAAGCGCAAAATGGCAATATCGTCCATACACTGGAAGGACTGCCTGGACTAGTCAGCCCTCTCAGGCTCGCATACTTCCTTTTGAACTCAGCAAAAGGTCCTATTCAGTACACAAACAAGACAGCTGAGATTGGGCAACTTTGCCCATCTCCAGATTTGTATGTTTTTTCAACAGCTCTCTATCTTCTCTGCCACTTTCACTGGCTTATATACACATGCAGGCAGGGCTCTCTGCCCCTGCACACCTTTAAAATATACTGTCTCTCCATTTATGTTGTACCAAAGTGCATTGCCTCCCACTTCTCTGCATTGAAATTCATTTGCCATCTATCCGCCCAGTCCATGAACACATTTGTTCCCTTTTGATGTTCTAAAAGATTATGCCTCCCTAGAGTGTTTGTGTTGGCTCTCAATGTATTATGTACTTACCAATGAAGTTATTGATAAGGGGCTTTTTACAGTACTTAATGCCATATACAGTGTTTAGGAGAGCAAATAACTAATTTCTGTATTCTTTGAAGGATTATCCTTAAAGCGTTATCACTGAAGGATTTAACTTCATCTGTTTTACGTGCCCTGTACTGTCTAGGAATGTGTAGGATAAGTGGATTAGCCATGAGAAATACAGGGTTCTGGGGATAGGGCCTGAGTGGGATGATCCTCGGAGGGTTGGTGCAGACCAGATGGGCTAAATGGCCTCTTGCCACACTACAGGGCTTCTATGATTCTATGTACACTTGCACTGTTAAAATGTCTGCTGTCGTATAACTTGTGCTGCTGTATCAGGCTAACTCACGTTTATATGAGGGGTGAGCAACTTTAACAAACATGCCAAGGAAGAATCAAGGTGCAATCACCAAGCATTGCTTATCTCTCACAAGCAACTGACTTCTTGAATATAGATATTCTCTGTTTTGGCTGTAGCCCTTAATATTAAGGTTCAAGGATTGCAGACGTCTATGTACTTTACAACTGAGGCTGAAGGAAGTTACTAGGGCCTGGCCTGAACAAATTATTGCACATGTCTATCCACCTTGTGAGTGACTGTACAGAAACGGACATTATTCACACATCTTTGCGAGGAGCTTTACAAAACAGTACACTTCCATTCAAGGCAGGGAGATGTGCAATGGAAAATTTAAATATCCAGTCTCCCTCACAGCTCATTGGTCTGCTGAGAACAGCTGCATGAAGTGCTGCCTCTTGCAGGGTTAACGTTGCCTTATTGGATTCTCGGGCATTTCAGGGCAACTTAGCAGTCTACATGCAGTCTGAATAATTGAAGAGCAACTGATGATTGAACTTTTAAAAGGAGATTCCATTTTTGACAGACTTTACTACATAGCACTCAGTTATGATATGCTGACTGAAGTTTTCAGAGCTTCCTCCATAAACTTAGTTAATGCGTTAATTCACTAACTGCTACTTTTTACCTAATGACCAGTAGGAAATATACTGTGTAAATACTTCAAGTAGGTTCACTCAAAGAAATCAAATTTACCATCAAATGGATCGCAAGAAGGAGAATGTCCTATGACCAAATTCCAAAATTCATCAACTGAAAAGACTTACAACCCATTAATGTTCAAATTAAATGTGACCATCGTTGTCAAATGTTGGATGTCTATGCCAGCTGTCCTGGGAATTTGAAAAACTTGGTAACCCACAGGTTCCTGTCTCCTTTCAAGGTCCTTGGGCCATAAGGGGATGGCTGCTGTGAGACAAGGGTGCCCCTCCAAACACGTCCCGTAGTACCATTACAAAATACACAGACTGATGAAGACGGTGCAATACATGTTTCCATCTGGGTCACAGTGGAACACACCATAGGCCCAATTAAAATGAGGTTTTGACACCTGGGCCACAGTAATGGAGCAATCTAATTCTATCCAGATTGTCTTTCTAGCTAACATGCTCCAACACAGGCAATATCCTAGTGAATATTCCCTGCACCTCCTCCAGCATAGCTTCTTCCTACCGGTAGCATGGTGACCAGAACTGCACACAGCTCTCCAGTTGTGGCCTAACCAACAGCTCCAACATAATCTCTCTGTCCTTACATTTATCAGTTGTGGCACAGATTATAAGTATCCTGCATGCTGTCTCAATCACCCTATTAACTTGTTCTTCCACTTTCAGGGATCTGTTTCTCTGACCTTTCTTACCATCATTGAGTATTCCCTCATCTCGTTACTGCTTCCAAAGTGCATGATTTCACACATATCAGGGTTAAAACCTATCTGCCACTGATGCACCCATCTCACCAGCCCATCTAGATTTTCCTGTAACCTAAGACCTTCTTCCTTACTCATAACCACATGACAAATTTTCATAAACTTGCTTCTTATCCCCATATTCTAATTGATACCATTTTTGTATAATGAACAATAAAGGATCCAACTGTTGTACACAACTGGGCACCAACTTCCAATCACACAAAAAGGCTATCATCTGTCTCCTTCCCCTAAGCCAATTTTGGATCCAACTTGCCACATTGCTCTGGATCCCATGCGCTTTTACTTACTTTAGCAGTCTCCCACGAGATACCTTGTCAAAGGCTTTACTAAAGTCCATTTAAACTACATCAACTGCACTATGGTCATCTACACACCTGGTTACCTCCTCAAAAATTTCAGTTAAATTTGTATGAAATGACCTCTCTCTGACAAAGCCATGCTGACTATTCCCATCTTCAATTGCCCTCCAATCCTCTGGCACCTCTCCTGTGGTCAGAGAGGAATTCAAAATTTGGAGTAGTTCCTTAGTAATTTCTTCCATTGTCTCCGTAGCTGTCTGTGGCACAACTCATCCAGGTTTGGGGGCATCGGTTCACTTTCAAACTGGCCAAAATTTCCAATACCTTCTTACTTGCGATGTTAATCTGTTCAAGACCCTCACAGTACCTCTTCTCAGATTCTGTACCGACACCCTGTTCCTCATGAGTAAAGACAGAAGTAAATATTCCCTTATCACCCTACCGATATCCTCGGTTCCGCACATTTGGTGATTAATGGGCCCTCCTTTTTCTGAATAAGGGTCACTAGACTCAAAACATTCCTTCCTCTTTCTCTCCACCGATTCTGCCAGCCTTAAGTTTTCCTAGCAATTTCTGTTTTTGGTTCAGATTTCCAGCAACTGCCATTTAAACTTTTTTATGCTTTGATGGTCCTAATTCATGGATATGGAAGTTGAAATCCCCTAATCTAAACACCCCTATATTATTTTTACACACCTCAGTAAATTTCAGAGTTGTTCAGCTGTACAGCATGGAAACAGTTCCTTCAGTCCAACACATCAATGCTGACGAGATATCCTAAATTAATCTAACCCCATTTGCCAGCATTTGGTCCATATACCTCTAAATCCTTCCTATTCATGTACCCATCCAGATGCCTTTTCAATGTTGTAATTGTACCAGCCTCCACCACTTCTGGCAGCTCATTCCGCACATGCGCCACCCTCTGTGTGAATAAGTTCCCTGTTAGGTCCCTTTTAAGTCTTTCCCCTCTCTCCTTAAAGCTTTGCCCTCTTGTTTTGGACTTCCCCACCTGGGGAAAAGATCTTGGCTATTCACCTTATCCATGCCCCTAATGATTTTATAAGGCTCTGTCAGATCACCACTCAGCCTCCAACACTTTAGGGAAAATAGCACCAGCCTATTCAGCCTCTCCATAAAGCTCAAACCCTTCAACCCTGGTAACATCCGAGTAAATCTTTTATGAACCCTTTGAAGTTTTATGACATCCTTTCTATAGCATATATTTGCTCCTCTATTGCCTGCCGATAGTGTCCCCTTTTTTTTTACTTCTAAGCATTAAACACAAAGCATCCCAAGATATCATCCCTCCTTACTGCAGTAACTGACTCCCTAATTAATAGTGTGACACCACCTCCCCTTTTACAGCTTCCCCTGTCCTGCGTGAAGATCCTGTGTCCAAAATGCTGCATTACCAATCCTGCTCTCCTCCAACCACATCTCTCTGATGATAACAATATCACTGTTCCATGTGCCAATCCATGCAGTTAACTCAACATTCATACTTATAATACTTGTAACATCCAAGTGTAGCCATCCAGCCACAACTTTCTTCTTTCAAGCACAACATGGCTGAACTGCCTCTGTCTTGCTTCCTTTGCTAAAGTGTGCTGATGCCACACAGGACCCCAGTTCTTCATTAAAATGATTGGCTGACATAAAATTTCAAGGCAGCTGTGATGTAGACATCCAGTCCATCTGAGTGCAGGTCCTGCTCCAGTGACGACACAGGTCAGGGTAGATGGGCCAGGTTGTCATTAAATAGCACCTGCACTGTTTACTGAACAGTTTAAGAAAATAACAGTGGGGCCTGTAGATGTGGGACCCCTACATACTTTTCCACTTCCTTGATGGTTCTTCACTTGTACTTTTCCATCTGAAGGCAGCAAATACTGAAGGTTTCTGGGTTTGCTGATGAAGTCATAATTGCTGTCTCTTTCAATGTTATTTTCCGAGTTGCATAGAACATAGAACATCACAGCACAGTACAGGCCCTTCGGCCCTCGATGTTGTGCCGACCTGTCATACCGATCTGAAGCCCATCTAACCTACACTATTCCATGTACGCCCATATGCTTATCCAATGACGACTTAAATGTACCTAAAGTTGGCGAATCTACTACAGTTGCAGGAAAAGCGTTCCATTCATTTACTACTCTCTGCACCAAGGTTATGATTATTGGGGGGATTATTTCCATGTAAAACCTATGAGCCGTTAATCTGTGGACTACTAGGAAAATAATATAATTTTGTTCAAGGAACTTATGAGCCCCCACATTCATTGCATCAAACCTCAGGTTATGCTTTGCACAGTGTGACATACAGGCTTTGCAAGGAGATCGAAATCATGCCTCCATAAAGAGAAAATCTATGTGATCTTATCCAGTCAAACATTGCACAGCCAAAAGTTTTGAGCTGTATTGGAAATATAATTCTGCCAGTAATCTGTCTTGATAGCCTCCTGCAATGATAAAGCTCACTTCCATATCATAGACCATGCTGTGCTTACTTATGATGTGGAGGTGCCGGTGTTGGACGGAGGTGGACAAAGTCAGAAATCACATGACACCAAGTTATAGTCCAATAAGTTTATTTGAAATCACAAGCTTTCAGAGCTGTGCTCCTTCGGGTGAAGTTTATTGTGTGACTTCTGACTTTACTTACTTCTGGTTCGGTGTGCAAATGTGGCAAGTGCGAAGGATTGCCCTGAAGATCTTGCTATAGAATGGGCTCATAAAATGGGAATTTCAAACTTTGCTTTTACATGCCTGGTGACAAGTTCAGTCATTTAGCTAACATGACAATTAGGCAATTGATGTGCACAATGTGGTATGATTATTTGAGACCATAATTTTTCATTTATTATAATGCATTCTTGAAGTATGAATATGTTGATGAACTTCAAATTGAAGTCAGGTGGGTGGCATTTCTGAATCAGTAGAGGCATGTTTATTGCAATTGCCTTGAGATGGTGTCCATTCTCTCACCTTAAAAAAAGCAAACAGTACCCTATTCTATCCAGTCCACACGTGATGCCGTCATTTTGTGTAGCTATTGCACAGTTGAGTTTCGATCAAGCATAACGTTGTTCCAACTTTGTTTTAGTGTGCTTGCAAATAAGTTATGCCTGTGGTGCACAAATTTCCCCCTTCTTTCATGTTCCCTTGCCTGTTGCTGTCCATGTGATGCCAATGATCTTTCAGTTTTCCCTGTTTCCATTTTGTCCCTTAGTACAAATATTAATATTATTTCTTTGGTAGACAAGGATCAGAGAGGTTGGTAGCCATGGAGCATGCAGGGACATTGTTCTGAAGAAAAATTTGCATGATGATGGGAAAAGCATTTGGCAAGCTGCAGCCACCAGGTACCCACTCTGATTCATGTCTACAGTTTATGCCATCTATTTTTTTCTTTCTGAAGGAGAATAAAATTGGAAGTAATATATGAATAAGGTGAGTCAGGGCTTTAATGAGATACAGATGAATGGAATAAAGATTCCCGCACAATGGTGAGATTTGTGAATTTAAGGCTTGATGATTTTGAGAAACTTTTTCTCAATATCAAGAATCTGATGTCTTTTTTTAGTTCTTTGTGTTTTTCCATCTTTATTGTCACACCAGGAATAGCAAAATTCTACCCATGATTCCTGGTCCCATTGTGAATCCACCACCCAGCCTGCCTTATCTCCACCAAACCTTAACACAAACAGATCTGCAATGCATAATCAAAAGCATTAAATAGAAATGTGGCAATGTAACACAGTGTTAAACAGATAAGTGCAACTGCAAGTGTAGTAGAGGACTCGTAATTCAGAGATTCAGGTGGTGTTCTGGGCACTCAGGTTTGAATGCCACCACTGCATTCGGTGGAACTTGAATTAAGTAAATACCTGGAATTAAAATTTTAATAACTTTATTGGAAAAACTCGATTGGTTTTGTTCCTGAACTCAGTATAGCCTTGGTCAAACATTGCATAAGAGCTGGATTATGGATGTGAGGGGTGAAATGAATTCCCTTGATATTAAGGTCACATTTGAACCAGTGTGGCATCAAGGAGCCTAAGCAAATACTGGAGTGAATGGAAATCCAGAGAAAATTCTCCACTGATTCAAGTCATACCTGGCACAAAGAAAGATGCCTATGATTGTTTGAGTTCAGTCATCCAATCTCCAGGACATCTCTACAGGAGTTCCCAAGGGTGAAGTTCTTGGCCTAAGAATCTTCGGTTGTTTCATAAATGACCTCTTCCCCAATATAAGATCAGAAGTGGGGACATTTTCTTATGATCATACCATGTTCAGTTCCCTTGTGACACCTCAGATATGGAAACAATCCATGCCCAAATACAACAAAATGTAGACAATACCCAACCTTGGCTGAAAAGCAACAAGTAGTATTTGCACCACCGAAATACAAGGAAATAACCACCCCAACAAAAAAGAAGCTAACCAATATCCCTTGACATTCAATGTTATTACTATCGTTGAATCTCCTGCTATCAATACCCTGGAAGTGACCATTGATCAGAAATTGAACTGTGAAAGCCACATAAATACAGTGGTTTGAAGTACTGGTCAAAGGCAAGGAATCCTGCAGCTAGTAAAGCACTTGCTGACTCCTAAAGACCTGTCCACAGTATACAAGGCACAAGCCAGGAATGTGATGGGATACTCTCCACTTGCCTGGATAAGTGCACCAGCACACATGAAGCCTGATACTGACCAGGACAAGGCAGCCTGCTTGATTGGCACCACATCCACAAACAGCCAGCCTCTCCATCTTAGCTGTTCAGTTACATCAGTGTGTATTGTCTACAAGATGCACTGCAGAAATTCATCAAGGCCACACAGACAGCATCTTCTGTACCCACACCATTTCTACCTTCTAAGCCAAGGGCAACTGACAATAGAAACACAACCATCTACAAGTTCCCTTCAAAGCCAATGCTATCCCGTCTGTGAAATATATCACCATTCTTTCTGTGTTGGGTCAATTTGTACCTTTTTTTTCTTGTTCTTTCATAAACCATCTACACTTCTTTGCTAACCAAGAGCTGGAGAGAACCCAGTGGTACTTCATTGAGACGCTAACAAGCAAACATACGGTTTTCCTCATTTTTACAGCCTGAGTGTACATGCCTATGGTGAGGACCGGGAAGCAATCTGTTCCAAATGTGTCTTATGATTCTCAAGTGGCCAATCTTTTCGTGGATACAGACATCGGTGTGAAAGCTTGAGATGTCATGGCACTCATGCTAGGGATCAACTCCTTCAATCCTCCTCCCAGTGTTCATAGATAATTGGAATTGCTGACAGACTTCACATAGTTTCTGCTTCTGATCTAGTGTCATGCTTCTGATCATCAGTTGCTGAAGCTCAGCATCTATGCCCAAGTAACCAGAACTTGGATAGTCCAGTAACCTCTCACTCTCCATTGCCCTTATCTCCACCATATACTCAACTGATGCTTCAACATAGGACAGCCCAACCAAATTCCTTGACAACTTTACCTCGGTACATTTCTCTAAGCTGGTGGAGGGTGCATCCTCGGGGAAATGCTGTACTCTGAGGAGTCTTTGCCCTTCTCTGGTGCCCTCTCCTGAGACATTCCCATTGGACTCTTTGGAAATTAAAGGCATAACCCAGAACCGAAAAGGTGAATAGGTGTTACTATCCACAGGTACGTCAGAAATGCAGTGCAGGTTTTCCAGATTGTGACTACATCTATGAATTTTGTATTAAAAAAAAATGAAAGAGCTGTGGATACTGTAAATCAGGAACAAAAACAAAGTTGCTGGAAAAGTTCAACAGGTCTGGCAGCATCTGTGAAGGAAAAAAAAACAGCTAATGTTTCAGGACCGGTGATCTTTCCTCAGAAATTCCTCTGTTCTGAGGAATGGTCACCAGACCGAAAACATTAACTCTGTTTTTTCCTCCACAGATACTGCCAAAACTGCTGAGCTTTTCCATCAACTTTGTTTCTGTGAAGTTTATGGCTGTCTTTTCACTTCTACAATGATTCATTTCTGACCCTTTTCAGGATTCCTTTACGTAGTTGGTCCGAATGAGATTGATACAGGGTGTCACTATTGTTGGCCTCCTCACTGTAAACCGATCTAATTGTTAATATCAGCCCTTTAGGTAGTGTATAAACTGACAGAATGTGGTGAGAACTTCTGAATTTAGATTTTACAAAAACTTGTTATTTTCTATTTTATCTTCAAACTTGCTTTTTTTTATTGTCTCCATACATACACACAGTCTGACCTCCGAAATCGGGCTGATATATTTATTTTCTGTTACATTTTGCTTTGCCATTTCAATTGCTTTGATGACATAGTTTGTTTCCTGAACTATTTGTTTGTTCATCTCAGAATTTTTGATTATATCTTTTCTTCAAATGGAACATTACAATAGCAGAAATAATAAGACAATTAGTCAGTGTTATCTCTCTGTCATGATCCTGCCCCAAACTGAAATGATTGAAGATTAACTACCCTACCATTGCAGCTGATGACAAGGAAACAAGGCTTCTGCTACTGTTCCTACTTGTCTGAATAACCAGCAGTACAGATGTCATTATAATTCCTGGGAAATGATTGAAGGCCCTTGATGTACCACTTAGAGGTGAGAAAACCCAAGAATGAAGACTATGATTCCTCTTCATTCTTCCATATTGTATTCTCCATGGATTGTGTTCTCTTTAAATTTCCCAATCATTGAAAGATCCGTGTATTTTGTGGCCTTTTCAAAAGGTGGTATCATATACAGTACTGCATTTCAAAAATGTCACATTCCAGTTCTATTAATTACAATTTTGAGACAGTAAATGGATTTTGTAGCAGATGGTCATGGTTGACAGCAGGTCAAATTGTTGACAAGTTGTGAAGAATCATAATTAACATTAGAACATTCTTGAAGATTGCTGAAACATTGCCTTTGAAGGAAGGGGCTTGTTCTCAGCGAACAATCCCCATTAATCTTCATTTTAATGGATTACAAAAGTTTCAGAGATGACATTTAAAAGTGTTTGGTCTGATGTGATTAATGTAGCTGAAATGAGCCAACAATGGATGCAAAACAATGATTATTTTTTGAGATTGCTGGTTAATCTCAGAGAATGGCTTTTAAATACTTATTTCATTTGTTATGGTCACGGTGAGTATGGATTATTGGATTTTAACTACTTTCATCTGATTTTTTTTCTCTTAAGCCTTCTATGGACAAAAATGTTTTAGAAGCAGGAGGAAACATGAAACTAAAATAACTGCATTGGTTATCTGAACATAGATTGAGGCAAATTTTTTGAAACCCATGTAGAATAAATCAAGCTGTCTATACTGAAATTATCATTTTTAACTAAAGACTTCAAAACCAGATAGGCGAGTGAGCATTAAGAAATTTACATCTCCTGTGTATGATAATTTCACATACTTGGTGGTGAATGGGTCACCTTTATGACATGCATTTAATTTTATTCTGGAGGTTGCACTTTTCATGGTTTTGTCCTGGCTAACATTGGGTACCACAAATAGGCCATCAAATTGTGTTGAGTCTGAGCTCAATGCACATTTCTTCCTAAATGATTTTGTTTTAACAAAATAATGTTGGATGCTGTTTATTTGCCTTTACTTCTCCAACAATTCCTACACATTGATGTAATATAATTAATATAACAGAATATTTGTATTTTTAAACAAATTTTATTCCTTTCAATTCAATTCAGTTGAAGGTCAGTTCAGGTGACTTAATTGCTTCATTTCGCAGATATTCCATGAAGTGCATGACTTTAAAACTGTATAATTCTACTTCTTGAAGCAGCTAAAGCAAAATGAAAGTAAATTTTCTGTTCATATCATGTGCATCGTGTATGGATGTGATCATTCTCCAATAAGCAAATACACTCGCAATACTAAACTTGTATCATTAGTTAGAAGTACAATAATTTCCAGAAACCACAGATTTTCAGCCATATACTTGCATTTGTAGGAGGGAAATTTGATTTGCTCTGACTTTTTGTGACCAGGTAAGGTAACTGACTGGCTGTAAGAACTCCGAATGCTTCAAGACTTTGGTAATGAAGTGGCTTTTGTGGCAACAGTAGCTCTGGGACCAGACACATGCTTTCAACCATATGTGACTTCTTTTCTTATACCCCAATTTCATGGACAATAGAATGTTGCATATGTTGGAAGCAAGCAGATGGGGCAGGCCATGACGTCTGGACTGCTGACGTATTACATAAGCTGCTATTTTGGACAATGTTTTCTCAGTTAATGTGCTCTCTTAAACACACCCAAGTCAGTATTCATCATCTGCAAGAGGAATTCTTTTTGACTTTCTTTAAATGGTCGTGTTAATAGGTGTACTGAGTTATTGGAGGAGCTCTGCATGATTTTTGATTGAAAGTAATGCTGCATCTTGATAGGGAAGTCAGAGGAGTTGGTGTGTGTGTTGGAAAAAGGCTGCTTCAATAATGAAGCCCATATTAACAGGCTTAAAACATCTTAAAACACCTTTTGCAATGCAGGATGATTTTCACAGGCAGTAATGAGGGGACTTTGTTTGCAGAAGGAGGAGAAAGAGATTTTTCAACAGGTAGCTGCATCCACCAAGGGTCCTCAGGGAGCACTGTCTCCAAATCCACCTCAGCTGGGAGCTGTGATAAAGATTGCTGTATTTCATCTTGGAGACAGTGTTCGATGTATCCCACTGCTATAACAAAATCTACAACCACACAGAAGCATGAAGACAAGACTGCCAAAGTTGCTCAGTTTCCATACCAGTGACTCCTTTTAGGCATGAGGAGATAACATTAGCAACATCTCCAGACCCTACTGATTTAAATAAGCTGTCTGTGAACAAGTTCTGATAGTCCAACTCCCAAAATGTATCAGCCAGAATTTTCTGGGCCCTTGAGGACAGGACAAGAGGAAATGTGCCAAAATTGCATGGCAAGACTTTAGGGCAGGTGTCTGATGTCCTCCCACTTCTATATCATTTTGCCAGCTACTAGCAAACTAGTAGATCAGCCACCTGCACAGAGCCAGTTCCTGCTTCCATAACATTTTTGCATGTCAAGATTAGCTCACCATCATAGTGCATGCCCACCAAGTGAAACCTGACAGCCTTTATTGGGTTCCATGGAAGGCTTTCCTTGTTGGACACGCCTCTGATCACATTGGAACTGGCTGGTGACAATGAGCACCTCCACTGCCATGGTGCCATTGGTAAACATCAAAACCTACCTACCCTACCCATTCTGTTCCAACTTTAGAGCTTGCTTATGCACAAGCATAAGGAGGCTTGGAGACCACTTTGTGGTACACCTACGCTTGATACGTGACAAATGACTACATCCCCCAGTCACAAACCACTTCAACTCCCCCTCCCACTCCTTGGACGACATGTCCACCCTGGGCCTCCTGCAGTGCCACAATGATGCTACTCGAAGGTTGCAGGAACAGCACCCCATGTTTCGCTTGGGAACCCTGCAATCCAATGGTATCATTTGTGGACTTCTCAAGCTTCAAAATCTCCCAACCCTCGACCGTATCCCAAAACCAAACCAGCTTGTCCCTGCCTCCCTAACCTGCCCGCCCTTTCTCCTACCTTTCCACTACTCAATCCTCCCCCCCACCTCCTTGACCTGTCCGTCTTTCCTGGACTGACTAACCCCCACCCTAATTCTCCACCAACACTCACCTTTACTGGCTCCATCCCCGCCTCCTTGACCTGTCCATCTCCTCTCCACCTATCTGCTCCTTTATCTTCCAACTGCCTCCCCTATTTATTTTAGAATCCCCTTCCCCTCCCCCATTTCTGAAGAAGGATCCAGACCCGAAACGTCAGCTTTCCTGCTCCTCTAATGCTGCTTGGCCTGCTGTGTTCATCCTGCTCTACACCTTGTTATCTCCATCTGATTATTCTAATTCTATTTTCTGGCAATTGGTTTTATATTCTGTGGCATAATAAGTGTACATCTAAAATTGTTGATTTGATATGACCTTAAGTTCACTTTCCTGCCTATCTGCCATAACACTTGCATTCCCTGTCAATTTAACATCTGTCGGTGCTGTGAATTTATTCAATGACCCACCCTCTGGTCATCCTTAGAGGAAACATTCTTTATCCCTTTCACCTTTCCTAGGTTACCTCAAGCAAAAATACCTTCTCACCATTTATCCTGTCAAGTGACCTCACAATCTTGTTTTAATGGATCACCTATCGCTTTTCTAAATTCCAATAAGTATAAACCCAAGCTGCTGAATCATTCCTCCTAGAAATCAGCCTGGCGAGTCTTCTGTTGGCTGCGTCAAATGCAATTATGCACCACCTTAATAGTGCACAAAATAGCAACAATAAGAAGAAAAATAAGGTTATTGTATTAGGGGATTTCAATTCTGGGCGATGCAGTGAGGTAGGTTTTCTAGGTGGTAGTTGAGGGGTAGTGGATTTTAGTGATAGCTATCATAACGTAGTACGATTTGCCTTTGTTATGGAAAAGGAACAAATTGGTAAAGGAAAAACGTTTTAGATTGGGGAAGGCAGAATTTATTAAACGAAGGCAGAATCTAGCCAAAGTAAACTGGGGACAATTTCTTGAGGGAAAATCTACAGCAGAACAGTGGGAAGAAGTGGGATTGACATTCAAAAAGGAAATGTTACATTTTGCCAGTCTCTGTGGCTCAAATATTTTCTTAGTGCGCAGGGTTTTTAATGCTTTGTTACAGGTTGGCAGCATCTATAGCCAGGATGGCTTTTAGGCACTCAGGGAGGTACAGGTATCTTGTCAGGATGGGGAGCACTAAGCAATTAATTGATCAGTCAGACAGGGGTTGGATATATCACTGTGCAGTATTACGCTAAGGCAACATCACATCTGCAGCATTGTGCCAGCAGTTTACTTGGCAAACACAGTGCATGTGGTTCAAATACATGGTTATATCTGTAAGTCAAATAGGATCAGTCTTATTGTGGTGATGGGGAGCTACAGACAGCCTGGCTGTACTGCCTCAATTAGTCCAGTAGATTGTCCGATTCCAGAGCAGGTGATGGTCCATAGTCAATTGATTTCATGATCCTACCAGAGTATATGGACCCATGACTTTGCAATCCAGAGGCTGTGCCACAATAAGTCCTGCAAGTCGATTGGAGTCAGCCTGATGATTACAGGCAGGTCTATTGGGGTGCTGTGGAGATATCAGTCTGTGGGTGAGCCATTATGTTTTGGAGTAGTCCTGCCAAATCAGTCCAGGATGGACCAAGGTCAATCCAGTGGGTTTGTTCAATGACATGGGGCTTATCAGAGGGCAGGCCAAGGTCACCTAGGGAAAGAAGAATATCCCTCTAGAGATGGGCTTTATTGTACTGCTGAAACAGTAATGATTGTGATAGAGCAATTGTAGATAATAGGGTGGAGAATAGAAGGGAACTGGGGGCTCTGGAAAGGGAAATTTAAACAGGTCATAGTAACTTTGGCCTCACGGAAATTTCAAACGCTGTGGGCTTTGGGGTGTTGTAGGGCATTGATGCTTACATAAGGAGGCTCAATAGAAACAAATCACTGAAAGTCTTGGGTACACAGAGATAGCAACACAAAAGGAAACATGCAGGTTGTGACGATCTACTGCCTAATTGGAGGAGCCTGCAAGTCACTCATACTGAGACAAGGTTGGAAACTTGCCATGCCCGGTTGACAGTTAACTGTGCAAAGCTACACAGAATGGTTTACACCGCATGCAGATCATGTGGAGTAAATTAATGCTTTTTCTTTGGAGCAGAATAAATCCTTTCAATTTTAAGGCGCTCCTCAGAGCAGTTGCAGTAATTGTGCCACCACTAATATACTAATGCCACTCATCTGACTTCAGTTTGAACTTCATTAGCAAACAATTCAAAATCATAAATACATATTAAACATGGTGGTCTCAAGCAATCATGACCATGTACTAAATGCCTCCATGTCACGTCAGCTAAGCAGCTGTAATGCGATCAAAGCACATAAAAGTGGAACCTGAGGTTTCTTCTTGACAACCCCATTCTACAGCAAGTACTGGGAAACAATGTTCTGCAACTGCCACATTTGGACAACTAATGGTAAATATGCAAAGACATGGTCTGTGATGTGGAAGGGAAACTTTTGTTTGCAGTGTGGATAGCTAACATTATGGCTTACAGGCAGAATTCTACTCCAGTTGTAGAATGAAAATGTTAATTCTGCAAAGCTCATTTGGATAAGATCTTATACCTCAGAGCTCCTTCTGGAGGTATGACAGTGACCCTCTTGGGAAGCCTCCATACCACACTCAGTGATAGCATAAAGTGAGGCTTCAACGTGAAAGATGTGAGAAATCAGGAGTTCCTTCAATGTATTGGTGTTATCTTTTTGCCATTCCCCACAGATTATCTGCTCATGGATCTCACAAGGAGATCATCTTGCCTTGTGCACTTTTAACATCGGTGCAACTCCAAGCACATGTAGAAGGAGTCATGAATTATTATGTGGTCAGAAAGCACAGTAAGAAGATCAACTTCCAGTGTCTGCCACACAGTCTCCGGAAAGAGAAGTAAAAAGGTTAAAATCCATAAAGGAGGCGGTTGAGAGTGATCAGGTCATGCCCTGCATCTACAGGTCTCACTATCATTTCTTTCAACCACTGTGAAAGGATGTTCCAACCCATCAGTACTGAATTGTGTTGCCCACTGGAGCAGGGCTTGTGCTTGGAAGAGACCAGGGGCTTCCCACAGATGCATTCTCGATGTCTGGACCAATCTGTAGGGCTTTGCTGTATAGTTTGGAAAGCGTGTTCTGCATCAACGTGTCATACTGTGCCGTTCACAACTCAAGTCACCAAGTGGGATGTTTTGGATATCATTTGGAGAATGACAGCAATTGTTTGTGGATGCAGGTGACGATGAGGACTGCATAAGCATCCTATCTTGGTGGCTGTCCTTAAGTTTTATGTTGGAGAGTTGTTTCAAGTAGCAATTAGGGACCTTTGCAGCATGACTCAATTTTTGATCTAAAATGCTATGAAGGATGTAACTGGTGCCATTTTCTCTAGAACGCAGCTCTGCATTTCTTTCGCTATTGATGACGGGAGTCAAGCGTTTGAGCAATGGTATTCTGTGTAATCACTGGCTTCCCCCAAATATGAGCATAATCAATTGCACCCACATTGCTTTGACAGTACCCTGTCACCGACCTGAAGAATTATTCAACAGAGAAATCTTCTACTCCCATCAGTGTTCAAATTATATTACACCATTGATCCAAATTGTGACGGTCTGCACCAGATACCCCAAGTGCTGCCATGAGCTTATAAAAAAACTAAAGAACACAAAGTTCCTGCCTCCTTCCACATTCCTTGGGCCACACAGGGTCACTCCTGATCGGCAAGGATTAGTCCCTCAAACATGGCTCATCAAACCCTTTTATAAAGATGCAGTGCTACTCACACTGCCGTCAGTGCCATAATGGAACAGACCATCAGCCTCCTAGAGATGAGGACCAATCCCGCAGGTCTTTGCATATAGCCTACAAAGCGTATCTTGTATCAGTGCATTAGGCATACCCTTCACAACCAGAGTCAGCAAAGTGGGATGCCTTGGATGCCAATGAAATGGGGAATGATAATATTATCTTGCAAATGAGGATGAGGACATTAACTGGGAAGGCAGTCCACAAAAGTATGACAGTTCAATGAACCATCAAGTCTGTGAGGCCAAAAATAACAATTGAAACCTGGTTCCAGGAGATATGAAGCAGGTTTTCAATTTTATTTCATTGTTTACCACTTTATTTGTAAAATGGCAAACATCCTTTCTGTAAAGTACATGTGGATCTTGTTGTTTTCATCGTACTTAACATTTTATGTTTAGTTATTTGTCTGATTTTCGGCTTGATACAATTCAAGTGATCCTGCTTTCAAGTATCTGCGCATTGTGTCATATTGATTGTTAAGAAAATAGCAGCAATCACTAAGCCATTGCACTAACATCACATTAGTGCACAAGCTCTTCAGTTTTCCTTCAGGATATTATATTTACGAGGAGCAGGTAAATGTCTCATCTCATGATAGACAACAGGTTTAAGATGCATGTTGACAGTTAAGTTGTTGTGAAATTTTTGAGCACCTCCGAGGACAGTGTTAAACCTGCAAGAGGCTGCAATTTGGATCTGATAGCAGTCAGCTGGAGAAAAGCCTGAAGGCCTGCCCTCCACCCCACCATCTCATCCATTAAGGCTTCCAAGTTACTGTGCATGAACTTTCCTTTCCTTTGGGCTATGTCTTTGGTGATAATGGCCATGTATGAGGGCTAGTTGCTGGTTTCAAGTGTCTGATGGCTAAAGTGTGCAGCTAGACTTAAGAGCTGTAAAATCTGGAAATGGTGAACACTTGTATCTCACTGGCTGTCCAATTCATGAGAAATCACACAAGAGCTTTCTCGCTCTTCCTCTCCAATTCTAGCTTAATACAAGAAAAAATTAAGTAATCAAGCCTTCTCCAGATTGCCAGCACCGTCTCTTCCCTGCAGTTTTATTTGTTCTTCTCTGGTTATTTTCTGCTAGCTACTGTTGTGCACCACATTCTCTCATAAGAAAGATGAAAATGTGTTAGGCAGTGGCTTACAATTTGGTCTGCAAGTCCCCAAAAGCATTTGTTTAAACTGCACGGACTGCAATGGCTCAAGACAATTGACTCCTTCTCAAGGACAATTAGGGGTGGACAGCAAATGCTGAACTAGCCAGCACCAACTGCATCCCATGGAAAGAATAAATACAAAAGAATTGTGTGAGTGATGTGTTTTGCAATTTGTTTGGGGGTCATGGTATGTGAGCTGCCGGTTGAGGGTGTGAGGTTTGCAGCAGTGCTCAACATGTGATCATTCTGTAAAGCATATTCTTTTTCAAATTGAGATCTGACTGATGGAAAAACTTGCTAGATGAGTGAGGTTGTCTTGGATTGTGCAGTGGATGAGTCCAGTATTGGACCTGCTAAGAAAAGCCATTTGAAGGTAAACTCACGGATTTTCACAGCATTTGTGAGATCTTCATACACTCGATACATCCTAGTCATGCATTATTCACTTGACATTGACTTCCACCACTACTTGTTTCCACAGCATCCTGATTTCATATTTAGAAAGCTTCTTGCCATTTCTCAAAACACAAGACATCTCACCTTTCATCTCTTCAACAAAGATCCGCAGCATCACTGTCTCCAATGCTCAGTCATTGCTTAAGTTATCATATATTTAGATTTTAATTAGCTCACACCATTATTTTGCTGCTGCAATGAAACCGTTTTGAGACGTACAGGCTGCCTTTAAGTTACCTCCCATAGTATCAGGCTCCCTGCTAATGCATGCATCCAATGAATAGTGCAAGTCATGAAAGTGGCATGCATTAATCACATAAAGCATCAGGCAGCACCAATTCAACACACAGCTTGCACAATAATTAAAGGGAATGGGTTTATCATGGACCTGAATAATTATTGTGTCTATATTTTTAAAATCTGACCATGGAAAAAGTAAGTGTTTTTATCTTCAAAGTAGCATTTTTAAATTATTTTGTAGTGCATGCTTTTTGTGTCAAATTATTTAATAATTATTATTTAATAATTAATAGTTAATTTTTTTTCTCCATACCTGCCACTATACCTATAGCATGAGTTCAAAATGGAGGTTGAGCTTGATGAAGAGAGGTTGTAGGGCTGGCAAATTTCACAAATAGTATTGGACATGACCTTGAAGGAGCTTGAACATGCTGATAAAAGTTTTAAATTGAGGCACAGAGAATCAAAGGACATCAAAAGCTTAGTAATGATAGGTAACCAGGACTTGGAATGCCTGGTATTGATGTGGAAAAAAAATGTCAGTGTTGAGTGTGATCAAACGTGAAGGATGACATCAGAAGTTCCTGCAATTATATTCCAGTTGGACCAGCAGTTTTCTATATTACTTCACTTTACTCATTTCTTCTGTTTTGTTATATTGCCCCATTTCAAATAATTGCCTCTATTTCCATTTTCTCTTTCTTCAGATAGAAAATTACTTCTCATTCACAGATCAGTATCATGTCTGATGTAGATGAATGTTTAAAACAGCCTAGAATGCTGGTAAAACAGTTCAGTCTCTCTCTCCCTTGTAAGCTTCCAAACAGAAGTCTACAAAGCTTTGCTGATATACTTTACAAAGTGATCAACGTCTATACAAACCTATATCTAGTATAGCATATTCTAAAGGTTATTACTTCTCTGCAATGTTTTAATCGAAATAAATGGCCATGGTCCAGACTCTTACTATGTGCTGATTAGTTACTTTTAGACAATTAAAAAACTGTTAACATTACACCATTAATATGTCAGGTGTTTGCAATAACTAAGTTGGAAAGGAAAAGGCATTTCTTAAAGCAATTTGCTGACTATTTGGTTCTTGGCATGCTGAAGATTGACTAAAAAAAATGACAGTGAATATATTGATTTTGACAACAGCAATAAATCATTATCGGAAATAGTAAGTTATCTTTAGTACACAGATTTAGAAGGTCAGTGTTCTATTGCGATTCTTGACATTTGTTTGTTTTTATTCAGATACAAAACAAGTCAAACAGGGACAAATTATAGATAAGCCCAACCATTATTTTGAGTTTATTTACTGATTAAAAGAAAGAGTAAATGCACAATGCCTAAATTTGATAGTTACGTAGGTAACATAGAACATGGAACATAGAACAATATAGCGTAGACAGGCCCTTCGGCCCTCAATGTTGCGCTGACCTGTGAACTAATCTAAGGCCCTCCCCCTACACTATCCCTTCATTATTCATATGCTTATCCAAGGACTGTTTAAATGCCCGTAATGTGGCTGAGTTAACTACATTGACAGGTAGGACGTTCCACACCCTTACCACTCTCTGAGTAAAGAACCTGCCCCTGACATCCGTCTTAAATCCATCACCCCTCAATTTGTAGCTATGCCCCCTTGTACAAACTGAAGTCATAATCCGCAGAAAAAAACTCTCACTGTCCACCCTATCTAATCCTCTGATCATCTTGTATGTCTGTATTAAATCCCCTCTTAGCATCCTCCTCTCCAATGAGAACAGACCCAAGCCCCTTCGACTTTCTTCATAGCGCCTGTGCTCCAGACCAGGCAACATCCTGGTAAATCTCCTCTGCACCTTTTCCAATGCTTCCACATCCTTCCTGTAATGGGGCGACTGGAACTGCGTGCAGTATTCTAAATGAGGCCGCACTAGCATTTTGTACAGTTGCAGCATGACATCACGGCTCTGGAACTCAACCCCTCTACCAATAAAACCTAACACACCGTAAGCCTTCTTAACAGCACTATCAACCTGGGTGGCAACTTTCAGGGATCTATGTACATGGACACCAAGATCCCTCTGTACATCCACACTACCAAGAATCTTTCCATTGACCCAGTGTTCTGCCTTCCTAAGTGTAAGTGTGAATTATCCAAGGAAACTTTTTTGTGAGGAGTTATTTAATGCAACATATATACTTTTATCATTGAGCTTTTGCAAAATTGTTATTTAATTTATTAACATTGATGTGACATTTCTTACGACTTGCCTAAAGGCAGATCTTTGGTTCATTGTCTGCTGATGCTTCATCCTAAATGGCTGTCTTGGCAACTTTTGTCAGTGCTGGTTTGCCATAACCTTCCATTCTCGGGGGCAGGATGAGAAAGAACATTCGAAGGCTACCTCAGCTTGAAAATGAATTGGACTCACTATTGATATTGTTCTGAACCGTATATTAGCTAAGTAAAATAAGTGGTACTTTTTGCATACGATAAGGATCAGAAATGGAAGATGGAATATTTGCTAAACTAATAGAACTAAAGGCGGCATGCTGCCAGGCCCTGATGGCCTGCACTTAAGGAAGTGGCTGCAAAGATAGTGCAAGCATTAGTTGAAATATTCCAGAAATCAGTAGATTCTGAGAAACTTCTTGTACATTGGAAAACGGTGAATGTGATACCCCTGCTCAAGAAAGGGGAGGGAGACAGAGAGGCAGAAATTAGGAAACTTTAAGGCCAGTTAGCTTAACCGCTTGCACTGGGAAAATGCTATAGTATGTTATTAAGGAAGAATGAGTAGCAATTATAGAATTGATTAATGCTATATTCACTGGTGTTTAAAAGAGTGAGGGGAGAATCTTATTGAATGCTGTAAAAAAACACTATTAAAGGCTGAGACAGATTAAACGATGACCAAGCAGTACAGGACCATGGTTACAGTCTAAAGGTATGGGGAGGCCATGTAGGACTGAGATGAGGACACATATCTTCACCCAGAGAGTGGTGAACCTGTGGAACTTTTTTGCCACAGAAAGCAGGTGAGGCTAAAATACTGCATATTTTCAAGAAGGGGTTAGAGATACCCTTTGATCCCTTTAGACTTAAGGACTATGAGGAAAAATGGGCACAGGGCACTGTTTTGGATGATCAGCCACAATCATGTTGAATGGCAGAACAGGCTTACAGGACTGAATTACTCACTGCTCCTTATTTCTATGTTTTTTTCTTCAACCCCTCTCCCTGTTTACCATTTGCAGCACCTCTCCCCTCTTCCCTACAGTCCCTCTTCCCCAGTTGCAACTCCTTATCCCACATTTGCAGCCCAACATCCCCTCCAGGACTCCATCTTTTCATCCCCTCGTTCACACCCACATCTGGCTATCTCCCATCCAATTAGGCCTCACTCTGCCCACCCAGCCTAACAACTTCAGCCTAAGATCCCTGCCCCTGGTTGCCTTGCTCCCTCAGCCTTACTTTCAATATCCTTGCTCCCCAGGCCTGTGCCCACACAGCCTTGGTTCCCAGGTCATCCAGCAACTCCTGCTTCCTTCATCCTCTGTGGTCTTGTTCACTGCCCTGTGCCTGAAATAGATGCTTCACTTATTACATTTACTTTTCGATAAGCTCATAGTGTGTGTAGCAGCAACAAATGTCAGAGAGAACGAGCCTGTGATTGGAGGAATGTCTATTCAGAGATTGCGTCCAAACTATTTATTGAGGTGACTGTTCTCTGACTGGTCTCCCCCATGATTATTCCCAAAATACCCAGTAAAATTCATGCATATGTGAACTTTCCGGTGCCCCCTATATTAGCAGATATGGTTTGGGTTTCTAGAGCAAGATAAAACTGTAGATGCTGGAAATCAGAAGCAAAAACAGATATTGCTGGAAAATTTCATCAGATCTGGCAGCATCTATGGAGAGAAAATTGAATAAACATTTTGGGTTCAATGACTCTTCTTTAGAACTCATCAGAAAGCCCAATTCAGATAAGCAGCAATAGCACCCACCTGAATCTTTCAAGGTCCTTATATAATTGGCCTCCTGCCTCAAAATTTCCATTACTGTCCATCAAAATTGGTATTAATCTTTTTCAATATTCATTCCACATTTCAAGCATGTGCAGCTGTTTTTGTTCAATTCTTAATTCATATTTTAATTTTTATTCTTCTGTTTTTCAAAGTATGTTTATTCTTTGTTTTCCTCCTATGATTTATTTATTTTTCATTACTGCTTTGTTTACTCATCATATTATATATGAATGTCTTTGATAGAGACAGAGAAAGGATACCTACAGAGCTTCCTATGTTCTGACTTACTTGGTTTTTGTCATACATGTAAGTTTTGTCTATACTTAACTGCTTAACCAGAAGAATGAACAAGATGATGAACCCATAGAGTGTGAAGGAATGGAAATGTTTTCCTAACTGTTCCAATGACAGGATGTTAGATAAATAAACAGTACTCCACTAATAAGGGGTTAGGTAAATAAAGGCTTAACCATTAGTTTCAATGCTGCAAAAAATTGATCTATTGTATAGATAATCAATTTTCCTTCCCCCGAGCAGCGTACACATCAGTGATTATCGATCATATACAATTGTTTTCATTCAATTTTTATTGTCCCCACTGTTACAAAAATGAAAGCTGAATAATAACCTGAGGACTTCTGGGGAAGGGTCACTGGACCCGAAATGTTAACTCTGTTTTCTCCTCCACAGATGCTGCCAGATCTGCTGAGCTTTTCCAGCAACTTTGTTTTTGTTCCCTCACTTTCCCACGCACTAAAGCCGAGTGTTTTAGCATAAGACCATGAACAAGGACAACAGGAAGGCAAGAAGGATAGGACAGACCGAGTTTGCGTCTTCAACCAGAGACACAAAACTCACAATTTGCCCATATTGTGTGAGTGGACCTTGTTCTTCACAGTGTACAAGGAATGTACAGCAAAATGAGGTAGCAGACCAGAAAGCTCAGAAGCCAGAACGAGAACATTAATTTACAGCCCAGTAAAGGTTGACTAACACTTCATTCTGCATGCTCCCCCCACCAAGTTCTTTTATAACACCTCATCTAACCATAAATATTTAACACTTCATTTCCACTCTTGCCCAAACCAACTCCTCCCCCATAATCCCCCTAGACAGTTTCTTTGGCTTGAGGGATTCATTTCCAATAACATACTCAGGTCTCTGAGAAGATGTGTAGAGATTTTTTTTATCATTTGTAGGATGTGGGTATCGCTGTTTAGCCAGGATTTATATCCAACCATACGTGTTAGTCAGCTGCTTTCTTGATCTGCTGTATTCTGTTTGCTGAGGTTTGATCCATAATGCTGTTAGGGAGAGCGTTCCAGGATTTTGACTCAGTGATAGTGAAGAAACGGTGATATATTTTTCAAAGTCAGGATGGTGAATAGCTTGAAGGGGAACTTGCAGGTGTTGGTGCTCCCATGTATCTGTGCCATTGTCCTTTTGGATGGAAGTGGTTGTGAGTTCTGAAGGTGCTGTCTGAGGATCTTTGGTGAATTTCTGCAGTGCATCTTGTTGATAATACATACTGCTACCACTGAGTGACACTGGTGAACAGACTGGTTGCTTGTGGATATAGTGCCACCATCAGCTACTTTCTCCTGGTGGTGTCAAGCTTCTTGAGTGTTGTCGGGGCTGTGCCATCCAGGCAAGTGGGGAGTATTCCATCGCACCCCTGACTTGTGCCTTGTAGATGATGGATTGGCTTTGGGGAATCAGGAGATATTCCTAGCCTCACCTGCTCTTGTAGCTACTGTGTTTATATGGCTAGACCAGTTTCTGGTCAATGGTAATGCCCAGGATTTTGATAGTGGGGGGTTCAATGATGGTAACACCAATGAATGACAGGGATGGTAGTTAGATTTTCAGTCTCTTTTTGGAGATGGTAATAGCCTGGCATATGTGTGGTGTGAATTTTACTTGCCACTTGTTAGGCCAAGCCTGGATATTGCATTTGAGCATGGACAACATCAGTATCTGAGGAGTTGTGAATGGTGCTGAAAGACAGTGCAATCATCAATGAACATCCCCACTTCTGACCTTATGATGGACAGAAGGTCATTGATGAAGCAGCTGAAGATGATTGAGCCTGGACACTACCCTGAGAAACACCTCCAACCATGCGCTGGAGCGAACCTCCAACAACAATGACCTTCTCCAATGTGCCAGCTTTGAGTCCAATCAGCGGGCGATATTGTCCCCAATATCCATTGATCCCAGTTTTGCTAGGATTCTTGATGCCACACTCCATCAAATACAGTCTTGATGCCAAGAGCTGTCACTCTCACTTCCCCTTATCATTGTCTGGGAGAATCATTGCAGGGTTGGAGTAGTGTATTAGCTTCTCTGACGGCAGGAAATTTTCTGGTACTCTTTTAGAAAGGCGAAGTACGTAATTTCTTATGAGGAAGTAGACGTGTGGAACAAGATCTATGAAAAGGTCTTGTATAGCAATGTCAATTTAGTTTACTTCCGTGTGTATATCTATTTTTTTCAAAAGATGTTTTTTAATTTTGAGCGTGATTGCCATCCTTAGCTTGGACTTGCTCCTGTCTGATAATCTTCTGCAAAGTTAAACAATGGAATGTTTTCTCCGTTTCAATTTTTTCTCTTTCCTCTGTAAATTCGACATTTATTGATTGTATGCAGAATGTTTTCCTGAGATAATACTGTTCTATGATCTTCCAGTTCTGAAATGTTTGTGTTAATTGCGTAATACTGGCCGGTTCTGTCAAGAATCTTTTTATCTGCAA
The DNA here is from genome assembly GCF_030684315.1 of Stegostoma tigrinum. Classification (NCBI taxonomy): domain Eukaryota; kingdom Metazoa; phylum Chordata; class Chondrichthyes; order Orectolobiformes; family Stegostomatidae; genus Stegostoma; species Stegostoma tigrinum. The sequence goes on along the minus strand of NC_081363.1, from coordinate 59,617,408 downwards.
GTCTCTAAAGCTTGATTACATTGCGTCAATGCCAGTAGCTGGGCATCAGTTCAGAGGTGCCTTTAAAGTAACTTCCAATCCTTGTTTTCTTTTAATGTTTTAGAGCTGCTTTTTGAAGCTTTATTTTAAGCCTCTCCAAGGCAATCTTCAGGTCTAGAAGTTCAGTTTGGTAAACGCTAGCTTGATCAGATTTATTCAATGAATTGTTACTTCGACTGAAATAAGGTTTGCTGTGGAGTTCCCCAGAGGTCAGTATTGGGACCTTTTCTTGAAATATGTTAATAAACTAAATCTTGGAATGCAGAGAACAATTTCAATGATTGCAAATTATACAAAACTTGGATGCATTGTAAACTGTGAGAAAATCAGTATAAAACTTCAAAAAGACATTGGCATTTTCTTGAGGAAGATAGCAACTGACGTTTAGTGTGGAGAAGTGTGAGGTGATAAACTCAGGGGAGATAATGGCCTGGTGTCATCATCGCTAGACTGTTAATTTAGAGATCTGGATAACATTCTGGGGACCCAGGTTCAAATCCTGCCATGGCAGTTGGCGGAATTTGAATTCAGTAAAATATCTAGAATTAAGAATCTAATGATGACCATGATTCAGTTGATGGGGAAAAACCCCATCTGGTTCACTCATGTCTTTTTTGGGAAGGAAACTGTCAACCTTACCTGGTCTGGCCTACATATGACTCCAGAACCACAACAATGTTGTTGACTCTGAACTGCCCTCTGGCCCATTAATGATGGGCAATAAGTGCTGCGTAGCCAGTGATGTCCTCATTCTGTTAATGAATAAAGAAAAAACAGAGAGACCGTATAAGACAAAAGATACTATTGTAAAGAGTGTTCAGGAGAGACCTGTGTGCATATGTGCACAGATAATAAAGTGTGAAGCTGGATGAACACAGCAGGCCAAGCAGCATCTCAGGAGCACAAAAGCTGCTGTTTCGGGCCTAGACCCTTCATCAGAGAGAGGGATGGGGTGAGGATTCTGGAATAAATAGGGAGAGAGAGGGAGGCGGACCGAAGATGGAGAGAAAAGAAGATAGATGGAGAGGAGAGTATAGGTGGGGAGGTAGGAAGGGGACAGGTCAGTCCAGGGAAGACGGACAGGTCAAGGAGGTGTGATGAGGTTAGTAGGTAGGAAATGGAGGTGCGGCTTGCGGTGGGAGGAAGGGATGGGTGAGAGGAAGAACAGGTTAGGGAGGCAGAGACAGGCTGGGCTGGTTTTGGGATGCAGTGGGGGGAGGGGATGAACTGGGCTGGTTTTGGGATGCAGTGGGGGGAGGGGATGAGCTGGGCTGGTTGTGTGGTGCAGTGGGGGGAGGGGACGAACTGGGCTGGTTTTGAGATGCGTTGGGGGAAGGGGAGATTTTGAAGCTGGTGAAGTCCACATTGATACCATTGGGCTGCAGGGTTCCCAAGCGGAATATGAGTTGCTGTTCCTGCAACCTTCGGGTGGCATCATTGTGGAGGAGGCCCATGATGGACATGTCATCTAAAGAATGGGAGGGGGAGTTGAAATGGTTTGCGACTGGGAGGTGCAGTTGTTTATTGTGAACCCAGTGGAGGTGTTCTGCAAAGCGATCCCCAAGCCTCCGCTTGGTTTCCCCAATGTAGAGGAAGCCACACTGGGTACAATGGATACAGTATACTACATTGGCAGATGTGCAGGTGAACCTCTGCTTAATATGGAAAGTCATCTTGGGGCCTGGGACAGGGGTGAGGGAGGAGGTTTGGGGGCAAGTGTAGCATTTCCTGCAGTTGCAGGGGAAGGTGCCGGGTGTGGTAGGGTTGGAGGGCAGTGTGATCCACCACATCCCAAAACCAGCCATGTGGACTTCACCAGCTTCAAAATCTCCCCTTCCCCCACCGCATCCCAAAACCAGGCATGGGCCTCCTGCAGTGCCACAATGATGCCACCCGAAGGTTGCAGGAACAGCAACTCATATTCTGCTTGGGAACCCTGCAGCCCAATGGTATCAATGTGGACTTCACCAGCTTCAAAATCTCCCCTTCCCCCACCACATCCCAAAACCAGCCCAGTTCATCCCCTCCCCCCACTGCATCCCAAAACCAGCCCAGCCTGTCTCAGCCTCCCTAACCTGTTCTTCTTCTCACCCATCCCTTCTTCCCACCCCAAACCGCACCTCCATTTCCTACGTCCGAACATCATCCCACCTCCTTGACCTGTCCTTCTTCCCTGGACTGACCTATCCCCTCCCTACCTCCCCACCTATACTCTCCTCTCCACCTATCTTCTTTTCTGTCCATCTTTGGTCCGCCTCTCCTTCTCTCCCTATTTATTCCAGAACCCTCACCCCATCCCCTCTCTCATGAAGGGTCTAGGCCTGAAACATCAGCTTTTGTACTCCTGAGATGCTGCTTGGCCTGCTGTGTTCATCTAGCTTCACACTTTATTATCATGGATTCTCCAGCATCTGCAGTTCCCATTATCACTGATGCATATGTGCACAAGTCAGTGAAGATGTGGAGACAGGGTGATTAACAAAACAGAATATCGTGGTATCGTAGATTTTACTAATACTGTCAATGAACAAGGAGGTTGTGCTGAATCTGTATAATACAATGATTAGATTTCAGTTGGAGATAGACAGTTGTATAATTCTAGGTACTACACTTTATGAAAAAAGTTAGGATTTAAGACATTGTGTACAAAAGACATTTATGATAATGGTTCCTGAGATAAATCATGAGGGGTCTGGACAGAGTGAAAAGGAAGAAACTGTACCTGCTTGTAAAAGGATCGAAAACAAGAGACATGGATTTACAGTGACTTGCAAAAGAAGTAAATGTGATGAAGAAAATCCTTTTCATACAACAAGCCTTTTGAGACTTGAATGCATTGCCTGGAAATATGGTGGAGGCAAGTTCAGTCAAGGCACTTGAGAGTGAAGTAGATGGTTATTTAAACAGAAATAATGTGCAGGGTTACTGTGAAAGGAAAGTAGAATGACACCAAATCATGATGCTCACTTGGAGAACTGATGCAGACATGGTGGCATGAATGTCCTGATTTTGAATCCAAGCAGTTCAGTGATGGAATATTCTTTGTTACATTCTTAATTCATTAGAGAGAAGAAGGCTGAGAGGTGACTTAATTGAGACATATAAGATAATCAGAGGCTTAGATAGGGTGGATAGGGAGAGCCTTTTTCCTAGGATGGTGACGGCGAGCACGAGGGGGCATAGCTTTAAATTGAGAGGTGAAAGATATAGGACAGATGTCAGAGGTAGTTTCTTTACTCAGAGAGTAGTAAGCGTATGCAACACTTCGCCTGCAACGGTGGTAGATTCGCCAACTTTAGGTACATTTAAGTCATCATTGGACAAGCATATGGACGTACATGGAATAGTGTAGGTTAGATGGGCTTCAGATCGGTATGACAGGTCGGCACAACATCGAGGGCCGAAGGGCCTGTACTGTGCTGTAATGTTCTATGTTCTATGTAATTGACTCCCCACCCTTGTCTCTTTCTCTAATATATTGATGACTGCAGTGGTACTATTTCCTACCCTTGACTTTCAGTGGAAAATTTAATCAATATCCTTAAATTGTACCACTTTTCTCACATTCACCTGGTTCACCATAAGATTTTGCTTCCCTTTCTTGAATTCCCTGTTGCCATTTCTAGAAATAAACTCTTGATCAGTATCCACTCAAAGTCCGTTGATCACCAAAATGACTTTGGCTATGTTTTCTACTGACTACACTTTGTACATTACAACAGTTCGAGAAGTTCATAGACTGTAAAGTGCTCTGAGATATCCAGTGGTTATGAAAAGAGTTTTTTGTAAATATAACTCTTTCTTTCTTTCTACTTACTGTAAGGACTTTATTCCAGTCTCACAGTTTTCCCATCTCCGTCACATTTTCCATGCTGACACTTTCAATGTGTCTTCCTTTAGCTTCAACTGAAATTTCCCATCATAGGCTCCTCAACCATGCCTGTTCCATTTCCAGCACTTTTACTCTCATTCCTTCCTATTCATTTCAGGCTGCAAAGGTTCATCTTGCCCAAACATTTCAACCCACCAGACTTCACATTTAACACATAATCATGTATTATTTCTGCCACCTCCAGCATGATGCTGCCATCAATCTCATCCTTTCCACCCTTTCAAAATTTGAAATGGAATGTTCTCTCTGCAATATTCTAGCCCACTTTGTTAGGTTGACCCCATGCCTGTGTACATAGAATGAAGATGACTGGTTAATCTATGCACATGAAATGGTCAAGAGGTAGGAAACGTAAATTGAAAAGGGTATCAAGCAGTACATGAACTGAACCAATGTGATGTTATGCTGATGGAAATACCTAGTATTGGCAGTGATGCAGCTATGTAGTTGGAAACACTTCCAACGATCAAATATTAACAACAAGCTTGCCAACATTATGGTTCAAATTCAGCAAAGAAGAGTGCTCAAATCAGCAATTAAGGAACTGAGTTTGTCACTGTCATGAAAGGCGGTCACTCAAGTTTTTCCTCAATTTAATTGGTGGAAACTAGAGAACTTTTCATGTGAATGCATTATCTTACACCATTGATAACCCATTCAGCCCCAGGTTCCTGCTCCACTTTTTCATCAGACCACATTTGCATTGCCTGAAGAAAGTTCAGGAGGACTGCATGCACAGAATAGAACCTGTCTGATTTTTAATCATTCAAAATAATGACAGAAAACTTGGAAGGGTTCACTAAAATGTGTATAATATTCTCTCTATTTGTTGTGACGCTGTTTGAAGCTCACAGAGTAAAGAAATTCCACCCGATTATATAAAACATAACACAATCCACACTTTGGAAAGGGGTGTTGCTATTTTAACAAGGAGTCAACAGCTAGCAAAATAGAACTGGTACAATCTGAGTATTTGAACATTGTTAAAGGAAAATACTATGTATCGTAGCCAAGCTATATCATTAAAATGCTTACTTTCCAAATAAAAATGTGCTTAGAAGATCACCTGCTAATCCTTTTGGATTTAATTTTTTACCTCCTATTGCTATTTGCTGTATTAAGTTTATAAAGTCTACAAATTAAAATTGAACTATTAATAGAACAAACAGCATTTGGAATCTGTCACCAGTGTACTTACCTACACTTTGGGCAGAATTTTACGGGAAGGACAGATCAATTGCTCCATCCTCAGACTTACTTAAAAATTGTTTGATTAATTTCTTCCTGAGGATATTGACCTACAGCCATAGTAAATTTGGGGCAGCAAAGCAAGAAAGAATTCTGCCTGTCACTCTGTGCAAACCCCACTTTCCAGACGTGATAGACAATTTGAATGGCTGACTTCTCTTACAGCCCCAGCAGTTTCTGTGTCCCACAGCGGATGTTACTTGGACCGCAACTAGTTCCAGAATGAAGACCCCACAGATGTTGGGCCCAAATAATTTGGTGACATTGAATTGCGGGAAGAGTTCGAGTATCAGAGGAAGGAGGCATGTGAAAGATAGGGAAGTGAGTTTTGAAGTCCACTTGTATTGGAAGGAAGGGTGTTCTATCTTCTGAGGTGTACCAAATACACAAGCAACCCCCATCCCAGATTCAGTGACCTTTTACTTTTGCGCCCATTTAGAAGAAAATGGGCTGCCCTGTATCAGTTGTCTGTATTCACGAGCAGTACTATAATATAGCCCACATAATATTGTGGTCAACTGAGCTGTTAAGAAATTCAACTGACTCTTATTATTTATTCAGATATGGGAGACTGCCAATTTTGGCATCCCCAAAACATTGTGGGAATGTGGAGAACCACTTGGGTGGTGAAAAGATAGTGGACCTGCTACCAGATCCATTTTAAATAGAGCCCAATGAGGGGCATATAAAATCCAATTTTTAGATTTTGTTCTACTGGAAACTGGAGGAACTATGAACAAAAAGACCCCAACGTAGCCCTGCTCCATAGCATTCTCTTGTGCTGCAGCTCAGGTGGTGTTCCCCTGCTTCAGACGTCTCCTCCTTAAATGTATTAATCAGATTTTCTTTCGGAAGCACCATTTTCTTTCTCCATCCGGTTGTGCCCATTCTACTGTCAGTTTGGCAGGAGGTGTTCCAGGAGAATAAATGTGTTTGGCCAGGTTCTCCATCACAATGTCCCACAGGCACCACTGTCCAGTCCTCAGTGATACTTCTTCATTCTGTCTTTCTGTCTGATGTCCAGGATCTTGTATAGGCAATGCTGAAGAAAGACATCCAACTGACATGGCACATACACTATTCTCTTCCATGTATGACATGTATAAATTGCAATTGGTATTAGAATGAACCATTTGAGTCCATCTTCATGGCCACATTTATTTTGTTGGATGTTCGCACCGTGTGAAATTGCTGGAAGGCTTGCTGCTTTGCTTATTTTTTGTGGACACTGATCCGTCCCTGGAGATGTTGTTTCCTAGATATGGTATGTATGCCTGTTACCATCTAGTTGTTATTGTCTTGGTCTTCCTGCAGGTGGTGTGTAGATCAAACTTGGCACTGCTACTCTCAAGACTGGTGGTCATGTCTTGGAGTACACATGATTCTTCAGTGAGAAAGGCAATGTCATCTGCAAAATCCTGATCCATCAGTCATCTTGCCATTGGATGCCACAGTCTGCACAACTATCAATTTTCCTCATGATGAAATCAATAACTAAGAGAAAACGGAATGTGGAGAGTGGTCTAGGCCTGAAACATTAGCCTTCCTGCTCCTAAGATGCTGCTTGGCCTGCTGTGTTCATCCAGCTCTACATCTTATTATCTCGGAATGTGGAGAGTATGCAGCTTTACTGTAGTCCTCCAATGATGTTGAAGAAGTCTCTGGTGCCCATGCAGATCTTAACATTTTTAGTTGAATAGTGATACAAGGCTTTCAAGATGTTGATGTAAGGCTTTGCACACATTACTATGCCATTGTTGGATGCCATACTGTCTTGAATGGTATCAGAGTTACTGCCAATGGATACTATTAAACATCTTCTACATGAAAACTTATAACGCTTTTGCCTCTGTTCTATGATGCTCCAATATAAAAAGCTCGCAGCATGAACAGCCAGCTCCGAAATCTGCATCCATCAGGCAGATGGATGATCAATCACTGACTCAAAATCAAATTTACAGAAGACCTTATGGAATAGAAGAATATGGTGAGAGGGTGGGAAGAGGTAATTAAATTGGGAATATTCTGTTTGTAAATTGTCTCATTCTGTGTAACCCTTGCATGAACACCCTCTTTTCTTCTTGTCAGAGTTCAATAACAATGAATAGCAAATTGGCATAATTTTAAGGTGAAGGGCATGAGATTTAGAGGAGAAATATTTTTCATACTGAAGTTGCACTACCTGGGAGGGCAGTAGAGATTGGAAACCTCACAACCTTTAAAAGAAGACATGCATGAGCACTTGACATGTCATAACTTAAAGGCAATAGAGCAATTGCTGGAAAGTGGAATTAGTGCAGATAGGTTGGTGCAGCTTTGATGGACTGAAGGGCATCTTCTATGATTTTATAATTCCTTGCTGATTTGTTTTTGTCCTATTTTGGCAAGACTGTGTATCCCGTAAATATTGATCCCATCGTGGTAAATTAAGTCGTTTAATGGCACAATTAGACCAGAAATCAGTAATACCATCAAAAACAGCAACTTATCTGTACCATTACTTTGCTATTTAAGGAGGGTCTTAGAAGTCAGAGTTAGGAAGAATTAAGATAGAAGATTCAGAGTACAAAATTTGTGTGACTAAAGATATTGGCACAATGGTGATATCAAAGGAGTGTGAGAAGTGTGAGACTAAAGTTGGAGGAACATATTGCACCACACTACTTTTAAGTTAATTGAAGTATTTATAGCTTTTTGCTTAACACTAAAATGCAATACCTGTGAAGTTTAGAAAATGCTGTAAAATAAGGGAAGTAGACAGAAAAGGGTAAGATTAATGTTTTGATATCATAATGGCCAGAACAACTCCAATATAATGTTAATAAATGAGTTAATGGTGTGAAAGTTAATTCCATTTGAATTATACAATGGCCAACATCCTCATATAGACATGTGTGATGCAATCATGTACTTTCAGTTGAGCTTTTACGTTGAGTATCCAACTGTTTGATGAAGCTGGCACTTTTTGCCGCCAGCAGTTCAAGTTAATAGTGTTGGCAAGAAGCTTTACTGAATCTGTTGTCTGCTCAGCTGCTGTTTCTGTTGGAAGAGAAATATGTCAGTAAGCAGCTGTAAAAAAAAATTGCAACAGTACAAACATCTTAAAAGTTATTTGAATCCAGCTTAATTTCTTAGAAAAAATTGTAGTTTAAAAAATATTTGTTGTAATGAAAATTTAAACTTAATTACCTCATTATCTAAGACAACAGGTTAAGACAACTAATGTGCTTATCACCAAACTTCAGAACCACTCCCTACTTCAGGTTCCCAATATTACCAGAAGCTCTCTGTTCCCTGGTACAAAAGAAAGAGATCTTTTCGATAAAGACAATGGCTATAGAGGACTGACGACTATTATTGGTACAACTTTCAGTTGCATTTTGAAGCTCTGTATACCGAATACCTCCAGTGGGAGGAAATTTGGGAAGGGTTTAGAAAGGTTGAAAATATGAAACACAGATTCCATCTGGAATGTATTAACATCAAAGATGCCATTTGTTGGAGTGCCTCTGCCTGATGTGCCCGTAAAGAAGAGGCTGAATTTAATTTTGAGCTTGATATCTATACCAACAGTGAGCTTAGTTTGAAATACCATAAATGACGATCAGATTTATTCAGAAGTGTAAATGTTAAGGACTTGTGACTACCTATAATCTCCTTCTATCCATGAAGGACCAGATTTTAAATTTAGCCTAGTGATGGGTAATAGAAGGAAACTTCTTAGATATTTGTTGCTAGTGGTAGAAAGTGAAAATTAGAGCTAAAACAAAAACACCCTTCCAAACAGAAATCTTAGTTTAATATTGTTGAATAAAATTAAATATTATATGCACATTATTTAAATCTGAAAATACTGTACATATATTGTTCAGTAACAAGCTTTTCAAAAGTAAATTTAGGTCAAAATTTCCATTTTCCAAAATGAGCAAATAATAATTTAAGTAATTTTGATGAAAAACATTGTTTATTTCTCAAAGGATATTGAGGTATTATCTTTGAGTGTTAGATAATATGAATCATTCATCATATTTATTTGTGGTGAAATCCCATTAACTAATTCCATACCTTAATAAATTGATCAATGAATACCATGCTTATTTCATTTATTTAGATCTCTGTGGAAGGAATCATTCAAAATGTTTACCTCTGATGACTATTTATTTTGCGTCTAATAATGTAATTCAATCCCAAAATTTTAAATAATTTTAAACTAAGGTTTAAGAACAGATTTGCAAGATGCTGTTGGAAGTTGGTGTCACCAATGAGACATCCCTGAGGTAAAAATAAATATTCATGGAATTAGAACAATGTTGGATCCAATCCAGTAAAAAGAAATAGCTTAGTTGTGTAAAAGTGGACATTGGCTAGAAGCATTGCAAGGTACATTAGTGGTTAATAAATTTTTGGAAGCTTCTGAAACATGGGCAAACTGATGTCATCATTACTTATTACCATTTATGTCATTGTGAATTTTGTCTCAGGACAGCATGCATACGTCTTTTACACATTGAAGCCTATACTGTCTACATTTAAAATGTTAACTTTTGAAAACATTTAAGAATTTAATACTATAATAAAGAACATAAGTTGATTTCAGATTATTGTATCTTGCTTTGAAAATAGTTTAGAATTAAGTAGCAATTCAATCTTAGTCCTGCCTGTGTAAATTTTTATTATAAATATTATTATGTATGGATTTGCCAATACCTTTTGTGATTTCAGAATAAACACACTGGATGTGCTAACGTAATACCACAAACTACTCAATTAAATGAAATCAACACTGAATTGCAGTACGGTTGTACAAAATAGTTATTTATTGTGCAAATTGATTTAAAAATAGCAAAATCTGTGCTATGTTATTGATTCTTTTTTCTCATTTGCTTCAAACATAGTGAATAATTACATCAATAAAATACTGCAGATGCTAGAAATCTGAATCAAACACAGAAAATGCTGGAGAAACTCAGCAGGTCTGGCTGTGAAGGTTCAGAAGTTCTGAAGAAGCCTATTGGACAAAACTTTAAGTCTGTTTCTCTTCCCACAGATGCTGCCAAACCTGTTGGGTTTCTCCAGCATTTTCTGTCATTGTTTCAGAAGAAGACTAAACATGGCACCAAAACCATTTTGAACATAATTCCATTAGAAAAGCAAATGTTGAGAATTTTATAAAATCGTTAAAATTATAAAATTCAAAAGACCCCGTGAAAGTCAATTGATAATTAAAATATGCCCAAATGTTAATCTTTTAATATGCTGTTGAAACATCAAAAATCAACAATGTGGCATCACATTTTTAAAGGTTACAGAGAGATAGAAACAATTATAGCAATAATCAGTACTTTAGATAACAGTAAGAATTCAACCTTCAAAAAAGGACTTGTCATGAGCACAAAAAATGACTGGTCAAATGTCTGCAAGGGTATAAATGTATATTTCAGTTCAAAACTATAGTGGAATTGGTTTTCATTGTGAGTGTAATTAACAGACATATAATACAAACACAACAAGCTGAACTGCAGAAATTCCACTGTGTTATTGAGGATCAAGACTGCCAAGGAGATCCCTACGCAGATAACTAAGTGTGGAGTTGGATGAACACGGCAGGTCAAGCAGCATCTTAGGAGCACAAAAGCTGACCAAAATGTAAATGTCCAAAAGTGTATTTATTTTTTAATTTATTCATACTTTGCAGAGCCCTGACTTTGTACAGTGGAAGGCATTGAAAACTGTTGGGACTTAGCTCTGGAAAAACTCAGCTATTTTTTCAGCTTATAGGACTGACTTTGGATGAATATTGTAAAGTCCACATGCAATCAATCCAATAAGATATCTTATACATGTTTTTCATACTGTTGTGCAAAATCCTGGAGCATCTTTACGATCATTGTGACTTCAGGCCAGGAACAGTGGGATAAGCAAGGCTGGGGGGGTGCGGTGATTATTTTGGTGGTTGAGATGTTATTCAGACTCTTCAGAGTCAATGATCCCTTTGGACTCCTCAGTTTCAGTACTGAAAGTACAATTGCTTCATTTGTTCACTTGTTTCTTCCAGCGTTTTTAAACTGGCCTTGCACAGGTGAGTGAAAAGAGCCTTAACATCAGACTGATTAGATTTAACCAGCTCTTTCTCATTCTCTTGCACACAAGTAGCCCCTGATTGAACCCAATGTGGCAGAATCAGTTGGTAAATCTGGCTTCAGTTGCCATCTTCTGTGCCACCTTCCTCATGAACTTGCCGATGGGAACAGTTGAGTTGTACTTATGCTTCTTATCGATGCCTTCGATAACCTGAGGAAGCAGCTGCTGTCAATAGTTGGGTTTTCAAGTCCTCAATCAGCTCGGGTGGCAGGAGTTTGGCCCTGGGGTGCAAGAACATCAATTTGACAGACTCTTGAGGCCAGCAATATCAAGGTGCCCAAAAAAATTGTCTGTAATGATGTTAGTCTTCCATTGATACTGCTTTTCTGACATAGATTTCAAAAATGCTGGAGGTCATCCAAGTAGTTTGTAGCATCTTGGCATTGGCTCCTATCACAACAGCAGGTTTTCAGTGCACATGTTGACACCAACCATAACTGTGATACATTAACTGCTTTGCTTTCAACCATTATGTTGTTTCATCCTTAATCATTAAAGAACAATCGAGTAAAAGATGCTTAAACAGGCCAGCACCATCAGTGTTAAAAATGTCTCCTATCACATGATTGTTCAAGATGTGGAAAAGATATTCTGCAGCTTATTGTCATCATTGCTGGTACAAGTGCTGTCCCCTCATTGTATGCAATGCAGAAGACAATGTCATGCCTGGTCTTGAATAAATCAGGTCATCTATATGGCCCAGTTCCTCTGCCATGGTGACTCTCTATGTCAGCCAGATTGGACCAGAGATGGGAATATTTTCTGTTTAGCTGCTACAATATCAGATCTTCTTCAACACTAGGATAGGCAGCAGTTCTCACCCCCTCGCTTGCTGGAGAGGATGCCTGTTTGTCAAAATGTTCCAAGATTTTTTTGCCCTGTGCTTAAGAATGGTTGACAGACTCAAAGATAGTGTCTCCACTGTTGTGCAACGTCAATTTTTTGCTTCACACATGGTTTTATAGTACTATAGCAGCATCTTGTTTTTAATCATCAGAACTTTTAACTTTCTCACATGCTTCACCGTGCTTGATGTATTTCACAGATAGATCTCAATATTGACCCTTTTGTCTTCATTCATGGGGTCTGTGCATCTTTGGCAAGACCAGCATTTATTGTCAATTCCTAACTGCCTTTAAGAAGAGGATAGTGATCTGGTTCTTGAGGCCATTTGGTATAAGTAGACCTCGATTTCTATCCTGTGATCTGATGTTGTAGCCAAAGCGTTTATATGGCTAGTTGAGTTCAATTTCTGTTCAATGGTCCAAGATATTGATAGTCACAGATTTAGTGATCTTGCTGCATTTGGACATGGTCTGCTTCAGTATCTGAGGAGTCACAAGTAGTGCTGAACATTGTGCAATCATCAGTGAGCAGCCTCATTCTGACCGAACAATGATAGAATGATCAATGTTGAAGCAGCTGAAGCTAGGCCTTGTATACTGCCCGGAGGAACTCCTACGGAGATGTCTTGGATTTGAGATGGCTGACTTCCAACAACCAGAATCATCTTTCTTTGTTTCCGATATTTCTTCAGTTAGTGGATTGCTTTACCCCTGCTTATCATTAATTACTGTGTTCCTTGTTACCACACTCAGTCAAATGTGGGCTTAATGTCAAGAGCAATCACTGTCACCTCAGCTCTGAATTTACATCTTTTGCCCATGTTTGAACCAAGGCTACAATGAGGTCAGGAGCTGAGTAGCCCTGGCAGAACCCAGACTGAGTGTGTGAGCAGGGTATTGCTAAGCAAGTGCTGCTCGATAACATTGTTGATAACTTTATCGATGTATGAAGTAAAGTCATGGAGAGTTAATTGGCCTGCTTTTTATGCATAGTACATCTCTGGATAATTTTCAACATTGCCAGCAGATGCCAGTGCTGCAGTTGAACTGGAACCATTTGGCTAGAGGTGCAGCAAGTTCTGGATCATGCTTCTTCAATATTATTGTTGGAATGTTGTTGTGGCCCACAGTATCTTGATATCATCTGGAGTGAATCGAATTGGTTGAAGACTGGCATCTGGGATGCTGGGAGTCTCGGGAGGAGGCTGAGATGATACTTCTCAATGAAGATTGTTGAAAATGCTTCAGCCTTATCTTTTTTGCTGATGTGCTGGGCTTCTCAGTCATTGAGGATGGGATATTGTGGAGCCTCCTCCTTCAGCTATTTGTTTAGTTGCTACCACAATTCGCAATAGAAATGGCTGGGCTACATACCCTCGATCTGATCTATTAATTGTGGAGTCACTTAACACTGTCTCTCATTTGCTGCTTATACTGTTTAGCATGCAATAGTAGTCTTGTTTGGTAGCTTCATCAAGATGCTACCTCATGTTGGGTTTGCCTGATGCTGTTGGTACAATTGGAGTATTGCTTCATCGCGACTTTGACGCAATAATTTCTCTATAGTATCTGTAAATCTGCCAGTTTCTGTTGTTCTAGTAGATAGATATAGGTTAAAAGATTACCAGTGATTCTTTTCATATTGAATTCGCATAAAGAAATCCTCTATTTCTGTTTACATTCCAGCCTTGTGGTTTTGAAACATAAGTATTTTAAGATCCATGTAGCATCTGGCAAATGAATTGTGTATTATTGACTTGAAATTCCTTTCAAACTTTAAAACATTATAAACTAATTGTCAGCAATTAACGGACTATTCTGGACCACTCTTTCAACTTTTAAAGTAAGCAAGTGAATGCCTACGGGAAGGTAAATGATAAAGGAATTTGATCTGACTATATTAACTATTAGTACAAAAACATCCAGACTTTCATGAGATGAAATGTGTTTAATTTCAAGAAAAATTCTTCAGGTATCACATTGGTGTAGCCATTTTTCTCTCAAAAATAGTTGAGTAGTGTTCTGCAAGTCTAAAATTGGTTGATAGGGAAGAGATAAATGTAATAGTCGAAGTGAAACCTCTAAACTTTGAATGGAACAGTTGATGTTGAAATGGGGGACTCTAAGGTTTTGTCATTTCATGATGCTGGGATGAAAATTTAAATATGGTGCTGGAGGTGAAGTTACGCATCTTGTGAAGGTTGAACTGAATATACAGGAGAATAACATTATCAATGTCTCCAGTCTCTATGAAAATATAGCCTCAAGAGTGTTCCTGCAACAACCAAAAAATGGTTAAAACTCATTTTACAAAAATTAATATATTTCCCCACGTTAATGAACACCTGTATAAACACAAAACAAGAAGTAAAATATTGGTGGCCCATTATACCTAAAATTCTATTTTGTTGACGTCAATGAAATTGAATATTGGGTGAAGCATATAATCCACATTCAATACAATATGTCCACTTTGTATCCGTGCCATGCCCAATTTTACCCCGTTAACCCACCACCATTAAACTAATAGTGTGGCATTAATTTGAAACAGAAATATTTATGAATAGCTTAAAAGTGGTTCTGAATAAATAAATTTAACTTGTCTATTGTTTTATCACATTTAACAGATACATTCCCAAAATAATTCATGTGTATTGATGAAATAGTGGTAGATTCAGCAATTATTTAAACATGCTATGAACATGAATGCAATGACAAACATGTTTTGCTAGTGTTGGTCAAGAAGAACATAAGAGCATAAGAACTAAGAGCAGGAGCAGGCCATCTCGCCCGTCGAGCCTGCCCCACAATTTAATAAGATCATGGCTGATCTCTTTGAGACTCAGCTCCACTCACCCGCCGACTCACCATAACCCTTTTATGTCCTTTGCTGTTCAAAAATTTACCGAGCCTTGCCTTAAAAACGTTTAGCGTGGTAGCATCAACCACTTCACTGGGCAGGGAATTCCACAGATTTACAACCCTTTGGGTGAAGAAGTTCCTCCTGACCTCAGTCCTACATCTGCTTCCCTTTATTTTGAGGCTATGCCCCCCAGTTCTAGTTTTACCTGCTAGCGGAAACAACCTGCACCCCACCCCCGCCTCCACCTTATCTCTTCCCTTCTTAATCTTCAATGTTTCTATAAGATCTCCCCTCATTCTTCTGAATTCCAATGAGTATAATCCCAGTTGATTCAGTCTAAGAAGGGAGTGCTTGGCAACACTAGAATAGAAATTTATTGTCGTATGTACTTTTACATGAGAGAATGAGCAGAGAAGGACTAAATTAAAAGCCAGAATTCTGAAGGTAATTCATTGTACATTCCTTTCACTGGATTACTACTGGATCCAGGAGCAATTTAGTATAAGGAACAAAGGTTAGAGGATAAAGGTATGGCTCAAAGGTTGATATGTGAGAAATGGATTTTTATTCTTGGAGCACTGGAACCAACACTAGTGATAGAGCTGATTTGTCGGGATGACCTTCACTTAAATGTATAACTGCACCTGTAGACAGGGCTTAAAATTGAATACTAACTGTGGTGTATGTGAATCAGGGTGGAGTTGGTGGGCTGAGGTATGACTCTGGTGGTTGGGTGATGCCGCAAGGAGGATTCATGTGAAGAGAAGAGAAATTTTGAAATGTAAAGAGAAAGGACATTTGGTTGTGCAGAGTAGGATGCAGGGAATTCTAGTTGGAGAGTGACGGGAAAGGAACGTTCATATAATCATAACACTAGTTCAGCAACTAAAGTCAGAGTAGTGAAAATGGCTAAAAAGAAGAGAATTAATAACTGCTTATCTCAATGCATGCAACATTCATACCGATAGGGATAAATAGATAGCACAAGTTGAAATAAATGGATATGAGAGATCTATTATAAAGAAGTGATTGCAAGGTAACCAAATCTGGAAACTGAGTATTCAAAGATATTTGACTTTTCAGAGAGACAGGGAGAAAGGACAAGGAGTTGGATAATGTGAATAAGCAATGAGATCATTATGGACCAGTAGTAAGAAATGATCATTGATCAGAATGTCAAGATGTAGAATCAATTTATTTGCAAATAAAGAGAAAGGAAGTCAAAGGTGGGAGAAGTTTATAGACCATAGCAGTAGTTATTCTGGAGGATAGAGTAAACATCAAGAGATAATTGGCATTTGTAAGAAAGAGACTGAATATTATCATAGTTGACTCTTATCATATAGATTAGACAAATAAAATTGGAGAAATGTGCCTTGATATTAAGTTCCTAGAATGTATTTGGTATAATTTCTTAGAACAATATGTACTGGAACCAACCAGAAAACAAACTGTACTGTTTCAAGAGGAAGGTCTTATGGTGCAATGGGTCAGACCCAGTGTCTGAACCAGATACTCCAGGTTCAGGTCCCACCTCTGGACTTGATTGCCACAGAAATTGCATTCAGAAAGTGATCAAGCAGATGATTATCAACTTACAATTCTTTCCAAAAATCTTATGACAAACCACTTGCCCCACAGCTCTCTGTGAAAAGGAGTTCCAAAGATCCTCAACCCTCTGAGAAAAGAAACTACCCCCCTCCCACAGTTCAATCATAAATTGACACTCCTTTATTCTGAAACTAGACCTCTGTTTCTAGATTCTTTCATGAGGAGAAGTATCCTCTTAGCATTTATCCAGTCAAGCCCCTTAAGAAGCATATAGGATTCATCTCTCATTCTTCTCAACTACAGTGAGTAGAGTCCCAGTATGTTTATCCTTTGCTAATAATACAATCCCTCCATACCAGGAACCATCTAAGTGAACCTGCTCTGAGCTGCCTTCCTATAAATGATATATTTCCTTAAATAAGGGGATAAAAACTGCTCACCGTATTCCAGAGGTAGTCTCCTCAGCACCTTGTATAGTTGCAGTAAGACTTCCCTACTCTTATACTCCAAGCCCCTTGAAATAAAAGTCAAAACTTCATAAGTCTGGAAGAACACAGCAAGCCAGGCAGCACCTGAAGGAGAGGAGCTGTCAATGTTTCATGTATCACCCTTCTTCAGAACTGGATGTGGAGGAGTAGGGGGAGCTGCAGGTAAAGAGGGGGTGAGGGGTAGAGGTGGGTTGATGGTGGTAGGGGGACACTAGTAGTAGGTTTGGCCTGGTCAGTCGATGGGAGGGATGAATCCAGTTGGTGGCTGGAAGGGAGGGTCAGAAGATGGAATGAAAGTTGGGGCTAGAAGGAAGCTGTGGGTTCGGTGGGAAGGTTAACTCAATGTTGAGTCCCCTGGGCTGTAGGGTGTCCTGGCAGAAGATAAGATGTTGTTCCTCACGTTTGCACTCTGAATCACTGAAACACTAGAGAAGGCTGAGGATGGACATGTCAGAATGGGTGTGGGGTGGGGAATTGGAATGGGCAGTGACCGGGAGGTTAGGTGGACTGTTGTGGGCCAGGTGAGGATGCTGAAAGAAACAATCACCTCGTCTATGTGTGGTCTCACTGCTTGGGGAACACCGAATGCAAGTTGGAGGAAATGCAGGTGAAGCACTGACTCATTTGGAAGGACTGTTTAGGGACCTGGATTGAGATGAGGGAGGTGGTGTGTGGCAGGTGTTACATCCTTTACGAGTGCAAGGTACTGGCCAAATTGGAGTGGTTCATGGGGAATATGGCATGAACTAAAGAGTGGTGAAGGGAATGGTCCTTGTGGAAGGCAGACAGGGGTGGGGAATGGAAGCTGTTCCGGGTAGTGGGTAGTATCAATTTGAGTTGATAGAAATGTTTGAGGATGATACGTTGGATGCGGAGGCTGATGTGGTGGAAAGTGAGGGCGAGGGATCCTTAACTTCACTCGATTCGGAGAGGCAGGTGGTTAAGGGCTATGGAGTGGGGAATGGAGCAGGCCAGTAGAGACCTGTCTGGATGTGGGAAAAGAGCGTTGTTTGAAAAAGGCGAACATCGGGATGCTTGGAGTGGAATGTGTACTCGTAAGCGCATGTGCAATGAAGACAGAGGAATTGGTAATACAGGATGGAGTAGGTCAGACCTACTACCAGTGTCTACCGAACACCACCATTCTGATGCCACCCCTCCCCCCTACATCCATAGCTCCCCCTATCCCCGCATCCAGTCCTGAAGAAAGGCCATACCTGAAACATTGATTGCTCCTTTCCTCTAGATGCTGCCTGGCTTGCTGTGTTGTCCCAGCTTCTTGTTTGTCTACCTTGGATTCTCGCATCTACAGTTTTTCTGTCTCTAATTTCATTAGTCTTCCTGATTGGCTGGTGCACCTGTGTGTTAGCTTTATGTGTTTCATGCACAATACCCCAAGTGCCTTTGTGTGCACTTGCAGCAGCTTTTCTCCATTTAAATCATACTCTGTTCTTTCATTCTCTCTTCTAAAATAAATGGATAAATTTTCCCACATCATGGGAATCATCACCATCCCAACTGTTGTATCTCTCTCACAATCTGCCTTTACACCTATTTTTGTGTCATCTGCAAACATGGCTGCAATACATTCACTTCCTTCCTCTAAGTCATAGATATGCATTTTGAACAATTATAATCCCAGCATGGATCCTTGTGAAAACCCACTGGTCACAGTCACTAACCTGAAATTCCTTGTCTCTACTCGTGACTTCCTGCCCATAAACTAATTAACTGTCCTTGCCAATGTACTATCTCCAAACTTTGGGCTCCTGATTTAACACTTAACCTTTTATGAAGTGCTTGTTGTACAGCTTTAGAAGTCCAAATACTACACATTTACTGGTCCCCCTCTATCCACTCTGGTCAAGATTTCCTTGAAAATCTCTGAACAGATTCGTCAAACACAATTTCCCTTTCATGAAGCCATACTGACTGTGCTAGATTAGGTTATGATTTTACCAATGTTCTGCTATTATGTACTAAATAATTGATCCCAATATTTATCCAATTGTAGATGGTAGGCTAATCAGCCTATAGTTACCTCTTTTATCTCCCTCTCTTTTTCAGCAGATGTCAGATTAGCTACTTGTGAGAATGCTATGGATTTGAGAGGGGTACTTTGTGTTTTCTTTTAAGAGAAATTTTAAGACAGAGGTACCAAGTTGTCTCTTCCAAACCAGTAAATTAAACAGTTCGTGAGGCCCTGGGGTTTTTTTTTTAAGCTAGACAAATAGAAACGACATGAATTGGTGGAGTCAGGCTTCCACAGAGCCGTGGTTTAAGTTTAGCTTTCAGTTGCTGGGGTTTTGAAGTTGGTTGTGGCTGCTATGTGTCTCTCTGCCATAGTAAAATGCTTGAGCTCTCTCACTTGAGCTTCTCTTTCTGGCAGAATTTTCTCTTGGTGTCCTTTTCTCTCGATTGGAGAAACATTGTATGTATTTTACTAAATTTGCCTTTGCCAAAGGTGTGTTTATGGGATGTTACTATATTGAAACAGTTGCTGTTTAGTAGTTAAACAATCTTTTATTCTGTTAAATTTTCCAAGAGTTAAAGTTATACCAATTCTTCTTGCTTTTGTTTGTGTTTTAACCAGAGACAAGAAAAAATTGTGATTTGCTTAAAGCCGAGTATCCTGACCAATTGAATTACATCTAAAATACAGTTCCTTTCACTTGCCTTCAAATAAGATAAAAATAATCTTCTAGGCTAACTCCTTGATATATTTAAAAGGGGTTTCACCTGTCCATGATAAATTTTCCAATCCTTTGGTATTTTTCCAGAGTCCAACAACTTTTAGAAAATTACGATCAGTGTATTACCTCTGTAGCTACATCTTGTAGGATTCTCGGATGCAAGCCATTGGACCAAGGGATTTTTCTGCCTTTAGCCTCATTAGTTTGTCTAATACCACTAGCAGATAGGTAGATAAAGTGATTCAGAAGGCATACAGCACACTTGCCGTTATCAGCCGAGGCATAGAGTTCAAGAGCAGGGAAGCAATGCTGGAACTGTGTAAAATGTTGGTTAGGCCATAGCTAATGATAAAGTGACATAGATTTAAGGCAAGGGGCAGGAGGTTGAGATGGTATTTGAGGAACTACTTTTTCACCCAGACAGTTGTGGTATCTGGAACTCATTGTCTTTACAGTGGTAAAGACAGAAACCCTTAGAACGTTTAAGAAGTATTTAGATTATGCACTTCTGAACAATTTTTGTGATGCCAAGACATACGATGCTATAGACCATGTGCTATAAAATGGGATTAGAATAGTTCCATGCCTGTTCGTGGCCAACACAGACTTGATGGGCCAAAGGGCATTTTTCTGCGCTGCTGACCTCTATGAATATGACTATGACACTTCACAGTGAAAAAGCTCCTTTAACTCAAAGCTTTGAAATATCCTTGCATAATTAATCACTCAAAAATAGCAACTTTTTTTTCAGATAACAAAGACAACTATCATTTAACACACTCTTTAACTTCTCAGTTAAACTGAACTCAGAACCCCAGGCTGCAATAATTAGAGCTTAACTAAGCATTACCAATCACAATAATAATTCTTAGGTGGATGTCAAAAAAAACTCTGTTGGAAAGGTTAGTAGTCATGACCAAGTGTTTGAAATTCATTGTTGTTTCCCCACAGACGTTCAAGTCCGGCTGACTGTGCGTCCATTGTCTTTTGTTATCGTAGCAGTGTCCTTACATTGAGACTAGAAGGCCCAGGTTCAAATTCCACCTCTGAATGTGATGGTTGAATAAAACAAGCAATCCCATTGAAACTGTATGACCAGATGCCGGTTTATTTCCTTAACTGCAGGAAAATGCATATAAATCATTGCCATCCAGCAGAGAAAAATTTTAAACTCTCAATTGCAGCTGCAGTATTTTCTTTTAAATTAGAGAGCAGAGGATTAAAGCAATCCAGCTCATGACTATTGTTCAGAATTGCCCTTGCCTTCAAAAGTATTCCATCAAATGTGTGTCTCCCACACTATATATAAAGCTGCAACAGCTGAACTGGAATCTGCCGAAACTCAGCATTAAGCTCAAGGGGCATGCTCAGTTTGGAATTTCTGCCTATGGGATTCACGCCTCACCTTCATCTCCCCTCAACATTCTGCCCACTATTTTAATGATCTGTGATGTTTTTCTAAGGCCTAAAGATTCTAAACTGGCTGATGAATAGGTTGTGTGACTGGGAAATGTTGGAAAATGAATTGTTCTCTGCATTGGTAACAAAGACACTATTATTTAAACGGTGGAAGACTAACTGCAGGATTTTGTAATGGAAGGATCAAGATGTCCTCATACATGAATCAAAAAGACTTAGCATACAGGTACAGCAAGCAACTGGGAAGACAAATGGAAGTTATACTTTGTTACAAGGAGATACAGTGTAAAAGGAGGGAAATCCTGCTAAAACTTTACAGAATGTTAGTGAGACTATGCTTAGAATACTGCCTCAGATAGTAGGAACTGCCAATACTGGAGAATCTGAGATAGCATGGTGTAGAGCTGAATGAACACAGTAGGCCAGGCAGCATCAGAGGAGCAGGATCGCTGATGTTTCAAGTCTGGACCCTTCTTCAGAAAAGGGTCTACACCTGAACCAGTGATAATGGGAACTGCTGATGCTGGAGAATCCAAGATAATAAAGTGTGAAGCTGGATGAACACAGCAGGCCAAGCAGCATCTCAGGAGCACAAAAGCTGCCCGAAACGTCAGCTTTTGTGCTCCTGAGATGCTGCTTGGCCTGCTGTGTTCATCCAGCTTCACACTTTATTATCTTGGATTCTCCAGCATCTGCAGTTCCCATTATCACTGATACAATTTTAACCTCACTGCAAAGCCTCTTCTAGGGATGCCTAACCTGAAGAATTTACCCTCCTCCCTCCGGACCAACCTCAGGGAATCTCTCTCCCACTGCAACTCTCTTGTAATCTCTTCAGCCTTGAAACTGCTCGACCATGTCCTGAAGCTTCCCTGGACTGACCTATCCCCTCCCTTCCTCCCCACCTATACTCTCCTCTCCACCTAAATTCTTTTCTCTCCATCTTCGGTCCGCCTCCCCCTCTCTCCCTATTTATTCCAGAACCCTCACTCCATCCCCCTCTCTGATGAAGGGTCTAGGCCCGAAACGTCATCTTTTGTACTCCTGAGATGCTGCTTGGCCTGCTGTGTTCATCCAGCTTCACACTTTATTACCTCAGACCTGAACCGTCAGCTTTCCTGCTCTTCTGATGCTACCAGGCCTGCTGTGCTCATTTAGCTTTACATCTTGTTATCTTAGAATACTGCCTATACTTTTTGGCTCCAGACTGAAGAAGAGATATACTTGTAATGGAGCCATTTCAGGAAAGATTAACTGGATCAATTCCTGTGTTGATGGAGTTATTTTATGAGGAAAGATTGAGTCTACCTTGTTTGGAGCTTAGCAGAATGTGAGATGATCCTATTGGAACATACGTGTTTCAGGTGCTTGGCACAATATATACTGAAAGAATGTTTCCCCTCACTGAAGAGTCTAGATCTAGACAGTACTATTTTAAACTAAAGGTTCTCTGATTTTAAAGATGAAATGATGAATTTCTGCTGTCAGAAAATCATTAGTCTTTGGAATTCATTACCCCCAAGGCAGTAGAAGTTGGGTCATTGAATGTATTCAAAACTCATCCTGTGGATTTTTGATCGACAATAGAGTCTGTGATAAGAAAGTGGAGTTAAAGGTAAAATCAGATTAGCCATGATCTTACTGCAAAGTGGATCAAGCTCAAGAGGCTAAATGGCCTACTCCTATTCAGAATTGTAATGTTCCAATGAAACACAAGCCTGAAATGGTGACTTAAACCACTGGATTCCTGATTTGGAAGCAGACACCATGTTAATTTTCCTATTCTGGAAGACAGCTAAATTTGCACCAATGTTTAAAAAGGAAGAAAAGGGCAAAGTGAGTAATTGTGACCTAGAACATAGAACATAGAACATTACAGCACAGTACAGGCCCTTCGGCCCTCGATGTTGTGCCGACCCGTCATACCGATCTCAAGCCCATCTAACCTACACTATTCCACGTATGTCCATATGCTTGTCCAATGACGCCTTAAATGTACCTAAAGTTGGTGAATCTACTACCGTTGCACGCAAAGCATTCCATTCCCTTACTACTCTCTGAGTAAAGAAACTACCTCTGACATCTGTCCTATATCTTTCACCCCTCAATTTAAAGCTATGCCCCCTCGTGCTCGCCGTCACCATCCTAGGAAAAAGGCTCTCCCTATCCACCCTATCTAACCCTCTGATTATTTTATATGTTTCAATTAAGTCACCTCTCAACCTTCTTCTCTCGAATGAAAACAGCCTCAAGTCCCTCAGCCTTTCCTCGTAAGACCTTCCCTCCATACCAGGCAACATCCTAGTAAATCTCCTCTGCACCCTTTCCAAAGCTTCCACATCCTTCTTATAATGCGGTGACCAGAACTGTACACAATACTCCAAGTGCGGCCACACCAGAGTTTTGTACAGCTTCACCATAACCTCTTGGTTCCGGGACTCGATCCCTCTATTAATAAAAGCTAAAACACTGTATGCCTTCTTAACAGCCCTGTCAACCTGGGTGGCAACTTTCAAGGATCTGTGTACATAGACACCGAGATCTCTCTGCTCATCTACACTACTAAGAATCTTACCATCAGCCCTGTACTTTGCCTTCCGGTTACTCCTACCAAAGTGCATCACCTTACACTTGTCTGCATTAAACTCTATCTTCCACCTCTCAGCCCAGCTCTACAGCTTATCTATGTCTCTCTGCAACCTATAGCATCCCTCGTCACTATCCACAACTCCACCGACCTTAGTGTTGTCTGCAAATTTACTAATCCATCCTTCTACGCCCACATCCAAGTCATTTATAAAAATGACAAACAGCAGTGGACCCAACACCGACCCTTGCGGTACACCACTAGTAACTGGTCTCCAGGATGACCTAACTTGGTATAGGAAAATTACATGAAAGCAAACAAAGGGAAAGGATAAAATTTTAATTGGAAAGACATGGATTCATCAAAGACATAAATTTACTAAGGAAAGGTTATGTTGATAAACGTGACATTTTTGGAGGAAGTAGCAAAGATAGTTGATCAAAGTCGTGTATTTGATATTGTCTACAACAATTTTTGACAGGGGTTTGACAATTGAAGAATGGCACAAAAGTAAACACTGATAGAATCCAAGTTAATTCTATGGGCTGAATGGATTCCTTTTGTACTGTCGCAATTCTATAATATTGTAATTTGACAAGTTGGATCCAAAATGGACTCAGAGGTAGGCACCCTTTCCCATGACCATCCCCAAGCGTAACAGAGCCTCAGTAGCATTGATCTGTACAGCCACCTATAGACTCACACTGAGAGTGGAAGATCGACATCTTCATTTGCAAGGGACTGCCAATGATGATTGTCATTGGCAAGCAGGCAGGAGTAGGTAGTCTTTCATTTCAGAAGGTGTCTTTTAATATTTGGAGCATCCTGCATTGTTGGTGAACCTTGTTCCTTCCAAACTACCTATATTTCAAAATCTACTGCTGATCCCTTTGAATTCCTTCTTTCACATGTGCAAATCCTTTCTACCTAGAGCTCCTGTCATACCTAGATCTGAGCTTTCATTAGGCATTTTGCATAAGCCAATCTGTAGCCTTGACAACACTTACTATGAACATCTGAAGCTTTTGGTGATGCCAAGCTCTCCAGAGGCTGGAACTTCAAGTTTATCAAGGGTCAGAAGTCCCATTCTGCACTAATTCAGTGCTTTATGACTATCGTGCATCATATTTTTCCACCAACTTTTATTCTTGGCACAGGTGGAGTATTGGAGGTGGGGGCAGGGTTATCATGAAGCCAGACATTGCTATTTAATTACACTCAGCCAATAAATTGCTGCCATATTTCTCCCCAGCTATTTTTCTGGTATGTAAAAGATGCTGAAACTCAATTTAAATGTAAAGGTGATAATGGGTCAGCCATCTAACCCACAATAAATAGCTTGTGTGTTCCTTGTTGAAATGATCTCATTAGTTAAACTGATTTATTCAGGAATCCTGATCAATACTCCTGATCTCTAGAAGTTCAAGTGTAAATTTTGGCCAGTTTTGCTTCAGCCTGGGAAAAGCTAATCTTCATCAATGACCTTCCCTCCATCATAAGGTCAGAAGTGGGGATGTTCACGGATGATTGCACAATGTTCAGCACCATTCGTGACTCCTCAGATACTGAAGCAGCCCATGTTCACATGCAACAAGATCTGGACAATATCTAGTCTTGGGCTGACAATTGGCAAGGGACATTAGTGCCACACAAATGCCAGGCTATGACTATCACCAATAAGAGACAATCTAACCACCATCCCTTGACATTAATGGTGTTACCATCACTGAATTCCCCCCTATCAACATCCTGGGGGTTATCATTAACCAGAAACTCAACTGGACTCACCACGTTAACACAGTGGCTACAAGGGCAATCCTGAAACTGGGAATACTGCAGTGAGTAACTCATCTCATGACTCCTCAAAGCCTGTCCATCCTCGACAAGACACAAGTCAGGAGTGTGATGGAATGCTCCCCACTTGCCTGGATGAGTGCAACCCCAACAACACTCAAGAAGTTTGACACCATCCAGGACAAAGCTGCCCACTTGATTGGCACTACATCCACAAACATTCACTCCCTCCACCACCAATGCTCAGTAGCTGCAGTATGTACTGTCTACAAGATGCACTGCAGTAATTCACCAAAGATCCTCAGACAGCACCTTCCAAACCCATGACCACTTCCATTTAGAAGGACAAGGGCAGCAGATATATGGGAACACCACCACCTTCACATTCCCTCCCAAGTCACTCACTATCCTGACTTGGAAATATATTGACATTCCTTCACTGTCGCTGGGTCAAAATCCCGGAATTCCCGCCTGAATAGCATTGTGGGTCAACCCACAGCAGGAAGAATGCAGCAGTTCAGGAAGGCAGCTCATCACCACCTTCTCAAGGACAACTAGGGATGGGAAAGAAATACTGGCCAGCCAGCGACATCCACATCCTACAAAACAAATAGATTAAAAAGTCTACTGTTAGCATCACTGCCTGAAACAGTCTCTCTCTCTCTCCAGAATACCAGACACGAAGCTCAGTTGGGTTAACCCTTTAGACTCAACCTTTCAGATACCTGTTTTCTCTAAGAAATCCTTCATTCACTTGTAAAGTGGACCAAATGCACTAATTGTAACCTCTTTCCTTTCCATCCTTTCTTCTTTCTTCTTTACATGGTTGTGTGTGTGTGTTTAGTTTACAACAATCATGCCTTGAGTTTGAATACATGAATAAATAATACTTTTGTTGGAACACTCAAGAGAATTTGTTCTGAGTAGTTCAAAAATACCAGAACAAAATCTGAAGTTTTAGGGGAAATACACCATTGTCAATTTTGAAAGGGAAAGGAAAAATAAAAACAACTATAAAATTGCTTATGGGCAAAAGAGGACAGAAACAAAATTAATTAAAATTATTTCTCCTTGTCTGTAACAGTGTTGCAAATTTGATTGTTTATCAATATAATCATCAAGTAAAGCTGGGGAGATTATTTAACATATTTTGCAATGTGAAATAATGTTAAATGTGCCTCAACTGATGCATCACTAAACGAGCTGTCCTGTGAATATTCCCTGTCCACACATAATCTTCTGTTCAGCCAGGGAGTCATCAACTAATTCTATGCAGAGCTGCAAGCCAAGCTTTCTCATTGTCAAGAAAGATTACCTTCCAGCAGACAAGGTGGCTGTGCTGAACATGTTATAATACTGAGAAGCTTTTGTAATATAAAAAGAAACTTGAAAACAAATGTAGGATTTGGTTAGTGGCTCTGTTGTGGGAATTGACTGGAAACCGTCCAATTAATGTAGGCTGCAACTGGATGCTAATGAGAACTGGTTTAAATAAAAGGACTTGAATTTTATAGCGCCTTTCGAGATCTCAGGATGTTGTAAATGGCTTTATGTCTGATGAAATACTTTATGAAGCGTCATCACGATTGTAATGTTGAACAAGTACAAAGGCTTTGAAGCTAAGACCCAAAATAGGTTAAAATTAAAATTAAAAATATACTTCCAAGAAAATTTTCCTCAGAAGCTGAAAGACTCCATTTTCAAGGAAACATTAAGCTGAAATCTCACAGCGTTGTTTGGTGGGCATGACGGCAAGGGCTAGAAAAATAGAATGCCTTGTCAGAATGCCAGCCTGACACATTCCTGCTTCTTGGAAAATTTGCCATTGACAAATGGTGATTTATCTTATAAACCAATTAAGTGTGATTTCTAAAGTTTTGGAGTGGATTTGCAGAACAACAACCCAGCTCGGCGAGCCAACCAACCTTAAGTCTGATTTGCCAAACCATTGACTTTTTTGCCATTGATGGAGCGACCACTCACTGTTTGTGGATGTTGACACCATACTGAAAACAGCCTCCCTGTGGCAGGCAGAGGAACCTCTATGGAGACTCCATGCCCTAAAAGAAGACCAATGGCAGAAAGATCACACTTTTGGTGCTAAAAGTATCCTGGAGAGATTTCTTTTCTGCAAGAGAGGATTAAAGACTTCACTTGTCAGAGTTTTGTAATTTGGAAGAACACTCACACATTGAGGTGTTTTGACACCTTTTGACCTGCATCCACCCCTTATGGCCAGGCTGCTGTAGAGCTGTCCAGAGCTGTCAGCCATCTGATTAGATTGGTAGAATCAAGAACCTGTACACTAATTTCATAGGATGATAGGCAGAGAGACAACCTCTGGAAAGATTGCAATGTTACGTAATTTGTTTGGTAAGTATGGATTAGGTACTCCTATTTAGACCTAACATCAGGACCACGAAACTGTGAAAAGCCAGGCAATTTTTCTGACATCGAGTGGAGTAATGCTAATTCCTAACTCAGTGTGAATCACGTACCTTTATTCCCCATTGAGGGAAAGCTATATCTGTAGTATTTTTGATTCATGTAAGAGAAATGTAATTCTCAAGGAATCAATAATGTTCCGCAATTTGATGGGATTTTATGAAATTCTAAAACTGAGATTCAACAAATATGATGTTATAACATTTCTATTTGTAAAATTCATGGGATATTTTGGTGTGCCCATCATAGTGTAACCATCAGTCAAAGAAATGGCATTTTAAAAAAATGATAGATGATCTGATAATCCCCTGAAAATTTCTCCTTACATTGTTCTACCTGGGGAAAAAAGAGCTAATATTTGCCTAGAAGATGGAATTACCTCAGTGAATAGGGCATTTCATAAAGTACATTGGCTCTGTTGCCATAGATTGCTGTCATTAAACCTACTGTGAAAGCTTGTGTAGAGTTGAAGTAGTTATCTGTCAAAACATCACATTTTTCCAGAGGCAATATGAAGAGCAGTCTATTTGATGCCAAGTTTACGAAAGTAGTTGAATAAGGTAAATGTAGGAATAAAGTAGGATAGAAAACAGTACTTGGCAAAATATGAAGGCTCTCTAATAAAATTGGCTCTATTTTAATTTAACCAAATTGTTCAGAACATGGATTTTTTCTTACAAGACATAAACACATTGATCTGAGGAGATTTCAGTTCAGCCAGAACTCAGCATAGGAAGCTTACAAACAAACAAACTTAAAAGTGATCTCCTGGGAGACAGAGAGGGGCCAAATAGCTACTGTTGCTATTACAGTTCCAGAACACTGGATCTAAAAAAAAGTGACATCAGAACAAATTCATGAGCTGAATGAATACTAAATATTCAGTCTTGTCTGTTTGAAAGAGGTAGATTCTCTGGGAGCATAGGTGAGTTGTTACTTTTGAGCGTTATAACCCCAGCTAATAGGACTGCTGTACAAGTCAGATCCCAGGTTGAAATCTGCTTGATAAGCCATACATTCCTTTTTATTAATGTAGTGGTCAATCAGTGAAATAAGGCTGCAGCGTTTATTTAACAACAGAGCTGAAGTTCATTATGAAAATAATAAATAAATAATATCTAAGTATAGAACACAATTTAGAAAAAAATCTTACAACACCCAGCAAAATGAATGTTCAGCCTGTTTCTCAATACCATCAATTTTCAGATTCAAATCCGGTAAAATTGCACATTTATATCAAATGTTGTGTTCTACACAACTAATTCCACATAATTTCTCTGAACTGCATAATCCTGCTTACACGAATACTCAAAGCAGTAAGTTTAAACTTTATCAGCTTTTAATAACCCCTGGATTTCTAACCTGGTCTGGATGCTGCGCAAACTAAACCTGTTTTTTTAACTGAGAAAACTGTGCTTTTCCTGAGGTGTTCTAAAACAACTTCTTTCCACGGGAGAGACTATCTTTGCTTTGACTATAGTCATATCTCCTTTAACTTGCCCCAAAACAGCTAATTGCTGGGGTTGGATCATTGCAGGCAGACGCCATCAAATGTTGAACCATTGCAGGCAGATTTAGGAACTTGAGAAATGGTTAGTAAGCTAAATGAGTAGTTTGTTCTATCTTCATGAAGGAAGACACAAGATTTCTCTCTGAAAATTAAGATCCAAGTCAACTGACAATCAAATTCTTTTTATTAGTAAAACACATAGTATTAGAGAAAATTGACAAATATCACGAGGTCCTGATCACCTTCACCCGAATGTGGAAAGAAGTGACTAAAAAGATAGTGAATGCATTGGTGTTCATGTTTCAAAATACTAATAGTTTTGTAATAGTAGCCTGCAGATTAGATGGTTGTAAGTGTAACTGCACTGTTTAAGAAAGAGGAGAGAGAAAATGGAGAATGACAGACTTGTTAGACTGATGTCAATAGTAGGGAAAATGTGGAGGTGCTGGTGTTGGACTGGGGTTTTGGATTACTTCATACTTTAGTTAGAGCCTCAGCATGCAACCCTTATTAATCCAGTCATCTGGTTTGTCTCCATCACCACCTTATTTTTAATGTTTTGTGATTATATGTCTGCTTCATTTAATTGGACTATAGGTCATTATTTGCTTGTTATTCAGCCGTAACATTTTACTCACACCATCTGACTCTTTTCATCACCTGTAGAGATTTATTATTTGACACCATCCTCTTACCATTTGTATTATCTTTTGATCTTTCTGCCCTTGATCTCTCTGCCTCCAAATTCTGTGTTTTATATGCATTTCTCTCACTTCACCTGATGAAGGGGCTACTCTCCAAAAGCTTGTGATTTCAAATCAACCTGTTGGATTATAACCTGGTGTCTATGACTTCAGAAATAGTAAGGAAAATTGTGGAATCTATTATAAAGGCTGCGATTAATAGATATTTAAAAATAATTATCTGATTGTGTAAAATCAACATAGATTTATGAAAGGGAAATCATTCTTCACAAACTTCATAGAACTTTTCAAGAATATGCCTAGCTGAGTTAATAAGAGAGAACCAGCGACTATTGTTTATTTGGATTTTCAGCAGACATTTTAGCAAGTTTTTGAAAAAGAGCAACATTATAGGCTATTAAACTAAATTCAAGTGCATAAGTTTTCAGGTAGCATAATAGCATGAATTGATGATTGGTTAACAGACATAAAGCAGCAAGTGAAAACAAATGGCCATTCTCAGGTTGCCACATTGTGACAAACGAGATACACCAAGGATTGGTACTTGGCCCCCAGCTGTTTAAAATCTATATCAATGATTTTGAAGCAATGGCTAATTGTAATATTTTTAAGGTTGTGGGAATTTAAATTGTAAACAGAATTTTAAGATGCTCTAAGAGGATTTAGGCAGACTGATTAAGTGTGCAGAAACATAGCACATAGAATATTATGTATGAGGTTATCCAATTTGGTAGGAGGAATGAAAATGCAGAATAGCTGTTAAATGGGAAGAGAATGGAAAGTTTTGATGTCTAAAGGAACATCATAAATCACTGGAAGCTAAGGTGCAGGTGCAGCAAACATCCAGAAATTAAACTGTATGTTAGTCTTTATTGATAGAGGATTTGAGTTCAGGAGCAATAAAGTCTGACTTCATTTAAGTAGAGAACTCTGGCGAGACCACACCTAGAGTATTGTATGCAATTCTAGACCCCTTGCCCAAAGAAGAATATGCTTGTCCTGGCTAAAGTGCAGCAGAGGTTTACCAGACTGCTTCTGGAGATGATGTATCTATCCTCTGGGGAGTGATTGAGATTGGACCGCACTCTCCAGATTTCACAAGGATGAAAACAACCTCACAAAAACTTATAAAATTCTTGAAGAATTGACAGAATAGATGCAGAGTGGATTTTTCCTTGGTTATGGAATCTAGACATAAGGGAACATAGTCTTGTAATAAGGGGCAAGCCGTTTAAGGTCTGAAATGAGGAAGAACTTCATTCAACAGTGGCGAATCTTCCAAATGCTTTATGCCAGCAGGCTGTAGAAGCACAGTCATTAATAAGTTCAAACAGACATTCATAGACTTCTAGTTATTAATGATATCAATGATTTATTAGCCTTTATAGCAAGAGGATTCACGTACAGGAGCAATGATGTCTTGCTGCAATTATATAGGGCCTAGGTGAGATCTGAAACATAATATTTTAGTTTCCTTATCTGAAAAAGGAAATTCTTGCTGTAGGAGTGCAGCAAAAGTTTACCAAACTAATTCTTGGGATGGCGGGACTGACGTATGAGGATAGGTTGGATTGGTTAGGATTGTATTCTTTGGAGTTTCAGAAGAATGAGGGGATCCTCATAGAAACCTATAAATTTTCAACTAGACTACATGCAGGTAGGATGTTACCGATGGTGGGACAGTCCAAAACTAATGGTCACAATCTAAGGATATGGAGTAAGCCATTTAGGACTGAGATGAGGAGAAATTTCTACACCCAGAGAGAAGTGGTCTGGTGGAATTCACTGCCACAGAAGACATTTGAGGCCAAAACATTGTATGATTTTAAGAAAGAGTTGGGTATAGCTCTTGAAGCCAAAAAGATCAAAGTATATGGTTAAACGTAGCAACAGGCTATTAAGTTTTATGATCAACCATGATCACAATGAATGGCAGAGCAGGCTCAAAGAGCTGAATGGCTCACTGTTAGAATCCTTGCCGAGTTATAATTGCTTAGCTTTATTCTTTTTATCATTTTTGGTTTGGAACTGTGAATGGTGATCTGAGAACTGAAAGGTGTACTTTGGACTGTGAGCATCAGCTTGTGTTAAAAAGAAAAAGAGCTGTTTGATTTTGAGGCCGAATCTGAAAGTTAATTGCAGGTTTTTCTTGTTGGAAAAGATGCTCCCTACATGCTTTGACATCAGAGTGGCCTGCGCTGAAGCAGATGGTAGATGTTGAATGTAAATTGGGGAGACAATCAGTCTGGCTAGGACAGAACAGAGTTTGGTCTGGTTTCTGGGCTGCATTGCTTAAGTCAGAACAACTGTGCCTGTAAAGAATACAGGACAAATATGTGATTGCTGCCCACTTTTCTCTCAACATCAATTTATTGGAAGTCCAGAGAATAGAATCTCAATTATAAAAATTAAATAATATTCCTTAGAGCCTATGTGAAACTATCTGCATGCACTGGTGTCATCAGAAATCAAATCAGATGTAATCCTATATGTTATGGATCATGGTGTCTGCTTAAGCGAACTAGCCAGTTCCATATCACTTATTTTTTCACTTTTCATTTATCCCTTAACTGTGTCTGTTTATCTGTCGAACTTTGTGTGACAGTAAGGTTAGAATTAATGAGGATTGGGTTTAAATCTTAAAAATTAGTTAGATTATCTTGTGGTATAATGTTGCTCTGCTAAAGCTATAAACAATTGTATTTTTTTTACACTGTAAATCTAGTGCCTGGTACTGGTTATTCAAAAAGTCTAGTTAGGAACCATTAGGGTAAATTTTTAGATTCTTTGAATGTTTTAATTTTATTGTGCTGTTAGTACAAAGACAGAGAGGCTAATTTGATTTCATTGCTTATCTCTGTGTCATAGAACTACCCCTGCTCCCATTATGTTTCTAATGGGACTCAGAAAAGACTTACAAGGATGTTGCCAGGGTTGAAAGTTTTGAGCTTTTGGGAGAAGCTGAATAGACTGGGGTTATTTTTCCTATAGTGTCAGAGGCTGAAGGGTGGCCTTATTGAAGTTTATAAAATCATGAGGGACATGGATAGTGTGAATAGTCAAGGTCTTTTCCCCAGGGTAGGGGTTTCCAAAACTAGAGGGCATAGGTTTAGAGTGAGAGGGGAAAGATTTAAAAGGAGCTAAAAGGGCAACTTTTTCACGCAGAAGGTAGTGTTATTATTGAATGAGCTGCTCGAGGATGTGGTGAAAACTGGTACAATTACACCATTTAAAAAGCATCTGGATAGGTATATTAATAGGAAGGGTTTAGCGGGAAATGGGCCAAATGCTGGCAAATGGGACTAGATTAATATAGAACATCTGGTCAACATGATGAGTTGGACCAATGGATCTGTTTCCGTGCTGTGCATCTCTATGAATCTATGATTTTACAGGGATACAATGGGAATTGGCACAGAGTTAGATGATCAGACAATATTTAGAAAGGCAGAGCAGATTAAAGAGGTTCAATGGCCTAATCTTATTCATTTATTCCTGAAAGTTAGCCATTTGGCCCCTCAAACCTGCTCCTCCATCAACCAATCACAGCTGGTATGATTGTAATCTCAACACCTCATTCCTGCCTACCCTTAATAGCCTTTCACCCCTTTGCTCATCAAGAATCTATCCACTTCTGCATTTAAAATATTCAAATACTCTGCTTCCACTGCGTTTTGAGGAATTGTACTCCAAAGAGTTCAGAAGAAGAATTTCGGCTCATTTCTGTCTTGATTGGGTGACCCTTCATTTTTCTGGACTCTCCACAATTTAGTAATCAGTAATTGTAATGATTATGATTATTTTAAATTCATTATAATGGGTTATAATTGGCTTCAATAATTCCAGATTAAAAAATCACTTTCAAAAAGGTTTACATTTCTGTCCACCTTGTCATAGTCAAGTGTTATTAATACCACAAGAGAAACAGAACTGAAGTAATACCATATTTTAAATCCCTATAGAATTTTATATTGACAAGATATTGAGTAGACAAAAAATATCTAACTGTGTAATGTGGGAGCCAGTAACAGGGTATTTGATTTCATAGTAATATAAATAAGCCAAATATTTTATAAAACTAAATGAAATTGTTTTTGAAGTTGTTCTAGGAATATGGGCATTGCTGTTTAACTCAGCATTTATGCTCATTTCTAATTGCCTGGAGAAGGTGATGATGAGATGTTTTCTTGAATCACTGCAGTACTAGGTGTTTAAGGACACCACAATGCTAACTGAAAGGAAATTTCAGGAGTTTACTTTGTGACTGGTAAGGGACACTTGCAAGTGTGGTGTTCCTATGCATGTTAATATTGCCATCCAGAAATGCTCAATTGAAGTAAAACTTCTTTGCATAAATTTATGCACCAGTCAAAGGGAGAGATACTTTGGGCAGTGATAATGGGAACTGCAGATGCTGGAGAATCCAAGATAATAAAGTGTGAAGCTGGATGAACACAGCAGGCCAAGCAGCATCTCAGGAGCACAAAAGCTGACGTTTCGGACCTAGACCCTTCATCAGAGGCATACTTTGGGCAGACTGGATTAAATTTTATTTCATGCACGTCGTGTCACTCTGAGGTATTCCAAAGCAACTGTAATATAGTTTGATCCAAAATAAAGCTTTGTCTCTATTAATGGTAAATTAATTCTGATCCCATGCAAGAAGTGGAAGTGAGCTGTCTTCTTGAACTGCAGTCTGTATTCTGAAGGTAGGCCCACAATGTCTCTGGGGAGGGAAGTTCAGGATTTTGACTCAGAGACACTGAAGGAACCATAATATATTTTCAAGTCAGGGTAATGTGTGGATTGGAGGAGAACTTACAGGTGGTGGGGTCGTTCCCATGTATCTGCATCCTTTGTCCTTCTAGATAGCAGTGGTCGTGTGTTTGGAAGGTGCTGTCTTCAGTGAATTTCTGCAATGCACCTTGTAGGTAGCACACAATGCTGTCTCTGAGCACCTGTGGTGGAGTGACTGAATGTTTGTGGATTTGACGCCAATCAAGCAAACTGCTTTGGCTTCAGTGGGTGTCAAGCTTCTAGAGTGTTGTTGGAGCTGTACTGATCCAGGCAAGTGGAAAGTATTCCATCGCACACTAGACTTGTGCCTAGCAGATGCTGAACAGTTTTGGAGAGTCAGGAGATGAGTTACTCTCTGCAGTATTCCTAGCCTTTGATACACTCTCTTGCAGTCACTGTATTTATATGATGAGTTCAGTTCAGTTTCTGGTAAATTGTAATTTCAATATTCTGGGATGTTATTAGTGGGATATTCAGTGATGGTATCACCATTGAGTGTCAAGGAGTAATGGTTAGATTTTCTCTTTTTGGAAATGGTCTTTGCCTTGCATTTGTGTGGCTTGTATGTTACTTGCTACATTTCAATCCAAGCCTAGATATTGTCCAGGTTAGGTTGCATTTGGACATGGATTGCTTCAGTTTCTGAGACTGGGTAGCCTACATACCTAAAATTTCACTGGCCTGAAATTCATATACCACGTTATTTATTTTGGTAATAGCCAAAATGGCTTTTTGGCTTGACAACAAGTTCATATTAATGATGTTACTGGTAAACATCACTGGTGAATATGGATGGTGCATAGTTACAGCATGAAACAGCGAGATTCACTTGTTGTTCAATTATTGTGGTATCTTATCATTTCATTGGTAATCTGAGTGAGATTGGGCACTTTTCAAGACCAAAAATCTTGACCAAAATGCTTAGGTCTTCTTTGTGCATGATATACAGCAAGGAACAAGCTTATCAGGGTAGGTATTGCCCACTGGATAATTTTGATGTGTCCTATTTCAGCCATCTGAAAAGTATTTCTAGACAAAATTTGTTACTTCAAAGGCACAGCACCACCTCATTTCTGTAATTAAGTGTAAGCCTTAACTTTTGTGCTTAAGTCCCAGAGTAGAAATTACATCAGAACACTCACTTAGAAGAGTGTTACAAAACCTAAACCACAGTTTTTACTCTAGACCTTGGACAGAAGTGTTTAGCAGATTTCTCAGTTGTGATGTGATGATGCGATATAAACAATGAGATTGGAGAATCATAAAGTAATGGCGATGTGATTGTGATTGGCAACCTCGGTATTCATGTAGAGCTGAATTTTACCAGCACCTGGGTGGTTACAAAGGTGATGGAGAAGTTGGGAGTTGGGGGCTGCTGGGATGATTCGCTGAGAAAATAGTCCATAGCTACATTTCCCACTGCAGACAGACACAGACAAGCCTGCAGCTCCTCTGAAATCACAAGGTGAACACTGTAAAGAAAGAACGAATAGCAAAGGCCACTGTATCAAACACAGCGCTGAGTGGTTCATTTAAGTAGTTTCACTTGTGATTAAGCACATTGCAATTTAATTATAGCACTTGAAATATTGAGTCATAATCCCAGATGTGGCAAGACTGGCAAAGAGGAAAGAAGTGGTGAGGAGAGGCAATGGTCTTTGAATGGCAACACAAATTGCTATACAGATGTGTTGCAGGGAAACAATGCTCACATTCCATGAGTAAATAAAGAAGTATCTCAGGGATGAATGGATCTATTCAGGTTTGAATGTTTAATGGACACCTTCGATGGACAGGTAGGTCAAAGTCAGAGTCAAATATGTTGCAGTCTCGCTAGGTGAATTACTTTTCTGGTGAATCGTGCCAGGTGTTGACACTATCCTGATGAGGGTTTCAACTCATTTAATTGACCTCAAATACCTTCCCACATTGCATGGGCATCTTTGAGCTCTTCATCTTCCTACACTTCTCTTTTAGCATTTCTTGAAATGAATGGTGTTAATCCAGCACTTCACCTTCTTCAAGATCCCTATCTGTCCAGAAGGTCAAGTCAAGGACAGTGCAGCAGTTCACCACAATGTGCAAGACCACACAGAAGTAGATATTTGTACTTGACCTGTTAAGAGATGTTATGACAGACCTCTAGGTGGGACCTAAACCTGAGCATTCTGGCTCAGAGGTGGGACACTACCTCTGCACTACAAGAACCAACACCACACCCACTAACTTACAACAGTATTTGTAAGCTGCAATTTGACCAGTCCAAACACCAGAGGCACATCTTCAGAATCCCAATGTCTTGATTAATGCTGATTCTTGTAAGCAGATGACTGCATCTATAGCATCTCTGAACTTCTATCTCAACATTATGTGAAAAGGTAAGTCACCATTTCCTGAGCACAAATCTGTTGTTCCCTGGAATCCATTGTGTATTGTCTCACAGCTAATATTCAATCTACTTTTAGGCAACATACTCATGATATCACTACAACCACATGGCATCTGCCCTGATCGTATAAGCATCTCAGTCCCCATCTCACTTCTGGCACTTGCAACTTGACATTCTGAGGGAAGCATATTACGATTTGAACAAAATTAATCAGTACTAGCCAGACACCGCAGTGCTTGTGATTGTGATATTTGTAGATACCAAAAGCTACCTGCTCAAAGATAATGGGAACTGCAGATGCTGGAGAATCCAAGATAACAAAGTGTGGAGCTGGATGAACACAGCAGACCAAGCAGCATCTTAGGACCACAAAAGCTGACGTTTCGGGCCTAGACCCTTCATCAGAAAAAGCTACCTGCTGAACCTATGAGTGCCACGTTACACATATCAAGTACTTACGATTAGGGAGCAATAATTATTGCTTCATCAGGTACAAATACCATACTGAAGGTTAAAAAAGATCACCACAACTACATCATGCCACGTGGCCAGATCAGGTCACGATGGTAACTCAGTGCTAAGCAGTAATAACTTCTTATAAAAGACTTCCGAGATCTCATTTTCACACTCTTGGAACCTTCACCTGAACATGAGACAGCCCTGAACTTCAAACATTTCTATGTTCTATGTCACAGAAATGGGTATCACTGCTCAGGCTAGAATTTATTGCTCATTCTTATTTCCCCTAAGGAGGTATTGGTGGGCAGCCTTCTGGAACCACTGTAGTCTGTCTAGTGTAGGTACACTATAGCATTAGCAAGGGAGTTCCAAGCTATTGACCCAAGAATAGTTAATGGATGGTGACATGTTTCCCTGGCAGTTCTGTCAGAGGGAATATTTTGGTTGTTTGGCTCCCATATATTTACAAGGTGGTTGATGTCACAGGTTTAGAAGCTGCTTTTGAACACAACTTGCTCAGTTGCTGCAGTGAATATTGTACATGGTTTACACTGCTGGCACTGCATCATAGAGTCATAAGGAAATCACTATGCTGACCAACAAACACCAAACTACATGGCCGACATTTACCTTCACTTAGCCTACAATGCCCTAGCACTTTAATTGTTGATCCAGATGCTTCTTAAATATTACAAAAGTACCTGCCTCCACTATCCTCTCAGGCAGCACATGATATATTTTTACCACTCCCTGGTGAAAAAAGTCTTTCTTTTAGACGTCCTCGAAACCACTTTCTTCTCAGCTTAAACTTGTGCCCTCTGGCCTTAGACATGTCTTCCATGGGGACAGAGGAAGAAGAGCTTATCCCCGCCTCCCTAACCTGTTCTTCCTCTCACCTATCTCCTCCTCCCACCTCAAGCCGCACCTCCATTTCCGACCTACTAACCTCATCCCGCCCCCTTTACCTGTCCGTCCTCCATGGACTGACCTATCCACTCCCCTCCTCCCCACCTATACTCACCTCTACAGGCTCCATCCCCACCCCTTTAACTTGTCTGTCTCCTCTCCACCATTCTCCTCTCTCCATCTTTGATCTGCCTTCCCACCCACCCCCCACCGTTTATTTCAGAATCCTCTCCCCCTCCCCCTTTTCTGAAGAAGGGTCTAGGCCCGAAACATCAGCTTTTTTGCTTCTAAGATGGTGCTTGGCCTGCTGTGTTCATCTAGCTCTGCACTTTGTTATCTATAGATCAAGAGATAAGGCCAGAGATTGCAAAAAGAATAAAAGGACAAAACTAAAGACTGTATTTGAATGCACATGGCATTCAAAACAAAATAGCATTACAACAATGTGTCAGATCTCAGAAGTACTGTATACATTTTTAATTTGTGTTTGCAATATGTGGTTATTAGTTGTACCAAAAGATGAACTGAGAGTACAAGTAGAGAAACGATTAAGCGCAATTTTAGACCTGAATATTGAAACATACACGTCATTTGCAAAGCATGGGAAACTAGGAAAAAAATGGAGAGGTAGTTCTGTTCATGAATGATTGTGTTAGCACCAACAGGCAGGGATGAACGAAGTTCAGGCAACTTAGGATAGAGAAACGGTTTAAGCAGAGACAAGGAATTGTAAAGCCAATAAATCATTTGTGTGAGAGTGATCTCCAAACAGTAACCACTCAGTAGGATAGAACATAGTGGAAGATTTAATGAGAGATAATCAGATAGGTACAGTGACAGCCATGGGAATTTTAATTTATATAGATTGGAAATACCAGATGAACAGAGGCAGCCTAGACGTGGAGTTCATCAATTTTTTTGGAATAGTTTACAGGTCCTGATCTAACTAGACAGCAGGCTTTATCGGACATGGGATCATGCAATGAGTTAGGATAATTAGAGACTTCATAGTAAATGCATCCTTATATGATGGAATTTTATAATTGGGTTGAGGGAGAGAGAAGCAGTTTCAAGATTAGTATCCTAAGCTTAAATGGGAACAATTGTGAGAGTATGAAAGTAGAGCTAACAAGTGTGGACTGGTAAAATCTGGTAAAACCAGGTGAACTGATCAATAGAGATACTCCAAGACAAGTACACACCATCCCTGGTTAAATTAAATGTAAATATGGTATTACACTTAATTGAGCAGATAATTGTGCAATAATGGACAGCAGGTTAGAGGATTGGACAAATACATAAAGCAGTAAAAATGACCTGAAGATAAATAAAAAGGTAAAATATTAAAGCACAGTAGAAAGAACACTAATCATGTTTTTAAAAATCACAGTAAGACATTCTACAAATATTTTAGAAAACACAGAGGTAACAGAATGAGCATTACTCCTATTGAAAGTAAGTATGGGGAATTAATAATGGAAAACAAGGAGATGGTTGATGAATTGAACTGGTATTTTGCATCAGTCTTCACCCTAGAGGGTTAGGTACATCGCAGAAATAGGTGTAAATCAAGAAATAGAAAGCAGAGAGGTATTCAAGAACACTACGATCACTAGCAAAGTGGTACTAAGCTAATTAATGGAGCTGCAGGTTGATCAGTGGCAAGGCCTTGATAAGCTACATTCTAGGGTCTTAAAAGAAGAGCCTACAGAGATAGTTGATGAATTGGGCTTCATTTTACAAGTAAGTACAATTTGAAAGTCATTACATAGACCTGAATATTAAAACATATATGTCATTTGGGAAGAATGGGAAGCTAGGAAAAAAGTAGAGAGGTACTTCTGTTCATGAATGACTGCGTTAGCACCAACAGGAGGAGATGAACTAAGTTCAGGCAACCAGGATGGAAAACTGGCTTAGAGATAAGCAATTTTAAAGCCAATAAATCATTTGTGTGAGATTGATCTCCAAACAGTACCCAACGATAGAACATAAGTGCGGCCGCAGTTGGAGTATTGTGTACAGTTCTGGTCACCGCGTTATAAGAAGGATTGGAAGCTTTGGAAAGGGTGCAGAAGAGATTTACTAGGATGTTGCCTGGTATGGAGGGAAGGTCTTACGAGGAAAGGCTGAGGGACTTGAGGTTGTTTTCATTCGGGAGAAGAAGGTTGAGAGGTGACTTAATTGAAACATATAAAATAATCAGAGGGTTGGATAGGGAGAGCCTTTTTCCTAGGATGGTGACGGCGAGCACGAGGGGGCATAGCTTTAAATTGAGGGGTGAAAAATATAGGACAGACGTCAGAGGTGGTTTCTTTACTCAGAGTAGTAAGGGAATGGAATGCTTTGCGTGCAACGGTAGTAGATTCGCCAACTTCAGGTACATTTAAGTCATCATTGGATAAGCATATGGACTTACATGGAATAGTGTAGGTTAGATGGGTGTCAGATCGGTATGACAGGTTGGCACAACATCGAGGGCCGAAGGGCCTGTACTGTGTTGTAATGTTCTATGTTCTTATAACAGATGTCATAATGAGAGATAATCAGATAGGTACAGTGACAGCCATGGGAATTTTAATCTGTATAGACTAGAAATACCAGATGAGCAAAGACAGTCTAGATGAGGAGTTCACTTTTTTTTTGGAAAATAGCAAATCTAACTCCTTTATCAAAAATGGAGGGAGCAACAAAGCAAGAAACTACAGGACAGATGGCTTAACGTTCATTGTCGGAAAGATGCTATTCGCATGTTCTATAGATAAATGGATGCAATTTCCTAAATGGCACTTAGATTTCCAGAAGGCATTGAAAAGGTCCATCTTAAAAAAAACTCATGGTAACACATGGGTAGAAAATTTGCTAACTAACAAGAAACAGAGTAGGTGTAAATGGGTCATTTTATGATAGAAGCAAGATACTGCAAATGTGGAAATCGGAAATGAAACAGAAACTTCTGGAGAAACCGAGGAGGTCTGACAGCATCTGTGGAGAGAAAAACAAAGTTAGTGTTTGTAAAGCAAAGTCAAAATGAACTCAACATAGTAAATCTTTCTCTCCCTGCACAGATGCTGGCAGATTAACTCAGTTTCTCCAGCATTTTCTAGTTTCATTTGAATCATTTGTTGATTGGCAAGATTCAATGGATGATATAAAACTGGAATGAGCATGGGAGCTCCAACCTCTTAAAATCAAATAAATACTTAATTGGTAAAGTTGTTGATGATACAAAGATGTGTTGGAAAGTTGTGAGGAGGACATAAGAAGGCTACAAAGGACAAGTGTCCCTTCTTGCTAAAACTTATCAGTAGTTATCTTCTACTACTAACAAGTAGACAGGGCCTTAGGTGCAGCATGCTAAGGAAGATTAGTGGCAGCAATATGTGTTATCCTTTGAGACCCAAAATGACTCATCAGTGGTGAAGGAAATAAATGTTTTCTGATGTTGATGGGATGCCAATTAAGTGGACTGCTTTTGCCTGAATGATGTTGAGCTTATTAAATATTATGGGAAGTGCATTTTTTAAATGCATTCATCCAGAGTATTCCATCACACTCATGACTTGTGATTTGTTGATGGTGAACAAACTTTGACGATTCAGGATCTATGTAACTTGCAGCGGGCGCCCTAATTACTGACTTGCTCTAGTGCCTGCAGTATTTATATGGCCAAGTTAGCCTTATAATACACGGTTTGTAGCATGCCTCAGTCTAATTAGAATGAAAATACTAGTTAAAAATTTTATACATTTTAACATAAATTTCCCTAGAATTGTTGGCTCTTTATCTGAGTTTTTTGACTCAAAGGTTTTTTCATTAGCTGATAGGATTATCCAAAAAATTGATCTGCGGAGTTTCTAGTGAAGTACTTTACAGATGGGCACCAAAACTAAGTTCAAAACATTGGCATCTCACAAAGCAGGTTAAAATTATCAATACAAAACATTGTTTATGATTGTTTACAATTCTAGCTATTTTCTGAACATGGTCAATGTTGACTTATGCAAAATTGATGATGAATAAAATGCGAATCTTGAAAATTTGTCTGTGCAAGTGAGGCAACTATTAGAAACTTGTTGACATGTAGGTGAAATAAATTCAAGAGTAATGTTACCTGGTTCAAAAAAATCCAAATACAATAAAAATTGCCTGTATCCAAACAAAAAGGCAATGTCGAATGTGGCAAGATTTGTACTATGAATAATTACCAAAAATCATGTAGTGTCCAATATGCCTAAGTATATTTCATGGAAAAGGTTTGGAAAGCATCTATTATTTATAATATCAAGTCCTGAAGAGGTTGATTAAGATTGCCAATTGTAAAATCTGGCTTTCTAACAATAGTGATGGAAATGTTCAGAATAGGCTTAAAAGTTCTTGCTTTAAATGTCCCGTATAATGTATAATCATTTTTTAAAATTGTTTGCATGTTGTACACTAACCATTTTAATGTAGGTAAAATTTCATAAGAATGTGTACAATGCATGGTTTATTTTTTGCATCTTTATCAAGTATTCAGTTGTACAACGCTGATATAAACTGTAAGACGCGGGTACATTTGTTTTTGTACACAATGATATTTGCTTCTCCAACATCAAAAGTCAAAATTTGGAAATGATTAAAACTGTTAG
The DNA here is from genome assembly GCF_030684315.1 of Stegostoma tigrinum. Classification (NCBI taxonomy): domain Eukaryota; kingdom Metazoa; phylum Chordata; class Chondrichthyes; order Orectolobiformes; family Stegostomatidae; genus Stegostoma; species Stegostoma tigrinum. The sequence continues at coordinate 59,574,007 of NC_081363.1, read as the reverse complement.
AAGTTAAATGTTCGGCAATTATAATAATGAAATAGTTTTCAGCTGAAAGTGTACCCTAAACAATTCAGATTAATGTCATAACTAGAATAGTGAACCATATTGAATAATACTAGAACTTTAGAAAAACAATCATTTTAACAATATTTTAAAATAATTCCTGTATCTTAAGCATGCTACAACACAGACTAAATGACTGAGATAACAAGGTGTAGAGCTGGATGAACACAGCAGGCCAAGCAGCATCTTCAGCTTTTCTGCTCCTAAGATGCTGCTTGGCCTGCTGTGTTTGTCCAGCTCGATACCTTGTTATCTCAGATTCTCCAGCATCTGCAGTTCCTATTATCTCTGAGACTAAATGACTGTCTTCAAAGATGGCATCCAGAACAAGGGACTAAGCATAGATGATAATAGTGCAATGTTGAAAGGTTTACTACAATGTGCAGTTCTTTCTTTGTGAAAGCTATATAAGTGAAAAGTGCAAAACATTGAGAAATGTTACTGTAATGAAGACTGCTAAATCAGAATAGGGAATCCTGTCAATCAGATGCTATCATGCATAACGCAAGATGGCATTTAAAACTTCATAGACGCCTTGTTGCTGGATTCTGTATTTAAATTAACACATCAAGATCTTTTCAATCTATTACATTTTGGAGATAAACTGTTTAGACTTTATAATTGTGTGCTGTCTTGCCATGTGAGGTTATGCTGCAAGATGATTGTAGGTTGGGTCCAAAGGTCAAGTCCATCACTTGTCCAGGCTTTCCTTCACTTGACAAGACAGTACCCACATATGGTCCAATATTATCAATCATCCTCACGAGTTTTTATACCTAAATTTATTTTAAGAGAAGTACTGTGATTTAAAGCTACCTCTTCTTAAATAAGGTAAAATTACTGTACCACACTAATTACAACTGTTTCAAGACACAAGTATGTAGTAGTATCACAGTCAGAATGATTGACCTTGGAAAAAAATGGAATTGCCACGTTTGGCCATATTTACTTGTAAAATAATGTGTTTGTAAAAGCCACATAGGCTACAAATGTCACCGCTAAGTGGCACCTGTGTAAAGAGGCACCCCACTTCATTCTTAAGAGACAAAAGCAGAAACCATTCTGAAAAGTGGTACTGTCAGAAGTTGAGGGAATAGTTTTGACCAAAATTCTACCTGCTACTCCCACGCCCTGCCTCCTCTTCCACGTTCTAGCCATGCAGCAGCAACCTTGGACATGGCTCCCAATTCTATGAAGGTCCCGTCTCCAGATTGTGGGTTATGGCAGTGGAAACCTACTCCAGGTCTATCTAAAACCCCTGTCTCCCCAGCAGCCACATTTGTGGCTTTGCTGGGTGTCATCTGCACGTGCACTGTGGTTGATGTCACTGCATACAGAACATAGTGATGTCAATGGGCCATGTGCAGATGGTACTGCAGCCATCGTGTCAAACTGATGTCACAACCTCTGTCTGTGCATGCACAGAAGCCATATTGCATTCTGGGTAATCATGCCAGTATGTGAGATGCAGTACAGTAAAATAAGAGAAATCCAATTGGCCTGGCCAATGTTCACAATATATTGGTTCAGTGTCTGGGTCGAACCCAAATCTCACGTGATATCACAGTGCCGAAGAATGGTTCGTAGTCTTGAACCCCAAACACTGTCAATTGCTCCAAAACCAAATGGCCAATTGTTTATTTTCTGTTCGAAATACAAAACCTTTCTTTGCTTTATTACTTACACAGTTGGTTTAACTTTTTCTGTTGCTCAGTTATGTAGGCGTGACTTCTTTAAAATATGTATGCTCTGCTCATCATAACATGTTAGTGCTTAATAAACTATTTTAGATATGGGAGGAGATATTTCATAGAAGTGCTTCTGAAAGGACTGCTTTAGAGAAAAGCATTGCTTATTTCAACAGTGATTATTCACAAGCTGGTATTTTGCCCGTGAAGGTCCCTGGATACTTGCCACTTGTATTGCTTGCTGGTATTGACTGGTTAATTTGATGGTTCTATCGCCAATCAGCTTGTGTCTGACCTTTGTCTTGGTAATGATGGTACGGATGTCATCCGTATGGTGTGGATCAAGAACAGTGACCTTTCTGAACAGAATGTCAAGTTCACCCTTGATCTGATGTGTCAAAACATTGGTGAGAAAATTGTTGTAACAGACGTATTATGGCATACCAGTTTCACTGAATTATGTGGTTGCAGAAGAAGAATATTCTTTTTACAAGAATATTCCTGCAGCAAAGTTTTGGTACAATCTTAATAAATATTATCAGAAATCAACATATTGAATGAGAAATATTTTGGGAGAAAACAGTTTACAAAGACAATTATCAGTACAAAGGCAATGATCAATTACATTGATTACGTCGTCCATTCTAAAATGGATTTTGTTTTAAACAAGGACAGAAATTTCAAGACCATGTTTTAAATTTTCACTCTGTAGATGATACATTATCCCATCAATATGCATTTTCTTTAGCAGTGAGATGGTTGTGTTTTCAGTCCCAAGGCAAAATCTCACTATACTGAATTGCTCTTTCAAAGGGCCAGCATAGATATAATAGGCTTCTTCCATGCTATAACCTTTCTATGATTCTGTAATTTTATGAACTGAGGTAACCATTTCCTGCAAAACATACTTAACTGGTAACAGACAGTGCATGATTCATAATGACAGCCAAGTACTATGACATGTTGTATTTTGCACTCAACATCCAGTAATATTGCCAAACAAATTTGTGCAATTTAAAAATTGTGTGATAGTTGGAGGTGAGCACCTATGCTGCAAGACTCATGTCTGGACCTGTGCCCTGCTGTGCATGCTGCTAAAATTTCTGGTTCTATCAGTTTTGCAACAAAATATGTGTGAGTAAAAGTGGCAAGATATGTTTGAATGTGCAAGCAAGTAATTTGCTATAAAACTACATCTGTCCTTTACAAGGAGGGATACGTACAATAAAAGAAAATAATTAAGAACTAGGATTTATTGTTAAAGTTAAATGGAAACAATATATAATTTTAGGACTTGAATTCAAATCCAAAAGTAAAGGTTTACTGCAGCTCAGTGAAATTAATGATTGAATTAGGTAACAATGATGGCAGGCAAGCATACTTCCAAAATGCCCAGTGCAATGTCAACTAAAAATCTAATCATTTCATTTAGAAGTATAACCATATCTGACTAATACTGAAGGAAAATCTACTTAAAGCAAGTAAAGTAATCATTTAGAAGAAAAAGAAAATCTACAGAGGCTAGATTCAAGAGCATCTGAAATTAGTGTTAGGATCATGACCCTCCATTAATGCAATTTTGCCTGCTTATTCATTTCAATAATTTCCACACTTCCTCTGATGACTGGTTGAATGCATTGGGAACCAATGCTGAGAGTAGTGAGCAGCAGTTTAAGCTTCTCTGTACTGCTTAAAACTAACTTATTGCTAAGACGGGGAATGTTTTATACCTGGAGCATATGCTTTCAGTAGTACAGAAGATTACTGAGGCCTAGGAAATATTGAAGAATGGCACAACACAGAATTGAAATAAACTCCAATGGTGTCGGCTGCTACAGTGTAGATCTTAGTGGAGATGTGAAAAGGAATGATTCCTTTTCCCCATAGGTGATCCTGAGATGGTACAGATGCACAAAAATCAAAAAGAACAGATAGCTCTGGAGATAAATAAAAAGGATGTATGTACTGAGGATCTGAATGGAAGGCTGCACAAAGTTCAGTTAATTCACATTAAAGGGTAAGGTCAGTGAGACCATTTTTAAATGCATTATTCCATCAGTAACATCAGATACAGCTAAATTAACCATACATTGTTACTCGTATTACAACAATATCTATCGATCAGGACTCACAGTTAACATTGATAGAAAAATCATATCCTCAGGTACTTAATGTTTCCCACCACACATTCATTTCTGACAAGTTTCACACAATGCCAAGCATTCAACCGTGATGGTCAAATCACCCAAATAGATTGTACAACAAATATTGACATGATTCAGTCTCTCGTACAATGTATAAGATCAGAGGCAGCAGGAGAATAGGACAAGAATAGATGTCAACCAAATGGGCAGTGCATTCTTGGGATGGTAATTGCAGAGACCAAGGGCAGCAATAGCCATCTATCAACATAATGGCATTGTCATCCCAAATCCTCCTAATCAAATCCCGCAAATATCTCATTCCGCATTCTCTTCTCTATTACAAGCAGCAGATGGTATAAGAATGCATACCCTAGTTTGATTGCAGGACCACTTCACAGTTTTAGTGCTAATTTTTTTTCAAAATCCCAAATACAGGCAATATAAGAAGCAGCTAGAAGAGAATAATGATGATAAAGCTCTGTTTATTTTTTATTTTGCATTCCAGCGATTGGTGCAGCTACTAACATTGCACATAATTTAGAGACTAGCATTGGGTAGCGTCAATAAATAATGATGCAGATTTGGCCTCTAGCCAAGGCAGAGCGCAAGGATAATGCAAGTGTCAGATCACTGGAGGGTGAGGTTATACACAGATTTTGCTGTGGAAGAACTAAGATGAACACCTCAATTAAACAGCCCATAGAAGAACCCTAACAGGTGTGAAAAATGCAATGTTTGATGCATTTGGAAGCCTGCTAGAAAACCTGCAGTCATTGTCAAGAAGCATGGAGGAAACCAACACCAATTTGGCACTTGTTATTTATCAAAGCTCATTCTTTCAAATGATCTGTTCAATTTGGCAGTTTGTGGACACAAGCATAATGTTGTATCTGGTGACTGATGTTGCAGCTTTCTGTGTAGCAGAAACCAAATCCATCCATTATTAACGTGTTGCAGATTGCAGTCATGCAAGATCAATGTATTGCCTCCATGACTGTACAATGGACAAAGGGAAGTGCAGGTCGTCACAACACTTCAGCAATTTCCTCCAATATATTTCTGGGGGTTTTTGAGTTGCCTTCATGTGGTACCCCCTCTAAGAATGACAATATTCATCCTCCTACCACTGCCAATCACTCCACATATTGTTGTCAACTAGCCAACTCAGACTGCAGAATTTTATGGTAAAAACTGCAGTTCATGAATAATATTTCTAGACCTAAAGGTTCTTGAGAGCATCTTAGACCACCAACAACTATCACCCCATTGAAAGTTGATCTTCTACTAGCCATGCTGTAGTTAATGGATTAAAACTGTTTAGGAGCACAAGGACAGGCAAAAGAACACTGAAAACCAGAAGATACAGGTGCAGAAAAGTATCATTTGGCCCATTGAGTCTGCTCCACCATTTGATCATGGCGAATGTGTTTCACAACACTACTCTTCTGTCTTCTCCCCATCTAGAAAAGAATAAATTGATTAGGGATAGCCAGCACGGTTTTGTGAAGGGAAAGTCGTGCCTCACAAACCTTATTCAGTTCTTTGAGAAGGTGACCAAACAGGTAGATGAGAGTAAACCGGTTGATGTGGTATATATGGATTTCAGCAAGGCGTTTGATAAGGTTCCCCACAATAGTACAAAATGCGGAGGAATGGAATTGTGGGAGATATAGCAGTTTGGATCAGAAATTGGCTTGCTGAAAGAAGACAGAGGGTGGTAGTTGATGGGAAATGTTCATCCTGGAGACCAGTTACTAGTGGTGAACCGCAAGGGTCAGTGTTGGGTCCACTGCTGTTTGTCATTTTTATAAATGACCTGGATGAGGGTGTAGAAGGATGGGTTAGTAAATTTGCAGACGACACTAAGGTCGGTGGAGTTGTGGATAGTGACGAAGGATGCTGTAGGTTGCAGAGAGACATAGATAAGCTGCAGAGCTGGGCTGAGAGGTGGCAAATGGAGTTTAATGCAGACAAGTGTGAGGTGATGCACTTTGGTAGGAGTAACCAGAAGGCAAAGTACAGGGCTAATGGTAAGATTCTTAGCAGTGTAGATGAGCAGAGAGATCTTGGTGTCCATGTACACAGATCCTTGAAAGTTGCCACCCAGGTTGACAGGGCTGTTAAGAAGGCATACAGTGTATTAATAGAGGGATCGAGTTCCGGAAACAAGAGGTTATGGTGAAGCTGTACAAAACTCTGGTGTGGCCACACTTGGAGTATTGTGTACAGTTCTGGTTGCTGCATTATAAGAAGGATGTGGAAGCTTTGGAAAGGGTGCAGAGGAGATTTACTAGGATGTTGCCTGGTATGGAGGGAAGGTCTTACGAGGAAAGGCTGAGGGACTTGAGGCTGTTTTCATTCGAGAGAAGAAGGTTGAGAGGTGACTTAATTGAAACATATAAAATAATCAGAGGGTTAGATAGGGTGGATAGGGAGAGCCTTTTTCCTAGGATGGTGACGGCGAGCACGAGGGGGGCATAGCTTTAAATTGAGGGGTGAAAGATATCGGACAGATGTCAGAGGTAGTTTCTTTACTCAGAGAGTAGTAAGGGAATGGAACGCTTTGCGTGCAACGGTAGTAGATTCACCAACTTTAGGTACATTTAAGTCGTCATTGGATAAGCATATGGTCGTACATGGAATAGTGTAGGTTAGATGGGCTTGAGATCGGTATGACAGGTCGGCACAACATCGAGGGCCAAAGGGCCTGTACTGTGCTGTAATGTTCAATGTTCTAACCCTTGAATCCTTACTAATCAAGGACCTATCTATCTCTGTCCTAAATAACTCACTAACTTTGCCTCCACAGCCTTCGGTGGCAATGTATTCCACAGATTAAACTCCCTTTGGCAGAAGAAATTGCTCCTCATCTCAGTTCTAAAAGATTGTGTCTTCTCTCTGAGGCAGTGCCCTCAGATCCTAGTCTCTTCTACTTGTGGAAACATCGTATATGTCCTCTCTGCCTTTTACCAGTCAGCCAGTCCTCAATCCTCTATCCAGCCCAGTATCTTGCCACTAACGCCATGGGCTTTTTATCTTACTGAACAGCCTCCTGTACAGCACCTTGCCAAAGAATTTCTGGAAAAGTAAATAGATCATATGCGAATCCTTCTGTGTGTGTCTCACTAGCTTTTGGAACATTCTGTCCCTTGTGTTAAGGATCTGCTGCTCTGTCCAGTAACATGAAGACCCAAGAAGGAAACTCATGATCCACATAGATTTCCCCTGAATTGACTGCTGACCTCCACAAGTGTTCATGTGCAGCAAAGAAAATGCATGGTTATCCTGAGCCTGGAGGAGAATTTCTATCCTGGACTGACAGTGACATATTTTATGAACTTGTACTACAAGATATTACAAGTGGACTTGCAGGTGGGAAACTCAAAATAATTGTGACACCAAACTCTGACAGAATTACTCAATTGGATATAAAATTGGCATGAAGATAGTAGACAGAGGGTAGTGATAGAGAGTTGTTTTTCAGACTGGAGGCCTGTGACCACCGGTGTGCCACAGGTTCAATGTTGGGTCACTGCTTTTCATCTTTTGTAGAAATGATTTGCATGTAAGTATTGGAAGCACAGTTTGTGAGTTTGCAGATGACACAAAAGAGATGATGTAGTGGACAGTGAAGAAGGTTATCTCAGAGTACAATATGACCTTGATCAGATAGGTCAATGGGCTGAGAAGTGGCAGGTGGAGTTTAATTTAGATAAGCGTGAGGTATTGCACTTTGGTAAGGCAATACTGTTAATGCGCTATGGAGTATTGCTGAACAAAGACACCTTGAAGTACTGGTGCATCGTTCCTTGAAATTGGAATCACACGTAGACAGGGTGGTGAAGAAGGCAGTTAGCACATTTTCCTTCTTTGGTCAGAACATTGGGTGTAGGAGTTGGGATGTTGTGTGTGGCTTTACAGGACATTGGTGAGTCCACTTGTAGACTACTGCATACAATTCCGGTTGCCCTGCTACAGGAAGGATGTTGTTAAACTTGAAAGGTGCAGAAAAGATTTACAAGGATGTTGATGGGACTGGAGGACTTGGGTTATAGAGAGAGGCTGAATAAACTCGGGTCTTTTTCCCTGGAGCATAAGAGGCTGAAGGGTGACCTAATAGAGGTTTGTAAAATCATAAGGGCCATGGAATAGGTAAATAGCCAAGGTCTTTTTCCTAGGGTAGGGGAGTGTAAAACTAGAGGGCATAGGTTTAGGGTGATGAGAAAGATTTTAAAAGGACCTGAGGGGTAACCTTTTCATGCAGAAGGCAGTGCATGTATGTAACCGCTGCCAGAGGAAGTGGTAGAGGCAGGTACAAATACAACATGTGAAAGACATCTGGATGGGTATATGAATAGGAAGGGTTTAGAAGGATATGGCCAAATTCTGGCAAAGGGACTCGGTCAGTTTGGGATGTTTGAATAGCGTGGACGAGTTGGACTGAAGGTTCTGTTTCTGTGCTGTATGACTCTATGACATCCCCTGCCTCTCCTTTGCCCAACTTGCTCATTACCTCCTCAACGAATTCTAACGCATTTGTCAAGCCTGACCTGCCCTTGACAAGAGAGTATGCTGACTCTACAGTTTTTTTAACCGCGCCCACCATGTGCTTTCAAGCTAACCCTAATCTCATCCTTAATAACGGATTCTGAAATTTTACCAATGACCAAGGTCAAGCTAAGTGGCCTATAGTTTCCCGCCTCCTGCCTAACTCCCTTCTTAAGCAGACATATTACATTAACCACTTTATATCCTCTGGGACTCTCCCTGACTCTAATGATTCCTGAAAGATCACCACCAATGCCTTTACAATCTCCTCAGTTGTCTCCTTCAGAACACTGGGATGTAGTCCATCTGGTCCGGGTGATTTGTACACCTTTAGGTTTTTCAGTTTCCCCAGAACCTTCTCCTTAGTGATGGCCACTACACTGACCTCTGCCCTCTGACTCTCTTGAAGTTCTGGCGCACTGCCAATATCTTTCACCGTGAAGACTGATGCAAATCAGTTCCTCTGGCATTTCTTTGCTCCTCATTATTTCTTCTCCAGTCTCATTTTCCAGCGGTTCACTGTCCACTCTTGCTCTCTCTTTTCTTTTATATATCAAAAAATAATTCTTGAAATTTTTTTTTATATTACTAGTCAGGTTACCCTCATACTTCATCTTCTCCTCTCTTATTCCTTTTTTTGATTGTCCTCTGCTGGTTGATTCAAGGCTTCCTAGTAATCTTCACCACATTGTATGCTTTCTTTTTTGCTTTTTTACTGGCCTGCTATCCCTTGTCAGCCACGGTTGCCCAGTCTTCCCAAACTATGTTTCTGTCTCCTTGGGCTGGATTTCTGCTGTGCCTCCTGAATTACCCCAGAAACTCCTGCCACTGCTGCTCCACCATATTCCCTGCGAGGCTCCCCTTCGAATCAGCTCTGGCCAACTCCTCCTTCATGTCTTTGTAGCTACGTTTACATAATTCTACTACTATTACATCTGATTCCAGCATCGCCCTCTCAAACTGCAGGGTGACAACCACAGCATCAATATAACAGAGATAATGGGAACTGCAGATGCTGGAGAATCCAAGATAATAAAGTTTGAAGCTGGATGAACACAGCAGGCCAAGCAGCATCTCAGGAGCTCCTGAGATGCTGCTTGGCCTGCTGTGTTCATCCAGCTTCACACTTTATTATACGGCATCAATATAGTTAATTAAACAGAGTTCCCAGTCCGTGGGCAACCTCTTGCATTCTTTGGTGGCATGGGTTGGAGGCAGGCTGGGATTCAGTGAGTTATATTGTTGAACATCAAGGGGATATGCTTAGGTTATTTTTTGTTGGAAGTATTCATTGTTAGACAGTTCTGTGACATGTGTGCTATTTGTCATTCATAAGCCCAAGTCTGAATGTAGTCCAGGTCTTTCTGTTTGCAGGCACAGACTTCTTTAGTATCTGAGGTGTTGTGAATTGGACTGTACGATTATCAGTGAAATTCCTTACGTTTGAGTTTATGCTCATTGAAAGGTCATTGTTGGAGCAGCAGATGATGGTTGGGATTAAGAAAGTACTCTAAGAAACTCAAACAGAAATGTAATGGAACTTTTGACCTCCAACAAAAATAACCATCTTCATTTTGTTAAGCACGGTCCTAACCGACACAGAGTTTGCTCCCTGAACTCCGTTGACCTCATTTTTGCTGGGACGTTTTGTAGATGGGTCTGAAAATATTTATAATTGTGTGAGTGCTTTAAGTAGCACTCACTGTGATGATGTCATGTGGACTTGGTCAGAGTAAAGAAACAGCTTACAAGTGACAGACCTGTGTCAAGTATATTCATAATGTAATGTGTTTATTGTAATATAATTATTTAATCTGTAATTGGTTGCAGGAATGCAATAAACCTCACATTGTTTACTCAACAAGACTTTTCTGGTTAGACTGGGAAAGCAGTATGCTAATCCACCTTCAATCACTTTGGGCCACACTCACTAAGTCAAATGTTTTCTTGATATCATCATCTTCTCACTTCTGGAATTCAGCTACTTTGTCCATGGCTGGTTGAAGGTAGCAATGAGGTCTGGGGCTGTGCATTGGTGAGAGACTCATTCATTCATAAGTGTCAATTGTCAATGGAAAATTGGCTTTCCGTTAGGGGCATCATGCTCATATGGTTTCTTCATAGCTAACTTGGCCAGAAAGTGATTCCTCCTCCTGCTTTCTTTCTCATGATTTTATCTGGTCACTTCATTTGTTCTGCTGCTGAGCTAGACTATGTAAAACTGGTGGCAAGAGTTGAAAACCAAAAGAACTGTGGAATCTGTAAATCAGGAACAAAACCAGAAGTTGCTGGAAAAGCTCAGCAAGTCTGGCAGCATCTTTGAGCCTTTCGGATGTGTCACCAGACCCAAAATGTTAACTCTTATTTTTCTTTGCAGATACTGCCAGTTCGGCTGAGTTTTTCGAGCAACTTCTGTTTTTGTTGCTGGTGGTGACAAGAGTTATCTATTTGTGATGTCAAGGTTTTGCAGCATGCAGATCACCACACATCCTGAAACTTGCTTTGCTGAATATTGTAAAGCTCTCTCCCAGCTTTCAAGACAGCAGAAACATACTTCCAGCATACCAATTGTTTCCATTTTCACTTCATATGACAGCATGGCTTTTTTTAGTATGTGTGCCAGTATAGTTAGCTCTGTGGCCAGCAGAAAACCTAGCAGCTACCCTTTGGTTTGACGTTGTGGCTCAATCATTGCTGGCAAAGAGGATTTCTACAGAATAAATGCTTCATGCCAGCTGTCAGGCGACCAGGAACTGACCTGCATTGTTTACTACCCTTGGTCATCCACCAGCAGATGTTGAACCTACAGAGGTATGATTGATCTATTACAAGCAGACTAAACAAAGGGCATCTGCCAAGTAACGTGCACTACATAGAAGCCTGCAATCTAGTGAAATTGCGTGCTTGCTCTGCTTGCTTCTTTCTGGCAAGAGGAACTAATTATAGTTCGCAACATGTTCCTCTACAAAGCAGTGAACAGCCATCCGAGAGACACAACAAATATTTTCATCTCTGGACTAAAGAAAGCCAAATGTATCATAGTTTATCATCACAGTCAGATTACCAGCTTTGTGCAAGATGATCCGTTTTGTATGTTAAATAGTCATGGTCTAAGAATTTGTCATTCGTCAGGGTTTGATTGATTCAATGGTAAGTTTATTTAAAATTGTAAACCACATGACAGGTTATAAATAAACATTACAACAAAGTCAGCCTGCGCAGTGAACCATACTGATTGATAAGTAAACTTGCAGTCTTATATACACATACCTAAAGGCCTTAAATTAAAGTTTCTTAAAAGCGAAGGTACACATATACCAGTCTTTGCTATGCCGTAAGTTTCTCTCTATGGCTGGAGTAAGTGATGGATTTCAGTGAGAACACAAAAGCCACACAGTTTTTTCTGGCTAAGAAAAGAAAGTTGTTTCCTGAATATCCTGGCTTGGCATGGTCTTCTGCTCAGAACCCTTCCCCCGAAACCACCTCCTCCCAGCAGTCTGTTTTTCTTTGAATACCCTTTGTTTATTCTCCAATTCCTAATATATTTCTAAGCAAACGCCTATTGGTGCACCCAGTTGTGGGAATAACCAATACGTTGGTAAATCTCCTTCAATACCTGTCATAACATGCCCTATAGAGTTTTGTATTGTTAAAAAGCCACACAAAGCACCAAACACATGCACTTGCAACAGTTTAAGTAGTTGACTACGTCTAAAAATAGCACTGAGTGAGGGATCTTTACTGTTGCATGCATGTTTTGTTATGACAAGAGTATTAGTTGCAATGTTAAGCTCCAAAATGGCACCACTTACACAAAATTGTTACTCCTTGTTGTTTGATGTTATGACATCTGACCTTGAGTTTATTTTACATTCATTCACAGAATGTGAGTATCACTGACTGGGCATTTGGTTGCCCATCCTAAATTGCCCGTGAGGAGGTAGTGGTGAGCTGCTTTTTTTAATTTCTGAAGTCCATGTGTGGAAGCTAAAACTACAGTGCTGTGAGGAGAAATATTCCAGAACTGTGACCTAGTGGCACTAAAGAAATGGTAATGTAGTTCCAAGACAGAGTGGTGGGTGACTTGGTGGAAGGAAACTTGTACACGTTGGTGCTCTCATGCATTTGCTGCCATTGTCCACTCCTCATATGATAAGAGTGTTTAGATTTGGAAGGCATACTTCCATTGCTGGTTTATGGTGCATGCTCACCATTGATGTTCTTTTGAAGCACTATAATGTATTTTCTTAAAAATTACCAAAAAATGACAAGTTTACACAAGCAATCCAAAACACAAGATCACATAGACAACTTTGTGTGTAAACTCTAGTCAATTCAGTTTTTAGTCTCTGCTTATGCATTGCAAACATAGGCTTTAAATTATGCAAGTAACTCAATAATGTGTGTACACATTTTCATTGGCTGTTCATCTGGCATGACTGTTCCAAGGGTGACATTCCTTCAATGGGTAGTGTCAGTCCCATGGTGGCTGCTGTTGCCAAAGTAAGTGCTGTTTTGATCCATTCCTGTGGCCGGGAAACAATGGATCTATGGGACTGATGGTGATTCTGTATTGTATGCAGTTGGGGAAATCTTTCTTCTTGATCTACTGACTGCAGTGAAGTCACTGCTTTTTGGGTTGTAATTAGATGTCTGAAGTTGCAATGATATCACTTGTCTTTCATGTTCACTGACAACTGCTCTACACAGGTCTTCTGTTGCCATGTGGGTTGACATTTTTTGAGAACATTTGCACTTCGGCTAATTTTCTAATGCTCAACTCTGGCAATGACTACAATGTAGAAACAAATTACAGTAGATACTGGAATCTATACTAAAAGCAACAAATGCTGGAGATCACAGCCAGTCAGACAGCATCCATGGAGAAAAAGTAAGCTAAAGTGCTGAGTCTAGATAACTCTTCACCAGAGCTAAAGTGGTGTAGAGGAAGCAACACTTATGCTATAGTTGGGTGGGATGTAGAGGTGGTGGAGTGTAGAGTGCTGAGGGAGAAAAGATGTTGATAGTTCAGTTAAAGTGATTGGAATGTGAGAATGGCAGAACAATGATAACAAAGTGTAAAACTGGGTGAACACAGCAGGCCAAGCAGCATCTCAGGAGCACAAAAGCTGACGTTTCGAGCCTAGACCCTTCATCAGAGAGGGGGATGGGGAGAGGGTTCTGGAATAAATAGGGAGAGAGGGGGAGGTGGACCGAAGATGGAGACAAAAGAAAATAGTTGGAGAGGAGAGTATAGGTGGGGAGGTAGGGAGGGGATAGGTCAGCCCAGGGAAGACGGACAGGTCAAGGAGGAGGGATGAGGTAGTAGGTAGGAAATGGAGGTGCGGCTTCTACCTCCCCACCTATACTCTTTTGTGCTCCTGAGATGCTGCTTGGCCTGCTGTGTTCATCCAGCTTCACACTTTGTTATCTTGGATTCTCCAACATCTGCAGTTCCCATTATCATTATGGCAGAACAATGTTGTGTCTAACTGCCATATTTGAAAGAACAGAGAGACCTACCCGGTTGGGGCAGGGGAGAGAGGACATGATAATAGAGAATGTAACAAGTAAAGCTAAAAAGAAGGGAAGAAATGGGAGTTGGTTCACAATTTGAAGGTGTTGAACTCAATATCAAGCATTAAAGAAACTAGTTTGAAGTTGCGATGTTGTTCCTCCAGTTTGAGCGGTGATTCACTAGAACACTGCAGCATGCCAAAGACAGATAAATGGGCATGTGAGCAGGCTGTTGTGTTAAAATGACCAGCTATGGGAAGTTCAGGGATATGCTTTCACACAAGCAAGAGGTGTTCTGCAAAGCGATCACCCAGTCTGTGTTTGGTTTCTCCGATGTAGAGTAGGCCACAGTGGTTGTAGCGAATACGATACACCAGATTAGACGAGGTACAGGTGAAATGCTGCTTCACCTGGAAAGCTTGTTTAGGTGAGCAGAGAGGAGGTGAAGAGCCAGGTATTGCACCTTCTGCAAGTACATGAGAAGGTGCCATGGGAAAATGTAATAATGTTTAAAGTCGATGAATGGACTAGGGCGTCCCAGAGGGAACGATCCTTGCAAAATGCAAACATGTTTAAAAGCATGACATGGCTTACTTTTTCTATAACTGTGGTTTCCCGCCCACTGTACTTGACAGGGCCCTCAATTGCACCCAACCTGTCACTCATGCCTCCACCCTTGCCCTTTCCCATCATTCACAACAATGTAATCAGGTCCCCTCTGTACTCACCTTTTATCTCACCAACCTGCTCATTCAGAGGATTATTCTCCGCCATTTCAGACAATCCAAGCAGAATACCACCACCAAACATATCTTCCCCTGACTTCCTCTGTCTTCATTTCACAGGGACCATTCCCTTCAGGACACCTCATTACATTCACTGACCACTAACACCACCCCATCCCCCCACCAACACCACCCCCCCGCCCCGCCTTCCCATACCTGCAGAAGATGCAGCACCTGCCCCTTCACCCCCGCCCTGCTCACCATCCCAGGACATGAACAGTCTTTCCAGGTGAAGCAACATTTTACCCGTACCTCCTCCAATCTTGTGTATTGTATTTGCTGCACCTGATGTGCCTGCTCTACATTGAAGAAACCAAACGCAGACAAGGTGACAGCTTTGCAGAACCCCGGGCTGTGCACAACCATGACCCCAACCTTCCCATAGCTGATCATTTTAACACAGTGCCCTGTTTGCATGCCCTGGTGTCTGTCCTTGGCATGCTGCAGTGCTCCAGGGAAGCACAGCACAAAGTGGAAGCACAACATCTCATCTTCAAACTTGGCACCTTACATCCTTTTGGACTTAATATTGAGTTCAACACCTTCAAATTATGAAAGTACTCCCATTTATTCCCTTTCTTTTAGCTTTATTTGTTACACTCTCTGTCATCATGTCCTCTCTTCCCTCCCCACCCCTTCCCCCACTCCAGTGGAACTGTCTGTATTTTCCAGTCTGGCTGTTAGACACACCATTTTTCTGCCATTTGCACATTCTGGTCACTTAACCTGTGCTATCAACATTGTTTTCTCTCTCAGCATTCCACACCCCACCATCCCACACCACAATCATCACCCCCGCAACAACTATAGCATAAATGCTGCCCCCTCCACACTTCACATCAGCTCTGATGAAGAGTCATCTAAAATCAAAACAATAGCTTGCGCTCTCTCCATGGCTGCTGTCTGACCCACTGTGATCTCCAGCATGTGCTGTTTTCTGGTAATGACTAGGCAGTTAAAAATGATATTTTGTTTTCTTTCATTTCACCATGATTTTTTTTCAGTATTGAAAGAGTAGCTTAGGTGCAAAGTGGCATTGGATTGAATTACTTTCATGCCTTCAGTAGATGTATTTTACCACTCAAGAATTGCCTTGTACATGTCTGTGAACAATTTGCTCAGTTTCTTTATGTAACCTCTGGCAACTTTCACTGCAACCTCAGTCTTTTCATTTTACTGGAGATAGCGTGGAGATGATGGTTGCTCAGTGATTACCACTGCGACCTCACAGCACAAGGGACGCAGGTTTGAACTGGGCCTTGGAGAGGTGGAGTTTTCATTTTCTCCCCATGTCTGTATGAGTTTCTGCTGGGTGCTCCAGTTTCCTCCCACAGTCCAAAGATGCGCAAGTTATATGGATTGGCCATGCTAAATTGTTTCATAGTGTGTAGAGAGGTGCAGGTTAGAGGGATTAGTCATGGTAATGTGGAGTTTTGGGGATAGATTGGGGTAAGTGCTGGGTCTTGGTGGGATACTCTTTAGATTGTTGGTGCAGCCTCAATGGGCTGAATGGCCTCTTTCTGCAGTGTAAGGATCCTATGATGTATGGTAGAATTTCCTGAGCTTTTATGAAGTGGCTGAACTCTTCATTTGTGAAGTGAGAACGCTGTGTCTCAACACAATTTCTGGAATGCTATAATGACTGAGCTGTACTTTCATTTGTCTTAAAGCATTCTAAACACTCAATGGTAATCTGGTCTAACTCCCAATAGTCAGAATAATACCTGGATGATGACAAAATAATCAATTCCTGTAAGAGCGATGAAATGTACTCCAAGTTTCATCCATGGTCTGTCATAAGCAGTCCTTTAACTTGCCTTGCTTGGTAGACATCACAAGTACTGCATTGGTCCATGTGGTCCTGAATCTCATTGCTCACGTTTGGTGAATGTCGCACTTCTCTTGCCTTTCTTGGACTAGACTCAACTCTTTAATCAAAAGAATACATTGATGCATTTCAGCCTGTCTTATTTCATCTCCCTGGGGATAATGCTTGCATTTCCTTTGTACATTGTGCCACCTTGGGCTACCACTTCATCCTTCTATACCTAATATGTCCTTACAGCAGCATGTGTAACTTTGATGCTTCCAGGTCATCCTTTTCATCAAAATTTCCCATTGCACTTAGAGAGTTACATTTTGTTTTGTGCTTTGCTCAATTTAAGGAAGGTACTTGTTTTTTTGATTCAATATCTCCAGAATCTTAGGTCAAAACATAACAGCTGCCTCACAGCACCAGGAACCCAGGTTCAATTCCACCTTCGGGCAACTGTCTGTGTGGAGTCTGCACGTTCTTTCCGTGTCTGCATGGCTTTCCTCCTGGTGCTCTGGTTTCCTCCCACAGCTCAAAGATGTGCAAGCCCGTAGTGTCCAGGGATGTTTGAGTGAGACATTGGAAAATGCAGGAGCAGGGGAATGAGTCAGGGTGGGATGCTCTTTGGAGGGGCAGTGTTATTGGGCTGAATGGCCTGTTTCCACACTGTAGGGATTCTATGAAATAGAGGTCCCTTCTCCTAAACCAGTAGACAGGTCATCTTGATCACCTTGTTGGGAAAGCAGCCACTATTCCCACTTGCTGAAAGTCAGGTAAACCCAGTGGCAGGTGTTAATTCACAGCTGAGGGCATGTCTGGATGTTACCAGAATTTGCTTGTTGACGAGAAGTGAAAGGGGTGGGTATCTCTTCAGTATTAGACCTTTCCACCACCTGCTCTGGCAATTCCAGGAGGGGAGATAGCCTCTCTTTCGCAGTGGGAGAATCATTTACTGGATGCTAATAATAAATGGTGAGAGATGCTGGAACCTTTCAAAGAGGAAATGTTCAATTCCGGCAGCCAAAAAGCGAAGACAGCAGGAAGCTGAAAATCTTGTGGAATGTAGACTCAAAGTATTTGGAAGAAAAATGTGAGCTGCAGAATCATAACAACGTGAGAAGTACTGATAGGTCAAAGAGTGACTTCAGCATGCTGCTTTAGCTCTGAAAGTGTAGTACAACATCTTAGCACTTACACGATACCATAACTAATATATTTTGAGAAAATAAAAATGCAACATACTAGAATCTTTAGGTGTTCCTTTCGTTAACAATGTTGAATGTTAATTTTTTTGAGTTTAATCAAAGTTTGAAGTGAAGTTAATGATTCAATAATCATATTGATATATTACAGAGACTGTTTTGAAGAACAGAAATGAAAGCAGGCTATTATATTGCTCAAAGGAATTAGAAAACATGTTGTTATGCACATGTATACACATATCTGGAATGCCACATTGTTTTAAAACTGCACAATCCTGTATAACAAACAACAGTGTTTCAGTTCACCGTCACAGGGAAAGTTACAGGCATTTGAGAATGAAAGAGTGATTATTTTGAACTTTAGAGAACCTCAATAATAGGTTCTCAGACAAAGCCCTGGTGGTTCTAGAGGTGAGGAATATAATGTTTTCTTGGGGGTGGGATTGGGGAAGTCCACATTTTCATTCTGTACATCTTTCTTGCAGAAGCTTGTGCTGCTCTGCTAGACTTCATCTCTTACTTACATTTCTCCTACAGACCAGTGAGGACCCCTAGTATGATCGTCATGACCAAGTACTCCCTTCTTCCTGTTGATTCCTATAAGGTGTCCAATAAGGTAAAGTAGCACAGCAGATTCTACATTTAGGCAAAGCCATAAAATAATTTCTTGGATAAATGTTGTTTAGAGTATTGGTGAAGCCTAAACATATTGTCCCAACAAATCTTGCGATATGCTGCAATACTCTTCAAAGCACCAAATAAATAATTAATTTAATATAGATATTTTCTAATCAACATGTTCAGAGATGTTATTTACATATCTCTGAATCAAGTAGGATTTGAACTAAGGCCTCGTGACCTGGAAATAGGGACACCGCCACTGCACCACAAGAGTCCATAGATATTTTTGAATCAACCGTTTCAAAGATGCTATTATACACTTCTGGAGCAGTTGGATCTTAAACTGAGGCTGATAAGTATAATGTATCTTTCAGTAGAATTGAAAAGTCTCAATAACAATCTGTGCAGTCAGTTCTTTGCGTGAACAAAGACTATTAGGTCAAATGCAGTTCAGCAAAATATCATGCTGCTATATTAATGAGTACTGGCAGAAATTTTAAGTGATAATCAAAAAAAACCTGCAGTGAACTGTTCCTAGCACACACGTGGCTGCTTTACCAAGATGCCATCTTATGTTAAAAGTGGGCTAAAATGGTATTTTTGGTCAACATCCTCATGGAACAATTAGAAGTTGCCCCTTTGTCAGGTTAAGAAGTTGATGTTTTGCGTGTGTGGTGAGAATACCCACTTCACAAGTTGGTAACAAATATTAATTTTTCTGTGGAAATAGTATGAATGTGCCTAATTTTTAGTTTCAAACTAATTTCCATATTACTTTGCAATTGTAGCATAGCGTGCTCAAATTGTCAACTCTGACTAGATGAAACAAACAAGAGGGTTTCACACTATGCTTTAATTTATCACAAGATGACGTATCACAAAGACATGATTGACTGCCTTTCTATGTACAAGCTAAAACATGTTAAAATTTGACTTTTTATCCAAGATCTGCTTCAAGCGCTTGAACAGCATGTCTGCAAATGAATGACCAAGCTTTTGACACCCTCCCATTATGATATATACTGAACTGCTTTATCAACTGCTAAAGAATCGTTTGTGCATGCACATTGTGATCAGCTGTTATTTTTCGTGATTTTAATGAAATCACTTTGTCCAAAATGTAGTGAATTCCAATCATTTTGTCAGTGACCCATTGCAGCAATTACTGTTGCTTATTCCATATTTCAAGAGCAGAGGAATTTCAGCCCTCCAGTGATTTCAATGTCGAGGAACAATATTGGTAATGATCTGACAGTGGGATTTTTTGAATGATAATCTTATGGACAAATAGAGAAACAGTATGTTTAAATCTGCTTTGACTGCACTCGGATACATTAAATAATGTTGAATCCCAAAGACGTGCAGACTTGACTAATTTGGATTTTCAGAAAGCCTTTGACAAGATGCTGTCGAGAAGGCTACTCAATAATATTAGAGCCCATGGTTTTAAGGGAAAGGTACAGACAAAGATAGAGGATTGGCTGACTGGCAGAAGGCAGACAGTGGAATTAAGGGGTTTTATTTCAGGATGGCAATAGGTGACTAGTAGAGTTCTGCAAGGGTCAGTATCAGGACCACAACTGTGCACGTTAGACATAAATGATCTGGATGAAGGAACTGAAGCCACTGTTACTAAGTTCGCACATGACATAAAGATAGGTGGAGGGACAGGTAGTGTTGAGGAAGAATTGAGACTGCAGAAGGACGTGGACGTGCTAGGCAAGTGGGTAAAAGAAGTGTCAGATGGAATGTGATATTGAAAAGTGTGAGGTTCTATAATTTAGTAGGAAGAATAGAGCATAGACTATTTTCTACGTGGGAAAAGGCATAGGAAATCTGAAGCATAAAGGGACTTGGAAATCCTAGTTCAGAATTCTCTTAAGGTTACCATGCAGGTTCGGTTGGCAGTTGGGAAAGCAGAAGCAATGTTGGCTTTCTTTTCAAGATGGTTAGAAAACGTGAACAGAGATGTACTGCTGAGGCTGTATAAGGCTTGGGTAAGACTGCATTTGGAATATTGTGAGCAGTATTGAGCTCTATATGTAAGGAAAGATGTGCTGCTGTTGGAGGGGTCCAGTGAAGATTTAAGAGTGGTCCCAGGGATGAAAGGCTGTCATATGAGAAGTGGTTGAGAACTTTGGGCCTGCACTCGATAGAGGTCAGAAGGATGAGGGAAGATCTCATTGAAACTGACAGGATACTGAGGGGCCTAGATAGTGAACATGGAGAAGATATTTCCACTAGTAGGAGAAACTAGGACACAGGGCCACAGCTTTAGGGTGAAGGTACAACCCATTAGAATGGAGATGAGGAGGAATTTCTTCAGCCAGAGAGTGGTTGCTCAATGGAATTTGTTGCAACCGATGGCTGTGGAGGCCAAATCATTGTGTACATTTAAGACAGAGAGAGATGAGTTCTTGATTTGTAAGGGGAGAAGGCAGGAGAATTGAATTGACAAACGTATGAGCCAAAATTGAACAGCAGGGCTGACTCACATGGCCTGATTCTCTTCCCATATCTTATGGTCAAATGGTCTATTAGGCTTATTGTTATGAGCCCAGCTGATTGTAATATTGGAGATGCAGATTCCAGAGTGAAACCCAGACCACAAGTTTTATTTTTACAAATTGGTCATCATGGTGCCCAGTCACTGGATATATTGACACAATTGTGCATTGTGACAAACAGCATGTCTATTGCACAAAAGGAAAAATAGTATAGATTTATGACAATTTGAAAGCAGGTTAATTTGAAAACAACAAAATGAAAAATTCAACTCTTTTGGTTTCACAGTGATAGCAGTTACAGACATTCAGCCTCAGTGAAGTATCATTTCTACCTTCACTTTAAAATTCCTGATTCAAATGATGAGATTGCAAGCATTCACTCTTGGGCAACTGTCTACACATTCAGCAGAATCTGTCTGATACTGCTACTGCCCAAGATGCACAGACATTGAAGAAAAGAAACAGAGGTTCTTTTCTCAATTCTATCTGCTTGAATTCCTAAAGCAGCTTGTGAAATTTTACCATCTTATTGGCCTGAATACTTAAACTAAAATATGCATTTCTACTGGACTAGATCCTTTCTTCCCAACCCCAATCTGGACACCTGTCCTTTTCTGTGGATCATTAAAAACTCAGTCAATAATCAACAGAAATAACTTGTTGCATAATTTCTCTTCTGTCATGTGACTTTTTAGAAAGACTGTCTTTCGCTCAATGTTCCCAATTGATTCTCTGACCCTTTCTTTCAAAAAAAATCAGAACATCACAACCCTAAAAACTGAAACTCCATTTATCACTACTGTACCCAAGTTCCCAAATACGTTATCAACTTTGTTAATACCTTCCTCTCCCAAAAATGTAAAGGTACCTGAAAGAGAAATTCCATTTTTATAATAATTCCATCTTATTGTTAATCACATTTCGTATTGACAGTCGTAATGGGGCAGATTTTCTGAGGAGTAGCAAACCATCGCAGATTGACACTCTCCAGCCCTGTGTTTTATGAAAGAACAGAGCTCCGCACTTCTGACAGAGGAAGTTCTGCTCAGGGGCCCCCCCAAAGCAAAGCATAGTCGGTCTTCTATTCTGACAGTTCTTTTATACATAGAACAGTCAGAAGACCACGCATCACCCTTCCCGCTTCTTCCATTTCGCAGAGATCAGCTGCTGTATTGTGAAATGTAAAACTCCTGACAATGAAAGGTGTGTGATGTTCAGGTGCTGAAAGGGTAGGGTGCCAGAGGAGTAGGAGGGATGTAAAGTGCCAGGGTTGATAGGGTGCCAGAGTGCCAGAATTATAGTGCAAGCTGGGGAGCTGTAAAGGTTGGTGTGGGTAGGATGCCAGCTGAGTAGGCATAGGATGTCAAGTGAGTTAAGTACCAGGGGCATTGTGGTGCCTGGATGCCAGCTGGGCAGGGTGAAGCTAGGGAGCATTTTAGGTCGCCAGGTGGGTTGGGTCTGGTGACAGTGATGTAGGTCAGGGGGTTGTGTTGGGTCTGGCAGCAGGGTTTAGTATCTGGTAACAGTGTGTATGGATGGGGGGATGCAGGCAAACAGCATTTGTTGTCAGGTCAGATGCACCAGTTATGATCACATCAGATTGGGTCCACGATGTCAAGATTAGAAGTCAGGTCCAGTGGTGCTCAGGTTGAATCAGGTCAGATCCGATACAGTCTTTTGGGGTGAGGTGAGGTGATTAAGTCCAAGTTGGGGTGGAGAGGGGTGTGATTGAGGAATAGGATTGAGCTCAGTTTGCGTCCCGCGATGAAGAGCAGTCAGTTTGAGTTGGGGTCTGGGAGAAAGAGAGGGTTATGTCAGGATTAGTGGTGGTGCAGGAGTGGGATAGACTCAGGTGAAGGTGTCAGGATAAGGTGCAGAGATACCTACTCCTTGGGGTATGGCCAGTCCTACCTGTTGGGTCTCAAGAATATGTCTGGTCAGAGTCTGAGCATATAAATATTCTGGAGAGCTGAAGCTGGGAGTGTGAAAGGTACATGGTCAGTTGAATAGTTATTCAGGAGTACTATGTATTTAATACGTTACCTGAGTAACTATTTCACTTAATTTCATCAGAACCATTCCAAATCCCTGACGAATACTTTCCATAGGCTCTAGTCATAGACAAATTGCCCAGTGGAAAGTTCAATTTCTGGGGCAATTCATTCAGAGAATGCTACAAAGGGAATTGAGTCAGGTCCCCACGCTCAAATCCAATCTAACCTGGAATAATGACTGTCAAGCCAGCAAAAATCTGAGCCAATGTGTTTACATGATACACAGGGATTTTGATAATAATTATATTTTAAACAAATCAATTTCATTACAGCATTCGCTTACTTTCAAATTTTCATTTGACCATGCATCATCATAACATCATACATTCCTGTGATATAAATGATTCACAAGTAATATCATTTTAGCATTAAACTCTCAGGAAACAAATTTCAATATTTAATTGTGGAACCTTTCCAAGAAATTTAAGGGATTATGATCCATGCAAAATGATCTCACAAAGTTCAAATTCTTTGGACATGTTGACTACCAGATATACAGGTGATGCTAGATTCAGCATCCCTTCTTTCACAATTGAGTATTCCTGTTGACATACATGTAGTAAAACAGCATCCACAATGAAGTCTCTCGTATCAATACCCAATGTAAGTGGCTTGTCAAAATTTAGTGCTGCTATTTGTCAGAATGGCTTTCAAATTATCAAAGGCTCGCTGTCATTCTTCCACTTGTTCAAATATCTTGCCTTTCTTTCACAAATTTGTCAAAGGAGCCATATCAGAGCTGAAATCCAGAACAAACGTTTGTTAAAATCTATTCATGCCAATGTTATAGTTGTGACTCGGGCAGAGGAAAATACAAGAGTGCCTTTGTTTTGCTTCTTGGCTTTATCCCAAAGCAGGAGCTAAATACGTCGATGTTGCTTTGGCAAATTCACTTTTTTAGCCAGATTTATGTTCAAATTAGCTTAAGTAACTGATCAAAAGCTTTGTAAATGTTCTTTCCAGGTTTGCCTGAACACAAACAAACATCGGTATCTACAATATAGTTGCCAAATTCATTGATCTTGTTGGTTAATCATTGAAAGGTTGCTGGTGCAGTTTTCATTTCAGATAACAAGTCTTTATATTGATGAAGTATGTGCAGTGTTACAGAAGCTGATATTTATTTGGTTACATCCATCAATGGAACTTGCCTGTATGTTTTTAACAAATCAACATTTGTAACCAAACGTGCTTGTCTGATCCTCTTAATACAATCTTCCAATTATAAAATTGGATATGAGTTCACGTTCGTTATTGTATTGCTTTGCAGAGTTGCTACTCAACGTTTGTGCTTCATCTGATTTCAACACCATTCCAAATTGTGAATTCTAGCTGCTATGAATTGGTTCACTCAGGTCATTGTCCATCATTAACTTCACCTGTTACCTTACTTGAACAAAACTTCTCTCGGTTGAATTTGTACGGATAGTGTTTTATCTTTAATGTACCCCTACATTAACATAGTTTTCCTGGCCTATTTATCCAACTTGATTTATGAGTCTGCAATAGCCTTTTTAAGATACGTCATTAGTATTTTTTGGCAAATCAAACAGTATTTTTTCCAAACTTTAAAGCACATCCATATTAGCCAATCTAATTACATGCAGATCAACTTTTGAATTTCCCATTTAAGACCATAAGACATAGGAGTGGAAGTAAGACCATTTGGCCCATGGAGTCCACTCCGCCATTTAATCATGGCTGATGGACATTTCAGTTCCACTTCCCTGCACTCTCCCCGTAGCCCTTGATTTCTTGTGAGATCAAGAATTTATCAATCTCTGCCTTGAAGACAATTAATGTCCCAGCCTCTACTACGCTCCGTGGCAATGAATTCCACAGGCCCACCACTCTCTGGCTGAAGAAATGTCTCCTCATTTCCATTTTAAATTTACCCCCTCTAATTCTAAGGCTGTGCCCACGGGTTCTAGTCTCCCCGCCTAACGGAAACAACTTCCCAGCGTCCACCCCTTCTAAGCCATACTTTATCTTATAAGTTTCTATTAGATCTCCCCTCAACCTTCTAAACTGTAATGAGAACAATCCCAGGATCCTTAGCCATTCATGGTACGTTACACCTACCATTTCAGTGATCATCCGTGTGAATCTCTGCTGGACACGCTCCAGCGCCAGTATGTCCTTCCTGAGGTGTGGGGCTCAAAATTGGACACAGTATTATAAATGGGGTCTAACAAGAGCTTTATAAAGTTTCAGAAGCACATCACTGCTTTTATATTTCAACCTTCTTGAGATAAACAATTTCTGATTCATTCATTAAATCATTCTGATATATTTATTTCACTTCCTATTGTTTTCACTGCAATTACACTTCTGTTCTGATTATCCACCCATCATAGTATTGCTATAAAATATTAATGTGATAAACACACTTATTTTTCTGCTGTCTGGAATACTTACTGCATTGTTCACATAATTGAGTTTCATTTTGATTTGATAAGGTACAGTGAATCTCACTTATAGTGGTTGCCCATAGACAAACATGACGACCACATAGGAGACAGCAAGATCTGCAGATTCTGGAGTCAGAGTGAATACAATGTGGAGCTGGAGGAACACAACAGGTCAGGAAGCATCAATGGAGCAGGAAAATTGATGTTTTGTGTTAACACCCTTTAGGACTGGGGAAGAGAAAAGGAGCTGGGAAATAAATAGAGAGAAGGGGGGGGGGTTGGGGAAAGTAGGTGGGATGGTGATAAGTGGATGCAGGCGGAGGCAGATGGAGTGTTCCACTCCCAGACATCCCCAGATGTCCTCTGACTTCAAGGACTGCAACTTCCACCCCCATTGATCCACAATGCCCTCAACCACATCTCTTGCATTTCCAGCACTTCTGCCCTCAAACCCTTCCCCCTTCCCAACAGAAAAAATAAGGACGGAGACCCCTGGTGTCACATACCACCCCACCAACCTCCGCGTTCAACGCACCATTCTCTACCTCCTCCACCACCTGCAATCGACCCCACCACCAAAGAGATATTTCCCTCCCCAACTGACTTTCATAGGGACCACTGACTTCGCAACTCCTTCATCTGCTCCACACTCCCCACTAACCCCACCACACCTGGCACCTTTCCTTGCAACTTCAGGAGGTGCTACACCTGCCCCTACACCTCACTCCTCACCTCCATCCAAGGACCAAGATAAACTTTGCAATTTCGACATGGGGTTCCAGGTGAACCTGGATATCCTCTAACCCGGTCTACTGTATCCATTGTGCCTGATGTTGCCTCCTCTACGTCGGTGAGACCAAGCACAGACTCTCTGACCTATTCACAGAGCACCTACACTCTGTACACTGTAATCGACAGCACCTTCTGGTTGCCAACCATTTTAGCTCCCCCTCTCACTCTCTTGGTGACATGGCTATCCTGGGCGTCCTGCAATGTCACAATGACACCACATGCAACTGGCGGAACAACACCTCATATTCCGCCTCGGGAGCCTACAACCTGATGACCTCAATATCGAATTCACCAGTTTCAAAATCTTCCCACACCCAACCTCATCCCATGTCCAACTGTCCCTTGCATTCCTGCCTTCTTGACCACTATCCACCCAACCCTTCCCACTGACCAATCTCCTCTACCCTGTACCTGTCTCCACCTATCATCTACCCCACTCCTCCCCTCCTCCCTCCATTTATTTCCTAGCTTCCTTCCCCATCAACGAGACTAACACATATTCTGCAACAAAATTTGAACTTTTGATCTTTTGATTTGCTCTAGTTTTCATTATATATGGAGGACTTTTCAAATGCTTTTTACTCAACATAAAATTTTCTTCTCTGAAACATGATACATAGATCAGAAGGGTAGTCTCTGGGATTTGATTTATACATTTCTCTTCACGGACTCCTTTCACCTCATGTCTGTGTTTCACTTCAAAAACACTGAACCCTGTGGACTCAGCAGGGGCATCTTTAATGGCACGCAGTAACAAGAGAATTCCCAAGCATTAGCACATGCTTGATAATAAACTAGAATCCTGATCTTTAATGTTTTTCTAATGCTCCTTGAGATTGAAGATGATGAATTAAAGATGTAAATTATTTTATTCCCAAGATATTCATTATCTTTCTGAATATTTGTGGCAAACAATTTGAACCATGAACTGAGATAACAAGGTGTAGAGCTGGATGAACAGAGCAGGCCAAGTAGCATCAGAGTTGCAGGAAAGCTGACGTTTCGGGCCTACACTGAAGAAGGGCCTAGGCCCAAAACATCAGCTTTCCTGCACCTCTGATGCTGCTTGGCCTGCTGTATTCATCCAGCTCTACACATTGTTAACTCGGATTCTTCAGCAGCTGCAGTACCTACAATCTCTGAACCATGAACTGATTGCCTTTCTTCGGGTAATTATATATTGTCATTAAACAAAAATTAACTTCTCTGCTGTTACTTTTGCCATAATTTTCCAAAAAAGTACTGTCTCAGAAAAACGTTGAAAGATCACGAATAAAATAATAGTTTAAAACCAGTAAATTCCCACCCATGGTTTCAGGCGGGTGCCAGATGCCTGAAATTGTTCTTCAAAAGCTGGTAGTAAAATTTAAAACAATAAAGTGTGAAGCTGGATGAACACAGCAGGCCAAGCAGCATCTCAGGATCACAAAAGCTGACGTTTCGGGCCTAGACCCTTCATCAGAGAGGGGGATGGGGTGAGGATTCTCGAATAAATAGGGAGAGAGGGGGAGGCGGACCGAAGATGGAGAGAAAAGAAGATAGGTGGAGAGGAGAGTATAGGTGGGGTGGTAGGGAGGGGATAGGTCAGTCCAGGGAAGACAGACAGGTCAAGGAGGTGGGATGAGATTAGTAGGTAGGAAATGGAGGTGCGGCTTGAGGTGGGAGGAAGGGATGGGTGAGAGGAAGAACAGGTTAGGGAGGCAGAGACAGGCTGGGCTGGTTTTGGGATGCATTGGGGGGAGAGGATGAGCTGGGCTGGTTGTGTGATGCGGTGGGGGGAGGTGACGAACTGGGCTGGTTTTGGGATGCGGTGGGGGAAGGGGAGATTTTGAAGCTAGTGAAGTCCACATTGATACCATTGGGCTGCAGGGTTCCCAAGCGGAACATGAATTGTTGTTCCTGCAACCTTCGGGTGGCATCATTGTGGCACTGCAGGAGGCCCATGATGGACATGTCATCTAAAGAATGGGAGGGGGAGTTGAAATGGTTCGCGATTGGGAGGTGCAGTTGTTTATTGCAAACCGAGCGGAGGTGTTCTGCAAAGTGGTCCCCAAGCCTCCGCTTGGTTTCCCCAATGTAGAAGAAGCCACACCGGGTACAATGGATACAGTATACCACATTGGCAGATGTGCAGGTGAACCTCTGCTTAATGTGGAAAGTCATCTTGGGGCCTGGGATAGGGATGAGGGAGGATGATGCATAGTATCATCCTCCAACACTTCTGCCATCTACAATCCGACCCCACCACCCAAGACATTTTTCCATCCCCACCCTTGTCTGCTTTCGGGAGAGACCACTCTCTCCGTGACTCCCTTGTTCGCTCCACACTGCCCTCCAACCCCACCACACCCGGCACCTTCCCCTGCAACCGCAGGAAGTGCTACAGCTGCGCCCACACCTCCTCCCTCATCCCCATCCCAGAACTCAAGATGACTTTCCACATTAAGCAGAGGTTCACCTGCACATCTGCCAATGTGGTATACTGTATCCATTGTACCCGGTGTGGCATCTTCTACATTGGGGAAACCAAGCGGAGGCTTGGGGACCGCTTTGCAGAACACCTCCACTCGGTTCGCAATAAACAACTGCACCTCCCAATCGTGAACCATTTCAACTCCCACTCCCATTCTTTAGATGACATGTCCATCATGGGCCTCCTGCAGTGCCACAATGATGCCACCCGAAGGTTGCAGGAACAGCAACTCATATTCCGCTTGGGAACCCTGCAGCCCAATGGTATCAATGTGGACTTCACCAGTTTCAAAATCTCCCCCTTCCCCCATCGCATCCCAAAACCAGCCCAGCTCGTCCCCTCCCCCCACTGCATCACACAACCAACCCAGCTCATCCCCTCCCCCCACTGCATCCAAAACCAGCCCAGCCTGTCTCTGCCTCCCTAACCTGTTCTTCCTCTCACCCATCCCTTCCTCCCAACCCAAGCCGCACCTCCATTTCCTACCTACTAACCTCATCCCACCTCCTTGACCTGTCCGTCTTCCCTGGACTGACCTATCCCCTCCCTACCTCCCCACCCATACTCTCCTCTCCACCTATCTTCTTTTCTCTCCATCTTCGGTCCGTCTCCCCCTCTCTCCCTACTTATTCCAGAACCCTCACCCCATCCCCCTCTCTGATGAAGGGTCTAGGCCCAAAACGTCAGCTTTTGTGCTCCTGGGATGCTGCTTGGCCTGTTGTGTTCATCCAGCTTCACACTTTATTGTCTTGGATTCTCCAGCATCTGCAGTTCCCATTACCCCAGTAAAATTTAAAGGCAGGTTTACTGCTCACCGGTACCACTACTTCACATATTTGGAATGTCTGGTAAAATTTTCATATATTTCAGGCCTATATCAGTGTTTTAGTAATTCAGCTTGCATTTTCTTAATATCTTAGACATTTGTGTTTGGAATTTTGTCAACCACTTGTAGTACTTCGTTACAATAATCAGGTAAAAATGCCATCTGACAGAATACTGCCTATTCCTCATTGTCTGCTTTATTAGGTGATCTCCCTTCCCTCGCTTATTACATTTTCTTTTAAATTAAAGTGCCCTCATTTTAGGATCTGTTTCATTTTTAGTAAAGGCAAGTAACATTAACATGTCCGACTGAAGTTGGAGAAGAAAAAGAGTTTGTTTTTCTCAACCCCATCTATTGAACTAAAACATCTTAATATATCGTTGCTGCTCTGTTGACCTGAAGACTTCCATAAGCTAGAAATTATGCTCTGCTAAAGTGGATCTGATCTTCTTAACTCATCCTGTTTCCGATCACTGGCATGTGGGTCATAAAAATTCCAGTCAAAAATAAGCAGCAATTATCTCACTCTTACCAGGTAGCATGAGTCATTTAGCCTAAGTCACATGAATTCTTAGGTTGTCATTTCATCACACTTACAAATAAGTTTCTGACTCTTGCCTAAAATAAAACATTGCAACATCACATAGGACTAAAAATCAAACCCCCATTTGCATCTTTATTAGAATCCAAGTTTTGAAAAACAGTGATGCAATGTAAATTTCTCTCATATTATCTCTGCACAGCTGCCAAGTTTAAAATCAATAAACAGTTTGGCCATTTCAGTACAAGGTTTTAAAATAATGCAGAGATGGAGAAACAGGGTTCAGTCAAGTAATACCAGAAACACATAGATTGAGCTCAAGGGATAGCTAGGCAGCTGCATATAAGAGATAAACTGCCCATATGTAAACAGAGCCATTTTAAATGCCATGCAATGTACTGTCATAGTCATTTCAATATTTACATGAATATAATTTGTGATATATTCAGTTTAAAATGTAATTGTCATACGTTTTGAGTTTTGTAAGGCCAATGTAGTTGAGTATACAAGGTCTTGTAATAAGCTTTAACATTTTCATACAGGAATAATTTAAAAGCATGTATTCTGAAGAGTATGAAATTTACAGTTCCTAAATTTAAATATATCATGAGCTGCACGGTGTGAAATGCACAGAGTATGGTTGACCAAAATTCTGCTGAAAATGGCAGTCACAAAATAAATATGACCTCTTGCAACAGGCAGTTAATGATAACATGCAAATAGGGAAATATTTCAAAATGCATATTCTGTCATTGAGATAAACAATACAGAAACAGAACCTTCAGTCTAACCTGTCCATGCTGATGAGATATCCTAAATTAACCGAGACCCATTTGCCAGCATTTTTCCAATATCCCTATTAACCATTCCTATTCATATAACCATCCAGATGCTTTTTAAATGTTGTAGTTGTACCAGACTCCACTGCTTCCTCTGGCAGCTCATTCCATACTTGCACACACTGCTCTGTATGTGAAAAAGTTTACCCTTGGGTCTTTTTCTAAATCTTTCCCCTCTCACCTTAAACCTGTGTCCATTAGTTTTGGAGTCCCACCCCATGGAAAAGATCTTGTCTATTTACCCATCTATGCCCCTCATGATTTTATGAACCCCTGTAAGGTCACGTCTCAGCATCTGATGCTCCATGGACAATAGCCTCAGTGTATTCAGGCTCTCCCTATAGCTCAAACCCTCCAACTCTGGCAACATCTTGTAAATCTTCTCTGAACCCTCTCAAGTTTCACAGTATCCATCCTAAAATGGGGAGACCAGAATTGCTTGCAGTATTTCAGTAATGGTCTAACCAATGTCCTGTACAGCTGCAACATGCCCTCCCAATTCCTATACTCCATGCACTGACCAATAAAGGCAAACATTCCAACTATCACCTTCACTAACCTATCTATCTACGACTCTAAGTAATTATGAACCTGCAGTCCAAGGTCTCTTTGTTCAGCAACACTCCCCAGGATGTTACTATTAAGTTCCTTTTCCAAAATGCATCACCTCACATTTATCGAAATTAAACTCCATTTGTCATTCCTTAGCCCTCTGGCCCATCTGATCAAGAGCCCATTGTACTCTGAGGTAATCTTCTCTCACCATTACATCTCCAATTTTGGTGTCATCTGCAAACTTACTCATGACACGCACTATGCTCACATCTGAATCATTTACATAAGCAATGAAAATCAGTGGACCCAACATCAATCCTGTGGCACACCGCTGGTCACAGGCGTCCAGACTGAAAAGCAACCCTCCACCACTGCCTTCTGTCTTCTATCTTCAACCTATCTAAATGGCTAGTTCTCCCTCTATTGTGTGTGATCTAACTTTAGTCTACCATGCACAACCTTGTCAAATGCCTTACTGAAGTCCACATAGATCACATCCACTACTCTGCCCTCATCAATCCTCTTCGTTACTTCTTCCAAAAACTCAATTAATTTAGTGAGACACAATTTCCCACACATAACGTTGTGTCGACTATCCCTAATTAGTCCTTGCCTTTCCAAATACATGTAAATCCTGCCCTTCAGGGTTCCCTCCAACAACCTGCTCACCACTGATGTCAGGGTCACTGATCTGTGGTTCCCTGTCTTTTCCTTACCAACTTTCTTAAATAGTCGCACCATGTTAGCCAACTACCAGTCTTCCAGTGCCTCACCTGTGGCTATGGATGATGTACAACTCAGCAAGGGGCCCAGCAATCATTTCCTCATCTTCCCATAGAGTTCTAAGGTATAACTGATCATGTTCTGGAGTTTTATGCACCGAAATACATTTTAAGATGTCCAGTACCACCTCCTCTGTAATATAGACATTTTTAAAGAGGTCTCTATTTGTATCCATACGTTCCATATTATTAATGTCATTCTCCACAGTAAACACTGCAAAATACTCGTTTAGTACCTCCCCCATTTCCTGCGGTTCCCCACATTGGTGGCCTTGCTGATCCTTAGGGAGCCCTATCCGCTCCCTCATTACCCTTTTTTCCGTAATGTATTTGCTTAATCCTATTCGCCAAAACTATCATGTCCCTTTTTGCCGTCCTAATTTCCCTCTTAAGTATGCTCCTTCTTGCTTTATACTCTTCTAAGGAATCAATCAATTTCTACTGTGTATTCTTGATGCATGCTTCCTTCTCTTTAGTTTTCCAGAATTCCCTACAACAACCGACCTTGCCCTTCAGTCTGACGGGAACATACTGTACCGAGAGTCTCATTATCTCATTTTTGAAGGCTTCGTGATCTGGTAGTGTGCTGTGTGTGAAAAGTGTTTTTACATCTGAATGAAACAAATTAAAGAGCTGTGAATGCTGAGAATCAGAAACAGAAAGAGAAATTGCTGGAATAACACAGCAGCTCTGGTAGCCTCTATGGAGAGAAAGCAGAATTTCCGGTCCAGTGAAGAATGGCTTTCATATCTCTTGCCTAGGATTTTGCTAAAGGCCACAAGGGAGAGTTAAATTTTAATGTCAGTTTCTGGGAGACGATGACAATTAAACAAATAGGTGAAAAATCAATTAGCCGGGGAAAATTGGAAGTTTTAACTCGAAGAAATGTAAGTCCAGTTAATTTGTCGAAAGGCGTCACGGTGATGATGTTTCTCCTAATAACTCTGTAAATGCCAAATATGAAGCCAGAATACATAAATACTTCAAACCCAAGGCAATTGGATTGATTCAGGAATACAAATTTTGTGCAAGGAGAAGCCCAGTACCTTACCCTGCAATTGTGGAGTAGGACCAGAGGAAATCCAACGTTTAAATATTTAAAATAGCCATATCAGAGAACATGATTAGGGAGCACATATACCCTGAATTCCAAATGGATTAACAAGTGACTAGATTTTCTGATGATCTTTGGAAAACTGATGAAACAATCAAAATGGATTGGTTTCCACAGCCATAATCCATAACATATAGGAACAGAGTTAGGCTGTTCAGCCAATGGAGTCTGCCCCGCCGTTCAATCATGGCTGATATGTTTCTCAATCCCATTCTCCTGCCTTCTCACTGATTCCCTTATCAATCAAAAACTGAACTGTTTCTTTCTTAAAAATGGCTTGCCCTCCACAGCCCCCTCCAGCAATGAATTCCATAGATTAGCCACCTACTGACAAAAGAAATACGCCCTCATCTCAGTTCCGAAGTGTTGTCCTTCATCCCTGCACTCTGATGCTGCACCCTCAGGTTTTGGTCTCTGCTACTAATGGAAATATCTTCTCCACATCCATCGTACCCAGGCCTCTCATTATTCCATAAGTTTCAATGAGATGCCCCCATTATCCTTCAAAACTCCAAGTGCAGACCCAGAACCATCAACTCCTCCTAAAATGAATGCTTCATCCCCTGGATCATTCTGCTGAATAAAAAACGAAGAACTGTGGATGCTGTAAATCAGGATCAAAATCAGAAGTTGTTTGAAAAGATCAGCAGGTCTGGCCACAGGTGTGAAGAAAACATCAGAGTTAATGTCTTGGATCCAGTGACCCTTCCTCAGAACTGAGCTTTTCCAGCAACTTCTGCTTTTGTTCATTCTTCTTAACTTCCTCCAAGAGGAAGGTATGGGGCCCAAATGATCAGGGAGAAGGTAGGGCCGATCAGGGATGGCGTAGGGAACTTGTGCGTGGAGTCTGAGCAGATAGGGGAAGCGCTAAATGAGTTTTTTGCTTCGGTTTTCACGAAGGAAAAGGATGTTGTTGTGAGTGAGAACTTTGAGGAGCAGGGAAACAGGCTTGAACAGATCGAGATTGAGGAAATTGATGTTCTGGAAATTTTGGCAAACATTAAGATTGATAGGTCCCCAGGGCCAGACCAGATTTATCCTAGGTTGCTCTGGGAAGCCAGAAAGGAGGTTGCTAAGCCGCTGGCGAAGATCTTTGCTTCCTCACTCTCTACAGGAGTTGTACCAGAAGATTGGAGGGAGGCAAATGTTGTTCCTCTTTTCAAGAAAGGGAATAGGGAAATCACTGGAAATTACAGACCAGGCAGTCTTACGTCTGTGGTCAGCAAGGTTTTGGAAAGAATTCTGAGGGATAGGATTTATGACTATTTGGAAAAGCATAGCGTGATTGAAGGGAGTCAGCATGGCTTTGTGAGGGGCAGGTCATGCCTTACAAATCTTATTGAGTTCTTTGAGGAAGTCACGAAACAGGTTGATGAGGGTCAAGCAGTGTACATGGACTTCAGCAAGGCATTTGATAAGGTTCCTCGCGGCAGGCTCATTCATAAAGTCAGGAGGTATGGGAGACAGGGTGATTTGGCTGTGTGGATTCAGAATTGGTTGGCTGACAGGAGGCAGAGAGTGGTTGTAGATGGTAAGTATTCTGCGTGGAGGCCAGTGCTGAGTGATGTCCCACAGGGCTCTGTTCTCGGGCCTCTGCTCTTTGTAGTTTTTATAAATGACTTGGATGAGGAGGTTGAGGGGTGGGTTAGTATGTTTGCTGATGACACAAAGGTTGGAGGTGCCGTTGATAGTATCGAGGGCTATTGCAGGCTTCAGCGAGACATTGACAGTATGCAGAGCTGGGCTGAGAAATGGCAGATGGAGTTCAACCTGGATAAATGTGAAGTGATGCATTTTGGAAGGTCGAACTTAAATGCTGAATATAGGATTAAAGGCAGGATTCTCGGCAGTGTGGAGGAACAGCGGGATCTTGGTGTTCAAGTGCACAGCTCCCTCAAAGTTGCCACCCAGGTGGATAAGGTTGTTAAGAAAGCATATGGTGTTTTGGCTTTCATTAGCAGGGGGATTGAGTTTAAGAGCCGCGAGGTTATGCTGCAGCTCTACAAAATCCTGGTGAGACCACACTTGGAATATTGTTCATCTAGCCTCACATTTTATTAACTTGGAATATTGTGTCCGGTTCTGGTCGCCCTATTATAGGAAAGATGTGGAGGCTTTGGAGAGGGTGCAAAAGAGGTTTACCAGGATGCTGCCTGGACTGTAGGGCTTGTCTTACGAGAAGAGGTTGACTGAGCTCAGACTTTTCTCTCTGGAGAGAAGGAGGAAGAGAGGTGACCAGATCGAGGTGTACAAGGTAATGAGAGGCATGGATAGAGTCGATAGCCAGAGACTTTTCCCCAGGGCAGGATTGACTGCCACGAGGGGTCATAGTTTTAAGGTGTTAGGAGGAAGGTATAGAGGAGACATCGGAGGGAGGTTCTTCACCCAGAGAGTTGTGAGCGCATGGAATAGTTTGCCAGTGAAAGTCGTGGAAGCAGAGTCATTAGTGACATTTAAGTGACTGCTGGACATGCACATGGACAGCAGTGAATTGAGGGGAATGTAGGTTAGGGTATCTTATTTTTGGATTAGGATTATTCCACGGCACAACATCGTGGGCCGAAGGGCCTGTACTGTGCTGTACTTTTCTATGTTCTATGTTCTAAAACTGCTCTCAATATTCCGAATGTGGTCTGATCAATGCCTTTTGCAGCCTCGGCAGTACATCTTGTGTTCTAGCCCTTTTGAAATGAATGCTAACTATACATTTGCCTGTGCAAGTGCCAACCAAATCTGCTTCTTAATATTAAGAGAACCTTAAACCAGGACTCTCAAGTCCCTTTTATCATTCAGATTTCTGAATCCTTTTTCTGTTTACGTTCATCTCTATTCTCCCTACCAAATTATATAACCTAGACTTTGCCTCTTTGCCACCTCTTCTAGCCTGCCCATGTCCTTCTGCAGCCTCTCCATAGCTTCAACTATTTCTGTACCTACAGCTATCTTTGTGTCATTTGCAAGCTTAGCAACGACGACTCCAGTTCCTTCTTCCAGATCATTAATATAAGCGTGAATAGTTGTGATTCCAACACGGACCTTTACAAACTCCACTAGTCACCAGCTGCCATCCTGCAAAAGACCCCTTTATCCCTACACTATGCATTCTGCCAGTCATCCAATCCTCTATCCATGCCGGTGTCTTGCTCCCTAACAGGTATGTGAAATATGTGATTTTCTGAAGAAGGGTCTAGGCCCAAAACATCAGCTTTCCTGCTCTTATGATGCTCCTTGGCCTGCTGTGTTCATCCAGCTCTAAACCTTGTTATCTCAGATTCTCCAGCATCTGCAGTTCCTACTATCTGTGAAATATACATCCGCTTTTACACCGTTAAGTGCTTTATTCGCACTGATGTGCATCACATCCAATAACTTTTCTATTTGCATAATACTCTGCTTTTTAAAAAAAAACTTTCTGGCAAAGTGAACAGCTTTATCTTTTCTCAAATGTTACTCCATCTGCCAGTTTTTGTCTACCTATTCAATCATTCAATCTATCTTTTTTCTGCCTATAACCTCCTCAACAGCATTCTTCCTGCCTATGTTGACATCATCTGCAAATTTAGCTCCCACACCTTCATGTCTCTTGTTCAATTCATTGTAAACTGTAAAATGTTGATACCCCATCTCAAGCCCCTGTGGGATTCTGCTCGTCATATCCACAAGAGTGGGTGATGGCCTAGTGGTATTGTCATTGGGCTGTTAGTCCAGACACCTAGGTAATGATCTGGGGAATCTGAGTTCAAATCCCACCATGGCAGATGGTGGAATTTGACTTCAATAATAATCTGGAGATAAGAGTCTGATGATGACCATGAATCCACTGTCAACTGTTGGAAAAACCTGTCTGATTCAGTAATACCCTGTAGGAGAATAAACTGCCTGGCCTGTGTGTGACTCCAGACCCATAGCAGTGTGGTTGACTCTTAACTGCCCTCTTGGCCATTAGGGTTGGGCAATAAATGCTGGCCTAGCTAGTGATGTGCCTGCCTTGTGAATGATCAGACAAAGATCCATTTATGCATTATGTCTGTTTTCTGTCAGGCAGCTAATCTTTAATCCTCCATATGCCCAGATAAAGAGCCTTTAAACTGGCAATTTTTTCCTACATTCATGTTTTAAGCTCTGCAACTTTCTGTCACACACTGAATATCATTCCCTGAAATGTTAACCTGCACTATTACCATTGCATTTTACATTAACTTTCTAAATCATCCCTCATGTGAACCCTTCCTGCACCTCCCCAACTCACTGAATTTGCCACAATCCTACATTCAAATTAAGCCCATCCCAGATCATTTATGTAAATCACAAACAACAGTGGTCCCAACATGGATCCCTGTGGAACACCACTGGTCACAGTTCTCCATATTGAGAAACTCCATTCCACTACAACTCTCTGTCTCCTGTTGCCCAGGCAGTTCTCTATGCATCTAGCTATTACACCCTGGATCCCAAGCGACTTCACTTTCTCCATCAGCCTACCATGGGGAACCTCATCTAACGCCTTACTGGAATGATTGACTTAGGTTGCCAAAATAGCACACCTTCCATGTTTGCACATGTTTTCTGTCTGTAACCTCCTCCACAGCGTAAGAACTGCTTACTTCACACCCTGGACCATAAGATGTTATGCACCTTTATGAATGGCGAATAATGCCAACAGCATGAGTTCACCTCCCACACTAGCAGAGGTTGCCATGAAGAACTATCCTTGTCAACCTCTCCCATTGTTTGAGAGTGGTGATCCTCAGGTTAAACCACCACCAATCATCTGTCTTGAATGTGAGAACAGCTCTACGGTCAGTAGGATTATGTAACGTTATCTGGACTTTTAATTACAATATGGGAACATACTTGCACTGACATTTCACTTGTGCCACCCATGTGCCCTCAGAAATTGTTCTTCCTCCTTTCCTTCCCACTATGTGTCAGCGCAATCCCAGGCTTTGTGGCTGGGATGGACGGAACTTGGTCTACAGGGGAGTCTGTTGCCCTAGGAGATTTGGCCAGGTGAACCTAGGACATTTTAGTCTGGTCCTAAGGCAAGGCAGAGAATAACAGGTGAGAAAGAAGTAGCCTGGATGTCCTAAAAGGAGACCTTAGATGTCTGTATGTGACTCCTCCTCCAGCCATGTGCCTACTAGCACCACCAAGTTTCCTTGTGAGGAACAGACACCAGAAGTGATGTCAAAGTACCCGCACACTTGTTGCCTTACAGTTAGTGCTGCATACTAATGACTAGAGTGATGAAGTGCTGGTCCATGCATATATCCAGCATGCACTGAGGGTACTGGCTGGCCACCAACCTGTCCATCGGAGCAGCCAGATGCCTGCATATCAGAGTCAGAATTTGGATATATTATCCAACCTTGGAATCGATTTGCTAGTGCCCACAGCAAATCTGCCTGCTGTTCCTGTGTCATTTTGTGCATTTCAATTATGTTCTAAATTGCAGACAAAATTGGGTCCTCTCCTGCCTGGGGCTGAGCAGATACTTGATCTCTAGTAGTCTTGAGTACCATTGACTTTGGAGATTTCTTCCTTGATCAGCTTCAGAGACATGGCAGTAATGTGCTTAATGCCTTGCGCTTCCAACTCTAATCTAGTTAAAATATCCCAAGAGGTTCTAGTATCTGTGTTGCAAAGCACAGGAAGCAGCTTTACTGGCTCAATCTCTTTAGGATCTGTGGCTTCTTCCTCAGAGATGATTTTATTTATTTATTGTCATATGCACCTAAGTACAGTGAAAAGCTTTGTTTTCAAGCAATACAGGCAGATCAAAGTAAGCAAGGATACACGATCATAGGGTGAGAAAAATCGTGGAAAGATGCATACAGGTTACGTCACACAGGCATGCGCTAGGCAAGATCAGCATTATTTGATCTTAGACAGTCCATTCATCAGTCTAATAACAGCTGGGACGAAGTTGTTCCAGAACTTGCTGGTATGTGTATTCAAGCTACTGTATCTTTTGCCTAATGGAAGAGGTTGGAGGAGGTCATTACTGGGGTGTGATGGGCCTCGGATGATGTTGGCAGCTGTTCTGCAGCAGCGAGCTGTATAACTGGAGTCCGTGGATGGAACGTTGGCTTCAATGATGGTCTGGGTTGTGCAGACTACCTTCGTAGTTTCTTACAGACCTACGCAGAGCAGTTGTCGTACCTGGTTGTCGTGCACCCAGACAGTTTGCTTTCAATGGCACATCTGTAAATGTTGGTGAGGGACCTTTATGGAAATGCCAAATTTCCTGAGCCGCCTGAGAATGAAAAGACATTGTGACTTTTTGACCGTTGCATCTACGCAGGAAGTCCAGTACAGGTTGTTGCTTATCATCACTCTGAGGAACTTGACGCTCTCCACCATCTCAACCCCAGTTCTGCTGACATAAATGGGAGCATGTTCTCCATTTTTCTGAAGCCAATGATCAGTTCTTTAGTTTTGCTGAAATTGAGAGAGAGAGAGAGAGGTTGTTCTCATTGCACCAACTCACCAAGCCCTTTATCTCGTTTCTATAGTCTGACTCATCATTGTTTGATATTCACCCCACTACGGTAGTGTCCACAGCAAGCATGTAGATGGCGTTCATTTGGAATTTGGCAACATGGGTGTTGGTGTACCGGAATACATTACGGAACTGAGGACACATCCTTGGAGGGCTCCAGTATTGAGTGTTAACGTGAAGGAGGTGCACTTGTCTATCTTCATTGATTGCGGCCTAAAGGTCAGAAAGCTGAGGATCCAGTGCAGAAGGTGGAGCCAAGACCAGACTGATCTCAAAACTTTGGAGACCTTGGAAGGAATAATGGTGTTGAAGGTGGAGCTGTAGTTGATGAGCAGGAGTCTGAAGTAGGTGTGCTTGTTGTCCAGATATTCCAGGGATGAGTGCAGGGTTACGGATGTAGCATCCTCTGTGGACCTGTTACGTTGGTGGGAATATCATAGGGGAACTAGGCAGGCTGGGAGACTAGAGCTAATGTAGGAGATGACTTTTGGAGTTGCCCTGTTAGCTACTGATGTACATGCACTTGCAGAAGACAGAAAGCTGTGGGTGCTGCTCTGACGCAAGTGGGGAAAAGGTGGTGAGTTGTCCTGAGTGAGTGACTAAGCAGTTCAGAGACAATGCAATGTCCATAATGTGGAGATTTGGGTAGAAGAGAGAGAAGATGTTGCTTGTGATAAAGACAGCAGTTGCGTATGAGCCTTGGTGGCAGCTTGAGGCAGTAACAGAGAGGAGTGTGAGATAGCAGAGAGAAGGTGGTGGCATTTAGCCTCAGAATAGAGAGGGCATTGTTGGGCATTCCTCTGGGCTGTGGATACAGCGCAACGTTGATCCAATGTTGCCAAAGTCTGGAGCCATGGTCTCCTCTAACTGTCCTGGGGGATGATGATATGGCCATCCTCTATACCACATCCTCCATCAGATCCTCCAGGACTGGATTGTCAAAATGGGGTGCTAATTGCCCTTTGTCCAAAATGTCTGGGCCAAATATTAGAAAATGTGTAAGGCTGCTTCCAGAGATTGACTTGGTGCACTTTTCCAGTAAAAATATGGCTGCAGCACAGAGCATCCTGTGAGCGGTGAGTATTTTTGTCTGATGAGAGGGTCAGTGTCGTGGCGTGCAAGTTTGGGAAGATGACATGAGAAACCTTCCATAAAACCCAGAAAAATGGGCACAGAGATAAACTCCAGTAAAATTCAGCTCATGGCACCTATCCACCTGACTGCATTGTCCTCTGCTACTACGTTTCATTTACTTGAATATCTCGGTGAACCATAGTGCTGCAATCCTTGCTGTTATCCAGCCAGGCTGCAAGCATAATTATAGGTCTTATCAATGACACTCAAAGCTGATGAATAAAACAAATTTATTAGCCTTAGTTTCGTAAACAAAGTCCTTTTTCAAATCCCACCGTGCTTTTTATTCTCAGTGTATGTACCTTACATTTCTAATGGGGCTTTTTTTAGTAATACAATTATTAATGTTTGAAACTACTTTTATTATCCTAAATTCAGATTTATCCATTCTTACAAATAGCTAAAATATGTTGTTGTATAGTTAGGTGAAAGACCTAAGTGCTAGAAGCATCAGTTGCACTGAGCTTACTAGTATTATAAACTATTAGTTTTGGTATTGGCACAAAGATCTTGTGTACCCATGTTTGAACTGACATTGATTATGATCTTCATAATGCACTTTGACAAACATGTCAGTATCATTCAGCTTGTTGAGACCTAGTTACAATCTTTAAAATAGCAAAGTTCCCTTCAGTTATATTAAAACAGCAGCAAATTACTATTTTTTGATTTTACCCAGAATACCCTGGAAGCAGTATGGAAAAAAAGAGTTGGCTGGTAAAGCTGTCCAATTTATTGTTTCCCTAATACATTCTTCGAGGAGCAGTTTATTGTTCCATGTATCAAGATTACAGCAATGATTTTGAATCAGTGTATGCTTTTAAGAAGCAGTTATGGTCTAAAAAGAGATCAAAAGACTTCCAATGTCATCATATTCTAAAAGTTAATTAAATCACATTCCTAATTTTAGGTTAAGAGCAAGTTCTGAACAAATGCAATGTGCTGTTTTGTAATCAACTAAAGCTGCATCCATTCAAACAATTGCATTGGAAAGTTCATGGACTTGTTATAGCCTCTTTTTGTACCCATCACGTGAAAACTAATTGTTGAAATTATGAAGCTTTGAAGTTTATGTTCTAGCCAGTAATGTTATGAATTACATAATAGAACATACAATGCAAAAATGCCTTGTGAAAATAGGCCTGATACATAAATATATAATTTCAAAAGCAGATAATCCCTTTTAATCAAAAGCAACATTCACAT
This sequence comes from Stegostoma tigrinum, assembly GCF_030684315.1. Lineage (NCBI taxonomy): Eukaryota > Metazoa > Chordata > Chondrichthyes > Orectolobiformes > Stegostomatidae > Stegostoma > Stegostoma tigrinum. Next base: position 59,531,896 of record NC_081363.1, on the reverse strand, counting down.
CTGTACTAATTATGTCCTTTCAATTTCATCTCATGGATTCCAGAAAGATATATTTAGAATCCAGTGGATAGTACATAACTATTTTCCTAAGTTTCACAATTCAGATGTTTCTTCCTGAAAATGATAAATAGAGTGTTTTATGCAGCCAATCTGTGGCCTATATGCCCTTGCAATTTATATTTCCTCTGAAGATTACAATGTAAAACATATAATATTGGACATTTCCATTTATTTTAATTAGCTATTCTAATTTAGGTTATTTATTCTGAATATGAGTTGTAACAGGTTAATGATATCTTATTGGTTGTAATTTATTACAATTATAGTTTAGTTCTTTTAATGATTATAAGGAGAAAGCATTATTTTGTAGGTTGAATCTGCGTAAATTGAAAGTAACAAGACTTTTTTTCTGCTATCTCTGATTAGTATGTGATTACTAACATTTTGTGCCCTTTAACTACGGGTCCACTCCTCTGGGTGATCCCAAACCAGCTTGCTTCAACTTTTCTCTTCAACCTCACCAAATTTTATCATCAAAACCCAGACAAAATGTTCTAACCAAACTGGGGGATTGAATAACTGCGCCGGCTGGAATGGAAGCAAAGTAGAACTTTCATAACATGAATTTCAACAGTGCTGTTGGAGGTGCCGGTGTTTGACTGGGTGGACAAAGTCAGAAATAATATGACACCAGGTTACAGGTAGTGTTTTTCAGGGTAGGGGACCATGCAGGCACCTATAGATAGGAGCAAGCGGTGAAAACATGATTTTTGTTTCTAATTTTGTCTACAAACAATGCCGCGGGAGTTTAATAGTTTATACTCAGTCTTTACATGGTAATGCACCTGTGCAATGAAGAGCTACTTTCAAGATGGTTTCATAATAGAGCATAATAAGGAAATAGAAAAAATGCAAAGAGATAATGGGAACTGCAGATGCTGGAGAATCCAAGACAACAAAATGTGAGGCTGGATGAACACACCAGGCCAAGCAGCATCTCAGGAGCACAAAAAGCTGACGAAAAGTCTACTTTAGCTTACATCTTGTGCAAGTCTTGATAATCTGTTTTTCTCAGCTAAACAGCAAGTCAAAATTCAAAGATCCAGTGCCTCATAGCTCTGTAAAACCTCAGTCTGACCCTCCAGAGCAAGAAAGCAAAACTCTAACCTTGCAAACCAACAATTCAACTCTGATCAGTTGGGTTCTGCAAATCCATCAATTATTGCCTGCATGTAAATATTATTTGGCTTTGTTGAGAACTTTTGCTCTGTGACCACCATTATGACCTTTACTTCCATTCTTAGCCAGATAGTCACCAAACTTTTGGAATTAATTGCCATCACAATGGCTGATTTTGCTGAAGTTCCATGAATGGAGATCTTAAAGTGAAACAATTCTTTTAATTTCCCTGACTTCTGTCGAAATTACCAACAATATTATGTATTTAAAAAGCCTGAATTAAGCCAGTTGATTGAATCCCATTGATAGTTACCAAAGGGAAAGAACATCTGCAGCTGTTTACAGTTAAGAAGTTCTGTTTCATACTGACCTTTTCAAAATGCATTCACTAAACATATCTAGATCTTTTGCTTCCATTCCATTTTTGTTTCTAGATGTAAGTGCAGAAAGGTATATCCCTTCTTGAATGCTTTGCTGTTGAAAGCCAAAATCATGGATCAAGTTCTTACAAAGAATTGATCATTTTTATGGACTCTGGATGATTACAAGTTATCCAAGTTTAAATGTAATTTGTTCCCAGAATTTAACCTTCAATAAAATCTCAATTTTTCAAAGGGAATGCCATTGTAACTTTTTGCCAGAAATGATTTACTATGTTTAACTGTGGCTGAGTGACTCCGTCTCAGCTGAATACAAACAATATAATAGTATTGCTGCTGGTACTCACAATTCTCACAGAATCACTTTGTAGACTGATGATATGTCTTGTCCAAGAACATTTGCCAGAAATGATACTTACAGCAAAATTTCTGCAAAGAAAGCATCAAAAATATGACCTGTTTAATCAAAAGTCCTATTCTAGGGTTTTTATCCCTTCTCATGGATGTGGCATCTAGCACTTGCATCTGCATAATTTTTTTTTGTGTTGCAGCCTTTAAATCTTTACATAGCATGTTAGCTAAAAAAGCAATCTCTGAGCTTAACTGAAATACATTCTTAAACAGCACAGCCTCTCTGTCAGATCTTTCAGCCTCTTACTAAGTTTGAAAACGTGTGACAATACTTCATGTTCCTTTTGGACAGCATCTTCCAAATCCCTGATTTCCATTCCGTAAAATGCTTGGGAATACCAGCACTTGCAAAATTCCCTTGCAAGCGTTCACCATCCTTGAAACTTTTTCACTACTCTTTGTTAAATGGAAAGGAAGAGCCAATAAGAATATTGTGGACAATGCTTTCTTTCTAGACATAATAATACCTTGTTTATTGCTGTTTTTGCCAGTGAAATCACTGCATAGTAGTCCCTGTATTTGGTTGGCCGTGACCAACAGTGAACTATTTTAAAGTTGTTTGCCATTTCTCAGAAATCACTTTTGCTGCTTACTTATCCATACTGTATTTGTAATGATTGCACTAATTAGCAATATACTGGCTGGCTTACTCTTGGTCCCAGGCATATTGTAAAGCATCGACTTGTTGCTTTCATTTGTTAACCTATAAATTTTCAGTCTATAGACTATATATTTTAATACAAAATTTACAACCATGCAGCTCCTCCTAAAGTCCTCCACGGATTTAAGGAAGAAACTAAATATCAAGCTAAAGAACAGGAATTTTTGAAGCAAGTGTTAAGAGAAAGGATTAATTGGAGGATGTGAGGTGAAACATGGGCTACTGAAGGCACAGCCATCATTGGTAGGATGAATTGTGGATCGCACAATATTTGGTACTGATTGGGGACAGTTTGAAAGCACACGTGCATAATTTGATAATTTAGCTGAGCTTCCAGTTTATCGAGCATTCGTCTTACATAATGACTTCCTTAATATAGTTTTGATGGTTTGAAAAAAAAGTCTCATGGATCATCTTGACTTTAATTGTCTGAAGGCTCTGATAAAGTTTAGTAATTCATATTTGTGGTGTAGAAACTATATGTTGCAGATGATAAATGGATTTAATCCATTTGCAATTAAGCTCTTTAGAAATGTACTATTTTATGCAGAACGGAGTGTTAAACAAAAGATCCACAATATTGGGTTCTTTTATGCCGCTGGCACCAATGATGTAAAAGCCTTGAAAACTTTGCACAGGCTGCAGTACCAGATACTTTTGGCAGGGCACTATTGCAGACCGTGCAGTGCATGGAATTTGCAGAGGCATTGGCCATAATCATCCAATCTTCCATGCAGAAATGATGCTAGAAGATTGGAGATTTGCAAGTGTTAACAGCTTGCTTCCTTTAGGGTCAGCCTTTGGATCTGTTCTTTCTGTATTGATTTGGGTGTACATGACACAATTTCAAAATTAGCAGATTACACACAATTTGCAATGTGGTGAACTGTGGAGAGAATAGTTTTAACTTCAAGGGGACTCAGCTAGTGAAATGAACAAAAATGAGGCAGATAAAATTTAATGCCAAGAAATGTGAAGTAATAGGAAGTAATAATAATAATAATAATAGTACTTGGTAGGCAGAGACAAACTAAAGTGGGCTCAGGAACAGAGAAGCCTTGGTTATATACACACAACTTGTTTTTAGTGGCAGGGCAAGTTGAGAAAGTTGTTTTTAAAATATCAAGGAACAAAAAGTAGAAAACAAGCAAGAAAAGATGAACCTTGAGGAAACACAGACTTAGCTACAACTGAAATATTATGTACATTTCTGGACACTTCCAGAAAGATGTGAAGACCTTGGAAAGACCTTAGAGCAGAAAAGATTTAACAGAATAGTTCGAAGAACGAGGGCTTTAGTTATACGGCTTGATTGGAGAAACTGGGATTTTGTTTTCCTTACAGAAGATAGGATAATAAGGATATTTGATAAAGGAATTCAAAATTATAAGGAGTCACAACAGAGTAAATAGGGAGCTTTGGATGGCTTGTGGACTGGGGACCAATTACAGATGACAAAGGTTCTCCTGCCTGCCAACAGTTAGGTGAATTTTCCCAGGTGGCCAAACTGGTTTGGGGCTATAAACAAATTAGAGTAAAGCCTTCAGACCACCGCCAGCTAAGGACCTTTCACCGTTCTCAGCAGAAGGCCATGAAATCGTAAGATATTGGAACAGAATTAGTCCATTTGGCCCATCAAGTCAGCTCCACCATTTGATCATGGCTGATGTTTCTCAATTCCATTCTCCGGCCTTCTCCCTCCCTGTAACCCTTGATCCCCTTACTAATCAATAACATATCTCTCTCTTAAATACACTGAATGGCTTGGCCCCCAGAGCCCTCTATAGCAATGAGTTCCACAAAAGCATAACCCTCTGGCTGAAGAAATTCCTCCTCATCTCAGTTCTAAAGGATCACTCCTTTACTCTGTTGCTGTGCCCTCAGATCCTAGTCTCTCCTACTAGTGAAACATCTTTTCCTTATTCATTCTATGTAGCCCTCTCAGTATGCTTTAAATGTTTCAGTCAGCACCCCCCTCCATCCTTCTAAACCTATCGAATACAAACCCAGAGTCCTCAACTCCTCTGGACTCCCTCCAATGTCAGCACATTCCTCCATGGGCATAGGGCCCAAAACTGCTCAGAATATTCCAAATCCTGTCTAATCACTGCCTGATATAGCCCCAGAAGTACATCTTTGCTCTTGTATTCTACCCCTTTTGAAATTAATGTTAACATTGCATTTGTTTTCCCAACTGCTAACTGAACCTGCATGTTAACCTTAGGAGGATCCTGAACTAGATCAGCCAAGTCTGTTTATGCTGTGGATTTCTGAAGCCTTTCCCCGTTTAGAAAATATTCTATGCCTCGTGTTCTTCCAATCAAAGTGTATAATCTTTCCCAAGTTCTATTCCATCTGCTGCTACTTTGCCCACTTTCCTTGCTTGAGAAAGTTGTCCTTCTGCAGCCTTCCTACTTCCTTAATACTACCTAATTACCACCTATCTTTATGTCATCTGCAAACTTAGCAACGATGCCCTCAGTTCCTGCATCCAGATTGTTAATGTATAATGTGAATAGTTATGTTCCCAAAACTGACCCTCACAGAACTCCATTAGTCACTGGTCGCCATCCTGAAAGAGACCCATTTATCCCCACTCTGTGCCTTCTGCCAGTCAGCCAATCCCCTATCCATACTAATAATTTGCCCCCAACACCATGGACTCTTATTTAGCAGCCTCCTGCGTGGTATCTTGTCAAAGGTACTATGGAGATCCAAATAGATCACATCCAATGGTTCTTCTTTGTCTAACTTGCTCTTTACCTGTCAGGTATGACCTTCCATTGATAAAGCTATGCTGATTCAGCCCTTTTTGACCATGTGCTTCCAATTATTCTTGGAATAAGCAATCTAATCTTTAATAGTGGCCCCAAAAATCTTACTAACAACCAAGGTCAGACTAATTGGCCTATTGTTTCCTGTCTTCACCCTCCCTCCCTTTGTAAACAGGGGTGTTGCATTTACCTTTTTCCAGTCCTCAGGGACTCTTCCCTCCCTCCAGTTATTACTGAAAGACCACTAGCAATGCCTGTTCAATCTCCAAAGCTATCGCCTTCAGAACTCTGGTCCAGGTGATTTATCTGCCTTCAGATCTTTCAGCTTCCCCAACGCCACTTAGTGATGGCCACTATGCTCACCTTTGCCCCGACTGTCTTGATGAAAAAGCCATTTCCTGTGATCCTTCTCCAACCAGGCTAGCCTCAGGTAGCATTCTGACCAGCACAAGAATCATTGCAGCAATGTTTGTAAACAGAAACTACTGAAATGCTTTCCTAGATTTCCTCCATCCGTAACCGTGCTTTTTCCTTATCTCTGTCAGATCTTTGTTATTTCTAATCTCCATCATTCAGAATCCTATTGCCTCATTTCCTGAACCAATATCCTCTCTCACTGATTTCCTTATGTCACCCTTTATTATCAAGTAAAACCCTCCAACTTTACCTTTCTGTCTTTATTTTCAAAATGTGTTTTCTAGAAATGTATCTCTTAACCTTAAATGTCTTCTAACTATGTTTCCTAACCATTTATCACTTTGTGCCACAGTATAACAATCTTACTGAGGATGCTCCACACATTCAGATAAAGTAACTTCAATTTTAATTTCTTTACTGCTGCTTTCTACATGGAACTTACTCTCTGATGCACTGCCTCTGTTAAGTTCCCTATCCCTTCCTGGGCAGCTGCTTGTCCTGCTTCTATAGGGCTGGCTTGTAGAGCTGGGCAAACAGCATCTCATTTTCCACTTTGGCACTTTGTAGCCTTGAGAAGTCAACATTGAGAACAGCTTAAACCATGAAGTCTTTCCTCCATTTTGACGACAGAATCCCCAGCACCCCCTTGCGACGCAATGTCTTGTTTGCATGGGTTTGCTGTCAGCAGAGCTGATTTGTTTTATGCTGTTAACATCTACCACTCTTCTATATCTCTCCTCCTCTTTTACCAATGGTAACCCTTTTGCCTTTTGCTCTGGGCACCTTTATCATATGTTTCATTTGCTTCTCCCTGCCCCCTTTTCTTGTTGGTGTAAAAACAATCACTTTTCCAATTCCAAGATAACAAAGTGTGGAGCTGGATGAACACAGCAGGCCAAGCAGCATCTCAGGAGCACAAAAGCTGACGTTTCAGGCCTAGACCCTTCACTTTTCCAATTCCCTTCAGTTCCGAAGAAGTCACAATAGACTTGAAACGTTAACTCTGTTTCTTGCTTCCGATGATGCTGCCAGACTTGTTGAGTCTGTCTAGCATTTTTTTTTGTTTTTACTTCAGATTTTCAACATCCACAGTACTTTGCATTTGCCATTTTAAAGTATTTTGAGTTTGTCTCCTGCAACTTGGCTCAGGATCAAAGATATGTTAGATATAGTAACAGCTTTATCTAATCTTTAATTTTAGGTAGCATTTTAGCTCACTGCTTACTGGCTGACTAGCTGTTACAGCAACAGTTTGAGACCTATTTCAATTTTGGTTGGCCTGAGTGAAGCTCAGATGGGCAATTGTAAAACTATTGATGAAGATTTTGTTAGAACACAACAGCTCACACAACAGCAGTTGGATAAATTTGCTTCTACACTGTTCTACTCAAAATATTTTTACCTGTCAGTTGCTGGAGTGAAAGATGATAGCATCACAGCAAGGATAATGGGATATCTTGAACCTTGGTGAATGATCTGACCAACAGTATCTTTTGTGAAGCATTGAGGTTGTAACAGTAAAATAGGGTATATTAGAGTGGATGAATTCAATGTCAAGTCAGGTGCAGAAAGTGAAATTAAAATAGGCAAAGAAAAATTGGATTAGAAGTGTTGGTTATTCAAAAGCACAACCAAACTGTCCATATTGACAAGACTAGCCTGCTGTTCTTCTGAATAATCATTTTGATATAAAACTGAATATATTTATTTGAATTATTGGTTTAAAACCCCTTCTCAAACAAATGCTTATCAACTAAAATAAGCAACAGTAACCTGTGGACTTTTGCATTTTATTATCAGTCCAGAATAATGGCCAATGCACCATTGCTCCAACGCATTGCAAACTGGAAATTGGAATCACTTGTATCACATTTACAGCAAAAAGTTATAACCTCAAGTTAATTTATTCATATAATTGTACCATTAAGTGTTTTTTAACAGTTGCATCCGTACTGGCAGGTTTATTTCATGTGCTGGCAAATTCTATTTAAAGTTCTTTAAAGTGACGTGAAAATGAAGTAACAAGAGTAATGTGAAAGAACATATTGCCACACAGCAAGTTTTAGGAGTGTGGAATGTGTTGACTGGAAACCTGGTGAAGGTGGATTCAACTGAGGCATTCATGAGGGCATTGAATAATTATTTGGATAGAAATTATGTGATATGGGTAAAAAGCAAGAGATAGGCTTGGTCACAGAATTTGCCTTTATTGCTCAGACCTTTGAGTACAGGAGTTGGAATGTTATATTAAGGTTTTACAGGACGTTAGCAAGATCTCTTCAGGAGTACTGCGCGCAGTTCCAATCTTCCTGGATAGGAAGGATATTATTAAGCTGGCGAGGGCTCAGAAGAGACTTACCAGGATGTCACTGGGAACGGAAGGTTTGAATTATAAGGAGAGGCTGGATGGGTGAGGATTTTTTTCACAGGAGTGTAGGAAGTTGAGGGGTGACCCTGTTGAGGATTATAAAATCATGAGGGTTATAGATATGGTGAATGGCAAGTTTTTTTTCCCTAGGGTGTAGACTAAGTGGCATATTTTTAAGATGAGAGCAAATCGATTTAAAAAGGACATGAGGGGCAATATTTTTTAAACAGAGTGGTTCATGTATGGAATGAACTTCCGGAAGACGCAGTGGATGCAGGACAGTTACAATGTTTAAAAAACATTTAGATAAGTACATGAATAAGAAATCTTGGGGGTTATGGGCCAGGAACAGGCAGGTGGGACTAGTTTACTTCGGAGTTATGGTTGGCATGGACTAGTTGGATCAAAGGGCCTTTCTGTTCCCTATGACTCTATAAGTGGTACAGGCACGACGGGCCAAATTCTGCACTGTAACAAATCTGTGATTCTTGAATTATTACTTTTCTTTTAAACGAAGCTAATATGAATCTGCATAAACATCATAGTAGACTGAGTAACATTTAAAGGAAAAGAGACTGGATCTTTTTCAAATTCATCAACTGACAGTAACAAATTGGCGCTGATCATCCATTAGAAAGTTGTGCCATATCTCTTTGAGATTGTCTTTTTAATCCATTGAAGTAAACAGGATGAAAACCAGAGGATTTATAGAATAGGTGGAAGATTTGCTGAACCACATTACGGACCAAGTAGCCAATCTAAAAATTAGCCTTCCCTCACTCAAAACTTTTAGAATGTTTCTTAAAATGATAATTTCTTCCACTAACCTGATAATGTAGCTTTCATGCACAGATTTGTGGTCTATTGTTTACATATTCAAATCATTTTCAGCGAAAGTTGTTTTAAAGAAGGACAAATATTTTTTCATCTTGACAAATTAGTGTATTTTATACCACATTTAGCCTCTATTGATTTGAAATTGAATGTAATATAATCCTGTGCTGATTGGTTCAAGAGATTTCTCCCATCTATGAGAATTCTTTGCTCATAATTCAGTAAGTCTAAATTCTAGATCAGTCCCTTATCTTTGCTAAGATCAAAAAATTGATAAGTTACCTGCAGGAGCGTCTTGGATGATCCTGCAATTTACAGAGTTGACTAGCTGTCTCTTGAAGACAAATTAGCTAAATAACCATAATGCTTCATTTTTCATCTTATTCTGATTAATTTTGTGAAGGAACTTTGAGTCCAGAAGGCCGAAATTAAATGCATGCATTTTTCAGGCTTAACACTGAAACTGTCATGCCAAATACAGAATCAATCACAGCATCATTTGTCTAATTTGTAATCCAAGCAACACAAACAGTTTCATCACAGAACATATGGACTTTGTCTTCAGCTCTGTGTAGAACCAATAAATGTGCAGACAAAACTGCAATAACCCGGAGAATTTAATGTAACTAGCCTAGCAGACACGTAACTAATGCAGGCTATTTTGCATTAAAAAATGAATAAAATTAGACCCAAAGCAATTTCTTTTTATTTATCTGAGCTATTTAGCATAAATAAAGTATGGATACTGAGTAATTTGCATAACTGTCCTGGTCAGGACCAATGTGTTTTCTTTGGATTCATTCTTCACAGTAGTTTCAAAAAGACTGGAGTTTCAATTACTGACGCAAGTAATTTTGCATACATCTCTGCTGTATTTGAAAATCTCCAGTTTGAAAACGTTTGTGGAAATATTTAACTGCAACTTTCAACGGCCTGTAGTTTCATGGAATCGTGCAAACCCAGAACCAGATATCCCACCCACACCACCAACAGATCTGACATGTTCTGATCAAGAGGTGGGGATGGAAAACGCACTCATTGGTGGGAAAGTCAAATGCAGGACCATTGTTTAAACTAAGTGCTGTATATAAACAGGCCCTGTTTTTCACTGATCAAGGGTCAGATCCTCTACTATTGAAATTATGATCTTTACAGAAGTCTTAAGGGGTGAATATAGTCTGTTTAACTGTCAGGCTTTCAAGTTGTTTATATGGCCAGCACTTTAAAAAAAATGAAACAAATTGCTAACCTGTGCCTGTGAGAATTGAAAAATAAATAAATTCTAACAGTTTTAAGTTATCTGTTGATGTAATCATAGGTACTTCTAATATAGCATTATTAATCGACTACTTTCCATATCCTAGTATCATCGCAATGAATGATTGTAAAGCCATAGCTTTATTGACGGCTTGAGGAGTTTAATAAAGGATTTGTTGTCATTGCTGTGAGTTATGAAGAAAAACCCTTGTTTGTTTTTATCATAGAGTGCTCAATATTTGAGAAGATTCAAGTACTGAATAGCCTTTCATGAATGGGAGTTCTTTTTAAGATGTTGAAGGCTATCACAGATATTTAGGATTTTATTTTTTAATTCTATCGCAGCAGAACTCCCAATGTTTGTTAGCCCATGGTGGAAACTTGGTAAGTTTGTATGAAAGCTGTGGATAAAGTATGATGCGTAGGCTTGTACAAGCTGGCACTAAATTGATGTAAAGCGTCATGGTGATGGATGAGAAGCATTGGATTATGTGAAGGGAATGAGCAGCTGTTGGGGTGGATTGGAGAATGGATTCACATGGAAGGAACGGGAGGCCTTTGTAGAAGGATGGAGTAATGGGTCAGCAAGCATGCCCGTGGAGAGTGTATGGAGGTGAGAGGCAGTGTTAGGTGTAACGGCTAGATAGACTAATGTTTAAGAAAATAACTTGGAAAAAGTCCCAGAAAACTGAAATGGCTCATTTTATTGGCCTGCTTCAGCACTCAGCAGCCCTTTTGGCTCTTTATCACCTGCCTATCAGATTGGCCCATCTCCATCCCATACTCAGCCTGCCCTTCCCCATCCATCAAAAAAAAGAGGTGTCTCTATGGGCCCTTTTCACTTTTTCACTTTTTTTCCTTTTTCTGAATGTGCTGTGGTGAGACAGCAAATTTCTCAAGTCCTGCTACTCGGCTCAGCAGTGAATGTCGAGGACATAGCACCTTGCAATGTATGGGGGAGAAATACAAAAATTTCTCACCAATTTTGGGACATGCCAGAAGGTTTAGGTTACAAATTGTTTTTCTAGAAATGTTGTGCAGGGGTATTAGAAAAAAGCAGGAGATTGCCACGAAGTAATCATTCTCACTTGAGGAGCAGGTGCAAGCATGGTAAGCTGAATGGCCTCCTTCGGCACTTGTATAATTCTGTGAAATTTACGTAATGACTCTCTTGATGGAGGACAAAAAAAATATTTTCAGTGTTGGAGTTGATTTCCTCAAATTCCAGGAGCAATAATTACTGTTTTATGAGCTGTTGCATTGTTTTGGAACTATGGAAAAGTAAAGATCAAAACAATGGCACTTGGAAAAGGAGGAAGACAAAGAGCAGAGACTATATGGGCAGTGATTCAAATGCAGCAAGAAACCTACACTGCCGGACACAGCAGTAAGCTGTACAGCTACTGCCTTTGCTGTCTGGTTTCCAGTTTCTCTGGACATCGGAGTCCTTTCTATGAAAAGCAAACAGTGAAATTCAGAGCTGACCTTGGAGAAACCTGTGTGTTGGACCTCGCAGCAGGGAAGTGGCTAAGTGTCTTTTTTCAAGTATAACCTTATTGTAGATTCGGAAAAGAAAACCAATAGTGAGTAGTGTCAGGTTTTTTGATTATATGTTATTGTTGAGATCTGTCTCTTGATTAAGCTCTGAAAATATGAAAACAAGCCTAATAATAATACCTAATCCTGCCTGGAGCAGTGTTTTTAGAGCAGTAAGACTGTGCAATTCTTTGGGTCTAAAGATTGTTAAAATGCAAAAGTGCCCTCTAGTAGAGTGATGTGCTCTTCCTGTTGGATGTGGAAAATGAGGGAGAGTTTTCATGTTATTAATGGTTACGTCTGCAGGAAGTGTGCTTGGTTGTGTATCATATTGGATTGCATGGATTGGTTGGAGTGGCAGTTAGAGGCAATGAGGAATTTACCAGGCGTTGTGATGGAACACAGTTTCAGGGAGGGAGATAAACTGAAGACTCAGTCAGGTAGATAGGTGACCTCCGGGAAAGGTAGGAGAGGGAGGCAGGTAGTGCAGGAGTGTCCTGTGGCTATCCCCATCTCAAACAAGTATGCTGTTTTGGAAAATGTAGGGGTGAGGGATTCTCAGGGGAAATAGCACTGACAGCCAAGTTTCTGTCACCAAGACTGGCTCTCTTATGTTGAGATGTATGTCAGGTTGCAGGTGATTGATTGTGATAGGGGACTATTCAGTCAGATCCACAGACAGATGTTTCTGCGGCTGAGACATCAGGATGGTATATTGCCTCCCTGATACCAGAATCGATGATATCCTTGAGACAATGCAGAATTTTCTCAAAGTGGAGTGGGACCAGCAGGAAGCCATTGTACACATTTGAACTAACAACATGGAAGAGAAAAGAATGAGATTCTGAGGAGACAATATAGGAAGTTAGGCAGGAATTTAGAAAGTAGGTCCTTGAGGATAGAAATATCTGGACTATTCCCAGTGCCATGAGTTCGTGAGGATAGGAATAGTAGGATGGAGCAGATGAATGTTTGGCTGACAAACTAATGCAGTAGAGAAGGATTCACATTTTTGTATTTTTGGAATCTATTCTGGAGTAGAAGTCGCCTATATAATAAAGATGGATTGCACCTGAATTGGAAAGGGACTAATATACTGGCGAGGAGATTTATGAGAGCTGCTTAGAAGGATTTAAACTAGTGGGGGTGCTTGGGAGGGTAGGTGTGGAGTGACCCAGGGAGATAGTGAGGAAAGAGAACAGACTGGTACAGTTGGGGAAAAAGAGTAAGTAAAACAGATTGGCAGGCAGGAACAAAGCAGACAATGAGGTAGGACTGTTAAAATAAACTAGATTTATGTCATTGCAAGAGATCTAACAATTAAGCCAGATGAACTCAGGGCATGGTCAGAAAAATGGAACTGTGATATCATAGGAATTACAGAGATGTGGCCAGGGATGGACAGGCAGCTTAATGTTCCAGCGGTTAGGTGCAACAGGAAGGGTAGAAAGTGGGGGACAAGAGAGGAGTGGGACTGGCATTTTTTATTAGGAATAACATTACAGCTGTATTTAGGGAGGATATTCCTAGGAGTACGTTCAGGGAAGTTACTTGAGTGGAACTGAGAAATCAGAAAAGGATGATTACCTTTCTGGGATTGTATTATAGTCAGTGGGAAATTGAGAAACAAATTTGTAAGGAGGAGATCTCAGTTATCTGTGAGAATAATCGGATGGTTGTGGTAGGGGATTTTAACTTTGTAAGTACAGACTGGGATTGCCATCGTGTTAAGAGAGAGGAATTTGTTAAGTGTGTACAAGAAAATTTTATGATTGTATGTGGATGTATCTACAAGAGAAGGTGCAAGACTTGACCGACTCATGGGAAATAAGACAGGGCAGGTGACGGACATATCAGTGGAGGAGCACTTTGGGGCCAGTGACCATGATCCTATTAGTTTTAAAGTAGTGATGGAAAAAGATAGACCGGATCTAAAAGTTCAAGTTCTAAATTGGAGGAAGGCTAATATTGATGGTATTAGGCAAGAAGTTTCAAAAGTTGTTGTGGGCAGATGTTCTCAAGTCAAGGCTATGGTTGCAAAATGGGAAGCCTTCCAAAATGAGATCACGAGAATCCGAGGACAGTATGTTCCTGTTAGGGTGAAGTGCAAGGCTAGTAGATATAGGGAATCCTAGATGATTGGAGAAATTGAGGTTTTGGTCAAGAATAAGAAGGAAGCATACATCAGGTATAGAAAGCAGAAATGACGTGATTCCCTAGAAGAGTGTAAAGGCATTAGAAGTATACTTTAGAGGGAAATCAGGAGGGTAGATAGCTTTGACAAATAGGGTTAAGGAGCGCCTGAAGGAATTCTACAAATACCTTAAAGGCAAAAAGGTAACTAGGGAGAGAATAGTGTTCCTTAAAGATCAGCAAAGCCACTTGTGTGTGGAATGGCAAGGAATGGGGGAGATACTAAATGAGTATTTTGCATCAGTGTTTATTGTGGAGAGGGATATGGAACATAGAGAAGGTAGGAAAATAAATAGATATTCCAGAGGAGGTGGTTCTGGATGTCTTAAAACATTAGGGGGATAAATCCCCAGGGCCTGATGAGGCATCCCTGCTATGGAAAAGATTGCTGGGTACCATGCTGAAGTATTTATATCATTGTTAGGCGAAGGCGAGGTGCCGGAAGACTGGAGGTTGGCTAGTACAGTGCCACTATTTAAGAAAGGTGGTAAGGAAAAGCCAGGGAGGTATAGCCCAGTGAATCTGACCCTGGAGCTGGGCAAGTTGTTGGAGGGAATCCCATTATTGTAGAGAGGGATATGGAACATAGCGAAGGTGGGAAAATAAATACAGATATTCCAGAGGAGGTGGTTCTGGATGTCTTAAAACATTAGGGGGATAAATCCCCAGGGCCTGATGAGGCATCCCTGAGAATTCTGTGGGAAGCTAGGGAAAAGATTGCTGGGTCCCATGCTGAGATATTTATATCATTGCTAGGTGAAGGTGAGGTGCCGGAAGACTGGAGGTTGGCTAGTACAGTGCCACTATTTAAGAAAGGTGGTAAGGAAAAGCCAAGGAGGTATAGCCCAATGATTCTGACCCCGGATCTGGGCAAGTTGTTGGATGGAATCCTGGGAGACCGGATTTAAAAGTATTTGGAAAGGCAAAGACTCATTAGAGATAGGCAACATGGTTTTGTGCATTGGAATTTGTATCTCACAAACCTGATTACTTCTTCAAAAAAAGCAATGAAGAGGATTGATGAAGGCAGAGCTGTGGATGTTATCTGTATGGACTTCAGTGAGGTATTCGACAAAGTTCCTCATGGTAGACTGGCTAGCAAGGTCAGATTACATGGAATACTGGGAGGACTAGCTCTTTGGATACAGAACTGGGTCAAAGGTACAAGACAAAGGGTGATGGTGGAGCGATGCTTTTCACCCTGGAAGCCTGTGACCAGTGGTGTGCCACAAGGATCAGTGCTGGGTCCACTGATTTTCGTCACATATACAAATGATTTGGATGTAAACGTAGGAGATATGGTTAGTAAGTTTGCAGATGACACCAAAATTGGAGGTGTAGTAGACTGAAAAGAAGGTTACCTCTAAGTATAATGGGATCTTGATCAGATGGGCTAATGGGCCGAGGAGTGGCAGATGGAGTTTAATTTAGGTAAATGTGAGATGCTGCAATTTGGAAAGGCAAATCAGGACAGGACTTACACACTTAGAAGTAAGGTCTTGGTAAGTGTTGCTGAACAAAGAGACCTTGGAGTGTAGGTTCAGGTTCATTGTTCCTTGAGAGGGGCGTCATAGGTAGTTAGGATAGTGAAGAAGGCATTTGGTATGCTTGCCTTTAGTGGGTAATGCATTGGGTATAGGAGTTGAGAGATCATATTGCAGCTCTACAGGTCGTTGGTAAGGCCGTGGTTGCAATACTACATGTAGTTCTGGTTCCCTATGAGAGGAATGATGTTATGGAACTAGAAAGGTTCAGTAAATAGTTAAAATGACATTGCCAGGGTTGGAGCGTTTGAGCTATAGGAAGAGGCTGAATAAGCTGGGGCTACTTTTCCTGGAGCATCGGAGGCTGAGGGGTGACAGTAGATATTCATAGAATGTGGGGCATGGCTAGGGTAAATAAACAAGATCTTTTTCCCAGGTTAGGGGAGTCCAAAACTAGAGGGCATAGGTTTAAGGTGAGAGGGGAAAGGTTTAAAAGGGACCTAAGGGGCAACATTTTCACGCAGAGGAATGAGCTACCAAAGAAGTGCTGGAAGCTAGTACAATGACAACATTTAAAAGGCATCTGGATGGTATATGAATAGGAAGGATTTAGAGAAATGTGGACCAAATGCTGGCAAATGGAACTAGATTAATTTAGGATATCTGGTGGGCATGGATGAGTTGGACCGGTTCTGTTTTTGTAATTTTTTTTAATGATTCAAAGCATTTCTGGTGGTGTGGCGTCTATTTAATGTAATGTTACTAATATCATTTTAGGTGTCTAGAGTGCTCTCATTACATGACTGCTGGACTCCTTGAATATATAAATTTGATTTTCTAAAGATGGTTCTCGAAATACGATTGAATTGTATCTGTGGAGTTGGCAGAATTTGAGCTGTGCAGCAGCAGCTGCAACAAAACCAGAGGTTGCTGGAAAAGCTCAGCAAGTCTAGCAGCATCTGTGGAGACAAATCAGAGTTAACATTTCAGGTCCAGTGACCCTGGCAAGCTTGTTCATTTATGTCAGGTCTTAAGCAGCTTAACTAATGATAATTAAAGAGGCCATCGAAGAATGCTTAAAAATGGGGAGAAAACAGTATTGTACTTATTCTTCGTCAAACCAGGAAGAGTAAATTTGACTTTATAAATACTGTGGGCTGCAGCATGTTATTGAATGGCACAGAAGGCTCAAGGAACTAAATGGTGAACTACTCTTATTTCCATAGCCTCCTGAGGCATTGAGTTCCATTGATTAACCACCCTTTGGCTAAAGAAATTTCTCTTCATTTCAATTCTAGAGGATCATCCCTTCACTTTGAGGCTGTGTACTTGGGTTCTAGTGTCTGTTACTAGTGAAAACATCCACTGTATCCAGGACTCTCAGTATTCTATGAATTTCAATGAGATCCCCTCATCATTCTAAACTCCATCAATTCCTTACTGGCTCGTCATTTGACAAACTTATTTCCTGGGATTATTCTTGTAAACCTCCTCTGGACTCCTCAATGCCAGCACCTCCAGTCAAACTGCTCATCCTCAACACTAATGGCCTCTCGGCCTATATATGTGCTATTTGCAAACTTAGCAACAATGCTGTTAGTTCCTTTGTACAGATCATTAATGTATAACGTGAAGAGTTGTGGTCTGAACATTGCCCCTATGGAATTCCACTTGACATCACCTGCCATCCTGGAAAAGATTCCTTTGTCCCCCATCTCTGCCATGTGCAAGTCAGCCAATCCTCTATACATGTCAGTATCATGTCATGAAAACCATGGGCTCTTATCTTGTCTAGCAGCCTCCTGTGCAGCATCTTGTCAAAGGGCTCTGGAAATCCA
The DNA here is from genome assembly GCF_030684315.1 of Stegostoma tigrinum. NCBI lineage: Eukaryota > Metazoa > Chordata > Chondrichthyes > Orectolobiformes > Stegostomatidae > Stegostoma > Stegostoma tigrinum. The sequence continues at coordinate 59,514,564 of NC_081363.1, read as the reverse complement.
AAGAGATCACGTCCACAGTTCTTCTTTGTCTAAGTTGTTTATTGCCTCCTCGAAGAATTCTAATACATTTGTCAGGCCTGATTGCTCCTTGACAAAATTGTGCAGACTCGGCCTTATTTTGCCATGCAATTCCAAGTACTCTGCAGTCTCATACCCAATAATGGACACTAAAATCTTCCCAATGACCAAGGTCAGGCGAACAAGCCTATAATTTCCCATCTTCTGTCTTCTTAAACAAGGTGTTATACTAGCCATTTTCCATCATTTGGGATCCTACCTGACATTTGTGATTTCTGAAAGATCACCACCAATACTTTTACAATTTCCTCAGCTATCTTGTTTAGAACCTGTTGTGTAGCCCATCTGGTCTGGGTGATTATCTGCCCCCAAATCTTTCAGTTTGCCCAGCCCCTTCTCTTTTGTGATGGCCACTAAATTCACATCTGTTCCTGACTCTCTTAATGTTCTGTTTGGGGTGTTTTCCACTGCAAAGACTGATGCAGAGTACCGATTCCGTTCCTTTACCATTTGTTTGCTCCCATGTACTATTTCTCCAGCTCCATTTTCCAGTGACCCAGTGTCCACTGTTGCCTCTCTTTTATCTTTTACACATTCGGGTCTGATATAATGCAGTAGTTCCGTACTTGTGCAGTCTTCTGTTACAGGAAAATCACACAATATTTCAACATTAGAAATGACGGGCATGGAATCGCGTTATAGCTAATACAGGTAGTGAAAGTTTGCGTTCTACAAATAGCATTCTATAATTCTTCAATCACGTTAAAACCAATTCTCATTGAAAAAATACGCATTATATCAGAACCGATTGTATATCTAAAAAAGCTCTAGCAGTTTTCTTTTGTATTACTAGCGCATTTTTCTTCATATTTCATCTTCTCCCCCCTTATTGCTTTTTTAGTTGTCCACCACTGCTATTTAAAAGCTTCCCAATCCCCTGGCTTCCCAGTAATCTTCACCACATCATATACTTTTTCTTTTGCTTTTCTGGTGGTCCTGACTTTCCTTGTTAGCCATAGTTGCCTCATCCTCCCTTAGCATGTTTCTTCTTCCTTGAGATGAATTTCTGTTGTGCCTCCCTAAGAAACTCCTGCTCCATTGCCTTCCCTGCTCAGGACCCCTTCACATCAACTCTGACCTCCTTCATATCTTTGTAGTTACCTTTACTGAATTCTAATATCGTTACATCTGATTCCAGCTTCTCCCTCTAAAACTATAGGGTGAGTTCTGTCATATTGTGGTCACTGTCCCAAGGGGTTTCTTCAACTTAAGCTCCCTAATCAAGTCTGCCTCATTACACATCACCAAATTCAGAACTGTGTCTACAATAGTGGGGTCTATCACAAGCTGCTCCAAAAAAAAACTCACAGACATTTCACCAATTATGTTTCTTTAGACGCACTACTAACTTGATTTTCAGAGCCCGCCTGTTTCTTTGAAGTCCCTAAGACTATTGTAGTAGTGCCTTTCTCATGTGCTTTTTCTATCTCCTGATTTATGTTCTTCCCTACATCCTGACTACTGTCTGGAGGCACGTACAAAACTCCAATCAGGATCTTTTTACGTTAGCGGTTCCTTAATTGTACCCATATGAAATCCATGCCTTTTGACTGTGTATCTCTTCTTGCTTTTTATTTAATTTAGTTTCTTACTATCAAGGCAACCTCACCACCTCTGCCCATCTGCTTGTCCATTTTGACAGAACGTGCATCCTTGGATATTTAGCACCTAGCCCTGATCTCCTTGCAGCTACAACTCTATGATACCCACCAATTTCAATCTGCCCTACATGCTCATTTACCTTGTTTCATGTACTGCATGCATTTAAGGACAACATGGCTAAGGACAGTGAATGGCTAAGGATCCTGGGATTGTACTCATTAGAGTTTAGAAGGTTGAGGGGAGATCTAATAGAAACTTTCAAGATAATGTATGGCTTAGAAGGGGTGGACGCTAGGAAGTTGTTTCCGTTAGGCGGGGAGACTAGGACCCGTGGGCACAGCCTTAAAATTAGAGGGGGTAAATTTAAAACTAAAATGAGACGACATTTCTTCAGCCAGAGAGTGGTGGGCTTGTGGAATTCATTGCCACGGAGTGCAGTGGAGGCGGGGATGTTGGATGCCCTCAAAGCAGAGATCGACAAATTCTTGACCTCAGAAGGAATCAAGGGCTATGGGGAGAGTGCAGGGAAGTGGAGTTGAAATGCCCATCAGCCATGATTTAAATGGCGGAGTGGACTTGATGGGCTGAATGGCCTTACTTCCACTCCTATGTCTTATGGTCTTATAGTCTTAACACTTCATTCTTGCATTGACTGTCTCCCTTTTCATAGTTGTCACTTTGTCTAAAAGCTGCAACCCAGGTTCTCCTGCTCTGACTAACTCCTCATAGGTTTTATCCATGAGTTGATGTTGCATTCAAGTCAGTTGGAATGATCAGATCTTGATTAGCATCCAGAGCTTACCTGTTTCATACAAATAAGACTCCAAACCAAATTTCAGTCCATCATCAGGCTAGTGAGAACCAACACTTGAAGCATCCGTTATGCTCACACCTTACCCTTGAGGTAGTTTCTCAGCCATAGTTTCTCATTACAGGAATCTGTGTGAGTTTTTAAAATCAATTTATGCTTGCTAAAGCAAGTTTAAAGATTTTGGACAATTGAATGATTGAGTGAGTTTTCAGCTGTTTATTGGAAAATGCCTAGAAGAGCCATCTGTGCATTTCTCATGTCTAATCCAGACTGTTCCTTAAATAGTAATAAAAACAGAAAATGCTGAAAATACTCTGTGAAAAGAGAATGAACATTTCTGATCTGTGACCTTTTATCAAAACTCCAGACTTCTTCTTAAATATTCAGCGCAAGGCATAGAAACCAATCCCGAAAATATCATTGAAATAAAACAAAAAGCTGCTCAAGATCTGAAGCAAAAACAGAAACAGTGAAAGCGTTCTGATGAAGATTCACTGCACTCAAAAAGTTAGCCCTACTTTCTTCCCATAAATGCTGTCAGACCTGCTAAGTTTTGCCAGCGTTTTCTGTTTTTGTTCCAGAACACATCACTGTTTGTATCATTCTTTCAATCTAATGCACATTTATCATGAACCTTTATCAAACTCTTGCATAAACTCTCATTTTTTTTTTAATTGTTCACCATCAATGCCTTGCTCTAGCCGAGTAACCCTTTGACTCAGCAGTAGCACTCAACTCTTAAGTTATAAAATGACAAAAACACAATGGAGGCTGACTCTTGATTGTAGCACTCAAAGCAAACACAGAGGCTCAGCTCCAACTCCATCATTAGTGCATTCACAGATTGATGTGAGAGATTGGGCCTTACGCTAAACATCAAGAAGATAAAGATCCACTGAAGTAAACAGCAATGTCATGAATGAACAGTTACTTTTAGTCATGTCAGGTGAAGGATAAATATTGACCAAAACATATGCGGAAGTCTCTCAACACAAAACATTTTGCCCCAACTTCATTATCTGCAATGAGCAATAGGATATTGTGGCTCTGTTTGCATACCTTGGAAGCCACCTTTCAGCAAGGGCAGACATCATTCTTGATATTCAATATTGCCTGCAGTGTGCTATCTGAGGAACAGTATGTTTGATGATAAAGGTGTAAAATTTTGTACCAATCTCATGATCTAGAGAATATTACTGGTACTTTTTTGTATGCACCCTTTTGTATGTGTTAAAAACATGAACAATGTACAGCAGGCATCTCAAATCCCTAGTGAAATATCACTAGCAAAGCCACCACAAAATCCTAAAAATCTACTGGCAATATCATTGTTCACACTCAAGCCAATTTTCCTAGCATTGAGGCACCAGTTGTCCCAATCTGTTGGGCAGGTCACATCATTTGCACGCCTGACACAAGACTGCCAAAATAAGCTCGCTACTCTGAGGTTCCTCATGGCAAGAGGTCACCAAGAGGGCAGACAGAGCACTTCAAAGACCTCCTCAAAGCCTTTGTGAAAAATGCAGCTGCCCCACTGAGTCATGGAATCTCTTGTACTAGACCATCCAAACAGAGAAGAAACATCCACAAAAGTACCAACCATTTTGAGTATCTTTGACAGACCCAGGTGGAAGCCAAGCACAAATAGTAGAAAGGAGTCCGCAAAAGCCTGAGCACCCCACCTACCCTCTCTCCAAACACCACGTGCCTCCATTCTGGAAATGTATGTGGATTGGCTAAGAATGTCAAAGAGAGGAAGAATGCTGAGGGACAGTTATATTGTGTGTAATCTTTTGTATGACACATGTCAACATTCCAATGGCCTTCTCAAATAGATCCCAGACAGGATTCAAAGAAGAATCAGGAAGTTCCACACATGCCTTTGTCAATATTTATCTTCCACCTAACACCATCGAAACAAATTAACTATTCATGAATCCCATTACTGTACATAAAATATTACAGAAAGCACATTAACAACTCTATTTTCTACATTATACACAGTAATTCCACTTATTGGTAATAAAATACTTTTGAAATTTCCTGAGGTTTTTTTTTCATTTCAATAATGGGATGTGAGTCACAACTAATGCCAGCAGTTGTTGTTTGTGTCCAATTTCATTCAGAATATGCTGGTAAACTATCGCTTTGAACTGCTCCAGTCCAGCTGAAATGGGTTCATTCATATTGCTATTGAAAAGACTGTTCTGAGATTTTGACTCTGCTACAATGAAGAAACAGTAATCTACTTCCAAGTTAACACAGCATGTGGTTTACAAGGGAATGTACAGCAACTGATGTTCAGAAACATATACTGCTCTTGTGCGTGACAGTAGAGGTCATGGGTTTAGAAAATATTGCTGAAGGAGTCTTGATGAATTGTGCAGAACATATTGAATGTGATACACAGCTGCTAGTGTGTACTTATAGTAACAAGAGTGATTGTTTGAGGTACATGGACTACCAGTCAATCTAGCTATTTTGTCCTGGAAGGTGTCAAACTTCTTTAGTGTTTAGCCCCATTCATACAGCCAAGAGGGGAGTGATCACACTGCTGACTTGTGCCTTGTAAGTGATGAAAAAGAAGGGAGGCTTGATCTGACTGGAAGCCTGTGACCAGTGGCGTGCCTCAGGGGTTGTGCTGGGCCCATTGCTGTTTGCAATCTATAGCAGTGGTTTGGATAAGAATGTACAAGGCATGATTAGTAAGTTTGTGGATGACTTTAAAAAAGTGGTATCATGGACAGTGAGGAAGACTTTCAGAAATTGTAGCAGGATCTTGATCAGCCAGAGAAATGGGCCAAGAAATGACAAATAGAGTTTAGTATAGATAAGTGTGAGGTGTTGTATTTTGTAAAGTCAAATCAAGGTATGAGTTTCATGGTGAACAGTTGGGCCTTGAGGAGTATACTGGAACAGAGGTACCTTGATGTTCAGACACATGGTTCTCTGAAAGTGGAGTCACAGATAGACAGGCCAGTGAAGACGTCAACAGTCAGGGCACTGAGTACAGAAGTTGGCAAGTTACGTTGCAGTTGTCCAGGATGTTGGTAAGGCTGTATTTGGAGTTTTGTGTTCGGTTTTAGCCACCTTGCTATAGGAAGGATGTTATTAAACTGGAAAAAAGTACAGAAGAAATTTATAAGGTTGTTGCCCGGGCTCAAGGAATTGAGTTATATGGAGAGGTTGGACATGCTTTCAAGTGTAGAAGACTGAGGGGGATCTTATAGAAGTGCATAAGATCATGAGAGGCATGGATAGGGTGAATACATTCAGTCTCTGTCCCAGGGTTGTGGAATCCAGGACAAGAGGGCATCAGTTTAAGGTGAGGGGAAAAAAATAAAATGGGAACTTGAAGGGCAACTTTTTTACATAGAGGGTGGTATGCATATGGAACAAGAAACCATCGGAAGTGGTAGATGCAGATACATTAACGCTATTTAAAAGACATTTGGGCAAATACATGGATAGGTAAAGATTTAGAAGGATATGGGCCAAGTGCAGGGAAATGGTGTTAGTGTGGATGGATATTTTGGTCGATGCGGACCATTTTTGGCCAAAGAGACTGTCTCCATGCTATAGGACCCCATGACTTGGGGCATCAGAACTATTATTACTTACAATAGAATTCACAACCACTGATCTGTTTGGGTGCAGCCATATTATTTTTAGGGTTGATTGCCTAGAAACTTAAATCAATGTTGCCCCCTAGAACGTTGACAGTGGGCTGTTCATTGATGATAATTCCATTGAATGTCAAAGAACTACAGTTAGATTCTCTCGTGTTGGGCATGGTCGTTGTCTGGCACATGTGACACAGCCCAAGCCTGAACGTTGTCCCGATCTTGCTGCATTGGATTCAGAGTACTTCAGTAGATAAGGAGTTATGAATGGCTCTGAGCACTGTATCAGTGGATGTTCCCAGTTCTGACTTTATGATGGTGGGAAAGTCATTAATGAGGCAGCTGAAAATGTTTGGGCCTAGGCTCTATGCTGAGATATTACTGTGGTAATGTAGTATACTACAACAATCGTCTGCCTTTCTCAATAGAACCCAAACAGAGCATGGGTGAGAAGCCTATTGCAGTTCAGTGCAGCTTGATGGTATTGTCAACAAGATCTACCATCGTTTTACTGATGATTGAGAGTAGATTTATTGGATAATAATTAACCACAACAGCAAAAATTGACAACGTTATTAAATTAAGAAGGCTTTATTATACATTTTTAAAAATTACCAAGAGTTGGCATGGAGTTTAACACAGAATTTACCTTTTGGTTTTGTTCATGTTAATAATTACCACTTGAGAATTTATTAAATCATTAGACAAGTTCAGGTCATTTATTGTTTTCTACAGTTTACCAGCATTACATGAATTGTTATATCTCATTATTTAACGCTTATTCTAGTCATTCATCTCATTATCTTTTGTACAAATGCAATATTGCACAAAGATGACTGACAAGCTGAAAAATGTTGGCTTCGGTGCTGAGCAGCGGAAACACAAATCATTTGCAAACATTCCAAGTCATGACCTCCATCATACAAAAGGGAGTAATTCAGTAAGTTTGAATCTCCTACTTGGGTTTATTGAGATTAAATATATTTAATATTCAGAATTGAAGAGGACTGGGGAATCCAGATGTGAAACTCCTTGAAATTGACAGTCTGTAGTAAAGACAGGAACTGGTTATTACCATGCATACCATAAGCATACAGTAACAGTTTAAGGAGGTTTGGTGAATTGGCACAGGACGTTGGTTTGCGCTTTCCTGCAGTACTCTACTGTTTTAATATCATTGATTTGGAAAAGCCTACATGCTAACCATCCATGGTTTACACTTGCACAGTGCACTCTCAAATTTATTTTGGACCTAGGTCTGCATGTGTCAATGTTTGCTGCTAAAAGTAAATATGAATCAAGCCACTGTCCCTCAAGACTGCCTCTGCCTTTGCCAGAGACTGGTTGGAATTCAAAATGATGTTAACAACACAGTCATACAGCATTGAGACAGACTCTTTGGTCCAATTAGTCCATGCCAACGATAATCCCAAACTAACCTAGTCAGATCTTGCCTGTGCTTGACCAATGTCCCTCCAAATATTTCTAATTCATTCACTTATCTAAATGCTTTAATTATACTGTAACTGTAGCCGCATCCATCACTTCCTCTGGAAGTTCATTTCATTCAAACTAATTTCTGTATAAAAAAGAAATTGCTCATCATGCCTTTTTTACATCTTTCTCTTCTCACCTTAAAAATATGTCCCCAGTCTTGAAAATGCCCCACCCTAGGGAAAAGATACTTGCTATTCACTTTCTCTATACATCTCATGATTTTATAGTCCTCAACATGGTCACCCCTCAACCTCCTATCCTCCAGTGAAAAAAGTTCCAGCCTATCCGGTCTCGGTCTATAACTCAATCCTCCATTCCTGGCAACGTCATGGTGAATCGCTTCCAAACCCTATCCAGTTTAATAATATCTTCTCTATAACAGGCAACAAGAACTGGGCACAGTACTCTGGAAGAGGCCTCACAAATGTCCTGTACAACCTTAACATAATGTCCCAACAACTGTACTCAAAGGTCTGAGTAATGAAGCTAAGCATGCTAAATGCCTTCCTAACCACCCTATTTATTTGTGAGACAGGCTTCAAAGAATTATGTAGCTGAACCCCCTAGGTCTCTCTGTTCTACAGCATTAGTCAAGGCCTAACTTCCATTGTATAATTCCTTCCCTTGTTTGTTCTACCAAAATGCAATACATCACATTTACTTAAATTAAACCCCATCTGTCATTTTTCAGCCCATTGACTCAATTCGTCAAGATCTTTTTGTAATGTTAGATCATCTTTACTGTCCACAAAGCTACCAATTTTGGTAATATCTGCAAACGTACTCACCATGCTCACCGTACTCATCTAAATCATTAATATAAATCACAAAAGAAATGGACCAGACATTGATCCCTGTGGAACGCCCCCTCTGGTCACAGGCGTCCAGTCAGGAAAACAAATCTCCACTGTCATTCTCTGCCTCCTGCCAATAAGTCAATTTTGTATCCAATTTGCTAGCTCACTTTGAATCCCATGTGATCCAACTTTACTTGTTAGTATACCATGTGAAACCTTGTCAAAGGCTTAACTAAAGTCCAAGTAAATAATGTCCACCACTCTGCCCTCATAAGTCTTCTTGGGTACTTCCTCAAAAAACTAAATCAAGTTCATGAGACATTATTTCCCTGGCACAAAACCATGCTGACTATCTCTAATCATTTCTTGCCCCTCCAAATGCATTTCAATCCTGCCTTTTAGAAGCACAACCAACAACCTACCCACCACCACAATCAGGCTCACAGATCTGTAGTCTCCCAACACTGCTTCTTATACAAAGGCACAACATTAGCCACCCTCCAGTCATTCAGCACCTCACCCTTAGTTATAAATGACATAAATATTTCTGCAAGAGGCCCCACAATTTCTTCCCAAACTTCCCACAGCATATTTGGATATGCTAGATTAGGTCCTGGAGATTTATTCACCTTTCTCTTCTAATGCCTCCGGCACTTCCTCTTCTGTGTAATGATCTGTTTTCAAAACATCAATATTTATCTCCCTGAGTTCCCTAGCCTCCATTTCTTTCTCCGCAGTAAAATTGAGATGAAATGTTCATTTAATATCTCTCTCTTCACCTGAGGTTCAACACAAAGATGACCCCTTTGATCTTTAAGGGGCCCAAGTCTCTCTCTAGTTGCTGTTGTGCTCGTAATGTATTTATAGAATCTCTTTGGATTATCCCTAACCTTTATTACCATGACTATCTCATATCCTGTCTTTGCCTTCGTGATCTCTCTGTTAAGCTCTTTACACTGTTCAAGAGATTCATTTGAAACTAGCTATCTATCTAATATCCGATTTCTTATTCTTGACTAGAACCTCAATATCTTTATTCATCGATTGTTCTCTAATCCTAGCAGCCTTACATTTCACTCTGTAGCAGCAAATGACTGCAGATGCTGGAATTTGAACTGAAAACAACAAATGCTGGAGATCACGACAGGTCAAGCAGCATCCATAGAGAGAAAGCGAGCTAATGCTTCCCTCTGACTATTGATAGGGGGGTTCCTGTCAAGGTGATTTTCTTTTCTAATTTCAATGCATATATTTTCACTAGATGATTTTTCAGAAATATCTCCTCTAGTTGCAGCAGGAATGTTTTCCCAAATCAAATGCGCCACTTCCCCTTCTCTTTCGCCATTTTCTCTAATCTTCCTGTAGCATCTGAAAACATCTGAGCTGCCAGTCCTGTCCATCCCTCAGCCAAGTTTCTGTAATAGGTATGCCATCCCAATCCCTCGTTCCCAAGGCTGAGTTCATCTGCCTTACCCAAGACCCTTGCATTGAAATAAGTGCAATTTAATACTTCAGAATTACTTCATTCTCTGTTTTGCCCTTGTCTGCCTTTTCTAATTAGCTTGTTGTTTTCAGATTCAAAACCATCCTCCTCTATCTTTCTGTATACTGTTTTGTTTAGGAATTCCCCATCACCACCACCAACCCCCCCCCCCCCCCCCCCCCCCCCCCCGACCCCGTCCCAAGTTTACAGTCTCCTTTAACAGGATCAGTAAATCTTCCTGCGAGTAAATGGTCTCTTTTTCCAGTACAGGTGAAACCTGTTCTTTTTGAACAGGTCTTTTCTGCCCAGAAGAGATCCCAATAATCCAAGAACCTGAATCCCTGAACATTATGCTACCTCTTCAGTCATTGATTTACCTCTTTTATCCTTTTATTCGTCCGCTCATTCGAGCTTGGTATCAGGAATAAACCAGAGATTACCACTTCTGTAGTTCTGTTTTGTTTTAATCTTACATTTAACCTCTTGTGTTCACACTGTAAAGCCTTAATCTTTTCCTTAACTGTGCTATTCCCACCAAAGTGTACAATAATTTCCAGTTTCTTACTCTCCCTTTTAACAATATGCTTCAAATTTTTTGAGACTTTTTAATCCTACCACCAAGAAAGCAATTTACTATCCTAGATTCAAGCTCACTGCTGCAGAATCTCATGTCTGTGCCCTTGACAGCAGAGTCTCCTACAATAATTTTTCTTTTAAATTTTATCAAACCCTGCCTAACATAAGACTCATTCTCAATGCTCAAGAACTGACTGCCTCTTCTATTTTTCTCTGAGAGACTATCCTTTTCAGTAGTACCCAAAATTAAGTATCTGTTTGAAAGAGGAATAGCCACAGGAGAATTCTGAACTACCTTACTTTTCGTGACAGTCACCAATCTATCTGACTGATCCTGCTGTGTAATCACTTCTCCAAATCTACTAGCCATCTAACTCTGTGTCTCTTATACACCCTCAATAGCATTAAGCCTAAAAAGAAGCAGCTTGCAATCGCAACTTATGTATAAAATAAGCCATCTCTCCTTACCTAAAGAATTAAAGCTCAGCATGCTAAAAATAATAAATAAAAATCAAACCCATAAATCTTAAATAAAGTCATCCACTTAGCTGAACAACTGCACTTTTAAAAAAATTCCACCTCAATTGGTCTAGCCAATGGTTTCAATCTTTTGATATAAAAATACTCCATGAGCTGTCCACATGTTGGTCTCTCTAAAAGCCTAGTGAGCACAGTTCCATTGGAAAAAAAATTCTCTTCTCAATTTAAAAAAATATCTTTTCAGTGATGTTATATGCCTTCTTCTATGCATGCAAGTTTGGAAAAAAAGCCTCTTCTCCACGATTTTCGTAAAATCATTTTTAGGATGTTTAAAGAAAACTCCCCAGCAATTTAAAAAATATCTATTTTGTGATGTTAAGAAAAAACTCTGTGCATATAATTTTAGAGAAAAAAAAGTCATCCGCAAGTTTAGACCTCTCCAAAAGGTTCTCATTAACAGAACTCCATTTGCAAAGAAAATCATGCAATTATACTTGACATAAATTCTCATAAGAATGAGCAATTGCTTATAATATGTATGGCTTGAATTATTTCCATTTCCAGTAGCAGACAAGTACAGGCAGCATTAAGGGTGAGGAAGAGAGAGGGGGGGAAGGAAAGCAGGAACTTGCATCTAAACTGAGGCTTTCACATTTTGCAGGTATCCTTGAGCACTTCCACAGTTGAATTACTTTCAAGCTGTATTCACTATTGTTTGCAAATCAAAATAGTAAAATAGCCTAGAAGATATTTTTTATAGTGCTTTCACAAGTACTTCCTTGTATGTTGTGCAACCAACCAGGGACAAATCAAGAATTTTAAACTTAAAAGTTAGTTACCGATGATTAAGAGAAGGTTGACTAATGCAGTTATCTCTGTTACGCTAAAAGGTATAGCAGTAATTGACCTGTGGAAGAAATCATTTGAAGAAATTATTCAAAATTTTCAACAGAGGTGCATTCTATTGAGGATGAAGAGACCTTTAGGAACTGAAAAAAGTTGACCAAAAGAGTAGAGGTACTGAACGGCCTATCCCAACTCCTATTTCTTATCTTCCTTCATTATTATTTCAGTATTATTTCAATCCACTCCAAAGGAGTACGCTGTTGGCTGTACATTACTGTACTACCACCACCCCTGCCCAGTCACTGTTAGAAAATTGGGTTTAAAATAGGTTGATATTGGATTTGGATATTTTAAAAAGCTTATCAATCAACCTAAAGCCACTACTTTTGGGAGCGTTAATTTTAAATTACCCCTTTGTATTGTTCTTGTTTGCGATCATTTCTTGCAGTAACTAGTAAAAGTACATTGTGCTACAGTTTCTTTTAGGACATCTGATTGTTCTATAATTTCCCTGTATGACAAATGTGGAGCCACAATGCTTTCTTTGTACTGCTTCCCTTTGTTTTGTTCTTAATTCATAAATAATGTAAAGCCTGATAATTGGACAAAACAATTAAACCTTTTACTTGCCTCTTGTCTAATTGAGAAAATACTGCATCCAAAGTCAGTAAATTTTGATTTGTGAGCGTTTCAGTTGGATTAAACAGCCTGAAGTGGACCAGTGATGGAAAATCATGGTCCAATGGCTCAAATGAGGAACACACTGATGGAAACAGCTAACATAAGGCTCAGAGATCGGAAAATTTGTTTTGCCACTGTTAAAGCAAATGTTTGTCATTCTAGCTTTTGTCTTCCTGCTGAGAGAGATACTCATGAATTCCTAGTAATGATACTATATGAATTCCAAAACTGCATTGTAAAAATATATTTGTTTTTACTCCCTTCAGATTGTGTAAATCGTTTACAGAAATAAAAATAACTATGCAGGAAGACATGGCCGGGAGTGTTTGGTCTCTCAAGCATCACACTGCATGACTTCTAATTAGAGCCAAGGGATTGGTTGGGCTGTCACAAAGGAGGTCACAATGTTTTCAATGTTTATTCTATTTACATTTGGCATAATTCACTTTTTGCCATCGTACGTGTGAATCTTTGAATATATGAACAAGAAGCAGGAGTAGGCTACAATGGGCCCCTTAAACCTGCTCCACCATTAAATAGATAACAACTGATCCAATTAAATTTCAAGCCCAATTTCCTGCCTATCCCTCATAAGCTTTCACCTCTTTGCTCATCAACAATCTATCCACCTTTGTCCTAAAAAATGTTGAAATGCTCTTCTTCCACCTTCTTTTCATGAAAAGACCAAAGCCTAGCAACCCTCTGAGGCAAGAAAATTGCCTCATCTCCGTTTTAATTGTGTAAACCCTTTGAAAACAAAACCCTTAGTTGTAGATTTTCCCACAAGAAGAAAAAAAATCCTTCTGCATTCACTCTATCACAACTACTCAGAATCTGGCTGCCTCAGCATTTATTGCCCATCCCTAAATGCCCTTCAGAAAGTGGTGGTGGGCTGCCTTTTTGAACTGCTGCAGTCCCTTGGTCCACAGTGCTGACAGGGAGGGAGTTCCAGAATTTGACTCAGGTACACTGAAGGCAAGGTGTATATTTCTAAGTCAGGATGGTGAGTAGCTTGCTGATGAAATTGGAGGTGGTAGTGTTCCCATGTATCTGCTGAACTTGTTTTTTTTCCGATGGTAATGATTGTGGATTTGGAAGGTGCCGTCAAAGGAGCTTTGGTAAATTTCCTGCAGTGTATGTTGTAGATGGTACATACCTTGTAGATAATGAACAGGCTTTTGGAGTTAACAGATGAGTTTCTCAGTGCAGGATTCTTAGCCGCTGACCTGCTTTTGTAGCTACGGTAATTATGCGGCTGGTCCAGTTAAGTTTCTGGTCTCTGGTAACTAGATATTAATAAGTTGGAAACTCCAGTGAATACACATCTAGCCTGTCCCATCTTTCCTCATTGGACAACCTTCCCATTCCAGATATTAATTTGGTAAATCTTCTCTGAACTGCTTCCAAGGCATTTTCATGCTTCTTTGAATAACATAATGATTACGGTAAGAAAGAACTCCAGATGTATACTCGGCCTTGCCTGTATATTTGCAGCGTAAGCTCTCTACTTTTTTATTCACTTCCACGAATGATAGATGTTAACATTCTATTAGCATTTCTAATTACTTGTTGCTCCTGCATACTAGTCTTTGCAATTACTACACTAAGCTCCTCTGTATCTCAGAGTTGTGCAATTTCTCATCATTTTGAGAGTATGCTTTTCGTTATTCTTCCTGTCAAAGTAGAAAATTTCATATTTTGCCACATTATACTTCATATGCTAGATCTTGTCCCAATCACTTAACATATTTGCATCTTTTATGTGCTCTTCTGAAATTTTTTCGTATCAATTTATTTGTATTAACAGCAAATTTGATTTCTGTCCCTTCATCCAAGCTATTTTTATATTTTTAACACACATAAAATATGGAGAAAATTGATTTATCTGAATCTTAATCCATAATATTCATGAATCATGAACCTTTCGTTAAATGACAACTACCAGAGTATACTCTCTGACAACATAAGACCATCACAGTAAGGAACATGATAATACAGCATGGCAAGATATTGGTGTTTATGTACATTAAATTACAAAAATTATTGTTCTGTGTCAGTGTATATAAGTAACAATATAATATGTATTTAAATACGAAACAACTACATTGGCTAGATTTAATCAATACTCGAAAGCATTTTTGCATTTAATATGAAATCACATTGAGTTATTGCCATTGTTAAGGATTTTGGGATAAAATAGTTTTTAAAAATCAAGAAGGAAAAACCATGAGTGACAGTTTGAAATGATGTCAGATGTCCAGTACAACTACATGATCCATAGGAAAATTTATTAGCTTAAAAAAAGTCAGTGACAATAACAGGGCAACAAATTATCAAAACACTGAAATCACATGCCAAATAGCCAGTCCATTTATTAGCTGTACATTTTGTCATTTTAAAGTTCATTGTGTCATCAGTATTTGTCAGAACAAATCTCCTCCATATAATTCCAGAAGAGGAAACATACAGGTGATCTTAATTTTGTGTTCAAAAGTATGTTATTGCAAACGAACACTTTAATTAACCAAAGGTTAGATTTTTCTCTTGCAGGTATAAATTATTTATTTTCCATGATGATATCATAGTTACTTTATCTAAGATATTTCAAATGCTGATTTTTGTAATTGCTCATTCAGACACATCTTCCTGAATAGCGCATTATTGTAGCACAGAAACCCCAGGAAATTTTGGAGCAAGTAGCTAGTAGCATTATTTATGATACTTTGTCATTTTTTGTAACTTCTTCTGCCAATCTGTGGTAATCCTTGCCAAACCTGAGAGAAGTGAATCAGTAGAGCAGAGTGTTCCCTTTTTATCAATGATTTCCTGAATTAGCATCATTTGGATTACTGTTGTGATTTAACCTTTTACACAACGCTACTGTCACTGTCACATTAACAATCCATTGTTGTATCATTATTTGCTGTAAAGTCTCTTTCATTTAATGTCAAACAAAATAACATGATCTTAATTAAATGTACATAAATATAATTTTGTAAGTTTGTGTGTTTCTCTTCGAATTGTCAACTTTAACACAGTTGTGAAAAGATATGTACACAGTGAAGATCATTAATTTCATCTGCAATTTTTTCATATGTCAACAGTTAATTTCAGTTCAGCTTCGTGAGTTAATTGGAACATTATATCTACTCATATCTTATTAAATAAGAAGAAAAATGCAAGAAATATTTAGCAAGTGAAGTCGTACTCAGCATCTCTGAGGAAAAACAGTTAAAGATTCTAGATTGATGGCTATTCATGAGAACTGTAAACCATTAGAAATATAAGTGGTCTGAAGCAAATACAGATGCAGGGAAAGGGAGGAGGGATCAAAAAAGTAAAATAAAGAACGATATGTGATCAGGCAGGAAAGCAGGAAATTGCATAATGAACAATTGTTCTTATTTTGTGTTGTTAAGTCTGAGTTGCACTGAGTATTTGGGAAGAATTCACACCTTGAGGCCTAGTTGAATTTACCATTCTTACCAGATGCATCTCTGTTTACCTATTACCTAACACATTCTAGCCGTATCCTACCATGTTATTCCCAGAACAACTTGCCATTCAATGGATATCTGCTGAAAAACTAGACTCCCTTGTGCCTGTACCATATTTTAAAGCGTATTGTGCATCCAGACAAACATAATCAGCCTGGATAATAAAATGTGAGGCTGGATGAACACAGCAGGGCAAGCAGCATCTCAGGAGCACAAAAGCTTCGGTCCGCCTCCCCCTCTCTCCCTATTTATTCCAGTTCCCTCTCCCCATCCCCCTCTCTGATGAAGGGTCTAGGCCCGAAACGTCAGCTTTTGTGCTCCTGAGATGCTGCTTGGCCTGCTGTGTTCATCCAGCCTCACATTTTATTATCTTGGAATTCTCCAGCATCTGCAGTTCCCATTATCTCTAATCAGCATGGAGCTGTCTGCACAGTCCTTGACATTTGCCCTGGACATGATAAATGGGTAGAAATTTCAGGCAGGAACCTAAAGGTCTTGCTGGATGGAATGGTGCGTATATAGGACTCTTACCTATTCCCCCCATCCCGTCCCCGACTCCCACCCAGGACCAGCAAAGGCAGCCATGACACAAGACTTTGCCATTTTGGTCTGAGATTGTCACCTGTGGAAGTGTAGTCTCAGCCATCTGGAGGAATGCGCAGTAATGTTGCACAATCTCTGCAAATGTGCCAATGTCCCACTGAGTCTCATACTCTACCACTCCCATTCTTCCCAGACGTGCCAACTGCTGAAACCACTGACAAAGTATGCCTGCTTTGCTGCTCACTTGGGTCACCTCCACATCTGAGCCAGAAGTAACAGCTATTTCACCCAACTTCATTGTCCTTAATAGTTATCTGTCTTTCTTATTTGAGCAGAAATGCAGCCCCAGTAGGGCAGAACGAGTTAACACCAGTGGTGGCATGCCTGACCTTTGGTTCCTCACTCTTTACATGGAGAGCATCCTGACTCTGATCACTCCTGGACTGCTTCAGTGGCTGCCCTTGACATACTAGACTGGGACCCCCTGTGTGAAGGCTATTCCCTTTAACTTGATTGAGGATTGCCGACAACCATGACGAGCTTCCTGGCTTTGTGTCTACACTGTATTACAAGGCAAGCCTGAAGTAGAATGAGCCTGCTAGCTCTGTCTGACACAAAGAAGTGCAAAAAAGAAAGGCAAGGCATTGCAAGGCAGCAGTGTTTTGACCATCCAGGTAAACTCAGAATGAATAAGTTTTATGACAGCAAATGAAGAACCCAGAGATGCAGTCTGCATCCAGTCCATGAGTTGGGTTCATGTCTCCGAGTGCATTACAATGATAGTTGCTTGAACAATCCAAGGTGCAGCATCAAAGTGCAGAAACTATTGTAAGTGGAGGAGAGATATGCCATGAGCACAATAGCATCAAGCTATTAGGTAGGCCAATGGAATGTTAGCCTCTATTGCAAGAGGTTTTAAAAACTGGAGTAGAAATTTCTTTCTTGGTTCTCTTATTGTAAGAGCTTGGTTATACCATACCTGGAGCACTGTGTGCATTTTGGTTGTCTCCCTGTCTCAGAAAAGATATAATTCCTTTGAGGAGAGGCAGTGAAGGTTGGCAACTTGTTGCTGCCTGGAAAGAAACTTGACACACTGCTCAGCAAAAGCATAACAGGTAGAGCAAGATGTTCTTCATGTTGAGACAGGCATCACTGAACTTCTTTTCCAATTCTGCCATAACACTCACATTGCCCAATCACTCAGACCCTGTAAGATTCTGCCCAAAGGTGTTAAATGGAAAGGGGTAATAAATGTTGTTGCATTTAGATTTAAGAAAGCCAGTAGCCAAGGACCAAGAAGATGCCACATGACGATGTGGAATCCAAGCAGCAAGATGCTAGACTAGGGATTGTAATATTGGACTTAACAATCTGGCTGGAGGTATCATTTTTAAGGGTTAATCAATCAGGGTTAATTGGACATGACATAGAACATTACAGCACAGTACAGGCCCCTCGGCCCTCGATGTTGTGCCGACCTGTCATACCGATCTCAAGCCCATCTAACCTACGCTAGCCCATGTACGCCCATATTCTTGTCCGATGACAACTTAAATGTACCTAAAGTTGGCAAATCTACTGCTGTTGCAAATCTTACTACTGTTGCAATGAGCAATTGAAACAAAATAGAAAACTACATGAAAAGTAGGCCTGGTGTAGAATCAGCCATAGCTACCCATTCAGCCAAACTGGCTGAACGGGTAGCTATGGTGATCTTGGCTGCGTTTGGGAACAGACTGTTGTGCAGTTAACAACAGAGCCACCTGAGGATATTTTTCAAATGTTTTCTGCAGAATGGAATGTCTGGAAAAGTACTGAAAATACTGTGAAGCAGTGATACAGCATGTAACATTAGATCCAGAATAGTATGAATATTAGGGACTTTACCCACTCATTGGACTTTTACCATCGGACTCGGGTTTACGAGACTTGTGCCATGGAATCTGAGGCTTCCTAGTTCCACGGTCACCAAAGTTTCCGATGAGCCTAAAGGAAATGTGAGATTCTTTTAATAAATAGTTTATCCTAACCTTTCAGATTTAATATATTTTGTATAAACTAACAACTCATCATCATATGTATTAAGTGCTTTAACCCAATAAATTAGCTATACATTGAAATGCACGTGTCTTCTTGTAATCATTTTGATGAGACCTTAATAAAATCATTGGGTACTTTCTGCACAATTGGACATACATTGTTCTATAACTTCAAGGTATCAGTTTGTGTGTAAATTAAACCTGTTTGGGATTTTCAAGTAAAATTAACCTAAGTTACTTCCTGTATGAGAGATTAATTCTATGACAAGGAACATAAGGCAAGAATATAACATTGTGATCGGTGATGCTTTTTCTTAAAAAAAGGAAGACAGTGATACATGGTTGCCTGCCCAGCCTGACTGCTCCTCCTCAGGACCCAATGCAAATTGTCCCTGCAAAACCCAAGAGTGAACCAGACATTGCTCCTCCGACCAACACCGGGACACAGCTAGATACCACCTCTTCACAACCAGAATTGATTTGTTACTCCTTCTAAGATTGACCCAATACTGCTCCCCCCTCCCCGCCCAATCTCAGGGCCCAAGTCAACCCAACCTCCCACTCAACTGAGGCTAATAACAACATCAAACAGACTTGACACCCCTTTTCCATTGGACACACTTGCCCCAGCCCCTGGCTACTGATTTGACTCAATAGCCACTGCACCCAATCCGAACTCCTGTCCCAGGCGAGAACCCAGCCCCTGGCTACTGATTTGACTCAATAGCCACTGCACCCAATCCGAACTCCTGTCCCAGGCCTTGGCCCCTGCTACTGCCACTGGCACCCAACCTGACCCTCTGCACCGTCTTCCACTGAATCCACTCCGACCTCCTTTGGAGACCTGGCCCAACATCCCCTGGAATCCAATCCAATACTCCCTCCCTACACCACCCAAACCTACCCTGACAACCTGCCCAGCATTGTCATAGAGACCCAAACGGACTCTTCCTTTTTCTCCTAGCCTGACATATCCACTTGAAAAACCTAACCTTGCGTCTCGCCTACCCTAAACACTCATTCACTTACCTCATCCATTGGCACCCTGCTCCAGCGCACCCAACTACTACCCTAAACCTTTCACTTACCTGCCACCCTTATCCTTCACCAATCTTCCACCCTGACCTTCTCCACCCTCACTCTGCTATCCCAGACAAGCATACTTACCTTTTCAGAGGAGCTGGCAAAGTGGCTGGCTGCGCTGCTGGACATTTAAATCACAAAATATAGCATACTCACTGTTGCAGAAGAAGGCTTGGGTTTAGTAATGTTCTCTTCCCTACTGGCCTGAGAGAAATCTTGGACAGATCTCCCTCTGTCACAACAGGAGGCTTCTTGCAAACATTTTCACAGTCAAAATTGTCCAAATGTATCTTTTGTGTTTTTAGAGTCATAGATACATAGCATCACGGACACAGGCCCTTCAGCCCAACCTGATCCATGCAGACCAAAATGTCCATCCACACTAACCCATTTCCTTGGACTTGGCCCATATTTTTCTCAACCTTTTCCTAGCCATGTATTTTTCCAAATGCCTTTGAAATATTGTTAATATACCTGCTTCTACCACTTCAACTGGCAGCTCATTCCATATGCATACCACCCTCTGTGTAAAAAAAAGTTGCCCCTCAGGTTCCCATTTATTCTTTTCCCCCTTACCTTAAACTGATGCCCTGTAGTCCTCGATTCGACAACTCTGGAGGGAAAAAGACTGAGTGCATTCACCCTAACCATGCCTCTCATGATTTTGTACAGTTCCTTAAGATACCTTCCTTCCCCCCACCCCTCCACTGCTAGTCTCCTGTGCTTTAAAGAAAAAAGTCCTAGCTTGTTCAACCTCTCCCTATAACTCAGTCCCTTGAAACCTGGCACCATCCTTGTAAATTTCTTCTGCACTCTTTCCAGTTTAATAACAACAAGGTGACTGCAACAGAACACAATACTCCAAGGACAGCCTCACCAACGTCCCGCACAACTGCAAGATAACTTTTCAACTTCTGTACTCAGTGCTCTGACTGATGAAGGCCAGTGTGCCAAAAGCCTTCTTCACTACCCTGTCTATCTGTGACTCCACTTTCAGAGAACCATGAATCTGAACTTGAAGGTACCTCTGTTCCACTACACTCCTTAAAGCCCTACCATTCACCATGAAACTCCTACCTTGATTTGACGTTCCAAAATGCAACACCTCACACTCATCTATGTTAACTCTTTTTTGTCATTCCTTGGCCCACTTTCCCACCTGATCAAGATCCTCCTGCAACTTCTGATAACCTTCCTCACTGCCCATGATCCTGCCTATTTCAGTATTTGTGTAAATGTGTATTTTGTTTTGTCTAATCAAGATCTGATCAGAATTTCTGGGCCAGTAAGTGCAATATTCAATCTGTTTTGTTCATTTGAAGAGATCATGCCTTACAATGGGCCACAATACACAAGCAGACCTTTCAATGGCATATGTACCAAATGAAATTTGAATCATGTGACAGCCTCACCACATTTCCCAGATCAACGGTCTGCTTGCCAAAAGTGCCAACCGATCCAACTTCTCAACTGCAATACAAACTTCTCGAAAAATGGACTGACTGAATATGGTGCATGACCAACATACACATACAGAACTGCCTACCTGGCACATAGGACAGAGACAGATATTCTGTACAAGGTGCATTGTTACATGCAGAAATGTCCAAAATGTACAGTGAACCTGGATTTTATATAACCTCACACCTAAAGAAGCAACATTGAGGAGAAACAGAAGCCAAATCAGGGAATTACACAAGGCTCCAACTATGCATAGCTCATCCAGAAAGTTATGCTGAGAGAATGAAGGTGTGGAAAACCATCATGACAACAACCACCACTCCAACAACACATGAGACACCTTTGCATATTCAAGTTAAGAACATCCAAGTGTAATGTTTACACCTCCTGAAGGTTACACCAGCAAGGATCTGGAAGGATTGCCAAAACACCTATATGAGATACAGATTCTTAGATCCTTATATTCATCATTTTTCAGTGTTTTATTCCATGCTAATTATTTTGAAATGAGTTAACATTTCCACATTCTTAGTCTTCATGTAATTTTATGGTGTGGTGTGTTATAGCTTTAAGAGCTGAGTGTGCTAATCGGATGAGGATCAGGATGATACCGCATGACCAGCAGTCATAAGGATTCCAGGCAGCGATATGTTGGACTGATGATGAGTACATAACTTGTAGTTGTAGAGCAATGCATCAGTTTGTCTATTAAGGAAACTTAGATGAGATTTTCAAGTAAATTGATCCTAACTTACTTACTAATCCAATACAGGAGTGATAATCCCGTATTAAGGGACACAGCACAAAAGATAGTAATTGGAATATGCAAAGAAACAAAATGTATGCTTAGAAGAAGTCTAAATGCCAGTTGCAAAATCATTGCTAACAATTGCAGTCTGAAAAATGAGAATAATGACTAATGGGTGGAAGCTTGAACTCCATGTTCAGTTTGGAAGTCTGTAATGGGACCAATGAAAAGATGAGATGCTATGCTGATCACAGATCTGACTGGCTTTCAGAAGAGAATTACAAGTAAATCTCTTTCACCTTCAAGGAATGTTGAGAACCCAATATCATTGTAAGGGATAAAGCAAAGTGCAAGACATATGCTTCCTGCACTTACATGGATTGTGTTGTAGGAAGAGGTAGTATTGTGGCTGAGTGGTGGTGGAAGCAATGAGGCCTCCAAATAAAGAAGCAGAGGGCAAGATATTTTAGGGGTAACAGAAATAGTGGAGGAAGATCCATTTGAATGGGGAGGCAGGTATATGGAAGACGAGAACATTGCGATTTCAGTATGAAGGGGATGAGAGCTGGGGTGAGGAAATGAGTTATGAGAGGAATTCTGAGTTGAGGAAAATGGGTGGTTATGTATTTGAAGTGCACATATTGAAAGTAACATTGTAAGAATAGATGAGGTGCCGGCAGCAAAACTAGGAGGAGAATTGAGCCATTAAAGGAAGTGAAAGAGGAGGATGCATAATCAAAGCAGCTTTGGGAGTTAGTGGGTTTATGGTAAATAATGATCCAGAATCCATCCCCAGAAATAGACATAGACAAGTTGAGGAAAGGAGGAGTTGGTGATGGATGATGTGAATATGAGGAAATAGTGGTAGTTGGAAGAGCTGATTAAATTTTCCATCTGAGTGATTGAATCTTCATAACTTTAATTACATGTACTTTTAATATAAAGAAAAATATTGTGATCAAATGTAAGTTTCTAAGCGTTTTCATCATATTAATATCAATAACAATGGAACCCTAAAATCCAAGAATGCCCTTCTGGATTTTGATCCAAATTATAAATTATCTAAACTAAAATATTTTTATTTTGTATACCAACGGAATTGATTTTGGGTGGGAAAAATCATTACGCTTATTCTGAAACAGTTAGAATACTGTTCTCCTAACTACACAATGGAACATGTAGTGCTAAACCAGCAATAGAGTGACACAGAGTACACCTTAATAAATCTGATATTTGCAGAAAGTCATGTGAACAAGGAGCAAGAGAAGGCTACTCTGCTCTTTGAGCCTGGTCCACCATTCAATGAGATCATTGCTGATCTGGTTTTTAATCTTTAATCTGCATATTCCTGTTAATCTTTTATCCTCTTGATAATCCAGAATCTATCCACTTTGGGATTAAAAATATTTAAAGATTCTGGGGCTACTGTCTTTTGAAGTGACTTCCAAAGACTTTAAACCTCAGAAAAAAATGTTTCTGCCTCCCTGTGTTTAATGTCTTATTTTTAAACAATGAACTCTAATTCCAGATTCTCCAACAAAAGGAAACATCTTTCCAACATCTACCCAATCCAGTGCCCTCAGGAACATGTATGTTTCAAATAAGTAATTGCTGTACTTCCAAAGGAAACAGACCTAGATGGTGAAGACTCCCCTAATAATACAATCTGCTCATGCCAGGTTTTAGCCTGAAAAACCTTATGTAAACTGCTTCCAACTCATGAACAACTTTCCACAAGTATGGTGGCCAGTACTGCATTCAGTACTCCAGATGAGAGCTAAGTAATACCTTGTAAAACTTAAGCATAACTTCTCTAGTCTTACATTCAGTTCCCTTTGCAATAAAAGATATCTTGTTGTATCTGCATACTAACCTTCTGTGATTTATGCACCGGACATCCATATCTCTCTCCGTCTCCGAGGTTGGCAATGTCTCACCATTTAAATAATATGCTTCTTTTGTTGTTTCTGCTAAAGTGACTATTTCACACATTCCCCATTTGTTAGATTTTTGCCCACTCATGACTGACTTTTCTTTATCCTTTTGTATGCTCCTTACGTCCCCTTCACAACTCTCTTTCCTACCTATCTTTATGTCATCAGCATTTTAGCTACCATATCCTAAATCCCTTCATCCAAATCATTAGTAATGAGCTGACGTTCCAATGCCAACCCCTGTGGCGTTCACCAGCCTGGAAAAGACCCACTTGTTCCCACTCTGTACTTCCTATTAGCCAGCCAATCTTCTATACGATCTAATATGTTACACCCAGCATTGTCAAATTTTATTCTCCGCAAGAGGCCTATCAAATGCCACCTGGAAATTGAGGTACAATACATTCACTGGTTTCCCTTTATCGACAACAGAAGTTACTTCTTCAAAAGAATTCCAATAAATTGGTTAAACACCAAAATTATGTTAGCTGTGCCTTACTACATTGAACTCATGTAAGTGCCCTGTTATAACATCTGTAATAATAACTTTTCAAATCTAAAGGCACCATCCCTGAATCTGAGTTTTG
The DNA here is from genome assembly GCF_030684315.1 of Stegostoma tigrinum. Lineage (NCBI taxonomy): Eukaryota > Metazoa > Chordata > Chondrichthyes > Orectolobiformes > Stegostomatidae > Stegostoma > Stegostoma tigrinum. The sequence goes on along the minus strand of NC_081363.1, from coordinate 59,490,198 downwards.
CTCCAGTAAAATTATTAAGGATTACCAACTATTGAAAGATCAGTTTCCTTATTTTGCTGGGGGAGGGTAGGTGCTTGATATTGTGTAAAGAGCCCAACACTTCCTTCATGTTAAAAGGCTTGATAGATCTTAAAATATTCTAAAAATGAGATGTCAACATGGTGAAGCTCCCAACAGCATAAACCGAAAGTGATAGACCCAGCTAAGCAATCCCAGAACCAATGGATCAGATCTAAGCTCTGCAGTCCTGCTATGTCCAGGCATGAATGGTGGTGCACAACTAAACAACTCTTTGGAGGAGGCTGCTGCACAAATATCTCCTTCTTCAATTATGGATGTGCACAGAACATGAGTGCAAAAAAGGTAAAGCTGGAGTATTCACAGCTATCTTCAGTCTGAAATGCTGAGTGAATAATCCATCTCAGTCTCCTCCAGTGGTCCCCAGCATCACAGATACTAGTCTTCAACCAATTCACTTCACTCTATGTAATATCAAGAAATGGTTGTTGCACTAGATACTGCAAGAACATGGTCCCTGACAGTAATACTGAAGACTTGTGCCCCAGAACTTGCTGCTCCCTTAGCCAAGCTCTTCCAGTACAGTGGCACCACTTTAATAATGTGAAAAATTGCCCAGGTATGTTCTGTACACAAAAAGCAGGACAAATCCAACCTGGTCGCTTGCCATCCCATTTGTCTACTCTCAATTATTAGTAAATTGATGGACAGTTTTATCAGTAGAGCTATCCAGCAGCACCTGCCCAGTGAGGCTCCGTTTGGGTTCTACCTGGGCCAATCAGCTCCTGACCTTATTATAGCTTTCGTTCAAACATGGACAAAAGAGCTGAATTCCAGAGGTGAGGTGAGAGTGACAGCCACTGAAATCAAGTTCTCGTCCGTTTTGGTGTGGCATCGAGGAGCCGTGGCAAAACTGGAATAAATGGGTATCGAGGGTAGAATCTCCACTGGTTAGTGCTATACCTGGCACATAGGAAGTTGGTTGTGGTGGTTGGTCATCAGTCAATTCAGTTGGAGGTCAATCAACTCACCTCCAGGACATTTCTGTAGAGGCTCTTCAGTGTAATGTCTCAACCCAACATCTTCAGCTGCTTCACCCATGACTTTCCCTCCATCATAATGGCAGAAGAAGGGATATTCAATGATTGTACAATGTTGTGCACCATTTATGACACTTCAAATGCAACAAGATCCCAAAATATCCCAAAATAGCAATTAGCCTCACCCAAATGCCAGGCGATAACCATCCAATAAGAGACTATCTAACCACTATTCCTTGACATTCAATGGTGTTACCATCACTGAATTCTCCACTATCAGCATTCTTTGGGTTAACATTGACTCACCATCTGAAACAGTGGCTACAAGAGAAGGTCAAAGGCTGGGAATACTATGGTGAGTAACTCACTTCCTGACTTTCTACATTCTGTCCATCTTCAACAAGGCACACATCATGAGTCTGATGGGATACTCCCTACTTGCTTGGATGGGTGCTGCTCCAACAAGGTGCAATAATTGGTTGACGTAATCAGTAATTTAGAACATAAATAATTATTCCCCAAAACATGCACGTACATGCACTGCATTAAAGAGAAAAAAATCCGTTTTTTATTTGGCAGATTGACTTTCTGAAAAATGTACTTTGGTCAATTAGCTATTCGCGAAAGAAAAAGGAGAATGAGCAGAATGTGCTAAACTCTGTTGATCTGAACTTCTGGCACTTACGGCCAAATCACTAATTACAGTTGGTTTTCTTTGGAGTCTTTCAGACATAACTTTCTCAAGAAATACAATATTGAGAAGTTTCATCAACCTCACTTGCAGAAGAAAAGATAGGTTTCATTCTACTCAACAGGAGGATTTTCTTTTCAGAAATTATAGACATCAACTATGTAGTTCTTGGTGTTTCCTCAACTAATTCCAGATACCAAAACACTCTGTCCAAGCTAGTCACAGTTCAAAACAGCCTTAGCTGGGATCTCATTCTTTTCAAGTAAAATTTAACTTATTTTTCTAATCAACCTGTTCAGAAACGTTATTACACACCCCTGGAGCAGTTAGGACTCTAACCCAGGCCTCCCCAAAGAACAAACCATTATTGTGATTTCTGGAAATCTTAAAAGGTACTCCAATGTTCACAGTGACTTTTCAATGACCTTTTTAAAAAGCTACTTCCACAAAACTTGAAATAATTTTCTTCAATTCCTCAAAACTTATGACATCTAAGAAATATTAAATAGACACAAAGAAATAAAGCTTTTCCACAGGACTTTTCATGATCACCAAATGTGCCACATTATATTTATAACCAATTAAATACTTTTGCAGGATACTTGATATTGTTCCCTGCCCCCTAAGCCAGGATGCCCAGGTTCAAGACCCACTTACTCCAACGTGTGTTATAACATCTCTGAACAGATTGTTGATAAAACATCTGCACTCAATATTGTAGGAAACATTAAAAAGAATTCCAATTGACAATCTCACACACCTATCTATTTTATAATGAATAAACAATGTTTATTCAACATTGATTGAGAGATAAATAATGGCTAGGACACCGGAGATAACTCTTGTGCTCACTTTAGAGTAGTTCTAGCAGGCAATTGATATCCATCTGAGAGGGTGCACAAGATCTTCATTTAAAACATTGTATTAATACAATACCTTCAACACTACAACACTCTCTTAAGTGTCAGCCTTGAAATTTGTGCTCAAGCCCTAGAGTGAGACCTGAATCTACAATCTGCTGACTCAGAAGCTTTTTTTTCAAAGCAAGATTATTGGAAAATGCAAGTGTTCAAAATCTAAAGTTTATGTTTTTAAGTCCCAGCAAGAGTAGTCTGAGACTAGTATAGATGTCTCAGGATCTGTGCGTCATTAGTAATAGAGATGTTCCCTTTGCTTTTTAACCTTTCATTGTGCAACTTTTTAAAATTATCACATAACATTACAACAACATCTAATTAATCGCCAAAAAATGCAAAATGCAAATTTTAAACCCACTCACTCTCCAAGTTCCCTCACGCCCAACTTCGATTAATCCTGCATATCATCTGTACTGCCTACTGACTGCTAAGTACATCTCATCAGTTGCACCAGCACTAACAGCTGTTCCATCCACTTTCAACTCCCTTAATACCTGCTCCTCTCTTATTACAAGAGGAAACCAACCTACAATAGAACAGAAAGAGTCAAGAGATTGGACTGCCTGAGATATAGCTTATTAACTGTCCTGAGTGGCTGACTGACAATGCCCAGTTCCCTGGACTGGTATCAAAGTCTGCTCTTGACTTACTCTGTCGGGACCTTGAGTGAAGACTTCATGCAGACACAAAGCCAGTCAGCTTGTCATGGTTGTATCAGTGATAATGGGAACTGCAGATGCTGGAGAATCCAAGATAACAAAGTGTGAAGCTGGATGAACACAGCAGGCCAAGCAGCATCTCAAGAGCACAAAAGCTGACGTTTCGGGCCTAGACCCTTCATCAGAGAGCTTTCTCTCTGATGAAGGGTCTAGGCCCGAAACATCAGCTGTTGTGCTCCTGAGATGCTGCTTGGCCTGCTGTGTTCATCCAGCTTCACCACTTTGTTATCTTAAGCTTGTCATGGTTGTCAGCAGGCCTCTGTTAAGGGTGGAAACCTTAACTAAGAATTGGCAAATGGAGAGGTTAATTTTTTTCATGCAGCTCGATTTGGCTTGCATATTTTGAAGCTGATCAGCAATCTAGATTCCAAAATCGGGGACTTTCTAAGCGAATACATGCAGAAACCTATTGGTGTAAATAAAGGCATTTGGGAAACTGATCAGGGAAACAGAGGTGAGATTGAGCAGCCATTCGAGTTTCTTTTTATTCATTCGCTGAATGAGGGTGTTGCTGGCTAGGCAGCATTCATTTCCCATCTCCAATTGCCTAGAGGGCAGTTGAGTGCCAGCCACATTGCTGTGGATCTGGAGTGTCACATGTATCCCAGACCAGGTAAGGTTGGCAGTTCCCTTCACTGAAGGACATTAGTGAACCAAATGTTTTTTTCCCAACAATCAACATTGCATTCGTGGTCATTGTTAGACTCTAGATTTTTATTGAATTCAAATTCCACCATCAGCCATGGCAGGATTCAAATCTGGATTCCTAGTACATTACCTGGGTCTCTGGATTATTGGTCCACTGATAATGCCATTGCCTCACCATGAAATAGATATTTAAACCCATCTCTGTTGCAGCTGCTGTCTCAGTTTCCTTTGGCAAACCTTTGACAGAGGGTTCCTGTGAAAATACAGCTATTTTTCAACCTTGGGAACTTTCAAACTGACAATCATGGTAGACCGTGTGTTGGGGATATATTGTCAGTGCATCAGAACAATGAAAATCATTAACATCTTTGTTGGTGACACCATGCTGTGGAAGGTGTGTAGGAGATTTGCATAGTCAGACAAAAGATTTTTTTCTGAAAAAGGGCCTAGGCCTGAAATGCCGGCTGTCCTGCTCCTATGATGCTGCTTAGCCTGCTGTGTTCATCCAGCTCTACACCTTGTTATCTAAGTTTCAGTTTCCAATGGGCAATTCCCCTATTTTGCAAGATCCTCTGTGAATGTCATTGACTCTGAGCTGGAGTTAAGAGCAGGAGTAAGATAATAAATTAATATTAGTACCACTTATTCCATTATTACTTATTCCACAGTACCCAGGAAATATAAGTTTGACTAAGAATCCTAGTTCTGTCATTAATGAAATGAAGTGAGCATGTGTGTTGCAGAGGTATTTGTATTTCTGTTATTAGCTATCTTGGAGGTCCTTGTTTCTTCACCACTGAAAGATATGGAAATAAATGTATCTCTAGAGTTTTCTCCTCTGCAAGTGAGAGTAGGTCCATTGCTCTTGTCTTTTCACTTTCCCCTAGTATTTTACATTCTCATTTCTTGTGAAGGATGAAAAACAAACATACCTCTGAGTGAAGATTAGGTTTTCAATCAATGGATACAATGCATTTCACTGCACTTGTGAGGCTGTCTGTGAAAAGCATGTATCATATCGAATGCAGTTAGGATCAGTGAATAAAGTACAAAGTGTAGGCCATGTGCTGCTGAAAGTTGAATTAATGCAAAGAATGATGTGATCAAGAACAGTAAGGCAGAGAGTTGAGGGGGTACTGGTTGTTGTGAAAACACAGGATGCATTTGAATTAATGCACATACTTGTCTGGAGTTAGTAAGGTCATTAAATCAATTTCTACTTTGTATCCCCTACACTCATACAGTTCATCTCATCATTTATTTCCAATTGCATCTTTTTAAGAGCTAAAGGATTCTTTCTTCTGTTGTTCAAGTATGTTCTTCCTCCTCCTGACTGCAGACAACAGTAATTCCAGTTTTCCATCATCAAATTTGGGTTCTGCCTTTGCTTACCCACCCATCCTGACCACACCCAATTTCCGTATGTGCACTATTCCTTTCATTACAGTTTAGATTTCATCCTGCACATATTACCTGCTGTGCAGCTAGGAGTGGCAAAATCAGGGAAGCAAACTTAATTGGTACTTTTTGAACTGAGATTGAAGATTCTTAACCCACTTATTTGATTGTGGGATACCAGCCACAACAATACACGCAACCTCCTTTAGAAATCCCCTTCATATTAGCATCAAGCCTAAAGTAATTATCCTGCTTAGTTTATTCCATGAATTAGCTAACTTGGTGACATGGATGTCAAAGTCACAGGTGACAATAAAGATCTGTTTAATGAACAATCCACAATTTCAAAAGGACCTATTTATTCAACATATGGTGTGAGAATTTGTTTAAATAGAAGTTATTTATATTGTATTTAGTTTAATTAGAATTCTGACAAGCACAGAAGGTAATTTATTTATTTCCATATTGTATCATGTGAGCTGCTTGTCTTTTTTTCAAGAGGTGACCTTTTTTGTAAAATTCTCCTGCAGTGTTGAGTGTAAATTCTCCAGTCTGTTTTGTTCCAAATGCAGTTTGCTTTACTAGCAAATCCCTAGTTTGCTGTTAAGTGACAAAAACACAAACATTCTTTCAAATCAATAAGTAACTATTATGCAAAGTAAACTCTCCTATTCTGAAACATTACATTTCCACACAGTATTTTGTGGAGTGAGATACATGGCACCTAGTTCCCCATGGTTGGATCAACTTTTCTTTTGCAAATGTTGACTCTTCACCGCATTAATTATGCAACTGACCCCTTAAGCGCTCTCCCCATGTAACTGTGCTGAAGGGGAGGCAGAAATGACTCCCTACTGATATTTGTAGGGAAGTCAACCACTATCACTGAGGTATGGCTTATTCAGAAATGAAAACTCACTCCCCTCTAGGTGATTGAGAGGTATTGATGGATGGGTAAGTGGAGAGGAGGTCAATCCTTTTTCCCTGCTAACCATTGCAGGAGCCCATGTCACCAAGCATAGCAAACCTAGACCCAAACTACAATCTGATTCAGCTCTGAGTCTCGAGAGAAGTAGGATGTCCAGCAGTGCAGAAAGAATGTCAACTCAGTGCTTTGCAAAGGTGAGTTCCCACCACCCTCTCTATGCTAGTCGAGATTTCCAGTCTAGCTCTGCCACTGCTTGTGCTTCTCAGCAAAGCTCATGAACTGTCAGTCTTGCTATTACATGCTTTTTATTGTTATGACCAGTTGCTGAGCAAGGTTTATCAATCTGTTCAAGATAGGATTCCCACGATTGTTAAGCTTGTGGATGAGAAGTAATGAACTAATTCCTTTTCTTTAATGATCTGCTGCACTTTTGGTTGGTTGCAACAAGATTGATTTAAAGAAGATCCTTACTGTTGTCAGTATCTTTCTCCCAGATAAAATGAATTCATGTTCTAAAAAGAGCCAATTTAAACATGTTTTCTTGAGTTGCTTAAAGACTAAATTTATTAGTTACTTAATAAGAGGAAATAATAATGCAATGCATACATATAGAGTAGAAAGATGAGTCCAAAGATAAATATTAAAAAAGTATTCAGTCAATCGCTGAATTCTATGAAAAAGACAGTTATTACATTTACGATTATGTTGTGTCTATTCTTATTACATTTGGTGATACTGGTGTCGTAGTCATTGGTAGTTGAGCAGTTGATTTTGAAATTTTTGGCTTTGCAGATTAGTTTATATTCCTCAGCCTTGATTCCTTTCAACATTGATTAGACCACGGCATTCAAAATGAGAGTGTGTATTTCTTTTTACAGAAAGTGTTTTCATGACTCCCCTCTAACTAACTCCTCACGGAGTAGCACACCAGGCCACCAACACACACTAATCAGAACTGAACTGACATTTAAACCCTGTTCTTGTGTGTTCTCGAAATGAGAAAACACAAACATATATTTTACCCAGAGATAGTAGGAACTGCTGATACTGGAGAATCTGAGATAACAAGAGGCAGAGCTGGATGAACACAGCAGGCCAAGCAGCATCAGAGGAGCAGGAAAGCTGGCATTTCGGATCCGGACCTTTCTTCAGTATTGGGGAAGGAGAAGGAGGGTCCAGAGCCGAAACATCAGCCTTCTTGCTGCTCTGATGCTGCTTGGCCTGCTGTGTTCATCCAGCTCTACACCTTGTTTTCCCATATATTTTATCCAATTGTTTTCTTTTCACCCATCATGTTCACCATCTAAGATAATTCACAAGGATTTACAATTTAGCTTACAGGGCATTTCTTTCTTTTCAAGTTCTATTACTTGAAACTTCCTTGTAATTCGTCAGGTGTTAGGTTCAAGCGTCTCTCTCTAAGCTAAGAATAAGCCATATAGGCCTTCCAGACAGACTGAATTACATTGCATAGAATTTACATGCTGTCATTTTGTCTACGTGCTCTCTTTTTTTAAGAAAACACACGTTGTAAGTAAAGGTTTAGTATGCCTGTCGGTGATCTACATTTGTGGTTCATCATCATGACACTTTTCCCCAATGAGAAATGAAATTGAACCATTCTCTGTTCATACAAAGGTTGAAAAAGAATTAAATATCTATAACAAAAAACACACTCGACCACCGACATACATTCTCCTGGTAGTCAGTATTAACAATTCACTTCTCACCAAGTATATTCTGAAGAACGATCTGTAATTATGTTTGATTTCCTGCAAATGAGTGTGATTTTTAGATGATACTGTTGAGGAAACAAACTCCAGTGGAATAATCTGTGTTTAATCTACTCCACAAATGTTAATGGCTTTTGGTTAGTATGCACTGTTGTCTCTGCTCATTTTGAACATAAATCTCAAAGTTTGCAGAGAACTAGTAATTAACTGAGGGTGTCCTTCTCTACCATAGGCTACTGTCAAAATTGAGATCTCAGGGTCTCCCTCAAGCTACGGATAATCTATTTGGTCTTCCAGGCAGACCAAGTTACGTTGGGCATAATTTATATTCTCAGCCCCATTTTCTTAGCTGTTATGATTTTTTTTGCAAAATACATTGCAATTAATGTTTAATAAGTCCATAGGCTATCTGGGGTTTTGATCTGCATCATCATGATGTACACACAAGGACTCACCATCTCATCATTCAAAACTGCTAACTCTTTCTGCCCTTTGCAATTCCCACTCACTCACAAGGAACACTCAGCATCTCTCTCTCTCTCATGCTCCTGCATTACTACAAAGTAATCTTCATGCTCTTCCATTATTCACAGGCCCTCCATATGTCTCCTTGTAGGATAAATTGGCCTTTCCCTCCTGCATGGATGCAGCTACGGCACCCCACTGACCTTCTTGTGATATCCTGACAGCAAGGACATGGGTTACTGGACCCTTGTAGGCCCTAACGTCTGACTGACCATGGCCAAGCACTTGGAGTGGAATTAGATGAGCCCTTGACAACTGATTGATACTACCTCCTTATGGACCAGAGTCCACCTTCACCCTTCTCAACATTGTTCTCCTGAAACTTTATGCATGGCTCTTTGTTTGAAGGACATGAGCTGTTTGCCATATAAACTGCTGGTGAATGCTGCAAGTGTGATGTGAATATTGCATGGTGTGGTACATAAACCATTCCCTTGATTGTTCAGTGCTGTCCATCATGACAAGCTCCCTGTGTCTCCTTTGTTGGTTTTATCTTCAAAAAAGAGGGCACAAATAACCTCCCAGAAATGTTTGGGAATGAAACATCTTGTGAGATGGCAGGATTGAAGGAAATTCATATTAATAAGAAAATATTGCAAGGAAAACTAATCCAGTTGAAGGGTGACAGATCACCAGAACGTGATACTCTATATCCCAAATTCTGAAAGGAGATAGCCCTGAAAATGTTGGACATATTGGCGCTCCTTGACTCCAGACCCCCACAAAGTCTAAAATGGCTAAGGAAACATCTGCTGATTACCACATACTGTCCTCCCTTCTCCATGTTAAAAAAATACAATGAGGAAGCAGGAGGGCACAAAATGTCCTCTGGGTGGGGGATTTTAATGTCCATCATCAAGAGTGGCTCAGCAGCAGTTCTACTGATTTAGCTGGTCAGATCCTAAAGGACATAGCTGCTAGATTGGGTCTGCAGTAAGTGGTGAGGATACCAACAAGAGCAAAAAGCATACTTGGCTTCATCTTTTCCAATCTGCTGGCTGTGGATACATCTGCTCATGGCAATATCAGGTGAGAGTGACTGCTGCATAATCCTTGTGGAGATGAGTCCAATCTTCACATTAAGAATAACCTCCATTGTGCTGTGTGACACAATCACTTTGCTAAACAGAACAGACTTTGCACTGATCTAGCAACTCAAGACTGGGCATCCATGAGGTGCTGTGGGCCATCAACAGAAGCAGAATTGTACTCCAGCACAATCTGCAACCTCATAGCCTGGAATATTGCTGACTCAACGATTACCATCAAGCCAGGGGATCAACCCTGGTTCAAAAGAGAGTGCAGGACGGCATGCCAGGAGCAGCACTGAAAACGAGGTGTCAACCTGGTGAAGCTTCCAAGTGATAGAGCTAAGCAATCCCACAGCCAACGGATCAGATCTAAGCTCTATAGTCCTTCCTGCTACATCCAATTGTGAATGGTAGTGGACAATTAAACAACACATTGGAGGAGGTGACTCCACATATATCTCCATCTACAACAATAGAAGAGATCAGCTCATTAATCAAATAGAAAAATACTCGCAGACATCTTCAGCCAGAAGCGCTGAGTGGATGATTCGCTAATCCATCTCAGTCTCCTCCAGTGATCCCCAGCATTACAGATACCAGTCTTCAGCCAATTTTATTCACTCCATGTGAAATCAATAAATGGTTGGAGACACTGAATACTACAAAGGCTTTGGGCCCTGATAAAATCCCATCAATAATACAGAAGGCTTGTGCTCAAGAACTTGTCACTTCCTTAGCCAAGTTCTTACACTTCACTGGTATCTACCCAACAATGTGGAAAATTGTCCAAGTAAGTCCTGTGCATAAAAAGCAAGTCAAATCCAACCTGGCTAATTACCACCACATCAGTTTACTCTTGATCATCAGTAAAGTGATGGAAGGTATCATCGACAGAGCTATCAAGCAGCACCTGCTCAGCAATAACTTGCTCAGTGATGCCCAGTTTTGGTTACACTAGGACCTCTCAGCTCCTGATCTCATTACAGCCTTTTGTTCAAGCATGGACAAAAGAGTTGAATTCTGAAGGTAAGGTGAGAGTGACAGCCTTTGCCATCAAGGCTGAATTCAACCGAATGTGGCGTCAAGGAGCCCCAGTAAAATTGTTATCAATGGGTATCAGGGGACAAACTCTCTGCAGCAGTGGACTGCAGTGGTTCAAGAAGGCAGCTCACTACCACCTTCTCAAGGAGAACTAGGGATGGGCGATAAATGCTAACCAGCTAGCATCACCCATGCCCCACAAATGAATTAATTTAAAAAATTGTATGTGGCCTTGGTAAGACCACGTTTGGTATATTGCATGCAGTTTTGGTCTCCCAACCGAATGAAGACTATACTTGCCGTAGAAGGAGAGCTGTGGAGGTTCACAAGGCTGATATTGGGGGTGGCAGGACTATCATGCGAGGACAAACTGTTTTGACTGGGCCTGTATCTACAAGACTTTCGAAGGATGAGAGGGGGTCTGATTGTAATGTATTAAAATCTAACAGAGCTGGATAGACTAGATTCAGGGAGGATGTTACAACTTGTCGGGAAGTCTAGACCCCGGGAGGGGTCACTGCTTTAGGACATTTGATTGGCTGTTTTGGACTGAGATGAGTCAACATTTCTTCACTCAAAGGATAATGAACCTGTGGAATTCTCCACCACAAAAGGCTGTGGAAGCCAACTCTATGTGACTGAGTTCAAGGAGAAAGACACATTTTTAGATTTTGAAGAAAACAAGGGATATAGAGAGAAAGCAGGAATAACGCATTGTGATAGATCAGTCATGATCATTTTGAATGGGAGCAGGCTCAAAGGTCAAAATGGCCTACTCCTCCTCCTAGTTTCTATGTTTCTGCACGAACAACCAATGCAAGACAACAACACTGGTGGCCTGTAACTGAACACTGAAGACTCAGTGTGCCGAAAACCAAAGATTACGTCCAGGATAGCAAGCTAAGAGGCATGTGATACATCCTGTAAAGTTATCTTGTACCCCTGTGCACAAAGCCACCTGGCAGAAGCATGCATGTCCTAGATGTCCCTGAGCTCCAAAGTGTTGAAAGGTTGAACTGGTGTGTGAGTTGGTCCAAGAGCAGGCATGATGGTATGTTGAGGCCTTGGTTTGCTGCTGCCAATTTGCATGTACAAAGGGTTAAAGAGGACAGCAACCATGAAGCATGCAAGGACTTTGTGCTAAAGACACAGTCAGAAAATGGCCCGGACAAATATTCAGTAAGCAGCTGCCACCAGACAGTCATCCTAAATTTCACATTGATAGTTTACACCAGCTAGTTTCCCAGAGAGGGTTTGGCAAATTGGAAGTGACATATAAAAAGGGTAATTTGAGCTACTAATCAGATGCAAATACATAGTAATAACGCAGTCATCACTCTGCAATGAGATTCTGAAGCCGCCATTTCAAGTTTAATGGGAAAATTTGGGGAAAAAATTCTGTTTCACGATTCTGGCTTTTTTTCACTCTTGTCATATTTTACCACTTTTCTTTCCATTATCCATGGCACATCAGGAGGGGGGAAATTCCACCCAACATGTCTGTTCCATGTTCCACCAATCAAAATGCTAATTCCTTACCCTATGCACATTGCATAAAAATTGCTCTCAGTTTTACAATACTTCAATGCACATTTGATCAGACAAGAGTATTGTTAAAAATAATGTTCCAATTCTCTGCTGTAATAATTCTAACTTATCTCAGTCTAAAAGCTCCTATCTGGGGATATTCTAAAGATCTTTGAGACAGATGTTGAGCAGTCAGTCCCTTTGGCAAATGGGAGTTTAGTGACAGGGAAAAGTCTTGGGTTGCTTTTTATCATAATGTCAGTGAAATTCAGAAAAAATTAATTAGAGTGTGGCTATAGATTGGAATGAGATAATGGCCCAGCTGAACCTGGAGTAAGGAATTGAGAGAGCAAGTCGATTGAAGGGGTTGACCTTTCGTCTCATCGTTCAGATTCGTCAACCTGTCCTACGTTCCCAGTAGAGTATACACTGTCGTCCATTATTAATTAAAATGGTATCAGATTAATTTTTCTCCATGATCTTAAAAGTAAATGCCAAAACTCCCACTACTTCCCAGGTTGAGTGTCAGAACATTTGAACAGAATCATTGAGAAATAAAACACTGGCACAACATACCTGGCACAGTTTAATGAATGAGACGGCATCTGATATTCTAATGCAACATTTTGAAATACTTGATTGCATCATGTTTAATGTAAATGTATGTAAGCAAGTTGCATATTGTGTTGACTGTGTACAAATGTTGGTAATGTTATCATTATATAAAGCCACAGCAAAGGACAGAGGGGGGTTGGAAATCTGAAAAAGAAACAGAAAATATCCGCATTTTGTCATCCACCATGACTAAAATGTTTTTACAAACAGCTTCCCAAATATGTCTAATGTCTTTTCAAGAATGTACTTGACTTAACACCCTATGTAAAATTGTATTGATCAAAATATCATTGAGAATGATCATTCGCAATTTTATAATATATAGCTTCAAAATTATGAGCAGTGAAATCGGTTAGCGTAGGATTTTACTTGTTCTAAATGCCAAAGCTACTCGTTATTTAAATGCTGACACAAAATTATTTGTATAACCAATTGTTGCAATGATGTTTGATCTATTTTGATAATTTATTGTTCTGGTTATTATATATTTTGTAAGAGATTATATAAATACTTTAAAATACTGCTCATTTAATCTGGTTATTATCCAGATCATTTCCATTATCCTATGACTGTAATACCTGGTCTTGGGAGTGTTTTTTCAGAAGTAGTTACAAAGATCTATGTGAACAATAATAGTTTTTGCTTCAGTCTCAGAGGTTCAGTTCGTAGTAGAACATGATATTGATTATATGTCACTCAATGAGATTAAACATTTATGGAACATAGGAATATAATTTTGCCCTTGCAACCCAAGTATCATACATAATAAAACATTTCATTTAGATGGTACATAAAGGAATTGCTATGTATATTTAAATGAAAATGTGTTAATATTTTTGTAAAGTGTAAAATAATTTTGTTCATGTCCATTCGTAAATAAAACCCACATTACTTGTGCAGTACTGAAGAAGTTGGAAGAAAGTTTTCTTTTAGTTTAATGATATTTCTGCTCTTTTCCTTCAACAGGAAAGAATTTTTTGTTTTAAATTTACTTTAAGGTACAGATAATTGTTAATCCTTCATTGTAATGTTACCCTGTCAGTTGTTAATGTTAATTTTATGTATGGTTCTTTCTATAAAGGAGCCACTAACAGAATGACAAAACATTGTTTCATTGTTTCTTCACAGTCTCTGGATGGATTTGTATTTGCATTAAATCAAGAAGGAAAATTTTTATACATCTCTGAAACTGTCTCCATCTATTTGGGCCTTTCACAGGTAAGTAAGCTTAATTTTCCAGTTGTAGCATTTCTACTGTGAAACTGTCCACCAAAACCAGTGCAGCATATTCAGTAAAGCATACCCGTTTTCAGTATACCAAAGTAATGAAATTTGGAAATTAAATATTTCAAGTTGAAATATTGGTATTTGTTTAATGATGCAAATTTTTATTCAAATGCTAAATCCCTTCACAGAATATTATAAGCAATTATAGGGAAATGACAACACATAAGATTGGAAGCATGCTTTACGCGCAGTGTTAACCTGCTTATAGAAAGATCATCTATAGAAAGATCCTGTTTTGAGGCTGCATCCAAACTTTAGTTAACACTACCCCTACGTAAAATAGTTATCAACTCGTATGTATATTGTACCCCACAATTCAAATCTTGCTTTAAGATTTGTGGCTTGGGTTCGTCTTAGTCCTATATTTCCAAGAAGCCATGTGATTCTTGTTTACTGTGCTGTATGTTTTCGTTGACACTGAGCTAGTACTCTTTGCAAGTTGAAGTTACCAATGAATTTTTGTGACTGAATGATTCTCATTTTAGCAGTTGTACTTCATGAGGTGGGTAGAGGTAGCTGCAATGTTGATGGTAGCAGTTAGTTACATGCGTGCTGACTTTATGTTTTTTGATTGCAGTAGATAGTTATTTGTCTGCTGGGTGTGCCAAAATAAAGAGAAACTGCATTTGCTGATTCTGTGAATCTTAAATGTACAGCTACTTACCAAGAGCCATGAAGTTATGCTCCAGCTATACAAAACCCTGGTTCAGCCACATGTGGAGTACTGTGTCCAGTTCTGGTCGCCTCATTACCGGAAAGATGTGGAAGCATTGGAAAATTGTATTGTTACATTTATAATATTTGCAGTAATGATTAAAGTTTAGTGGAGGGTCCTTGAATTTTCCAAGTAGCCAATCCTTTTAGAACATAGAACATAAATCAGTACAGCACCACGATGTTTTGCCGAACTTTTCCCCTAAACCTAAGGTCTATCTAACTTCCACCCCTACATTATACTATCATCCACATACCTATCTAATAGCCACTTAAATGCCCCTAATGAGGCCGACTCCAATACCCTCTATGGCAATGCATGCCACGCCCCGACCACTCTCTGAGCAAAGAACCTGCCTCTGATGTCTCCCT
The DNA here is from genome assembly GCF_030684315.1 of Stegostoma tigrinum. Lineage (NCBI taxonomy): Eukaryota > Metazoa > Chordata > Chondrichthyes > Orectolobiformes > Stegostomatidae > Stegostoma > Stegostoma tigrinum. The sequence goes on along the minus strand of NC_081363.1, from coordinate 59,474,994 downwards.
TATATCTACCTCCACTCACTTTAAAGCTATGCCCCATCGTAAAAGTCTCTGGCTGTCCACTCTATCGATATCTCTAATCATTTTGTCCACCTCTATCAAGTCAACTCTCATCCTTTGTCATTCTAAAAAGAAAAGCCCTAGGTCTCTCAACCTTTCCTCATAGGACCTTCCCTCCATTCCATGCAACACCTGGTAAATCTCCTCTGCACCTTTTCCAACGCTTCCACATCTTTCCTGTAATGAAGTGACCAGAAGTGGACACAATACTCCAGATGTGGCCAAACCAGGGCTTTGTATAGCTGGAGCATAACTTTACGGCTCTTGAAGTCAATCCCTCTATTAATGAAAGCTAACGCACCATAGGTCTTCCGAACAACTCTATCCACCTGGGTGAACTGTGGATATAAACTCCAAGATCCCTCTGCTCCTCCACACTGCCAAGAATCTTTTCATTAACTCTGTATTCTGCTTTCAAATTTGTCCCTCCAAAATGAATCACCTCACACTTTTCAGGGTTAAACTCCATCTGCCTCTTCTCAGCCCAGCTCTGCATCTTATCAATGTCCCTTTGTAACCTTGAACAACCCTCTGCACTTTGCACAACTCAACCCACGTTTGTATTGTATGCGAACTTACTAATCTACTCTTCTGGTCCGACATCCAAATCACAAATAGAAGAAGACCTAGAATCCTTGTTGTACACCACTTGCAACTGAGCACCACATTGAATATTTTCTATCCACTACCACCCTTTGTCTTCTAAGGATCAGCTAATTCCGATTCCAATCTGCCACATTTCCCCCTATCCCATGCCTCCTTTCATGAGCCTACCATAGGGAACCTTATTAAACGCTTTACTTAAATCCATGTACAACACATCCACTGTCCTACCTTCATCCACATATTTGCTCGCCTCTTCAATGAATTGAATAAGGTCGGTGAGGCATGATCTACCCTTCACAAATCCATGCTATCACAAATCAAACTGTGCCTTTCCAAGTGATCATAAATCCTATCTCTCAGAGCCCTTTCCAATAATTTACCCACCACTGAAGTACGACTAACTGGCCTGTAACTCCTGGGGCTATCCCTATTTCCTTTTTTGAACAAGGGAATGACGTTTGCCATTCTCCAATCTTCCGGCACTATACACATGGACAGTGAGGAGAAAAAGATCATCGCCAAAGGCCCAGCAATCTCTTCCCTTACTTCCCATAAAATCGCTGGATAAGTCCCATTAGGCCCAGGGGACTTATCCTCAAGTTCCTCAAAATTCATAGCACATCTTCGTTACTAACGCCTACCTCCTCTAGCCTATTAGCCTGTTTCACATTGTCCTCCCATGCAACTACATCCTTCTCAGTTGTGAATACCAAAGAAAAGTATTCATTAAGGACTTCTCCTATCTCTTTAGGCTCTGTACACAAATTCCCTTTACAATTCTTGATTGGCCCAACCCTTTCTCTGGTTGTTCTCTTATTCCTCACGTATGTGTAAAAAGCCTTGGGGTTTTCCTTGATCCTATCTGCCAAGATTTTCTGATGCCCCCTTATAGCTCTCCTCAGCCCTATCTTCAATTCTTTCCTGGCTAACAGGTATCTCCCTAGAGCCTTTTCTGATCCTTGTTTCCTACACTTTATATAGGCATCCTTCTTCCTCTAAACTAGTTGTTGATCTCTCTTGAGAACCAAGGCTCCCTCACTGGACCGCATCTTCCCTACCTGCTAAGGACAAACATATCGAGCGCATGCAGTTTGCATTCCTTAAACAATCTCCACATTTCTATAGTGCTCTTCCCTGACAGCATCTACTCCCATTTTATGTTACCCAATTCTTGCCTAACAGAATTGTAATTACCCTTCAAAAAGGATCTAGGCCCGAAACGTCAGCTTTCCTGTTCCTATAATGCTGCCCTGGCCTGCTGTGTTCATCCAGCTCTACACTTTGTTATCTCATAAACCTTACCCTGCTGTATGCACCTTTTACAGTTAATATTGATTTCCATTCTGCAAAGACAGCTTAGGTATTAGTGGGAAGGATTTGTTTCTTTGATCTATTTCCCACCTGACATGTTTGCATCCTGATTGAGAAGAGGTTGATCTTTCGGACATTCTGTTACCTGATGCAGTTGAATATATGAAATATGAATGGAAATTCTAACTCAAAATTAATTTTTGATGTTGAAACTTACATTACATGATGCAAAGTGAAACAAAATTATCTTTAAATGTAGTCATCTTTAAAAAAAACATCAATTTTGTGCATAATTTAAAAAAGACACCATAAAATGTAATTATAATGCAAACATAATTTCAAGAGCATGATAGGTTTCTATAATATGAATAATGCCAGATGAAGACATTTGCAGTCCAAAAGTGGTGATTAACTCCAGTATGGTTAGATGTGAAAATGTACAGGTAGGCCATACAGGGGCGGTAATGGAAGCCCTAATCAATTTTAACAGTCAGTCATCCCTTAGATCAAGTTGGCAAACTGCCAAAATGGACATTCAGCGACAGCTTGCAGGTTTTAGGCTAGGACAATATTGGATAGCCTGGGAGCATCAGACCAGCAGCAAGGTAAGCTGTCTGGACATGGAAAGAGAGAGAGAGAATGTCTGTGCCTACGTTTGTGTTTCCGTTCAGAGGCGGTGTTGGTGTTTAGGGGAGAGAATTCAGAAGAATGATAATGCCCAGGACAGTAATGCCAAAAAAAATTCTACTTTTGAATCTAAATGTACCACAGTTGTTTTTGGTTTTACTGTACTTGAAAGTCCTCTGCTTTTAGTCTGCTTGTTTAACAGATGTTATCAATCCCCATTACAATTTCCAATGGTCCAATGTCCACTTGTACCTCTCTCTCTTTTCATATATACAAAATGCTCTTTCAATCTTTTATAGCTTACCTTCATATTTCATCTTCACACCTCTTATTGCTTTTCTTGATTTTCTCTGCCAGTTTCTGAACAACTCTAATCTTCTGGCTTCCCATTAATGTTCACTACGTTGTATGCTTTCACTCTTGCTTTTATTCTGTCCCTGATTTCCCTTGTCACCATGGTTGCCTTATCCTCCCTTAGTCAGAAGTCACACATCACCAGGTGATAATCCAACAGGTTTATTTGAAAACACACAAGCTTTCAGGGCTCAGCGCCTTTGTCAGGTGTGGTGAGAGACTAGAGTACACAGACCCAGAGTTTATAGGCAGAGAGACCAAGGGGAGAGAGATCAAAATGTCATACAACTGGTGTGAGGGCAGTGTTTGGTGTTAAGTCGCTGCAGGTGACCAAGAGTGTTAGACATTGAATAAAGTGTCAACGGCTGAATAACTATCAAAAGGATGACCTATAATCTGATTAACTGAGGGCAGAGAGATAATTACAAAAAATTAAGAATAAGGTGGTTCTGGAGACAAACTAAATGACTGGAATTGCATGCTGAATTCAAAACTGTACAAACTAATTAAGGTAGAGAGATCATTAGAATTTATCGAGGTGATGCTATCAAAACAGTACAGTAAGGGAGATTTTACAGATACAGAATGGTGTGGTGTGATTACCTGTAGTGTAACATGAACACAAGATCATGGTTGAGGCCACCTTCCTAGGTACAGGGCTAGGCTACCTGCCTCTGCTCGGTGATTCAGTGTTGTGTATCTCGAAGTCTGCCTTGGAGAATGCTTAACTGAAGACAGAAGGCTGAATGCCCTTGACCGCTGAAGTATTCCCCGGCTGGGAAGGAACATTCCCAGTTAGTGATCATTGTGCAGAGTCCACTCATCCATTGTGACATAGAACATTACAGCACAGTACAGGCCCTTCGGCCCTCGATGTTGTGCCGACCTGTCATACCGATCTGAAGCCCATCTAATCTACACTATTCCATGTACGTCAATATGCTTGCCCAATGACGACTTAAATGTACCTAGAGTTGGCCAATCTACAACCGTTGCAGGCAAAGCGTTCCATACCCTTACTACTTTCTGAGTAAAGAAACTACCTCTGACATCTGTCCTATATCTTTCACCCCTCAATTTAAAGCTATGCCCCCTCATGCTCGCCATCACCATCCTAGGAAAAAGGCTCTCCCTATCCACCCTATCTAACCCTCTGATTATTTTATATGTTTCAATTAAATGTTTCAATTGTCTTAGCATCTGCATGGCCTCGCCACTATACCTTGTCTCAGGGCATCCTTGCCTGCAGTTTATGGGATAGACAACATTGGCCGAGTCACATGAGTGTTTGCAGTGCCTGTGGTGGGTGGTGTTCCCATGGTAGTTTCTATGTTGCTGATCTGATATGTCTTGCAGAGGTTGCCGTGACAGGATTGTTTGACGTTGTGATCAGTGTTGTCCAGAAGGCTAGGTAGTTTGCTATGAACAATGGTCTGTTTAAGGTTTGGTTGTTCTTTGAAGGTGATAAGTGGAGGCGTAGGGAAAATCTCAGCGAGATACTCATCAAAGACATGTTGAAGGCTGCAAAGAACATTTCACACTCTTCCAGAGTAGCTCTGGTGAAGTGCTGGACAACAAAGGGTACTGTATTGGTTATATCCTGTGTCTGTCTTCTGAGGAGGTCATTGCAGTTTTTCACAATGGCACATTGAAACCGTCAATCGATGAATTGAGCATCGTATCCTATTGTTATGAGTGAGTCCTCCAAAACCTTAAGGTGTCTATCGCATTCCTCCTCATCTGAGTAGATCAGGGCTGGTCTACAGGGGATAACTTCTTTAATATGTTTAGTGTGGAAGCTAAAGACATGCAGCATTGTGAGATTTTCTGTGGACTTGCAGTAGAATGAGGTACTGAGGTATCTTTCTTTGATGGAAATTGCATGTGTTCAAGAATGAAACTGATTCTGAAGAGTAGACCATGGAAAGTCTGATGGTGGGATGAAATTTGTTGATTTCGCTGTTTAGTTGTTTCAGTGATTCCTTGCTGTGAGTCCAAAGGAAGAAAATGTCATCAGTGTACGTGGTGTATAGCATTGGTCAGAGGCTCTGCATGATGGCTCGTCCTTTGTCTGCTGGTTTGATGATGATGCTGCGATTGGTCTTGAGGCATTGTGTTGTGCCTGGATGATGTTCTGCGCTACTATGTGATTGCGGCTGATGAATCTGGTGTTAACACATCTCCTAACATCGTGAGCGTACAAATTGAGCTTGGACAGCAACCTTCCAGAGGGGTCTAGTTCAACTCCTTCTTCTTTGGTTGCTGCACTACTATCTCTGTGTTGACTGTTCCAGTTTATTGTTTGTATCATTGGGCTCATTGCTGACATCTTGAGGTTTATGGAAGAATTCCTGGAGCCTCATTTGCCTGATCAATTCCTGTGTGTCCGCCATAGGGGTCAATGGGGTCCCATTTTGGTGGTGGGACAGAAATTGAACCCTTGGCTGAAAACTTCACTTTTGTCCAGTTGAAGGGTGTGGTCAGGCAAGCTGACGATGGATTTCCCTGGGGTGGTACCGGCTTCAACCATCGTACCAGAGGAGGTTTGGTTACTTCTGGAGGTGATGTCAAGTTTCTCCAGTTCCTTGTTCTTGGAGTGTCTATAGGGGATGTAGTTCTGTTGCCCTGTCTGCTTGGCAGTGTCTCGTAGCGTTCTGCTGTATCTTGAGCGCAAGCTGAGAATATTGACTCTATCTTGATTTTAAGGTTGCAGTGTCTGCTGTAGAGTTGGTGTACGAGATGGTTGAGGAGTGTGTGAGATGCGCAAAGGCAGAATGTCTCTGTGTAGTCTGTGTTGTAAGTCGACTTGAGTGGGTTCGTGATCCACAGTCCTTGTAGGATTTTCGCAGCTTTCTTGCATTTCTGTAGAAGCTTGATGTCTGTTGATATGCATAATCTTTTAGGAAATCCTCTCCACTTTGAGTCAGCAGATTGTGGTGATGATGGTAGATATGATGTGGAGTACAAGTGTTGGACCGCAGCGACATCCTCAGAAAACAGAGGATATGACCAATAGAATACCCTTCAGCATCCAGTACCTCCCCAGAGCAGAAACTAGGCCATGTTCCTCGTAGCCTTCAATATGTCATCGATGATCATGAGCATCTTACCACGCTCCTCTCAGCATGTCCACTTTTCGCCTTCAAACAACTGCCAAACCTTAAACAGACCATTGTCCACAGCAAACTAACTAGCCTTCAGAACAACATCAAAAATAACACCACGCCACTCTGTCATGTCAACATCTGCAAGACATGTCAGATCATTGACATGGATACTACCATCACAGGTGGGAATACCACCCATGACATACACACGCAGATACTCGCATGATTCGACCAACATTGTCTATCTCATTCACTGCAGACAAGGATGCCCAAGGCATGGTATATTGGTCAGACCATGCAGACGCTATAATAATGCATCAATGGACATACTGTAGCAATCTCCAGACAGGAATAGTCCCTCCCATTCGGGGAACACTTAAGCGGCCAAAGACATTCAGCCTCCCATCTTCGGATAAGCGTCCTCCAAGGTGGAATTCGAGATACACAGCACTGAATCACAGAGAAGAGACAGATACTCTAGCTCCATACCCATGAAGACGGCCTTAACTGTGATCTTAGGATCATGTTGCACTACAGTTGATCCCACCACACCATTCTGCATCTTAAAATCTAGCTTACTGTCCTATTTTGACGGCATCATCTCAATAAATTCTAATCATCTCTCTGTCTTAATTAGTTTGTATAGTTTTGAATTCAGCATGCAATTCCGGCCATTTAGTTTGTCTGCAGTATCACCTTATTTTTGGAACTATCTCTCTGCCTCACTTAATTGGATTTATAGGTCATCCCTTCGCTGGTTATTCAACTGTTGATACTTTACTCGCCGTCTAACACTCTCAGTCACCTGCAGAGACTTCTCACCTGACACACTTACACCAGTTGTGTGATCTTTTGATCTCTCTGCCCTTGATCTTTCAACCTATAAACACTGGCCCTGTGTGCTGTGCCCTCTCACTGCACCTGATGAAGGGGCTGTGCTCCGAAAGCTTGTGTGATTTCAAGTAAGCCTGTTGGATTGTAAACTGGTGTTGTGTCACTTCTGACTTTGTCCACCCCAGTCCAACATCGGCACTTCCACATCTAGATACCTTAGTATTCTTCCTTGAGATGAATTTCTGCTGTGCCTCCTAATTATTCCCAGAAACTCCTCCCATTGCTGCTCCACTGTCTTTTGGCGAGGCTTCTCTTCCCTTGAACTCTGTCATCACCTGTCCCATGTTTTTATAGTTACATTTTCTCAATTAGAATACGATTACACCTAATTCCACCTTCTCCCTTTCAAGTTGCAGGATGAATTCTATCATATTGTGGTCACTGCCCCTCGGGGTTCCTTCGTCTTCCCCTCGCTTGTCAAGTCTGCCTTTCTTACATGCCTTTTCTATCTCCTAGTTTATATCATGGCCCACGTCCTGATTAAAGCTGGGAGGCCCGTTCGTAACTCCATCAGGATCTTTATTCATTTGCAATTCCTCAACTCTACCCACAAAGATTCTATGCTTTCTGACCCTTCTTGATACCAATTTAATTTCATTGCTTACTAACAAGGCAATCTGAGTGTCTCTGCCCACTTGTCTGTGTTTTTGACAGGACGTGTCTGCTTGGGTGTTCAGTTCTCAGCCCTGATCCCCTTGCAGCCATATCTCTATGATAACCATATCATACTTGCCGATTTCAATCTTTGCAACAAGCTCTCTTACCTTATTTCATATACTGTGCCCTTTTAAGTACAATACCCTCAGTCCCCTGTTGACTGCTCACCTTCTCATTGATGTCCCTGTTCTGCTATGCCTAAAGTTACATGCCTAATTTTCTTGTCTCTTTACTAATTTGCATATGGTTCAGCTCAAAGTCCAGAGACGATAACCCTTGAGGTCATGTTCTTTAATTTTGTTCCTAATTCCTAATGTCCCCCAAGCAAGACCACTTATCAGTCCCAAACTGGACCACAACAATTGAATCCTTCACTTCCCATTCAACTATCTTTTTGAACCACCCACTCCCAATTCTTAACTGCCGCCTTGACCTTCAAACTACCCCCAACCAAATAAAACTACCTTGCAGCTACACAACTACTATCATAATCCCTTTATTCACCTACCCCACTGACCACCTGACTACTACTCTCAACATGGCTAGATCCTAGCCAAATCCATCTAACCACTGGATAATTCTGACTTTCTGATATATGGCATTTTAATGTTTTCCACTTCCTTAGTTAGAGTTGTCAGTTATGATTAAACCAGTGCAGACGTCTGTCAACAAGGATTGGATTCCAATCAAAATTTAGTTAGTATCAGAGGTTCGTTTTTCCTTCAACGATAAAATATGGTGGTAAACATTTATTTACTTAATTGAATTAAACTATCTACTACTTTCCAGTTCTTGTTCTTTTCCCTTACTTTTCAATATCTTTCTTTTTCAACTTCTTTTTTTCATGGGATAATTTGTTTCCAATCCCTAATTGCCATGAGTAGGTGCTTGTGAGTTGCCTTCTTGAACCACTGCAGTTTCATGTATGCTGTCAGGAATGGATCGAGTTCCAGGATTTTAACTCAGTGACAGTGAGGGAGAAGTGATGTCCTTATTGTTGTTGGAAGTGGAGCTGTGCTAATCTGAACAATTGGAGAGTATTCACCCACAAATTTGTACCATTCAGATTGTGGATAGGCTTTGGAGAGTCAGGAGGTGAATTTCTGGTTTTCGGGTCATTCGTAACGCCCAACATGTTTATGGCAGGAAGGGAACTGCTTAGTGGAGATGGTTAGATTCTCTCTTTTTGAGTTGGTCATTATCTAGCATTTGTCTGACCTGAATGTTACTCATCACATACCAGCCCAATCCTGAATATTGTCTAGATCTTGCAAGTAAACATAGTGCTTCAAGGAATGGCTGTTGAGTTCCGTATTGAATAACCATTTTCGTGAAATATTTTCGTTGAAACTTTCTCTTCTTTACACTTCTATCATTCATCGTTTGAGAAAGACAGAGAAGGAAGGAAAGGAGGAAAGAGTGACAGTTTTGATTAAGGAGAATGTTTCAGTGCTGGACCCAGAGGGGTCAAGGACAGAATATATTTGGCTCAAGGTAAGGAACAAATAAGGTACAAATATTGGTCACATATAAAAGAAATGCATAGAAATTTTAGAGAAGAGTAAGAATTCTAGAGCAGCAATAATGAGAGTCTTTAATTCTCTGAACATGTATTGAAATTGTATTCATGTAAAGGGGCAAGGAAAGGTAAGAATTCCGACTATATGTTCAAGTGAATTTTCTACATCACAATATTTCTGGTCCAAAGAGAACAAAGACATTGCTGATCTTAGTTCTTGGAGATGAGTTTGAATAAGTGATCTAGTGACAGAGGAAAAATCAGGTGACACTGATCATAGTCGAAAACAAGTTTAATTTGGCTATGAAAAGAACAGGGAACAATCCAAGATAGGAATAATTAATTGCAGGAGTGCCAACTTCAGTGGCATGGGATTGGACCTGCCCAAATAATTGGAAGGAAAGTTTGGTGGTAAAAAGGAAGAGTGGAACCAAAAACGTGAATTTAGCATGGAAGCACTGGGCATGGCTGAGATATTAGGTTAGTGCTGTGGATCTGTCCTCACTTAGGAATAAAATGGTGTGCAGGTCATGGTGAAAGGTGAGATAGTTCAGACACATTTGGTTTTCAAATGAAGAGGTGGTGGTATTGGATAGGATGATTAAAATTTGCTAAAGCACCAGGTCTAGAGGAGATGCATCTAAGGATACCGAGAGAAGTGAGTGTGAAACTGTGGAAGCAGGGATCATAATTTTCCAACCCTTCTTAACTACAGAGTGGTCCCATGGAACTGAAGAATTACAGATGCAGATTAGTTTAGGAGAGCAAGTACAAATTTATAAAGGAAAAATAGTGTTCAACTAACTTCCTTGATCATTTTGAAGAGGTAATAGAGAGGATTGATAACATGAACTTCCAAAAGGCATTTTGTAAAATGTCACACAACAGCTTTGTAAACAAAGTTATAGCTCTTGCAATAAAAGTTGAAGGAGAAACATGGGCATGAAAGTGGCTGAGAGACAGGAAACAGAAAGACTAGTGGTGAAAAGTTGGCTTTTAAATTGAAAGAAGATTGATAGTGAAGTGTCTGTGCTAGTGGTAAGCCATTAATTTACAACAGAGGAGCATGCATCCAGCATAGTGTCACACTTCAAGTGATTTGAGGTGTGATGGAGCATGAAATCTTTGTAGTGTCATGTCACATACCAAGATATAATGTTAATGTCATGAGCATACTCCTTAAAGGTATTCTGTCAGTAAGAAATAACACAAGTTGAAGAAGCTGGGACTATTATCCTTGGTGAAGTGGAGATTGAGAGGCAATTTTACAGAAGCATTAAAAGTCATGAAGAGACTAGATGTGTAAACAGAGACTAACTGTTTCCATTGGTGTAAACCTTGAACCAGATGGCACAGATATAAGGTAATTGGTAAAAGCAATGATGGTAGCATAAACAAAGCTTTTTTGACATCAAGTAGTTAGGATCTAGAATGTATCACCGGACAGTGTCTGGATGGTAGATCCAATCATGGCTTTTAAAATTGAACTAGATTCTTATCTGAAAAGGAACAAAATTTAGTGTTCTAGGAAAAAGGAGTATGTAAATTATTGTTGCAGAGAGCCAGACTCAAAACAGGCTGAATGGCCTTCCCCTGTTCTATCATTCCATAAAACTGCTTCAATTTTTTTTAAATCTTTCATCATGGCTAATATCTTCTTATATCTGGCAGTTTCTTGAAAAGGCTATATTGAACTTCTCCAATGATCTGAATGCACCTGTTCCAAATATAACCTAAGCAATATGTTGTAAGACCAAACCCCCTTCGAATATATCAAGGAGATAACCTAGAACTTAAATTTTGCCTTATTTAAAGGCTATTGTAAGGTGCTGTGTTCCAGATATAATTCAATTGGCTGCACTACTCAGTTTTAAGCAAAACACATTTTATTCTTACCCCAACAGTTAAAATGCAAACAAAGAAGATTTGGTAGGACTTTAACTCTATTGGAAAATTCCACTGAATAATAGATGATTTATCTACTAAACAGCAACAATTCCAATTTAGTAACACCCATAAACACACCCTTGGCAAAGGCAAATTCAGTAAAATAGATTGTCTTTACATACGATTCTGGCAGCGGAGACAACTCCAGCTTTTTGCTATAGCCTAGAGAGATGTGACAGCTTTCACAGCCAACTTCAAACCTCAACATCTAGTGAAAGCTAAACTAAAACCCTGTTTGATTGTTTTAGCAGCCTATCTCCACTACTCATGCTGCTTCAATTGTTCCAACATTAATAAAAAACCAAGGCCTCGCAAAATATTTACTCTGTTGGCTTTAAATGGACAGCTTAGCATAACATCTTTCATGCCCCCAGGATGTCTCAATGTTTCTCAAACAATAATTTACAAATCTAAATTTACAATAACTATCTTGTTATTGTATTTATTATCACTTTATATAACATAAAAATGCACTTTAACTCTGTATAAGTTTTTTTCACCAATAATCCATAAGCTGTACCTAGTGATCTCTCTGCATTTTCCATTTTTGGACTGTTTCCGTTTCTTGCTACACTTTTCCTGATGTGTTAAATGTATCTTTGTTAAACTGCATTTATAAAATATTAGCCATTTTTCCTGTTCGTTCTGATATCACTGTAGTGTCCAACATTCTTCCCAAATTTCGCCTAATTTTAGCATCATCTGTATGTTTTTGCATTATCTCCTTGGGACAGGAGTTTTCCACAGGCTTCAAGAACCTAGGATCAGAACCAAACAGTGGCCCAACCCCTGTATCTGCCAGCAGAAATGTTGGCTCAGTGACATTCCTGGAAAGGCTCTGATTGTTGCTAGCCCAATCAGAACACCAGTAACTCTGAAGTCCTATTGGGGGAGAGAGAACTACTGCAGAGGAGGATAGAGGATTTAAAAAGGTAATTTCAAAACAAATTTCAGAGCAGTCAAGCAGGCAGACTCCTCCACTCGGAAAGACAGCTCATACAGATTACTTATGTATTTCTGTCAAAAGCCTCCTTTCAATGCTTAAAGACTTGGATTCCAATTGCCTCCCAGACTACCACAGGATGACCCCCAAAATTAGGCTGATGGCCTCTGCATGGTGATGAACTGTTCCACTGTCAGCTTTAAATGTCCCTAACTGAGGCCCTAAATATGCAGATTGGCTGCCAATTCTCTTGAGGCAGGCAGCCAGTCTGCATGCAGGTCCACTCTCCAGGAAATCTTCCTGTGGCTCCCACACCATTAACCTGGCCTGGTTATTTGTGCCATCACTGAAGCTTACTATTTCCATCTCCATAATATTACCTGTCTTTGTCCTTATTCATGCCTTTGTTAGTTTTAGATTTGATTGCAACACATTCCTGACTGGTTTCCTACATTCTACTCTTTGTAAACGAGTTATTCAAAATTCTGCTGCCTATACCTTAAAGTGGACCATTCTTCTTTGTGTTTAGTGATCTACACTGGCTCCCAGTCAAACAACATCATGATTATAAAACTCTCACCAGTTTTTCCAATTCCATCCATAACCTCGTCCCTCCCTATCAATAGTCTCCTCCAGGAGTAAAACCATCTGTAATATCTGTGCTCATCTAATTGTGACCTCTTGAGCATTCCAACTATGGTCCACTTTCAGATATCTACGGCATAATTTCTCGAATTTCCTCTATATTTTCCACCTTGCTTACTTCGTGTTAAGAACTTCCTTAAAGCCTGCATCCTTAACCAAGCTTTTGATTATCTGATCTATCAACTCCTTGTGTGGCCTTGTCATATTTTGTTATTCTGCCCCTGTGAAATACCTTGAGATGCTTTATAACAAATGCAAATAAGTACGTTTTTATATGGTTTTCAGTATGTATGTGTATGTGAATATATGCATATTGTGCAGATGTGAAGAAGAACAGGAAGTCCAAATTCAGATACTGAAAACTGCCATTTGGGAACCTCTGTTTTTACCTACTTTCTGTTGAATATGCTTTTGCCATTCCTATGTGCATGCTATGAGCTTTCTCTTAATCCAATAAGCCCTTATCATTGCCACGGGTCTCTTGTGCATAATTTTCTCAGCATTTTTGAAAGTTTAAATGCTATATATCATTTCTACTACACTCCTACTATCTCTCCCCTCAGTAATTATCTTGAAAAATTCTATATAATTAGTCAGGCATGTCCTGCCCTTTATAGATTTATGCTTACTATTTATGAGTAGCCAGTACTTTTCTAACTACTGACTGATCGTAACTATTTGTTATGGCCCGGACTAAACCCCCTCAAAATATTTAGAAGATAGCCTAGACCCTAACTTCTTGTTACTTTGAAGGCAAGTACCAAGCATTGCTGTCCAGATGCAATTTGATTGGTCAAATGACCAGATTTGAAGCAAAACATACTTTGCTCCTACACTATAATTAAAATACAACAAAAGAAAGAATTGAATAAATAAACTCTGTTGAAAAACTTAACAGAATAATAGATTATTTAACTACAAAACCGAAACTGTTCCAATATAGTAACATCTCATTAACGCACCCTTGACAAAGGTAATGTCAGTAAAACAGATAGTCTCGCATGCAATTCTAGCAGCAATAGGAAAAACATCAAGAGAAAACTCAGTGAGAGAGAGTAGCAGGAAGAGGTGTATGAGATAACAAGGTGTAGAGCTGGATGAACACAGCAGGCTAAGCAACATTTTAGGAGCACAGAAGCTGACGTTTCGGGCCGAGACCCTTCATCAGAAAAGAGAGAGGGGGAGAGGGTTCTAAAATAAATAGGTAGAGGGGGGAGGCGGATCGAAGATGGATAGAGGATCTGTCTCCTTCCCACCTATCTTCTCCTCTATCCATCTTCAATACGCCTCTCCCTCTCTCCCTATTTATTTCAGAACCCTTTCCCCTCCCCCATTCCTGATGAAGGGTCTAGGCCCGAAACGTCAGCTTTTGTGCTCCTGAGATGCTGCTTGGCCTGCTGTGTTCATCCAGCTTCACACTTTATTATCTCGAATTCTCCAGCATCTGCAGTTCCCATTATCTCTAGGAAGAGATGTACCCCAGCTTTCACCTAGCTCCAAGACCTAGCAACTACTATGGAAAATAAAATTAAAACTAAAAATCCTAGTTCTATGGGAGCTTTCCCCACCCATTCAGGCTGTTTCTATTGTTCCTACTATTTGAAATAAAATGCCTCACAAGCTGTTTACTTCATTAGATCCAAATAGACAGCTCCTTACCTCTGTCTCAAAACCTCTCTTTAAAAAATACCCCACTAAAGACATAGTATCATCATACCTTCTTATAGATAGCAGTGGTTTCAATATTACTCATCTGAGGCTAAACATTCCACATTAAGCAGAGGTTCACCTGCACATCTGCCAATGTGGTATACAGCATCCACTGTACCCGGTGCGGCTTCCTCTACATTGGGGAAACCAAGCGGAGGCTTGGGGACCGCTTTGCAGAACACCTCCGCTCAGTTCGCAACAAACAACTGCACCTCCCAGTCGCAAACCATTTCCACTCCCCCTCCCATTCTCTTGATGACATGTCCATCATGGGCCTCCTGCACTGCCACAATGATGCCACCCGAAGGTTGCAGGAACAGCAACTCATATTCCGCCTGGGAACCCTGCAGCCATATGGTATCAATGTGGACTTCACCAGTTTCAAAATCTCCCCTTCCCCCACCAAATCCCAAAACCAGCCCAGTTCATCCCCTCCCCCCACTGCACCACACAACCAGCCCAGTTCTTCCCCCCCACCCACTGCATCCCAAAACCAGTCCAACCTGTCTCTGCCTCCCTAACCGGTTCTTCCTCTCACCCATCCCTTCCTCCCACCCCAAGCCGCACCCCCAGCTACCTACTAACCTCATCCCACCTCCTTGACCTGTCCGTCTTCCCTGGACTGACCTATCCCCTCCCTACCTCCCCACCTACACCCTCTCCACCTATCTTCTTTATTCTCCATCTTCGGTCCGCCTCCCCCTCTCTCCCTATTTATTCCAGTTCCCTCCCCCCATCCCCCTCTCTGATGAAGGGTCTAGGCCCAAAACGTCAGCTTTTGTGCTCCTGAGATGCTGCTTGGCCTGCTGTGTTCATCCAGCCTCACATTTTATTATCTTGGAATCTCCAGCATCTGCAGTTCCCATTATCTCTGAGGCTAACCACTGTTTGATTTACAGGTTTATCCCTTGTCTGTTTTTGTATAGAACTGTGTCACTTATTACCTTCCAAGTTTTCTGAACGAATAATATTTCCAAAATCTTTTAGGAAATTTTTTTTTATCCTTTGCAGTTTCCTTTAGCAATAAACATTTTCAAAACTCTGGAGGATAGGCTGTCCTGGCCTATCACACTGAATTTTTAAGGCCTGATTGTGGCTTAAACCTAAGTTGTACCCAATAACGTCCTTCAATTCAAAAACTTGTAGTGTTTAGGTAACTCACTTCCATGAGGCTGGCAAGCAAAACTGTCACGAGGGATACAACAGGATGCATGTCCTCATCTATCTGGTGGGGAAGTAGGCCTCTGGCCTTTTCTATTTGAGATATGGAGCAATCAAACTCACTCAGTAAGTGTAATCAGTAACCCAATGCAGTCTCATTTGTAAATGGTCCAGAGGACGAAATTTTTAAATAAACTTTTCCGAAAATGAGTTCAACCCCACGTCTCTAAGCAGGATCATTTTGTGCATTTGCACAAATCTGCACCCTTCAGGAATCTGGTAATTTTCTTCTTTCTCAGCATACTGCCTTCCAAATTATGCTGATTTGCAAAGAGGAGAGGACAGTGGAACCCATAGCATAATGAGTCCTTATGCTTGGTCTGACTCCCTTCATGTCAACAACTTTGTTTAGAACATATACCACACAAAAAAAAATCACAGGAAACTTTATACTATTCCAGGTTTCAGCAATTTCAATTCCCAATGGAGTTATGTCTACACTGATGGACTGTACCCAAATAGTTGAGCAACCTCCTTAACAGCACTTACAGTTTCTACTTCCCATTTTTAAGAACTTTTATTTTATTGAAATCTATGTTCATTTAAATATGGATTGATTAGTTTGCTATATATCATCTTTCCTTACCCTTTTCTTTAAATCTTTTTTAACGTATTTCTTATAATCTTTTTATTGCATCATTGTAAATCATCTTAACTCCCTTCCCTGCCGCATCCTCTGAGTCCGCCCATGAAATTAATCATTTCGTCTTGCATCCACAGCTTGGTTGTGTGTCACATTAAATACAGACATCTGGCATGCACTTCGCCCATAGCTGTGCTATCACATTTAGTTATGAATGGCAGTGGTCAATTAAACAATTGTGGAGATGGAGGCTCAATGAACAAACTGCAATGGATATCTACATCCTTATTAATAGGAGAGCCCATTTTCATGCAAGGCAAGTTTGAAGATTTGCAGTCAACTTTAACCAGAAATGCCATTTGGATGGTTCATCTTAACTCCACCTATGGTCTGCAGCATCAAAGATACCAGGGTTTAAGCAGTTCACTTCAGATGGAATTGCTGAATGTATACTTCAGAATCAATGGGCTATACAGCACCTTGGCTGTCGTCCTGAAAACTTGTGCTTCAGAATTAGTTGTACTCCTACTGAAACTTCTCCAGCTTTAACACCAAAATCTACCTGACACTGCAGAACATTATCCAAAGCAGGACAAATCCAGTCTGGCCAATTACTGATATAACGAAATGTGGAGCTGGATGAACACAACAGGCCAAGCAGCATCTTAGGAGCACGAAAGCTGACATTTCGGATCTAGAACCTTCATCAGAAAAGGGGGATGGGGAGAGGGTTCTGAAATAAATAAGGAGAGAGGGGGAGGCGGACCGAAGATGGATAGTGGAGAAGACAGGTGGAGAGGAGAGTATGGGTGGGGAGGTAAAGAGAGGATAGGTCAGTCCGGGGAGGACGGACAGGTCAAGGGGGTGGGATGAGGTTAGTTGGTAGGAAATGGAGGTGCAGCTTGAGGTGAGAGGAGGGGATAGGTGAGAGGAAGAACAGGTTAGGGAGGTGGGGACGAGCTGGGCTGGTTTTGGGATGCAGTGGGGAAGGGGGAGATTTTGAAGCTGGTGAAGTCCACATTGATACCATTGGGCTACAGGGTTCCCAAGCGGAATATGTGTTGCTGTTCCTGCAACCTATGGGTGGCATCATTATTGCACTGCAGGAGGCCCAGGATGGACATGTAGTCAAAGGAATGGGAGAGGGAGTTGAAATGGTTCACGACTGGGAGGTGCAGTTGTTTATTGCAAACCGAGGGTAGGTGTTCTGCAAAGCGGTCCCCAAGCCTCCGCTTGGTTTCCCCAATGTAGAGGAAGCCACACCGGGTACAGCGGATGCAGTATACTACATTGGCGGACATACAGGTGAACATCTGGTTGATGTGGAAAGTCATCTTGGAGCCTGGAATGGGGGTGAGGGAGGAGGTGTTGGGGGCAGGTGTAGCACTTCCTGCGGTTGCAGGGAAAAGTGCCGGGTGTGGTGGGGTTGGAGGGGAGTGTGCAGCGGACAACGGAGTTGTGGAAAGAGTGGTGTCTCCGGAAGGCAGACAAGGGTGGGGTTGGAAAAATGTCTTTAGTGGTGGGGTCAGATTGTAGATGGCGGAAGTGTCGGAGGATGATGCGTTGTATCCAGAGGTTGGTGGGGTGGTATGTGAGGACTAGGGGTGTTCTCTTTTGGCGGTTATTGCGGGGTTGGGGTGTGAGGGATGAGGTGCAGGAAAATGCGGGTGACACAGTTGAGGGCATTCTCGACCACTGCGGGGGGTTGGGGGGGGAGTTGCAGTCCTTGAAGAACGAGGATATCTGAGATGTATGGGAGTGGAATGCCTTATCCTGGGAGCAGATGCGGTGGAGGCAAAGGAATTGGGAACAGGGGATGGAATTTTTGCAGGAAGGTGGGTGGGAGGAGGTGTATTCCAGGTAACTGTGGGAGTCGATGGGCTTGAAATGGACATCGGTTTATAGGTGGTGGCCTGAGATGGAGACAGAAAGGTCCAGGAAGGTCAGGGATGTGTTGCAGGTGGTCCAGGTGAACTTGAGGTTGGGGTGGAAGGTGTTGGTGAAGTGGATGAGCTGTTCAAGCTCCTCTTGGGAGCATGTGGCGGTGCCGATATCGTCATCAATGTACTGGAGCCCTGAATCTGAACAAAACAGTGGAAGATGTCATCAACAGTTCTAGCAAGCAGTACTTATACAGTAATAAAGTTATTCACTGAAGCTTAGTTTGAGTTCCAGCAAGGCCACACTTACAGTGCTCATTCCAGCCTTATCCCAAACATGGACAAAAGAATTCAATTCCAGATGTGAGGAGAGTGTGGATGGTATGTGCATGACGGCCCTGGACATCAAGACAATATTTTACTCTGTATCTTCAAGGAATCGTCACAAAATTGAAGTCAATAGATCTCCCTGTTTGGAAACATATCTAATACAGACAAAGATCTCTGCAATCTCAGCCCCAAGGTATAGCTGTCAGAATCAGGCATTAGTTTTTTTAAGTTCTTTGATGACCAATGCTTCATTGTAAGGTCAAAAGTAAGGATGTTCTCTAAATTAAATTGTCATTTTTAACTGTCGATCAATCCTGTTGACTCACTTCAGTTGCCATTATGTTCTATTACGCTTTTCTACATGAAAAAAAAGTATTCTGAAGGGCTGCCATAGTGGTGGAACAAACTTGAATAAGAACATGTTGCTTCAATTTATGTGTGACCAGGATTTTTAGCTTTAGCTTTCATCAGCAATTGTTGGGGTCTTGAAATTGAGTTTGGAAGCTGCAGCACGTCTCCATGTGCTACTCTGGTCTCTGTGTTTCGACTTGATTTTTTTTAACTCCTGGACTAGACATCTATTTTGCTAAATTTACCCTTTGTGAGGGGTGCATTTATGGAACATTTACTGTTAAGTTGAATAATCTATTATCGGTTAAGTTTTCCAACAGAGTTGTTATTTGCAACTTTTTCCTTCTTTTGTTGCACTTCAGCTACAGTGTATGAATAAAGTGTGTTTTCCTTCAAATCTGGTAGTTGGACAAATTGATTGCAGAATTCCAGAATGCAAAGCCTGGCACTTGCCTTTAAAACCAGAAAAAGTTAGCGTCTAGGCTATTTACTTAATATGTTTTAAGGTTAGGTCTGGCCCATAACAGTGCCCCATGTAATTTTTAATGATTAGGGGTAAAGAACATCATAGGTAATCAACTTGAACTACAAGACATGCAAAGGTGCCATAATTATCAGCCAAGGAAAGAAGGGAAAACTTTCAGCTTGTGTTAGTTAAAAAGGAAACAATTGTAGAACCAAGGCTCTGGATGACATTCACCTCATTTACTAACGAAGCCAAGAATCAAGAGCAGGTCCAATGTACAGAGTGGTATATTGCAGGACAGAAATGCTCAACCAATTTCCACTAAAAGCCCCTTTATCCCTGAAAAGAACCTAATGGGTCATGTCCAAGGAGATTCATATTTCTATGACTGAGGAAGCAGGTAACATTTTTGTTAATTGCAGAGTTCCAATCCTCATTTCAATCCTGTTTCCCGAAACACAGTATTAGTCAAGGAACTATGTACTCATTAAACAACATTTGAGAAACATAAGGACCAAGTCAGGACCTGTCATTCAAGGCTTCTGGCTCAGTTTCTAGCAAACTCTCTGAGTTTGTCAGTGTGACAAAAATTTTGCCCCAGGCAATGTAGAGATAAGCAAGGACTGAAATGAAAGGTAATGGTAATCTGAGGAAATATATAATGGCATTAAATTAAAACAGAGGTTATTTGGCCTGATGGAAGTTTTGAGTGTCAGTTTTAATCTCAGGTCATTCTATCTTGAATTTCCAACATCAAAATATCCATAACAATTTAAAGCATGGTTCTTCTAATGATGATATATATTTATAAATATGTTTTCTACCATATTAATAACCTGCAACTACAACACTGGATCCCAGATTGCTTCAATTGTACTCTTTATTTATTTTTGTGACAGTAACAATATATAAAATTAACCCCTTTTTAAAATGCACTGCTTCTACAGTTAAAAAGTAATGTATGTTTATGATAGGACAATGGCTCTGAATTTGCTGGAATGAAACAGAAAGTTCACAAAGTGACTTAAAAACACCCCGAGCAATTTAGGGCAATGTGGAGATATGCAATTGTGAATTGGGTGTCAATATGTGGATGAGTTGTTTTTACGACTTCTTTAATGCCATAAAAATGGAAAATCTGCAGCAACCTCCCAGTGAATATCAAAAAAGTGGCCAATTTATAGTATAAATATGAATTAAATGTTACATCTATTATATCCTGGAATTAAGACCATGTTAATGGAGTCAAATGTGAAATTGAGGAGTCTCACTGCTAAAGTTGACAAATTGTTTCTAGTCATTCTCAACTTGCACCATGAGAAATTATAATTGAAACAGAAGGATAAGGGAAGAAATCCAACTCATGCTTTCACCATGATATGCTCTGCTGTAGAAAATTTTGAGTTGAAGTGTTTTACAGTGCTTATTGATGACTATTATTAATTTAAGACTATAAATTACTTCTAAACTTTATTAATATTGATGACATTGTCCCTTTGCTTTTTGGTTTGTT
Organism: Stegostoma tigrinum; assembly: GCF_030684315.1. Taxonomy (NCBI): domain Eukaryota; kingdom Metazoa; phylum Chordata; class Chondrichthyes; order Orectolobiformes; family Stegostomatidae; genus Stegostoma; species Stegostoma tigrinum. The sequence goes on along the minus strand of NC_081363.1, from coordinate 59,454,273 downwards.
TGTGGCTGTTAAATGGCCACAAAGGAATTCAGATTTTGGAAATGCAATATCAGCTTTAATTTAGACTTAGTTTGCATTGTACATTGTTGCACAAAATTTAATAGTTAATTTCTGAATCTGTATCATTATTATTCGGCCTTCTACTTACCTAAGACCTTTGCAATAATTCATGGAAATGATCCAGCATTGTATAACTGCAATGATTTGCCTCAGTAGCACAATACACTACATGCCACAACTGTCTTATTTTGTCTTGAATCTAACAGTATTTTTAAGATATGCCCAGTATAAATATTCTAAAAAATGATGTTTAGCATAGGTTGGAATAATCAGTATGTTGAATGAAAATGTATAAAATTCTGTTTAAATATTAGTATCCTTTAAATTACATCACTGTCAATTTTGAAAACCGCCCAAGCTTGCAAATGAAATTTAGAGGAGAATATTAAGTTATGTTGCACTTTTTAGTTGAGTTGAATTAGCTTTCTTGTCACGTGTACTCAACTCAATACAGTGAAAAGTTTATAAGTTACCACTTACACCACCATCTTGGGTATAAATGTACCTAGGTACAGCTTCAACAGTTATAAGATCAGTTACAATGTGTAAGTGTTCTTTAAAATAAATGTAAATGAATGAGACACATTTACTTGAATTTCTACCAAAATAATGTAACATTGTAACCCATTGTATAGTGGTACAAAATATAAAACATTTGCAGGGATATGGAGAATGCATGCAGAGTCATTTGGATATACAGTGGCTCATATTTTCTCATGGAAATTCACAACATTGAAATAAAAGGAACATAAGTGTGTCATCTGATGTATTTTCTGTAATTAATCTCAATACTGAGTCACTGAATTACAAAATATTATAGAAGAAAAAGACAATACTGCAAAACCTTCCTTTTCAAGTTTACGTCCAATTCCTTTTTAAAACCTACTCCTAAGTCTGCTTATATCACTTGTTCATGTGCATTTTACATCATTGTGGCTTGAATATATTTGTATGCTTAGTATTGAATTATGCTGAAGCAATTGCAGTAGACAATAGCCAAAGTGCAAGTTTTGAAAAAATATATACTTTTTTATTGCTTCAGAGCTAGGTGACACAAATACTGTCAGGAGCTAACCAGAAAATTTACATGAGCCTGACCCTTGAAAAGCTGCAAGGGTCAAAGCACACGTCACAGAAACTTGTCAATAAAATGCACTGGACAAGGAAAGTGTAGAATTTTGGTACACAGTGTATCAGAATTCATGGCAGAAGTATAGGTTATGGAAATGAACTCTGGGCTGAAATGTACATTTCGGTGAACTTTAGCTCGCTGCTTTAACTGGCTGCATGTGTAATCTACTCAGTGGCTTGCCCTGCTGAAGTTGGAATCCTTAAAGCTACATAGCTGTTCCAAAGTTTAATCAAAATTTCTCAGTTGATGATGATGGTAACATTTAGATCCTTGCATAGTTTATTTTAATGTGGAAAGGCTGTTTATACATTTTAATTGGTTTGACTTTCATATCTTTGTTATTGCTGTTTGCAGTACACAAATCACAACTGGGTTCTGAGTGCTTTTGAAAGCTGACTGGAATTTATGCTAGTACGAGCTACTAAACAGTAACAATTAACATTATTAATTATTTACACCTTTTACAGACATGGTGCTGCAGGACTCTATTGGAACTTTCTTCCTTCTGGTACACTGGTGCTGTGCATTATGGATACAATGTTATGGTTCCGAAGGAGTTATTGTTCATGTTACAGCCTAATGATGTCTCACAGTATTTGGGGAGAAATAGTTGATGTCTATACGAGTACATTATGGATTCTGTTTAGCTCCTAAGATGAATTATACTGAGTAATGTAAACTGTGCCTGTTGGAATTAAGCAGTAAACTGCCTTGTAATGCAAGACAAGTACCTTTTCTGTTTAGATTCACCAGTGGTCTATTCGCCATCACTGATAATTAGACAGATCCTAGACTCAGCATTCAAAGAAGGAAGGCTGGTGCTCTTACAATGCAGTGATCCACACCTCTGGGGAGAAGATCCTGGTTCAACTCCCACCTGTGGCAAAAGATGTGTATGTTTGAACAGTTTGAATACAAATGTATGAAAAGGAAGATTGGTAACAATGAGCATGTTGGCAGCGTAGTATCTGAGAATCCAACATGATGGCTTGGTTTGAACCAAGTTGCTCTCAATTGGAGAACTGATCACTCCTGTTGCAAATAAACACAAAGATTTGAAGATGCTGAAAGTCTGAAACAAGAACTGTGTGTGCTGGAAAAATATAGCTGGTCTGGCAGCATCTGTTGAGAGAAAAACAGAGTTCATGTTTTGTGTCGAGTAGCCTGATGATGGGGTTTGGGGGGGGGGTGTTGAGTTTATGGAGATGGAGCCTAGAGAGAGAGAAAAGGAGATAACTAATGATAAATTAAAAGAGAGAGAGAAAATGGGGTTCTAATGAGAAATGTGAGCAACTTATTCAACACAGAAACTAAGGATGTGTCGAGGAGGGTAACATACATGGAGCAACATGATCGCAATCTGAAATTGTTAAACTCAGTATTGAGTCCTGAAGGCTGTACGTTGTCTAGGCAGAAGATGAGGTATTGTTCTTCCAGACTACTTGCTCGAACAATGCAGCAGGCTGCGTTGCAAATGTCTATTTTCATTGAGGTACCCATTTCAGTTACCATTCTTAAATCCTTTAAGAAACCTTTTATATTGGAGAGAAAAGCACAATTGTATTCCATTATGTTGGCATATTGATCTGCTTAATTGATGATTATTCATATGAACTTTCTCAGAAACCTGACCTGTCAACTAAACTTCTTTAACAGACTTAATAGAACAAGGCAACGTTGTCTTTTGTTACCTATCCATAATTGTCCCTATAGACGTGGTGGTTGATTAGTTATTGAGTAGTCCTCTTGAATAACTGAGTGATTTGCTCCGGCAATTAATAATCAACCAGATTCTTTCGGGTGTGGAATTACATAATAGCCAAATTGAATTAGCAAATTTCCTTCCTACGAGATGTTAATGAACTTGATGGGGTTATGACAATCAACAATTTCATGATAATAAAATGTGAGGCTGGATGAACACAGCAGGCCAAGCAGCATCTCAGGAGCACAAAAGCTGACATTTCGGGCCTAGACCCTTCATCAGAGAGGGGGATGGGGAGAGGGAACTGGAATAAATAGGGAGAGAGGGGGAGGCGGACCGAAGATGGAGAGAAAAGAAGATAGGAGGAGAGGAGAGTATAGGTGGGAGGTAGGGAGGGGATAGGTCAGTCCAGGGAAGATGGACAGGTCAAGGAGGTGGGATGAGGTTAGTAGGTAGATGGGGGTGCGGCTTGGGGTGGGAGGAAGGGATGGGTGAGAGGAAGAACCGGTTAGGGAGGCAGGGACAGGTTGGACTGGTTTTGGGATGCAGTGGGTGGGGGGGAAGAACTGGGCTGGTTGTGTGGTGCAGTGGGGGGAGGGGACGAACTAGGCTGGTTTAGGGATGCAGTAGGGGAAGGGGAGATTTTGAAACTGATGAAGTCCACATTGATACCATATGGCTGCAGGGTTCCCAGGCGGAATATGAGTTGCTGTTCCTGCAACCTTCGGGTGGCATCATTGTGGCAGTGCAGGAGGCCCATGATGGACATGTCATCTAGAGAATGGGAGGGGGAGTGGAAATGGTTTGCGACTGGGAGGTGCAGTTGTTTGTTGCGAACTGAGCGGAGGCGTTCTGCAAAGCGGTCCCCAAGCCTCCGCTTGGTTCCCCAATGTAGAGGAAGCCGCACCGGGTACAGTGGATGCAGTATACCACATTGGCAGATGTGCAGGTGAACCTCTGCTTAATGTGGAATGTCATCTTGGGGCCTGGGATAGGGGTGAGGGAGGAGGTGTGGGGACAAGTGTAGCATTTCCTGCGGTTGCAGGGGAAGGTGCCGGGTGTGGTGGGGTTGGAGGGCAGTGTGGAGCGAACAAGGGAGTCACGGAGAGAGTGGTCTCTCCGGAAAGCAGACAGGGGAGGGGATGGAAAAATGTCTTGGGTGGTGGGGTCGGATTGTAAATGGCGGAAGTGTCGGAGGATGATGCGTTGTATCCGGAGGTTGGTAGGGTGGTGTGTGAGAACGAGGGGGATCCTCTTAGGGCGGTTGTGGCGGGGGCGGGGTGTGAGGGATGTGTTGCGGGAAATACGGGAGACGCGGTCAAGGGCGTTCTCGATCACTGTGGGGGGAAAGTTGCGGTCCTTAAAGAACTTGGACATCTGGGATGTGCGGGAGTGGAATGTCTTATCGTGGGAGGCAGATGCGGCGGAGGCGGAGGAATTGGGAATAGGGGATGGAATTTTTGCAGGAGGGTGGGTGGGAGGAGGTGTATTCTAGGTAGCTGTGGGAGTCGGTGGGCTTGAAATGGACATCAGTTACAAGCTGGTTGCCTGAGATGGAGACTGAGAAGTCCAGGAAGGTGAGGGATGTGCTGGAGATGGCCCAGGTGAACTGAAGGTTGGGGTGGAAGGTGTTGGTGAAGTGGATGAACTGTTCGAGCTCCTCTGGGGAGCAAGAGGCGGCGCCGATACAGTCATCAATGTACCGGAGGAAGAGGTGGGGTTTGGGGCCTGTGTAGGTGCGGAAGAGGGACTGTTCCACGTAACCTACAAAGAGGCAGGCATAGCTGGGGCCCATGCGGGTGCCCATGGCCACCCCCTTAGTCTGTAGGAAGTGGGAGGAGTCAAAAGAGAAGTTGTTGAGTGTGAGGACGAGTTCAGCTAGGCGGATGAGAGTGTCGGTGGAGGGGGACTGGTCGGGCCTGCGGGACAGGAAGAAGCGGAGGGCCTTGAGGCCATCTCCATGCGGAATGCAGGTGTACAGGTACTGGACGTCCATGGTGAATATGAGGTGTTGGGGGCCAGGGAATTGGAAGTCCTGGTCATGATACATTGCTTTTGTAAATGACCTATTCATTTAAGTGCTTAGATCTTTAAAATTGTGCAGGTCTGTATACTTAAAGAAACATTGATCAATTACTGATTTATTTAATTGAACATAAATTCCACAACTACTGTGGTGATCTGTGAATTCATATTTCCAGATCATTAGTTCAGACTTCTTGCATTACTTGTCAGTAGCATAATCACTATGGTACTGTACCATTTATTCAGTTCTGTTTGAGCAGATTTCCCAAATACCCCAAGGTAGAAACTCTAATCCACTTTATTTAACAGGCAGACTTTCTTATTTCTGAGTAGGCAAACCTTGTTTCCTTTATGTAACTATGTGTATAATTTATTTTCCTGTCTCATGCTTACCGTTATTAGAGGAAGTGATGAAAGATAATCCTGCTTTCTCAACAACCGATCTGCAGAAAAATAACTCCACACCTTGGTTCAGGGGAATGATTTAGTTGTATATGGGCAGCAAGTCTGGAAGTAATATAAACAATAGGCAACATAGCAGAGTTTCCACACAGCATTATTGTAATTGAACAAAACAATAGTTTCAGTACTTATTGTCTCATCAGCTGTTGCCAGTTACAAACTTCAGCAATCTTGGAGACTTCTGTGGCAAGTCAACAGGCAAATACCATCCTTCTTTCCCTATAATCCTATTCCACAATAGAGCCATATAAAGACTTCAATTCACACTGAATGCTGGAAGCCACCTAGCTCTCAACCAGACAAAAAGAAGACCCCCTGTCACTCTGAGTGCTGTAAACCAGTTAGGAAAAGAATTATGCCAAAGAAACTTCAATTAGTCGACAAAAACAAGAAACCCATGGCTCAACCACCAACATTAATGCTTCTGGTAGCCTCCACTGCAATGGCTACAATGTTCAACTATCCACTTTTCACAAACAATTCAGAATCTAATCTCCACATTTATTGAAAAATGATCTTTTTGAATCACCTTTTCTAAGCTATGTGTATACGTTCATCTGGGTCTGAGAGAAAGACATAGACAAGGGAAGAGTTCCTATTATAAATTAACTTTATTGCATTCAACTGAGGGAATGGGTGAACAAAGAAGGGGAACCAATTCATCCCTATTCATCCAAGAGTGGAATGTTTGCCGGTATTGTGTCTGGAAATATAATGAACTGGAGAATCTCACCCGGGTAGGGAAATTAATGTGGTAGTATTCTTATAATCTTGCTTTCATTTTCTTTCTAGATAGAAGAGATCACTGGCTGGAGATGTGCTGTCAAGGCATTTTTAGCAAGTTGCTACAGTGCATTTTGTAAATTGCTTCTGTTGCTATAGACCAGTTATGAAGGGAGTTAATGTGTAGTGTTAGATACCTTCTGGTCAGGCTGACTGCACTTTCCAAAGTGATGTTGAGTTTCTTGGGTATTGTTGTCGCTACAACCATCAGGCCAGTGGGGGTTATTCTAACATATGCCTAACCTGTTTCTCGTAGGTGACATGGAGGTTTCAGTGACTTAGGAGGTAAGGCACTCACAGCAGCATATCTAGTATCTGCTCTATTTTAGTAACCGCAGCATTTTTGTAATTGGCCCAGTTGCATTTCTAGTCAATGATGACCTAAGGGTGTTGATGGTGAGTAATTTGGTGATGTTTGGCCCCTTTCCCTCTTATTGGACATGATTACTCTCTGACATTTGTATGCCACAGTTATTGCATGCCACATTTAGCTCAAACTTGATGCTATTCAGACCATGCTGAAAGAAGGAATGTAATGTTTTATTATATGCAGAATTGTAATTGGATCTCAGCACTGAACAACCATCAATTGTCTTCCCCACTTCTGATCTTATTATAAAGCAAGAGTAATTGGTGAAATCACTAAAGGTAGTTAAACCTAGAATATTGCTCAGATGAATTCCTGCAGCAACCTACTGGTGAGTTACTTGGCTTCCAATAATCAGAACCATCTTTTAATTCTAAGTATATACTAGTCCTGGTGAAATTTCCTCTTATCCCCATTAACGTCAAAAAAACAACATAGAACTGTGGGCACTGGAAGTCAGAACAAAAAAAATGGAAATTGTTGGAAAACCTCAGACGGTCTGGCAGCATCTGTGAGAGAAAGCAGAGATAACATTTTGGGTCCAGTGATGATTTTTCAGAACACAAGATGTGTTACTAACTGAAACTGACTCCTGCATATTCTGGCCTCTCAAAGAAAATTTTAATGCATTTCCTGTAGAAGCTGCCCATGGAGCTTACCTTCGCAGATTTCTAAACTTAATCCTGAAATTTTATTTAGGTGACAGGACTCCAATTTGCATCAATTTGTGAGGTTCCTGCCAAGGTTAAGCAAGTACCTTAGCCACCCAAAGAAAGGTGGTGCTAAAGTGGTCATGGGATAGAAATCAAACAGCAGGCATACCATCACCACTTTAACTCAAGTTGCAGTTGGTTTCATTGATAGGTATTTGCTGCTTAACATCAACAAGGTGAAAATATGGAAGATAGCACTTAAGAATGTGCAGTTTGCAAGATAACTGAATGATGAATATCTGGTGATGCTTACTGCATTTTCACTTATTGATATGAGTACTGCAAAACACAAATATTTATCAGTAACAAGAACATTGGAAGTTTTGACTTATTATGGCAAGGAAAGGTGAGCCTTTTAGAGAGCAAGGAGTTGCTTTAGAGCTGTACCTGAAATGCCAAAATTGCAGTGCATACCAGCAACAGTTGTAGGACTCATTTTGATTGTATTAGTTTGTTAATGTGAAGCCAAGAGTAGAATCATATAGGGGTCTGAGTGACATGACCTATGTTGAGATTTGTGGGAGAACCTAAGAAGTCCAATGAGGCATGTCTCAACTGTAGGAGCATCTCATACCATCTTCTGTGCTTTTCACAAGCAATGTGGCAAAATGCTCACCAGTCAGTGGTGAGCTGCCAATTATGGGGGATTATAGCTTGTAAAATATCTTTATCACCAAAACAATTTATTTTATTAATATTCAGCTTCGAGTCTTACACAAAGTGTCAAACAAGCTAGATGTTGTGAAATCTTCACGTGGAAATCAGAGCAGGTGCTTGAAGACTTCTTGAAGCCAGTGGAACAATGACCTTCATGTTGCACAGCACCAAACAGCATCTCGGGGCATGTTCCACGAGCAACTGTTGCATGGAGTCCTCATCCACAGATATTGGCATATGGCATTTGCCAACCCCTAATGACCATCACGGCACTGCTCCAATCTACTTGAAGGCTGCTTAGGAAGCATTGTAGCCACACTGAACATAGCTTTGAAAGAATACAACAGGAACGTGTACCCAGCTCACAGAATGCACCAGCGTGCATCCTAGAGATGCTCACTTGATCTCTAGCACTTATTTTAACACTGATCTGCATGTTCGTAACATCATGTCATGCCTATTAGCGGATTGACAGCTCTGCCAGAGTGAAAGGCTATCAGCATTATCATAATGACACGCTCTTCTGCACGGACACATGGTAGTCAACGGGGATCTGTCAACAGAATGGAAGCGGGATGACAACTTGATGTACAGCATATCAAGGTCAGTTTAACTCTATGTGTGTCAGCTGTCTGTGCATCAAACACGCTGCAGATGTATTCAAACAAATGGCTGTATCCTAAATTTTGTTCAGGGGTAGTCCTTGGTCCAGCAAACAGGAGTCGCAGTCAGTCCAGGGCTTAGCCACAGTTGGTTGTCCTCTTGGGATACTCACTATTAGTAAATCTATTTGACTACAGTTGGGAAATGAATGAAAAACCATGTTGCAGGGCCAACAGCAGCAACGAGAGGAGTTGTGAATCATCAGTTAGTGAACTGCTATGATAGCAGTCTGGCAACTGGCCCATGATATCTTGAGGTTGCTTACTGGTTGGCCTGAGGCCTGGAATAAATACATTCCTACACGTCCAATTGTCAATCAGGTGTAAAAGGAGAATCACTGCCAAAAAGGGGGAGGCAAAGCTGGCTGAGGGAACCAGCATTAGAGGGTACAGTAGACTGTTAGAAATGGGGTTATCAGCAATGATTACAAGCAAGACATCCACAGAGGGAGTGCAGAGGTATAGCATGGGCATCACTGAAGTGTAATGTCAGGCTTCACAGGGGAGGTAAGAACAGTTGCGGGTTGATGAGATTAATGTCCTTTTTGGGAGGATGAGTGTAAATACGTTGTCAAGGGCATGTGAGGCAAAAGTCAACACGGAGTCTCTACCGAGGTGAGGGGAGAGCAGAGTCAATGTCACTTTGGATGAAAGCATGGGATCCTGCTCTGCTAGATGTTAGTATATTGGGGAAAATACATGAAGCATTGGTTTGCAAACTTTCATTTGGAATTATTTCTTTGCAAATATGCAATGCAGTGTTTATGGGTGAAATGTTGATCGAAGGCAGGTTGGTGTTGGTGCTGGTTAAACTAACTTTGTCATCTCAGTGACACAAATGGTAGCAATAGCTTAAAAGGAGGTGAATGTTGGCCAAAAATATACCATTATTTGGAAGTATCAAGGTTCCTGATGGATGAGGGGAACATTGCTGGTTCAAAAGTCTTTTAACTATAATGATGAATTTTAACAATTGCAGTGGATTTTTGGATGGTTAACGTTGCTCTGGATGTTAAGGATGTTGGGGCACTGCAGGCCATTCTACTTTGAGCTGCAGCAGCATCACCAAGTTGGTTCATATGCTGTAACCAGGGCGTGGAACAGACGATTGGGCTCCTGAAGGTACAGTCTGCAGCTTCGATGAGTGTTGGAGGGGCCGAAAGTATCATCCATATAGTGCCATAATATTCCGGTATATTGCGCTCTGCATAATTGGAGCGGGCAACAAAGGAACATCATAGCTACGGAGGAGCTGGGGAATGGGAGCAGTTGTTTGACGGGAAACGTGAGGACTCTGAGAGACAGAGCTCACCTGTATCAGGCCCTCCCAGGCAGACAAGACCTGATTGACAGCCAGTTCTAGTAAATGCTAGCTGGCTGCAGAAGACCAACATGGACAGTCCAAATCATCATTCCAGCAATTCGGTTTGCATTCTGAGTATGAATTGTATTCGCGATTCAATTCCTTTGTGTTCCCTTTTGCTGACTAACAATAAAAGATCATATTTGGACTTGCCTGATTGCTTGCCTGTGTGTGTTGTTCCCTTTTGGAGAAAGAGTAGCAGCGATTCAGAGAGACATTCAGATGCGATGTATCTAAGGACATGTAAAGTGGTGTGGCAGTGAATCAGTCACTATGTGTGAGGGAGTGTCAGCCTGGCTATGTCCCATGGGCAAAGTGGCTTTGTGACTACTGTGCATTATTCTGCTTGTGAGGGCAACACTTGTCCAGGTGCACAGTTGTCTCTGAAAGATGGTACAAGCCAGTATCAAAAGAGTGGCTGATTATTCCAGGAACAACTCATGGTAAAATGAGAATAGAATTACATGTAAGGGATGTCACAGGGGTAGAGTAGGTAATTAATGAGGTATTTCAGAGATAGTAGGAACTGCAGATGTTGGAGAATCTGAGATAACAAGAACTGGATGAACACAGCAGGCCAAGCAGCATCAGAGGAGCAGGAAAGCTGACGTTTCAGGCCTAGACCACTCATTAGAAATGGGGGAGGAGAAGAGGGTTCTGAAATAAATAGGCAGAGAGGAAGAGGTGGATAGAAGATGGATAGAGGAGAAGATAGGTGAAGAGGAGACAGACAGGTCAAAGAGGCAGGGATGAAGCCAGTAAAGGTGAGTGCAGGTGGGGAGTTAGGGAGGGGATAGGTCAGTCCATGGAGGATAGACAGGTCAAGGGGGTGGAATGAGGTTAGTAGGTCGGAGATTGGCATGGGGCTTGAGGTGGGAGGAGTGCATAGGTGGGAGGAAGGACAGGTTAGGGAAGCGGGACAAGCTGGGCTGCTTTTGAGATGTGGTTGGGGGAGGGGAGATTTTGAAGCTTGTGAAGTCCACATTATTATCATTGGGCTACAGGGTTCCCAAGCGGAATATGAAGTGTTGTTCCTGAAACCTTCGGGTGGCATCATTATGGCACTGCAGGAGGCCCAGGATGGACATGTCGTCTGAGGAATGGGAGGCAGAGTTGAAATGGTTCGCAACTAGGAAGTGCAGTTGTTTAGTGTGAACCGAGCTTAGACTTCACAAGCTTCAAAATCTCCCCTCCCTGACCACATCCCAAAACCAGCCCAGCTCGTACCCACCTCCCTAACCTGTCCTTTCTCCCACCTATCCACTCCTCCAACCTCAAGCCCCACCCCCCACGCCTACCTACTAGCCTTATCCCACCCCCTTGACCTGTCCATCTGCCTGTACTGACTCATCCCCTCTGTAACTCTCCACCTACATTTACCTTTACTGGCTCCATCTCCACCTCTTTGATCTGTCTGTCTCTTCACCTACCTTCTCCTCTATCCATCTTCTGTTTGCCTCCCCGTCTCTCCCTATTTAATTCATAACACCCTTCCCCTCCCCCATTACAGAATTAACAAGCTGTGTTTGGTGAAAAAAAGGTGAAAAATCTTACTGGGGTTCACAAGAATCCTGCCAAAAAGATCAATGCAACTTGCATTTAACCAAAAAAAAAGAGATTTAGTCCTACATATTATTTGATATTGTGTATTTATTGCCTGTTAATGTTTGACTTATGATGACTTTGTCACAATAAATGTCTTAAAATGTGAAATTTGACTCTCGCCTATATATCTATTTCTTAAAGTTATTCAACTTAGCAAAGATCATAACAAGCTCTGCCTTCCGCAGATTATTGCAGAAGAATGTGGCTGTCAAATAGAAAACAAATCTGAACCATGGCTCAATTGGAATTATGGACTCAGAACATCGTTACATCACAGAAGGAGGCCATTCCGCTATTTGTGTCTGTGATGGCTTTTTGCCAGAATAACTCAGCTAGAGCCACTCTTCCCCCCCTTTCCCGATAAACGGCATTCTGATTCGTGAACAAATGTAACAAAATGATCAATCACTTAAGTTGTGAGGCCTTTGTTTCTATTCTTTCGCACCTATTACTGATTAAAGGACAAATTTAATGCTGGGAAGCCAATAAGACTACATTGGGAAACATAAGGAAATGCTTATGTAAAAATGCTGCAACTTAAAGATGTAACACGAAAACTTCCTTAATTTAAAATATGTTGTACGTGTTTGATAACCATTGTGCTGCAATAGAAGAAGAATAACGAATTGGTTTAGGCAGGCAGGTACTAATTAGGAGTCTCCTGAATGACATGCAGATTAAAATAAAATTTTACAAGTCTGATTTGCTGTGCTATCCAGGGTCTGTCAAAGCAGCTGCATTATTTTGTAATTGAGATGTGCATGTTTGGTTTGTATAACAGATGGTATTGTATGCTCAGGTTGAAAGCAAGAAAGAAATAATTGCATTATTCTGGCCAAAAAGATATTAGCTTTTGGGTTTCAGCCATTTTCAATAGTATTCCTGCCAGTGTAGCATATGTGCAGGCATGGATTAAACTGTCAGAAATTGACACATCTGTGATATTTTGACCATCTGATAAATCATCTCTGCTAAACCAAATGTCTTTGTATGTAAAATAGAAAAGGTTTAACCATGAAGAATGTTATTTTCTTTGTCTCTTTTGATATAATAAAAAAATCAACATTTTGGAAGATGAATTTGTTTACGCTGAGAAATTTAATTCAATGCAGGATACTGCACAAGGTCAAATGGATGACAGCACTCGATCTATTTGAAGAGCTTTTCTGAAAAGATCCAGGAAGGCAAATATGGTTTATTTGAATAATAAAGGAAAATTTAATTTCTCTGATAACTTGGCTTTAAGCCAGTAAAACACTGGAAGTAAAGAAACTTTTCTAGTCTAGTAACACATTAGTATATATACTGCATTTCAGTCCAGTCTACTGAGAGTACTTCATATCTTCAAAGCTGACAGACATAACATGTTCTGAATGTGATTTTAAAAATATAGTTGTTTTAAGTCAGATCTTCAATTTTGTAAGTAAACCTTGAAACACACAAAGACATAAAGGTTGCAAAACAGTGGAGAGAAAAAAAACTGATGTATTAACGGATAAAAGTACAATACACATTGGAACATTATCAATTTACAGCATTTAAATTGATAAATGCTTGGAGGAAAAAGCCTACAAGGGCACATTGAAAAGCAAATAGCGACTTGGTGAAGAAATTGATTTTTTCCCCTAAAATGACTGCATGATGCATCATTTGACTGCATGCTGTCCAAGTGGTTGACAGAGATAATCTCAGCAATCCCACGGGTGACCTTATCGTTCTCAACAGGGCAACTTTGTCTGGGCTTGACGTTGTGGATGTCAACCTTTCTCGGGGCACGGCCCTTAGGGAAAATTTGCTTTGTTCAATCTAGATATTCACCCAATGTGCTGGGCAAAAATAGTAGTCAACTTTACATTTGTTTCAGATTAATTAACAAGTCATTGAAAAAAATTAAAGATAATGAAATGGAAATAGATAGAACTAGATTTTTGGTAAAATGGCTGTTGAAGAGGAGATTTAACCTTAGAGACAGAGTATCAGACAAAGGATAATTTCATCATGCGTTTCTGTAATTGCATTCAACTTGTTTAGCAATAATTTGCTAGTGGGGTTAAAATAATTAAAGCTATTGTGGAGTAATTGACTGTGCAGGGAGATTTTGATTTGTATGGATACTGGAGATACAAGTGCTATGTACCATTGTATAAAACTCAATATATTCTCTAATTGGCCTTCATATAAATGCAGGAGCACCTGGAGAAATGTCTGACCTGATATCCCACAAATGTAGCGTACCTGATAATCATTCTACAGGTTGGAATTCAATTTGAAAGCCATACTACCTCAACTGACAGCCTTATAGAAATCAAAGTTCATAATCAGAACCAGTTCTACCAGCTACAAAATACAACAAGATAAAAGGATACAATAACAAGTGTGTAAAGATGATATGCCAAAAAAAAATAAGAATGAAGAATCACCTGGTGAATTATTCCATTTGCTTCTGAGTTTTCTTTTGTTACTCTGGTTATTTAAGAATATACAGGCCACCCATTCTTGCATTCAAATTATAAAGAAAATGAAGCACTGAATGATACATTAGAAAAATGCCCTGTTCTTTGTACTTTAAGAGCAGCATGGCTGTGATGGAACAAAGCTTTCCCATCTTTGCTGCAAGTCTTGTGTATGAAATGATTTTAGAAAACTTGATTTCCTTTCAGATATCAGTTGGTGTATTACCCGCAGCATCACTAGAGACTTATAGTTAGCAAAACTTACACAATTAAAATACTATATTGATTTCATTACATGTGTGATATGTGATATAAAAAAATCATATTATTAAGGAACAGCGTATATGATGAAGTTAGTAGATGTCACAATTGTTGGCATCATTCTTGTTAGCTATTGGTGTTTAAAACTGCATAAGCGTTCAGAATGAGAGGCCAATTGACCCATCATATTACTGGCCAGATTAATCCGAAATTAATGTGATGTGGAGGTGCTGATGTTGGACTGGGGTGGCCAAAGTCAGAAGTCACATGACACCAGGTTATGGCCCAATGGGTTTATTAGAAATCACCCAAGCTTTTGGAGTGCAGTCCCTTAATCAGGTGCAGTAAGAGAGTAGAGCACACATGCCCAGAGTTTATAGGCAGAAAGATCAAGGGCAGAGAGATCAAAAGATTATACAACTGGTGTGAGTGAGGTATCAGGTGATACGTCTCTGCAGGTGACTGAGTGTTAGATGGCGAGTAAAATGTCAACAGCTGAATAACCAACAAAGGGATGACCTATAATCCATTAAATGAGGCAGAGAGATAATTACAAAAAAATTTAAAAATAAGGTGGTGCTGGAGACAAACTTAATGACTGGAATTGCATGCTGAATTCAAAACTGTGCAAAGTAATTAACGTAGAGAGACTATAAGAATTTATAGAGGTGATGCCGTCAAAACAGGACAGTAAGATAGATTTTACAGATACCAAATGATGTGGTGGGATCACCTGTAGCACAACATGAACCCAAGATCGTGGTTGAGGCCATCTTCCCAGGTACGGAGTGAGAATATCTGTCTCTGCTCAGTGATTCAGTACTATGTACCTCAAAGTCCGCTTTGGAGGATGCTTAACTGAAGATGGGAAGCTGAATGTCCTTGACCGCTGAAGTATTGACTTGCTTGGATTGTTGTGCAGTGTCCATTCATCTTTTGTCATACTGTCTGCATAGTCTCACCTATATACCATGTCTTGGGACATATTTGCATGCGGCCCATGAGATAGCCAACATTGGCCAAGTCATGAGTATCTGCTGTGTATGTGGTGAGTGGTGTTCTCACATGTGATTGTAGTATCCATGTCGATGATTTGATATGTCTTACAGAGGTTGCCAGGGCGGGGTCATCTGGTGTTGTGGTCGGTGTTATTCTGAAGGCTGGGTAGTTGGCTGCAAATAATGGTCTATTTTATGTTTTCCGGTTGTTTGAAGGCGATAAGTGGAGGCATGGGGAAGATCTTGGCGAGGTGATCATCGTCATCGATGACACGTTGAAAGTTGCGAAGGACATGGTGTAGCTTCTCCGCTCCAGAGAAGTACTTGATGATGAAGAATATTCTATCAATCTTATCCTGTGTCTTCTGAGGAGGAATGCTGTGGTTTTTCGCTGTGGCACATCAGAATGAGTAATCAATAAGTTGAGCAACATATGCCATTCTAATGAGGCCATCCTTCAAAACCTTCAGGTGTCCATTGTGTTTCTCCTCATCTGAGCATATCCTGTGTATATGCAGGGCTTGTCCATAGTGGGTGGCTTCTTTAATATGTTTCAGTTGGAAGCTAAAAAATTGCAACATCATGAGGTTATCTGTGGGCTTGCGGTAAAGTGACATCCTAAACATATTAAAGAAGCCATCCCCTATGGACAAGCCCTGATTACACAGGATCTGCTCAGATGAAGAGAAACGCGATGGACACCTGAAGATTTTCCTGAGGAAGGGTCATTGGACCCAAAATGTTAACTCTGATTTTTTTCTTCACAGATGCTGCCAGACCTGCTGAGCTTTTCGAGCAACTTCTGTTTTTGTTCCTGATTTAGAGCATCCACAATTCTTCCCATCTTTATTGTCTATCTCATACGCTGCAGGCAAGGATGCTTTGAGGCCTGGCATATTGGTGAGACCATGCAGACACTATGACAACAGATGATGGGTACCTCACAACAATCACCAGTTCCAAAAGCTTGTGATTTCAAATAAATCTGTTGGACTATATCCTGGCACAGTCCTGGATGTTCAAATATATGGATTTCTACATTATAGTAAAATGGATAAGCCTGTCACCAACTGATATGATCAAATGAGCTTTACTCAATCTCTTGGGGTAAGAACACCCACCCCCATCTAGTCACACAGTTGGAATTTGTTTGCTTGTCTGTGTTTCCACCAAAGTTCATCCTGCCATTAGACCCTGTTTTCAGGTGTTCCTTTCTATCTTCCCTCAGCCCATTCAGACACATTCTGTACAAAACCAGAAAATTCTGGAAAAACACAACAGGTCTGGCAGCATCTTGGAGAGAAATCAGAGTTAACTGGAGTCTAATGACCCTTCTTTAGAACTGGTGGTAGCTGGAAAAAGATTGGTATTTATGGAAGATGGGTTTGGGGGAAGGGGTTGGGGTGTCAATGAAAAGTGGAGATAAAGCCCAAAGAGAGAGGAAAACATTCAGATAGACAAAAGAGTGGGTAAAGGTCAGCATGGGAAAATGAATAGCTGCTTTTGGGGACTACTAGTAGCTGACAATGGGTTGTGTGTGGTATCAGCCCATGTGATGAGAATTTGGGATAGCACAAGGGAGAAAGGGCTGAAGCCCCAGAATTGTTGAGCTCTATTGAGTCCAGGAGGCTGCAAGATTCCCTACACTCTGTATCATCTATCAAGACAAAATATTGCAAATGCTGGAAATCTGAAACAAACAGTGAATGTACTGGAGAAGCTGAGCGGGTCTGGCAGCATCTGTGAAGAAGAAAAGTCATACTGACTCAATGTCAACTCTTATTCTCTCTCTCTCTCTCTCCATTGATTCTGTCAGACCACCTGAATTTCTCTAGAATCTTCTGAATACATGTCTGGCAAATATGTTCTATTTCTCTCAGCAAGCTTTTTTGTTTTAGACTGTAGTTTCATATGTTCAACATTTCCTGGGTGAGTAGCCAGGTAAATACCGTGGATCAGTCTGAAGTCTCCCACACTAGCTCAAAGTTACAGACATGCACAGCATCCCAGGATGTAGTGGAAATGCCTTTTTAGAAGTTTAAACTTGCCAGGCAGTTCCCATGTCAGTCTCTGTAAGAACTTCCATAGTGTTTCAATACGCCTTTTCAGTCATACATACAGTCTCCGACGATCTGGAAACCCAAAATGTTTTCTGCTTTTAATGGTCAGAATTCCTTTATCTCTTGCTTCATCTGCAGTTGCATTTCAATTGATTTCTCAACATAAAAGCAAATAGCCAAATGCACATGGCCATATTAAATTGCACTCAGTGAGCACGGGAATTGTCAGTTTACAGATTATTTAACTGTATGAGCAGGTTTAATTGCAATTCTCATTATGCAATAAGAATTGTATGATGAGGTGTGGAACTTTGATTACTTAATGCTGCTCTACTTCACCCAATCGTTTTTAAATATTTATTTCATGATTTATCTGAGCTCCATCAATATAAAATTGTTACATTCCAGATGGCATTTACTCTAAAATTGTTGTTTGTATCATTTCTGATTTCTGTCGAATTATATATAGTTCACCTCCCACCCTGCATATTGATTAGGATAAAGATAAGTAAATAATTTGTTCTTTAAAATAAATGAAATTTAATTCTATTCATTAAACAGTAGACTCTCCCAGCAGTTCCTAATCTTGGTTATGGTTTAAAATTGTTTAAAATATAAAGGAATATGAAAATGCCTCCAGTGGTATTTTTAATTACAACTTTGTGTGATAGCAAAATGGAGGAAAATAGGATATGAGAAAATATTTTTGACAGATATATCTGTCTGTGTATGAAAATCTGTGTTGCTTTAATGTTAACATTTGTCTTAGGAAAATTATATATAAATATTTATAGTGAAAAACCCTATCTAAGTATGAAAATATTTCCAAGGGAATATACTGTCCAAACTTTTTAACATTTTATAATAGGAAAATCAAATATGAACATTAACATGTCACAGTTGTTTGTTTATGAA
Organism: Stegostoma tigrinum; assembly: GCF_030684315.1. Classification (NCBI taxonomy): domain Eukaryota; kingdom Metazoa; phylum Chordata; class Chondrichthyes; order Orectolobiformes; family Stegostomatidae; genus Stegostoma; species Stegostoma tigrinum. The sequence goes on along the minus strand of NC_081363.1, from coordinate 59,436,052 downwards.
GTCATTTGATGGTTTCTAGCAAAATATTACACTACTATTTTTCTCAGTAACTGAAATTCATAATATAAACAAATAGGATATAAATAATTTTTTTAATTGGACATTTCACAGTACTACCATTAAATTTACAGATTGAATTCTCTTCCGCCTATGTTAATAAATAGATTACAGATTTTCATTTGGGGCTTGAAATTGCTTCAAATACAAACGTTCAATTGAATGTTTCTATCTCACAGATGGGGGGATATTCAAAATATAAATGGGCACTTAGGGCGTGTGTAGCTTTCAGAATTTCCCAGAATGCAGTTTCAATCAACACAAGTGGAAGTCAGAAATGTATTTTCATCTGATAACCCAATTTCAGAACTGATTGGGAGAGGGAATAGAGTGAGAAGGAAGGGGAGGGGAGGAAGGTTCGAGAGGGGAGTGGGTATCTCTTGAGTTGTTGCATCTTGTCTTCCTTAATGTTTGAATGGAAAGGAAACAGTTTCTTGTTAGAATATCAAATGAATCACTGGATTTTAGCTAGGATGTAATGGAATTGGGGGGTAGGGCAACTCTGAGCCAACGTGAAGCCATCTTGATTGAGAGAGAAATTGAGAGTGTACATATGGCAACGCATGGCACTGAGTGTGAATCTCAGGATGCAACGAGAATAGCTGTCTGAGGAAAATATAGCCTTTTTTGGTATTCTTCTAATAATAAAGTTTTATCAAACAGTAATTATTGTCAAAACTGCAATTCAAATTTTGTATTTACAGCCCTAGTACAAAAGCAAGTTTGTTTTTTTACTGATGAAGGTTTTATTTTCAGACTTTGAATAATTACTGCATAGAATCGGGCACATTTGTGTGTTCTTTGCTCATCTAAAAAAACTATTTGTATGCAAGTTTCCTAAATTTGAGATAATTATAATGGGGTGAATTTTACAAAGAATAGCACTGTTCTGTGATGGGATTCTGCAGGGTTCCATTGGACAACTCATACCTCTGCTGGGGTAATGACTGTTTGGCCATTGGAAAATATGGACCAACACCTACTATATAGCTTTTATTTTGTTTGGTAGCTATTCATAAGAAAATTAGTTCATCTGTTTCACTAATGTCCTTTAGGGAAGGAAACCGCCAGCCTTATCTGGTCTGGCCTACATGTGAGTCCAGACCCACAGCAATATGGTTGACTCTGAACTGCCCTATGGACAATTAAGAATGGGCAATAAATGCTGCCTTGCCAGCAACACCCTCATCCCATGAATGAATAAAGAAAAATATTAGAATTATTTTCAAGTAAACCTTTGGCCTATTACACACTGTTCTTTGGACTTTGCATGATTACAATCTATTGTCCCTTTACTAATGGGGTCCCATAGAGATTTATCTCTGGCTGCCCTCACATCTGTATGTTTCTTCTCACTGACAGCAACCAAAAGTGTAATGTCAGCTTCCATAGTTAGCTGACAACAGCCAGTTTCACCTCACCAAAGCTCTGTTGCCCCTTCACTATTCCTGAATTGTCAGACCTCTTGTTCAGTATTCAGTACTGGATAAACAGAATTTCCACCAATTGAATATTGTGAAGAACAAAGGTGTTGTATTTGGTCTTTGCACAAACTCTAAGAACAACTTATATTTATATAATGCCCTTAATGGAATGAAATATCTTGAAGTGCTTACTGGAATATTGTAAAACAAAGCATGACACTACATCACAAGGAGATATTAGGTCAGATAATCAAATGCTTAGTCAAAGAGGTAGATTTTAAGAAATCAATGCAGAAAAGTGATAGAATCACAAAGAAATTTAATGAAGGAATCCTAGACCTTAATGCTTAGGCACTTGAAGGTACAGCTGTCAATGGCACAGCACTTACGATTGAAAATGCACAAAGTAGTCCCAAAATACAGGAATGCAGATTCTCAGAGGGCAATTGGGTTGGAGGAGATTGCAGTGTCATTGAGGGGGAAAGGCATGGAACGAATTGAAAACGAGGATTACAATTTTGCAAGTGAGATTTTGCTTGATGGGGCTCCATGTAAGTCACTAAGCACAGGGTGACAGCGGAATAGGACTTGCTTCAAGTTAACATTCAGCAGCAGAATTCTGGATTATTTCAATTTTGCAATCCTTCGTTATTGACTCACTATGATTGCCTGACAACAATCTGAGGCTGAACCAGTCTGTTGGCCACCTGGGTATTATGCTTGTTGAATGGATGTGCTTCTAACTATGTACAATGATATCAAAAAGATCAATAATTAACTCTGTTACTCTGTGACATCACCTGACTTCATATCTACCTCAGCTCACCTGCTTAGGATACTGTCATCCATGCCTTGTTATCTTGAATCTTAACTATATTAATGCAAACCTGGCCAACCTCCCATATTTTACCCTTCACAAACTTGACATGTTTGAATGTCTGTGTCCTAACTCATGCAAAGTCCCATTCATCCCTGTATTACTTCGGCTTCCAGTTAAACAAAACTTTGATTTTAAAACTCTCATCCTTGTTTTGACATTCCTCCACAGCCTAGCCACTCCCTATGTCTGTAATTTCATCCAGCCTGACAATTCTTCTCACCTTCTAACAGCACTGTGGGTGTGTATACAACCCGAGGACTGCAGCAGTTAAAGATGATAGCACACCATTACCTTCTTGAGTTATTAATGAAGAGCAATAAATGCTGGCCAGGCCAGTGACAATCACATCTCATGAGTAAATAATATAAATAACTCCACAAGATATTTGTTTTCCACTAACTTTGACTTCTTCAGAATCCCTAATTTTAGCCACTCCACTATCAGAGGCTGTGCTGTCAGCAGCTTTGGCTCTAAATTCTAGAATACCCTTGCTATACTTCTTCACCTCTTTGCCTCCCTTTACTCCTTTTAGGCATTCCTTACTTGTTTGACCAAGATATTGGTAATCTATTCTATTATCCCTTTGTGATTCGTGATAGAGTCTTCATGTGAAGCACATTAGGGCAGGAAACAGATAGACTGCACTTTGAGTGGCTGCATGGGCATCCAAGGCTGTGAATTCCTTCAGGATGCTTTCAGGGTGAAGTATGTCACATCTCAACTACCTCCCAATAACTGAGTTCTGCTGTACAGGGAAGCTGACTGACTCACTGTATGCCAGAAGAAAACTGTATATTGTGTTATCTCAACCAGGAAAGCAGTCACATGAGCAAGCAGGGAACAGAGGGGTACAGAAAATGTGCAGACAGAAAGGATTAGTTTAGAATAGCATCAGACAGTGACTGTAACGAGGTCAGTCATAGGCTATGAGTTCCTTGGTTGGGGCTATTAATCTGGTCTAGTCAGGGACCCCTGGCTAACAGATATAAACAGGAGTGTCAGAGGTTCTGTCCTCTCTGAGAGCTCGCTGTAAGGAAGCTGGGCTGGTGAATGTCTAAATGAAAGGCGACTTAGTGAATGAGATACTGGCCTCTTTGGAGCTATTTCAGTGGTGATGAGCGGAAAAACAATGCTTGTAAAGAAATTCACTCATAACAGTCATCTTTGAGTTGAGGTAAGCATTTCTGGCATCATGCCCTTATTTGGGAAGCTTGACTCATTTGATCCTGCCATCGAAGACTGAACCCAGTATGTGTGAAAGAATGCATTATATCTTTCAGGGAAAATGACATTAGAGCAGACGAAAAGCAATGAGTAATTCTCTTGAAAGTTTTTGGTCTTGCAGCTTTTTTTGTCATCAAGAGCCTAACATTTCCTGAGGCACCAGATACTGAACCCTTTCAAGAGTTGATTAATTTAGTTAAGGAATATTAGGACCCCAAGCCTCCTTTAATTCTGAAATGCTGTCAGTTTTACGCGGGAGTTCAAGAACCAGGAGAATTCATGTCAGGATTTTTGAGGAGGTTAAAATGACTGGGAGAAGCATGGGACTTTGGTTTAACCCTTGTTGAGATGCTGAGAGACCATTTGGTATGTGGGATTAATGATGTAAGCTTCCAAAAACACCTACTAGCTGAAGCCCAGCTGGAGTTCAAACAGGCATTACAATGGCTTTGTCACTGGAAAATGCAGCAAGTGGAGCACATGAGTTACAGGGTATGCCGATGGAGGTGGACACCCTCGCCAGTTCAACTGAGCTTTGGGGATACCACTTGAATGAAGACAATTGCACAGTTTTACTCAGGACATATCCTGAACTGAGGGACTCTGGGATACCCCACAGCAAGACCCAAAACAAAGCCAAGCAAAGGCCAAACAAGTTTCCATTTCTTCAGAATTCAGTTCGGCAAACCATTGTAGTTGCTGCCATTATGCAGGTTCGAGACATCAAAAGAGTCCCACTAGACCTAAACTGAATAAGAGAACTCATGGGCTTATATCCAGGAGAGTTCACATTTTGGAAAGCCCACCTACATCTGCCATGGAACACTTACATTGCTTAGCAACGCCCAAATCAGAACCAATCAAAATAAACATCTGGTGAAATGGTCATCTAGTTCTAATGGAGTTTGATGTCAACGCAGCTGTATCAGTGATTGTACAACCAGTCTTCATCAAAATTTGCTGTGGACTCCAACCCTTAAGTTTGTGTAAGACCTTGACTAGACTGAGAACCTATACAGTTAAGGGCAGAAATTAGGCTCAGGGCTCGGGAGAAAATCAACTGGTTCAGTTACCACAGTTAGCAGTAAAAGGCTCAGGCCCAAGTCTGATAGGGTGAAATTGGTTGAGAAAGATTCATCTTGATTGGCTCAAAATTTTTCAATTAGAAAATGGCTGCCTGAGTGAAGTCCTAATTAAATACCTGGACATTTTTCAGGAAGATCAAGGGACTACCAAAGGAGCTAAGGCCATCTTACATATTGACCAGGAAGCAATACCACCATTCTGTAAGGTCTGCCCAGTGCCATTTGCCTCATGGGCAAAGGTACAGGCAGAAATCAAGAAGCTGGAAAAGGAAGGAATCATCAAACCAGTGTAGTTTGTGGAATGGCTGCGCCAGTTATGCTGAATGTGAAGCCTGACTGGTCAGTTCATCTTTATGGGGATTTTGAACAAACCTAAACCACTTCTTGCAGCTGGAAAAACACCCAATCCCTCACATGGAAGACTTATTGCCAAAGATGGCAATGAGGTTGACCTTACAAATCTGGACATGAGCCATGCATACCTGCAATTGCAGTTAGATGACGAATCCCAGAAGTATGCTACAATTAATACTGATAAGGTTTTATACTAATGTACAAGACTGCCTGCTTACCTTCAGCAACTGTTGTACAAGGATACCCATGTCTCATTGCACCTCCTCCTTTCTCAAGCTATCACTTTTCACTTAGTAACCTTTCTTCCTGTTTTTACAACAAAAATGGTTAACCCCATACTTACAACATTATACTTCATCTACCATGCAATTGCCCACTTACTCAACTTGTCCAAATCACACAGAAGCATCTTTGTATCCTCACCATAGCTCACCATCCCACCCAGCTTTGTGTTGACTAGAAATTTGGAGATATTCCGTTTTGCTAGGGTTTCAAGCACAGGTCCCATGGCACCCCACCAGTTACTGCCTTCACTTGGAAAAAGAACATTTTATTCCTACAATTTTTCCTGTCTGCCAATCAGTTTCCTATCCATATAGGTATACCTACTTCAATCCCATGTGCTTTAACTTTACATGCTAACTTCTGAAGTGAGACCTTATCAAAAGCATTCTGAAAGTGTAAGTAAATCATGTCCACTGGTTCCCCTTATCAACTCGTCTTGCTACACCCTCAAAATATTCCAGTAGATTTCACATACATAATTTCCATTTTGTAAATCCATCCTGACTCTGTCAGATCCTGCCACTGTCTTCCAAGTATTCTGCTATTAAATGTTTACAACGGACACTAGCATTTTTCCCACTACCTCAATTGACAGGCTAACCAGTCTATGATTCCCTGATTTCTCTTTGTTTCCTTTTTAGATAGTGCAGTTATATTAGCAATCGTCTAATCAATAAAGTCTATACAATCTTCAAAGATGCCCATCAATGCATCCACTATTGTAAAAATTCTTTCCTGTTGGCATCTTATGATCGCATCATTTGACTATGATTCCAGTAAACACATGCTCAATCCCCCATTCACCAGCAGTCTCACACCTTACTTTCCCTTTGTTACTCACCATCGCTGCATCCCCTTAATCACAGTGCTGAAATAAACACTTCATCAAAACAATCATTTCAAATCAGCTTTATCAAATAATTGATTCAACATTCCATTTAAAAGTAAACTCTTAGCTTAGAAGCCTGACTTTGAATTGCAACACCTTGGCATGGATGACCATAGACCAGGTTGGCTTACTGAATGACAGGTAACTGTAAGACGCTGCCAAAATGGTGGTACTAAGAGGACAACTGTTATGTTCACTAAGGAACAGAGAGGGGGCCCATGCTTCAAGGGACAACTCTGCAGGGCAACATCACAACAGTCATAGTTATCTATTGGAGAGATTGCTGAGAGTTGTGAGAGTCTGCCAGCCTTTTAACACTGGTATCCATAGCCATGTTGGCAGCACACTGTGCTTACAAGGCAATAAGCAGAACTTGCTGACTGCATTCTGAGTTTCCAACACAGTAAGTAAATGTTTGGTACCTCCTGTTTGTGCTGCAGTGGAAATTGAACAGGCAACAGATACTGCACCATACTTAGATTTGAAAATCTTTTCAAAACGTTAACCACAACTTTCATTTTGAAAAGGGTGAGCTTTAAGTTCTGTATGAAGCCCTACGCAACATGGTATTAGACTCCTCTGAACCTTTTGATAGTTGAAGTGGGCTTTCTGGAAAACATTTCATTTTGTACACCCATTAGCCTTTATCTCTATACTGTCCCATCAAAGTCGTATTTGAGTCCCCTGGACCAGAACTTATGTGTTACCTCATCTTTGGCACCTGTCAGAATCTTTCCCTGTACCTTGGCTGCAAACCACCTGCCTGGTAACTCATCATGGGTAAATTGTGACACTGTACTAGCCTATTAACTACAAGCAATGCCAATATCTGAGCAGGTAACTGTATTAGAAAGATTGAATGACAGTTACCCATTGCCATTAGTGTTTTCTTCCTCTAGCTCCCACACTAAAGGAGAGGCTAGTATGTGTATGTTCATTCTGTCTGCAAAGACTAGGAATGGTAATGACTGGACCCAACAAGCCCATGATTACAAAACCTGGTACTATTGGTGGACTGTTAATCCAGAGATTCAGGTAACGTTCTGGGGACCTAGGTACAAATACCACCATGGCAAATGGTGGAATTTGCAGTTCATAAAAAAGTCCGAAATTAAGAGTCTATAGATGACCATGAATCCACTGTTGATTGTTGTAAAACAGAAAAATACCATCTGGTTCACCTTAAGGTAGGAAACTGCCATGCTTATCCGGTCTGGCCTATATGCGACTCCAGATCCACAACAATGTGGTTGACTCTTAACTGCCCTCTGGGCAATTAGGAATGGGCAATGAATGTCCTTGCCAGTGACATCCAAATCCTATGAATGAATTTTTAAAAAAGAGCCAATTGGCAGTTCTTGAGTATCTGAAAATAGAAAGGTATAAAAGGAGGCTGGTGGTGCAGGAAAGTGAGGAAAGCTGAGAGTTATTTCAGAGATAGTAGGAACTGCAGATGCCGGAGAATCAGAGGTAACAAGGTGTAGACCTTGATGAACACAGCAGGCCAAGCAGCATCAGAGGAGCAGGAACACTGACATTTCGGACCTAGGCCCTTCTTCAGAAGAAGGGTCTAGGCCCGAAACATCAGCCTTCCTGCTCCTCTGAAGCTGCTTGGCCTGCTGTGTTCATCCAGCTCTACACCTTGTTATCCCTAAAGCAGAGAGTTACTCAGTTACATGGATGCTTACAATTACCATTTAATCATTAGGCAGCTGAGTGTTTTTTTTTCACTGTAACACAACATACAAGGAACAACTTGTAAAGCATCAAGATCCATGTGCCAGTTTTCGGATCACATCCAATTTGTATCCCAAAAGATCTAAGCTTGGAAATTAGTAGAATTAGTTGGGTTGGGTCTAAGAAACAACAGAGGCAGAAAACACTTTTTGGAGATAGTTTGTATGCCTTCTTACACAGTTGTAGTTTCAAGCAGAGTATAAATTATAAAGCTAGAAGCTCATTTAAAAGGGACAATACAGGAGTCCTGGGAACTTTAATTTTTGTAAATACTGAGCAAAATATATGTATCGTAATCAGAAAGGAGAGGAGTTCATGAAATGTATAGAAGAAAATTTTCTAGATCAGTGTGTCGAAGAAACAGTCAGCAACAGGCAATTCTAGATTGAGCATTGTGTGCTGAAATGGCTGATGAGAGGATTCATTCGTAGCCTTATAGTTAAAAAACACTGGGGAAGCATGGTTATTATAAAAGAACTTTGTACAGGGCTTGGACATGATTTATTTAAGCCTGAAACTAGGACCATAAGGTTGCGAAAAACAAACTATGTGAATATGAGGGATGAGGTGATTAATATAGATTTGAGAACTAAACAGGTGCATGTTAGGAAATCATTAATTCTTCAAAGTGTTACCACTGCTGTATAGATTAGATTAGATTCCCTACAGTGTGGGAACAGGCCCTTTGACCCAACAAGTCCACACCGCCCCTTGAGGCATCCCACCCAGACCCATCCCCCTATAACCCACACACCCCTGAACACTACGGGCAATTTAGCATGGCCGATCCACCTAGCCTGCACATCTTTGGACTGTGGGAGGAAACCGGAGCACCCGAAGGAAACCCACGCAGACACAGGGAGAATGTGCAAACTCCACACAGACAGTCGCCCGAGGCAGGAATCGAACCCAGGTCCCTGGCGCTGTGAGGCTGCAGTGCTAACAACTGAGCCACCATGCCACCCCTAATTTGTAACAGTTGTGTATTATCTAAAGGAATAGAAAGCCCACGTATAGAGGTGGACTAAATGTGGCCATCAAGGAAAGTTAAGTTTCCAGGTATAGAGACATGTGGTAGAAGTGCTTGAGCCAGGGATGTGACCATTCCTGATGGTGGCTCCTCCTTCATGACATGAAACCTCTGGTTGTATGGCTATATGGAGCCCATCTTACTGGAACTGCTGGTTTCCATAGCAGTTTAGGGTCTCTTCGCCAGTGGAAAATTGATTGTAGTTAGGGTCTTAACTATATAAATTGCCTGTCTGCTGTCATGCACCTCACAGTCCACCCTGGGGAGTTTCAGAAGGAATGCATTAGTGAATTGTCCTCATGCAGCTCCCCCACCATTTTCCCATAAGACCATGGGAAATAGGAACAGGGGCAGGCCATTTGGCCTCTCACGTCAGTTTCGCCATTCAATAAGATCATAACTGATCTGATTTTCCTCCCCTCTCCCCATAACCCTCGCCTCTAAGCTCTCTGCCATGGGGTGTGAAAATTCAGCTTTTCGTATGTGTCTTCATGGTAGAAGTCAGAAAAAAATTTCCAGGTTAATGGGGAGCCAAGGGTCTAGTGCAAACAAAAAACAAAAATGAGAATTTCAGTAAATGAGGAGAAGTTAACAAGACTAAAAGCCAGGAAATTCCCTGAACCTGATGACCTAGACGCTAGGATTTTAAAAATGTGGCTACAGAGATAGTGGGGTGCATTAGTTCTGATCATCTAGAATTAATTATATTCTAGAGTAAGACAAGAAATACAGCAGGAATAGATGATACAGCATCTCAAGTCTGCTGTACTGTTGGTTGCAATTAAGGCTGAGCTACAGCCTCAACTCTACCTTATTGTTCAATGCTGAAGTAGTCTCTGCAACTTTGAAGGTAGATTTCTGGCCCTTCTTTTCAGTATAGAGGAGAGGGAGGAAAAAGTGAATGATAGCCCAGTTAGCTTGCCATCTGTAGTGGAGAAAATGTTGGAATCTGTTATTAATGATGAATCAGAGAGCACTTGAAATATCATATTGATATGGTTAAACCAAGTCAGCAGGGATGTATGGAAGAGACAATGTTTGATAAATCTGCTAAGATTTTCTTGATGTTGTAATTAGTGGCGTAGATAAGAGGGGATTAGTGGATGCTGCTTATTTTGATCTTCTAAAAGCATTCAATAAGGCATTGCAATTATTAGGATTTTTGGGATTGAAGATTATGTTGGAATGAACTGAGGATTGGTTGACAGAATTTAGAAAAGAGGAATAAATAGATTATTTACAAGATACTGGTTTTATTACAGTAACGTATCGGTCAGCTATTTATAATTTATGTTAGCACTCAGATGAGGGGATTTAATATTATGTGCCAAATTTACTAATGATTACAAAGTTACATGGGAAAGGGAGCTGTGAGAATGCAATGAGTCTGCAAAAGTAATTATACAGGTTGTGATTGGACTGGAATGTAGCAGGTGGAATGTAATGTGGAGAAGTAAATACTAAACACTTTGGTGAGAAATATAGTGTAGCAGAACATTTTTAAAAGATGAGAAACAAACAAATGTTGATATTTCAAAGGATCTATGTACCATTAGACTTGAACCACTGTAGCAAGCAGGTATAGCAATCAATTAGGAAAGTAAGTAGCCTGTTAGCCTTTACTAAAAGGGACCACAACACAAGAGTAAAGAAGTCTTACAGCAATTTTATAGGGTTTTGGTAAGACCACACTTACCTAAAGAAGTAAATAATTTTCTTACAGTAAGTATAACAATATGTAATATAAAGGGAAAACAACGTTTAAACCCTGAGAATAGTGCTGATGGTTTGGCAAATGGGCTTGGATTGATAGAACTGCTTTCATGGGGACTGTACCAGTTAGATAATGAGTGATAGTTAGCTGCTAGGCTTTGTTTAAGTTTTAAACTAGGTAAGCTAATTAGTGAAGACATTGCCCTGTGAAATGAACCAGACAATAGCTGCTACCTATTTATTGGACTTAACAGATGCAATGTGTGTACACTGCAAAGACAAGGAATGGTAACGACTGGACCCAACAAGCCCATGACTGCAAAACCTAAAACAGTGTCTGACATTAGAAGTAATTCTGTGATTAGACAACCTTTGTTAAATAGTCCCAAGTGGACAAGTTTAGTCAACTTCTCAAGTTTGATATGATGTTTCTAGAAACCTGAAATATAAACACAAAATTCTAGAAATACTCTACAGGCCAGTAGCCTCTATGGTGTGTGCAAGTTACTGGGCTAGTGTGCTAGAAATCAAGTCCCATTATTCCCAGAGTCATCATACAAGTTAAAGATTTTATAAAGTACACAATACTGCTCTATCAGGCCTAAGTTGACCGAAGGCATGAACCAGGTTTCTTTACTGAATAAGAATTATTACTTATTCTATGTATTTCGACTCAATCTACAATCAAGCTGTACCTGGGGACCTATTATGCTACTAATTTCAATGCAGTTAAAATTTCAAACTTCCCTTTACACACAGGCACACAAATGGGGTAAAAATATGTTATTGAACAATTAATAAAATCTGGAAAGACAATTCAATAGTCTTTATTCTGTGACTAAGATGATTCTTATGATTCCACTGCTGGCCAGCATGTTTCTTCAGTTGTCTTTTTCTGATGCTTCCACTGTTTGGTAAGAGACACAAGGTGTTAGGTTCATGTTTTAAAATTTTTGACGTATTAGCTAAAAGTCACAGCTGACAGCAACTATTGTAGGAAAGATAAATTAGTTTTCTTTAAGATTCCGGTAAGTTTTGACTGCAGAGAACAGAAAAACCACACAAGCTGGTAGAGAATAAAACATTCTGTTTGTAACTTGTTCCCAGCTCCAAGCTATTCAGTTACCTGACAACCAATCGAACAAGCAAAAGGTCTTTGTCATCAATAGTTGATCATTACTCCATAGACCAATCAGCTTTCTGATTCCAACAAAAGCTGCACCCGTATGCCATATTGATTTGTGACTCAAGCTTGAGTTATTGCTTGTTCAAACAGCTATTTATATGATGCTTGGCATGGGTGTCAGGTTACTTGCTTTCAAAGCATGTAGCCACCTTTTTCAACACTGGTTTTTAAAACAGTTCTTTCTCATTTCTGTCTACAGATTTTTAAAACACAAAAATATAAATATTGCTATCCTTTAAAGGTGAGACAAACAGAATTAGCAGCAGAAAGATGAAGTGCTGTCCCTCAAGTTTCATTTGAATCTCAGGGTGATGGTTATGAAATGGGCAGAGGAGTTCAGCAAAGTGATCACCTAACGTACATTTGCACTTCCCAATTTAAAATAACAGCACCTCATTCTTTGAATAGACTGTTTAAATCCTTCTGGAGACATAACAAGCTCAACTTCAAATAAGAACTACTCCTTGTTACCTCGGATTCTCCAGCATCTGCAGTGCCTATTATTTCAGATAAGAACTACTGGTTTCTATTTTTTGGCTAGCGGGGTAAATCGTAAAATCAAAGGATGACTACAGCGTAGGAGGAGTTGCAAAAGAAATTTACCAAATACCACTTCTACATCTTATGCCAATAGCCATGCATTTTTTTCCCGCTTAGATAATGATATAATTTTCTTTTAAATGCTGCAGTTGAATCTACCTCTATCATTCATGCTTGGTCACATATTGGCTTGAAGTCAAGGACAACCTCTCCCATCTCACCTCTTGAGTTCATCATTTTTGATTCATGTTTCAACCAAGCAATGAGATCAAGGGCTGAGTGGCTCAGGCAGAACCTAAAACGGTAGCAAGTGCTGCTTGATAGCACTGTCGACACCCCCACCAATCAGGTTGCCGAGGATCAAAGCTAGACTGATGGAACAATAATTGATCTGGTTTGATATGTCCTGCTTCCTATGGACAGATGTACCTGGGTAATTTTCCACATTGGAAAATTGGTGGATACCAGAGTTGTAGCTGCACTGGAATAGCTTGAATGAGGCATGGCAAGTTTTGGAGTTTGGCAATTCTTCATTACTTTTGCCAGAATGTTGTTAGGGTACATACCCTGTGCAGCATTACGTACCATTGACTATTTCTTGAGATTACATAAAATGAAGGAAATTAGCTGAATTAGCACTGTGATGCTGGGAACTTCAGCTGCAGGCAGGGATATGCATTCAGCACATCCAGCTGAAGCTGGATGCAAACACATTAGCCTTATCTTTCAGAGATAATGGGAACTGCAGATGCTGGAGAATTCCAAGATAATAAAATGTGAGGCTGGATGAACACAGCAGGCCAAGCAGCATCTCAGGAGCACAAAAGCTGACGTTTCGGGCCTAGACCCTTCATGAAGGGTCTAGGCCCGAAACGTCAGCTTTTGTGCTCCTGAGATGCTGCTTGGCCAGCCTTATCTTTCACATTGCTGTGCTTGGCTCATGCAGCAATTGAATTGTGGCAATTTTTGGAGTTTCAGAAAACTCTGGACTTCAGAGCTTAGATCTGCCAATTGGTCTATCAAATTCTGCTTTCACTGTGTGACATGCAGGTGGTCCAATGTTGTAGCTTCACCAGGTTGACGTCTCATCTTTAGGACATACCTGGTGCTGCTTCTAGAATGTCCTTTTCACCTAACCAAGATCGGTGCCTGGTTTGATTATAGTGATAGAATAGGGGATAGCCCAGGCCTTGATAGCCCACAGTGCCTCATAGATACCCAGGTTTGAATTGCGAGATCTGTTTGAACTCTGTCCCATTCAGCACATTGGTAGTGCCATACACCAAAATGGAGGGTGTCCTCATTGTGGAGGTGGGACTCGATCTCCACAGAGACTGTACAGCAGACTCTCTGACAACACTGTCATGGATGGATGCATCTGTGACAATTAGATTGGTGAGCATTGGATGATATGGATTATTCCCTCGTATTGTTCCCCACACCAACTAATCACTAGCCCACCTAGCAGCTATGTCCTTTATAACTCAGCCACTTCAGTAGCAATGGTGCTACTCTTGATCTCACAAGGAATCAAGGGCTACAGGGAGAGTGCAGGGAAGTGGAGTTGAAATGCCCATCAGACATGATTTAAATGGCAGAGTGGACTTGATGGGACAAATGGCCTTACTTCCACTCCTATGTCTTATGGTCTTATGGTGATGGACATTGAAGTCCTCCACCTAGAGTACATTCTGCACCTATCATCCTCAATATTTCTTACAATTGGTTTTCAACATGGAAAACTTTTGATTCATCGGGTGAAGGTGAAAATCAGCAGAAAGTTTCCTTGTCTGTTATCCGATGCCATGCAATGTCCTTGTCCCTGAGTCAATATTGAAGACTTCCAGGGCACCTCCCTTTAGCTGTAGGACAGATTATACCCAGGTATAGTGATGGTGGTGTCTGGGACGTAGTTATACTCATGGAATAATACTCATGGAATCATACTTTACAGCCAATGCCAGGCTGTGTGACGGTCAGACTAGTCAGTGTGACAGCGCTATCAAATTTGGCACAGCCGTTAGATGCCAGTACAAAGGCTTTGAAGTTTGGCACGCCTGGGTTTGCTGTGCTGTTTCCAGTGCAGATCAATACCAGCTCATTTGTCAGGTTTCATTCCTTTTCTGAGTTTGAGTGGTTGGTGTGATTTAATGACTCACTAGGCCTTTTAAGAATGACATTAATGAGAGTCTCAATTCACATTTAGATCATACCAGGTAACAACATTAAATTTCCTTCCTGTAAAGAACATTTGTGAACTAGATGTGCCACAATATTTTATGCATGCTATTTTGACTAGTTTTAAATTTCAGATTGATAAGTGGCAAATAACAGTTGCACTATGCCAGTGTCAAGCAATAACTATTGTGTCAGAGATAATGGGAACTGCAGATGCTAGAGAATCCGAGATAACAAAGTGTGAAGCTGGATGAACACAGCAGGCCAAGCAGCATCTTAGGAGCATAAAAGCTGTTGTTTCGGGCCTAGCCCCTTCATCTGATGGGTCAAAAAAACAGCACTCCCATCCACCACCTTGAATATTTAGCCTTCCAGCATTGCAGCAACCCGCCAAACCACCTTTCAAATCTGTGATCTCTACCACTTGAGGGACAAAGCGAATAGATACACAGGAATTCTAGCACTTGCAAATTCCCTTCTAAATCACATACCACCTTGGCTTAGAACTATATTTTCGGTGTCACTGGGTTAAAAACCTTAAAATTATGTATGATAGCATTGTGGGTGCATCTACACCAGAGGACTTCAATAGTTCAGGAAGTCGATACACTGTCATTTTCTTGAGGACAGTTAGACATAAGCAACAAATGCTGGCCTATCCAATGACACTCACCATCCCTAAAAAATACAAAAACACTGTAGGAACCTGCATGAAAGCAAGGTGAAACATCTGTAATTTCATTTTGTGATGTATTTGGGTGACTTATTGTTATATTCAGTGACAGCAATAAATATAATGAAATGATAGTGATAAGTACAAGATTTGTATGATTCCAGAGCACCATAAAAATATCAGGAACCCAAGTAGATCTAGAAGACTTTATAAACGTCCAAACCTGTTGCACTATTCAGCATGAATATGATTGATCCATTGATTCAATTCCACTTTTGCTCCAAGGAGCCATATCTCATAATTCTATGAAAGACCAACCCTCTATCTCATGTTCAACAATGGATTATAGACAATCTTCTCTGCTAGACAATTCCAAAACTTCACATAAATCTTTCCTTATGTCAGACTTCAATGATCCTGAGACTGTATCCCTGTTTTCCAGATTCTCTAGCTCAGTTTAAGTGGAATCCATGATCAGTCATTTTCCAGTACTGGTGCCAGTGCCCCATGAATCAGAATCCTTTCTTCCTAAACTACTCTGAGTCATACAATTTCCTTGACTCTATCTCACATTGCCAATGACTCAGATAACAATCCCAACATAATTAACTTTCAGAAAGACGAAATGGATGTGTTACATGAGGATGGATGATTGGGAACATTGTGACTAGTAATGTTTTTCTCCCAGACATGTTTTAGGAAAACAGTTCATCTTTGTGACTCGATCCTGGATGCATATATTCCTTGTAAGGAAGATTTTTTTTTCTCAGATTAATGCCCTCTGGAATGTTAAAAACAAAATAGCATGGATGCTAAAGGATGGGATGAGAGGTACACTGTAAACATTTTTGGCAATATCTGTGGAAAAAGAACAGAATATATATCTCAAGTTCTGCAGATACTTACTCATGCTCTCCACTGATGCTGCCAGACATACTAAGTTTCTGAATCACTCTATGCCTCAGGAGATGTGTGCCTGTACATGTGCTCCCCAAGTTTTCCCGACATCCTAGTCAGGCCTGTGGAAGACCTTGCACTAGAGAATCACCATATTCCACAACTTCTTCCCCTTCATAAGACCAGTACTGTTTCTCTCCACCTTGCACTTGCCCGGTCCACACTTGAGAGCCACAAGGTGAAGAATGAAGGAGACTCGTGAAGGACTGTACCTGCTAACTGTTCAAGACATAGGGTCTCAATCTTTAGGACACTTCTGGCCTGGTCTGTGCTGGCCTGTATCCTGAGACGGTCTGGTTCTATTGGGGAAACCATAGCCTAAATTTACTGAATGACCCCAGGTGAAGAAATTGCCAGCAAATTTCATTTTCATAATATTTACTTTTAACATATATGGGAAGCAACACAAACTACATGTATATTAATGGGCAAATGATGCATCAAATAACACAATAAATTTCATTTTAAATAGTCAATACAACAAAGATACATTTTATGCAACTATAAGCATTAGTAAATTTCCCAATGTGGCATTGTGTGGCTATTCAGTTCAAATATATTCTGTTCCTTATTTATGCAAGATAAGTCACGAGTCTGAGCTGATAGCAGCTCTCGCATACAAGGTTTGTGGGTATGACAATGATCAACAAGGCATGTTTCTATGAACATTCTGTCTCTTAGTTAAGACATTTCAGATGGTATTAGTTTTCTAGAACTCATTTTCACCCTCCCCAAACCATTCACTAACCTAGTTTACTTCTGGGAGAGAGCCTAGTTCTTTAACAACACTGAGCTAATCACATGAGTTCACAGATTTTAAATTTTTTGAACCAACTCACACAGTGTCTCCTAGATCTCTTGTCTGACAAACAACAGAAATATTAGCCTCTTCCTGAGAATGATTTGCTGTTCTCTTTGCATCCTGTGTATTCATCTTCTTGCCTCAGCCTGCTTTTGCTTTCTATTGGTGTGCTACTTTGCATGTAGCTCTCCTTTGTGTCTGTCAGGTAAACGGCCTCTTTCTTAAATTTGCCCTGATCCAGAGCCCCATACTTAGTCTTTTGGGTAGTATGGACAGCTGCACAGCTGACAGAAACTGTTTTATGTTGAAGGCCTAATGACATCTGCCAGGAAACTGCATAAACCGAAGGAAAACACTTGTGACCAAACACCATCCAAAAAATGAGGCAATGAAATTGCTTCTGATTTCTAAATGCTGTTTAGTGTGCAGCCAGAGCATTGATCACATGGGTGCAGTTAACATCCTCCTTAATCTTAGAGACTCAATGATAAGTGCAAAACCCACAGTCCTTTGTGTTTCTGTGCTTCCATCAGTCTAGAACTCACTGTATTCTGATTCACTCCCACTGCAGAGCATTGTTCAGCAGTCTGATGCTGTGCTGAGTTCCACTTATAATACTCACCTCATGAGACAACACAGAGCAAAGAAGCTCAGTGTCACTATAAACGTCATGGCTATTGCTGAGCATGCCCAGGCAAATGCTGAAGACTGAATTGCTCCAGCAACAGGGAGCATGAATCTGCAAAACAGTTGCCTTATAAGGTCCTAGATAATAAAATGTGAGGCTGGATGAACACAGCAGGCCAAGCAGCATCTCAGGAGCACAAAAGCTTGTGGTGCAGTGGGGGGAGGGGATGAACTGGGCTGGTTTAGGGATGCAGTAGGGGAAGGGGAGATTTTGAAACTGGTGAAGTCCACATTGATACCATATGGCTGCAGGGTTCCCAGGCGGAATATGAGTTGCTGTTCCTGCAACCTTCGGGTGGCATCATTGTGGCAGTGCAGGAGGCCCATGATGGACATGTCATCAAGAGAATGGGAGGGGGAGTGGAAATGGTTTGCGACTGGGAGGTGCAGTTGTTTGTTGCGAACTGAGCGGAGGTGTTCTGCAAAGCGGTCCCCAAGCCTCCGCTTGGTTTCCCCAATGTAGAGGAAGCCGCACCGGGTACAGTGGATGCAGTATACCACATTGGCAGATGTGCAGGTGAACCTCTGCTTAATGTGGAATGTCATCTTGGGGCCTGGGATGGGGGTGAGGGAGGAGGTGTGGGGACAAGTGTAGCATTTCCTGCGGTTGCAGGGGAAGGTGCCGGGTGTGGTGGGGTTGGAGGGCAGTGTGGAGCGAACAAGGGAGTCACGGAGAGAGTGGTCTCTCCGGAAAGCAGACAGGGGAGGGGATGGAAAAATGTCTTGGGTGGTGGGGTCGAATTGTAAATGGCGGAAGTGTCGGAGGATAATGCGTTGTATCCGGAGGTTGGTAGGGTGGTGTGTGAGAACGAGGGGGATCCTCTTGGGGCGGTTGTGGCGGGGGCGGGGTGTGAGGGATGTGTCGCGGGAAATGCAGGAGACGCGGTCAAGGGCGTTCTCGATCACCGTGGGGGGAAAGTTGCGGTCCTTAAAGAACTTGGACATCTGGGATGTGCGGGAGTGGAATGTCTTATCGTGGGAGCAGATGCGGCGGAGGCGGAGGAATTGGGAATAGGGGATGGAATTTTTGCAGGAGGGTGGGTGGGAGGAGGTGTATTCTAGGTAGCTGTGGGAGTCGGTGGGCTTGAAATGGACATCAGTTACAAGCTGGTTGCCTGAGATGGAGACTGAGAGGTCCAGGAAGGTGAGGGATGTGCTGGAGATGGCCCAGGTGAACTGAAGGTTGGGGTGGAAGGTGTTGGTGAAGTGGATGAACTGTTCGAGCTCCTCTGGGGAGCAAGAGGCGGCGCCGATACAGTCATCAATGTACCGGAGGAAGAGGTGGGGTTTGGGGCCTGTGTAGGTGCGGAAGAGGGACTGTTCAACGTAACCTACAAAGAGGCAGGCATAGCTGGGGCCCATGCGGGTGCCCATGGCCACCCCCTTAGTCTGTAGGAAGTGGGAGGAGTCAAAAGAGAAGTTGTTGAGTGTGAGGACGAGTTCAGCTAGGCGGATGAGAGTGTCGGTGGAGGGGGCCTGGTCGGGCCTGCGGGACAGGAAGAAGCGGAGGGCCTTGAGGCCATCTCCATGCGGAATGCAGGTGTACAGGGACTGGACGTCCATGGTGAATATGAGGTGTTGGGGGCCAGGGAATTGGAAGTCCTGGAGGAGGTGGAGGGCGTGGGTGGTGTCACGGACGTAGGTGGGGAGTTCCTGGACCAAAGGGGAGAAAATGGAGTCCAGATAGGTGGAGATGAGTTCGGTGGGGCAGGAGCAGACTGAGATGATGGGTCGACCAGGGCAGGCAGGTTTGTGGATTTTGGGAAGGAGATAGAAACGGGCCGTGCGGGGTTGGGGAACAATGAGGTTGGAGGCTGTGGGTGGGAGGTCCCCTGAGGTGATGAGGTCGTGAATGGTGTTGGAGATGATGGTTTGGTGCTCGGGTGTGGGGTCATGATCGAGGAGGCGGTAGGAGGTGGTGTCGGAGAGTTGGCGTCTGGCCTCGGCGATGTAGAGGTCAGTGCGCCATACTACCACTGCGCCACCCTTGTCTGCGGGTTTGATGGTGAGGTTGGGGTTGGAGCGGAGGGAGCGGAGGGCTGCCCGTTCTGCGGGGGAGAGGTTGGAGTGGATGAGAGGGGTGGAGAGGTTGAGGCGGTTAATGTCTCGACGGCAGTTGGAGATGAAGAGGTCGAGGGAGGGTAGGAGGCCTGGGGGTGGTGTCCAGGAGGAGGACTTGTGTTGGAAGCGGGTGAAGGGGTCAATGGAAGGAGGGTTGGGTTCCCGGTTGAAGAAGTAGGCATGGAGGTGAAGAAGGTCCACCTTCTGGTGGGCTGCTGCTCCAACATGCCCAGAAAGGTCATTCGTTGGTAATAGACCCTGTAGTGAATATATTGCCGCTAATTCTTTCCCTGTTTCTTATGTGTCATTTTGTATCCTTGTAGATGGGAGGGGTTCTTTTTTATCACTGCCCAATATTAGCTCTAAATTGCTGAGGCCCATGCCCATGAATGGCGTAACTTGTCACCAGCTGCACTGTAACAGCTGTTTGGATCTTCCCAGTCATGTTCCACTACCCCTCACAGATCCACTCCTTCTTTCCAGCTGCTGCACATGAAACTCTCTGCGAATTCTGTTCACGAAATGACCACTGTATGCTCATATATAAAGGGCTGTCTGGTGCTTTCCCCTTTTATTCAGTGTTCTGCTCAGTAAATGCATCCTTGCAGCACTGTACCCTCCTCTATGTATGACCCTAAGTGTTTTCCATGTCTCTCTTACAAGATCTCATTCTGCGGTTCAATAAACTTCAATTGACTCTTTTGCATCTTCATTTGATTACCCACCACTTTCATGTAAACTGATGTTGCGATATACAATGCGTCTGCTAAAATCACTGGGAGGTGGAACTGCATAACTGCTTGATGGTGCAAATTTGCTAACCTTAATTCCACATGTGGATGATGAAAATTGTGTTCTTTATTTCGAATGAAACCAATAACTATTGTAACTTTAAGTTTGTATCAGTGATAATGGGAACTGCAGATGCTGGAGAATCCAAGATAATAAAATGTGAGGCTGGATGAACACAGCAGGCCCAGCAGCATCTCAGGAGCACAAAAGCTGATGTTTCGGGCCTAGACCCTTCATCAGAGAGGGGGATGGGTTGAGGGTTCTGGAATAAATAGGGAGAGAGGGGGAGGCGGACCGAAGATGGAGAGAAAAGAAGATAGGTGGAGAGGAGAGTATAGGTGGGGAGGTAGGGAGGGGATAGGTCAGTCCAGGGAAGACAGACAGACAGGTCAAGGAGGTGGGATGAGGTTAGTAGGTAGGAGATGGAGGTGCAGCTTGGGGTGGGAGGAAGGGATGGGTGAGAGGAAGAACAGGTTAGGGAGGCAGAGACAGGCTGGACTGGTTTTGGGATGCAGTCGGGGGAGGGGAAGAGCTGGGCTGGTTGTGTGGTGCAGTGGGGGGAGGGAATGAACTGGGCTGGTTTTGGGATGCGGTGGGGGAAGGGGAGATTTTGAAGCTGGTGAAATCCACATTGATGCCATTGGGCTGCAGGGTTCCCAAGCGGAACATGAATTGTTGTTCCTGCAACCTTCGGGTGGCATCATTGTGGCACTGCAGGAGGCCCATGATGGAGATGTCATCTAAAGAATGGGAGGGGGAGTGGAAATGGTTTGCGACTGGGAGGTGCAGTTGTTTATTGCAAACCGAGCGGAGGTGTTCTGCAAAGCGGTCCCCAAGCCTCCGTTTGCTTTCCCCAATGTAGAGGAAGCCACACCGGGTACAATGGATACAGTATACCACATTGGCAGATGTGCAGGTGAACCTCTGCTTCATATGGAAAGTCATCTTGGGGCCTGGGATAGGGGTGAGGGGGGCAAGTGTAGCTTCTCCTGCGGTTGCAGTGGAAGGTGCCGGGCGTGGTGGGGTTGGAGGGCAGTGTGGAGCGAACAAGGGAGTCACGGAGAGAGTGGTCTCTCCGGAAAGCAGACAAGGGTGGGGATGGAAAAATGTCTTGGGTGGTGGGGTCAGATTGTAGATGGCGGAAGTGTCGGAGTTCCTCCGTCTAGGCCCAAAACGTCAGCTTTTGTGCTCCTGAGATGTTGCTGGGCCTGCTGTGTTCATCCAGCCTCACATTTTAGTAACGTTAAGTTTGTACGTTTTCAGCGTCTGTGCTTGGTATCAAGTCTACCCACGTGCGGAGCTCTCCCTTTATATAAAACAATCTCCTCAAATTGCAGGCTCAATCTCTATTATAAGTAGATCAGACTGTAGCTTCCTTTTATCATTCAGGATTTGAATAATAATACAGGCCTTTGACTTAGCTACAAAATTAGAGGTAAAAGCTACAACACCTCAATCTGGACAATCATTGTAGATTCTAAAGAGCATCGCTGACAACAAGGTGTCCAGTAGGAGTCCTTGCAGTAGAATTTTTTTGTTAACAATTCTCTACTTGCATAAAGTTGCCAATTCCCAGTCCAATTCATCTTTCCTCACATCTAGTCGGAATTCCTCATAAAGTATCCAAATCCTTTAATATATATGAGGACAGGAAATACCTAGTGATATTGATAGAAAACCCCTTAGTCCATCGGTATGGCAATCTTTTTTTTCGATGGAGGCATTAATCTATAATTTTAAGTGAGTTAACTGCTTTAAGAGAATGGACAGTGGAATGTCAAACAAACATATTGTGTTCGTGCAGTAATATTGAAAAAAGTAATTTAAAGGATACAATACTAGATTAAGCACTTTTGAAATTTTGTTTAATTGCTTTCTAAGATTGAGGTAGAAATTTTAAATTTTGTCTCTTCTTGAAAGAACTATTTTGATACCATGGGTGATTGGGCTTACTGTGGAGTCTCCTAACCAGTACAACATTTTATGTAGACGGTTAGAACAAGCTCACTCACTTCAACTGAATTACCTTTTCTTATTCCACATTCTCCTATGTTCTTGTATGGTTGACTCAGAAAGCACGAGTAGAAAATGCTGTATGCATTCTGTGATCTTGAATTAAGTGCTTCTGACCTTGTCTTTGTCCAGGAATATTTAAGAAATACTGCTACGGTTAATGTAAATATGTTGACTTCACTTTCTTATGTAGGTTTATGAATGCTTGCCAATGTTATATGTTTTGAGCAGTTAAGTGAAAATAATGCCAAATTTATAGCTTAAATCATAGAATTGCAGAGTATGGGAATTATTTAATGCTGTACTTTGAAGGATGATTCATGCTATTATTTTCATTAAAGATCTGCAAACATGAGGAGATATGATCTGAACAATTTTACGTAATGCATGCCAAACTGTAAATAACAAGTGGCTTGCACTTAGTAAATGTTCTTTTTAGATTAGAGATTACATTTTGTAACTTTTTAATGGCTGAGGAAAGAATTAGTGGAGAAAGGATCCTGGAATTGCTTTGTGCATTTGAATGATAGCTTCATCCGTTTTTATCATGAGTAACACCTGGAGAGGTTGTTAAGAGAATTTGAATGCATAATTTGGCTTAAACCTGACAAAATGTCACTGAGGACAGCTGTAACAGAAATTTCTTTGTAATGTTACATCAACCCACACATTTTTACTGACCTGTCTACACAGCAGACAAATGTTCACACTCATGGCTTTATATAACTGATAACAGATAAATGTTTTCTTGCAGGTTTTCTTCTGATCTTATGCATTGCTAAGATATTTCGAAGTCTGTAAATAGATTAAATGGACAGTGTTTTATGTTCAAAAGCAGACAGCACAAAAAGTCTCCAAGGTGCCAAATAAAGAATTTTGTTCAAAGCTTCAAACATTCAGGATTCAGACCTTTCGTCTTCATCATGTGCATGTGATTATCAGAGAAGCCAAACAGACACATTTTTATGATTGAACTTACATAATCAAATTAAATGTATTTGGCTTCAACCTTCAAAGCAAAGTAGAATGAAAAAGAGATGATACGGCACCTAAAGGGCAGCCTAAGCAGAACTGCCGCAGTAATCTCGTTCTGCTTCAGAAGGCATAACTGTTGATTGGTGTGTTATTTATGTTGGAGGAATGAAGAACACAAAAAGAAAACTGTCATGGTTTTCCCACGGCTAAAAGAATTACTTGCTTCAAAATTTGTAGAAATCCTTGCTGTAACCATCCATGGATTCTAGACAGTTATGCATTAGCACTCTACACTGCCTCATACTTCATCTTTTGCCATAAACTCTGCAGAAAAGACAGCAATTGACAATAGCTATTTTTAAACACATTGACAAGATTGTGGAATGTTTACGTGTATTTCTCAGAATATTAATTTTCCTTTATATTAATTAAATCCTTAAACTGAATATTTCCTCCCTCCCCAAAAATTGCTGTATTTGTTAGATCTGTTTTGTTGTTAGGGGATTTAGACTTTGTAGGTAACAGTTTTGATTGGAAATATTGAAATTGAACACATTCATTTTGAGCACTCGACATGCATTGTCCCAAAGTGTCGCTATTTTACATATTTACATACATTCTTCAAGTCTCTGCAAAAATAACTGCCATTGCTTTGAAAATAGTATACCAAGCAGCACTACAGTACATATTAGATATAATATCTCACTTGTATAGTACGTTTAAGGGCTGTAGACTTGGCATTGCTACAGCTTCATGAGGAGCTCCTTTGTATTGCATATTTAGATCACATTCCAAGGCAGCTGTACCCGATCAATGTTTTCTTCTAAATAATTGCAAGTTCGCTAATGGAATTCAATTATTATAGCAAATTTTCCAACAAAATAACCAGTAAGGTTTGTATCAAGATTAGAATTTCCGAAGTGATAGATTGTTGGCTTGCGGACTTAACAGTAAACAAATAGGAAGAATCCAAGTTCACAGTTTACCCAGTTTCAACCCAGTTTTGACTCAGAGTCAGACAGGTTGATCAGTCATCAATGATACAACCGAATACCATAGGTGTAATCTTACGGGAATCTGAGCAATGTGGGCTAAGGAAGGATTGTGAAAGAATTGAACAAGATGTTCAGTGAGGCCCAGCTTGATATTAAGTTCATTTTAGTGCCTGTGTTTCCTTTTAATTCTGTTGCTGCTGCATGGACCTCTCGTGTCATGAGAGAGCAACTTCCGGAATAGGAAATTAATATGGCTGCAAATTGATCTGCAGATTTAGGCCATAAGGAACAGGAACAGGAGTAGGCCATTCAGCCTGTCAAGCCTCCTGCTCTATCATTCAATAGGACTATAGGATTATAGATATAGCTCTCTGTGACAAGGAATTCCAAAGACATTCAACTCTCTGAGAGAATAAATTCCTCCTCATCTCAATCTTAACGTGGCACCCCTTTATTCTGAGACTATGCCTCTGGTCCTAGACACTCCTGTGAGAGAAACATCCTTTCAGTATTTACCCTGTCAAGCCCTTTAAAGATCCAGTAGAATTAAATGATATTTCAAAAATTCTTAAGGAAACAATAAACACATTAAGAGGAATCATCAGGAAAAACAATATCACCTCAAAGATTTAAATCAGTGATCAACCAAATACAACACTGTTGGCAAAATATTTGCCTCACTTGGCAATGATAGTTGAACCTTTGAGGTAACTATTCAAGAAGATGTAACAATGAAGCTAGGATTTGCATCAGTGTATGCTTCCCAAATGGACAAAGACATGCTCATGCCCTGGTTCACCATGTCCATCTGCATCAATTATTATAGCTCTAGATACTTGAGCTGCAGAAGCTAAGAGGCAGTGCTGTTTCAGAAACAACGAGATGGATGTTGGACACCAGTGTATTTTACCTCTAGGGCATTGTCATGCATCAAGATGTGTTTCACAGTTATATAAAAGAAGACTCTGTCCACATGGGCATGCAAGGGCTTTCTGGCCATAACCTTGAACTCAAAGTTCTCATAGAGATGGATCATAAACTATTGGCATCTATTAGATAAGAAAGAACTGGCAATGCCTCCAAAGAAACAAAGATTCAAAGTGCACCTTGTGAGATTTGCCTGTGCGACCACATATGTGCAGAGGAGGCTGAGGCTAAGAGAGGGAGATAAATTGTACTGCCAGAAAAAGTTCAAAAAACAAATTATGTGTACAACCAATGTAGGATTGTCAGTTGGGTTCACAGTGTCGTATGTTTGTTCATACTGCAAGCTGCATATATTAATACACACAGCCCTTTGTAGACAAAATAAAGTGTATGCACCCTGTTTATTTCCGCACAGCAAAATAAGTACAACCATTTTCTCAATCACTTCCTTTGGCTTGCTTTGGCTAATCAGAGTCAACATGTCTGGTTTAAACTTTGAACAAAGCTAGCCAATTAACTGTCAGTTGCCATTAACTTGTGCGTTCTCCATGGCAATGCCTCTATCAATCAGAGCCCAAGCGCTAACCAATCAACACTCTCCTCCCTAACAGGCTAAATGGTGTTTTCCTTTTACTTTGGTATTTCTTGCAAGTTGCCTTGATGAATGCAAGAAATAAAAAAAAGCCTTGATTACATGGCTGTTTTTGAACGGTACTCACGAGTCAGAGCGTTGTATAGTAATCCCAGTTTTCAGCATTTGGCCCATATCCTGGGGTTCAGAAAACCGAAGTATACCTTTGAACATTATATTTTCTAACTCCTTGGTGGGGACAGTTCATACCATCTAACATTTTGGGTCAGACAACCAAATGGCTGACCACCTGTTCCTTTTTCTTTGAAATAGCCCCTAGAGCTTGCTAACTGTCCTATCTATATTAACAGCTGGCTGCAAGATATTTCATAGCCACTGAAAATGGCACAAAAAAATTCTTTTAAGTGTTTACTGGCTTCTGAATGACTGATCTTGTCTATGGATCAATGAAAGAATATCCTTATTGTACTATTGAGTTCAAAGTTGAATTGATGTGACAGATGCCTTTTTTTTCAACTCATTTTCAAGCTTTCCAGCAACTGCAGAGTGTTTATTGTTGAACTGGCCAGATTATCTTCAAAAGCTAATGTTATATTTTAAATGACACAGGTATGAGGCTGGAAATTCCTCCCTCCTCTCTGGATTTATTTTGAAAGCAAACAGTACTTCACAATGGCTAAACTCCAAAGGCTATATGATATTATGTTATTTGGATAAATTGACTTGTTTAAAATTAAATAAAGAAAGACAATTCTAGTGTGTAACCAAATATTATCTGTTATCCATGGCTGATTGAGATATTCACCAGCACTTTAAGGATTTTTTTGTGGCAGAAACATTCATATATACCTGCTTCCTTTGCAGATATATCTGTTCTTTATGTGGCTCTTCTGTGCTTTCATTTATACTATGATTAATAGCTGAACCAGTTTTAAAATTAACACTAATAGCAGTCTTAACAGCTTGAAATTGATAATATTCCAGTTGTAAGTATGAACTGTCAAGAGATTTAGGGGGTGGCACGTTAGTGACCAATTGACATTTGAGACTGATCTGGCATAATTTTTAGATATAGCTGTAAATGACAAAAGGATAACACATCTATCTGTTTTGATGGGGAATTGTTTATATGTGCAAATTGAAGACCAGAGTTACTTGAAGCACCTCAAATACAACATTCAAATGTAAGTGGGGTATTCCAAGTATGATGCGTGCCCTGCTGTTTTATATCACACTATTCAATAGTTTAAATAGCATTCTTCAGGGACTGTTGAAAGTGTCTCCAAAAATCATGGGTGAAGAAATGCGTAATTTGTGGGGCTGGGAGCAGTACAAATGCCATGTCTGAAAAAAAATGTATCTAGTAACTGACAATGGAGTGACCATAAATTTCCCATTCCAATGATCACTAGCTGACCTGATCATCATCATAGCAGCAGTCACTCCACTTAGTTCATGTTCATTGTAAGTGGTAGCAAGCATTGCTGCGTGTTACAGATTTGCCCAAGCCACAGGGATACCTTAAAGATAAGGTGCTTCCACAGGGAGAGATATTTGGAATTGGAATATAATTTGATTTTTTATGCACCCATATTTATAATATAACATATAATATAGAAGATCCCAGAAAATAAATCAATCAGTGCAAAATTTCAACTCTCTACCCTATCAGAGACATGAAAGGCACCATGCTGATATTGGAACAATGCAGTGTTATTAGCAGGGTAATTTGAGTGGTTCAAAACAAAAATCATTTTGATGAATAAGTAATTAAGTACATAATTTTCTTAATTGGTTTGATACCTCTTGCAACACTGAAATTGTATAAAGTGTAAGATATGTTCCATAATTTAGAAGAGCTGCTATCACTGCAGTACAGTACTTAGTTATTGACAGAAAGCTGTTCTAAGTACTTGCTGTTTCTCTTAATTACAGAAGCACAGTTTTATTCATTTATTGTACCATGTTTTTCAGAATAAAGCTGTTTTCCATTTTCTTGATTCATTGAGATGTATATTGCATAATTTAATTGATATTTCAATCATACTTCTAGCTTTACTGACTTTGCTTCTAAATATATCATTAAATTGGGATATTTTAATGTCAAATGTAAAATTCTGAATTTTAATCTTATTTTTGAAAAATGGAGTAATGATTAATTTTTTTTGGGCTGGAGGAAGGTTTGTATTGAAGCTCCTCAGGAATCAGGATTGGAATTCTTGCTTTTCCAAATATTTATTACTGATTGAGATCTTAGTGCTCAGGCAATGAATTCAAAGCTCTCAGATGACACTAAACTTGGGAAGAATTGTAACTGTGGCAATGACAATGTGGAACTGCATTGGTAAGTTGACTTGAGAGGTGACAGATAAGAGTTAATGCAGAGAAGTGTGAAGTGTTGCAATTTGGTTGGAAAAAATTTGAAAATCAATGAAAAATGGGGTACAGGGGCATAGGCACCTGAAGGTATATGTGAACAGATCATTGAAGGTGGCAGGACAAGTGAAAGGAGCATTTAATAAAATATGCTGTATTCTTGGCTTTATTAACAAGGGCATAAAATACAAGAGCAAGGAGGTGACATTTAACTTGTACAGGACACATGTTAGACCTCTGGACTAGGGGAGGAGAATAGAGTTGAGATGGGAAGAAATAAGTTCCATAGAGCAGGAACAGACAGAAACAATGGGTCTGCCCAGGCAGTCCTGTTTGTCCATTTCAGGACAAAAGTAGAAGAAATTAACGTGACCGATATCATGTCCACAGTTTTCAATGTACAAGTTGAGTTCAAGTAAAAGGCCAGAGGGATGGGTCCAGGCAGAGGGACAGTGTTGGAAGTGGGTGAATGCATCTGTGAGACAGGGAGAGGACTTCTATCCAAAGAAATGGGGCAGGGAAGCAGAGATGACAGAAGATGAGTTCAATGTCACATTGTGCCTGAAATTCATTGAGGGTAGGGGCACAGAGGGATAAAACTAACCTTTGTTGAGTCCAGGATGTTCACCTGAGGGAAGAAGGTCAGAAAGGATAGTACATACTAAGTTAGAGACAGAGTTAGGCAAAAGGATGAAGTCAGAGGGAACCAGAAGGGAGGAAGATTCCAGAGGGGCATGGGAATCTGAGTTGTTGCAGCTTGTATTCTTTAATGCCTTAGAACATCGAACATGACGTAGAATGAGGTAGAACTGGGGAAGAGTACACCTCTGAAACAGCATGAGTCAGTGAAGTCATATATACTTAACCAGTCATCATGAAAGTTTGGGAAATTACCAGCCCATGGAAATGCATATTAGAGTGAATGAATTTAATCATGTACCGAAATGTAAAGATTGAATTGAGAGTGAAAAAAGGGAAAATTATTTTATATTAGACAGAGTTGGCTAGCAGCAATTAATATGATTAGCACCAAACACAATATTTTGACTTAAGTGAAAAAGAGCCTTCTGTGTAAGTTTAGATTTATCTGGTAATGTTAAACCACTGGATGTATTTCAAATTTTTGCAAAGGTAAGGGTGAAATGGTGTGACTTGGACAGCAACTTATGAATTTCTACCATTAATAGCATATGTCTTTCCCTGTAACATTGGCACTAAAATAATGGATACTGCCGTTAAACTGATTACTATTTTAATTGCAAATTATCACTTGTTCTGTTTTATCATTGATGCTATTAATTTATTTCAGAGGTGATTAAATTAAGATGTACAGGCTGACTGTTCTTTGCTAAAATACTTTAAGATATTTCTCGTACTGAATTTAATTTCCAACCAAAGAATAAAAAATAACTATTTAATTTATCACCTCAGCAACAGTAAGGTAATCTATACCCATTTTGAATAGCAAATTAATTTTCACAGTTAACATGCACAACTATTCATTTCTGTAAAACTTATTTCCTTGCTCAAATTTTGACCAGATTCTGTTTTGTTATATTTCACTGTGCTGAATTAACTGCTATGAATATCCCTTAAAAATATAGCCATGCTGAATGGACACCTAATTAATTATACAGTTCAGATAAGTAAGTAGCCAGAGGAAGCAAATTTATGAAGTTAAATAATTTAAAGCACTGTAGCAAGTGCATTACACTAAAAAATACGTTTAGCTTCTTTTCCAGTAAAGGATAAATTAAGCAAAATTAATTTGAAAAGAAATATTTGTTCACAATATATTGAAAAGATACAGAATACATTATTTTTCCACAATTTTGTATTTCTCATTACTAGCATGGACAACAGACAAACTTGCTTCATGTATTGTATTTTTCTGTATATGTATCGAAAGCACTTAAAATGAAATATTGACTGTGCTTGAATTGTCACAAGCCAAACATATTTTGTTTTCATTGACAGCATAGACATCAACTTGTTGTCTTATCAGCTTTAAATATGAGTCTTAAAATTGTCTGAAGATAACTTCAACTTGTGCTGAAAGCAAGTGCACAAAGACTGCAACATGCAGCCAGTAATGTTGGCAAGAGGTGCTAGACAAATTGGTGCTCATTTATCATTTGCTTATAGTTGATGAACTATTGGTGGGACTTAAGCTTTTTATTTAAATTCATTGATTCATGGTGGGGAAATTATAAGACAAATAGGCTACTTAATGACAAATGCAAGTTTCTATTTTTACATAAATTTACTTGTCCTACTCTATGTCATCTAGATCCAGTAACAGGCCAAGCAGTACACTTATGTTAAAAGAGTCAGTTGATGCAGAAATTAATTTGCAGTTCCACGTGTGTTCTTAAACTCACCCAGAAATAAGTCTCCGTGTAACAGCAGTCTAAAGTGACTAACCAAAGACTTAATTGAATTTAGCTGAGAATTCCTTGAAATTATACTGGTGCAGTCATATTAACCACCACCATGCTGGAGAGTTGTAACCAAAATTTGTCAATGTGTTTTAGGACGGACAATTCTGTTTAATAGAACCAGAATCCTAATTTATTGTATTTACCCAGCCCCTGCTGCTTTCAGGCTGACATCCCTAATAACTACAATCACTCAAGTCGTTACAGCATTCGTGCAGTTCCTCTGCTGTTTAGTCACAGCAGATAATGATACAGAATTTTCAGGTTGAACACTGATTTTACACTAGAAAAATTGTTTGAATTGATTTAACTTACTCTCCTACCATCAGCATTTAAGCCAGAGTCATTATTTTATAAGTCACATTCACTCTTCAACGTTATATATTCCACTTTTACTAGGCATAGTATCTGTTTGATATAGAGTATCAATGCAAACAATTTGCATGATTCATTTATTTCTGAATATTTTCTTTCATAACCAGCATATGTCAGGCTAGCCTCAGCTCATCGAAAATCCCTTGAATTGGTTTTGATGAAGAATAGATATTGTTCAGAAGTTTGGATTATGGGCGGTGGGGGAGGGGGTGGGGTGTGGTAATGGGAAAGCCTGCGTCAATATCAAATATTTATTTAGCTTTAGAAACTTATAATCTATTAGTATTTAAATGCAACAGTTTAAAATATTCTGGGGTTATCTAATCCACCTTACTTGCTGGCAACAGGGCAGGAACTGTTTAGTGGTTTGCCAGATACAGATATGTCAACATGGTGAGAGATTGCAGTATAGGCCAATCGCATTGCACAAGTGTCCCTGCTATGAGGCTGCAGCGTTCCAATTATCCTGAAACAGAACAGACTTGAGGAGACCAGTGGTCTCAGTGGAGCCAATATTTAGATAATTTCGCCATCTGTCTAAGATAGTGGAAGTGATTAAGCCCAGAGACTATATGCCTGCAATATGTACATACCTGCTCTTGCTGACTGCTGCAGCTGGGGCTCAGTTGTCGACACTGTGACCACATGCTCATGTTGACTGAAAAATATTAGAGATTTATATGAGAATTCTGCAATACTGAATTTTTGAAACTATGATATTAGCCAACATAATTTGAAAGCAATATGTTATAGTCTCAACCGTTAATTTCCAACCCTCAGGACTGATAGTGGCCCACCATTAAATTTAGTTGTAAGGGCAACCCTGAGAGTAAGAGAATCAAGTCCTCTCTCTTCAAGAGAGTGGAAAATTCCACCTAAAGTTTTTGTTTCAGGGAATAGAATGATGTGGTATACTTTTTTGACCTTTCCTGATCCTTGAACAGTTGTGAAAATTCAACTCTGAAGTTCTTAGGCTGATATTTTCAGCTTTCCAGTTCCTCGACTCTACAAATCACATGGAATTTTGTCCACTTTTTCCTGCTTCATAGTGAACAATTCCTGTTCTGAATCACATACAAGGTTTCAGTGATTTTTCTCTTTCTAAATTAAAGGGTTTGTTCAGTTATTCCCATGATTTTAGTCCTAAACCTCCTGATTCATATAAATTTTGCTCAATGGCTGAAATTACTTTTTCTCCAATCATAACACAACTTTAGAAACATCTGCTGCATCTCTGTGTAACTTCTCTCTACTAGGATATCAGTATTCTAAAAGTTTCTGTTCAGCTCCTGGATCTGTCCAAGGAAAGGCAGCACAATGTCATCGATACCTTCTATTTCAGCGATCCTGCCACCTTTTTGCTTACTATGTGCAGACTTCTTGCTTCAACTCACAGCCTTCAAATAACACTTTTTTTTACTTACAGAAAAGCATTTTGTCTCTTCAGCTGAACAATTTCTGTGCTTTTAGTTTTTCCTGGCACATCACAGCAATTCCTGCCTTTTCTAGTTTTGTACAGCCACTGCTCTACTTTTAAAAAACACCACCATTTTTGGGATGTGCTTCTGCCCTTCACCCCAAGTCACAAGCCAGTTTTGCTTCTTGACCTGACTTTGTCTGCTCATTTGAATTGCCTTTGATCAGGCCGAATCATCCATCAACTACAAGCAGTCAGACAATGCTTCATCCAAGACTGCATCCATCTTTTAAGGTGCTACACTATTCTAATGCCTCATTAGTATAGACATCAAAATATGTTTTTCAGGAGCACATTAAGCATCCAATTACAACTTCTACTACAGTAACCATTTCCCATGATTGTGTGGCCAAATTTCATCCTAACTTCATCTACAAGTTTGCTAATGACACTACTGTTGTAGACTGGATCTCAAACAATAACAAGACAGAATACGGGAAAGAGATAAAGCATTTTGTGGCGTGATGTAAAGATTACAATGTCCCTCAATGTCAGCAAAACTTAAGAATTGGTCATTAACTTCAGGCAACAAGGTGGGAGGGCATGCCCCTATCTTCATCAATGCAGCTGAGGTGCAGATAATTGAGAGCATCAAATTCCTAGGAGTGATAATCACCAACAATCTATCCTTGGCCACTCACATTAGTGTGACAGTTAAGAAAGCACAACAATGCCTCCACTTCCTCCGAGGATAGGGAAATTCA
This sequence comes from Stegostoma tigrinum, assembly GCF_030684315.1. Classification (NCBI taxonomy): domain Eukaryota; kingdom Metazoa; phylum Chordata; class Chondrichthyes; order Orectolobiformes; family Stegostomatidae; genus Stegostoma; species Stegostoma tigrinum. The sequence goes on along the minus strand of NC_081363.1, from coordinate 59,402,626 downwards.
ATATGTCCTTCAAGACTCTTACCAATTTTTATAGATACACCATAGAAGGCACTCTGTTCAGACGCATCACGGCTTGTTATGGGAACTACTCTGCCCAGGACAGTAAGAAACTACAGAGAATTGTGAACACAGCCAAGACCATCACCCAAGCCAACGTTCCATCCATTGATTCCATCTGTACTTCCCACTGCCTCAGAATAATCAATATAATCCAATATAATCAAAGACTCCTCCCACCCCAGCTATAATCTCTTCCAACCTCTTCCTTTGGGGAGAAGATACAAAAGCTTAAACACAGGTACTAACAGAAGCAGGAATATCTTCTTACCCGGTGTTACTGGACTTCTGACCTCTCAATTTTCATATATAATGTTAACTTTGTTCTTTGTGCTCCTTCTCTGCAACCGTAACATTACCCTAATGCATTTGTATGGTATGATCTGCCTGTGCACATGCAAAACAAAACTTTTCACTTTACCTAGGTATGTGTGACAATAATAAATCAAATCAAATCAAAAAATATTAATTCCACTGTAGGAAATTGCTAATCATTACTATTTTAGCTATTCCCATATTATCCCAGAAAATGGTTCTCTGCAGGTACTAATCCCCCTAGTGCAATTTATAGCCATCCATCTCATAACATGATGATTTATGTTGGAATGTTCCACACACTGTTCAGCTTTGCTTGGGTGTAATTCAGAAGTCTTACTCTGGCATGGTACTGACTATCATATTTATAACAGTGGAAGACAGTGGACTGGGAAGGTAAATGATTCTCTAGCTTCTTTTTATCTTTTTCCACATTTTGGTCAGTTGAGCTTTTAATCTTTCCAAACTTTTTTCAATGTCCTTCAAAACATGAGCTTCAAGAGACCATAGCCAACAGCAACAGTCTCCCAGTTGTCAATGTTAATGTTCAAATCTTCATATCTCATTTGCAATTGCCTTTGTAGCAGAGGCATAGGTGTTCTGGAGATAGTGACCAGTGGTCAGCTCACCATACAGAAGGTTCTTTGAGCATATCTCCAGCATCAGTCCAACAAATGTAACCTGCATGTCATTTGCTTTGGAATTAGTGTATGCTAGTAGAATTAATAAGCTCCAAGATCTCCTCGTTGATGACCTTGTGCTATCAAGAGATACTGAGAAAACATCTGAGGCATCGAAGATGGAAGTTGTTCAGCCTTCTCTCCTGCCTAGTATCCGTGTCCAGGTCTCACCACTGTAGAGGGGTGCATGGAGATTGCATAATTAATAGAGTCTCAGTTTGGTCTTCTCAATAGGCTCCACACTCTCCTACTCAACATAGAAAATTAGAGCAGATATAAGTCATTCAGCTCTTTGAACCTAATCTGCCATTCAATATGACCATGCCTGATCATCCAACTCAGTACCCTATTACTGCTTTCTTCTCTTTGATCCCTTTAGCCCTAAGAACTGTATCTAACTCCTTCTTGAAAGCATTCAATGTTTCCACCTAATTGCCTTCTGTAGAAAATACTCTTTAAGCTCACCAACTGCTGAGCAAATAAATTTCTCCACAATTCAGTCCTAAATGACGTACCCCACATCCTTAGACTGTGATGTGTGGATCTGGACTCCCAGATCATCAGCAATGTTCCTGCATTTACCCTGTAGTTCTGTTAGAATTTTCTAGTTTCTATGAGATCCTTCGTTATCCTTCTAAACTCCAGTGACTGTCAACTAAGTGACCCAGTCTCTCTTCGTATGTCAGTCCTGCCATCCCAGGAGGTGTTACAATATGTTAGTTGATTTCACCATCAGGTGAGAGATTGCTGGTGCTTGTGTTCAATTTCCAGTAGTAATTGACGGTTGTATGCCAATACCCTCGACCATAACGTTGCCTTCTTAATGCTGACGATCAAACAAAACTGTTTACAAACATGAAAGAGTCTGTCCATTCTCCCGAAGGGATTTATTGTTATAGAGTGCAGCATTGTCAGCAAAAAGCAACGGTCTGATGAGGATTAAGCGGACTTTTGTCTTAGATCTCAGGTTAGCCAGACTGAATAGCCTTCCATCTGTTCTGCTATTTAAGTAGACCTGAAGATAGATGACACCGTGTTGGTGCCAGAATCCACCTCTGCTTGATCCCATTGTTGACCTCAAAGGGTTGCTACGTTTCCAGCCATAATTGACCTTACTCATCATGTTACGGAAGGAGGCTTTCCTTGTTCTTGGTCTTTCCCTTGCAGCTGCTGGCCTGTAAAGATCATGTCAATTGTGATTGTTCCAGTTCTGAAACCTGTAATTTAGGGTACGTATGTTCAGCTATGATCTGCAGTTTTTAAACTGTATAGTGGGCAAATATTTTTCCCATGATGCTCAGCTGGGAGTTGTCCCAATGGCTGTTGCAATCACTGTAGTCATCTTTGTTCTTGTCTCTGCCTGCAGTCTTTGCATTGCATATCCTGGGGCATTATCCTCAGCCCTCCAGCTGCGAGACAGAGATTTGCACAGATTCTGCAGAAGGGCTAGTTTTTTGAGCTCAATAAATTCAGGCATTACAGCATCAGCTCCTGGAGATCTTCCCCAGGACGAGTCAATAGCTTTGCTAGTTTCAATGCCAGTCTGCTGTCTGCGTGGGAAAGTAGCAAAGTGCATGTTCAGTTCAGTAAAGGAATGTTTCTTTATCTGAGTGGGACATTATATGTAGATGACATCTTGTCAGTTTTTTCCAAATTGTTACGATGTTGCCTATAAATGAATACCTCTCTCTGGTTTATAATTATTAGGGACACCACACAGTGTTTTCATGATTTTACCAATGCAATATTTGTTCAAACCCAGAGAAACATTGCTCTCCAGTGTAAGGCCTAACACTTCCAATCCTTTCATTCCTGTAGTATTTAATACAATTTTGCAATTGAGTTTAATATCAGATAAACTAAACATTAGGTATGTATAATTAGGAACTATATGAATACCCAGAGATGAGACTGAGGCTTCTAAAAATCAACTTTCTTACAGTGCTTAACTATCAGTGAGGTCAGATGTCAATGTTTTGTCCCTGGGCTGGAATTTCACTCCTCTCCAGAGGTAAGAAAAATTAATTAAGAAAGGCTTAGGTAACAGTGCCAGCTAGCTTTCATGTAATCTGAAATATATTTTACTTACCAGCGCATAGATACACAGAAATGAAGTAGCTGGTCAGAAAGAGATTTATACAGGGGTAATAATGGAAATGTTTAGACGATCAGTAGAACCCTCTGTTGATGGGACAAAAGTGGAACATTTTACATTTAGAGTTGAATTTTACAAATAATTTTTTGTATCATTTATTAGCTTCAAAACTCAAACAAGGTTTAGGTATCCGGAAAACTGAAAAGAAAAAAATTCATTGTGTATCAATTTTTTAAAAGTGGATGCTAGATTTGCTGCAGTTACGGTACCTAGGTTCTTCAACCTTTGGTGAAGATGAAAATTGTGCACTTGGACTTAAAGTCTGTGCTGGTCAAAAAGAACCAGCTAACTATTCTAATCCAATTTTCAAGCACTTAGCCCATAGCCTTGTGTACTTCAGCATTGCAAGTGTACATCTAAAAGCATTTCAAATGTTACGAGGGTTTCTGCCTCAATTGCCCTAAAAGGCAATAAGTTCCAGTTTTACTGGGTGAAAACATTTTTCCTGACATTCCCTCTAAACCTCCTGGTCCTTACTTTGAACCCCTAGTCATTGATCCCTCCACCAGGAGAAAAAAAAATTCTTCCTGTCTACCCTGTGTGTGGCCCTCATGATTTTATACATCTCAATCATGCTCCCCTCAGTTTCCTTTGCTCTAAGGAAAACAACCCAAACTGCACAACCTATCTTCATAGCTAAAATTCTGCAACCCAGGCAACATCCTGGCCAATCACCTCTGCATCCTGTCCAGTGCAATTGTATACAACACAGTGTGGAGCTGGAGGAACACAGCAGGCCAGGCAGCATGAGAGGAGCAGGAAAGTTGACGTTTCGCATGAAGACCCTTCTTCAGAAATCATATCACTCCTACAATTTAGATTCCAGAACCGCACACAATACTCAAGTTGTGACCTAACCAACTTCTAATACAGTTCTCCAGTATAATCTTCGTGCTTTTAAACTGTCTGCCTCAGCCAATCTAGGCAAGTATCTATTTTGCCTTATTAACCAGTTTAGCTACTGCCCTGCTACCTTAGGTCACTGGTGGACATGCAAACAAAGGTTCCTCTGATCCTTGGTACTTCCCATACACTGACCATTCATCACTGATTGATTGATTTTTTGATTGCTTTATCTATAGTAACTTGTACCAAAATACAGTGAAAAGCTTTGTTTACGAGCAGTACAGGCAGATCATTGTAAGCAAAGGATATACAGATCAAAAAGACAGAGAAAGGCAGACAGGTTACATTGCACAGTGCATAGGCAAGATCAGCATTAGCAAGATCAGCATTATTTGAGGCTAGAGAGTCCAGTCATCAGTCTGGTAACAGCTGGGGAGAAACTGTTCCCGAACCTGCTTGTGTGCACGTACAAGCGTCTGTCTCTTCTGCCTGATGGAAAAGGTTGTGGGAAATCATTACCAGGGTGCAATGGGTGTTTGATGATGTTGGCTGCCTTTCCACAGCAGCAAGCCATGTAAATGGAGTCCATGGATGGAGGGTTGGCTTCTGTGATGGTCTGGGCTGTGCAGACTGCCTTCTGTAGTGTCTAATGACAGAGCAATTGCCATACCAGCCTGTTACGCACCTAGACAGGATGCTTTCAATGGTGCTTCCATAGACATTCTTGAGGGACTTTATGGACATGCCAAATTTCTTAACCTGACTGAGGAATAAGAGGCATTGTTGTGCCTTCTTGACTATCGTTCTACATGGGAAGTCCATGACAGACTGTCAGTTTCCGTTATTCTGTGGAACTTGATTCGCTTCACCCTCTCCTCCTTTCTTTCTGAAATCAATGATCAGTTCTTTAGTTTTGTTGACATTGAGAGACAGATTGTTTTCATTGCACCATGAGACCAAGCCCTCTATCTCCCTTCTGTAGCTTGATTCGTTGCTGTTAGATACCCGTCCCACTACAGTAGTGTCTTCAGTGAACTTGTAGATGGTGGTCGTTTGGAATTTGGCAACACAGTCATAGGTGTAAAGAGAGTCCATTAGGGGTCTAAGGACATTGCCTTGCTGGGGGGTGGTGGGTGGGGGGTGGGGGGTGGCTCCAGTATTGAGTGTTATTGTGGAAGAGGTACAGTTACCTATCCTCACAGATTGCAGCCCGTGGGTCCAAAAGCTGAGGATCTAGTTGCAGAGGGCGGACCGAGACCAAGGTCGGGGAGTTTTGAGGTCAGTCTGTAGGGGATAATGGTATTGAAAGCAGAGCTGTAGCCAATGAAGAGGACTCTAATGTAGATGTCTTTCATGTTCAGATGTTCCAGGTAGGAGTGCATCCTCTGTGGACCTGTTATATCGTAGGCTAATTGTAGAAGATCGAGGCAGGCTATGAGACTGAAGTTGATGTGAGCCAAAACGATTCTTTTGAAGCACTTTATGAATATTGAGGTCAAAGCCACTGGGCAGTAGTCATTCAGATACGTTAGATGTGCTTTCTTAGGTACGGAGAAGATGGTGGTCTTCTTGAAGTAGGTGGGGACTTCGGCTTGTAGGCGGAGAGTTTGAAGATGTCGGTGAATACCTCTGCCAGTTGGTCCGCACAGGATCTGAGATCTCGGCCAGGGACACCACCCAGACTCATCTCTTTCCTTGCATTGACTCGCAGGAAGAATGATCATGCATTCCCTTGCCTTGTCCTGCCCAGGTGCAAAATCTCATATTTATCTGGATTGAATTCCATTTGCCACTGATCAGCCCATCTATATCCCCCTTAATCTAAAGCTATCCTCCACACCACCAATTTCTTTATTATCTGTGAACTTGCTGATCAAGTCTCCTGCTTTCGAGTCTAAATTGTTTATATCCATCACAAACAGCAAGGGCCTCAAAACTGATCTCCACAGACCATCAGCGGACACAGGTTTCAATCACAAAACCACTGCTTGACCATCACTATCTGGTTCCTATCACTCAGCCAATGCTGGATCTATTTAGCCAAATTTCTTTGGATCCCATGGACTCTTATCTTTGCAATCAGTCTCCCATGTGGAACCTTATTAAGAGCGTTACTGGAGTATAAGTAGAATACGTTGAATGTATCTGTATGCTCTCATCTACATACCAAGTTAGCTCTTTGAAAAATGAAATCAAGGTCTCAGAAATCCCTCTCTAGTATAACATTCTCCAGAGGAAGGCTTTATGGACCAGACCAAACCCCCTCAAAATATATTAAGAAGGTAGGCTAGACATCAACTTTCCCTTATTTTAAAGGCAAATGCCAGGCATTGTATATATTTCCCCTGGAGCATCAGAGGCTAAGGGGTGTCATTATAAAGGCTTATAAAGTCATGAGGGGCATGGATAGTGTAAATATATAAAGTACTTTCCTTGGGATGGGATGAGTCGAAAACTAGAGGGCATAGGATTAAGGTGAGGGGAGAGGATGGAGATTTTATAGAATGAGCTGCCAGAGGAAGTAGTGGTACAATTACAATATTTAAAAAGTATCTAGATAGGTTTGTGAATTGTAAGAGTTTCGAGGGATGTGGGCCAAATGCTGCCAAATGGGACTAGATGAAGTTAGGATATCTGGTCAGCACGGACAAGTTGGACTGAAGGGTCTTTTTTCCGTGCTGTACATCTCTGCGCCACTAAAATCTTAACTGGACTAACTATATCATGACTGTGGATACAAGAGCAGGATGTGAATTCCACAATGGATAACTCACCATGATTCACCAAACCCTGTCCTTTTCCGAGACAGAAGTCAGGACTGTGATGTTATAGTCTCCACTTGCCTGCATGAGTGCAGCTCCAACAATACCATCCATATCAAAACAGCCCAGTCAATCACCACCCATCCTCCAATTCAAACTTTCGTCATTTTCTATACCACTGGCACACAGTGATAGTAAGTCCACTATTTATAAGTCGCACTGTAACCTTCACATTTTGTTATATCCTTGAACAGCATCTTCCAAACCACTGATCTTAACCACTTAGAAGAACAAGTGAACAAATACATAGGGCTACTGTTAGCTGTAAGTGTTTCACTCACCACCCTGACTTGAGACAATATTGTTGCTACTTCGTTGTCACTGGGTCAAAATTCTAGAACTCTATCAGTATTGGTACCTAAGTCACATGGACTGCAATGATTCAAGATGGCGACACTCCATCAACTTCTTGAGCATAATGCAAGATAGGCAATAATTTAAAAACGACCCTTATTTATATTCTATATCCATTGCCACTCTTTTTGCAGTGAATTATGACAAAATATTTCATTAACTAATCTTCCTTTATTTCCACCCTATAACAGACCTCCTCCCCTTGCTCTTCCTGGCTCCTGCCTGCGTATCACTTCCCTTTGTCCCACTGGCTTAAATACGCTTATATTTCTAACCTCCGTCAGTTCTGATGAAAGGCCATTAATCAGAAACATTAAATGTTTCACTCCATAGATGTTGCCTGACATGCTGAGTTGCTTCAGCACTTGAGGTTCTTTACAGGGTCCACAATAGTTTGCTTTTAAATATGTTAAAATTGGTTTGCAACCATGAAATTATAAAATTCATTAAAATAGGACTTAACAAAATTAACCTAATTAAAAATTGGGCTAAATTGAAATCACCCTTATACATCAAATATGTTAATTAATTAATAAAATTTAAGCTTCAGACAACAGCCTTAATTAAGTTTTGGGGCTTCACTGGGGAAATTAGATGAATAGAGAAAAATACTTTGCAGGGGAAATTAATTAATTTTAAAATGGTCCTTTGTTGGGATCTTTGATTAAATACAAAGGGAGGATAATTGTCAAGTACTGGGAGAAGCTGGACTGACGACTTGGTTTTCCCTCTGGTTGCAACATGACTACTGCAAGTTGTGACGTAGACTGACAGGACACAGCAATGCAAAGCCAGAGACATGGATTAGTGAATGATCAAACAAAAGCCCAAATTATACAAAATAACCACTGAAGGGGCTGATATGTAAAGAAAACATTGGTCATTTTCAGAGGAAAATAATTGAATTTCAGGAAGGCAAAGTGAGCCCTTATCCATGAATCACAAAAAGCAAGCAACCATGTTCAGTAGGCATTAGGAGAGGAAAGTAAAATATTGGCCTTTATTCCAAAGTGACTAGGGTTGAAAAGTAGAGTTGTTGCTTCAACCATATAAGGCACCAGTCAGACCGCAGCTAAAATATTGTGGACAGCTTTGTGCCCTCTGTGGAAGAAGATTTACTGACATTGAAGGTAATCCAGAGGAGGTGATACCAAGTAGGGAGGGTCTGTTTAAGAGGTGAGGTTCAGTAGGTTGAACCTGTACTCATTCAAATATAGAAGAATAAGGATCAATCTTATTGAAACATGCAAGATTCCTAGAGCACTTGACAGGGTAGATTTGGAAAACTGTTTCCCCATGTGGGAGAGTCTAGGAGCTATGGGCATAATCTCAGAATAAGGCAGAGATATGAAATAATATCTTCTCTGAAGGGAGTGAAGCTGTGGAAAGCTTTACCACAGGGTAAGATCGTGATGTGGCTGCTAAGTCTGTGTTGTTAAATATATTCAAAGGCTGAGAGACAGGTTTTTTTATCAGTAAGGGAATCAAAGGTTGTAAAGAAAAGGCAGGAAAGTGGAGTTGAGGATTATCACATCAACCATAATCTCATTGAATGGAAGAGCAAACTTGATAGACTAAATGACTTACTTTTGCTCCTATACATTAAGATCTGAACCTGTATAGAGCCTTGATTAAACCGCACTTCAGAGTGCTGCGAATATTTCTGGTCACTGTATTGCAGGGATATAATTTATATCTACCTTTAATAAGATATATTTTAAACCACGTTCAATCATTTTACCTGAACCAGGATGCGGTATATTAGACACATGACTTAAATCTGCAGCAAAACAATAAGTTACTAGCCATCTCGTTAGCATTCCTTGCGCGTAGTCTTATTTTCAAATATGGAACCAACATTATGGTTTCAAGATATTTTATTGTATGATTGGGACATTAATGCTGAAGATAAAAGCATTACACATATTACCAAAAAAAATTCACAAAATATTTACAAGGAAGATACTAGTTGTAAAACAATCAGAAGAAAGTGAACAAGCTATGTCTCTCTATTTCAGAAAAGGACCAAAGGATAGTTTGAAAGAGAGCTTTAAAATGTTAAAGCAGTTTCTGATATGTCTATTCATGGGATTCAAACATTTCTGGCAAGGCCAGCATTTATTTCCCATTCTGAATTGCCCTTGAGCAGGCTGTAGTGAGAAATCTATTTTTCTTTGGGATATCCAGTCAATTTAAGTGTAAGGTCCCCTCAAATATTTTTCAACAGTCATATACACATGGTAACTTAAAGGGGCCAATCTGTGTGCTGCTTTCACCGAACTGTTAGATTCTGTGCAACTTAGAGTAAACATTAGTGATGAGATATCTCCATGAACTGCTGTCATCCAGTGCTATATCAGGGAGGGATATCTAACATCTTGATTTAGTCCCAGGGAAGGAAAGCATTGAATTTTGAAGTCAGGTTAGTGTGTGATTTGAAGCGTTCTGCTGCACTGTTGTTCTTTTAGAATGTTGCAGGAGATAGGAATTGGAAATTTGGAAGGTGCTGTTAAAGAAGCCTTGAGAAATTGCAGCATTTCATCTTTTAGATAATGCATACTGTTGGCACAGTAAGAGAGTTTTACAATGAATTTGATAGATAAATGGATGGTTCCACATTTGATTTGTTTGATTTATTATTTACATATACCTAGGTACGGTGAAAAGTTTTGTTTTGCGTACAGTGTAGGCAGGTCATATCAAAGTGCATTTTGGTGATAGAAGAGAGCAAAGAATACAATGTTATGGCTGCAAAGAAAGGGTGCGCAGAAAGTGAGATTAATATCGAATTAGAAATTTGAGAGGTCCATTCAGAAGTCTAATAACAACAGGGAAGAAGCTGTTCTTGAATCTGTTCGTATGTAAATGCAAATTTTTATATATTCTGCCCACTGGAAGAGGGTGGAAGGGAATATAACCAGGTAGGAGGGGTTTTCGATTATGGTGGTTGTCTTCCCAGCGCAGCAGTGAGTATAGAAAGAATCAATGGATGGAAGGCTGGTTTGTGTGATGGACTCAGCGTGTTCACAACTCTCTCTGTAGTTTAATGTTAGGAGTTCAAAACTAAGGGCCATAGGACAAGATATTCACTACCAATACTCTTTCTAATTAGTTTTCTTTTGGCGTTTGGACCTCCAATGTGCGGCTATGACTTCTGAAACTATGCCAGTTGGCTTGTGCAGAAATTTGGAGTGGCTGCGCAGCCCTGCAGCTTAGAGGGAATGTTGGTCACTAATCAATCCAAAAAAATAAATTCAAGATAAACACCTTTACCAGAGAGTGGTTAGAATATGTAACTTGCTACTATAAGAAGTAGTTGAGGCAAATAACATACTTGCATGTAAGGGAGACAAGTAAGTACGTAAGGAAGGAAGGGAAGTCAGGTATGAGGAACTTCAAGTCTTGTAATACATGGGGTTAGTATGATAATAACCAGACTGCATTATCACTACTCTCAAATGATGCCATATCACATGGAAGTGGAACCTCAGAAAAGAGGATTCTCATGAAGACAGACCAGTATGACATGGAAGAAAGGAAGGAGTAATGAGAACATCATCTCAAAAGTGAATATTTGACGATAACTTGTGGTCTGCAGAGCATAGAAATACAAAATGCTGCATAAATGCTGTGACCAAAATGATCATTTGTGAATTCCAGAATACTCAGTGCAATAAATGAAATATTTAGCAGAAGACAAACATTGCTGCAAATAACTAACCCACAGCATGGCATGGTGATGCTTCATAACTCAGGTGGAAAAACCAAAGACACTCACATATCACATACATTCTCAAATAAAGTGAGAGTATTTTCAGCCAATCACTGAGGAATGATTTATGCAGCATGAGCTGAAAACGGAGGCAAAGGATTTATGCAGAAAATCATCATTCTGTTTCTCAATAATATTCGCTGAAGCATGAAGAAGGGCAACCTAGTTCAGTAGAAGATAGCAATAACAGCATTATAATAATACAGAGACATTTATATATTAAGAATCGTACAACTAAAGAAAATGAATATGCTGCCATAGGGTATGAATGATACACCACTTCTAAAGAGATTAAAAGAGCATTAGAGGAATATGTTGGCCACAAAGCAAGAATCTGATAATGTACAGAAACCAAATGTTCTTCCATCACCTGTGTGTCTATTATGGAGTAATTGCCTGATGATAATGTTGAACATTTGATCAAGTCTGTTAATCAGAATTCCATGTAGGAGCTACCAATAAATTCCAGTCCTGGTGTGAGTGCCCAAGACGGTTTAAGTCTCTTGTATCTTCAGGTTTATTCAATTGTTGTTGGTAGTGTGTCTTACTTACAACTGAAGTTCCCAAGATGCCACTGTCTAAAGAGCAGCAGAAAAATGATGGAACGTACATACTGTTCACTTCTTCAAATGAGCCCAAAACATTGCAAGGGAACTAACTCCCTTCCTCACAACATTGTGGGTGGTGTCCTTACTTCCAATGGACTGCTGTGATCAAGGAGGCACCTCATTATCACAAACACAAATAGTGCTGACCTTGCCAGAAATGTTTACATCTTTGAATGAATAAGAAGAAAAGAATAGAAAGTTTGAAAGACATGCGGATAGGATTAGGTGAAAAAAGGTGGGAGGAGCCATGTTTGAAGCATTGAGACACGTATAGGCCAGCCTGGTAAAATGGCCTACTTCTGTTCTGGATGTCTGCGTACTTCTATGAAGCATAAATGGGAGCAATACTATTGTTAAACAGAAGAAGCTGGCAAAATTTATTTTGTTTGTAAAAACTGGAGTAGAACTCACATGAAACACATGCTTAGAGTTACAAGGTGTATACATTGAACCTGCCTTTATTTACCTAAGCAAGATGTCTCAAACTATCAACGGTTACAGTGCCATCCTGTGGCAACCAATAAATACAGCTGTTGGAATTGAAATAAACTATGAGAATGGAGATGATTGGCAGTTTTAGCAACTCCTGCCCATCTCCAATTGTCCGAAGATGGTGACAAGTTGTCTTCTTGAACTACTTTGGGTTATAGGGATCTACGCAGTGCTGTCGGGAATGGAATTCAAGGATTTTGACCCAGCAATATTGGAGAGATAATATTTTTCCAGCTTGAGAAATTGATGAATATGTTGGAGATCTTGTGGGTGGTAGTGTTTCCATGCATTTAATGTTCTTGTTTTACCAGATAGAAGAGGTCACAAGTTTGGAAAGAACCTTTGTGTGCTGCATCTTGTAGATTGTGCATAACACCTTAACTGTGCGATGGTGGTGAAAGGAGTGAATGTTGAAGGGTACCAATCAAACAGCTGCTTTGACCTGGATGATGTCAAGGTTCTTGAGTGTTGCTGAAACTGCACCATCCAGGCAAATGGAGAGTACTGCATTGCATGTCTAATTTGTGCCTTGTAGATGGTGGATAGGCTTTTGGGAATCAGGAGATGCACAGCTACAGAATTCCTAGGCTCTGACCTGTTCTTGTAGCCACAGTATTCATATGGCTAGTCCACTTCAGTTTTTGTTCAATGATAACCCCTAAGATGTTGCTGGGTAGGGGAGGGGCTGGGGTGGGGGCAGGTAGGAATTGTGCAATTATAAAGCCATTGAGTGTCAGGAAACAGATTCTCTTGCTAGTCATTTAACATTAGATAGTATAATTTTATGATCACAATGTAGAATGTGTGTACAATGCCACTAGAATTTTGGAAGCCCTAATGTTTATCGTAAATAATCAGACATTTTCCTGTGACATTGTACACAAGGAAAGACCAAATGGAAGTGGAACTAGATGGTGAAGGTGAATAGAACCAATGTGGGAACTGAGAAATGGCGAGGAGGTGGGAAAGGCTGTGTAAAGGGAAATAAGAAAGAAAATAGAAGACAAGAGAGAAAATAGTAAAGGGGAGGGGGTGAAATAAATACTAAAGGCAGCATCTGTGGGTGTGGTAATTGAGACATATAACAAGTCTCCATCAGGGAAGAAGAAGTGAAACCAATGGTGACAATTGCTATGAATATAAAATGCAATTTGGGAGAGGGAGGTTTTTGTAAAAGAAAAATGAAACAATTTGTGAAGCCTAAAGGGCGGAACTTGCAGTAATTAGGACATTGGAGGAAGAAGGATCGACATACAGTGGGTGAACTGAGATAAGAAATTAATCATTTGTTGAGAAAGAACAGAGATGTCTTGGATCTTGTGATTAGAGATGGGAGACAATTAGGCAGTGTTCACAGTTGTTGGAAGCATGTCAGGAATAACAAGGCTTTGAGACTGGCTCTCGGATGGGCAATCAAAGGGGTGCTGGAATTTGAAGTCCCAAATCTCAGAACAGTAGTGATTACGTTAAGTGTTTAACAGTTTTCCAACTAACCACCAATCATCATTGGTATTCCAAGAGGCACCCAATACTTAAAGTCAGAGCATAGACATGAAGCAGGAGTTCGGCCCCTTATTTACATATACAAATGTAGTAACACCTGCTTTTGATATCGGTAAAAGAAACCTGTTTACCTTATAAATTCTATTTATAAATTCCTTGTAAATTCTACTCGTTTCGAACACACCCCATCATGTGTAACAAGACTGACTCTCAGCACAAGGCTGAAGTGCATTGTAAGTTAAGTATGAAGTGAAATGACAGCAGACGTCCAGTTAGACTTTCAATAGCTCTTAAATATTTCGGACTGTATTGTATCATTGCTCAAATATCCAGCCTGCTGATTATTTAATTGTGCAGTATTTCATGCTTCTTGAAAAGGTGTATCAGCATTTTACTGTATAATGATCTAAAGCATGTCCTAATGCCCTGACCGAATATTTTCACATTTCCTGTTTGAAGTATTTGTTCCTTAACAACAAGTTTGTAACTTACAAAAAGATTTTGAGTGTTTTAGTCCACCATCCTTAGGCACCCTGCCTCTCACAGTGACCTCACTACAAAACAATTCGTTCTTTGACCTGTGCTTATCTCTCTCTACACTTTCATTGTCATATTGTATCAGGAGCCTTTGTTCATCCTCCTACCCTTATCACAGGTCTCCTCTCTTTTACCAGTCTTTTTGCATGTTTCTCCCTTGTGGGAGCTCCCACTATAGACATGAACATTACCTAACAATATACTTAGGGCTGCCATGAACTCACAGGGATGGTTATAGACTTATGCATGAAGCAGAAACAAACAGTAATGAATTGGTTTTCCATTATAGAATCTCTTTGGTATGCTTTTGCATTGCAAACCACACCTTGCCAATCTGCTCCTTTCAATTTTTCTGTTGATGGTGCAAATTCAAGTTTATCACACCATCTTTCTGACTTTTTCTCCTGGAAAACTAACAAAGTAATTGTTGTTCTTAAGCATTTTATTTTGCCCTCGGTAACATAATCAACTTTGTTCTAAATGAGTGTCCCCTTCTTCTGTATCTATGGTCCCTACTTTACGATTCCCCCACGAGAGGAAACATCTTCTCAACATTTATTCTATCAGCCTCCTTCAGGACCTTGTATGTTTTAATAAGAGCACCTATTCTTCTGTGCTCTAATGAATAAAGGCCTACCCTATTTAACCATTCTTGACCATATCATACCAGTAATCAGGCCAGTGAATTTCTTTCGATCTGCCGCCAATGCCTGTGCGTTCTTTCTTAAATGCAAGGATTAAAATGATGTACCGTTGTCAAGGTGCAGCCTCATCAATACTCTGTACAAGACTTCCCGACCTTTCAAATCTAATGCTCTAGTAATAAACGCCAAGATTCCATTTGCCATTTACTAAAATTACTTACTGTACTTCCATGCAAATATTTTTGTGTTTCATGTGTAAGAACACCCAGATATTTCTGCACTGTCTCCATTTAAATATGATGCTTCCTACCAAAGTGCATGCAAGACCTCATTCTGCACAAGAGAAGAAATAATAAGATCACTGAGGGTAAAAAACAACAAAATTGCCAGGACTGAAGAGTGACAAACGAGCAACAAGAATACTGAAAAAAAATCCGCCATTAGTTATGAGAAAGGAAGAATTCAAAAAGTAAAATTTATTAAAAAAAACTAATTTAAAATCAAAGAGAGGCAGTAAAAGATATTGAAAAATGCAATCAAAAAGTAAAATTTATTAAAAAAAACTAATTTAAAATCAAAGAGAGGCAGTAAAAGATATTGAAAAATGCATTACTGATAGCTGAAATGCAAAAATGAGCAAAGGAGAAAACAAAAACATTAAATAACAGCAGGCTTGTTGAACAGTTGACCTAACAATTAAATATTAGGCTACATTTATACTAAGATTTCAGTTGTGTATTAATGCAGAAATATCACTTTATTTTTAACCTTGCTTCTCAAAGACTCTAAATTATCAAATATAAAGAACTAACAGAACAGGAAAGTGTTATCAAAGTGTAGGCCTGACTTTTCACTCCTGAGATGAGTGTGCAGGAATGAGACCATCTCCCATTTCACTGCCTTAGGAAGAGGTGCCCAAATGGTGAGGTCCCATTTCCAGGAGAAGAGTTGTGGAAAGACGTCAGGTCACAGATAGGAGGCAGGTGCTAGAGAAATTGAATTCTGTGTCAGGCTAATTAGTATATTTTAAAAATTCCTTCATCTTTTAAAATTGTTCAATACCTTCTAATGTGCTGTTAATCAAATTGTGAATTTAAAGCCACTCGCTGAAATAATATTAGGTTATGCAAATAATTGATGTTACTGGAACAGATTTATTTTTAAACTCACGGACGCAGGCTTCGAGTTTTATTCAATCTTAAATAGGCGGAATATTTAACAACATTAATAGTTTGATAGCTATATATATCTTTTCTGCTCTTCACAAGCATTTACTTGGACTCCAAAAATTTGCAACTTACACTTGCAAGATAAGGTCCTGGCTCAGTGAAAATAGAATCTGTTTGGCCTCAGCATTGTTCAAGCGACTCTTAAGGGGTTGGATGTCCCTCATATGTGACCAAAAACCCTCTTTCATTCATTTTTTCCCTCCATTGCAAAATGAGGGCTGAATGTCTGGATCTGGATCAACAGAAGTCCCAGAATCTCCACAAAAACCTAGATGACGGTGTTTTCATTTATTTACAGCCAGTTGGGGTGGTCCATAGGCAGATCCTCTTCCCAAGTCATGAAAATATATCTGAGGGAGTTTGACCTGATAAATGTTGCCCTTTGTATTGTCTTTGAGCCTCTGATAGTGTGCCCAGTGAGAATCTGTCATCGCTGCACCAGTCCACTGTCAGTTCAGCATGACAAATGCTGATGCAGGTACCTCACTTCAATCTTTTGGCAGATCTCTTTTCCCCAGGATTTGGCTTCGGTCCAGTAAAATTTATGGTGAATTTCAGGTTTAAAAAACCCATTTCACATATTTAGATGTGGCACTAAGTAGAGTATATCTCTGCAAAAAGTTGGGTCAGCAGTAGGATTTATAAAGTGGTCTTAAAAGAAGGGATGGTGCTGGAGGAGCCACGTTGTTTCGGAAGGAGTTTTGAGGAAATTGGACTGAGGTAATTGAAGGCACTGGTGCTAATGGTAATGTGGGGCTGTGGACAGAAAGGAACACAGGAGGTTGTAAAGCTGGAGGAGTTTTCAGAGGAAGTGGTGGAACCGTGCTTTGGTGGAATTAAAAAAAGATGATGAATGAGAATTTTAAATTTGAAGCATTGGGAGGATGAAAGGCCAGTGATAGCAGATTTATTTGATAAGTGTTTAAGTATATGATGCATGCAGCAGATTTCTGAATGATTTGGTGTTTAGGAAGGGTGAAACTGGGAGGCTAACCAAGTGATTATTGGAGTGTTTGAGTCTGGAATGACAGAAGCATGAATGAGGGCTCAGCATTAAATAAAGCTTGGTGTGTGGAAGCAGGCTGGAAATTTTTGTAAAGGAGCGAATATGAGGTCAGAACCAGAAAACAGTAAACAGCATAGTAAAGCTGAAAACTGGTTTAGTCAGGAAAGGAAATGGGGTCACTGCTGAGGGTAGGATATTTGTGACAGGCCAAAGGGCACTTGTTTTTTTTCATTAATTAAACAGAAGAGATTTGACAACACAAGATTGCATTTAAGTTAAATTAGATCATTGGGTGTACCTGGATGTTAGCAATTGTACTTGTGGAAGTTGATCTCTTTACAGATGATACAGTATGGAGATGGAAAAAATGAGGGAGCTGAGCATAGACCCTTCAGAGAGTCCAGAGTAATGGTGCAGAAATAAGTATAATTGTATGAATCAATTAGATCTGATCAAATAGATTGACTTGAGTTGTAGGGAATGGCAGTGTCAAGGAGTTGGACGACAATTGCTGGAAGATTGTGTGATTGAATGCATTGAAGTCTTCAGAAAAGTTAAAGAAAGAAAGAAATGTTATTACTCTGTGATCACAATCATAGAGAATGTTCACGATTTGGGTTGGAATCATTTTAGTGTGTAGGAGGTGGGAAAATTGACTTGAAAGGTTTCAGCAGAGTTATATAGACGTTTGCATAGATCTTTCAGACAATAACACATTGCTGAAAGAAAAGCAGAAATTGCTGGAGAAACTCAGCAGGCCTGGTAACATTTGTGAAGCGAAGAATAGAGTTAACGTTTTGCTTCCAGTGACTCTTTGCCAGTTCTAAAATTGATACAGACTCAGCAGCTTAACTCTGTTTTTCTCTTCGCAGATACTGCCAAAACTGCTAAGTTTCTCCAGCCCTTCATGTCTTTGTTTCAGATGTCCAGCATCCACACTTTGTTTTAAAATTGTTTTATTTCAACACATTGCTGGACTTCAAAAAGGAAAGAGATTAGAAATAGGGTAGCACTTGCAAGTAAGGGAACTGGAGATTAGCAATGCACTTATTGAGGAGGTGGATCAGGGCAATGATTTTGAAAGAGATAGATCTAGTTAGCATGTGCTAAAATGAGAACCTTGGAGGGAATTAAGTGACCAGGGTTTGTGTACATATAAAAATGAGAAATTGTGGTTTATTATCTTATTTACTACTACCTTGACCTCAGTCAACATAAATTGAAGAATACTAGGATTCTAATGGAGACAGATGAGAATATGGCAGACCATTTACTGAAATTGGTAAAGTAATTAACCTCAAGGTGCTAGCTTGGCAGAAAAAAATGTTGTGTAATCTCAGGGTGCTGCATGAACAGACTTGTGGCTTAACCAGTTCTGACAACTGCATCATAAACTAGACTTATTCAGCTCAATTGACCTGTCAACTCCTCAAGACCAAATAAAGATTTGTAATAAAATGTTCAAGCTTAGAAATGTAAGAACAGTGCTATTTCTTTGAAATGTTTTACTGTTATACAGGATTGGAGTGAGAATGATATATATTCTGTCTGTTGCTATTATAATCTTAGAAATTTGCTGTTGTTGCTGATTGGGTGACAAATTTGAAACAACAGTTGATTGTTCTTTGGTGAGCGAATAAGAAATGAAAAAAATTGATCAGACTGCGTTCTTTTACAGCCATAGTGGATAAAGCTCAGATCTTGCATTGGTTTGCCTTGGACCCTTTCATAATTCTGTCAAAATCGGTGTTTTTCATACAGAAAAAGGATTTTTTGATTTATCTATAAATTTATAAACTACATCAGAGTACACATTTAAAATTAATATATATCTCTTGCATTGTACTGATGTCATTCGTCAATCATTATTGATTCTTCGTATAAAATATATATTTATCCAGAATATTCAGACCATTCTTTTTAAGAATTTTTTCATAATTAAAATATAGATGGCTTTACTTTCTCTTACATGCTAAGTAAGTGGAGCATAAACAATTGCAGCATTTTCGTGTCTCTTTGTTAGTATTTTGATATAAAATATACATGATAAATTTATAAATTATTTAAGTATTGAGCATTTAATGCTCTGCTAACTTAACTTGGACCCTATGTCTGCTATTGACCATTAACTTATATTTCCCCATCTTAGTTCAATTCTTTTTTCCATGTTAGTTATAAAGTTGTCAACCTTGGTCAATTCTTAGATTTATAGTGTGAGTCAGCTGTATACCCAAGGTGTCATTACACAGCACAGATATAATTGAGAAAAACTGTGTCTGTCATAATGGCTGGTTGTATCTTTTCATGCAAGTCCACTGTCCCCTTACGATTGATATGGTTGCTCCAAGTCAATGATGTCTGTTCAATTGTCATAAGGCTACGCAATTCACATATCAATTAACTACATGAAGAAACACTTAGCTAGCCGCCTTTCAGAAGTCTCCTGTTGACATTGGGAAGAGCATTTGATGAGTCATCTGTCTGAAATACGATAAGATTAGAAAAATTGTTTTCAGAAATTATCTGAATGAATTGGATGTAGTTGGTTGTAGTTTTAAAACAGCTGATTTGAAACAACATTAAAAGAAGATTTTAAATGTTAACAAGATTCAATGGGGAGCTAATGGTTTTAATGATTGAAAAAAATGATTGTACAAAATGCGGAAGAATGGGATTATGGGAGATATAGCAGTTTGGATCAGAAATTGGCTTGCTGAAAGAAGACAGAGGGTGGTAGTTGAAGGGAAATGTTCATCCTGGAGACCAGTTACTAGTGGTGTACCGCAAGGGTCAGTGTTGGGTCCACTGCTGTTTGTCATTCTTATAAATGACCTGGATGAGGGCGGAGAAGGATGGGTTAGTAAATTTGCAGACGACACTAAGGTCAGTGGAGTTGTGGATAGTGACGAAGGATGCTGTAGGTTGCAGAGAAACATAGATAAGCTGCAGAGCTGGGCTGAGTGGTGGGAAATGGAGTTTAATGCAGACAAGTGTGAGTTGATGCACTTTGGTAGGAGTAACCAGAAGGCAAAGTACAGGACTAATGGTAAGATTTTTGGTAGTGTAGATGAGCAGAGAGATCTCAGTGTCCATGTACACAGATCCTTGAAAGTTGCCACCCAGGTTGGCAGGGCTGTTAAGAAGGTATATAGTGTTTTAGCTTTTATTAATAGAGGGATCGAGTTCCGGAACCAAGAGGTTATGCTGCAGCTGTACAAAACTCTGGTGCAACCGCACTTGGAGTATTGTGTACAGTTCTGGTCACCGCATTATAAGAAGGATGTGGAAGCTTTGGAAAGGGTGCAGAGGAGATATACTAGGATGTTGCCTGGTGTGGAGGGAAGGTCTTACAAGGAAAGGCTGTGGGACTTGAGGCTGTTTTCATTAGAGAGAAGAAGGTTGAGAGGTGACTTAATTGAAACATATAAAATAATCAGAGGGTTAGATAGGGTGGATAGGGAGACCCTTTTTCCTAGGATGGTGACAGCGAGCATGAGGGGGCATAGATTTAAATTGAGGTGTGAAAGATATAGGACAGATATCAAAGGTAGTTTCTTTACTCAGAGAGTAGTAAGGGAATGGAACGCTTTGGTTGCAACGGTAGTAGATTCGCCAACTTTAGATACATTTAAGTCATCATTGGATAAGCATATGGATGTACATGGAATAGTGTAGGTTAGATGGGCTTGAGATCAATACAACAGGTCGGCACAACATCGAGGGCCAAAGGGCCTGTACTGTGCTGTAATGTTCTATGTTCTGTAAGTATGTTTTATGGTAAACTGAACTTCCTTTTGCGGTAGTCTCAATATCAGTTTATAGTCATTCTCAAAATAAATAATAATCAGTTGGAATGAGAGCTGGAGAAAAGAGACATTTGTAATGTTTGGCTTCGTTTCATGTCTTTCATTGATTACCAAAGGATTTCAAGATAAGACTGCATTAGCTAAACCTGTTGCAGCACCAGTACGCTCTGCTATGGAGTGATACATGATGCATGTTACATTCCTGTACCTTGTTGATCTCCTGGTCTAAAGTACATCCTGTAGGGGATACTATTTTGAACCAAATTGATTTCCATGGGAGTAATGGACATTTTCATGGTAGTCATTCCTGAACTGCCTTTGCAGCCTTCTACTATCTGAAAAGAATAGCTTAGATGAAAGTTTGAGAGAACAAGTTGCCTACAGCTATTGCATGATCAATACTGTTCTAAAAAAGGGGTAGGATAAGCACTCACTACCCCAAAGAAAGGACAGTTTTAGTTTTAGTATTCATCCTGTACACTTATATCTAGCTTTCATACTTCGGCAATAGTATTACCAGAGCACTGTCATGTTTGCTGAAATTTCCTCGAACCCAGCTGCTCCAGCTGTGAGTTCTGTAAATAACAGTTTACTTAATTAGGAGCACAAGAAAATAAATTCTGGAGTTAAGTGACTCTCCACAAAATGTGTTCAAGCTTGAACCATGGCAATTTCCAATAATTACACCGAAAATTCTCTGTCCTTCTTTGTATGCACTTTTATGTAGTTAGTGAACAGAAGATTTTTTTCATTTTTACAACAGATTGATGTCTTAAGGGAATCAAAATATTTGAATGAGCTTGGGAGAACATTTAAGTGGCAGGGGGATGTCATGAGATATGAAGCTCTAAAACCTTGTACAGAATTGGGCGAAGCCTCAATGTATTGAGGCAAACCTTTGAACCAATGCACCTGGATATTTTCCCAACTCCTTGGCTGCCCCCGACCTGCAAAAACAAACAGCAAAATAATCTACTTCTCTGATCACTCCCAAATTTGACCTGGAACATCTCTTCCAAACCGTGTTTCTTATAGTTAGGTCATATTCTGGAGCACATGCCTTCAAACCTGCCTAAGAATATGGTTCTTTCTCTCATTGTAGTTGTTTAAAATTTTTGGTACTGAAAATTACAGTAGCAACATCAAAATTATTTATTAATCCATTATCACTAAACCAAATATGTCCTCAGGACTTGAACTTCAAAAGAAATCAGGAATAGTAGTCGTGGTACTTAATCACTGTATTAATAGTCAAAGTTTCCAAATGATAATGGTAGGCTTATATCGCATGACTTAATGCATTATATGAAATACAGCCCTTATGTAAAAAATCATTTCAGTCAAATTGCTCACAAGACGCAATATTGTAAAGAGAACTGTGGAGACTAAAAATTATGTGGAGAGGTATTAATTCATATAATGTTAATAAGAAGATTACTTCCTCTGTAAAAATTTGGTGCTGTGACAGCCTCCACGAAAGAAAAATGTGTTGTATTAGCAACTCCCAAATATTTAGGATTTCAATGGCATTTGAAGAGAAATCATATATCCATCTAATTATGTCAATTATAGACTTGCTTATTAATGAAAACTTAGTACATCTATAATTTTGAAGTATCAACAGATTGTAAACAGACCAAGAATGTGGGTGAAAATCATTCTTAATCGTTCAATTAAAATGATGTTAGGATCATAACTACACTACATTTAGTTGACAATGCCATCCATATATTATTAGCTTATTCATGCAGGATTCATGGCACTAGGTTTTCAAACATTGCAGGTACTTAGGTGCTATTTTTATTTTTCCTAAATATAGCTCAAATTAACCACCGATTTTCAACATTTAGTTTATTTCAGTGCTACATGTTGAGCTTTTTTTCTGAAGCTAGGTAATTTCAGTATTTCAAATGAACTAATGAAGAAAAGTTACGTTTTTTGTAAATTTGTGACAAAAATGACAATATATGAAACAGTGTGATTAGCATGTCACACAACTGGGTGCAGTCTATTGTATCTTCATAAATATTTCAAAACGATCCTCAAAAAAACAGCCTCAAAACTGTGCTAAATTATTTTGTGCAGTGGGTGAAAAAGTATTTGATATTTAAAATGTGCTGTTTTAATGGTAAATGTGTTACTTTTGCTATATAGATTATGATAGTGTTTTATAAGAGGATGAATGTCTTAATGAAATTCAGGTCCCAAGGTCGAAGAAAGACACTTGGCAAACGTTTAATGCTGCATAATGAAGTCTACCACTAAGTGAGTTAATTAAGAAGTGTGCATTACCTTTAGCAAATAGAAGTTCACTGATACAGTGTTCCATTAAGTTTAAAAATACCTTCCTGGCCAACAGGAAAGATGTGGTACAGTATTTTCAGTAAAACAATGAAACTATTTCATTTTGGACAACCTCACAAAGAACTATGTGAAGTATCAGGCTAGTACAAATTTCTGATACTGGATTGAAGCTTGAATGAATCTTTCAAATAGTATGCAGAACAAGGATACAGAAATCTCGCACATCCACTTTCTACAGATCTCATTTTTGCAGTAGAGGAAAGGGAACAGGGTATTAGTCACATGTGAGGAAAATCTGACATAGAAGGGCCATGTAAACATGATTCTGAGTTCAAATAGGTCCTGTTTTGATGGAACAAGAACCTTATCTTTCACTGTGTGACATATAAACCTTAAAGTAGACATTAATGCCCATCAAGGGATGATAAGGTTTTAGAGCTATCACTGTGTCACATTATGAAAATAAGGCAACTCTAGTCATTTCAGTAGGTTTGTTGACATAATCCTAAATGCTAACTTTATCAATCTTGGATAGCAAGGTGTAGAGCTGGATGAACACAGCAGGCCAAGCAGCATCAGAGGAGCAGGAAAGCTGATGTTTCGGATTTGGACCCGTCTTCAGAAATTTCTGAAGAGCCCAGACCCGAAACATTAGCTTTCCTGCTCCTCTGATGCTGCTTGGCCTGCTGTGTTCATCCAGCTCTACACCTTGATATCTCAGATTCTCCAGCATCGGCGGCTCCTACTATCTGTGAGTGAGTTTTATCATCCTTTTATTAATCCTTGATAGCTTTTCATTGTGCATCATCATGACAATAGGTTAGCCCACAGTCTGGTTGACAGTTCAATGAAATTATTAAAGGATCAGTATCTTTGATGTAGGATTGTTTAAGTAGTTAAGGGAATTTAAATGTATTGAATAGGCTTTTATTAACAAAGGTTATTTTATACAGAGCGAAGCATGTAATATATGTTTAGAATGTTATATAATTTAATCTCAGCATGGTTCCTGGGGTCTATCCGTGGTAGATACTGAATGATTTGGCATGATGGATATAAGGGCAAAGGGTAGTGGGGAGGGTGGCAAGAGTTGGCATTAATTGGCTAACGAACTATCAGGGGCCTTGGAGATGGGTGAGGAATACTAATTGACATTTATGAGCATGCAGAGTGGGTGGGGGTTGAATTGTGTATTGTGAGGCCTGGAGCAGCCAGTGTTTTAAAAGAAAACTGTCTGAGGTAGCAGACCTAATCCCGTATCATTCCTGGTCCTCTGAAATGCTGATCTGACCACACAGGACATGTCTTCCTGAGGTGGATGCAGCAAGCTGGAGACTTCAACTTGAGGATATTCCACACTGTCCTGGAATTCTTGAAACACCCCAAGTGCCTGTGCTTCAAATAATTGTAGGCACAACATATTCATGAAAATATGGCTAATAGAATGAGGACAGCTTAGAGCTCATGAAAGAACTAGAGTAGCCTAAGGGTTTCTAAGTGGTCTGTGATGATGAGAAAGAACAGTTAGCAATTTCAAATACCTTGTGGCATCCTATTTTCAAACAGCTGGGCTAAATAAATGTTTAAAGAACAATACATAAGCAAAACAGAAACTTAAGTCAAACTTGATTTTATGTTTGGTAATTTTGTGTATTTTTTAATCCTTGCCTTCCTAAATTCTGTTATGTTGTAGTTATAAGTTGTTGTAAAATATTTAGGATCTCACAGAACAGTGCTTTTGTGAATAGATTTATGTTTATGTGAGTTTATGACTAGACAATGACCACTTATTTGATCTTCCCAGAACAGTTAAATATCAGAATGAGTGTGAAGCAAACTACGGTTGCCTGTCATGTAATACAACACCTGAACATCTGGATGTGTTGTATTAATGAAATATTTTGTCTCTTTCAAATCATTTGCCAACTTTAGAAAGAAGGTATTGTGAGTAAACTAAGCTGTGATTTGCTGTTAGTAAGGAAATTCTTCTCAAGTCAGCCAGCTGTGCCAACAACTTTATTCATTGTGGCATTGTTCACACACGCTCCTCGAAGCATTTTCGCTTTCTCAGAAGGCAAATGGATAAATCTGTCAGCAATCACAAGAATTTGCAGACATTGCTATCTGATTCTGTCTAAAAGAACAACTGTTTGTTTCAATTTTTTTTCCTGATGTTAATTTAGAATAATGTTTGATTTCCATAAGTGAAGGAGTCTTTCACTGCCAATAGCATACAAATACAGTGGCTCAGTGTTTAGCCCTGCTGCCTCACAGCCCCCTCAGGTGACTGTCTGTGTGGAGTTTGGACATTCTCCCTGTGTCTCTGTGGGTTTCCTCCGGGTGCTCCGGTTTCCACCCACAGCCCAAAGATATGCAGGCTAGGTGGATTGGCCATGCTAAATCACCCGTAGTGTTCAGAGATGTGTAGATTAGGTGGATTCTAGGGGGATGGGTCTGGGTGGGATGCTGTGAGGGTCAGTGTGGACTTGTTGGGCTGAAGGGCCTGTTTCCACACTATTGAGATTCAATGATCTATGACTCTATGATCTAAGTAACTTTATTGAAAACATTTACATTTAATACCCTAAAAATCAATACGATAAATGTGCAAAATATTGTAGAATTTTGAGATTTTGCACCATGGATCATTTGTTTTACTTGACATTTGACATTTATATGGAGGACAGGTTTTGACAATGACATTTTAGAAGGTAGGTTGTAAGTAGGTTCCCATTTCTCTTTTAACGATGCCTTTCACATCACCCTGTGATCCACAGAGCACAACTTTAATTGAGTCATGATACATTAATGGCCAATATAAATTAGGATCATGGAAATTTATTTTTAATAGTTGCATTTCTTAAATCCATTTTTGGAATTGTTGATGGGCCCCATTGGTTCAAATTCACAAGATCATATTCTACATGCATTCTCATGTCAGTTTTGACTGAAGAAAGCTGGTATCTTGCTTTTGAGTCAGATTTCACTGCAGACATGAGCAGAGAATCTAGGCCCACATTGAATTGTGGTACTAAAACAATATTACAGGTCAGAAATGAAATCTGAAACTTTATACTGATGCTTCATCTGCCTTTCGATAGGTGTAAATATTTCTGAAGCACTATTGGAAGATGATCAAGCAGGTTTTTTTGTGTTGTTCTGACTAGTTTTATCCCTCAACCTATATAATTAAGATAAGTTATCTTTTCTCGTATTAGTGACGTAGGGGTAAAAAGGTTTGGTTAATCCTTTGTCTGGCGTGTACTAGAAGTTTGTATCAGGAAATAGAGTGCACCCAACCAGTAATTATCTCCATTAATTTTGTCGTTTGTTAATCGGAAGCTGAGAGAGGAAGGTTTCCTGATATGTCCTTCATATCACATTTAATATTAAGCAGTGAATTCAATATATACTGAATCTTCTTAAGATTTTTTTTCTAGCAATAACTTGGAAATGTTTTATGTTATACATTACATATTAATGTCAAAACCACTTGCGTAATGATTCTTAATGGCTAACACCACAGTACATTAAATCAGAGGTTACTGGCTTTGCTAAATAGCTAAATGTACCTTGCTATGATGAATAGTTGTATGCCATTTGATAACATCAAACTATTTTTCCTCTGACAGCTTTATTGATTTACCAGTCATGCAAATGGGATTTATTAGTTATATGTACTATCATCAACCATAAATATTCGAATTAAAACGGAAACTGTTGAAAATACTCAGCAGCTCAGTGGAAGTAGTGACACAGTTAATGTTTTGGGTTGGTGGCCTCTATCAGACCTTGAGCATGAATATGCGAATCTTTCAGGAAAATTGTAGGACAGTTGGGGATGGGCAACAAATGCTAACATCTGACGAAAGAATGAGGAAAACTTTCCAAACTAGGTCAGAGTGACTCAAATGAGAGCCGGGAGCCATTGCGTCGATTGACATAGTGGTATGGCCTGTACTGATGAGGCTCCAAAGTTAAAATCGCTTGAGTCTCAAGCTGCCAAGCTCAGGTTGGTTTGCTGCTCAACTTGGATCTTGATTGTAGAACCAGCACCTGGAGTTAAAAATCAATCTTTTATTTTCATCTTCTACATGCAACTGGTGGTGATAATTTATAAATACACAGAATTATAAATGAATTAATATCAGAAATTTACATGGGTTGTAAATGTTCCCTTTATGCCAATATCTTAAAACTTTAGATGACCAGACCATTCCTATTTTCTTGAGTTTTGAGTTAATCAAAATAGTCAGATATATAAAGCAAATGGTTATTGTGTGTTTCTTTACTAAGGACAAACGAGGCTATGTTCTGTAAGTGATAGGAATTTCAATTACTTGCCTTGAGCAGCTACTTCTCTAATGTAGACACCACATCATTGGCCATTTCCATCAATACCCTTACAAATGGTCACATCCATTAATCTTGCAGATGTCATTGACATGCATCAATATTTAAAGCTGCCAGTGTCAAGCACAGATTATTGATGTGGCCTGTTTAAAATAATGTAGCAATTCTTTATTGTGAGACAAATATTATCTTCAAGAGTGAGTGTGCATATGTAACTGCACTGTTTAGTTTGCTACATGATTACATGATGTACAAGAAAATTAGTCTCTTCTGCTGATCTCATCATCTGTAAAGAAACAATCACTACACAGTTCTTCCAAAAGTGATTTAGCGTTAAGATAGCCTTTATAACACTGCATTAAATGTGTTTAGGTCAAAGAATTCATAGATTTGTTATTTCTAATTGAAATGAGAATGCGGTCTTCTTGCTGATCTATATGAACATAGGTAAGCATAATTAGACTGCATCTCTTTCAGTGAAGGATTTAAGTAAAAACAGTTTTCGGAGACAGGGTAATTGTGGATTTTATCATTGTTATTCTTATGTCTTGAACAACAGCAAAACATATACCTCTATTAGATTTCTCCCATGTGGGTAATTATCCTTTGATGTGATTGCTTTGATATTATCATCCGAATTTAGTTATTTTCCAAATTAGGAGTTTTGGTTACTTCCACTGGAAGAAGTAATTTGCAGCACTTCTTTCCTCCCTGGCACCCAGAACTCCTTCACACGAATCAAATTTATTGATTAAAAATTAACACAAATTTGCAGCACTGCCAAGAATTGATGTTTTGGTAAACAAAGAAACACTTCCAATTTGGAGGTAGAAATGGATAAAAAAAACGTCAAAGTGACTGCATCAAAGTGCTTGCCCCTCAGTCACTTGCTGCTGGAGACTTCTTTGATATTGTCACCACTGTAGTTCCTTTTCCAAGAAAGACTCCAGATTGCAACTTTATTGCAACTATTGAGTAGGATTTTAGGCTATAGCAAGCAATCTCACAAAGACAATGAGAAGTGAATAAATTAACAAAATGAATAGAATTCAGTTTTTTTGGTGACTTGTTCTTACCTAAAATGCGATAATATCAAGTTATTCATCAAGGCGATTTCTTTCCTTTGTCGGTGTGACTATGAAATCAGAGTGGAAGGCGAAATCGTGTTCTAAACATCAATCTTTGTCATGGTGTTTTTTAAACTTGGCCAACAAATCTTACAGCTGCTTTGGATTTTTATTATGGGTAAGTTATAACGTTTTTGACAACTTGAATTTTTTTAAACTGGCATTTGATACAAGCAGACTTATCCATTTATCTACCATACTGGGTAGAGCAGTAAAGCTGTCAGTGCAAATCTTATCACACAGAGCTTCGTTTGTTTTTGTAGTGATTTATGATGGCTTTGAAAAGGTCTAGTGATCCCATAGGCTAGCTTGAGTCTCCAAACTATTTCAGTCGATGGAGCTAATTCTTGACACATTTGATGGTGTTCTGAGTGGTTTTGATAAATCAATTCATCTTGTTTATATTAATTGATCAGAAAGCTATGTTCCTAAGAGAATTGTCTAAGTTTATGACTATATTGTGAAAGAACAAGATGAGTGGACGTCAAAAGATAGATATTAATGAGACATTTTGATGGAAGTTTATTCTCATAGCGGAGCAAACACCATAATGTGTAGTCAGTATATTTTAAACGCCTTTCAAAGACAAAGACTCAAACAAAGTAATGTTGTAAATAGTCAATTTTCTAAAAAGTGTGGTAGTTTCAGCAAATAGTAAAGAAAGCATTTTTGTACAGATCATGTGCCGTTGCTGACAATTCCTAGGTTCGCCTGCTTCCAACATTATCAGTATATACACCAACATACCTCCAATGACATGCGGGCGCAGTTTTTCATTAATTTAGGTGTAATCAGTGGTGGCATTGCAAAATGTGACCTTCTTTCTGATTGCTTTTTCTAAATACCCAGTAGGAACTGTTGAGCTAGAAACTGGGTAATATGTGGCAATATGAACAGAAAAGGCTGGAAATACTCAAAAGGTTTGGCAGCATCTGTAGAAAAAGAGAGTGTTAACACTTCAATGTAGTGACATTTCGTCAGAACCTTTGGGTTCTCAAATTTTCCATTTTTATTTCAAATTTCCAGCATTGACTGTATTTTTCTTTTGTAGGACTCAACAATGACTCTCATGCCAAAACTGATGCACAAGTGGATCAAACAAAATTAATCTAATTACATCATTGATCATATGTGATGTGCAGCCATTCTGCCCAAGTGTCAATGGGCTGGTCATGAACATGACAAATGTTGGCCAGTGGAGACATCAATGGTCTGTTGGCAGTTTGGTGGAGGTCAGGGAAGGTGATGTTGAAGGAAGAGGTCAAGAGTGGAACAAGCAGGAACCAATAGCAGCCCACAATTTCACTGGAGAATGAATTATAGCACTGCTGTTTCTTTTTGTTGTATACAGGGGGAGTTTTTGCTTCCATTTGTCATGTCAGTCTCTAGGGCTTCTTCTCAGAGACACTGTATTCATTGCTTCAGTCATGAGAAAGCTGTAATATGTTTGTTGAATCACTGCTGGATATCAAAATGTTAATTTTTCCAAATTATACTGTAACAGTGTTATCTATGGGACAGCCGGTCCACCCTTACAAATTATAACATGGAATTTGAACAAACAGATGACCCAAAGATCATGAACCAGGGATATTTTTCTTTCACTAGCATGATCACATCACAAATATGAAAGGAGGTTTAAAGTTGCAAACTAATCAATTATTTCATTAAATGACGCATAGTAGCAACAGTTTTCTTGAATAACTGACCTATTCAGTATTAAAAAAAATCTACTGATTAAAATGGTACATAAACAAGCATATTCTATAAGGGACAGGTGATAAATTCAGCATGATATTGTCCAAGTTGTAAAATTGAAAATCTACTCCTTGTTGTTTAATTCTCCTCCACCTCTTGAATAGTCCAACTCAATAGGTTAAATTTTGTTTTCCTGAATATGTGAACACTGAGGGACATCTTCCATCCAGCATAGCAGGATATTACTCCAGGATATTTCATTCAGTATCAGAAGTACAGCTGTTCAGCCATCTAAGCTCCTGAATGTGGTGTTGCACCACTCCTGATTCTGGCCTGATCATGGCAGAATCTTGCACTAAGGTCCAAACTAAGGCTGAGTTAGGATTAGTGGAAAGTAGAGTCCTGGGAAGCCTGTGTCACAAGACTATCTCAGGCTTTGGAACAATTTGACAACTTCATTTTTCAATGTATTAATGTGATTAGGTGTTATCGACAATTCCAGGGTATATTATCAATTTGTAATTGTCCTTGCAATACAACAAACAGGTCCATTTTCTGAAGATTTAATGAGTTTAAAAAGTTTAAAGCTTGTTGTGAGGATGTGCTCTGCCTTGATGCTGAGCCCTATTGTGGGAAATAATTCAGGTACACCTACAAGGGTTGTAAAATATGGTTACTGGAGGTTTAATCCTGTATCGCTTTCCCTAATGTTTGCAAAGCTTCCTCACTAGGAGAGACTGCCAGATGCACGTTTGCCAGAGCTAGCATGTTTCTGACAATATTGCTGGTTTTCCCCTTCAATCCAGTTAATGACTGCCTCTGACAAACCTGCCTGCTGTCTCTGTGCCTGTCAGTACATTTTGACTAAAGCCATTAAAAATCAAAAGAACTGCAGATGCTGTAAATCAAAAATAAAGGCAGAAATTGCTGGAAAAGCTCAGGCAACATCATTGGATAGAAATCTGAGTAAATGTTTTGGGTCGAGTGATCCTTCCTTAGAACAAGTCCGAGACTATGGAATCATTATCTGCCTGGGGCTGAACTGGTCTCTGACAGTCCTCTGAGTATTGCAGACCAGGGGTATATTTTCCTTCAGTTGTGGAGATGTGGTAGTGATGTGCTCACTGGATTGTGCTTCTGAGTTGAACCTGGGAATCATGGTGAAACTCTGAGCTGGTGCAGGGTGCAAATGAAAATCTTGTCAGGCATTCTCTGAAGGTTTTCTGATTTCTCTCCTAGTGACTGGGGGCTTCCCTGTACTGGCATTTTTGCCAAGGTTACGTGGCTGTCATTATAGCCTGCATTATAGAGGAATTGGAATGAGTTGTCTAAGAGAGAGAAAAACTTATGCTGATTAAGAATGAGTTGGCACTGGTGGTATTGGGGGAGCAGTACAGCATAACATCTTGAAGCATACTTGTTTGGTTGGCCATGAGGCCTCTCCATTCCCATATGAACTGTGTTTGTACAGAAGTTCAAAATGTTCCCCTTGCAGGGAGTGAGGAGTTTGAAGCCTGCTATCTGATCACACCCCCATCTACTGTCTTGACTCTTGACTCTTCTGCCTGCAGTGAGACAGAGGGAAGGATTAAGCTTGATGAAAGTTTAAAACATCATCTGATAGTGATGGTAAGAGAGGAGGTACACATTGAATGAGTTGTACCGTTTCAGTGAGTATGAAGAGCAGAGGCAGCAGGATTTGGTAGCTTGGGTAGATGACAGCCATTGTATGACATAAAACGTGCAATAGTGAGAGTTATAGCCCATGTGCCCAGGTGAGAGGCATGTACAATGGCAGAATTCAAATGAGCACTGCCCTGTAAGTGTGAGGTAGCAGAGAGAAAGTGTTTGCATTTACCCTTGGGGGAGCAGAAGATCATTGACATTTTCCCTGCATTGCTAAGTGCCTCGCTTTACCTGGGGTACAGCACTAGCCTGGACTTCAATCTATATCCAGGCTGGTGGAACTTGTAGTTATCAGATGGAGAAAGGATTGTCCTCCATTCCACCACCCCATCATCAATACCTTCACACCAGTCTCAGCGGCGTGCAGAGGAAGCTTTCCTTTCCTCTTGGACATGTCCTGCTGGTAGGAGCAGCACAGTATGGAAAGATTCTTGGCAGTGTGGAGGAGCAGAAGGATCTCGGGGTTCATGTCCACAGTTCACTGAAAGCTGCCACCCAAGTGGATAGAAATGTTAAGAAATTGTATGGTTTGTTAGGTTTCATTAATAGAGGGATTGAGTTCAGGAGCCGTGAAGATATGCTCCAGCTATACAAAACCCTGGTTTGGCCAAATCTGGATTATTGTGTCCAGTTCTGGTCGCCTCTTTACAGGAAAGGTGTGGAAGCGTTGGAAAAGGTGCAGAGGAGATTTACCAGGATGTTGCCTGGAATGGAGGGTAGGTCTTACAAGGAAAGGTTGAGAGAGCTAGGGCTTTTCTCTTTAGAACAACGAAGGATGAGCGATGACTTGATAGAGGTGCACAAGATCAGAGGTATAGAAAGAGTAGACAGTCAGAGACTTTTTCCTAGGGTGGACATAGCTATTACGAGGGGGCATAGTTTTAAACTGAGTGGAGGTAGATCTAGCGGAGACGCCAGAGGCAGGTTCTTCACTCAGAGAGTGGCAGGGGCGTGGAATGCATTGCCAGAAATGGTCATGGAGTCGGCCTCATTAGGGACATTTAAGCGGCTATTAGATAGGCATACGGATGATAGTATAAAGTAGGAGTGGAGATTAGAGAGACCTTAGGATTAGGGTAAAAGTTCAGCACAATACCGTGGGCCGAAGGACCTGTACTGTGCTGCACTGTTCTATGTTCTGTGTTCTGTTCCTGGCATGCATCATCTGAGGTGTTCTGGAGCAGAGCTTTAAGTATGTGTCAACGGTGTGAAAGCTAGAAGGCCCAAACAGTGGTGAGCATTTCTAACTTCTGACAATATGACTCCCCAAGAAAATCATCCTCTATTGTGATTGCAGAATTAACAATGTGAAATCATTAGAATGTGCAAGAAAAATTGCTTTGAGCCATGTACCTCACTCAACAAAGTACTTCAACTGAAAATGGAAAAATTCTGTCCTTTGTTTCTGATACTAGAACCTCAGATATTGGTTGCAAATTCCAAAAATCTAGCACCAAAAATAATAAAATAGTGTTTCAAAAAAGGTGCTGCCAGTTAATAAGTCTGTGCAATTTCAATATTATGCTTCACTTCGCTTGTTGCTAATTAACATTCCTGGCCATTACTTTCATACTAATGTGGCTGCCAAACCACTTCAAACTGAGTGTCATTGCAAGAGTCCTGAACAGCCAGATTTCTGCTAGTAAGGCTCAAAAAATCCTAAAGACACGACAAAATTCTCCCAGAAATAGAAGTAATTGGCACTTGCATAAGTTAGAACACAAGTGGAACATCCCAATTTCTAGAAGTGGAAACATCCTCTTGCCAATTGCATTTTGACAGAACTGCAGTCTCAATGATTGGCGTTTTCCCTCCTACAACTTCCCCTTGTAAACTTAGTCAGATTTACATTGTAAGAGGCCTGCAAGAAAATGCAAGCAGTGGCATCATTCAGATTATAACAGCACTTTAGCATTTATCAAAGAGTATATTTAAATGCTACACTCTAATCAATTTTATTTTGTAAAAGGTAGCATTTTCATAAATTTTGATAATATATTTTCAGTGTTCACATTTTTGTTTGTATGAGTTTCATCTGACTATTCTTTCTTTGCCAACAAAACTGACTGTTGAATGAAAGAAATTGAC
Organism: Stegostoma tigrinum; assembly: GCF_030684315.1. Taxonomy (NCBI): domain Eukaryota; kingdom Metazoa; phylum Chordata; class Chondrichthyes; order Orectolobiformes; family Stegostomatidae; genus Stegostoma; species Stegostoma tigrinum. Next base: position 59,368,544 of record NC_081363.1, on the reverse strand, counting down.
TCCTAAATTCAACAGATGTGTGATGGTTGTGATAATTATTAAACATGCTTTATCTACCATAACAGAGAAGTGTTGCATTTTAGTCAACAGAGTCTGTTGCATATTTTGTGAACTTGCCAGTATAATCAATATATGAATAGATACCTGCATATTTGCTACACTGTTGAAGGCCATGTTTCTTGAAAGAGCCCCTTCTGTAGCAGTCTGCTGATTATCTCAAAAATGGATAATGCATATTTAAGAACACAGTCAATGTAGGAAGGAACGTCTGCCATGAAACCTGAGAACTGCAGAACAGATGCTGTTAAAATTGAACCAGTATCTTAGGATGCCTGAAAATGAGCTCACAGAATCAAAGACATGTTACAGTTTAAAAGGAGGCCATTTGGCCCATCATGTGTGCTTCAGCTCTACAAATTATGTAAGCACTGCGTGTTATTTTACTTTTGTGCCTTTACAAACTATGCACCACAATGAGAAAGAGCTTTTTTTAAAAAATAGGAATTTACCAGGATGGCTGCATACTTCACAGCAAGGAAGTTGACAGCCAATCTGAGCAAAGATCGTAGGAACTGCCGATGCTGGAGAATCTGAGATAACATGGTATAGAGCTGGATGAATACAGCAGGCCAAGTAACACCAGAGGAGCAGAACAGCTGACGTTTCAGGTCGAGATCCTTCTTCAGAAATGGGGGACGGGAGGGGATTCTGAAAGAAATAGGGAGGGGGGGGGAAACTGATAGAAGATCGAGAAAGGAGAAAATAGGTGAAGGGGAGATAGACAGGTCAAAGGGGCAGGGTTGGAGCCAGTGAATGTCAATGTAGGTGGGGAATTAGGGAGGGGATAAGTCGGCCCAGGGAGGACAGACAGGCCAAGGAGGCGGGATGAGGTTGGTGAGTAGGAGATGGGAGTGGGGCTTGAGATGGGAGGAATGGTTAGGGAGGCGGAGACTAGCTGGGCTGGTTTTGGGATGTGGTCGGGGGAGGGGAGATTTCGAAGCTTGTAATGTTCACATTGATACCCTTGGGCTGCAGGGTTCCCAAGCGAAATATGAGATGCTGTTCCTGCAGGTTTCAGGTGGCATCATTGTGGCACTGCAGGAGGTCCAGGATGGACATGTCGTCCAAGGAGTAGGAGGGGGAGTTGGAATGGTTCGCAACTGGGAGCTGTAGTTGTTTGTTGCGAACTGAGTGTAGGTGTTCCGCAAAACCATTGTGAAAAGGTTTGTGGCCATGGACTCCTGAAAAGTACATTTGATCAGGAGCTGAGGAGTTATTTACAAGTGAAACTGATTACTTCTCAGCGAACTAAGCAGGTCGGAACTGGAAACGAGTTACAGAGGCACAGACACTCACACACTCAGAAGGTTTCAGAAGCGAATGATGTATTCTCCCTAGCGAAGTTTGCCTGTTTTCGGTGAAAGAAAACCTCAGTTTAAACCTGATCAAAACCAGTTACCTTTCTGCAACAATTTTTATGAGCTGTGACTTTTGAATTGGTAAATCAGAAAAATTTTCCAAGTCATTCATTCCGTACTTTTGCAAACCAATGGGAGCTTCCTGAGGAACACAACTGAACACCAAGGGCCTGGCTAGCCGAAGAAGGATCAACTCAGCAATAGTATTGGGAAGAAAAAATCACTGAACTGACTTTCTAATCAGTCATGGCTACCTCTATTCCCCAGGAATACACCTCCTCCTACACCTACACCTCCTCCCACCCACCCTCCTGCAAAAATTCCATTCCCATTCCCAATTCCTCCGCCTCCGCCGCATCTGCTCCCACGAGGAGGCATCCCACTCCCGCACATCCCAGATGTCCAAGTTCTTCAAGGACCGCAACTTTCCCCCCACAGTGGTCGAGAACGGCCTTGACCGCGTCTCCCGTATTTCCTGCAACACATCCTTCACACCCCGCCCCCGCCACAACTGCCAAAAGAGGATCCCCCTCCTTCTCACACACCACCCCACCAACCTCCGGATACAACGCATCATCCTCTGACACTTCCGCCATCTACAATCCGACCCCACCACCCAAGACATTTTTCCATCCCCACCATTGTCTGCTTTCCGGAGAGACCACTCTCTCCGTGACTCCCTTGTTCGCTCCACATTGCCCTCCAATCCCACCACACCCGGCACCTTCCCCTGCAACCGCAGGAAATGCTACACTTGCCCCCACACCTCCTCCCTCACCCCTATCCCAGGCCCCAAGATGACTTTCCATATTAAGCAGAGGTTCACCTGCACATCTGCCAATGTGGTATACTGTATCCATTGTACCCGGTGTGGCTTCCTCTACATTGGGGAAACCAAATGGAGGCTTGGGGACCGCTTTGCAGAACACCTCCACTCGGTTCGCAATAAACAACTGCACCTCCCAGTTGCAAACCATTTCCACTCCCCCTGCCATTCTTTAGATGACATGTCCATCATGGGCCTCCTGCAGTGCCACAATGATGCCACCCGAAGGTTGCAGGAACAGCAACTCATATTCCACTTGGGAACCCTGCAGCCCAATGGTATCAATGTGGATTTCGCCAGCTTCAAAATCTCCCCTTCCCCCACCAAATCCCAAAACCAGCCCAGTTCGACCCCTCCCCCCACTGCACCTCACAACCAGCCCAGCTCTTCTCCTCCACCCACTGCATCCCAAAACCAGTCCAGCCTGTCTCTGCCTCCCTAACCTGTTCTTCCTCTCACCCATCCCTTCGTCCCACCCCAGCCGCACCTCCATCTCCTACCTACTAACCTCATCCCACCTCCTTGACCTGTCCGTCTTCCCTGGACTGACCTATCCCCTCCCTACATCCCCACCTATACTCTGCTCTCCATCTGTCTTCTTTTCTCTCCATCTTCGGTCCGCCTCCCCCCTCTCCCTATTTATTCCAGAACCCTCACCCCATCCCCCTCTCTGATGAAGGGTCTAGGCCTGAAACATCAGCTTTTGTGCTCCTGAGATGCTGCTGGGCCTGCTGCGTTCATCCAGCCTCACGTTTCATTACCTCTATTCCCCAGGTTTTTGTTTGTGTGTATGTGTATGTCTGTGTTAGGGGAATTTACAAGGGGATAAGGGTTTTTGTTAGTAGTATTATATGCCAATCATTTATATCTGTTTACCAAAGCCATAGCCTGATTAGTTGGAAATAAGCCATTCTTGTTCGGTTGTGAAGCCTGGTCCATGCATTCTACTAGTCTTGGTTTGAAAGTCAAGTAAATTGTGCTTCTATATGTACCTTAAACAAAATTTAACATTTGGTACTACTCTAGAAGCAGCTGTAAGAGTGGAGCTTGATTTATGGTGTGCTACCCGAGAGAGTTATAATAATGTGTAATTCACTTAGTGTCATTCTCTCTTCTCCTCCCTGCTACTCTGCACAATCTTCATTTCCAGATAACAGCCTATTTTCCTTTTGAATGTTTCAATTAAATCTGCTTCCACTATTGTCAAAAGCAATGCATTCCAAAGATTAACCACTGGCTGTGCAAAAAAGGCTTTTATTGCATTTTATTTGTCTTCTTTTAGCAATTCCTTTTAAACTATACCTCAAATTCTTGAGAGAGATAAGGGGAACTGCAGATGCTGGAGAATCCGAGATAACAAAGTGTGGAGCTGGATGAACACAGCAGGTCAAGCAGCATCCTCTTCCAGGGATGCTTAATCTGAAGAATTTACCCTCCTCCCTCCAGACAAACCTTGGGGGATCTCTTTCCCACTGCAACTCTCTTGTCCATCTATCTTCTCCTCTTTCCATCTTTGATCCGCCGCCTTCTCTCTCCCGATTTATTTCGGAACCCTCTCCCCCTCTCCCTTTTCTGATGAAGGGTCTCAGCCCGAAACGTCAGCTTTTGCGCTCCTAAGATGCTGCTTGGCCTGCTGTGTTCATCCAGCTCCACACTTTGTTATCTCGGATTCTCCAGCATCTGCAGTTCCCATTATCTCTGATACAATTTTAACCTCACTGCGAAGCCTCTTCCAGGGATGCCTAACCTGAAGAGGTTACGCTCCTCCCTCTGGACAAACCTCAGGGGATCTCTCTCTCACTGCAACTATCCAGTTTCGATCCACCTCCCCCTCTCTCCCTATTTAATTCAGAACCCTCTCCCGCTCCCCCTTTTCTGAGGAAGGGTCAAGGCCCAAAACGTCAGCTTTTGTGCTGCTAAGATGCTGCTTGGCCTGTTAGAACATAGAACATTACAGCACAGTACAGGCCCTTCGGCCCTCGATGTTGTGCCGACCTATCATACCAATCTCAAGCCCATCTAGCCTACACTATTCCATGTACGTCCATATGCTTATCCAATGGCGACTTAAATGGACCTAAAGTTGGCGAATCTACTACCGTTGTAGGCAAAGCGTTCCATTCCCTTACTACTCTCTGAGTAAAGAAACTACCTCTGACATCTGTCCTATATCTTTCACCCCTCAATTTAAAGCTATGCCCCCTCATGCTGGCCATCACCATTCTAGGAAAAAAGCTCTCCTTATCCACCCTATCTAACCCTCTGATTATTTTATATGTTTCAATTAAGTCACCTCTCAACCTTCTTCTCTCGAATGAAAACAGCCTCAAGTCCCTCAGCCTTTCCTCGTAAGACCTTCCCTCCATACCAGGCAACATCCTAGTAAATCTCCTCTGCACCCTTTCCAAAGCTTCCACATCCTTCTTATGGTGCGGTGACCAGAACTGAACACAATACTCCAAGTGCGGCCGCACCAGAGTTTTGTACAGCTTCACCATAACCTCTTGGTTCCGGAACTCGATTCCTCTATTAATAAAAGCTAAAACACTGTATGCCTTCTTAACAGCCCTGTCAACCTGGGTGGCAACTTTCAATGATCTGTGTACATGGACACCGAGATCTCTCTGCTCATCTACACTACCAAGAATCTTACCATTAGCCCTGTACTTTGCCTTCCGGTTACTCCTACCAAAGTGCATCACCTCACACTTGTCTGCATTAAACTCCATTTGCCACCTCTCAGCCCAGCTCTACAGCTTATCTATGTCTCTCTGCAACCTACAGCATCCTTCGTCACTATCCACAACTCCACTGACCTTAGTGTCGTCTGCAAATTTACTAACCCATCATTCTACGCCCTCATCCAGGTCATTTATAAAAATGACAAACAGCAGTGGACCCAACACCGACCCTTGCGGTACACCACTAGTAACTGGTCTCCAGGATGAACATTTCCCATCAACTACCACCCTCTGTCTTCTTTCAGCAAGCCAATTCCCCATCCAAACTACTATATCTCCCACAATTCCATTCCTCTGCATTTTGTACAATAGCCTACTGTGGGGAAGCTTATCGAACGCCTTGCTGAAATCCATATACACCACGTCAACGGATTTACTCTCATCTACCTGTTTGGTCACCTTCTCAAAGACCTCAATAAGGTTTGTGAGGCACGACCTACCCTTCACAAAACCATGCTGACTATCCCTAATCAATTTATTCTTTTCTAGATGATTATAAATCCTATCCCTTATAACCTTTTCCAACACTACCAACAACTGAGGTAAGGCTCACTGGTCTATAATTACCAGGGTTGTCTCTACTCCCCTTCTTGAACAGGGGAACCACATTTGCTATCCTCCAGTCGTCTGGCACTATTCCTGTAGACAATGACGAGTTAAAGATCAATGCCAAAGGCTCAGCAATCTCCTCCCTGGCTTCCCAGATGATCCAAGGATAAATCCCATCCGGCCCAGGAGACTTATCTATCTTCACCCTCTGAAGGATTTCTAATACCTCTTCCTTGTGAACCTCAATTCCACCTAGTCTAGTAGCCTGTATCTCAGTATTCTCCTCGACAACATTGTCGTTTTCTAGAGTGAATACTGTTGAAAAATATTCATTTAGCGCTTCCCCTATCTCATCTGACTCCACACACAACTTCCCACTACTATCCTTGATTGGGCCTAATCTTACTTTCGTCATTCTTTTATTCGTTCAATACGTATAGAAAGCCTTAGGGTTTACCCTGATCCTATCCACCAACAACTTCTCATGTCTCCTCCTGGCTCTTCTGAGCTCTTTCTTTCGGTCTTTCCTGGCTACCTCGTAGCTGTCAAGTGCCCTAACTGAGCCTTCACATCTCATCCTAACATAAGCCTTCTTCTTCCTCTTGAACAGAGATTCCACCTCCTTCGTAAACCACGGCTCCCGCGCTTTACAGCTTTCTCCCTGCCTGACAGGTACATACTTTTCTAGGACACACAGGAGCTTTTCCTTGAATAAGCTCGACATTTCTAATGTGCCCATCCCCTGCAGTTTCCTTCCCCATCCTATGCTCCCTAAATCTTGCCTAATCTCATCGTAATTGCCTTTCCCCCAGCTATAACTCTTGCCCAGTGGTATACACTTATCCCTTTCCATCACTAAAGTAAACATAACAGAATTGTGATCGCTATCACCAAAGTGCTCACCTACTTCCAAATCTAACACCTGGCCAGGCTCATTACCCATTACCAAATCTAATGTGGCTTTGCCCCTTGTTGGCCTATCTACATACTGTGTCAGGAAGCCCTCCTGCACACACTGGACAAAAACTGACCCATCTATAGTACTCGAACTATAGTGTTCCCAGTCAATTTTTGGAAAGTTGAAGTCCCCCACGACAACTACCCTGTCTCTCTCACTCCTATCGAGAATCATCTTTGCTATCCTTTCCTCTACATCTCTGGAACTATTCGGAGGCCTATAGAAAACTCCCAACAGGGTGACCTCTCCTTTCCTGTTTCTGACCTCAGCCCATACTACCTCAGTCGACGAGTCCCCAAACATCCTTTCTGCAACTGTAATACTGTCCTTGACCAACAATGCCACACCTCTGCCCCTTTTACCATCTTCTCTGTTCTTACTGAAACATCTAAATCCAGAACCTGCAACAACCATTCCTGTCCTTGCTCTGTCCATGTCTCCGAAATGGCCACAACATCGAAGTCCCAGGTACCAACCCATGCTGCAAGTTCACCCACCTTATTCCGGACGCTCCTGGCATTGAAGTAGACACACTTCAAACCAACTTCTTGCTTGCCGGTGCCATCTTGCGTCCCTGAAACTTTATTTCGGACCACCCTACTCTCAACCTTTTCTATAGTCAAACTACAATTTTGGTGCCCATCCCAGCTCCACATTTTGTTACCTCAAATTCTTGATCTCTTCAAGAGGAGGAATACTTAGTTCCCATCAAGACGCCTCTTCATTTTGAATAACTCTGTCAAATCACCTCTCAATCTCCTTTTGTCAACAAAACAGTCTGAACTTCTGTAATCTACTTTCATAGCTGAAATTTCGTATCCCCGGAACCATTCTTTTCGTACACTCTCTCCAATGCGGCACATCCATCCCAAAATGCATCAGAAAAAAAAGTGCTCCAATTTAGATGTCACAATAATAAAGCCAGGATACTGTATGCTTAATTAACTATTCTCTCAAGCTTTCCAATGATCTTCAATGGTCTTGTTCACGTATACTTAGGTAGTGATATTCCTGCATTCTAAAAAAGTTGTGCATTTTATTTGATATTGTCAGAGAGCTGGACAATTTTAAACCTCTCTGCCTGAAAGCAATGCAGGGAGAGGGTCATTGAATATTTTTAAGACAGCTATTGATATGTTCTTAAACAAGAACAGAAATTGCTGGAGAAACTCAACAGGTCTATCAGCATCTGTTGAGAGAAAGCAGTATGATTACGCATTCAGTGACTCTTCAGAATGCTAACTCTGTTAATAGATTCTACCAATGCACATAATGAACTCTTTATGCTTTACAGTAACCTTTGATGCTTTCTCAAAGTCTAGACGTAGTACATTCATGAATTCCACTTTATCCACAGCATATCGTACTTCACCAGAGAACTCCAACTGATTGGCTGAACATGATTTCCCTTTCACAAAACCATGTTGTCTGATTACTTTGACTTTTTTCGAATTTGGGAAACAGATTGCAAACCATGTCACATTTAAAATCATAAATTAATATTGTTTTGCTCATATTGGTAAACTAAAAACGACCAGAGGTTTTAGCAGTCATTCCTTACACCTCTTCATGTCTTTTATCTCTTGTTCGCCCTACTCGAAGTTAATTGAAATCTATGCCTTTGACCAGGCTTTTTGTTACCTGCCCTAATGTCTTATTATGTGAAATGGTGTCAAGGTTTGACTGATAATATACATGTTAAACATCTTGAGTAATTTACGATTTTAAAGGTTTCACACATTAGCAAGTTATTTTTGTTGATACTGGTTCCTAACATGGGAAGAATTACGGATTTAGCTCTGGAAAGAATTGAGTAATAAACTGCTGTCAGTAGTTGATAGAACTAGTGTGAAAATGATCTTCATAAAAAGCATGTTTTGTTAATCTTGTTTTGATATTTCTGCTAGAAATCAGGATATGTAGTAGCACACTCAAGCAAGGAATGGTTAGGCCCATCTAAATGAGTATTCTGAAAGACAAGAGCAAAAAGTTTAAAAGAGTTAATATTTACTTTCATTATAAATGACTTACCCCATATTCAATCCTCACTTTAGGGTCAAGCTGTAAATCAATTTTGTGTCCAATACAGCCTGCCATTTATAACAAAAAAAATCACAATACAAATATACATCTGAGAGAGGAAATGCAAAACATTTAAATTTTTTTAAAGAAATGATCGGACCTTCTTACATACTACTTCATTCGTTGTTTATTTTGAAAGCTAAAGCCAGGATCTTTGTTCCATATGTCCTGAAAAATTAAAAATAAAGGTCAGAAAATCTTCATGCTCAAGAGTGCTGGAATAAAACATCCCATCCTAATTTATGTTTCATTTTATGGAGCAAATGAATTTATGAATTGTGCTTTACATTTTTTCAAGTACAGCAAGATTCAGCTTATAGTGTCCTTAATTTAAAAATTCCATGCTTGCTTTGAAAACTCTCCATGATTCCCACCCCTCTATCTTTGTAATCTTCTCAGCCTCACAGCTGTCCAAAAAATCAATGCATATTGGGTTTTGACCTTTGGAACTTGCTCTACTTTATTGCTTGACCATTGGTAAGGGGACAGCAACTTAGTAGATAATGTTACTGTATATGCAATCCAGAGGTCCAGCCTACTTCATTTTATTTGTTCATGCAATGTGCCTATGTTATTACCACTCCGTAATCACCCTGAAGAAAGTGTTGGTGAATTGCCATCTTGAACTGTTGCAGTCCTCGGGATGTAGGTACACCCATTGTATTGTTAGGAAGGTAGTTCAGGATTTTGACCCAGTGGTGTTGAAGGAAAGGCAGTATATGGTATGACGAAGACCTTGGAGGCAGTGGTGTTTCCATGCATCTGCTGCCCTAGTCCTTTTAGGTGGTTGAAGACAGCGTTCTGCAAGATTCTGTCAGAAGTGCTTTGGTGAATTGTTGCCATGCATCTTATAGGTGGTACACATTACTGCTTTTGTGTGCTGGATGTGAAGAGAGTGAATTTTGAAGGTGGTGGATGAGGTGGTGGTGGATGAGGTGCTTAGTCCTGGATGGTGTCAAGTTTCTTGAATGTTATTGGAGCTGCACCCACTTGAACAAGCGCAGGGTATATCATGGTTTTCCACAGAATCGTTAGCCTCTAACCTGACCTTTTGGCCACATTATTTATATGGCAACAGTCAGTCTTAGCTAAAAGACTGAGAGGCAACCTCCAATAAGAGACAATCTAACCACTGCCCCTTAGCATCCAGTGGTGTACCCATCACTGAATCCCCCACTATCAATATTCCAAGGGTTACATTGACCAGGAACTCAACTGGACTCGTTATATAAGTACAGAGCAGGTTGGAGTTTTGGAGTACTGCAGCTAGTAACTCACCTGCTGACTCCCCAAATCCTGCACATCATCTACAAGGCGCAAGTCAGGAGTGTGATGGAATACTCCCTATTTGCCCAAATTAGTGCAACTACAACACATAAGATGCTTGGTACCTATGGGATAAAGTAGCCCACTTGATAGATACCACATTTACCAGCATCTGCTCCTACTGCCTCCAGCACTCAGTAGCAGCAGCATGTACTATCTACAAGATGCACTGCAGAAATGCACTAAAGATCCTTAGATAGCAACTTCCAAGCCCACAATCATTTTCATCTACAACGACAAGGGCAGCAGATGCATGAGAACACCACCGTCTGCAAGTTCCCTCCAAGCCACTCTCTATCCTGACTCGGAAATATATCACTGTTTCTACACTGCCACTGGATCAATATCCTGGAATTCCCTCCCAGAGGTCATTATGGGTATTTCTATAGCATATGGACTCTTGTAGGTCAAGGAGGCAGCTCACCGCCACCTTCTCAAGGGCAACCAGGGACAAGCAATAAATACTGGTCCAGCCATGGATGCCCATATCCCACAAGTGAATAAAATATGGCTAATCAAGTAAAGTATCCGGTTAATGTTGACCCCAGTGACACAGTTGACTGTATGGGAGTTTAATGCTCAAAATACCATTTAATGTCAAAAGTCGTGGTTAGATTCCATCTTACAGGAAATGGTGTGTGCCTGTGTGATGTAAAATGTCTGATTTAGATATATTTTTAGTATCATTTATATTAAGTTTGGGTTTTGAATTTTAAGAATTAGTAATATATGAGTTTTCTGGAAGTCAATAATTAACTTGTACGTATTTTTGAAGTCATGGTGATTTCGTTTACTACAATTTGTGAATGCTTCCATTGGATACTTCATAGATTTCTGTTTACTTTAGGCTTGTGTAACTTAGTAACGTAGACTATTGTATTTTAGAAACTTCCAGACTTCAGGATTAATTTTCAATTTTACTTTGATTTGGTCAGTTCTGTGAAGTCCTTGCATGATGATGCCTGTAAAGAACAGTGCTCCTCAGAAGGGGAGATTTCAGGAAGTGTGTTGATGGTTTACGTAGATATTTTTGAGGGATGTTGATCTCTCAAAGCTTCACTTGCTTAGGGTTTACTGTGATTATGTGTGCCTGTTGATTATCCAGACTATTTAATCAACTGGCATACTGGTTAATAAAAATATGCTGCACATCACATTCCCTTTCTGTGGCTTTGTCAACATTTTGGAACTCCCTTCCTAGCAGTGCTGCTTCCTCAACTAGATGACTGCAGTAGTTCAAAAAGGCAATTCATTACCTTCTTTTCGAGAGCAATTAGCATGAGCAACAAATGCTGGCCTTGCCAGAGGTGCTGAGGTCACATGACATCATAACATGAAACTATCATACCCTTTCCTTCAGCTATCTAAATCCTAATCATTGGGATTTCCATTCTAAATCTCTCCACTTTTTTATTTCTTTTTCCTTCTTTAAGACATTTCTTAAAGCCTACCTCTTCCACAAAGTTTTTTGTGGGTTAGCTAATATTGCTTTATGTGGTTTATATGAAATTCTGCTTTATAATGCTCCTCTGAAGCACTTTGTGGCTTTTTGTTTTATGTTAAAGGTGCTATAAAGGTACAAGTTACTGTTGTCCTTTCCATGTTACAGAGGGAAAAATCAAACTAAGCCAGTTAATATTGCAAACATGGTTAGATTACCTGTGAAAATCATCAAATCTTTAAAATTTTTGAAAAGATTTGAGAAGACTCCATTGATTCCTCCTGAGAATTCCTCAACATCAACAAGGAAACCAGAATAGAAGAGGACAAGATAATGATATCTTTTTCATGTAACAGCACTATTTACATCCATAAACATCAATCTAGCCAAAGGGAAAATTACCACACTGCTGGATGAATCAGGAAGGCAGGCACTCCATGACACCAACAGCATCAGCAAGGACAGCATCCTGAAACTGTTGGTTCTGTGCCTCACAACTCACTTTATCTTCAATAACCATATATTCAAACAAATCAACGGAACACCAATGGGATTCCCAATATCAGGATTGATAGCAGAAGCAGTAATACAAAGGTTAGAGCAGACAATGCTCCACACTATCCAACCCAAACTCTGGGTCTGCTATGTAGATGACACCTGATTGAGTATCAACGCGCGAGATGAGAAAAAAAAACCCACTGATACATAAACAACATCCTCAAGCAAATAAAATTCACAAAGAAAGAGAACAATAACCAACTACCCTTCCTCGACATAATGGTGGAACGTAAGAACAACTGGGAACTCCAGACAAGGATTTGGAAAGAATGCACATACAGACCAGAAATATACCAGCAACCGCTCTAACACCCATAAACAGAGCTGCATCAGGACATTACTCAAACGAGCCACAACACACTGCAGCAACCCGGAATTGCACAAAACAGAACAGGAACATTTATATGTAGTTTTTAAAAGGAATGGGTACCCAAAAATCACAATCTGCTGTTACCTCCACGACAGACCACAACAAGAAGGCACAATATGGTCAGACACACTAGTCACCCTACCATACATCAGAGACATATCAGAGATAACCACAAGACTACTCAGACCCCTAGGTATCAGGGTAGCCCACAGCTACTGACGAACATAAAGGATTCCATACCAACAACCAATAAAACTAACATACAAAAAAAACCATGCAAGGTCTATGAGAAATATGATACAGGCCAAATTGGAAGAAAACTGACAATAAGCATACACAAAAAAGCCACCAGGAGACACAACCAATTCTCACTGGCCTCAATACACATGAACAAAGAAGGACACAAATCTGACTGGGGCAACACATGCATACTAACACAAACCAAACAGAGACAAGCCAGGGAATTCTTGGAGGCCTGGCATTCCAACTGGAACTCCATCAACAAACACATTGAACTGGACCCGATAGATGAACCACTGAAAAATAGACCCGGATGTTATGCCAACCACTCCAGCAAACAGAGGCATATCATAACAAACGGAACAGAACACCAATGCTTCACTGGAGGCCCATAATGATGTTACCTAGTGGGGTGATGAAACATCTGCAGTCAAATACACCGTCTTGGCGAGCAAGTCTGCACCCTAATTGTTAAACCTTTAGTTCTCCCTAGTGACCAGCTGTGCAGGAAGTATGTCCAGCTGAAGCTTCTGTCTAACAATATTTTCAAGCTACTGCTGCAGCTGGATTCACTGTGGAGCATCAGCAATTCACTGCATGTTAAGGATAGTATGTTCAGTGAGGTGGCCGTGCCACAGGTGGAGGCTGAAAAGACAGAAAGGGCATGGGGGACCACCAGACAGAGTAAAGGAAGGCAGCTGGTACAGAGGTCCACTGTGCCCTTCCCTCTTTCTCACACATAATTAGTTTTGGATTCTGATGGGGGAGATGACTGTGTAGTAAAGGCAGTGGCAGCCAACTTCATGGCATCATGGGTGGGTCTACTGCAAAAGACAGCAGGGAGAAGAACAGCCGTGTTGTAGTGGTAGGGGATTCAATTGTAAGAGGAACAGAATGGCACCACTGTAGTTGCAAAAGAGACTTCAGGATGGTATGTTGCCTCCCTGGTGCCAGGGCCAGGGATGTCACTGAACTGTTGCAGGGCAGACAGACTGAGATTGTGGCACATATCAGTAGTAACGTCATGGGTAGAAAAGGCAATGATTTTCTGAAATCAGAATCTAGGAAGCTGAGCAGTAGAAGAAAGAACAGGACCCAAAAGTAGTAATCTCTGCATTACTTCCAGTGCCATATGCTAGTGAGTATAAAAAAAAGGAGGTAAGTCTGGATGAATGTGTGGCTGGAGAGATGGTGTGGGAGGAGGACTTTAAATTTCTGGGATATTGGGATTATTTTAGGGAGTGTGATACTTCTACAAATCAGTTGGGTAACATATTAACCTGAATGGGATGTTGCAGGCAGGTTTGCTTGTGCTGAGGGTTTAAACTAAGTTGATTCAGAGGTGGAATTCAGAGAAGATTCATCCGGGGAGATGCACAGCCAAATTTAGAAGAAACAGCAAGGGAGTCAGGAAGGCATCAGCCAGGTAATTCACAAGAGATTTTAGTAAGGTTGGTAGGTGTTTATTTTAATACAATGAGTCTGACAAACAAGACAGAGAAGTTGAGGGCGCAATTAAAACATGGGGTGTAATGCATTTTATGTTCAGAAGGTCTAGAATCTGTGTGCATAGACTTGAGGAACCGCTAAGGTAGGACAAAAATCAGTAGTAAATAGTGGAGAGGATAGCCTAGATTACAGGAGGGTATACACAGGTTGGTCAGGCTGATCAGTGGCAAATAAAATTCAAGGCAAGGCAAGGGAATACATGATGAGCAGTTGAACCTTTCAGAGGGACCTTGGTTTCTATGTCCACTGGTATCTTAAGATAGCAGATAAAAACCAAAAGAACTGTGGACACAGTAAATCAAAAACAAAAACAGAGTTGCCAGAAAAGCTCAGCAGGTATAGCAGCATTTATGAAGAGAAATCAGAGTTAACGTTTTGGATCCAGTGACATTTCCTCAGTTCTTTATCTAAGGAAGGATGTGCTGCGTTTAGAGGGGATCAGAAGAGGTTCACAAGAATGATTGTGGGAATGAAGGGCATGTCATATGAGGAGCAGTTGAGGACTCTGTGCTCGAAGCAGTTCAGAAAGATTGGGGTACATCTCATTGAAACTTACGGTATACTGGGTGACCTGAAGAGAGTGGAGAAGATGTTTCCATTATTAGGAGAGACTAGGACCAAGGGCACAGCCTCAGAGTGAAGGGACAGCTCTTTAGAACTGTGATAATGGGTAATTTCTTCAACCCAGGCATAGTGAATCTGTGGGACTCATCACCACAGATGGTTGTGGACGTTAATTCATTGAGTGTGTATAAGACAGAGATAGATAGGTGCTTGAATAGTCAGTGGATCAAAGTTAAAGGGAAAAGGCAGGAGAACAGGGTTGAGAAGCATATCAGCCATGATCAAATGACAGAGCAGACTCGATGGCCTGAATAGCCTAATTCTGCTCCTATATCTTATGATCTTATGGTTGTTTTTGACTAGTGCAGATGCAGTAAGCCGAAGAACCTTTTTCCGTGCTGTAGACCTCTCTGATTTGATGATAGACATAAACAGGGAAATGTTACTGGGTAATAGAATGACTTTAAGATTCCAAAGGAATATTAATTTTAGTGACATGCTAGTCGGTGACATGTAGCATAGCACATGGTAATTGAAAAATACAGTGATATGCCTACCTGGTTTACTTCTGTCTCAGTCTTTTTCCTTGTCAGTTAGTACTCAGTCATCCCGGTAAATGAAGCACATTGCCGATGTTCAAAAGTGTAGAATTCAAATTTATCTAACAGAATCACAGTGCTGAACAAAAATATTAACCCAAACTTAGGCTTTTGAGAGAGGCTGAGACAATTAAATTAAGTTTTGAGTGAAGATATTGAAAGATGTAAAATACAATTCAGTGGATAAATGCAATCATGTTTTTATGAAATATGATTTCTAAAAACTTTATTTAAACCCTTACTTTGAAACTTCAGAAAATTTGTTGCTGAGAAAGAATTCAACCTGACTAAAGTTTCAGAAAACTGTTTCAGCGATTTATCACACCCTGTTGGCTCGTTTGAGTAATCTCTCACTGCTATTTTGTATCACAAAATGTGACACCTTCAACATTGACAGTGCTTATTGCCTTGACACCTACAGGAATGATGGAAACTGAAACTACTTTAATGACATTTCATTGAAATCTGTAGCCCATATATTTCAGATATATCTAGACATATTAAAGTTATGGTGCAAAGCACAAAATATTATTAAATATTTTTCTTTCGATACTCTCTCAAGTTCACAAGGGAAGCACAAAAACAACTATATTTTTTCACAGTTTTCATAGCTACAAAGGTACACTGCAATCAATTTTGACTCATGCACATCTTTTAAGTTACACCTTACCCTATGCAACAGTGCGCTGTAAATTCTATGCATATTTCATTGTATTGAAATCTCACAAGGAGAAATATTTTGGGACCATGCCACCAAATAACAATTCTCTGCCCTTGCCATACAGAAAGTGGTAAATGCATTTTTTCCCTGCAAACCCCAGGCTGGATTCTATGGGCCAACATGGCTCCACCACTCCTAGCATCAAGGAAGTTACCCAAAATCCATTAAACTCTAATATCTCTGAGCCACTCCAAATCTTTGTCATTGTCTCACCCCAAGAGAATTGGAAATCCCATCCTAAACCACTTTACCTCTCTACCTGTTTCTGCCACTTTATAATGTTTCTAAAAACTTAACTCATCTGTTCGTCCTGTCCAGTGCCACATTTTGTTCGGTAAGGGTTCTGTGAAGCTGCCTTATTCCTTTAAAGGATCCAGGCTAATGTATGTTTGCCAGGATAGATTAGAAAAATCCAGTTTCTTAACAGTTTAGATCAAGATTAATTGTAGCAAGAGTGCCATTTCATTGAGAAGTACTTCTGGTACACAATGTGTTGCCACAATTCTAAAGAATGAGACATGGCATTGGAAAATATTTGGCATGGAAGGATAAGACAGAATATCGACAGCCAGAGGACAAAACGATTTTTGCAAATACACCCAAATACTTTTCCTGAGATTATAAAAATAATGGTTTTGAAATTTAATAGATGTATTTTATAGAGCAGCATAAACTTAATATTGGAAAAATATACCAGGACATTGATGCACATGCAGGCACTCTGTAGTATCTCCCATTTTACCAGTCAAACATTGGAGCTGAGGGAGTGGTGTAACATCAGCTAAAGAAGTGCTGTTAAAATTTCTCCTTATCAAAATAATTGATCAATATTTCCATTGAACACATTTCCAGATGGAATAATGCATGCAAAACCCTTGAAATGCTTGGATGGAAGCAATGGGATGAGGGTATTAGCATGTCTTAGACTGGAAGAACTTAAATAGAATGAATGATCTTCCTAGTTACCATTTCATGGATGTTCCATCTCAATGCAATTTTGAAATGGAGGTTAACGATACAGACGTCCATATCATTTTGTTAGAAAACTCCCAGCTCAAACTGAACTCACCATTCTGGGTAAATTTAGAAATCAACTGTGCATTTTTGGAGTCATGTTAGCACTTCCAGCAAGGCTCTGTGTAAGAGATACTAATTATGGCTGTTTTCTGTCCTGGACAACACATTTGTCCTGTACTATGTGAGGTGGATTTCCATTAAGCTGAAGAGGCATGTGAAATGGCAATTTCAGGGAGGGGAGGGCAATGTGACCCATCTTCCAGCATTTCTGGGATTTTTCCTGTGGTGACTCACCTAAAAATTGTTGGTAGATTATTCATATATTGGTCGCTCAACTGCATACATGAAAAGGGGATTGTATCATAGCAGGGAATCAATCATGCAAGCAGGACTGTATAAGAACACTGTATAAGAAGGGGAATAATTTTTAAGCTGTTCGTTCTGTGGTGTATCATGCAATAAATCATGATTTTATCATAGTAGAAATTGAGAAAGGAGGGATGGCTAGTAAAATGGTGCTTAGAAGATGCAAGATTAAAGTTCACAGTGTTATGACTGAGATTGGATGAGTGTGCTATATCTCTGTAGTCGTACTACTCCACTGGTCACAACATATATTGAAAATATCACTGAGATGGTCAGTTACAAACCTTATCAATTTCAGGATTGGAATAAAAAGATCCATCAACCAAGTTTCTCTCATAAACAACAAATTATTGATTTATTATAGAAACAAGATGCAGGGCTGACAAGACACCATTTGAAATGTGAAAGTATACATATTTATTCTTCCAAAAAAGCCAATGCACAGTTAAAAGAAATTGAAAGTAACTTTGAAAAAATTGGCTTGGGTGAAGGACAGGAAGGGAGAGTGGTGAAAAGGGAGGCAGGTGGTGTGTGGAGGTGGAAATCCCATTGTAGCCAAAGTTTGTTATTCCTCAAATAATGAGAAGATAGTGTATGAAATGCTCCAGGTGGCCTCTGGGAACCTAATAACATATCCATAATAGCATGGATGTACTAATGACTATGCTGTTGTTTCAAGCAATGGTTTCCCATCGCCAACCAAGATGCAAATAAATGGTTCTCCAAAAAAACTGACATAAGTAATAGAGGTGCTGGTTTGTTTGCAGCTTGCGGTTTTCCCACAATCTGGCATGTACAGAATGTTTGACAATACTCCACCACATTTTGTGAAGTCGTGGCCTTTAAAAATGTCAACTTCTACATGCTTGGGTCTTATGGATCTCTCCAAATCTCATTGCAGGAACTTCAAGGGCCATCTTGTCTCTTAATATCTCTTGATGATATTTGGTTGGTGCCTGCAATGTATCGCAAAACACTCTTTGTCACAAGTCTATAAGAGGGCCACCCTCTTTATCAGAATTACATTTTTCATATAGCAACACTCTGGAACTCCCTCTGCCTCAGGTTTGGTTTGAACTGATTGTGCTGCTTCGCTTAACTCTGGACCAGCTTGCTATGATTCAACCAGAGAAGGGTGACTGAACATTTCCTTTGTATTATCCAAATCCCTGAATAACATTACAATCTCTGTCTGTCATGCCAGATTGATCTCTATTGATAGAACTGGTTTAGCTATTGTTCAAGTCACTAGAAGTGAAGGAAAAGTTCCCGGAATTTTTTTTTCTGCACCTGCTGTGCCTTCTGGGCTGCACTTCATGTTTCTGTGACCAGTGGAGAAACTACACCTTTTGCTCAGGTCATATCATTCCTCAAGAGTATTACAAATCTCTCTATAAGTAAACAATGGACAACCTCCACAGTTACCTTCCAGAAATTAGTTCACACTCCAAGTACATCTGATTCAATATGAGGGGTATAACCTCCTGCCAGTTCTATTCACTGAAATCCCGGCATTTAATGCACCTTAGAGTGAAATAGCAAGACCTTTGCTCAGGAAAGCATTTTGTATGGCACCTGCATACTGAAGAATAACTATTCATTTACCTGCCTTATTTGAGGGATAAGGAGTTAGTTTTCATTATGATAAGAAATCTTCGTAGTTCTCAAGTACCTTGTTCACTACCCTCACACACTCAGTGGTGTCTGTTCAGCCTCGTGGTCAAAGCTACAGCCTGGTCTGTCAAGCCCTCAGTTGGGTCCCTTCACTTTGTGTACCTCTAAATGCCTTGGGTAAATCCCAAAGGGTATGGATTTGTGGACAAGCTCATAATCATCAGTCATTCCAGCTACCTTCCCTTCTGTCAAAACTTTCATGTTCCTTGTGTACATTCTTATTAATGGAGCGAGTGAATTTTTAAATTCTCTCAGGAAAATAATTTCCCCAAGGGTCTCATACATTTTCCCTACCTTTAATGCATCCATCTAATAATCACATTTATTTTGCTTTAAAATTTGCCCTCTAAAATTTCATTCAAGTCTGCCCAGGTTGCTTCTGTATATACTGAAATTTTGTCTGTAAGTCTGGAGGACAAACCTGTACATACAGAGAATATCCCTCCATGTAGAAGCCTCCTCTTAAACTATGGCATAAACTTCATGAGCTCTGCCAGTTGGTTTGCTTTGCATGAGTAGTGTCCCGTTTTCCTTTGGCCACCTCGTTTGCTTATCTATTTTTTTTGAAAGAAGTGAAAAAGCCTCTACATCGCTTTCATCGTTACTTTGGAGGGTTTCCACAATTTAAACATCTCTCAATAATTACTTGGTGGTGCAAAACTTAAACATTGTGAAAAGAAGACAAGAAATTAAATCAGGACTCGTCATAAGTAGGAATGAGAGATAAACTTGGGCAAAAGGGACAGCAGTTTATATAGCATGAGGGTGCCAATTTTTTCGGCAATCATTGGCATAGAGAAGCAACAACTGGCAGTTTTAGTTCTCAGACCAGGCAGGTAGACTCTGATTGTTTAGGGTGCCACCATGGGATTGCAACAGAGGGTGTAAGTCTCATGACCTCTTTTTGTTTCAGTGAAAAATGTACAGCATATGTATGAATTCTTTCTGCTGCCATAAAAGGGGTTTCATCTATTAGCCTATGTTGTTTATTGCACATGCAAATACATCACACTGCAAACCCGACTGATAATCTTAAACCATTTTTCAGTGTGATTCTTAACACATTCAGATCATTTAATATGAGAAAGCCAATATCAGAATTATGTTGAATGTTAAATACACTGTTCTGAGGCTTGCAAGCACAGGCTGTTTGAGCTGCTGCCTGCTGCAAATAGTCAACTGGATGTGTTGTTTGATATAGTCTACTAATTGTTGGAACCTCTGGCCTACATATCTGACATCACCTTGGCACTGAAACTCATATAAAACAGGTAATTTGTGTGCTAGAAAATGTCTTGCTGGTTTGTTGTTTGCGTTTGTTAATTAAGGGAAACACTTGTGGGTTTACTGTGAAGTAGCTGTGTGTGACACTCAATAAAACAAAGATTGGTGGATGCTGGAAATCTGGAACAAAAAAAACTTGCTGAAGCAGCTCAGCAGGTCTGGTATCATCTGTAGAGAGAAAGCAAAGTTAAGGTTTCAAGTTCAATTACTCTTCTTCCGGACCGTGTGTGACAGCGAGCTTCACCTGGCGTTAAATCTTTGAGACTTCTTTCTCCCTAGGTCAATCTGAAGTAGACTAGACACTGCTCAAGCTGGAAGTGGTGGGCATAAGCTCTTTCATGAGTTTTTGTGATAGATAGAACCATTATTTTCTCTTATCATGAAGGATAGATTTAATGTGTTCTTATCTCAGTCTTAACCTTACACGGCAAACAGATGGCTGAGGCCCTATTCATGAGATTGCCCAAAAGATTGATCTTCTAGGACATTGAACTGTAGGAATCCCAATTCTTATTTTGACCAGTGAACATAGGTTTTCAGTCAATGGTAATAGAGGACTCACTGGCAGATTTCCCAACAGTACATCTCAAGGAAAGGGAGATTGCTTGATTGTTGTATTTCAATGGTAAATATATATGCAGATTATATTTTATTAAGCCGTGTTAAAAAGTTATTTGTTGCGGTCGTAGTGTCAAATATTGCAGCTGTATTCTCTAAGTATTGGAAGTTTGCAATGGGTAGAAAACGACTTGCATCTCATGGTAACAAAAGGGATGTTAATAAGAGTATGGCAGCGGAATCTATTTCAGCGTACATGGTGTCATTGAAACTGAAATCAATTGAGTGAGTTGCTAAGTTCATGAGTTTGATAAACACAGATTTAAACACCAATGGCACATCTCAATTTCAGTGATATGGTGCATAATTCAAATAACAATGGTTTCTTTGAGTACTGTAGTGGTAAATACAAGTTAGCTGATGACAGCACCACATTAGGACAGATATCTAACAACAATGAGTCAGAATATAGAAAGAAGATAGGAGGCTTGGTGACGTGGTGCAATGGGAACAATCTCTCCCCCAATGTTGGCAAAACTAACGAACTGATCATTGGCATCAGGAAGAAATGAGAAGAAATGCCCCAATCCACATCAACAGAGCTGAGGCCGAGAGGGTGGACAGCATCAAGTTCCTAGGAGTGATGATAACCGACAACCTGTCCAGAACTTCCCACATAGTTGTGATGGCCAAGAAGACACCACAATGCCTCTTCTTCCTCAGATGGCTCAGAAAATTTGGCATGTCCATTAGGACCCCCTCCAACTTTTACAGACACACCATTGAAAGCGTACTATTCGGGTCCATAACGGCCTGGTATGGCAAATGCTCTGCCCAGGACTTTAAGGAACTTTGGAAGGTGGTGTGCACAGCCCGGACCATCATGAAGCCAACCTAGCACCATGGACTCCAATTACATGGCTCGCTGCTGTGAAAAGGCTGCCAAGATCATCTAAGACCTATTGCATCCCGGTAATGCTCTCCTACAAACTCTTCTATCAGGCAGAAGATTCAGAGCTTGAACACATGCACCAGCAGGTTCAGGAACAGCTTCTTCCCTGTCAATTTTGGACTGCTGAATGGACTCTCTAACTTCAAATAATGCTGATCTTGCCAATGCTGATCCTGCCTAATGCACACCCTGTGCGATGAAACATTTATGTCTTTGTCTAAGCTTTTTTTTTACTCTATGATCTGTATGACCTTGCTTACTATATCCTGCCTGTACTGCTTGCAAACAAAGCTTTTCACTGTACTTTGGCACATGCGACAATAAATAAATCAAATAAAGTAGGCTAGCTATCCGAAGAACACATGGACATGCCAGATTAAGTATGTATGCTTTCAGGGGCTTAGTGTCCTTACTAAACAATTCCCCACTGAGTCTTGGATTGGAATCAGGCTTTTCCTCATCAGAAGGCCCATGGGAGTCCAAGGAATGATTTTTTTAGCTCCAAGCTTTAAAGCTAGTATTCCTTTTTTAATCACTTGCTGTCCACAAGGAACTTTTCTCCTCTTAATAATTCTATATTTTTTCTTCTGTGCAGTTCTCTTTTTCTTTTGGCCTTGCTTGCAAAGTTCTTTTTTTCCTAAAAGTTCAATATTTCCATTTCCCATTCTTTTTCCCATATTTTAAATTCTTTTCTCTTATTAATGGTACTTCAATTCTAACTTATTTAATTTGGATACTCTGTTCCTTCCTCCAGTTTCAAATGCTTTGTTATTGTTTCAATTATGACTCTGCTTTCATACCTCATATTTTTATTTCTAACTCCAATTTTACTTCCAATACAATTAGTCTAAACTCGCTTAATTTTTTTTTTGCAAATTGCTTGAGGATAAATCTTCCCTCTCCAAAAGAGTTGGAGCAACTGACAAAGCTATGTTGGCATTATACACTTCACTCTTGTGCACATCATATTCCCTTTATCCTTTTCAATTAGTATTAGTCCATTAACAATGACACATTTCTGGTTTTGGAATATACCATCCACGGCAAAATATGAGGCCTTTATGACTAATAGAATAGAATACACTTTCAATCTCTCTCTCTCTCTCTCTAACCCAGAAATCACTGGTCACAACACATGTTTAAATGTTTTCCTCAAGATGGCCAACTATGCCAGAAGCAGTACCAGGCGTATATAAAAATGAGATGTCAACCTGATGAAGCTACTAAACACGACAAATTGTCTGTCAAACAGCTTAAGCAGCAAGCGATAGGCAGAGCTAAGCAATCCCATAACCAAGAAATCAGATCGAAGCTCTGCAGTCCTGCAACATAGAGTCGTGAATGAAGGTGGACAATTGAAAAACTCTCAGGAGGAAGAGAATGCAGCACAAATATCCTCATCTTTAATGATGGAAGAGCTCAACACTTCAGTGCATAAGATTAACTGAAGCATTTCCAGCAATCTTCAGCCAGAAGTGCCTAATGGATAATTCATTTTGGCCTCCTCAGTGGTTCCCAGCATCAAAGATACCAGTTTTCAGCCAATTCCATTCATGTGATGTCAAGAAACAGTTGGAGACACTAAATACTGCAAAAGTTATGAGGTGAGGGAGAAAATGACAGGGACTCTGACCAAAAGTTGTAATTCTTCTCTTTGTGATTCTAAGATAGTGCTTGGCCTGCTGTGTTCATCCAGCTCCACACTTTGTTATCCCGGATTCTTCAGCATCTGCAGTTCCCATTATCTGTGTCCCATATTCTTCCCGAACTACCCTATTAACATCCTCAGGGATCTATGGATAAACACCCCACGATCCCTCTTTTCCACTGCATTTCCTGATCTCCTGCCATTCATTGAGTACTCTCTTGCCTTGTTACTTCTTCCAAAGCACATCCCCTCATAGGTTTCAAGGGTTAAATTCCATCTGCCATTGATCTGCCCATCCTGTAAACTAAGACCTTCTTCCTCATGCAGCCAATTTTGTGATATTCACAAACCTACCTACTATTCTCCCAATATTCTCACCGACATTGTTTATATAGACATCACAAATAATACGGACAGTGCAACGACTCCTGTGGTACTCCACTGGACATGAGCCTCCAGTCACATAAACAGCCCTGTGCCATCATCCTCTGTTTCCTACCATTCGAACAATTTTAGATGCATCTTACTTTTAGCTTTATTAATCTTCCATTTGGGACTTATCAAAGGCTTTGCTGAAATCCATATAAACTACACCAATTGCACTACCTTCATCTACATCTCTGATCACCAAACATAAAAATTCAAATTTGTTAGACCTGACCACCCTCCAGAAAAGCCATACTGACAATCCTGATCAAACTTTGCCTCTTCAAGTGGAGAATAATTCTCACCAGTGGGAACCGCTGAGGCCAAAATGAATTATCCACTAACTAGACCCGAAACGTCAGCATATGGGACACTTGCTTTTATCAGTTGCAGCACAGGTTATAGGGCAAGGCGGTTATGTTGGAGCTGTAGAAAACTTTTATTAGGTCATAGCTGGGTGCTGTATGGTTCTGGTCACTGCACTATAGGAAGGATGTGGAGCTACTGGAGGGGGTGCAAACGATATTCACCAGGATGTTGCCTGGATTGGTGCATCTTAGCTACAAAGAGAGGACGGATAGGCTCAGATTGTATTTTTTTTAAGAGGAGAGAATGCTGAGAGAGGATCTGTTTGAGGTGTATGACATTTTGAGTGGCATGGACAGAGTGGATAGGAAGCTGCTGTTCACATTAGATGAGGGGTCAATAATGAGAGAGCATAATTTTAAAATGAAGTGCAGGAGTTTTAGAGGGGATTTGCTTTTTCAACCAAGGGTAGTAGGAATATGGAATGCACTGCCTGGGATGGCAGTTGAGGTGGGAAACACTATTACCTTTAAAAAGTACTTGGATGAGCTCTTGAAATGTCATTACATTCAAGACTTTGAGCCAAGTGCTGGAAAGTAGAATTAGCGTAGTTAGATCAGCACATACTCAATGGGCAAAGGATCTCTTAGTGCTGTGTGACTCAATGACTCTGTAAGTAAACCTTTGCCATAGAGATTAACTTCAAAGCCAAAAAAAACACTTTGGTCAAATGTCGGTCAATTCTCAGAGATTAAAAGGGTAAGGCAGTGGCCTCTTGGTAATGTCACTAGACAAATAACCTAGAATCCCAGTTTGAATTCCAACCATGTCAGATATTGAAATTTGAATATGTTGAGAAAGGATTCATAATTAGTCTAGTAGCAACTATGTAACGACTGTAAAACCCACGTGGTTGACTAATGTTACAGAGATAGTGGGAACTGCTGATGCTGGAGAATCTTCAGATGGGTCTAGACCCGAAACATCAGCTTTCCTGCTCCACTGATGTTGCTTGGCCTGCTGTGTTCATCCAGCTCTGCAGCTTGTTGTCTCTGGTTCGCTGGTGTATTTTAGGAAAGAAAACCAGCCAGCTCTGACAGCATCTGTTGAAAGAGAAAAAGAGTTAATATTTTGGGTCCAGTATGACAATTGTTTGGAAGTTTGTATTGTAGTGGATTTGTCACAGAGCCCCTAGTAGCAAAGATCATTGTGTAGTTTCAAATGTCCTACAAGCTGTTTCCTGCTCTGAATATATATCCAATGTCTCAGCCAAGATTGTGGCTATTAAAAGGCAAGAAATCAATGTGCAATTTAGTTATTGCCTTGCAAGAGGATAAGGGATTGTGAATGCTGAAGACACACATTCCGGTGGAGTTTGATTAATGCACAGTGGGATTAAAAAACAAAAATGGTTGCAAAAGTGAACGAAAAGTGGATGATATTTAGAAGGAACAGAATGTGAGAAAGGTTCAGAGCCCTAGGGAACTCTTGAATGAATCATAGAAGTTGGAATGATACATTATCATTTGCAACAAAACTAAAAGATTTTGAGAGGAAGCCTTTAGATATAGTACTGGAAGCTGATATTGTAATTTGTTACACTATTACTGTTTATATTAGGTTGTTATTGTGACTTAGTATTGTTTGAAAGTGTATACTCCAAACTCTTCAAAATGCTTTGGAGCAATCTAACAACCAACCATTCACCAGGTATTCAAGATCAGAGTTCCAACACATAACAAACAAAATCACCAGTTTAAAAGCCATGTCAAAAAACCATAATAGCTACCTTAAAATCCTCCAAAGACATCAAATTGATAGAGAACTTCAGAATATAACAAATTCTATAACTTTAAACCATATATGGTTAGCAGGGATAAAGGTAGTTTTTTAAAGATCATGAATAAAAGATCACTTTCCTTTGGAATTGGGTGAATTTGGAGATATTCCTATGAGTAAGAAAAGACAATAAAGAATGAAAGATTGAAGAAACAGCATATTGGTAGAGGTACATCAAAGCCACATGCCTAGAACAGTAATAAAGCTAACATAAGTACTAAAATGCAGACATTACAGTGTGCAAGAAACCTGGCAGAGAGAAAACCTGAGTCACATCCTAACTAAGGTTTCAAATATACTTCTGTACCACTCATCAATGTTGGAATTGTAAGAATTATAAAACACAAAAGTCTGATTTGTTTTTCAGAGACCCAAGAATTGGACCATGAGAATAGTCAGAATAGAGAATAAATTAGAAGAAGCTTTTACAAGACCCTAATAGAAGTCAGACAATGCTGGCTTCTCTTTGGCTTCCTCTAAAAGTACCCTATCTGTGTAATAGATAGCTGATGTATAGAAGTGCTAGCAAATCAAGTGTTTGACACATTTTAATCAGAGCCAGAACACAGTCAGTCTAGACACTACTAATATATTTCCCACATACCTACAAGTTGACAGAACATCTGTCAATATAAGGAGTCAAATATATCCCAATAAGAAGTATTAATAGCTTATAATGTGATCAATTGTGCTACTCCACACCAGACTAACAGTTTGGATGTGCTTTCCTGGAAAAGATGCGGTCTGACCCAGTTTGGATTTTTTTTTTCTGTTTTCAGTTAAGGGTTCACAAACTTCATTTTTGTACCTTTCATAATATAGACAAAGGTTCATTTTACTGGCATTCTGCCATTTCTACATTTGTAAAACAGTCGCATTCGTGCTGCAACCACCTTTGTGTATATTCAGATACACAAAACAGGTGTTAATGTTTACAGCTTTTTATAAAGCAGTGCTCATCTTGGTGAAAGGGAAGGCTAGATACAGTACGCTTTGGGAAAATAATTATTGTATTGTATACGGCTGTGAACTTGCCAGTTCTTAGAAATGATCCTCTTTGGAGGAGTTCCAAAAATTATAAATGCCATTGGACCATTATGCCACACTATCAGGAATTATGTGCAAGGAAAGCATTGCAAACTAATAAATATTATTGTTTAAAAATTTGTTTCATGTTCACATTGAAATATGAAATTCCTCTCAATCTTCAGTGTGAATCCAAAGGATAGTGGAAATCATACTGATTCAGAACATAACTGGACTGAAAAACAATGACATACGTGAGAAACTGACAGCAAAACTATGCAAATTGAAAGAATGGAAATAAAATCAGGGAAGGATTAAGAAGATTAATAGGCTAAAATTAATCTGCTGCTAATTGACCGGAAATGGATAGTTGACATGATGTCTTGATGCAGTTCAGATCTAAAGAGAGTGTTGTGATGTAAATTTCATATTTTAGGGTTTAGACCACAGTTGGAATCTGAATCTTAGCATTTAAAGATGCAATTTGCTGTTTGTGAAATAACCGTGTCCATACCATCAAGGCAGTTTCATTGTCAATTTTGACTGCCTCCCATTCTTTCTGTAGGTAGGTTTAAAAGGAATGACCCTCACATTGATTGGCTTTCTTGGACGCATAGGGTCACTGAAACCAATGTGGATTAATTGCCTCAATTTAATATTTAAATCACTCCTTTAAAGATCCTCCGCTAAATTTTATATCTATGGGCAAAGATCTGCTCTCATAGTCATACAATCATGCAGCATTGAGCAGACCCCTCAGTCCAACTCATCTGTGCCAACCAAACATCCTAATTGACTTTGTCCCATTTGTCAGCATTTGGCACATATCCCTCTAGACTCTTCCTCCTTATAGAATCACGGAGTCATACCGTATGGAAACAGACTCTTTGGTCCAACCAATCCTTGCCGATCATAATCCCAAACTAAACTAGTCCCACCTGCCTGCATCTGGGCCATATCCCTCCAAACCATTCCTATTCGTGTATATCCAAATGTCTTTTAAACATTGTGATTGTACCCACATTCACCACTTCCTCGGGAAGTTCATTCCATATGTGAACCACCCTCTCTGTGAAAAAGTTGCCCCTCATGTCTTTTTTTCAAATCTCTCTCCTTTCACCTTAAAAATGTGCCCTCTAGTCTTGAAATCCCCCATACTAGGGAAAAGACAACTTCCGCTAACTCTATCTATACCCTCATTATACCCTTTAAATGTTGTAATCGTACCCACCTCCATCACTGCCTCTGGCAGCTTGTTCTATATATGTACCACCCTCTGCATGAAAAGGATATCCCTCAGGTCCTTTTAAAATCTTTCCCACTCACCTTAAACCTATGCCCTCTAGTTTTAGACACCCCCACCTGAGGAAAAGGGTCTTGGCTATTTACCCTATCTGTGTCCCTCATGATTTTATAAATCTCTATAAGGTCACCCCTCAGCCACAGATGCTACAGCCAAAAAATTCCCAGCTTACTCTGTCTTTCCCGACAGCTGAAACCCTCCAATCCTGGCAACATCCTTTTAAATTTTTTCTGAGCCCTTTCAAGTTTAATAACATCTTTCCTGTAGCAGGGAGACCAGAATTGAACACAGTATTCCAAAAGAGGTCTCACCAATGTGCTAAACTGCCAAAGCATGACCTCCCAACTCCTGTATTCAATGTTCTAACCAATTAAGGAAAGCCATGCCCTTAATCCTGGCACAGGAACAATGTCAGATAGAACAAGTTGCTTCCAGGTGATTTAAAAAAAACAGTTTTAACTATACAGTATTTCTTTTTAACTACATTTTGTTGCACTTACTCATTTTTGCTAAGTAGTATTCCAGTTTGCAAGTTGTTTGCTACTCATCAATAATTTGAATCGTTATTCTTGATGGCTAATTATTTTGATGTTAATTCTTTCAACTTTTCTCAAGCATTCATTTTTCATTGAAAGAACAGTTCACGCTGACAACTACTCTTGTTCTATTGTAATACATAGGCATCTTTATAATCAGTTTCGACCCTTGAAAAAGACTGATCAGCAGTCTATGCAGTAACAGATTGCAAACGTCAAGAAAGTTGGATTTAAAAAAGGATATTTCCAGTAACAATCAGTATTTTTGCTTGCTTTTTTCCTGTGAATAATTTAATAAGTTTTGATTTCAAGAATAACGGAAGTGATAATTGAGTTGCAAAAT
This sequence comes from Stegostoma tigrinum, assembly GCF_030684315.1. Classification (NCBI taxonomy): domain Eukaryota; kingdom Metazoa; phylum Chordata; class Chondrichthyes; order Orectolobiformes; family Stegostomatidae; genus Stegostoma; species Stegostoma tigrinum. The sequence continues at coordinate 59,339,364 of NC_081363.1, read as the reverse complement.
GTTGAGACAAGTCAGCAGCTCAATTAGTAGATGCCAAAGTCACTCCACCTGCTTGAAGGTCTGTGTCAAAAGATTCCACTGAGAATCAATATTGGCATGCTAGAGGAAAGATCAATAGAGACACAGTGGCAGACACTTAAGAGGATATTTCAGAATACTCAGTGTAAGTATATTCCTTCTATAAAGAAGAATTCTGAAATGAGGATCCACCATCTGTGGTTGACTAAATAAATTAGAGAAAGCATCAAGCTTCAGAAAAAAAGTGTGTGACTGCACAAGGTGAGTGGTAGGTCAGCTGATTGGTCAGAGCATAAAGAACAGCAAAGTATGATGGTGATTAATAAGAAGAAAGTAATTGAAGCATGAAAAGAAGCTAGTTGGAAATGAAAAAAAGGCAAGAATTTCCACAGGTATTTAGAAAGGACTAAATAAAGTGAGTGCTGGTCCTCCAGAGAGTACAAATTGGGAGTTAGCAGTAGACAATAAGGAAATGGCAAATGTAATGGACAAATATTTTACTTTTCTTTTCACAAAAATTTTGCAGCAATACCTGCCAGGAGGATGGAGTGTGAGAGGAGTTTGATAAGTGCAATCCTGAAGCAAATTGATGGAGCTGCAGACTGACAAATATCAGGGTCCTGATGGAATTTGTCCTAGCATCTTGAAAGAAGTTTCTCCTATACTGAGTGCATTTGTGTTAATTTTTCAAAATTCTGGCGGAGTTCTATTGGACTGGAAATTAACAAATAAAAACCTCATAAATCTCGAAGGGTTTGAGGCAGAAAGGAGGCAACTGTAGGCCAGAAAGCTTGATATCTATTGTGGAGAAGGTGTTAACATCAATTAGTTCGGAGGTCATGGTTGGGTGCTATGAAAAACTTGATCAGGAAGAATCAGCACAGTTTTGTGAAAAGGAGTTCATATTGGACCAATTTATTGAAGTTTTTGAAAGAGTAACGAGTTGCAGGTAAGACTGAGTCTGTAGACATACCATGCTTAGATTTCCAGGAGGGATTTATTAAGGTGTCAAGTCACAGCTTTCAAGGGGTTAAACTGACACTTTAAAATAACAACGTGTAGAGCTGGATGAACACAGCAGGCTTAGCAGCATCAAAGGAGCAGGAAGGTTGACATTTCAGGCCTAGACCCTTCTTCAGAACAATTTGCTATTATCACTTGAGAGATGGGAATAAGGGAAAATGATCCCAGATCTCTCCCTGCTTATACCAGGCACAATTTTGTTGCTTCTGGAACTTTAGTTGGAATAAATGGTCATTAGCACTACACAAAGCTTCCTAACTCTTTGCATCTAGGTGACTAGGGACAGAACCTTGTCAGGACCTGAATGAGATGAGCTATGGTGAGAAATATGAGAGAATTGCATGAGAAGTTGGTGAGACTCAGCTGCATTTTCAAGCAGAACAGGTTTTGAGATGCGATTCTCGCTGGAGAGCACAAAGAGGCCTATTAGTGTGAATCATTGCTTGTTGTTGGTCTCATTAACTACAAATTACAGCTCATTAATATTCAGCTTCCTCTTTTACCACCTCCTGTGAAAAAAAGAGGATGTTGAAACTTCTCAATCTGAAAGTCAAAACTGCTGTCTGATTGCTTTTACTCACTGCTTGCTCCTCTGGATCACCATTGTGGTCATCCTGCAACAATCTCTCAGGGCCACAGTCCAGGGTACCAGTTCCATGTACCCGATATTCACAACATTCCTGCTTCTCAGGACCCTCTTGGCACCTCTCTGATCCAATCAGGGAGCCCTTACTGACAGATAAAAAGATGTGTGCCAGACATTCTGACACTGAGAGCTAGCTTGGAGGGAGCTGGACAAGTGTTAAGAACTTTCCATGTTTAAATAAAGGGTGACTTGGTGATGGTGTACCAGCCTCTGTTGAGTTATTTCACACACCATTTTAGAGATAGCTAGCTTCAGAAAAGACTAAGCAGATAGTTAATAAAGCAGGCTTGGGATGATATGGTGAGGAAGTCCACCTATGAAATTCAATGAAATTGACATTTACCAAAATATGACAACATTCTGCTCCAGGTTTTTAATAGTGTTAGAATAATTTGCAACAAGATTTTTAATATTTCTGTATTATTATCTGATAAGACTAATGGAAAAGACAATATATTTTCAGTTACACTTAGGTTAAATTCACTTATATTAGAGTGTTGCAGAAGCTAGAAAACTTATCTACTATGGCTAAAACTGAAAGCAAAAAATGCAACTAAATGCAAAACTTTTGTAATATGTTCTGAATCATTTAGCGCTCAGTTCAAAGTTAGTTTAGCAATTTACTCTCAACAAGGTTTGTTTCTACAGCAGAATAGATTAGATTTACTCTTCAGTAAGTTAAGTCACCATAGTCCTAGAGAACTGTAGGGCTCTTCTCTCCTTCAATGATGATGGCTTAACCTGAAGGTCACTACATCTTGGGTGAGGGGAGAGGTCAAGAAAGCATGACCTTCATGATGACTTGTAGTCTTCAATACACTTGACAGTACTGGTTTCAAGATTACCATCTGCTGAATTTATTTCATGAAACTGTATACAAATTTATTATTTTTATTATTCTTTTGCTAGATTATCTTTTTCATTTTAAAAATGCTGACACAGCAAAAAAAACTTGGCGTGGTTGGTCAGTTATCTTGAGAAAATGGAGGATTCTTGATGTCATTAACAATTTTTTTTTCAATGTTTTGAAGGCTACTCCATGCTTTTGTTTTTACATTTTTGGATTGAAGTATGTTGTCAAGCATTTTGACTCCCTTCTTAGATCTTCAAGAACAAAATCAAATTTGGGCAACAGTTTGACAATAGACTAAAGACAGCTATTATTCCCTTGAACAATAGTCTTTCCATAGTCTCTCTATGTAATGTGGAGACAATGTTTGTGAAATGATCAAAAGTTTTGTCTTCAGTTACTGGCCTCCGTTGATATTTAATTGACCACGTTCATTGCTGTTAATAGACAATTATCCTATATCAAGCAAAGTTCAAAGTGATGAGCTGGCTCTTTATGTATCTTTATTTTGTGATAAATAAGAAATTCTCATTCCAATCTGCCAAGTTGAGTCTTCTGATTTTTTTCCAATCCTGAAAGCAAATAGAATTGACAGCTTTTTGTCTAGCACAGGAGACTACTATCGTTAGGTTTATTTTAAATTTGATTCAGGCCATCAAAATTATTTTTATAACATACAGAGAAACATTGATTTGTCAAAGAGCAATATTGCCCAATGTGGTGGGGCCAGTTTCAGTTGAGATGTTCAAGAGGGCATTGTATGATCCATAATTAGAAATACCATGAAGGTCAGCATCTAGAATCGGGGTCACAGTCTGACGATTCAGGTAGACCATATAGGACGGAGATGAGGAGACATTTCTTTGCCCAATGAGTGGCAAGCATGTCAAATTCATTGTCATAGGAAGTTCCTGATGCCACAACATTGAGTGTATTCACAAGATTTAGTACTTGGGTGAATGGGATCAAAGGTTATTGGGAGAAAGCAGGATTAGGTTAATGAGCTGGATGATCAGCCACGATTGTGATGAAGGGCGGAGCAGGCTCAAAAGGCTGAATGGCCTCCTCCTTTATGTTATGCTCCTATCCTTTATGTTTCTTTGTTAAAAGGAGTTTAGCACTGACAAGCTGCTTAGAGAGCAGGCCCATTTATTCACTCTTATGGTCTGGGAAATTGCCAAGGTCCTGTTGATTTGGACATGGACTGATGCAGTACCCGAGGAGCCATGAATAGTGCTGAACATTGAGCAATCATCACCAAACATCCTACTACTGACCTTATGATGGAAGGAATATCATTGATGGTTGGGTCCAGGACACTACCCTGATGAACTCCTGCAGAGATATCATGGAGCTGAGATGACTGACCTCCAACAACCATGACCATCTTCCTATGTGCCAGCTATGATTCCAAAAATCGAACACCTTGCCCCAATTTCCCATTGATTCTAGTTTTGCTAGGGTCCCTTGATACTATATTCTGTCAAATGCCATCTTGATGTCAGGGGCTGACACTCTCGCCTCGCCTCTGATATCAGCATAATAATAAAATGTGAGGCTGGATGAACACAGCAGGCCAAGCAGCATTTCAGGAGCACAAAAGCTGACGTTTCGGGCCTAGACCCTTCATCAGAGAGGGGGATGGGGTGAGGGCTCTGGAATAAATAGGGAGAGAGGGGGAGGCGGACCGAAGATGGAGAGTAAAGAAGATAGGTGGAGAGAGTATAGGTGGGGAGGTAGGGAGGGGATAGGTCAGTCCAGGGAAGACGGACAGGTCAAGGAGGTGGGATGAGGTTAGTAGGTAGATGGGGGTGCGGCTTGGGGTGGGAGGAAGGGATGGGTGAGAGGAAGAATAGGTTAGGGAAGCAGAGACAGGTTGGACTGGTTTTGGGATGCAGTGGGTGGGGGGAAAGAGCTGGGCTGGTTGTGTGCTGCAGTCGGGGGAGGGGACGAACTGGGCTGGTTTAGGGATGCGGTGGGGGAAGGGGAGATTTTGAAACTGGTGAAGTCCACATTGATACCATTAGGCTGCAGGGTTCCCAGGCGGAATATGAGTTGCTGTTCCTGCAACCTTCGGGTGGTATGATATCAGCATGTTTTGTTCATGTTTGAACCAAGGCTGTAATGAGGTCAGGAGCTGAGTGGCCCTGGCAGAACCCAAACTGGGCGTCACTGAGCAGGTTGTTGCAGAGCAGGTGCTGCTTGATAGCACTGTTGATGACACCTTTCCTGATTATTGACAGTAGATTAATGGGGTGGTATGACGGGGTTGGATTTTCCCTGCTTTTTGTGATCAGGACATGATGAATTTTTTTAAAAATTCACTCATAGGGTGTGGGCATTGCTGGCTGGCCAGCATTTATGGCCTGTCCCTAGATGCCCTTGAGAATGTGGGTGCGTGCTGCCTTGAATTGAATTAGGTTTATTGTCACATATACTCATATGAATACAGTGAAAAATTTACAAGCTGCCACTTAAGGCATTATTTTAGGTACAAAGGTACCCAGGTATAGAATCTTAGGCACAAAGCAGAAAAATAAGAAAAACAAAATTAAAAAGTTAAATATTATAGTCCTTCTTACTAAAAGGTGGAAAAACAAAGAAATACAGTCAACCCCCCAGTTCATAGCCTAGGACACTACCATCAGGAACTCCTGAAGAGATGTCCTGGAGCTGAGATGACTGACCTCCAAAGTCCATGACCATCTTCCAAATGCGAGGTATGAGTCCAACCAGCAGAGTTTGCCCCCTGATATCCATTGATTCCAGCTTTGCTGCTGAATAGCGTCCTCTCTGCCATAACAATTCTGAGATTCAAATTTCATCATCTGTTGGATTCAAATATCACTGTTTGTCATGGTGGGATTTGAACCTTTCCCCAGAACATTAGCCTGAGCCTTTGGATTACTCCTCAAGTGACATTACTACTCTGCCACATCTGCCCCATTATGATGGTCTTAAACTCAAACATCTTTGGTGCAATGAACTAGCCACTGTCTTGTTGTGCCATTTAGCACAGACACAAAGTCAGGAAGCTTGTGGCCTTTGTCAGCAGAACCTAGTCCATTCAAGGGAGATAACCTTTGCTCGGGGGATCACAGTCCAGTGAGTCAAGGGCAGCCTCCAGTATCACTCCAGGCCCTGCTTGGGATGGTCAAAGTGAGGATGCTCTGCATATAAAGTGTGAGGCAGTGCACCCACTGTCTTAACTTTTTATGCATTGTTATGGACTGTTTTGCTGTTAGAATTGAGTGTCAGAATCTGAGGGATGAGCCTATACAGATTTATAAAATCACAAGGAACATGGATAGGGTGAAAAACCAAGGTTGTTTTCCCAGGCTGGGGGAGCCCAAAACTAGAGACCATTGGTTTATGGTCAGAGGGGAACGATTTAAAAGGACCTGACGAGTAACTTTTTCCACAAAGGGTGGTGCACATATGGAATGAACCGCCAGCGGAAGTGGTGGAGGTGGGTACAATTATTAAGGTATCTGGATGGGTCTCGAAATAGGGAAGGGTTTAGAGGGATATGGGCCAAGGTCAGATTGGAATGTCTGCTCAGTGTGGATGAGTCAGTCCGAAGGGTCCATTTCTATGCTGTACGACACTATAACTCTACTATGAGGTGGTTTGGTATTCTGGAACATGAAAGTGATGGCACAATTGTGCAGGTGGAGACGTTCTCTTACTCAGTAAGAAGACCATGCAGACGTCGTGCAGCGTTAGTTGTGTCACCATATGGGTGTATGATAGTAAGTGGGGAAGAGACAGAACAAGTGCAAGGTATCATCACTGTCACCATCATTGAATCCCCAACCATCAACATCCTGGGGATTACCATTGACCAGAAACTCAACTGAACTCACCACATAAACGCAGTGGCTAGAAGAACAGGTAAGAGGCGAGGAATACTGCGGCAAGCAAATCACCTCCTGAGTCCTCAGTTGCCTGGTTGAGTGCAGCCACAACAACATTCAGGAAGCTTGTCACCATCCAGGACAAAGCAGCCTGCTTGATCGGCACCACATCTGCAAACATCCACTCCCTCCACCACCGATGCTCAGTAGCAGCAGTGTACACTACCTACCAAAGATCATTAGGTGGTACTTTCCAAACACACAATCATTCCAGGTAGAAGGCAAGGGCAGCAGAAACATGGGAAAACCACATTCTTCAAATTACCCTGCAAAACACTCGCCATCCTGACATGGAAATTTATCATCATTCCTTTATCGTCATTGGATCAAAATCTTGGAATTCCCTCCCTAACGACATTGTGGGTCAATCTACAGGACGTGAACTGCAATGGCTCAAGAGCTCACCACCTCCTTCTCAAGGACACCTAGGAACAGGCAATAAACGCTGGCCAACTGGTGACACTCATTCCACAAATGAATAAAACAATCAAAGAGAAGGATTTTTTTTTAGAAAGAGATGGTGGCATTTCTGTTGGCAGAGTGGAAAAGGACATTGATCTTTTTATAGTGTGTGCATTCCTCCAGATGGCTGAAGCTGCATCATCACAGTTGGCAATCTCATTCTAGGCTGGCACTGTCTGATGTTGTGACCTCCATTGCTTGTCCTAAGGGAAAAAGTCTTTGCCTGTGACCCACCCGATACAGCAGGAACCTCAGATTGCAGAAGGGCCACAATTTTCATCTGTGTGCCATGTCTGGGGAAAATATCAGGAACCATGTAGGGCAGCTCCAGACTGACTATGGTTGTCTGGGTGCACAACAGTTTTTTGAAGTATGGCACCAGGAATGCTGGTCATTTCTAGGATCTACAATGATTGGCAAGTTGCTTCAGGAAGTGCTTGTTAGGATTAGGCAGAAATATTGTGTGATTGTCACTGCAAGGGCTCAAACAGCAATTAATCTAATGAAATAAGTACTGAAAGAACTGCAATGCTGTAAATCAGGAACAAAAACAGAAGTTGCTGGAAAAGCTCAGTGGGTTTTGCAGCATCTGTGAAGAAAAAAATGTTTTGGGCCTGGTGACACTTCCTCAGATTAATCTGACAAGTTCGATAAGATGCAGCGACAAAAGCCTACTCAGTCTCACGGTGAAAATCACTGCTCCAAACAACTTGCACTTAGGCAAAAAATAGTCAGATTTGTCTCTAAATAATTCATTTTAGCAAGAAAAAGATTAGAACAGTATTTTATTGAATGGTGAGAAACTATTCAATGTGCATGTCAGTAAGAATTGGGTTTCTTTGCACAAAAGTTAATATGCAAGTATAGCAAGCAATTAGGATGTTAAATAGTGTGTTAGTACTTATTGCAAGGATGTTAAGAATACAAAGTTTCTCTGCAATTGTACAGGACTTTGGGGAAGCTGCATCTGAGTACTGCATATAATTTAGCATCTACCCAAGAGGGAAAATACATGGAGGGAGTACAACAGCTGTTTACTGAATGAATACTGAAAACAAAAAATGCTGGAAATCACAGCAGATCAGGCAGCATCTGTGGAGAGAGAGCGAGCTAATGTTTCTAGTCCACATGACTCTTTACCGGAGCTGATGTGAAATGTGCATTTATGCAATAGTGTGGTGATGGAGTACTGGGGGAGAAAAGATGCTGATAGTGCAAATTAAGTGATCAGTCGAGAAATTGCAAGAAAATCTCAGCAGCTCTGGCTGCATCTGTGATCAGAATGTGGGAATGGCAGAACAATGCCTGCCTCTTTGTAGGTTACATGGAACAGTCCCTCTTCCGCAACTACACCGGCCCAAAACCCCACCTCTTCCTCCGTTACATTGATGACTGTATCGGCGCTGCCTCATGCTCCCAAGAGGAGCTCGAACAGTTCATCCACTTCACCAACACCTTCCACCCCAACCGCAAGTTCACCTGGGCCATCTCCAACACATCCCTCACCTTCCTGGACCTCTCAGTCTCCATCTCAGAAACTGATGTCCACTTCAAGCCCACCGACTCCCACAGCTACCTGGAATACACCTCCTCCCACCCACCCTCCTGCAAAAATTCCATCCCCTATTCCCAATTCCTCCGCCTCCGCCGCATCTGCTCCCAGGATGAGGCATTCCACTCCCGCACATCCCAGATGTCCAAGTTCTTCAAGGACCGCAACATCACCCCCTCCCCACCCCCGGCATTGGTCGAGAACGCCCTTGACCGTGTCTCCTGCATTTCTTGCAACACATCCCTCACACCCCACCCCCGCAATAACCGCCCTAAGAGAATCCCCCTCGTCCTCACATACCACCCCACCAACCCCCGGATACTACGCATCATCCTCCGACACTTCCGCCATCTACAATCCGACCCCACCATCCAAGACATTTTTCTATCCCCACCCCTGTCTGCCTTCCGGAGAGACCACTCTCTCCATGACTCCCTTGTCCGCTCCACACTCCCCTCCAACCCCAGCACACCTGGCACCATCCCCTGCAACCGGAGGAAGTGCTACACTTGCCCCCACACCTCCTCCCTCACCCCCATCCCAGGCCCCAAGATGACTTTCCATATTAAGCAGATGTTCACCTGCACATCTGCCAATGTGGTATACTGTATCCACAGTAACCGGTGTGGCTTCCCCTACATTGGGGAAACCAAACGGAGGCTGGGGACTGCTTTGCAGAACACCTCCACTCGGTTCGCGATAAACAATTGCACCTCCCAGTCGCGAACCATTTTCACTCTCCCTCCCATTCCTTAGACAACATGTCCATCATGGGCTTCCTGCAGTGCCACAATGATGCCACCCAAAGGGTGCAGGAACAGCAACTCATACTCCGCTTGGGAACCCTGCAGTCCAATGGTATCAAAGTGGACTTCATAAGCTTCAAAATCTCCCCCTCTCCCACTGCATCCCAAAACCAGCCCAGCTTGTCCCTCCCCCCACTGCATCACTAAACCAGCCCAGCTCATCCCCACCTCCCTAACCTGTTCTTCCTCTCACCTATCCCATCCCTCCACCTCAAGCCGCACCTCCATTCCCCACTTACCAACCTCACCCCGCCTCCTTGACCTGTCTATCCTCCCCAGACTGACCTATCCCCTCCCCACCTATACTCTCCTCTCCACTTATCTTCTCCTCTATCCATCTTCGGTCCGCCTCCCCTCTCTCCCTATTTATTTCAGAACCCTCTCCCCATCCCCCTCTCTGATGAAGGGTCTCGGCCTGAAATGTCAGCTTTTGTGCTCCTGAGATGCTGCTCGGCCTGCTGTGTTCATCCAGCTCCACACTTTCTTATCTTGGCAGAACAATAGTGTGTCTGCCTCCCAAACTGGAAAGAACAGACAGTCCCACTGGACAGGGGAAAGGGGAGACAGAACAGTAACAGAGGATACAAAAAGCAAAGCTGAATGAAAGGGAAGGAATGGAGTGAGTTCACAATCTGAAGATGTTGAATTCAATATTAAGTCCAGAAAACTGTGAAGTGCCTCGTCTGAAGATGAGACATTGTTCCTCCAGCTTACACTGTGATTCGTTGGAGCAGTACAGCATGCCAAGGACAGACAAGTGGGCATGCGAGCAGGATGCTGCGTTAAAGTGACCAGCTATGGGAAGGTCAGGTCATGCTTGCACATGGACTGGAGCTGTCCTGCCAATCTGTCACCCAGTCTGTGTTTGGTTTCTTCAATGTAGAGTAGTATGAAGAAGGCCTTACATAGCTGTTATGTGGCCACTTACATGCCTCAGCTGGCCCAAGAACGAGTAGACTGTCTCCCACCTATTCATTACTGATAAAATGTGAACAAAGCTAGCAAGGTGATGGACATGATATTGCACGTCATCCCAGATGACTTTATGCACTAGGATGCTGAGATGATGTGGCTGTAAAATTCTAGCCTGGGTTTTATTCAGTGTTCTTTCTCAATATTCCAAGACTAAAATTTGCATAATCATAAATCAGCTGGAAACGTTTTGTGGTACTTGTGGGATGGAAAAAAAACAAAACCATGGGTGGAACCTTCCAGCCCCCTGAATGCCACGGGCATTGGCAAGAATGTTGGGAGAATCAGCAACATTGGCTTGAGAAGCTGACTGCTTTTTGTTTAAATTGATCAGGGAATAATCCTGACAATCTTATATCTCCTGCTGTGCAAGGCAGCAAGTTGGTTTCTTTTCCACCTTACGAAAGCAAGCCAGTAAGTAAGTGAGAAATAAGCAGAGTAAATTAATAGCTACTATACAGTTTTGCACAGCAAACTTTACAATTTTCATTTATTAGCACGGCTTCTGCCATTAGGTCCTCCGCACATCAACGCTTTGATTTAAATGGCATGTTTTCAAATGTTGTTACTCTGCCTCTGTAGCACTGAATGAACTTTCTAGCCAGGCATTTTAACTGAACCAGTTAAAATTCTTCAGTGCAGTAAACTAAATGCTGAAATAAAGTATCAATGAAGAGGGAGTAGAGTACTTGCCAACCTGCCATCCTCTTACTGTAAGAGTCTCTGCTATGTATTCAAAACATCAGCTTATTTTTGCTGATTTGGTACCATCATGCTGTTTAAACATACAAATGTTGTAGGACTCCAGTTGTAATTTTCATGGGGGAAGGATGGAGAATGTGAAACACATGCTGCCCCTGCTTCCTCCAGGTGTTAAAACGTCTTTTAAATTTTCATTAAATGAATCAAGGAAATGCTGCAACTAATATACATTTTTGGGCCCAAGTATGAGCGAAAATTAAGCAAAGATTTTGAGTACTATGTAAAATGGTTGTAATGCAGTGATTCAATACAACCGTTCATCCATTTCAGTCCACGGGTTTTAAAAAGCTCAAAAAATAGGAGATGTCAGCCATTATATATCTTTACCACCCTCCTGCCCCCCATCTCCCCAGCCCCAGCAAGGTAAACCTACATAGTCAAATCTGTTGTCAGTTTAAAACCATAACTAAGAAATATCAGATCATCAAGAAACTTAGTTTGAGTAGTTGTAGGCTGGATCTAGTGATCAATTGTCATTCTCATATGAGTTTTCAGAACTAACAAAATTATCTGAGAGTAATACTTCTCCAAGTATCTATGTTACAGCAGAAGCAATTTTTTTAACGTTTACCAGAATCAGCATTTGGAAACCTAACTTAAGAATTCCAGAATATTATTATCTAGATGCGGACTCATTTGGCTGTAAGTATGAGACTGTATCTCTTTTATAATTGCTAGCTCATATTTATTGTTCAAAATTGTATAATAGCAATGAAGGATATGTCATGAGTTATGTAGGACTTATAAAGGCAATCACTTTACTTATATATGCATTTAATCTTCGCTGTATCCAAGTGGAACTCTAAACTTGAGACCTGGTACCAAAAATAAGTATTGTGATCTGCCTAAATGGAGTATTTTTTGCTACTATAAACCAAATATTTTCATCTAGCAGTTCTTACAACAATTGTACATTTTAGTCATGCTCCCCTTCTGTGTATTCTACTACAGCAATATCATCCACGACACACATGCAGCCAGGGACTCATTCTGTTATCCAGTTCATATGCTGTTGAAATATAACTTGGTTGATTGACAGTCCAATTGGTAAACAGAGGAAACAGTATACATCACAAGAAGTTTTAAATTGTGTTAGCTCTTATGTCTCTCTTAAGATATGTCAGGGCCAATGTACATTTTCTGAATCTAATTTGGAAAAGTGTTTTGCTCCAGCAAGCATTGTATTTAACTTTCTGCCATTGATATCTTATGACCACACCTGTTTAAAGCATTGGCTAACCTCCTTAGATCAAACATAATTAAATTGAGCCATCCTTCTAATTGTGGTATTAATGGAACCACATTTGCAATCATCGGATTTGTCTTGTTTTATCATTCCATCCACTTTCATTCTCAGTTTTTCTTCAATGTACACACTGCATTTTCACAGTGAGTTACTTGATTGCATTGCACCTTCCATAAGAAAATCCTGGTCATGGTGCAGGGCAGAGTCTCCACCTCTGAACACAAGCTCTGTGTTCAAATCCCACTCCTAGAATTGATTGACACCGGTGCTGCATTCATAATTTGGCCAAACAGGCTGACTATTAACTGCAAAGTCTCCTAACACACACATGATAGGTTGTGGAAGTATTTCCTGGTTAGCTATGCTTGCTGTCAGGTAAGTCCCTGAAGGTATAGCCTCTGGATTCAGGCTGCTAACCGATTAACAAGGTATAGAAAGCAGACATAAGCATTTTGCTGCAAGAACAAGAACACACAATTTAAAAAGGTGTTTTCTGTTTAGCTGGGAAATTTGCCTTCTAAACAGTTTGAGCCTCTGAAGCTCTCTTTCCCAAAGAACGGTAGTGGCAACTCAATCAAACATTTTCATGTTAAGGTAGATAGATTCTTGACTAAAGATCGTCAGAGGTAGACAGGAATGTGGATTTGAGACCACCATCAGACCTGCCATGATTTTATTTTACGGCTGTTGCTGCCTCTAGGGCCAAATTGTCTATTCCTCGCTCATCGGTTCATATACATGTGAGGTGTAGAACTGTGTCTCCACAGAAATTCACTAGGGTGCCAAACAAGTTTAAGTACAACCTTGTAAGGTCTTGTACTGATCCAATGGGTTTTGACTGCTGTGGTCTTCTGACTGGGTTAGCTCATGATTGTGACCATGTCAAGTACGTTGTAACTGGTATCCTTGCTCCTGTTGCTTGAACGCATCCACAGTACAGAAGACTTGAGTGGGCCATGTTTATTGATGGTACCTGCATTTCGGAATGAGGTAACCTAGACACTTTACGCTGCAAGTTTCAAGCTTATGGGTTGGTTCACGGTCTTCCAGGCCTCGATGCATAATCTTGAGAATGCAGGAATATAGAGTGTTGTTATTTGCACCTGTGTCAGTCTTCAGTCTCAGCTGATAGTGTCCTTATTGGGACAGATGAACTGGGGATTTACAAAAGCTTCTGTTCTGTAAACAAAACTTACCTGCTTCCTAAGATGACCATTTGAAATAATTGTTCACTTACCGTGTCTTTGCCTCAATGTACTTCATCCATTTTGGTCAGGCAATTTTCCATTTTATAGATGCTTCTGGAATTGTTTGGAAGTGGTTAGCCTCTCTTCACTCGATGTGACATGCTTCTGTGGCTTAGGCATTGCCCACTTTGACATTTTCCCTCAGTACCTCTACCTGGACCTTCTGCAAAGTTTAGCCCAGTTTTAAGTACTCTTTGTACATGCACAAATTCTTTGCATATGTGATGCATATATGCAACAATCCTACTTTTCTCAGACAACACAGTGTGAAGCTCGAGGAACAAAACAGACCAGACGAAGAGCAGGAAAACTTACGTTTCGGGTCTGGACCCTTTTTCTGAAGACCCAAAATGTCAGCTTTCCTGCTCCTCTGATGCTGCCTGGTCTGCTGTGTTCCTCCAGCTCCACACTGTGTTATCTCTGACTCCAGCATCAGCAGTTCTTACTATCTTTACTTTTTATAGCGTGTTTCTCTGCATCTTCAACCTCAAAGGAATAAACGGTGTTTCCTAAACAATGTCTAAATAGTTTGAATTCTGGTGTCATCTTACTGAATGCCATTCCCAGAACAACTCAAGAGGCACAGTGGCTCGCTGCTTAGCATTGCTGCCTCACAGCACCAGGGACCCCAGTTCAATTCCACCCTTGGGTGACTCTGGAGTTTGCACTTTTTCCCTGTGTCTGAGTGGGCTTTCCTTCAGGTGCCCCAGTTTCCTCTCACAGTCCAAGATGCGCAGGTTAGGTGGATTGGTCATGCTAAATTGCCTGTGTTCAGAGGTGTGTAGGTTAGATGGGTTACAGGGGAATGTGTCTGGGTGTGATGCTCTGAGGTTCAGTGTGGACTTGTTGGGCTGAAGGGCCTGCTTCTACACTGTAGGGATCTATGCTATGCTTCTGTGCTAACTCCCAGCTCAGCAGATATCCTGGGATTCACTGGCATCTCTGGCACTGATACCATCTTCAATAATTCATAGTGCACCTGGACAAGGACTGTAAGTCTAGAGCCTGGATAGCTCCTGACATTTGTTCCAGACAATGCACACTGAAATTAGCACCCTACAGGGATCTGCAGGTCCTTCTGGACAATGGTGGCATAGACTTCCTCCTCTCCCAGGAGTGGGAATGTAGGTCACCATATTTGCAATCCAAAGCAGCCTTAGATGTCTGTAGGAATGCACAGCACTGCAGGAAGAAGGTCAATGACCTTCTCCACTCCACGAGCATAAGTGCCTCCATTTTCTCTCGGATACCACATACTAATTATGTCCACCTCTGCCAAAGTTTTTCACTCTCAATCTTTTTCTGAATAAGGGTCCAGATCTGAAACGTCAACTTTCCTGCTCCTCTGATGCTGCCTGGCCTGCTGTGTTCCTCCAGCTCCACATCTTGTTATCTCAGACTGCATCATCAGAAGTTCTTATTATCCCTGACAAGCTATTTTCTTTTGGTTTAGTGCCAAACAGCATGGCAAGACAGAGGTAATATGACCCTTGTGTCTGTTGCTGAGAGGGAGAAGGTACAAAAAGGCAAAGGAATGCAAGGGGGCGGTGATGCTGTGAGAAACCATGTAGGCTCAGAGTGAGTGAGTGCTGTAACAAAGGTCCCAGGGATGCAGCCTGGTCCACTCCATGATCTGGGTCTGTATCCCAGCATCGATAGCATGGATAGGAGATATGCCATGAGGGTTCTTGGAGACTGTCAGATCTGGAATGCCAAAACCTGTGGATGTGGAGTGAGTGTGGCCAATATCTTTGGTGCATGTCCTGAGATGATCATGCTCAGTTTTTAACAGAGTTTGGTCACACAAGCATCACGCCGAATTTGCCAGGTACTCACCCTGTTTTCCATGCCAGGCTTTCTTGATGTCTAGCTTGTTTGGTGAGTTTAGTAAGACGAAAAAAAAGAATATTAAGGAGGTACTCTGGACCATTAACAAAGCATTTAACAAGAACTAATCCTCCTTAATTCACAACTGGCCTTTTCCCAGTGAGAAACACACCACATCAGTTATATGAAAAATGGAGCAAAATGTTCTGGAAGTCAAGATTGACCTTGCTGGACTTTTCAGCTAGGTCAAACTTGACTTCCAGAATATTTTGCTCCATTTATCATATAACCAGTGTGGTGTATTTCTCACTGGGAAAAGGCCAGTTGTGAATTAAGGAGGATTAGTTCTTGTTAAATGCTTTGTTAATGGTTTTGCTGAAAGAAATCTTGCTATAACCCATGTTGCTCTGATCTCTGTAAAACTCTGCCCAGTATTTCAACCAAGACAGTTGCCATTCTCCAGATTACAGATATTGCTTCCAATAGAATACACCCTCTGACAAACTGACTTCTGAGTTTTATTGCAGATAACTACTTAACCACTCTCCAGTTAGTTAAGTCTTTCTATCCCCACAGGTGCCTCTGTTTAGCCATCATTTCAACCTGCTTGAATATTGTGTTGCAGAAATTATTGACAGCTTGAATGCCATTGGCCCTTCCACAGGCAATTTATCTTGCATTAAAGAGTTAACTCACCACAAGCAAGTGCTGGGTGGAAACTAATGAATGTACTGAGATTGAGAGAAATGCTCTTTAGAGACACATTGATCTGTATCTCTGAACCTAGTATTAGGATTCAACATGCAGCCTCACACTGAATAAGCCTGGCTGAACGCCCAGTAGCAAACAACTGTTTTAATGTTTGCCTTCTGCAAATGGGTTGGTTTCTACTTATTGCTATCTCGGTAATTGTCACATTTTAAAATGTCCACTTGGAACATTCCTATTTGTTTTATATCTGATAAATTCAATGTTACTGTTATTTCCTTCTCGTCACCTTACGCACAAATGCTGACTGCTTTGTCACAGGTCTGTTCTCTAATCAGACCTGTCAGAATGAAGTATTTCATGGCACCCTTAAATGGTCAACGCGGTTGTTATCTCCATAGGATTCTAGTTGTTGTGACTAATAATTTATAGACATAAATACACGATAATCTTTGTTTTTACAGTTTCTCTGCAGGAAGTGACTTCACAGTACAGTGAAAATGTCTCTATTCTCTTTTCGCAATTATTTGTCATCACTAAGCTAGGTGTGTACTAACATCAATGAACTGGTTGATTAGAAAATAAAAACCGAAAGAACTGCGGCTACTGTAAATCAGGAACAGAAACAAAGTTGCTGGAAAAGCTCAGCAGGTCTGGCAGCATCTGTGAAGGAGAAAACAGAGTTAACGTTTTCGGTCTGGTGAGGAAGGGTCATGGGACCCAAAACATTAACTCTGATTTTTTTGATTTCACAGATCCTGCCAGACATTCTGAGCCTTTCCAGCATTTTGTTTTTGTTCCTGATTAGAAAATATGTTTTTTTTAAGATGGCCAACAAACTGAGAAGAGTCTGTTGTGTGGCCAGGTGTTTTATTCTGAGATTCTTCTTAATACCTTGCTTGAAAGTAACATTAACTCCTTCCTTCTAACATTTGAATTGACTAATTTGTAGGAATAGCATGATTAGGCATTTCTGCAATATTGGCATCAAGTTCACAAAACAGCTGAGATATATTTGTCCCAGGATTTAATTTTCCAATGCAGTTTTCAAATCAGTTTTTTTAAAATTGAAACCACTCACGAAAGCTCACACAAGTCAATACTGTATTTAGTCACTTGGCTACTGGTGCATTCCAAGGAGCAACTGTAGCCAGTTTGAACATGCTATCTGTTCTTAGAGAACAATAGTCACTGCTTAGATTTTTGAGGAAGCGATGAAGATGATTGACCATTCATTGGAAGGTGCATTGAGTATAAGAATAGAAAAGTTATGCTGAAGCTTTACAGAACTTTGGTTAGGCCACAGTTGGAATATTGTATACAGTTCTGGTCACCACAGTACCAGAGGATGTGGATGCTTTGGGAAGGGTGCTGGATTTACCAGGATGTTGCCTGATATGGGGGATTTTAGCTATGAAGATAGGATTTTTAGACTGGGTTTGTTTTCACTGGAATGCAGAAGGTTAAGAGGTGACCTGATAGAAGTTTACAAGATTGTGAATGGCATGGGCAGAGTGAAAAGTATGAGGTTTATTTGCCCAGAATGGGGGAGTCGATTACTTGGGGATACATGCTCAGAGTGTGTGGCAAGGGTGGGGGTGGTGGGGTGTTTCAAAGAGATATGCAAGGCAAGATTTTCACACAAAGTGTGGTGAATGGCCTGGAATATGCTGCCAGAGGAAGTAGTGGAAGCAGACACAATAGCAGCATTCAAGAAGCACCTGGACATGAATAGGAAGGGAATAAAACAACAATGATCCTGTAAGTGAAGACAGTTTTAGCACAGAAGGACAAAATGTATTGGTGCAGGCTTGGATGGAAAAAGGGCCTGTTCCTGTGCTGTATTGTTGTCTTTTTTTATTCTTTTGAATATCTTAGGGTTTCATATTTTGTTTCAGATAGAATATGCATGCACAGAAATAGAGGGGCTGTGTGTTGAACAACAATATTTCACTGGACAAATTACCTCTGTCATTGACAAGGCTGATAATCTTATTTACTGACATTGCAATATGATGACATCCATTCAATGACATAAAGACATGAATAGTGTCCATATTCTATTAGATTACCAAGATGTTTTAATATCAACATGGTTGAATGGATTAAAAGCAACATTATCTGTATTGGGAAACATAATAAATCTAATCGTTATTGCTATCTTAAAAGGAGAATATTAGATATAGATCCTGTTTGGGAAGAAAGTACTCGAGAATTTAAACTCCATCTTTAGCTGTCATACGAGCTTGAATGCTATCATTGGTTAATTTTCCTTTGATCTTTCCAGGGGTCCTTGCTTTGTTAGCCTGCTAGCTCTTTCTCAGGATAAAAGTCAGCCCTGTCACATGAGAATGGAAGCTGGCTCTGAGTATTTATTGATGGTCTCTCCCATGTATATTTGAACCTAAAGAAACTATAGGGAATAATATTGACCTTGTAAATCAGCAGCACATCTACATCTCTTACAACCTGTATAAACTTAACATTTTCTTGAATAATATTTTTTAAAGTTTTGTTAGTGTAGTGATTAATTTCTGTAAGATAAAAGCAGATTATAAACTGTATTAAAATAGTACAAACAGGAACTTACATAAATACTATAAGACCATAAGATATAGCAGCAGAATTAAGTCATTTGACCCATTGAATCTGCTCCACTATTCGATCATGGTTGATGCTTCTCTACGTCATTCTCCTGCTTTATCCCATAACTCTTGACCCCTTACCTATCAAGAACGTATCTATCTCTGTCTTAATACACTCAATGACTTGACCCCTATAGCTTCTGAAGCAATGAGTTCCGCAGATTCACCACCCCCGGCGAAGGAATTTCTCCTTGTCTTCGTTCTAAAGGATCGTCCCTTTGCTCTGAAGCCGTGCCCCAAGGGCCTAGTCTCTCTACTAGTGGAAACAACTTCTCTACCTCCAGTCTATCTGTACTTCTCAATATTCTGTAAGTTTCAATGGGATACTCCTTCATCCTTGTAAACTCCATTGACTACAGACTCAGAGTCCTCAACCATTCCTCATATGACGAGATTTTCATCCCTGAGATCTTTCTCGTAAACTTCCTTTGAACTTCCTCAAAGGCCATTACATCCTTCCTTAGATACAGGGCCCAAAACTACTCTCAGTATTCCAAATGCAGTCTGGCAAAAGCCTTAAACAGTCTTAGCAGTACATTTCTGCTCTTGTAGTCTAGCGGCCTTGAAATACTTTGAAGGAATTAATTCCAAGAGGTTTGAGTGTGCTATTTGTGATATTATATTTTATTGTTGTCAGAAAGTGACAAAGCTGCCTTTTATTTCCTTTCCTTTCTTGAATGAAAAACATTGTTCTGGCGCATCTTGTTGAAAAGCTGGAGTCTTTGTACTAATACTCCCACAAGACCATTAGGTTGGAAATGACAGTATTTTGATCTTTAATGATGATGTATTAATCGGAGATGTCCAATTCAAAATGAAGTATGATTTGAAAGTGCAATTATTTACAATTGTGTTCCCATGACATTGCTGCTAATACCTCGTTAACGGTAGAAACTCAAGTGTTGGGAGATATTGTAGGAGTAGGCTTAGCAAGTTGCTGCAATGAACCAGTGTTAAATAGTTAAATATTGTGTTCAGTGGCAGCCTTTATTGCTTTGGATTGTGCTGTGCATGCGTGTTGTAGTAGCTGAATTTGATTTATTGAATGATATATATTCGATGATCCTCTCAAATTGATCTTGCTGATGGCCTTGAAGTAAGCCACATGCCAAACAGTATTTGATTTGATTACTCTTTCGTCAGCTTATTGGACAGTGGCTTCCAGTTTCACAACAATAGGATACAGCTCTGAGACAGCATGCTTCTGGCACACTTGTTAACAGTACCACCAGAAATCTGTTAATTAACACATAAACCATGGGTCAAAAATAAAATGTCAGTTATAAATTTTTTAATGGGTTTGTATTATTTTGAGAAATATTAGACAAGAAGGACATTGCAGGAGCTCATCCTGGAATATCATCTGAAGGATAAAATTGTGTATAAAGTGATATTACTTTCAATGCCAAAAGAAATGCTTTAATTTAAAGGAAAATTATTTCTTATTTTGAGGAATAAGTTAACTTCCTTTTTTCTTTTGAAACTCTTCTGGAGACAATTCAAAGGACACTTGCAGCTGAATTGTGAGCCCTGGGCATTTGCAATATGGCATCTCATGCCTGATTTCATGATGTAAACAACAGATGATGAAAATCACCAGCATCAGCCTAGAACTGGAAGCCAAGGAGTTCAGGGATGCAAAAGGAAACAGTGGCCTAGTATGAAAAATCTAGATCTAGGAGGAAGTTTGGTAATGAATAAGACAGTGGTGAGAGATTGGTGAAAGAAATGTTTCAGGGAAATCAGAAATTGGGATAGTGGTAAGTGTCCTGCTGCCCACTTTATAAAACTTGGGATCGGTAGAAACTAATGCAGGCAACCTCACTTCAAAAAACAAGCATTGATCCATTTGTTTATGCAAAAGTCCATTGTTTCTTTTAAGCTTGAACACTGTTCAATAAATTTTATTTTCCCAGGATGGCGCTTACTTCTGCATACTTCTTCCCTGCCACCTTGGTATCTTAATAGATCACTGAATCCCTGAAAAGTTAATGCTATGCAATTTTACAGGCATTTCTATCAGACCATTTGAAAACAACTGGCCATGTTGTAAAATACAGGTTCATCAGCAGGCGACAAGTAACTGTTCTCCTAAAAAGTGAACCTGATGTTCGCTGAGGTACAAATTTACTTGTGTTATGAAATTTTCCTTGCTTTGACTTCCTTATTGGTGAATACCCAGCTCGCTGCTATCAAGGAACAAAAAAAAATTCAATTATTCATCTTGGATGTGCAATGTCTTGTGCTATGTCGCCTGTTTTCAGCCGAGAGGACATTGAAAGTAATTCTATTTTGAATGTTCTTTATATACTTTACTTCCAAATGCAAAATTCATTGGATTATTCCTGTTTATGCTTAGAGCCAGATTGGGAAACTTAAGCATTAATGTAACAGGAGGTAGCTGTGCCTCCCTAACTCATGCCAGATCCCACAGTTGCCGTTACAGCTGTTAGAGTTGGCAGGTGATGGTACCAGGTTGGAAAATTTTCTGAAACCCTGCTGTCATAGAATGATTGAATCTCTGTAGCCCTGAAAAGAACCATTCGGTTCATTGAGTTTACACATACCCTCCAAAAAGAATCCTCATGCTTTTCCCATTGCTAATGCACCTATCCTGCACACCCCTAGACACTATGGGAAATTTACCATGGCCAAAGCACCTAACCTGGACATCTTTGGATTGTGGAAGAAAACCGGAGCTTCCAAGCAGGCACAGGGAGATCATGCAAACTCCACATAGACAGACACCCAAGGCTGGAATGGAACCCAAATCCATGACACCGTGAGGCACCAATGCTAACCACTGTGCCACTGTGCTGCCCATTCGGGAGATGGAAAAGCTTCTTCAGTAAGTTTGCAAATCCAAAGGCCATGAACTGGTTGACAGCTGGTTGGAGAAACCTGTGGAAGTGGTCAAAGGAAGTTAAAGGGCCAAGGGCAATGAGAGCTGTAGTGTGGGCTTGGGGAAGGAAATTCTGAGAGAGTTGAGAGGAACACAAGATGGTGATGTTGTTGTTTTGAAAGGCTAAAGGTTAAATAGATCAAGACTGCAGCAAGATGAAGACAAGAGTGGTGCATGCATGCAGTGAGACAGACTAGTTCCTGGTTATGTTCGATTCACTGATATTTGATGTTCCAGACAATCAGCTATGGAAAGTATTGCACAGCCATCCTGGATTATCCAATTGCGAGATGGAAGTCCCTGCAGGAAATGTATCCACAGCCTGGAAAAACTTGCCTCTTGTTTAATTGGAAATTGGACTGTTTAATCAAAGCCACCATTTCGGGCAGCGATGTTAATTCCTTACAATCGCAAATTGCTAATTGGCCAGAGCCTGTCCCATGCAGGACTGTTCAGGGGTAAAATTTCAATTTGTTTGAATGTACCTTTAAAGTAATACTTACAATGCTTGAAACCAGTGGAATAAAGAGTCACTGAACTGACCCTTCATGTATTCAGTGTGCTTTTTTCTGGATTACATTAACAGGGAGCAGAAAGCCTCTCTCCAAAATGCTTGCTTTAGCTTTCACAATTCTTCATTTTATTTTAACAGATGTGTTTTGTTGAAATCTCTATATAAAGTTCTTTAACAATTTTTTCTTTTAAAGTAAGTTTTGCATCCACTTTTTCAGATCCCTTTCTATTGCTTTGTTGATTGTGCCATTTGTCTATAGAACTTCCCTACATCTGTAGTAGCAGGTTTACAGGATTCAAAATAAATGGAACCAGCCAAAATGGTGAATCCTGTAATCTGAATTCTTCACATTTGTTAAGCTTATATTGAAAATGAAAATCAAATGACTGGATTTCTTTCCCCAGTGATTTGGCATCCATTTGACAGTTTAAGTAATGCACCCATCTGTCTTCATAACACTTTACTATACAGCTGGAAATCCTATACATCCATACTCGTCCATGGCCTAGCGAATAAATCAATATCTCTTTGGAGATCTAGTGAAAAAACTTAATTGAATCCTATAAAATAAGACCCACTAATTTCTCATATTATGATAGTAGCACACATGCCTGGCAGTGCCTCAAATCTTACACATCATCACACCCTGTGGGATTCTTTGCCACAGAAAGTGGTCGAGACCAGAACATTGTTTTCAAAATGGAATTGGATGTAGTTCTTCTGGCAAAAAGGATCAATTGGTATGAGAAAACAGTGGGATCAGGGTACTGAGTCGGATGATCAGCTGTGACCATATTGAATGGCAAAGCAGGCTCAAAGGCTGAATCGCATACTCTTTCTGTAAACAATTTCTATGTTCCTATGTGATTTTTGCAGAGATTTTCCATCTTCACCCTATCAATGCAAAAATCTTCATCCTTCAAGGATCCTTGCTAGTGAGTCAGGAGATTGGAGGTTCATATCACATCTGGTTGAGCAAATGCTTTAGGCTGACCTTTCGGTGTAGTATAGAGGAAGTGCTGCTTTGTCATAGTTCTTTCAAATATCAAACAAAACCTCACCTTTTCATTCATGTGACCATAAAAGTTCGAATTTCATAATTTAACAATCCGTGGTGTTCATCTGGTATCGCAGCTAATATTTAGCCCTTAACAAAGACCACCAAAACAAATCAACTGATGATTTATATGATTGGTATTTGCAAGACCTAGTCGTTTACAAATTCCTGCTAAGATAACAGCAGTAACTTCATGTTGAAGTAATTGAATGACTGAAGTATTTTGAAATATTCTGAGGACACAAAAGATGCAATTCAATGTATTTTTTATTAATTAACTATTTATTTTTGTCCGGGTTAAAAAACAGTTACCTGATATTATCACAATCGCTAAACCTTTCAAGAGCTTCTTGCATTTAAAAAAGCAAGCTATTTTATACTTGGCCACCTCATTCTGTTTTCCAGTCCTCTGTGATGGTTATCACTCCCACACAGCATTCACAACATTTTCTATTTTTTGCTTGGGCTGGGTATCTTTGGGAAGTTTCATTATATGCAGTCTTGTACAAAAACAAATTAAAATCAATTCTTTATGTTTTCAGGTGTTAGTTCCATTGAAACAAAACTGATTTCAATTATAATGTCTACATTCCCTATTTGATTTATAAGTACTATTGATGCCAATAAAATATATGGAGGAAATGGAACATTTCAAAAAGAGTAAAGTTAGAAATACAGAGGGTCTCTGTGTGCAATTTGTAACTTTTTTTTTACTATTTTAATGAATTTGTCAACTCAGTTGTTTTCGACTGGTTAATGACTTTGTTAAAATATTAAAACAGAAATCTTGCCTGAACATTTCAATTTACTATGTATACCATTCAGGGAATTTCTATACTTCTGTTGCAGAACACAGTTACTTCCATGAGAACTTGTTTCTGATTGATCTGTCACTTCAGAGAGCTGTTGTTACATTACTTATCCTGCTTTAAACCCATTCCTCTCACCCATCCCATTAACAGGTTTCCTGTTGTTAATCCCTGGGAATCTGGAATCCAATAACCGTTCACTGTAGAAATACTTGAAATGGATTGCACTTCATATTCAACATTCAGTGCCTGTGAAATTGGCTGAAATCTAGGCATTAACTGTGACCACAGCTGCAATAAATTTGTTTGCAGTCAACAAAGGGAGAAAATTGGGAACTGGTACAGTGGGAGGATTTTCCTGGGATTTGTGCCCAGATGTGGTCTACAGCTCATGCTTGTAAATGTGAAAAAAAGGCTATTTAAGATGTATTTCCTGAGAAGATAACATTATTTATTGTTGCTATCTGGTGCATCATAGCACATGTCTAGGAAAACCTCTAACCTAATGTTCTTTCTCACTTGTTTGAACAATATCCAGCTTCAGTATAATTTCAAAATTCCATTCCTTATTTTTAAATTGTTCATGCATTGTGCGCATCATTGGAAAGGCAAGAATTCATTGTCAGTCTCCAAATGCTCTTAAGAAGGCAGCGCTCTGCCACTTACCTGGACTGCTGCAACCCATGAGGTTCAGAAGTTAGTTTTAGAAGAGCGATCTTCCGTTTTGCACCAGGGATGTTGCCCAAGCTCTTAGCCTTTGATGTGTCCAGTGTCATCAGAAGTTTCTTAATATAACAGAGTGAATTATATTGGCTAAGGCTGAACATCTGTAATCCCGGAGTCCTCAACCCTCCTTCATCACCAATAACACACTTTACCATCAAGCCAGGGGATCAACCATGGCTAAGTGAAGTGTGCTGGAGATAATGGCCAAATCAAGGATTGAAGGAAACGCTGAGTGTTATGGTGGGGAATGGCTGAACGCCTCTAATAATTACCACCCAAACTCCCAGAGAAGCTCATCTTTCCCCTCATAATCTATCAAAAGAGTGGTTAGAAGAAAGAAAATCCATGATCTCCACTTTACAAGTAACAAGAAACATTTTTTTTAATGAACCCAACAATGAACAAATTAACAAAATTACTAACAGGCCAACAATTCCCTCTTATACCACTAACTAATTCTTTATTGATCTAAATTCTACCAGAATTCTGTTTAAATAAAGACAAGTCCCACTACTATAAACCTAATTAATAAGAAGTAATAAATTGTAACTTTATCTAAGTTCGCACAGACTGTTGTCTGGAATATACTGTCATCTCCGGTTTCTTCATAAGCACCTTTTTTTCTGTTAATCCTGCTATCAAGGATGTTTTGACTCTATAATTTCTTCAATGAGGACTTTGAGCTAAAATACCGTGGTACCTTTGATTAATTAGGTGGGCTTTCTCTGAGAGCTGAATGGTGCTAGCTCTTGCAGGTGGTGGATGGGGGCTGTCTCTTTCAGTTAGCAGTTGGCTCTCCATAATTTTCCAAATGCCCTCATGTTACCTACCAGTAATGAAATAATCAAATTCTTATAATATGACTGTGTTGACAACCTGAGACCAATCAGATTTAAATTCAATTGGCTTTGAATTGCTGAGTTTAGTTTTAAATTAATTGGCCACATTCAAACTTGTCGTCACAACATCAAAACAAAACTGCGGTTTTGCTGGCCACCTGGAAGGTATTTTTTGTTACACTTGTTTCACTTTTTGAGGCTCTCTGTTCTGGCAACTTCAGCTGCTGCTCACAGACATGCCTTTCTCTCTAAGTACAGACAAAGTACAAACCTCTTAAAGGAGCCACACATTTTAGCTTCCTGCCTTCCACTTCACAATTACTGTACCCAGCTTTGTAACACTCAGACTTTTGAGATTGGGACAGAATAGAGTTCTGCTGCTGATGGACCAAGAGCCAGCTGGATGACCAGTTTTGAGTTTCCAGTTCTGGTTTGAATCTATCTCATTTAGCATCGTGGTAATACGACAAAACATGATGGAAGACAGAACTTCATCTCTGTGAGGGCCATACAATGGTCACTCTGACTAATACTATGTTGATGTTTGATAGGCTGTTGAGGATGAAGTCAAGTAGGTTTTTCTTTCATATTGGTTCTCCTTGCAAATACTATAGCCCCAGACTGGCAGATCATAAATGTGGCCTGCAGGAGGCCATACAAAGATCTTGGCCAGTAAAATCGAGGAAGCCCAAAGAGATTTTTTTTTCTAAATAGGGTAAGAGCAAGAAATTAACACAAAGAGGAGGGCCAATTACAGACCATTATGGAAATTTGTGTGAATGCAGAGGATATTGGCATAACCTTAATGGATACTTTCCATCTGTTTTCACAAAAGAGAAGGACAATACATATCTTACAATCAGAAAAATGTGTGGAATATTGGATTAAATTAAAATAGTGAGAGAGCATGGATTAAAAGTTTTGACACTGTTGAAATTGGATAAATCCTCAGACAAGGGTGACATATATCCTAGGCCGTCCAAGGAAGCAAGAAAAGAAATAGCTGGGGCTCTATCAATTTTAAAGCCCTAATTTTTAAGCAACAGACATAGTCTCAGAAAATGAAAGAATAAATAACATTCTATGGATAATTGAAAAGGAAGGGGTATGTAAACAGATGATTATGGGCCAGTCAACCTAAACTTGATGGTGAAAAAATTATCAGAAAAGGCTCTAAGCATCAGAATCAATCTTGATTTAGAAAGATATGGATTATTTAAATGTAGTTAATGTGAATATTTGAAGGCAACGTCTTTTTAGATTAACATCATTGAATTTATGGAGGAAGTAACAAGGAGGATTGATGAGGGTAATGCGTTTAGTATTGCCTAGATAGATAAATGGCCAAAAAAGATTTCAGCAGGGTTTTTGATAAGGTCCCACAATACAGACTGATCACCAATACCAAAACCCAAATGGAATTCAATGGTTTAAGAACACTATTCTTAAGGGCAACTAGAGAAGAGCAAAAAACGCTGGTCGAGTCAGTGAAGCCTGCACTTCTTGAATGAATTTAAATTGTTAGAACCCAGGGAATACAAGGCATAGCGTCATTTAGATTCAAAATTCTTTCAAGGCAAAAAGCAAAGGGTCCAGTGATAATTGGTACCGCCAATGCTGGAGAATCTGAGGTGACAAGCTGTAGAGCCAAATAACACAGCAGGCCAAGCAGCATCAGAGGAGCAGGAAAGCTCCTACTTCAGAAATGGGGGAGGGGTAGGGGATTCTGAAATAAATAGGGAGAGAGGGAGAGGTGGATAGAAGATGGATAAAGGAGAAGATAGGTGGAGAGAAGACAGACAGGTCAAAGAGGTGGGGCTGAAGCCGATAAAGGTGAGTGTAGGTCGAGAGTTAGGGAGGGGATAGGTAAGTCCAGGGAGGACAGGCAGGTCAAGAGGGTGGGATGAGGCTAGTAGGTAGGAGATTGGGGTGGGGCTTGAGTGGGAGGAGTGGATAGGTGGGAGGAAGGACAGGTTAGGAGGTGGAAACGAGCTCGGCTGGTTTCAGGATGCGGTCGAGGGAGGGGAGATTCCCTATTAACTACACCTCACCTCATTAACATGCAGCCTCCTATCCTACCAGATGCTGCAAATAAATTAGAAATCAAGAATTCTTGAAGATGATTTCAGAGCATTTCTAGGTGATTTCAGCTCACTGATGGCTCTGCAAGCCTGCCATGTCATTCTCTATTCAGCATCACCTTAGGGCATGATGCATGCGCACCATTTGCTTGCATCTTCTGTCCACAGACATTGGCACGCAATATTTGCCAACCTCTCAGGATCATCATGGTACCTCTCTGTTCCACTTGTGGGAAACCTTAAGATCCTACAAGGATCATTAGCAACTAGCACTGAAAGTGTTCTGTGAGGACAGTTTATGCACAGGGTCAGCTATTCAGCTAATGGATTGGAGCAGGGTGTGGCCCAGGGCTATTCAATTGCTGTATTTGCACATATTCAGAAAGCACCTACCTGCATGCTCCCACCAGCTATGCCTTTCCTGGCCTTGCCATGTCATACCTTTGAGTGCATTGACATTTTTGCCAGAGTCTGAAGGCTCTCAAACTGCTGTATTGTCATGCTGTTTAGTGCAGATATAGAGGCTGCTTTCACGTGCTTGTTAGTAGAGATCGACCCAGGGACAGAGCAAATCCCAATGTACTACACACTGAGACAACAATCTAACACTTGCAGCATGTGCCAGCTGCCCGTGTGACAGGCACACTGCATGTTGATTCAACCAATGGCCATATTGAATGTTGGGTGGAACAGTCCTCACTCAAGATGGTGGGGAGAGGTTGAGAGGTGCTGTCGATTGGAGGGTTCCAGTAGCATCAGGGGACAATCTACATACACACCAGGGCCTTGGACGCAGTCAACCATCAGCTTGCTCTGATCAAAGTCAGGGGATATGTCCAACTTCAGTCTAGAGTGTACATAGTGTCACAAACAATCAGAGGAATTGTGTTTCTTTAGTTGGGAGCTGGAAAGACAGCAGCCGGGGTCGGGTCTGTCATGTCTAAAAGCTGTTCATCAACACACAAAAAGAAATTGCTGGAAAAACACGGCAGGTCCAGCAGCTTATGTGGAGAGAAAGCAGTGTCAACATTTCGGGTCCAGTGACCCTTCGTCAGAACTGAATGTAGTAAGGAAAAGATTGATCTATATACTGAAGATGGGGTGGGGAGGAGGAGGAAGGAGTAAACAATAAGCTGTTTTTTGATGTTGGTCGGATTTCTCATGCGAAGTTCTGGGGGTCCATGTGTTTCTTGTTGAGGAGCTCCAATGGAGGGCTGCAGGGGGAAAGCAAATGCAGTGAGAACACTCATTTCAAGAAGGTTAGAATACAAGAGATTTACTTCTGAGGCTGGATAAGTCTCTAGTCATGCTGCATGCTGGGATATTGTGAACAATTTTGAGACCAGAATCTAAGGCTAGGATGTGCTGGTGTTGGAGAAGGGCCAGGAATGAAAGATTTATTATATAAGGAGCAGTTGAGGGATCTAGATCTGTAATCAATGGAGTTTAGAGGGAACCTGAATGAAACTTACAGAATACCGAGAGGCCTGGATAGAGTGGATGTAGAGAAGATGTTTTCATTACTAAGTAAGACTAGGACCTGAGGGAACAGACTAATAATGAAGGGAATGACCCTTCGAATGAAGATGAAGGGTAATTTCTTCAGCCAGAGTGTGGTTAATTGTGGAACTCATTGATGCACAGGGTTTTGGATACCAAGTCACTGAGTGTATTTAAGACTGAGATAGCTTCTTGGTTAGTAAAGGGATCAAGAGTTAAAGAGAGAAGGCTGCAAAATGGGTTTGAAAAGCATATTAGCCATTATCTAACAGCAGTTCAGATATGATGGGCCGAATGCCTTATTCTGCTCCTATATTTTATGGTCTCAAGGATGATGAAGGTGAAAGCAGGAGCATGAAACGTGGACAAGAGTGCTGATGGTGGGAAAATGAGGGCATAAGATAGGTATCCAGTATAGTAGGCCATGGCAAAGAGTTCACTGCCACTGACCAGCAGTGGCCTCAGCTGGGAAGTGTAGAGGATCAGGGGTTAAGGTGTATAGTCATACAGCGTAGGCATGGAATTGTTTTCTTTGAAAAAGACTGAGGAGCACCTCAGGCACCTGGATAGGTTGCATAGAAAAAACACTATTTATCCTGGCTGAGGGATCCATAACCAGGCAGCATAAATTTACGATAAAAGGAAGGAGCTTTCAAATGAATTCTTGAGGAATTATTTCACCAAGAGTGTATTAGTTATCTGGATCTTAGGCACTGTGATAATTTCACTGGATCAGTAATCCATAGACCCCAGCTAATGCTCTAGGGACAAGGGTTCACATATCACCATGGCAGCTGGTGGAATTTAAACACAATTAATGAATAAATCTGGAATTGAATGCTTCAGTAAATCAGGATCATGAAACTATCACTGTCATAAAAACCTATTTGGTTCTCTAAGACCTTACTTGGTCTGACCTACACGTGACTCCACATCCACAAAATGTGGTTGATTCTTAACTGCCCTCTGAAATGTACTGGCAAAGCACTTAATTCAGGAACACTTTGGGATGGGCAACAAATGCAGTAATATACTGTAAATGCCAGTAACACCCATATCCCATGGAAGAGTAAAGTCAAAACTCACTACTTGAAAGGCTGATAGAAGCAGAAACCCCCACAATATTGAAAACATACGTGTATATTTATTTGGAGGACCCTCACCCACAAGTCTGTCACAGGTGCTGTAAAGTGTGATTCAGCTGTATGGTTCCTTGTTGATAGTTGTGAACATGATGGTTTATACCAGAGCTCCACCAACTCATTCAGTCATGATGCCCATGAATCATTCTTTCTGATGGATTTTATGTTCACATCCAAAGCACTTCTGTGTCCTTGCAATCCTCTGTGCTTAAAGCAGAGTACCTATTCATCAGTTAAAGAAAGGCCTAAACTGATTTCCTTGTCTATGTTTGACCCAATTGCCAGAGACTTCATTTGCTCTGGAGTCAATGTTGATCACTCCCAAGGTCAGAAGAGCAGAATGGGAAAAGGCTATGCTACCATCTCTGGTGGCTGCCGTGCTGGTGGATCAGAACATATCCAGGCTTCGTGATGAAGGATAAAACAAAGAATTACAATTGCTGAGACAGAAACTGAAACTTCTGAAGAAACTCAGCAGGTCTGATAGCATCTGTGGGGGAAAAAGGAGAGTTAACATTTCAAGTCCTGTGACCCTTCTTTAGAACTGTTCTGAATGATCACTGGACTCAAAATGTTACACTCTGTTTTCTGTCCACAGATGCTGCCAGACCTGCTGAGCTTCTCCAGCAACTTCTTTTCCGTTAGTGATGAAATAGTTTGGCACATTGGTTGTCAGACATAATTCAGTTGGTATGGTGATGTCAGGTTGTTACTTATTTTGTTTGTAGTACAATTCTCCAAATTTTAGTAGAAATCTCCAAATGTTAAAGTCAGAGAAATATTTATGACACAGAAAGAAGCAATTTGGCTCATTGATTCTCTGCCCATTCAATGCAGCAATTCAGTCAGTCTCAAATCCTGCTTGAGCACCATAACCCTGCAAGTTTATTTCCATCTAATACGCTTTTAATTTCCATTTGAAATCATTAATACTTTATCTACTTCCACCTTCATTCGCAGCAAATTGCAGGTCATTACCACTCACTGCATAATAAGAGTTCATACTCCAATTACCCTGAATCTCTTGCACAAAATCTTAAACATGTGTCCTCTAACTATGAAGGAGGATTTTGCATGTTTAAATATACAGTGTTCCACAGTCATTTCAAGTGCCTAGGCTGATGCCATGTGGCCAATTTCATTCCTATTTGACTTTTTTGCCAAATGGTTGTGTTGTCATTGTTTACAATTAGGACCGATTGTACTGTGTATTACATTCTGAGTCTAGCAACAACCTTCCCTACATGTGATAGTTGAATGTGTAATTGCTCATATGTATATTCAAGAGCTTACCATCATGATCACAGATTTTCTGTAAGATCGCAGTGTTGAGGTAGATTACTTTATAAAATAATCCCAGCAGGTTCAGGTACAGGTTAACGATCGCTTGTTTTACCAACTTGTTGGGAGGGCACCACTCCAAAAAAGACTCTGAAGTAATGCTCTTCCCTCAGCAAGAAATCTCAAATATTTATACCCAGTAAGTCTCATGATGTGTTATCCAATTTCCAAAATGATCTATTTTAGACAAACACCTGTCACACATTCCAAATTGACAAGAGCACAAAGCATCCCTGTTACCTTTCTATCCTATATCTTTTCCAGAGCTTGTGTTCATTTTCCAACAGCCTTGAGATTCCATAGTTGTTTTCGTGACACTTCACTCAGTATGCAATATCCTAGGTTTCTGCTAGTTCAACCAAAATGCATTTTTGCAGGATGTGTGTGCCCCCTTACAACAGGAAGTATCTACCCCTTTACATTCTAACACTGTAAAAATCATATTGATGATTGTATGAACATTAACTTCTCGGCATGTCTCCAACTGAAATAAAATGGTTGCATTGTTCACAACTATTTGTTACTAGCAATGCTTTGACCCATGAGGAAGAAGATCAAATCATCTTGCAAGACATGAGCATAATGGGGCTGAAGGTTGTTTCAGGTCAGGATCATGCTGCTCAGAATGCTTTGAATATGATGAAAAGCATTGAATGTGCTGTAATAACTATATCTTCATTGCATTTTGTATTACGAGTGGGGAAATATATATTTCTGCCCAGCTCACCCCCCCCCCCCAATCCACATTGTCGGAAACTGAAATTCTGCAATCCATTTTCATGACCTACACTGTTTAATTGAGTCCAGTAACCATAGAGTAGACAAGTAATGAGCACTTGCTAGATATGGATTTGGTAGATTACTGTCTTTTACTGTTCATTTTGCTGTAAGCAATTGTATAAATCTACAACACATTATGAATTGGCAACTTTAAAGTGTAGAACTTTTCCCATGCTGAGGGAAGCAACATGAGAACTAAAGTCCATCCAATTAAAGTTTTGAAGTCAAAGATCCTCTGTGTATCAGTAAATAAAAAGTTAGGAATGGAAACTAAGGCTATAGCTTTTAATAATGGAACATTTAGAGCATTCTTCATTTGAAGAGAAACCAAGGAGGGTAAAGCAGTACTACACATCCATGCCTTTCCCCCTAATTCTTCTCCTACCATACACCTTCTCCACAATCCACAGGTGAAGTGTCCTTCCCTGCTTTGTTAGACTGTTCTGAGGCAGTTTTAATTCTGGTGTGTAAAATTAGACAACTATAGTTTTACTTACATTCAATGACTAATGCACATAAGAAGAATACTGTGCTTCGGTACTATGTACTTGTTTCTACCTCCATCATACATAAATTTTACAAATACTAACTTTGAATTTTAATTGCTTTTGGGCACACAAATGCATGTTGTCTGGGTACAAACGGATTTTGTGGCTTAAAAAGACATGGAAAATTATGAATATATAATTTATGTGCAAATATTCAACTCAACCAAGCACAACACGTGTTCTGCATCCTCTGTTAATCCTGTGTCCGAACAAACCTCTATCAAGAAGCCTCCAACTGTGCGATGCAAATATACTCCAGTCATTCTTGTAAAGTCAGGGGTTGTCTTGATACTGTCCCTGCATTTTCAGGAGCAGAAGGAGACAATACTACAGGAGGCCATTATGCAGACTATCCTTGAAAGAATTCTGCGGCAAGGCAGTTTTTAACTCCGGCCCAACTTTTATTGGAGAAGGATGGAAAAGTCCAGAAATTGGAGAGCAGAGAAGTGATACAGATGGATGAGGACTACATTTGATTTATAACTGGACTGCCCAGAAAGAATATGGGCCCCAACTGCCATTCCAAGAAATACCTGAGGAGCAAGCTGTGCACCAATTGTATTTCACAAAGAACAGTTTGTCAATTATGCGACTTGAGGCTTTGGTGCATTTGCTGCAGAGAATGCCACAGTTCAAGTGAGTCAAATCAGCACTTCCTGATCAGGATAATTCCAGTCATCCATGAGGGAATGTGACCAGGTCAGTAAAGAGGCAGTGAGGGACATCATTCAACAGCTACCAGATGCCTTGTCCTTTGGCCTGAATGTTCAGTAAATTTGGAATTTCAAAGTTGAAGCTAACGAAAGGGACATGAGACTTGTATAGAAATTTTGGGTTTCTCCAAAGTTATCCAATTGTTGGAACATTCGTGGCACTGAATTCTCCTCTTCAGAACCCACAAAGCTTCATGAATAGAAAGGACTTCCATGCCTTCAATATGTAGATAACCTGTTTCACCAAGAATGCATATCGCCTCTGCTAATGTACGGAGTTTTACTTTGTTTTGCCTTTATTCATTCACGAGATGAGGATGTCACTGGTTGAACTAGCATTTATTGCCCATCCCTAATTGCCCAGAGGGCAGTTAATAGTCAACCTCAACACTGTGGGTCTTGAGTCACACATATGCCAGACCAGGTAGGGATGGCAGTTCCCTCCTCTAAAGGACATTCGTGAGCCAGTCGGGTTTTTCTGACCATCGGCATTGGACTCATTGTCACGATTAGGCTCCAAATTACAGATATTTATTGAAATTAAATTCCACCATCTGCCATGGCACGATTCAAACCCAGGTCCCCAGATTAACAGTCCAGCAATAATATCGCTAGACCGGAGCCTCCCCATGAACAAAGTGCTACAGCAGAACTGAGGTGCTGATTAGGTTTTCTGATGCATGAGTCACAAAAAGTTAGTATGTAGGATCAGCACCCAATAAAGAAGGCCAATGGGATGCTACCCTTTATTTCAAGAGGAACTGAACATAAAAGGAAGAATGATAAACTTTGGTTCTACAGGACACTGGTAATATCACATCGAGTACATTGTGGAGATTTGATCATCTTATTAAAGGAAGGATATAAATACATTGGACGCAGTTCAGTCAAGGTTTATTAGATTGAAACCTGGAATGAGTGGGTTGTTTGATAAGTATAAGTTGGAGAGGCTGGGCTTGTTTCCTCTGAAGTTTAGAACAGTGAAGAATGAGTTGATGGAAGTGAATAAGATCCTGACAGTTATTGACAAGATGGATGTGATTAGCCCAGAATTAGACCCAAATAAGTGGCACTGTTGTAAAATTAGAAGTCACCCTTACAGAACAGAAGTGAGGAAAATTTTTTGTTTTCTCAGTGGGCAACTTTGGAACTCTGCCTCAGAAAACATCAGAGGCAGGGTCATTAAATATTTTTAAGACATGAGAATAAAGGGTTATTGGGGGTGAATGGGAATGTGTAACTCAATCACGAATATATCGAATGGCAGAGCAAGGTTAAGAGGCTGAATGGCCTAGTTCTGCTCCAATCCTTTTGCTTGTATTTTTTGATGCACTTATTGCAGGTTATTTGGTAATGACATTCGTGCTGAAAGGATTGAGAAGCTTTTGAATGACGGATCATTCTTCCTGCCATGGTGAATGCAATTGTTTAATATCCACCATATCAAAGTGGAGTGTGATACAACCAGATGTGTCTGACAGAGTGCTGAAGATCTACCTCAAGTGTTTAGACAACTTTGAGGGTATGCTTCAATGCTAAACAAAATGAATTACAAGAAGTATTGTAATGTGCTAGGCCCAGCACAACTTCACTATAACTGAAAGTTTGGATCTCAAAAGAGAAACCAGTCCTGATGTCTGGTATTGTTACAGTGTAGAATGAGTCCATTCAACCCATTATGTCTATCCTGGTTCTCCATAGAAGCAAGTCATGTGCTGAGGACACCAGGGCAAAAAAAAGGTGGCACATTCTTAGATGGTATGCATTTGACAAAATAGAATTATTTTGAGCCTGCATATGGCTCTATCATCCAAGAAAAGGAAAGTCGCTGTCCAAATTCCACGCTTAAAATCCTGAGCTGCCTTGTGCCAACCTACCAATGTGATTTTAATCTAAAGCAACAGAGTGGCAACCATGAGACATCAGAAAGATTCAATAAAGTCCTGAAAACCATGGACAATCACGCCCTCCAATCTCTCTGCCAAAGTTGGGAGAGAAGCTCTGGGTCCCTATAAAGTTGGAGGTCCTGACTTGTACATTAGTGTTCTTTGGTGGGTCTTGATGAATATTCTAAAACATTGATCAGCTGATAGACGGTCTCTTGCAGCTTAACATCACCTGTGCAGTTCTGCAATTGATTGTCACAGCCATCTTTGATACTAGACCTCTGGCTTTTGATGGAATCCAGGGTCTTAATGTCTCTATAATGTTCCATCGACAAGCACTTCTTCATCTTATTGTGTGTCTGCCGAGTCTAATCCATTTTCACCTTCTATCTATTCTGTTTGAACAGTTTATTGCATTTTCCAACTTCACCAAATCTTCCACTTCAATAAAACTTTATTCAGACAGCTGAGACTGAACCTATCATTGAACCGCTAATTCAGCATGGTTTAATATGTTCACATTTGCACATGGTTGAAGAAAGACTGTCTGTCTTTGTTTAGGGATGTCCTGAACTTGATGGAAGCTGCACACTTAGGTAGGAGCATAGCTGTCGTGCTTTGGATTTCCATCATTCCTCGTCTCAGCTCAGTATTTAGTATATAACAATGCAGTGCTCATGAACTCAATTTTTAAAAGCTGTTCTTTACCCATCTCCTCTGCTTGTCTTTCTCACACTCTGTCTCACTTCCATATCCACTTCATTGTGTTTTATAATTCAGTGAGGTGATCCACTCACATGAGGAAGTAATTTTTTCTTCCCAGACTTGGACTGAGGTTAGCAGTGTTATTTTAGATTTACTTGCTTGTTGTTACTGACAACCACAGCAGATTCCTGGTTGTGGATATAGTTGCACCAACTTTAATCAAATTTTCATCTTGTTTGGAAATCCTCAAATGCTAGGAAGTAACATAGCACTCAAATCAAAGACGGTGATGAGTTCAGTAAATTTGCAAACTATCTCATTTTTGTTCATGAATAAAATCATACACCATTGGTCAAGAACTAGGAGAAGTTAAGATATTAATGCGTATCTTGAAAAAAGTGACACATGCAGCTGAGAGGTAGTCATGAAAGCAGAAGTTGCGCCACTGTTTTTCACAATTACAGAGTTGCTCCTCAGTCAACTGCTGGAAAATCTCCATCTGCAATCCTATGCATGTCTTCCTGGCTTGCAATGAAGAGCTAATAATCATGTATGTGAACACATTTGAGAATATAAGAATTGAGTGAGAGTAAATTCAAAGGGAAACTTGAAATTTACAGTTACACCACTAAAGTCAGGAGATAAAATGCTTGTGAAACATGAAAATCAAAGCTCGCTGTAATAACCATCCATTTGTTGTGATCAATACAAAAGTATCAATGATGAGTGCTAAGTGCAATTTGGAAATTATCACACAAATGTCTCCAAAGTACTGAAAACTCATTTTCTAAGTTTTGAATCCAATTCTGACATGGATATCTCAGATGGGAAAACATCATGAATTAAATGAAACAATACCTGATATTGGATAATATCTTACTCATGAGAGAAAATTTATTGTTAATACCTTTGGAAATAAACGATTGAAACATGCTTTATTTTTCATCTACTAAGGAGAGGAAGAATGCAATGAATTGAATATTGCTCTGTAGATTTTGTTTGTCCAGTTGAAGCTACCATGTACATATGTACCGGCTGATACAGTCTGGTAGGAAGAGATAATAAATAACCCATGTTTATCAGCTCATGTGTGTATAATTCTAAAAGTGATTAGCTGAAATAACTGTTTCTGTCCAAAGAACTTCACAATTATATTTCAACCATGCTTGAGCATTATGGAGATTCATGAAATTCTTTTACATTCAGGCATATTCCAAATACAGTTGTCGATTGTGAGAACACTGGGTTGTGATTTGATATTGACAAAATGGCACAGTGTCATGTGAAGTTTTGGACCCAACTTTCTTGGTGATGTTCATGAAATTAAATCCAAGCTATTGTGTCAGTCAAACTACAGGACACCACCGCATCAAAACTGCACCTTTGGGAAGTAGTTACAATGAGACTCAAAATCACCTAGTCTTGTCAAAATTTGTTGTCTTTCTCTACGTTAGTTAAACAAAGGAACTTAAAAGTAAAGATCTGCAGTGCTACTTTCGCAAATTGCAAGTCTATTATTTTTTCATATTACAGATTGTTTATTTTCATCTCATGGGACATTAAAATTGATTAAGAATTTTATGAAGTGAAATTAATCATGTCCACTAGCCTTATGCAGCTAATTTTGGCAAAGGGCTTAGTGACTGTCAATAGAATTTATATTATCTTTACATCATTTAATTACTGTTTTTAAAATGCTTTTTATGTGTAATTGTTCTGGGTATTTTTTTGAGGTTTAAAATAGGCTGGTAGTATAGATTCAGTTTGACAGGTTTCAACAATCTGCACCTTTTATGTAGAATGGTTCCATAGATAAGGAGTCATTTCTAGCAAATATTTCAATGAACATTGATGAGTCATATTGATCATCATGAAACGTTTCTAACTGTGCTGTGCTTTTCATATTTGAAAGCTGAAGTTTAAAATCTGCATTATCCACAGCTGGCCTAGGTTAATATCATTTTCATTTTGGACTATCAAGCACCATAGCATTAAGCAATTGCAGTTTCAATGTAATTGGATATGATATTCGAGAACACAAAGCCAGAAATTCAACAAAGCTCAATGTCATAGTTTAAGACAGCAACATTCTTAAACAAAGTGAATGAAAACATGAAAGCTCCTGGGTCTGTGCAGTATTGTAAGCATTGCCAGTAGTCCAAGTTTTATCCTCTGCTGGAGCTACAATGTGGAGATGATCTGAAATTGTTCCAGAACAGTGATGTACAAAGATTCAAATGTTTTAGACCTAGCTAGATCTTGAAGCACTTTTCCAGCAACTTTGTTTTTGTTCCTGATTTACAGAATCCGCAGTACTTTTGGTTTTATTAGTACAGTTGTAGTTTTTTTTAAAAAAAGCTAACTGCATTACATGCCTTCCGTGACTTATTCCATAATGAGATGGATGAAGGACCATCCAGTTATAGCCTGTTTAAAATAAGAATGAAGACAGGACATTACATCCAATTGAGAGGATAGTATAATGTCTTTAGAATGTTTATTGGGATTAGCAAATAGATTTAACAATTTGTCAAGTTTATTGGAATATATACATTCTTCTTTTGACCTTCATGCAGATTATTTGAAATATTTATGAGCTTTGATACCATTTCACGAAAGAATTTCGAGCCATTAATGAAATTTCATATTATAACAATGGAAAGATTTTAACTTAATGAATTTATTATTCACTCATTTGATTTTCAAAGTTAGCGCTCAGTGACTCATTGATTCTCAGCAGCACCGAAGAAGGAAATTTATAGTCTATGATAGTGTCTTGTCTGTTTTTATCATGTCAATAAATACAAAATTGACCACAACAACAGAAGCCGATTTATATTTCTATTTGATCACTATGGGAACTCATCAAACCAGAAGGCAGCCCAAAAGTTTCATTAACAAATCATCACTGATCTCCTGCTGTGTTCAGTCTTTTTTCCCATTCACACATTGTCCTCCTGCTTGGTCCACCCTACTTTACTGGAGGCCAAGCTGACAGTAATGATACATTTAAAATTCTGGACCGTACCTCAGATTAATATTAAACTGTTAAGGGAAGATGAGAGTTTATTGATTGTTTTAAGCCTGGCATGTTCTTGTAGCGAGCTTTATTCAGATTCACTGAGCAGCAGTAGATAAGTGATTTCAATACACAGACAGAGAAGAATGTGATGGAGGTTCAGAACAGAACGAGAACAATAGCACTAACATATTAAATCTTTCTTACAGAACTAATCGTTTCTTAATCAATCTGCAGTATTACACCAGTAACACTTTATGGATAGTTAATAAAAACCTAAATTGGCTGAATCCTAGAAATTACCATATAAATTATTTTCATCTATGTACTTTAAATGTACACACACTAATACTTTGCTGTCACTTAAATAGGATTTTGAGAAGCACTCATATCTGGGAAGTGGTGGCACTTTTATTTTGTGGAGAATGAAAATAAAATTACAAGTTCCAGTGTACATTTCATTTTATCGATAACATTTTTAATAGAAATTGCTCCCTGAAATAAAAATGACATATGCAGTTTGGACTCAGTGCACATATTAGGCTTGAGTCAAGTTTCAGTCTCTACTTACCCAAACTATGGAATATAAAATATTCACTACTCTTATTCCCATAGTTGCATCAGTGACACCACAAATCCAACCAGAATAATGCTGCTATGCTGCATCAGTTAAGTGTCAGTGAAATATTGAGGATTTTAAATTGGTTATTTAAGTTTAGATGTGATTGCCATCACATGGGAATATTACAGTTTAAAGGTTCACACCTAAGGTAAAGCAGATCAGTTTGAAATCCAAGGAGATTCATCTCTATCATACGTGGAATTGTAATTCCACTATACAGAGTCTAATACATTGAATGGAATAATGTAGAAGTTGGTTGGCACCATGCTGACTACACAGGCATTAAACAGGAGTCAGTACAGCCTGCATATTCTGCAGGAGAATTGTCCCTCTCACTATATTAGTAAAGACTGTGGAAGAAAAGGCAAAGAAAGAGGGTGTTCACCTGAAAAAGGCTATCTTGCATTTTTCTCTTTGTATGCACTTATAATGGCCCAGTGCCTGTTTGGGATCCCCGTGGTGAGATGGTGTAGCCAGCTCAGGCCAGCTCTTTAGGAAAGCATAATTTCTGTACATCAAAACAGCAATCCTTAAGAAACTACAGGAAGTTCTCTCTAAAAATAAGATTGTTTTAAAACAAAGTTACTTTAACAAATATAGAATTAAGCAAAACAGATTTACTGTGGTGCCAAAGACTGTGGCTGACTTGGCCTCCTTGTTCTAAATCCCTTCATGCACTGATGTGGAGGTGCCAGTGTTCAGCTGAAATCAGAAGCTTTTGAAGCGTAGCCCCTTTGTTAGGTGCAGAAGGGGCTGTACCCTGAAAGCTTCTGATTTCAGCTAAACCTGTTGGACTATAACCTGCTGATGTGATTTTTGACTGAGCCACTTCATGCCACTCATTTCCCACATCCTTTCAATTCCCTGTCTGCTTCTAGTCCTGCAATCTCCCCTTCCCCAAAATTGGCTACCAACACCTCTTCCCCCGCCACCCCCCCCCTCCCCCACCAGTCCATATGTAAGGTTTGTTGCAGTGATGCAAAACCTGCATTCTAATTCAGATATGCTAGGCTGCTGCTTGGGGGATGCCCAGCGTATGACCACAGTTCAACAGTTTAACTTGGAGCTGTCTTCTAGACCTCCGAGACTGCTTTGCTGTTTGTCACTCACCCACCTATGGTCACCCAGAATATTTTTTCTTTTTTTTTCCATTGTGGGCGTGGGCATTGCCAGCAAGACCAGTATTTATTATCCAACCCTAAGCTCATTTAGAAAGTGGGAATACATTGCCTTTTTAAACAGCAGCAGTCCATGCGATGTAGGTAAGTAATACCTGGAGTTATTTAAATCAATTTCAACTAACCCTCAGGTTTATCAATTCCTTCCCCAAAATGCCACAAATCTTTTCTAATATTTAGGTCTTACATATTTTTCTGACTAGGACCATTCTCCTCATGTCCACTGTTGTTAGTAAATATTCAATGATTCTGGAATTATTATTTTTAAAAGATTTACATTGTGCATCTAGAAACATAGTTTCCACCTTTCATCCCTGTTTTTGACTTGAGCCACAAATACGTTCATTGACCCAATATCACGGGCAACAATTCTTGGAGGGCTGAAGGGCCTGTTCCTGTGCTGTAGGTTTCTTTGTTCTTAAAGATGTGGTCCCAAAGCTGACGTTCTCCTGAACTTTCTGAAACTCTGGAAATCTAGAGTCCTACATCAGTTACTTGAGTCTACAGCATAGATATTTCCTGCACCATCTCCTTGACTTCTGTGCTGGAATTTTGTTATTTTAAGAAACAGTTTATTCACAAACCCCTGGAAAGGTAATCAGGTTGAGAAATTAACTCATAATTGGTGGCTACAGCTGCCTAGTCCTTCACGTTCAGAAACTCAGAAACAGACAAAATAAATTATAGCTACTCTGTCGTCCAAAGTAGAAATAAACATCCCCTGTTCTCCCACTTGGTGTGAAAATAAACTTCAAATTACAACAATGTGCTGTTCACAACACTCTGGTTGATCTTACAATAAGTAACAACCAACCCCCTGCCGCCTCCCTAACACCCATCAAAATAGATAAAACATGGCCCTTCATTGCCTTCTAATCTAGAAATATACCTGATCATTCAGATCCTTATGGATACAATAATTAATTTGGTCCTTAGCATCATATTGCTTTGGTTTTGAGTAATCAGCTTCTATAAATAGAAGATTTCAAATTTTTCTTCAAAGTAAACCATTTAATTCTTAACTGTATATCTCAGAGCTAAGCAATATTCTTTTCCTATATTTACACATTCCCACGTTTACCATCCATTCTGAACAAACACCCATTCTAAATGTTAAGAATATTCTTAAACTTTAGGCTTCCGAAAGTTGTTATAAATACAGAAGTGAATACTGGTTTTATGAAGGACTTGGACCATATTCATTCATGGAACACATTGAGATTATAAAACTGCTAGTCATTGATTGTCTTCAACAAAAATAAGCTCAATCATCTTCCTGTGACTTACAAGTACATCACTATCAACATCACATCAACACGTTTGGAGTCACAATTAACCAGAGATTTAGCAGGTCAATCAGTGCTATGGCTACAGACAGGGCAGAGCCAAGGTGTTCTTCCAAAAGACAGGTCATTTTCTGATCCCTTAGGATCTCTATGTCTCAGGATATTGTTCTAATAACAATACACCATGCAAGATAGAGCTATTTTCTGGATAAGTGCCCAACATCCAGCCTCCCAGCACCCGTGTACAATGCCTTTAACATGTATTATATCTGAAATGCTATACAGCAATTCACTAAAGTTACTTCCACTGTCTGTATGCTGAGATAAAATAAGAATATCAATGTCCTGAAGACTATCACCTTCATGTTCCTTTCAAGTTGCATACTTAGATGAACACAACAATAAATGCTAAAGCCCCTCTATTATGTATTGTAACTGAATCTAGAGAAAATGATGGTGCTTTAAAATTAAATCAGATCAGATTCCCTACAGTGTGGAAACAGGCCCTTCGGCCCAACAAGTCCACAGTGCCCCCGAAGCATCCCACCCAGACCCATCCCCCTATAGCTCACACACTCCTCTAGGGGTGAAGAAAGTTTGTTTTTGTGGAAAAGCTAATAGTAGTTTCATTTTTTTAGGTTCTCAAACAATATGAAGATTGTAGTGAAGCACATTAGGGGTGCAATCTGTCCTCACAAATTCTTGTGTAAATTTTCTGCTCAAAGGTAACAGTTCTATCCTAGACATTCTGTTTCAGGCATATATCTTCAAACAGCATCATGCCATATGTTTCACACTCTTCCTTGTTATGTTATAAGCATTTTAACTTTTTCAAATGATCATCTAGTCTTCAGGGACAATGGTGTTTATACAAGCTTTCACTGGAATTTATTTATCACATTTCCTTTGAGCTGGGGATAAATAAAACCAATATTAAGAAAGTTAATACATTTAAAATATTTGATAGCAGAGCATTGCTTTGATTTTTTTGATTGTAATGAATGTGATATTATATCCTTAGAATTACAACTTCTATAATAAAGATGGGAGAAACACCATGCAAATTTAGATTTTACTATATAATTGCATATTTGCTTCTGCAAATTGGGCAGTTGAGTGTTTAATTAAACATATCTAACTTCCTAAATAAAAATCAAACGAACTGCAGGTGCTGTAAACCAGGAACAAAAAACAGAATTTGTTGCAAAAGCTCAGGAGGTCCAGGAACATCTGTGAAGAAAAAAGTCAGAGTTAACGTTTTGGGTCCAGTGATCTTTCCTCAGAACTGATGGTAGGTAGGAAAATGGTTTACATATGCAGAAAATAGGGAGGAGAATTGGATAAGAAGTAAACAATAGGATAAAGGATAGAGTCTAAAGAGAGAGAGAAAAGCAGTCGGGTGGACATAAGGAGTTGGTAATGATCTGCCTAGAAGGGTGAATGGCTGTTAATGGGGACCGTTAGTGATTAACAATAGTCAGTGTGTACTGGGCAGGCTCTGTGATAGCAAGGCCTGGTGTGCGGTGTAGGGGGCTAGGACGTGGGGGAGTTTAAGCCGTAAAATTATTGAACTCTATATTGAATCTAGAGGGTTCCAGGATCCCCAAGCGGAAAATGAAATGTTGTTCTTCCAGCTTGTGTAAAGCTTCACTGGAACACAGGAACAAAGAGCTGAACCATCCCCACCACCCTCTTCCACTTGGCCAAGCTCATCCTCACCCTCAACAGTTTCTCTTAACTCCTCTCATTTTCCTCAGGTCAGAGGGGTGGCCATAGGTCACAGTTATACCTGCCTCTTCCTGGGTTATGTGGAACATTCCTTGTCCCTGTCCTATTCCGGCCCCCACCCATAACACTTTGTCTGATATAGCAGCAATATCATCGGTGCTGCCTCCCTCTCTCATCTGGAATTGGAAAATTTCATCAATTTTGCTTTGAATTTCCACCCTGCCCTCACTTTCAACTGATCTATCTCTGACTCCTCCCTTCCCTTCCTTGACATCTGTTTCCATTTCTGGGGATAGACTGGCCATGAATATCCACTATAAAACCTGTGACTCCCACAGCTCCCTGGACTATATATTCTCACAACCTGCTTCCTGTAAAGACTCCATCCCATTCTCTCAGATCCTCCATCCCCGCCACTTATTTCAGATGAGACCAGCTTAGACAAGGCCACCAAAATGCCCACCTTTTTTCACAACTGAGGATTCCCCAGCACCATTGTCAACAGGCCCCTCAACTGGGTCCAATCCTTCACCCCCTGTCTTCCCTTCCACAACAGCAATAGGGTTTCCCTTGTCCTTACCTACCATCCCACCAACATCCACACCCAGAAGATATTCAGACGCTATTTCTGCCACTTCCAGTGAGATGCCGCCACCAGACACATATTCCCCTCCCCTCCCTTGACCACCTTCCG
This sequence comes from Stegostoma tigrinum, assembly GCF_030684315.1. Taxonomy (NCBI): domain Eukaryota; kingdom Metazoa; phylum Chordata; class Chondrichthyes; order Orectolobiformes; family Stegostomatidae; genus Stegostoma; species Stegostoma tigrinum. The sequence continues at coordinate 59,294,613 of NC_081363.1, read as the reverse complement.
CAGGGACCATTCCCTCCAGAATATCCTTCCTTACCCCCAACATCCCACCACAGCCCAACCGGCAAAGGTACATCACTTGCCCATTTACCTCCTCCCTCCCCAGTATCCAAGGGCACAAACATACCTTCCAGGTTAACAACACTTCACCTGCACCTCCCAGAACCTAGTCTACTGCATTCAGTACTCACAACGTGGCCTCCTCTACATTGGGAAACAAAACGTAGATCGGGTGACCGCTTCACAGACATCTACGTTCTGTTCGCAGAAAAGACCCTGAACTACCTGTTGGCTGCCGCTTTAACACACCACCCTGTTCTGCCAAAATCTCTGTATTTGGCTTGCTGTAGTGTTCCAGTGAAGCTCAGTGCAAGCTGGAAGAACAAGACCTCATTTTCCTCTTGGGGACCCTACAGCCCTCTGGACTCAATATTAAGTTCAATAATTTTAGGCCCTACAATCTCCCATGCCCTAGCTGTCTATCCCACACATCAGGCCTTGTTGCCACAGCCTGCCATTACACACTACCTGTTGTTAGTCACTAACAGTCCCCATTAACAACCATTCATCCTCCCACCCTGATCGTTATCAACTCCTTTGTCTATCCAATTTCTTTTCTCTCTCTTCGGTCTCTATCCTATCATTTACTCCCTACCCCATCCGCCTCCCTATCTTCTGCATATAAATTGACATTGTCCCAGCCACCGTCAGTTCTGAGGAAGGGTCACCAGATCCAAAACATTAACTCTGATCTTTTCTTCACAGTTGCTGCCAGACCTGCTGAGTTTTTCCAGCAACTTCTGTTTTCATATCTAACTTCCTATTCTTAAGAAGCCTGTAAAATACTGTTTAGTTGTTGCACCACTTAAATTTAACCAGTTGAATTATTCGTCTTGCCAGATGTAAACTCTTAGAACACAGCTTACTTCTTATTCCTTACTTCTACATCTAATTTATTTTTGATGTATTTATATATTTGATAAAGTGAAGAGGGTCTGAAGTTGGGAAGGAACCATGTTTTGATTTCAAATCAAGTTTCAGCACTAAACCCTTCTTGGTCAGGTACAAATGCAGATTTAATTGCACAGATTTAAATGCAGGTAAAGCACTTCTGCTTTGCCCCATCAATGTACTCATTTCAGAAGATAATCCCCTAAATACATGAATGTGACCTTTCTATTTCTCACAACAGCTATCCATAAAGCCACGCTAAGTAAGATTTCCAAATTACTGCTGATTTATCGGCAGTACTTTGTTGTGAACTCAGCACTAAAAACTGAGTTGAGACTGCACAAATTCATTTCATTTAAAATACTTAGCAGCTGTCATACGGAAGAGATTTATAGCCCATCAGCCTTAGCTAGATTTACACTCAGGTCTTAAATGTAAAAACAGTGCGGTTGTTTATTGTTAAACTCAGTCCTACCTTTTTGTTTAATTGAGCTCTTCATAATAGGGTAGTTCTTGCTTTGTTTAGAAATGTTCCATTTTCCTCTTCTTCATGAAGTAAAATCTCTTTGGGTATGATCAGTATATTTTGGTCTGTGTTGCCTTGTTTCTTTCCTGATTTCCTTTTGCTATGGTGTGTAGTGTTTTCTGTGTGTGGATAAAATCATTTTGTTTGAGACTTAAATACTGTGTTTGTTCCAAAGGGAGGGAATCCTTGTGCTTGATAGAACAAAAAAGCAATGATAAGCAGAGCTGATATTTTGCAGTGGAAAGTTGGTTTTCTGGGGAAATGTCGAGAAAATCATTCTTCTGAGCGTTAAATACAGAGTGCTGTGAGTTTGCCATTTCGTTGCTCCTTTGTGAGTTGGCTTTTGGTCTTTGCTGTCACTGTGTCTGAAGGTTGAGGGGAAGAGTGGTGTCAGGAAGCTGATTGGTAACGCAGAATTTTCAGAAGCAATCTGAATCACATATTCAACTACTTAGCCACAGTGGATTAAAATGATCTAAAGGGGCTTTGTAAGCTTGATAAACTAGACAAAGGCTGCAGGGAGAAAGTCTACACTTCTGCCCTTCCAAGCTAATTGTTCTAGTTCCTTTTCTTCCAGCTCTCAGCAGAAATTTGTAGATGTACTTCATTGTTTGTGAATAATTTATGTAAAATCATTTTATAAATGTAAATTGGATGAAAAAGCTGTAGGTTAAAGACTACTTGTCATGTCGTCACTGTTGCATGTGATTGGTTATGTAAAGTTTGAACCTAGTAAACTGTTAAGATACTGTAAAATCTACGGTATGTTTGCTACTGTGGATAAAATAGTGTACCCTTGTTGAAGAGAAAATAACCATTTGCTCAATTCATCTGTATTTTTAATCATAAAGTGACGTGGGTGTTTAGAGAGATTTTTAAATTCAACCTGTTCAGAAGCAGCATGTCACAATACTGCAGCAGGTAGAACTACAACCAGACTTCTGGATCAGAGGTAGTAATGCTACAACTGCACCACAGGAGCCCATGGGTCATTTTATGTTTAATTAACTCCCTTTAAAGTGCTTGTTAAATAGTTAGTGACAGGCATACATATGATAGACATGTAAAACATTCCCCTAATTTATTTTAGAAAACTATTTTCTTAAACATCTTAATAGATCCTAAGCTCTTTGAAAAGAACATAATAATCTTTAGGAACCAAGCTATTTTTCATTAATCATTTTCCCCAAAACAATTTCCCACTATAATTCTTCAGTCCCTCTATTCTCATAAGCTTATACAATTGTCCCTTGAAGCTATTTATAGCATCTCATTATACGGTCTACTTATTTAACTATTCCACAACACTTCTGCATAAAAAGTTCTGAATTTCTTTCTTATTTCAAAAACAAAGGGCCTACTGGGGCAGTGTCACCAACAGTGTAATTCACTGGAATCAATTTTGTGATTTCTCTTTCAAGTTTTAAAAACCTCATGTCTTGTCACCTCAAAGTTCCGCTTTTCCTAAAGAAAATATCCCAATTTCCTTAACTCCTCATTACATGCAATCACTTTGAAGTGCTGCTTCTATTCATTCAGAATTAGATGATTAGAACTATATGAGGTTAAGGTCTCATCAATATCTTCTACATAACAGTGCAACCACTTTATTTGTATCATCCAGTTTTTTTAAATAAATGATGTCCTGCACCTTATTTACTTTTAGCATCTTGTGGAGATGGTGTTGTAATAACATCACAAGATTTGAAATCAATGGCTCTGGCTAATGACTGTGATTGTGAAATTATCAAGTGTCATTAAAAAAATCTGATTCATTAATGTCTTGTACTAAAGGAAATCTTCCATCCTTACCTGACCTGGCCTACATGCCACTTCAATCAATCATTATGCTTTTAACTGCCCAATGAATTGCTGTAGAAAGCCATACAATTCAAGTGCAGTTGAGGATGGGCACCAAACGCTAGGTTGTCACAGTGACGCTACATACCATGAAAGAATTTTTAAGTAAACAACCTACGATGGATTGTGTAATAATTTTTGGATCACTTTTGGTCTGTGCACTGTAACACTTACAGTTTAATAAAGCTTTTAATTTGTACAGAACTGTTCAACCGCTGGATAACAGTAATTATTTTCAAAGGGTTCTGAAGCTACCTACTGGCAATTATAGGTACTGCACCAGCTTCTCTCAAAATTTATGATACTATTACCAAAGATTACAAATTTGAAAACTATTCTTTCAACTTTTGTCCACTATATTACGACGGCGGATAGTTTTTGTTACTTTACCTCCGGTGATCTTATTTCATCTTTTGTATTTCCCTGCCTCATTTGCTCCCATCTTTTTCAAATGTATAGAATCATGCAGGGCTACAGATCCCTGGGTGTTTACCATCTAATACTTCATGTCAATGACTCTTCCTCAAATGTGATAAGACTAGTTTGTTAACTGTTGACGTGTTGTTGAGAAATGGGAGCATGACAGCTAACACCAGTGTCCCCCTCTCCAGTCATCCCATATTTTTGATAGTTTTCTAAAAGTCATGCATAATACTGCAGACAAATTCCATCTTTCCTTTCTTGAACAGCGTGCACCAGCGATAGAGCCATGAAACCTCTTCCATCCACAGATGATGATTGAACTGAGAACTATAAGGGAATTACCAATCAATTATTGAACCTGACACCTTTCTTGCCTGTATTGTTCATCCCAAACCAGGGGTCTGCATTTTCAATCTATAAATCAAAATGTAAGATACTTTTCCCTACAGTTCTTTACAATGCCACACTTGATGCAGTCAGTAATAAATACTCTGAGATCAGTCTCCCACCTGCTTTGCCAGGATGAGTGAAGGAGTGTTGCATTGCAAACATATGAATCAGGAGCAGGAGTAGGCCATTCTACATCTCGAACCTACTCCTCCATTTAATTGTATCATGAATGAACAGATTGTAACCTTGAATTCCACTGTTCCTACCAACCCTAAAAACTACTCAGTCTCCTTTTTTTTAGAAACAAGAATCCATCTACTTCTGCCTTAAAAATATTCAAGGACACAGTTTCCTTAATTTTTTTCAACTAGCGAGTTCCAAAGGCTCATGACCCTTTGAGAGAACAAAAACTTTGCCTAATGTCTATTATAAATGACCCTTATTTTTAAACAGTAAACCCCTTGTTCTAAATTCTCCCATAAATAGAAGTGGCCTCACCACATCGACTGGGTCAAGACCTTTGAGGATTTAATCATTTCAACCAGTTGCCTCTTACTCTTAGAAACTCCAGCGGATGCAGCCCTATCCTGGAAAGCCTTTATTTCAGCAATTAGTTGAGTAAACGTTCTCTGAACTTCAAATACACTATGTCCTTCCTTAACTAAGGTGACCAGCGCCGTATACAGTACTTCAGATGTAGTGTCACTACTGGTTTGTATAACTGAAGCATTACCTCCCTACTTTGGTTTTCAGGTGCCTTATGATAAAAGGACATCTAGATCCTTTTGCATTGAAGAGCTCTGCAGTCTCTCACCATTCAGATATATGCTGCTTTCTTTAATCTTCTGACCAAAATGGCCAATTTCTCATTTTTCCTCATCATATTCTATTACCATGTCTTTGCGCATTCATTGACCTATCAATATGTTTTGATAACTTCCTTATGTCTTTTTCATAACTCACTTTCCCATCTATCTTTGTGGTGTCAGCAAATTTGGCAAATAGATTTATGAGCTTTCCAAAGATGATGCTTTTCTAAATGCCTGAACTAAGTTTGTTTATTTTGACAGATTTATGAGCTTTAAGAGGCTAATAGTTTTCTTTTATACTTATGAAAGTGATACTGTTACAGATTTATGAACTTTTCAATGACTTACAAATGTCTAAAGGGCTTGTGAGTTTGGTTTATGTAGCGGCTACTAGGTGCATTGTTTGGGGAAAAGAAAAAGAGGGTGAAAATGTTCAGAAGCATAATAGGATGTAATCTGATCTGAAGAATCTGGCCTTATAACCCCGCTTGTTGAAATTGGCCCACTTTCCTCTGTACTTTGGATGCAAAACCAGGTCATCCCACCCTTCTGCAGATGCAAACATTACCTGCTGCCACTGCTACGATGTAGGTAGAATTGCACCATTTTGAAAATTCTGTACCCTTGATTTTCACCTCAATTATGAAAATTTGGCCCACTCAATGCACTCATTTATTTGTCTATTCGCAAATAAATACAACACCTGTACAGAATTATTGAATCTGCAAAGGCATGTCAACATTCTGGTAGTACTGAATACTTGTGTTCCAAAACCATGTTACTTCCAATACAGTTGCTACAGTGATGTCTACCACCCTACAATGTAGAGAATTGTCCAGCTATGTCTTACACACAAATCCAATCTAGCAAATTACTTCCCATCATCCTAATCTAGATTATCAGCAAAGTGATAGAAGATATAATCAACAGTGTTATTGCATGGAATTTTCAGTGACAACATGCTTACTGAAGGTCAGTTTGGGTTTTGCCAGAGCCACTAAGACCTTGATCTTGATCTCATTTTGACAAAAAAAGCTGAATTCGAGAGTTGAATTGAGAATGACTACCCTTGACATACGTTATCAAGGACCACTGGTAAAACTGAAATCAGTGGGAATGAGGGACAACTCCCCACTGGTTGGAATCTTATTTACTAAGGAAGATTGTTGAGATTTTTAGAGGTCATTCATCTCCGTTTCAGCGTATTGGTGCAGGAGTCCCTCAGGATAGATTTTTTAAAAATCTCCTGTTCAGAGATGAGACATCTCTAGAGGAAGTGCAACCTGAATCCTGGCTCAGAGGTAGAGACACTCCCTCTGTCTCACAATGGCCCCAAGTTCTTCAAGATAGTGTCCTTGGTGCAAATATCATCACCTACCTCAACTACCTTTCTCCATCATAATGTCCAAAATTGGGTTGTTCATTTATGACTGCAGAATGTTCACTCCATTTGTGTCTTGTCAGATACTGGAACACTTCATATTCAGCAGTGAAGCTTGGCTGTCAAGTGGCAAGTACCACTTGCATCACACAAATGGCTGTCAATTATCATCTCCAACAAAAACCTAAGTGTTTTCCACTTGGCATTCAATGATAATAATATTTCTAAATTTCACTCTATCGAAATTTAAATTGGACAACTGATACAAATATCGTTGCTCCGAGAGCAGGTCAAAGACTAGGAACTCTGAAACATACATTTCACCCAACTACCCAAAGCCTATCCACCACGTACAAAACAAGTCAGGAAGTGTGTTTGAATATTCTACGCTTTCTTGGATGAGTACAGCCCAACAATACTCAAGCTCAACCACAACCAGGACAAAGCAGCTGCTTGAGTGGCTCACTGTCCACCCACCTTAAACATTCAATACTTCTACCATTTAGGCCCAGTGGCAGCAGTGTGTACCATCTACAGGATGCGTTGCAGCAGCTCACTTTGTGTGATCAGAAGGTGATGTTGAAGGAGCCAATCTCCAACCAACTAGGACAAGAGCTGCAGATGCATGGGGACGTCACCATTTGTCTGTGTCGAAATCCTAGAACTCCTTTCTTTTCAGCACTTTGGCTGTACTTATAAAAGGCCTCCATGAGACGAATGGCTTGCCACCCATTTCACAAAAGTAATTGTGAAGGCAGAGTGGCAATAATACTGGACTAGCTCTGTGGAGCATCGTGCTAATGTTCTGGGGATATAGGAATTAGATCTTACTATTGGTGACCATATGGCCTCTGTTGATTATGTCAAAACCCCATCTCTTTCACTAATATCCTTTAGTGAAGAAAATTTTGTCCGTACTGGGTCTGGCCTACCTGTGGCTCTAGATGCACTGCAATGTGAGTGACTCTTAACTGCCCTCTAGGCAATTGAGGATGTGCAATAAATGCTGGCTTGGCCAGTAATGACCACATCTCATGATCAAATTCTTGAAAAATTAAAGGATGGATGACCAATGCTGGAGTTGCTTGCAATGTTCACACCCCATCAAAGGATTGAAACAGTCGAGATGTAGAAGGATCTCCAGTATCACGAAAAGTGTGGCGCATACTCATCTTAGTGAATGGGGAGGAAATTGTTTTAGGTGGTGTGTAAAAGGTGAACTAGGTTTAGATAGTTAAACATGCATGTAGTAGTAGGAGTAAATATATAAAATGAAACATAATTTCTAATTTTGTACACCCTGTTCTTTGTATTGTAAAGGCCACATGAGCAAGTTACAATGGAAAATTTCCAAACTCTCTCAGCCTTTTGTTCTGTACACACTTGATTATTAGGCAAATAGTCTAAGCCTTACAGACTTCATTTTCATTCTTGGCAGCATGCTTTTATCATAAGGCAGATAGTCATTAATTTACAGAATCAACGCTGGGAACAGCTTTTGTGATCTCATATTAAATTTTCCCCTGAATCTGCCCCTTGGCAAAAATTACTCACATCGTTAAAAAATATTTAATTAGGCGGTAGTTTATATCCGGCACACAGGGGATATGCTGAAATTAATATGATTTGCATGAATTCTGTTTCTTTTTTGTTAGCGATTAGGTTTGAATTCAGTTTAAAGGGTCCTTGACACTGACAAGGACTTGCAGTCCTGGAGGATTTGAATAACTGTAGTGTGGGTTCCCAATGTGGAATCCAAATCCTTCTTGGAGCTGCATGTTTATATATACCACTGCAACACAAGTTAAAAATCAGTAAATGGAATCATCATAACAACCATAGATGCTTAAAGACAATCTTTAAAGGCTTTATTTCAGATATTCTTTGTTCAGAGCATCAAGTTCTCTCACCTTTCAAGAATGTGCTAACTATGATATGTTCAGGTAAGCAGAGAAAATATACATTAATCATTGCTAATCAAGTCCCCAAAGCTGGTATAGTAATTGTCAGTTTTCCTGTCCTGGTTTAAGCGTGACTGATAAAATTGCAGTTGTACTCTGATAGTTCAGCTGTGGAGAAATTGCTTTATTTTCATGCATTACAAAGCAATGTGGCATTACTCTTTCCTCTAAAAACAGCATTTTTATTACTTATTTAAGATGATTCCAACATCACTTGTCATTCATAGGACTTATATATTCTTAGATGCTGTTTGAAAATTAAGTTGACCTGAGTATACTTGCAATCTAAATGCAAACTATTATTTTAAACTTGCAACCTTGAGTGTCATTTTCAAAGTAAAACCATGCTGTAATCGGATCACTACTTATATTTGAAATTGACTGCTATTTATACTCAGGGTGTGCATAATTTGCTGCATACACTGACTTTTGTGTCCCTTTACTTAAGTGAAAAGATTCTTGATTGCTTCATATAAGCTCAGTCTGCTTTTATTACATCTAGAAAATGCATCAAGAAATTGTATCTCAGGAGAAAAGTAGTAAACACCGTTTTGTTACTCAAAATATTCAGAAATTCAATAAAAAAAGGACAGCTTGCACTATTTATCAGCAGACAGCATTAGGATTTTTTTTCGATTTATATTATGATGAATACTTTGCGAAATAACTCCATGAAGGCTAGTATTCTCTCACCAAATCACCCTTTATTTACACGTGCATGGTACAAGGCACTGACCCAGCTAGCTCAGAGCCAGGTCCTAGAGTGAGCAGAAACCCTGACACCCCTGTTTATATATGTCAGCCAGAACTCCAATTGGATCAGGTTAACTACCCCAGTCAGGAAACTGATATTCTATGAGGTCCACCTGGCTGGCATCGTTCCAATCACTGCATCCCTCCCCATCTAAGTCCTAGGACTTAAGCCCGTTCTTTCCTGTAGCTTTTCCTGGGGTACTTTCCCAAGTCCAGTTCCTCTGACTCTGCCGCGGATACAGGCAGAATGTACCACACTGTAGCCTGCCTCCTGCACCCAAAATGTCTTGGCCAAACTTCTTCATGTGGGAAAGGCATCAAGACTGCAGCATCTGCCATGTCCACCTTGTCCTCAGGTTTCTTCAGTGGTAGATGGAGGGAGAGAAACCCTGGGATCTGACAGCTGTGCTGGATATTCAGATAGGTTGGGTATGTTTTATTCCTGCCCTGCTCACTAGGTTGCAACTTTGATATGGTCCAATTGCTTGTTCAAGACTGCTTCACCTACCTGAACTTTGTATGTTACAGGACCTGACTTCGCGTTGACCACCATCACCACCAGCTGTTTAGGTTTTGAAACCAAACCTCGTCCCCTGAAGTAAACCGCCTCTCTCACTTAGAAGAGTCTTGTGCCTGGTATCGTTGTTTCGGATTCTGTTTCACTCTCCCTCTGCCTGAAGGTCAGACCAGATTTAACCTGGTGCAGAGTCTTCTCCCCATTAGCAACTCTGCTGGAGCTGTCACTATAATTGTATGAGGGGTGGTCCTATAAGCAAATAGGAACCAAGATAATTTGTCATTGAGTGAAGCTGTAGGGTGTTTCTTAAGCCTGCATTCAAAGTTTGGTCTGCTCTTTCCCCCTTTGGATGATGGATGTTACAGAGCTGTCCTAATATACCAAATGCATTTGAGCATTTAGGAAATATTCTAATTGCTGCTGGCAAATGATGGTCCATTGTCTATGATCAGCACCTCTGAGAGTTCCTATGTTGCATAAGATGCTTGTAACTTTTTGATAATCATGACAGTGTTTGATGAATGCCTGTTCAGTCACTTTGAATGGGTGTCCGCAATGGCTAAAAAAAAAGTACCGGCATAGCCAATGTGTAACCAAGCCCAGCCAGTCCCATAAATGTGGGTGAGATGTTGGCAGTAATTTGTCCTTGTTTGCATGCTGAGCACTGCCACCAATGCAGCTATGTCGGCATTCAATCCTGTCCACCAGTACTAACTTCTCGCTAGTATCTTCATTTTGAAAACCCTGGTTGACATCAGCCAGTATCTAGCAATGATCTTTGCTTGGACCAATTGCTCTTGTTCCTCATGATAATATACGATCCTCTGGTCTCACTGGGTCCAGATAGGTTTTAATTCTGGCTCTTTCAGTTCCCCCATTACCACCAGCTGTTTAGGTTTTGCCAGGATGGGCTCATTTTATGTCCACACACTGACATTGTCAGCGGTGACTAGAAGGGTGTCCAGAAAGTTTAAAATCTGAATGAATTATTCTAGAGACAGCACGACCAGGGGTATATTCACCATCTGCATTTGCCACGTGGCTTCCCAGATAGTTTACATCCGTAAAGATATTGATGGAATTTTCTCACGCCAAAAGATGACCACCAAACCTGCCTTTCCTAACTGGGCATATTTGTATTCTGTATCAGCCAAAGCCTGGGAAGCATGAACTATCAAGCGTTCCTGCCCACTGGGCCACCAGCAAATTAACGCAACCCCGATACCGTGCAGGGAGGCATCACCCGTGCAGGGAGGCATCACTGTTAGCGCCAGATCTCATTTGGGATCATAGAATGCCAACACCTTAGATGATGATAGTTGCTAGTTCACTTCCCTAAATGCTATATCTTGGCAACAAGATCATTTCCAAGGCGGATCCTTTTTCTATAGCAGATGTAAAGATGAAGGCCAGGTTTCAAATAATGAGTCACCAACCTAAGGAAAGACTTAAGCTCTGGCACAGATGTGGGAGTCAGACCACTTTTGATCACCCTCACTATCTTCCAATGGATTTAACCCAGTCTTATCAACTCTGTGGCCTAATTAGGTCACTTGGGGTGCCTAGAACATACATTTTTTTCCTCCTAAGGCATACCTCCATCTTGGAGAAACATAAGCACTATGGCTAAGTTCTCTAAGTGCTCTTTACTGGTCTTCCTGGTTATTAGCATGTCATCCAGATAAATGACAACCGGGGTAGACCTTGTAAGATCTTCGCCATTGACTGCTGGAAAATGGCACAGGTTGATAAGCCAAAAGGCAATCTGGTATATTGGTACAAACCTTGATGGGTACTAATTGTAGCATATGTCAGAGAATGCTCATCTAATCATAATTGCATGTATGCAATATGTTCAGCTCCCCTCCCTTCCCCATCAGTTTTGTGTATAAGTTATCTGTGCGAGGTATTGTATATGCAAAACGAGGTATTGGATATGCAAAAGACGGTTTACCATTTGTTTGAAATCCCCACAAAAGGTGAACCAACCCATCAGGCTTCACAACTGATATGATCAGTACTGCCCATTCCGCAAACTTGGCTGGTTGGATGATTCCTTTGTTTTCCAACTTCCTAATTTCTGCTCTACTTTTGTGCTAAAGGCAAATGGCACTGGGCAGGCCTTACAGAATCATGGAATCACTTCTTAGTCAATATGTAAGGTGGCCTAGGCCCCTTTGATAGCACTAAGACCCTCTGGAAAAACCTTTGGGGTATTTACTTAGGACTTGTCTAATCAAAAAAATGTTGAATCTTTCTCAACCAGTTTCATCCCATCAAGCTTGGTCTGGAGCTTTCTACTACAAGATAAGTGAACCAGCTGGTTTTCATAAGCAACCAGAAGAGATATTGTACCCTTAATCTCGAAACGATTGCCCAGTATAGGTTCTCAGCCTGGTCAGGGTCTTACACAAAGTGAAAGGCTGGAGACCAGAGAGAATTTTGGTAAAGATCGGTTCCATAATTGTTGATACAGCTGTGCCAGTATCGACTGTCATTTGGACTGCGTGTCCATTTAACCAGATGTGCATTTTGAATGGTTCTGATTTGGATGTTGCTAAACAATTTAACTGTTCTAAACCAGGAGTAGGTAGACTTTCCAGATGTGCACCCTCCTTGATCCTGGTCTATGAGTTCTCTTTGTATCAGAGACAATGGGAACTGCAGATGCTGGAGAATCCGAGATAACAAAGTGTGGAGCTGGATGAGCACAACAGGCCAAGCAGTATCTTAGGAGCACAAAAAGCTGACGTTTTGGGCCTAGACCCTTCATCAGAAAAAGGGGAGGGGGAAAGAGGGTTCTGAAAGAACGAGGGAGAGGGGGAGGCGGATCGAAGATGGATAGAGGAGAAGATAGGTGGAGAGGGGACAGACAAGTCAAAGAGGCAGGGATGGAGCCAGTAAAGTTGAGTGTAGATGGGGAGGTAGGGAGGGGATAGGTCAGTCTGGGGATGACGGACAGGTCAAAGGGGTGGAATGAGGTTAGGAGGTAGGAAATAGGGGTGCGGCTTGAGGTGGGAGGAGGGGATAGCTGAGGGGAAGAACAGGTTAGGGAGGTGGGTATGAGCTGGGCTGGCTTTGGGATGCAGTGGGGGGGGGGGCAGATTTTGAAGCTTGTGAAATCCACATTGATATCCTTGGGCCGCAGGGTTCCCAAGCAGAATATGAGTTGCTGTTCCTGCAGCCTTCAGGTGGCATCATTGCAGCACTGTCAGAGGCCCAGGATGGACATGTCATCTGAGGAATGGGGGGGGGGGGGGGGGGGGGTGGGCGCGGGGCGGTGGGGAGAGTTGAAATGGTTCTCGACTGGGAGGTGCAGTTGTTTATTGCGGTCCACAATAAACAACTGCACCTCCCAGTCGAGAACCATTTCAACTCCCCTTCCCATTCCTCAGACAAAATGCCCATCCTGGGCCTCTGACAGTGCCGCAATGATGCCACCTGAAGGTTGCAGGAACAGCAACTCATTCCGCTTGGGAACCCTGCGGCCCAAGGATATCAATGTGAATTTCACAAGCTTCAAAATCTCCCCTCCCCTACTGCATCCCAAAACCAGCCCAGCTCGTCCCCACCTCCCTAACCTGTTCTTCCTCTCAGCTATCCCCTCCTCCCACCTCAAGCCACACCCCTATTTCCTACCTCCTAACCTCATCCCACCCCTTTGACCCGTCCATCATCCCCAGTCTGACCTATCCCCTCCCTACCTCCCCATCTACACTCACCTTTACTGGCTCCATCCCTGCCTCTTTGATTTGTCTGTCCCCTCTCCACCTATCTTCTCCTCTACCCATCTTCAATCCACCTCCCCTCTCCCTATTTATTTCAGACCCCTGTCTCCATCCCTCTTTTCTGATGAAGGGTCTAGGCCCAAAACATCAGCTTTTGTGCTCCTAAGATGCTGCTTGGTCTGCAGTGTTCATCCAGCTCCACACTGTTATCTAAGAGTTCTCTTACTCAGTTCAGGGAGTCATTTTCTGCCTCCTGTCCACATACTGGCAGCAACTAAAATGTCCTGCTGGCCCAGATCCTCAAGAAAATTATGACCATTTGGTCAGGGCTTATCTTTATTCTGGGGTTTTGCTGTGGGCTGATCTCAAGTCCCTCTGTACACAGCATGTCCCGAGTGAGGCTACACCATTGCCTTCACTCAATTGGTGTTCCCAAAGCTCACGTGGCCTGGTGAAGGTCCACTTCAACAGGAACACTAACTCATAAGCTCAACTTGCTACATTTTCCAATGATAAAGCCACTTGTAGTGCCTGTTTGAAGTTTAGTTAGGCTTCAGATAGCCAGCACTTTTGCATGCTCCCATCATTAATCCCACAAACCAGATGTTTTGTCAGCATCTCACTTCAGATTAAACCAAAATCACATGCCTCTGCCAGTCATCTTAACCTCATCAAAAATCCCAGTACAAATTCTCCTGGTTCTCAAACTGCTGAGTAAAACCAATGGTAGCTCAGAATTAGAGGAGGCTAAGCAACACAATATTCATCAGCTAAATCTGTCAACCCTTGAAAGGTTTTGGTACTTGGTCCCATCAGGAATGTTAGGTTTCTAATAACCTAAGAAGCTGCAGCTCCAAAAACTTTCAGGAGGATTACTTGCTGCTTTTCATCTGCCCCAATGTCATATCCCTGAAAAGATGATGTTTTCTTCCCACATACCGTGTGCAGTATTTAATTGCAGGATCAAATGAGTTAAGCTTCCAAATAGCAGCATGATGTCAAAAATGCTTATCTCAACTCAAAAACAGTGTTGTAAGCAAATCTCTTAAGGACCATGTTTTTCTCTCATTGTCATAAAATAACTCCACAAAGGCCAGTATCCCAGCATCAAGTCACCATGCATTGTTCAAGACACTGACTCACCTCACTCTGTGCTAGCTCCTAGAGTGAATTGAACCACTGACACTCCTATGAATATCTGTCAGCCAGAACTCCCTGATTGGGACTGTAACCTGGTCCAATCAGTCAACTCATATTCTATGAGATCCACCTGGCTGACCTTGTACCAATCACTACACTTCGTTTCTAAAGGGATTTTTTAAAAAAAAATACAACCAAGGTAAACAGTAATTTATTCTTGATATGTAGTAAAAGTAAATATTAATAGTTCAACAGTTTCAATCTTTGGAGTAAAGGGACACGGGTTGAGAGTTCTTATCCCACTCCCATTCAAAAACACTTTATATAATCATTGAGTCATACAACATGGAAAGAGACCTTTTGGATCACCTATATACCCGAATGAAACTAGTCCCACCTGCCAGTGTTTGGTCCATATCCCTCCAAACCATCCTATTCAGATACTTATCCAAATGTCTTTTAAATATTGTAACTACACCTGTGTACAACTCTTCCTCCGGCAGTTCATTCCAGATACTAACCACTCACTGTTTCAAAAATAAGTTACCCCTCATGGTCTTTGTAAATCTCTCTCTTCTCACCTTAAAAATATGCCCTCTTGTTTTGAACTCCCCCACTTGAGGAAGCAGACTCTTGCTATTCACCTTATCAATTTTCAAGATTCTTGGTGGTTTGTGTTGCAGCCCCAAACATTATGCTATTTCTTAGGAATTTTTTTTATAAGTGCCAGAAGCATATTTCTGAGGCTTTCTTATAATATTTTGTATCACTATGCTTTTGTTGGTGTTGGTTCACAAATCACACTATTTTGTAACTCCAAAGGAAAACTGGCATTCTGCATGGATGAAGGTTTTTCTTGTGGTATGCTGCACTGCAATGGCTGAAACAATTCCATTGGTAAAATTGAGCAATTTTGTGGCCAATTACGCAGCTAATATTAAATAACAATGGCATATTTTCACCACCATGACAACTGCAAACATAAGCTTCATGCAACCTCAGAGCAATTGAAATACCATTTCAAACTTTTTTAAATTAATAGCATAAAAAGATGTAGCGTGCAGTTATTGACTGGAGAGATCTCTCTTATATGAAAGAGCTCATGATTCTAATAATGTAAATGGAGTAAGGCTTCAGTAAGTCAATTGTTTATATTTATACATTAATGAATTAAAGATTAACATTGTCTAATGTAGAAAAACTAATGAAGTGGATGTAAAATATGTTCAAAAGTATTTCTTTTTGTGGTCCAGTCTAGCTCACATCCAAGGTTTAAATATTTTGAATTTGCAGTGGTCGAGGCAGTGTAATTGATTAAGTTGTAATGACTGATTTAAGAATTTCTTCTATTCCCTATGCAAAGACGGTATGCCAAGTTCAAAATTAAATCTGACTTTAATATAACACATGGAAAAATATATATTCATCCATGACCCATTTTCTGAGTCCCAGTACATTTGGTTTTTCTCACACATTTGAAAAACAAATTAGTAGATGAACTCAAAACATCTTTAAATTCTTAAGAATGCATTTAAATTGAATCTTTAATGGAAGGTATCAAATTCAGTGTATGCTGGAATAACACATTGCATACTGTATGATCCATACTTCCCATTATCAGATTTATCATGATGTGTAGTACTGACTAAGTACATTGGTAAGCTGAGATCAAATACATCAACAATCCATTTATTATGCAGCTACTGTGTTAAATGAGACAATAGCTTGAAATCTTTAAAGCAGTGGAGGGACAGGAGAATGCATCAAGTATAAATGAGCAAGAAAAGTCTGAAGGCAAGTGTGCTCATCAAAATTACACTGCTGTAATTCAGGTAAAAGACTGAAGATGAAAGAAACAGTATCATTAGACATGTCAATGCCTTTAAAGAATGATCTTCAGGAACAACTATATAAATTTCAACCAGAAATTTCAGAGCCGGATCTCCATTTAGATCCACCTGATCATTACAGTTTTAACAACAAATCTATAGTGGGAAAAGTCCACAATTTGCTTGCTGAGAGTAGCAATAACAAAATTCAATATTAGGCTTGTTAAAAGAGATATTTTTGTTGTGAAATAGTCAGCCATGTGATTCCAGAATCACATGGATTCAGTCAATCTGATTTATATTTTAAGAAAAAGACAGCCAGAAAACTGTCTATCAGTTGATGAAATTTGACAGTCCGGATTATGGCATTGATGGACCAGAGCAGCTAATAGAAGAAGCTGACATTTTGAAACCCTGCTAATTAAGGGTTCCTTTCTTAATGTTAGAATTAAAATAAGTCTGTGCCTGACGTTTATGATCTGAAAATCAAGGGTTTTTATTAATATATGCCAGTCAGTCTTAATAAGCTTGGAGAGCAAAGGAAGTTATTATTGAGTGACCTTCTACAAAATAAGCATGTTGCTAAGGGCTTTAACCCTGCCCTAGTCAGATTGATGAAATTCATTTCCAATGCAAACTTCTAACCAGATATCTGAGTGCTTTTGTGCAATGACAGAGAGTAATCCCTACCTGTTTTCTGATTTCAAGAAAATCTTTCTGCTGTCAGCAATGAATATTGCACCATGCTGTCTTTTACAATGTATAGAAAATCACTACGTGGGTTAAATTGACTGAACAATAGAAAGTGCAGGCAGCCATATATGTGTGTTACAGAACTGAATTTTGAAAGGTTGCATTGGATTGTATATTTGAAAGAACACTCAGCAATCAAAAGTGTTTGTCAGTTAACTTTATTCTGTTTTGATAGTTATCTCTGCCGTTTTGCATTCCTACTAAACTTGCATGTACTTTGAGTCAAAGAAAATACTATTAGGTGCTTCAGTATTGCCTTTAGGCTTTCACAATCCGTTTAAATCTTGCAGTTTAAGAAATGACAAGACATTAGATTTTACATTTCTAAAGTTAGCTTGAGATTTTATGCATATTTTCAAGAGTCCTTTGCAGTAAGTAAATTAGATTTATTAAATAAAATATTCACAACTTCCTAATGAATGTATTATGATTTATGAGCAAAATTAAGCGCTGTTGTTTGTTTCCATCACTAGGACTGTGAATTATAAAATAGCTCATATAGGCTATGAACTGTATATGATGCAACAGTGAATCTGTGCTTTTGAATCCACCTTTTAAAGTAAATAACACTATTTGAACTATTTTCACCTTAAAAGAAACATTGAGGGAGATTTATTCAGTGTAGGTGATGTGAGTCTTGCCTGTCAGCTGGAGAGGCAGTGAGAACCTCTCAGGTTTTCCAGCATCTGCAGTTCCTATTATCTCAGAACCCAACATTACCTCTTTTCTGCAGACAGCCAAATTAAAATTTCCATCATTTTTACATTTACCAAAATGACTTGGTTGAAGGGACTGAAGCAACGTGTGTATTTTTGCTAATGACGAAAAGAAAAATAAGAAAAGTAAGTTGCGAAGAGGACATAGAAGACTACAATGGGGTATAGACAGGTTAAGTGATTGAACAAGGATCTGGCAATTGTGTGATTTTTTTTCATTTTGGCACAAAGAACACAAAAGAATCATACTATTTCAAAAATAAGAGATTGCTGAGCTCTGAGATGGAGAGGGATCTGAGTGTTCTCGTGCATGAATCACAAAAGGCTAGTCTGCAGGTGCAGTAAGTAATTAGAAAGCTGATAGAAAGTTATTGTTTATTGTGAAGGGAATTGGATGCAAAAGAAGGGAGGTTATGCTTCAGTTGTACAGGGCGCTGGTGAGACTGAATCTGGAATACTGTATTAGTCTATTTATCTAAGGAAGGATATACTTTCATTGGAAATAGTTCAGGGAAGCTTTACTTATACAATGGGTGGCTAGTCTAGTAAGGAGAGGTTGGACAGGCTTTATCCACTTGAATTTACAAAATGAAGAGGGAATGTGATTGGAACATATTGAAACATCAGAGGTCTTGACAGGGTGCTGTGGAAAGGATGTTTCTTTTGTGAAGTATCTAGAAATAGGAGACATTTTAATCAGAGAAATGTTTGTCCATGGAACTCTGTTTCTAAAAATCAGTTGAAAGCAAAACATTTGAACGTTTTTAAGACAGAGGTGGACTGATGTTAAGGTTACATTCAGATGAGGCATGATGTTATTAAACATTGGAGAAGCCTCAAGGAGCCTATTCCTGCTCCTTATTGGTATATTTGTATCAGGCACTGATCTGGACAGTGATAATGGGAACTGCAGATGCTGGAGAATCCAAGATAATAAAATGTGAGGCTGGATGAACACAGCAGGCCCAGCAGCATCCCAGGAGCACAGAAGCTGATGTTTCGGGCCTCGACCCTTCATCAGAGAGGGGGATAGGGTGAGGGTTCCGGAATAAATAGGGAGAGAGGGGGAGGCGGACTGAAGATGGAGAGAAAAGAAGATAGGTGGAGAGGAGAGTATAGGTGGGGAGGTAGGGAGGGGATAGGTCAGGCAAGGAAAGACGGACAGGTCAAGGAGGTGGGATGAGGTTAGTAGGTAGGAGATGGAGGTGCGGCTTGGGGTGGGAGGAAGGGATGGGTGAGAGGAAGAACAGGTTAGGGAGGCAGAGACAGGTTGGACTGGTTTTGGGATGCAGTGGGTGGAGGGGAAGAGCTGGGCTGGTTGTGTGGTGCAATGGGGGGAGGGGAAAAACTGGGCTGGTTTGGGAATGTGGTGGGGGAAGAGGAGATTTTGAAGCTGGTGAAGTCCACATTGATGCCATTGGGCTGCAGGGTTCCCAGGCGGAATATGAGTTGCTGTTCCTGCAACCTTCGGGTGGCATCATTGTGGCACTGCAGGAGGCCCATGATGGAGATGTCATCTAAAGAATGGGAGGGGGAGTGGAAATGGTTTGCGACTGGAGGTGTAGTTGTTTATTGCGAACCGAGCGGAGGTGTTCTGCAAAGCGGTCCCCAAGCCTCCGCTTGGTTTCCCCAGTGTAGAGGAAGCCACACCGGGTACAGTGGATGCAGTATACCACATTGGCAGATGTGCAGGTGAACCTCTGCTTAATATGGAAAGTCATCTTGGGGCCTGGGATAGGGGTGAGGGAGGAGGTGTGGGGGCAAGTGTAGCATTTCCTGCGGTTGCAGGGGAAGGTGCCAGGTGTGGTGGGGTTGGAGAGCCTATCCCCTCCCTACCTCCCCACCTATACTCTCCTCTCCACCTATCTTCTTTTCTCTCCATCTTCGGTCCGCCTCCCCCTCTCTCCCTATTTATTCTAGAACCCTCACCCCATCCCCCTCTCTGATGAGGGGTCTAGTCCCGAAACGTCAGCTTTTGTGCTCCTGGGATGCTGCTGTGCCTGCTGTGTTCATCCAGCCTCACATTTTATTATCACTGATCTGGACAGAGATGCTACTTTAACCCCTGAGAACAGAGTCCATGGGCTAAGTAATGCGATTCCAGCAGGGGACATAGGCCCTGGATTGCCAAAGGTAATCAGGTCACAATGAGTGACATAGGATGGGTATCATGAGGGGGAGGACATTCAGTAGCAAGGGTAGTGGATGGCCCTCAGCAGCTCTTATCTCAGTGTTGGTCCAGCCAGTGACCCCATGCCCCATAAGTGAATTTAAAAAAAGCACCTTAAATATTGTTGATCCATATTTTGCCTTGAACAAGTTTGAAACTGTTCGCTTGTCTCATTGTCACCTCTTATCTTCCAGATATGCATGCTTATACTTTTTTTTCAGACTTCTTATTTTTATTCAAGGGAACTTATTTACTTAGTTATTATGTTCCCAAGAAATGCACTTGATTCCTTAAAATTTGAATGCCAAGTTAGGTTTTTATTACCATTTGCTGTATTTAATTTGCCATAATGAGAACATTATTTACTTCTGAACAACCTATCTTCTCCAAGAGTGTGATTTCGCTCTTGCTGTAGGTGACAAGAAGGGCAAATAACTGGCTGGCGTTAGTTGTGGAGAGAAATCTCCTCCTTTCTCAATAGTTAGATAGTTAGCCTTATCTCCCAACTTCTTTTAGCTCTCTCTCTGAATAAACTTCCAATGTTCATTTGAAAGATTTTACAGGAATTATTTGTTGGCATAGCACAGCTTGTGGAGAACATTGATTCCCCGGGGCAGACAGTGCCACAGGACATTATCAAGGAACAGCACTGTGCAAATGAATTTCTGTCTCTGTCATGTTCACCTCTCTTTTTATTTTATGTCTATATAAGGTGAATAAAACAACTTTAAATCCTGAAGTAAATAATACCATTCACAAATGTTCTTGTTTAATATTATGTTAGAAACACTTTACAAAGAAAAATGAAATCTCAGTACAAGACTAATCAATGTTTATAATTCCCTATTTTCTTGTAAGAACTGTGCTTTCAATAGTTTTGTTTTAAGTGTCATTATCTTAAAATAAATAGATATCAAATAACTGCAGGGGGGAAAAATGTTTTCTTTCAAAGCAATCACAAATATATTTGTCTTTGTTCTTAGTTCTGCCTTGTTTGTGTTATAGGTAACAGAAACAATTAAAGCAGAAAGGTCTTGTGACCATTCAATGTAACATTTGGACAACACTGAAAGCCAAACCTTGCCTTGATATTGTGGAAGGAATAGTTTTCTGCTTTTAGCTAAGTCATGGCAGTTTTGTTTCTGCTATTAAATGATTAAACTCTGGTGCTTTACTGTCTCTGGGATAAAATGCAATTTGCAAAACTGAGGAGATGGGAAAAAGAGTTGGCTAATACATAAGGGATTCTTGTTGATGATTTAATAGCATGTGCATACAGGTTGGGCTTTGTGGTTGAAATAGTATGTTAGTTTTCAAATAAGTAATTATAATTGTAATGCTTGCGCACTATAGTTTTACAACTGTAAAATAGAAAATGGTAAATGAATTCTCAGATAATCCTTAAATAGAAGACGCACACAGATACATACAAGCATTGAATGGATTTTTTTTAGGGTGGACCTTCTCATGGTGCTACAAGTGCACTTCCTCCTTTGAAATTCAGTACTTCAATATGTAAATCAAATTGATTTTCCATACTGCTGTCAATTTCTAGAATTCACAATTGTTACCAGTAGATTTTCACATGTGATCTTTTCATTGGGATCTCATGGTTCTGTATTAATTTGCAAAACTATACAGTTTAATAAATGAGCAAATCAAAAAAAATGTCTGATTCATAAGTACCCAGTTCCAGAAAATGACCAGATGCATGCCCAAATACTGGTTCCCAAATTCAAAGGCAGGGTGCTTATTGAGAATAATTCTACTGGTGAGTAGATGACAAAGTTATTGACTGAGCAGTGGAATTGGCATTCTGTGAGAAAAGAAACTATATAATCTCATGTAGAAAACAACGCACAGTGAAGAATAAAGTACCAATAAACTGAGTGAATGGAACTACACATGAAACAGAAATGGATGCTGCAGCCAGGATTTTGAATAGTTACTGTTTTAATTTTTTAAAAACAGGGAAAACGATGCAGTTTTCTGCAGGATAAATACGGTAATAAATAAACATCTCAACAGCTAAAACAGAATCTTGTATCTTTGGCCTTCAAAAATATTGCAGAACCAAGTTTAACGTTGAACTTAGATCAATCATAGAAAAGAATCCTGCAGTGTGGAAACAGGCCCTTTGACCCAACAAGTCCACACTGACCCTCAGAGCATCCCACCCAGATCCATCCTTCTATAGCCCACCTAAACTACAAATCCCTGAACACTGGGCAATTTAGCATGGCCAATCCACCATGCCTGCACATCTTTGGACTGTGGGAGGAAACCGGAGCACCCAAAGGAAACACATACAGACACTGAAAGAATGTGCAATCTCCACACAGGCAGTCACCCAAGGGTGGAATCAATCTTGGGTCCCTGGCACTGTGAGGCAGCAGTGCTAACCACTGAGCCACTGTGCTGCCCCATCAAGTAGTTACCTCTTCAGATGTGATTATTTTGGCCACCAAGCAAAACTTCATCCATGTGGCTTGTAGCTGATCTTTCTGAATTAAATATTCAGTTGTGACAAAAGAAAGAAAATCATTTTCCTATGTTCAGAATCCCATTTGGAAGTTGTCTCTTTTTAATAACCTAAACTTTAATCTTCTTTCTTTGACAACCTCCCTTACAAAATTCTAAAATCATGTCAATTGCTGGTTGTCATTAGCAAACAATTGCAAATTAGTAAACCTGATGGTAACTCCTACACGAAATAACATTTTTTTTAAACATATAAATATGCAATAGTGTATATTTATTTCTGTACATGTCAAACCAGTCACTCTTAAACAGAATGGAATAAAGATAATTACAGAATTAGCTTTTTTAGTATTTCTTATCTTTAAATTGAAAGTGCTTTGTATTTATTTAGCATAGTTTTAGCATGTTTAAACATGTTTAGCTTCAGAAAGAATTAATTGAGCATACTGTCGCACTGAAGGCAGTTTGCTGGTGATATGACGATGGAAAAATATTGTGTGATGGGAGGTGGGTGAGGGAAAAGGGTTCCTGCTCAGATGCTCAATGCTTTCATCTGGTACCGGGGCACACCACAATGACAAATATGATCACGTTGCTATCACAAGTTTATGTAAGTGAGACTAATAATTTTTACCTGAACATCAGTGTTGGTTATAATGTGCTCACTGTTTCCTCCCAGCACCTCCATTACTCAACTAATACTTGGTATCCAGTCATACCTGTGCAAAATGGTCACATTAAGGCACTTTACGTGAGATGAGGGATCTGACAGAATATTGAAACTGATATAAGCACTTTTCAGGAAAATGTGTTGTTAATTAAATAAAACCTAAATAAATTTAACCAGATCATAGAATCCTTACAGTATGGAAAAAGGTCATTTGCCCCAACAAGTTCACACTGACTCTCCAAAAAGCATCCCACCCAGACTCACTCCCCTCCCCCATCCAAAAACCCTACGTTTCCCATGGCTAATCCACCTAACCTACTCATTTATGGACACTATGGGAAATTTAGCATGGACAATCCACCTAACCTGCACATCTTTGGACTGTGGGAGGAAACTAGAGCACCTGGAGGAAGCCCACACAGCCGCAGGGAGAATGTGCAAACTCCGCACAGTCAGCTGCCCAAGGCTGGAACTGAACCCAGGTCCCTGGCATTGTAAAATAGTAGTGCCAATCGTTGAACTACTCTTGACTAAATTATGATTTTTCAATAACTATCATCTATTTGGTACTAAATAGCTTTTAAAGGAAAATATGGTTTGCTAACCTCAATTTACACATATTCTGAGAGGCAGCTGTTAATTTTTAAGTCCAATGAACATGTGATCATGACTTGGTGGTGACCCTCTCATCGTCTCATATGCACACTCAATGTAGTTACAAATACTTACAGTTTCTGGAAAAATGTTTGTAAATCAGAACATCTTTAGAACATGTCTACCGTCACCTTGCAGATTAACAGAAAAAGATATATTTCCAATGAGTGGCAAACTTTTGGCTCTTTTATATGAAAGAATGGATCCCCACATTTCTGACAGGAGATTAACTCAGGACTTCCTCAGAAATGTGGGGCCTTACTCTGATCCTGACAGTTCTTTCATAGAGTAGAACGTCAGAAGGAGGTAGATCATGACTCCCTCTTTTCAGAGAGGTCAGCTGCCAAAATCAGAACTTGAAAGGCACAGACAGCCATTTTGTCACCTGCTCTTAAACCACTAGTGCAGAAGGTAAGTGTTATGTTTGGATGATTGGAGGGTAGAATGGCAGATGGATACTGGGGTTAGTGTGGCAGGTAAGCAGGATGCCATATAGGTAAGGTGCAAGGTACATAGAATGCCAGCTGGGAAGGATTAAAAATGGACAGACCATAGGAACCAAGGGGTAGGAAGCCAAAAGAGTAGAGGGTAGTGTGCCAGGTTAATGGAATACCAGCTTGGTAGCATTCCAGACAAATAGGGTTGTTGGGTAGGTTGCCAGATGAATAGGGTGCCAGCTGGGGAAAGTGCAGTGTGCCAGGGCAAGGATGACAGATGAATTTGGGTGATGCGACCAGATAAGTAGGGGGCACCGTGTCCGGTAGGTATAAGTGCCAGATGTGTAGGATGCCAGAGTGCAAGATGGCAAGATAAAGCAGTGCAGTGTTCAGAGTATCTGGGTTCAATGGGAGAAATTGGGTCTGATGGAGAACAGACAAACAGGTTGGTTCAGGCTTGGTGGTTGTTGGGGTTGGCGTTAATGTTGAGTCAGGTTCTGTACTAATGAGGGAATGGTGTTAGGCAGAATTTGGGAAAGGGATATTGAGTCATGTTTGAAAGCAGAAAGTCGGATTAGATTTGGGGAAGGGAGAGGATCAGGTTGGGCCCAGCCGGCGCAGATGCTGTTGCAATTGAGTCGATTCTCATGGTGGGGTCAGGCTGTGTCCAATCCAGCAGGGGATTTGTGTGAGAGCAGGGCCTAGTTCCAGGTGGACATTGGATCTGGTGTACAGGAGCTTGAGGGGTCTGGATGTATATAATATATTATGGAGTTAATTTAACCATTATTCAAGAGTTAGACTGTAAACTTATTGATTTAAATGGAGACTTTTGCAGAGAACCAGGCAGGAGTTGTCCAGCAGAAAATTGAGTTGCCCAGGCAATTCCTCCAGGTGTGCTATGGTGGGGATTTTGCACGCTCCCGTGTGTAGCTGTTATCTATGCCGGTATTATGGCTCTGTGGCCAATGGAAACTCCGGACCAATATCAGGCCTTGCTCCCACAGGATTTACTGTAGAAATAATTTAATAGCTATTTCATGAAATGACAGCCGTCTTAAGAAATCAAGTATGCAAAGATGTTGTCAAACTAACATTTTCTGTAATTTGGAAGTTTTTAACATAAAAACACAGTGAGGTTAAGGACCAAATTAATATATTTACATACGGTCTAAAATACATATTTTTTTTGCAGTTTACTGTTCATTACTCAAGATAAATATTTCAACCAGAACTTGAAAATAACTTATCTGGTTACCCAATGAATGTAATATTCTTAAATGAGGAATCTCAGCACTAATTCACATTGATAAATGACCCTTTTTAATAAACTCATTCAAATTCTTTAAATTACTCTCTTAAAAGGTGCTAATCAGGTTTCTTTACATTATTTTAAGAGAATAAATTGTGAGGAATATTTGCAGGGTCTTATAATAACCAAAGAGAAATTGTTCATTCATCCATACTTATAAATTTTATTTCTGGGTTATTTTTAGTTTAATAGAATGAATAAAAGTGCACTTTAACCTGAAGTATTTGAATGCAATTACAAAGGTTCTGGATTGGTATACAGCAAGCAAAACACATTCTATCATAGTTTCAGCATCTCTACAGTAGCAACTAACAGCCGTTTTTTTTTTAAGTATTGTGGATTTGATTGAAAAGTGAATGCTGATGTTAGACTTTAACTTCTGCCCCCTCAGGTGGAACTGACAGGCAGCAGTGTGTTTGATTATATCCACCCTGGAGACCATGTGGAGATGGCAGAGCAGCTGGGCATGAAACTTCCCCCAGGGCGAGGCATTCTCTCACAGGGTACCACAGAGGATGGAGCCAGCTCAGCATCTTCGTCCTCGCAGTCTGAGACCCCTGAGCCAGGTGGGAATTTCAACCAGAAAAGGACAGGATTGAGGGCTAGACCTTTGTGAAATGATTGAGCTCTATTTACTGATATGAAGACCAGAGGGAAACATAAACCTAGATATAGTTAAGATCCTATATAATATTACTGCTCAATGTTCAGAACTGATTGGACAAATCTGACTTAATTCAACTGAAAAAATGACTGAAATAAATTTGCCAAAAGCATCAGTATAAAAAAATGTACTAGTAACAATAGAAGAAATTCAGATATTATTTTGAGTGCATCCTAGTTTTAAAAATTTGTTTGCAATTTGTGACACTCATGTTTAGCACTGCACTTTTTATAATACAATTTTAAAATTATTGATAATTCCTACTTGTTTTTTTTCTGTTTTGAAGTACAATGTTTATGCTACCTGCAGTACATCAACTAGGAATACAACATCAAATTAACAAAAGCAATGCATGCGATAATTTTATACAGACTTGCCCCCATCCCCTACTCTGCTCCTTCCTGTTTAATTAGATGAATCAGGGGGGATTGAAGTGAAGCAACATTGCTCATTGGGATTCTTTCCAGACTGCTTGCAAGACTTTGCATTCAGGATGTTCCCATTTTGATGGTGTTGTACTGATGATAATTTAAGTATTAGGGGAAAATCCATTTATAAATTAAACAAAATGATTTGATATCCATCAGTCCCTTAGTTCATCAAGCTGTTCAAACAGCGGGAAGATAGGCTGGTCTGCTGAGGTCTACTGAGAGCGTTGATAATTAGATCTGCTAAGGATTTATTCTTTACTGATTGGGGCTTTAAATTAATTGAAGTTCCACATTTGTGGCTTTATCCTTTTTGTACTTTTTTTAAAGTAGATATTTCATATTCTTATGAGTCAGAGTGGATGAGAGAAAGCAGGACCAGTTTAAAAAGTGAATTTTCTCTGGAGAAGGAGGTGGAGAATTTAATGAGAGGTCTGATTAAGAGTCTAAGATCTGTTTGCTTACTTGGGAAATCATTATTGTACTAAGAAGGCATGGAAAATTTAATATAGCATTCATTTTCTTGTACTGCATAGCTAATACAAATCCACTCAGGGATGTCTATGTCTAACTTAAAGTGCGTTGTACATTGGTTAGAATTTATTCAGTATTCTTCACCTATATGGTGTCAAGGATGAGTGTGTATGATATGTACTGCACTTCTCTTCCACAAATTATACAGACTCAATTATTTCTTTGTTAAAACACCCTTCTGATCAACCAAAATATGTCAATTAAAATCTTCCTTTCTGGGTATATCTGAACAATTAAAATTGTCCTGGAGAAAATCGCTGTTACAATAGCTAACAGAACAACATAAATTTGTTTCCCAGCTATTCAATCAGACTAACCTGCTCTATTTGCATGAAATAATTCACATCTTTTAATACATTATTGCCATTATTTTAATGAAATAATAAATTCACACTGCCCAATGTGATAAAATGGCAAATGCTGAACCTACTCAGTTTTAAAGCTTCTATGTAAATTGCTTTCAGTCAAGAATAACGTACTATTTAATTGTAATGTAATTCTTTATCTTGATATTTTTTCAATATTCATAAAGTGATCAAAAAGTAATAGTAAACCTTCATGTGTATAGAATTGTGGAATTGAAGATAGGCTGAAGCAGTGAAGGACTACACAAATATCTGCATCAGCATTCAGGCTATCTATCAGTCAATCTTCAGTTCCAAGGTAGAGTACACAAACATTGGCTGTTGCCTGAACAGCCATTATCTGAGCAAGCACAAAGCATAAATGAAGTAAATTAAATTGTGCACATTTGCTATTTTGTTGTTTAATTCAGTTCCCAGTCATACTTCTATTTCACTGCATTGCCTGCAATTGCAGTGTGAGGATTTCTGTACCTGTTATTGTACACTAGTCAACAGAAGGCGAAGGAGGAATTCTAAAATCGGGCCAAAGTATCATGCGGTTGTTTATTCATGAGTGCTTTCACCTAATTAAATGTTTTTGTATGCATCAAGTGAACACACCACACACCAGAATCAAAAATCGGGGCCATTTTTAGATTAACAAGTTTTTACAAAAGCCTTGGAATATAATTTTGACATGTGAAAGTGTCTCAAATTATCTTTGTAATTGCATTTGACACATCCCTTCACTATTTATTAAACTAATGATATTCTTAACAAAAAAATCCTCTCTTAACACAAATAAATATTATAACATATTATCAGAAATGCACAACAGGTCATATTTTAGGATAGCTTTACTTTCAGCAGCCGAAGCATTATTTTTGGACTTGTGTTGTTAATGTAAGATCTACAACCTCTTGATTTTTGATCAATGAAATTGTCTTATATCTAAGTTGTTCTTGTTTAATTATATATAGAGCAAACAACAGAAGACACTACTTTGTCCGGTAATTGCTTAGATGAACTTTAATGTCGCTTTTTATCTGATCTCCAGAAAATCCTTAGATATAATTTAAAATTCAGGATAACACTTGCATGTAATCTTGAAATATTTGATCGTGTTACTTACTTATTTTTAAGATATTATTCTTGAATGTATTCAATGTTGAGTCTTAAAATAACTGTAAATTAAATAGTAATTGATTCAAGAATTGGGCATAAAGATTAAAATAATACCTGCTCTGCAACTGTAGTATAGGTACGTGCTAATGATACTTGCACCAACTTTCAGTGTATTGCTGTTAAGTTGGCAGAATCCATATGCTGTGTGCTCTTGATACCACTCGTCATCTTTTGATCAGTGTTTAATTATCATGACAAATTATCATGAATCTCCCTGCTTGTGATGTTTGTCCTTCTTCAGTATTATAATTCTGCATTGAAATTTCTAGATGATAGCAGGACTGGTACCAAGCTGAGTTACTCTCAAACAAGTCAGTGTGTGTCATTCTTGAATACCTTCAAGTTGGAAATTTTCAGAGCAGTCATGAGAGAAGCCTTGAAAGCCTTTCCCCAGTAACGTACTTGCATGTGGGGTTTAGATAGAAAGACTTGATGAATTTTAGACTACTGCATTAGTGTTTTGGGCCATATTCAAGCAAAAAGGCAGCATGCCTGACTCATTCACTTCATCATGTTTGAGTTCTTAGTGATACATTTTCCTGCATTAGAAGATTTAGCGCGAGGATTGTGTATTTGAAGTTGGCCTTAGGTTATTATATCTATTTATCTGGAACCTATCAAGCTGATATATGCCTGCCTGCAACACAGAGAAGACTAAAAAACCGATAATTGTTTTTTAAAAAAAACTTCTTTACCCTGAAGCAAAACTAGTGCAGGGGATGGTTGACCTGTGGCTCCAAGGAAGTATATGTGGCAAGATTATTTCACCCAGATTTGGAACAGTTCCCAGGTACTGGATACTCCCCAAGGTGGAAGTTGGGGGGTATATTGGAAGCCATCACAACACATTTCCACTCTGGTTTTCACAGAGGAAGGCTGCTGTAGGCTGTGAGGTGATTTTGCTTGTCAGTTAGCATTCATGAGTTGAGCATGGAGGTGGGTCTATGCAAGCGAGACCACATTTTAAATCTATCATGGTAACAGTACTGTGGTTATCCTTTAACTGAGGTGGTTGAAACAGCAGCAGTAGGAGATGAAAAGGAGTGTGGGGCGAGGTGGCGGGTCATTTCCTTATTTAGGAGAAGTTGACCTCGGGGCCTTCCTTGTTATAGTGAGGGAGAAGGAGAAGGTTGCCAGAAAGAAAAACAAGTCATATTAAAAAAAGTCACATACAGAAATGAATATACTGGTCATACTAGAACTCCATTTTGAGTTAATTAAGGTAAATCTGACCAACATGGGCCATTCGCAAGCTTTGCTGCATTTTCCTTCTGGATTTTCTTTCTGGGGGTAGTAGGAGAAGGCCATCCTCCCAAGCCAAGCCAACTTCCACTGAGTTTGTTGAACATAGTAGCATGTGAAGAATCATTAGGAGAAACTGGAAACTGGATCACTGTCAGAAAAAGGTAAAATTACATTCATAGCTTTGGGCAAAATAAGTACAATGCCAGATCCCAATCAGCCTCTCAGAATTCACACTCCAGTTGGAGGCTGACGATGTGTGCTGTTCTTGACAGTGAACTTCCCAGTCCTATAGCATGGTCCATGTAACTGACAACTTACCACTGCTGATACCAGAAGGTCCTATCTCATTGATCCAAGAGGCAAGCAGTGTTTTAAGTGCTTCTGTATTTAGCTCACCATTTACTGCCCATCCCGAATTACCCTGAAAGCAGTTAAGAATCACCCACATTGCTGCGAGTCTGGAGTCACATGTAGGATGTACCAGGTAAGGATGGCACTTTCCTTGCCAAAAAGACATTAGTGAACCAGAAGAGTTTTTTCTCCCCGACAGTCAACAATAGATTCATGGCCATAATTAGACTCCTCATTCCAGACTTTATTTAATCAATTCAAATTCTACCAACTGAGATGGTGGGAATCAAACCCAGGTTAGTTAATTGCAACAGTGTTAGTTTACAAAGGATCCTTTTCCTTCTGGATACCTTTCTTCCTGAACATTGCATGGGTCTCTGGATTAACAATCCAATGATAATATCACTAGACCAGAGTCTTCCCGATATCTCATTATCTTTTTTCTTAAGATATCACTCAGGCAGGAAGAGGAGCAGTAAATATCACATTGTAATAACAGTGGAGGATGGAACAATGGAAGTGCCCATTTGGTTCACTACTGTTCTTTACGAAAAGAAATTGCTGGCTTTATTTGGACTCCGGACCAACAGCAATTTGGTTGTCTCTTGATTGCCCTCTGAAATGGCCTAGCAAGCCATTGTTGTATTAAACTGTTAAAACGTCCCAAAAGAGAACAAAATAGGGTGTACCACCTGGCACTGACCTAGGCATCAGAAATGACAATGGAAGTCTCTGCCTTCCGGACTCTGCAAAGTAATCATTACTAACATCTGGGAACTGGTGCCAAAATAGGGAGAATTGTCTCATAGAGTTATCAAGTGACAGCATGACGTAGTCATTCTCAGAGAAATATACCTTATAGATCATGTCCAAGAGAACTCAGTCAGCTTCCCTAAATATGTTCTGTTCCACCAGCAAATAGGCCCAGTAGAGATGGCAGCACAGTGATATACAGTTGCATTGGAGTTGCCCTGGGAGTCCTCAACATTGACTGTGGACTCCATGAAGTGTCTCAGCATCAGGTCAAACAAGGACAATTAAAACTCCTGCTGATTACCATGTAACCCCATTGCACACCCCTAGCTGATGAATCAGCACTCCTCCATGTTAAACTCCACTTGGAGTAAGTACTGAGGGCAGCAAGGGTTCAGAATGTAGTTTTTGGTGGACAATTACAATGTGCATCAACTGAAATTTCTCTGAAGCAGTACTGCTCACTGGGCTGGTCAAGTCCTAAAGGACATCACTGCTAGACTGGGCCTGAGGCATGTGGTAAAAGAACAGACAAGGGGGATAGATATGCTGGATCTTATCTTCACAAATCTGCTTGCCATAAATGCTTCTGTCCATGACAGTATTGGAAAGAGTGATCACCACATTGCGGTTATGGAGACAAAGTCCCATCTTCACGTTGAGGATGTGCTCTATCATATTTTTTGACATTATTACTATGCTAAATGGGATAAACCTTAAACAGACCTTGCTACTCATGATGGACATCCATGAGACACAGTGGTCCATCAGTAGCAGCAGAATTGTATTCAGCCACAATCTGTGACTGCACAGCCCACCATATCACCTATTCTACTATTATGTTCAAACCAGGAGATCAACGCTGGTTCGGTACACAGTAAGAAAGGGCATTATTATGACCAGATCTCAGGCCAGGATTCTCAAATCATTACTATAGCCTAAACTCTTAGATTCCTGAATCAGTAGGATGAGCTAGCTTCCCTTTATTTACCTGTTGCCTCGCTTGGTGACAACAATGTTAATTTCAAAGGATCCCTTTCCTTGTGAATACCTTTCTCCCAGACCACATGAGCTTATCTTTTAAAAAGAACCAGTTTATTCAGGCTTTCTTAAGTTCACAAAATGTGGGTTTAATAATTACTGAACACAAGAAGAAACAATAGTGCAATTATGCTTACACATAGATAAATATGAGTTGAGTTCAAAAGGCTACAATGAACAAAACAAATCAATCTCTGAATTATTTATGAAGAGTGAATAACAGAATGTTGAGGCTGTTGTAGCAAAGGTTACCAGTTGTGTTGATGTTAATAGTTGAGCAGCCGTTCTCACCTTTCTTGATTGTGTAGGCTGATAGATGTTCCTATCTCCTGATTCTTCAGAGTGAGAGAACATCTCCCTCATGTTGTCCTGCTAGCTAGCTTCATTGTAGCACTCTGAGAAACACCTATAACATTAGTGACTTTTCAATTGTGCCCTTCCAAGCACACGAATACTTGAGCAGCCGTTGGTACATACACGAATGGTCAGT